>NC_090444.1:475514419-476916919 GCF_031143425.1 Pleurodeles waltl
GGTTTGGGGTCCAGTACTTATACCCAAATGGCCCTTTGAAGTAGAAGAATCTTCAAAGAGGCCTTTGAAGATCACAAGGTCCCTACTCTTCCTTCCCTGGCTCCAGACACTCTACAGGAGGTTAAGCAACCCTTTGTGTGGGGACAGACACAGCCATGTTCCGGCATCATTGAAGCAGTGCTAAGCTCTTCCCTCCATCAAGCTAGTTAACAGCCCATTATGGTCCATCAAATCAACCTAAGCTTTCATTGTGTGTGACGAGCTAGAGGGAGAGCACAAAGCCCAGCTGTCACCAACCCCTGTCATGTATTCAGAGACAGGCAGAGGCAGAGAAAGGTTAAGGTAAGAAAATGCCAACTTTCTAAAAGTGGCATTTTCAGGCTTACAATTTTAGATCCGACGTAACCATAAGTTGTGGTTTTAAATTGTGAGTCCAGAGACACCAAACTCCACATTTATATCTTTCCCAACTGGAAATTACACTTAAAGGCTGCTCCAAGGAAACCCCAATGTTAAACTATGGGAGAGATAGGCCTTGCAGTAGTGAAAAATGAATGTAAGAGTTTTCACTACCAGGGCATGTTAAACTTAAAGGTACATGCCCAACTTTTTAAGTACACTGTGCCCTGCTCTTGGGGCTAACTAGGGTTTATTTTTGGACTGAGAGTACTACTTGTGGAATGTCACAGTTTTTTATGTCATTTTGGGCCAGATGTAGCAAAGGTTTTTACCCATTCTGTGTCTATGGGAAAAAGTGTTCGTACATATGGCCCTTTGTGCATTTTAGATAGCACCAAGCAAATCCAGTATAACACTAACTTGAAATGAAGCAGGTTTTTGTCTCTTGCCTTTTCACTAGATTAGCACCCTGCAACACTTCAGTGTTTTCTACAGTTTCCTTGTGAGAAGACGTTCAAGCAGCTTATGCCATGTGCAAGAAAGTTGATGAAAGTCTAAGGTACCAATGCGTTAGTGCTACAGGAAGGATACACCATATTCAGAAAAGAGAAGCAAATATTCAGTAGCACATTGCTTGAGACACAGACGACCACATATTCCTTTAAAACAGTTCAATTAGGTAAAGCGCTTTAAGCAGAAATTTGTTTTAGGTGTTCATATAAAAATCCAGATCGCAGACTTCTGAGTTCGAAAAAAAATGAAAACTGTTAAAGACAATTTCTATGTAACAATGATGTGTGTAAAGTGTGAATGTTAATTTCTAGAACTTTGCTGAAGACTCTGAGGCATTGCAGATTGATGAATAATGTAGCATGTAAGGGTGTCCCACTTAAAAGCAATGAATAATGTCCAAGCTGTTGTAAAGGAAAGTTTCAATTTTAGAAAGGACACGGAGGCAAGAATTATGCTTTCTTCCTTTGCTTATTTTATTCAAGAGCCATTTTGAAAGTGGAACAACAAACTACCATTCCGATCAACATTTGGGAATGAGAAAACTTGAACGTCTAATCAGGTAACACCAGCCCCAACAAAGCCCTTCCACTACTTCACAGCTCCCTCCTTCTTCCCTCAAGAAATGCCATCACGCAATCTTCAACCATCTTGTTTAGATTTGTCAGATCCTAAGAATAAACACAGCACTGTAACTTGTCCAACATAATCATATCAGTGAAATCAATTGCTCGGTGTAAGCATCATCGTAAATTACAGTCTATTTGCACACTTATTGACCATTTCAGAAGCAGTTTTTAAAACATGTACTTACTAGCCACGGGGAGTGTTGAGGTTGAACCTCACCAGGTGGGATAATCCTCCCCTCTGTGTCTTTAACAGAATTGAAACTTCCCATTACCACAGCTAGGACATTTTTAATTCTATGTCTGGACCAGAGGCTCGAGTTATGCCAGTTTAAAGCTTGCTAACCACCAAATGATCCACATCCACCACCGGCTTAAAGTGTGATCGCTTGAAAGTGGAATCTGAGGACCAATCTGCTGCATTCACGAAGTCCTCCAGGAAAAATACCTTTGAAGCCATCACCCTTCTTGCAGAGTACTTTCCTAATACCTTAGAGTCAATGCCCACTTTTTGCATGATCCATCAAACCCAACTGGCAATAATAGGAGATGCCACTGCCAGTTGCAGTCTCTGAAGAGCTATGAGTAATTGCTGTTCACCCTGAAGTCACAGCTCATGTGTCTTCTCCTCATAGGCTTTAGGGGACTGTACTACACACATTTTGGGTGTGTCTCTAAAAACAGTGTATATAATAATCCTGGTATTATTCAAGGCACGAACATCAGACACTATCCAGCATGACACCAGGCAAAGGAGGAAGGCCAATTTTCCAGACAGCTCCTTCCTGGAGAGGAACCCATTTGGTTGCCACAAAAGTTACAGGTTGAGCGCATGGTTAACGCCCCAGAAAACCAAACAACGCAGTTCTAGAGGCATAGAGTGTTGAATCCCTCTAAGGAGTCTCTGAACAAGGGATATGCACCATGGAAATTGCAGAACGGAAAGTATTAATGGAGCAGTAAGCAATACCCTCCAATGCAATGCTGTCCAGGATGTTAAGCACCTGAACTACATCAACACCCATGAGATTAAAACCCCATTGCACACACCAACATAACCATTGTAACCAGGCCGACTTGTAGTGTTTGACCGTAGTGTCCGATCACACCTTGGACAGGAGGTCCGTAGCTTGTCTTGGAAGGCCTGGGATCATCTAACGTCTTCTGTAATCCACCATGCCATCAAGGACAAGGATCCTTCCAATACCATCGAGTGGGGAGACTGGTCCAGATTCAAGAAGTGATTTGGAAACAAGGAGAGAGGGGTTAGATATTCCCACAAAAGTTCCATCAGAACAGGGAACCAAACTTGAGATCTCCAAATCTGAGATATGAGTTCTACCTCTGCCTGTTGTTTTTTTACCTGGGCAGAAACCCTGGTGATTATTGAAAACGGGAGAAATGCATACCTTTCTCTGGGCTACAGTCTTATAGGAAGGCATCAGTCGCCACTGCAAGCAAATCTGGCCTCTTACTGAAAAACAGGTCCACCTGGTCATCCAGGCAGGAGGCAAACAGGGCAACTGAGAATGGGCCCCACCTGTCCGGGATTGTGGCAAAAACCTCCGGGTGCAGGTTCCACAGACTCGAGTCATGGAAGTGACGGGGTTGCCAAACTGCTACCTGGTTCACCTGGCTTGGAAGGCATTCCCCTGTTATCGATTTGTGATGGTCCTGGTAATATTGCCAGAAATTCTTCACTAAATTGGACAGTGCTTTAGACCGAGTGCCCCTTTGGTGGTTGATGTATCTCACTGCCAACACATTGTCTATCTTGAGGAGGACTCAAAACTGGACCCTGTCCTAGGCCCAACAATTGACTGCAAGAGATTCTGTCAGGAGCTTCAAGTAGTTGACATGTAACCTCTGTTCTTTCGGAGACGACACACCTCGCACCACAGACTGACCTGCTGGCATCTGAATCTATGGCCATGTCTGGAGCAGAACTGAAGATTGCCCTTCCATTCCAAGCCTCAATGTGGTTAAGTCACCAGCCAATCTCCTCCCATGCCTCGTCTGACAAGAGAACCCATTGGGAATAGGTGAGGCCTCTCCAAAGATGAAACACCTTGAGACGCTGCAGGAGTCATTAATGTAGTAGGCCAAAAAGATCACCTTGATGGAGGATGAGAGAAGGCCTACCAAGCGAGCCAGTTGGTGAAGTGATGTACACTATTTGGACAGTGTCTTCCTCCTCTCGTGTTGAATCTTTCGTACCTCCTGAGCCGGAAGACTGAGGGGCACCGAGGTAGTGTCTATCATGAACCCCAAAAAGGTCTTTCATGGGGAGGGGATCAGAAGGCAATTCTCATTGATTATAAACCCCAGGCCCTCCAGGATCAGTCACTGTGGACTGGAATTGGAGGGAAAGTTTGCTGGTATTTTGGTCCAGCAACAGCATGTCGTCCAGGCAGACAATGAGTTGTGTCTCTTGAGCCAGGAGGTATTTTTCCAACAGTCTGCCAACCTTTGTGAAGTACCATGGGGCTGACAACAGGCTGAACGGAAGGGTGGAGAACTTGAAGGTCTGTTTACACCACATGATTTACTCCATCTCGGAGATAGAATTTGATAGGAAACAGATGGGAATCTTGCCAGGGAACCCCATAGAATTCAATTTGGAAACCATGGACAGTCTGCAGGACCCACACATTGGAGGTTACAGACAACCAAGCCTGGAAAAAATGTGCCACCCAACCCCCTACTTTTAGTTGAGAAGAAAGGCAAGCACTCACTGTTAGACGTGGTGAGAGGCTTGTCCCCAGAAGCCAACTTTGCCATGCAACTGCTGACCCCAGGTGGGGCAGAAGGTGGAGTAGCGAGACGGGTCCAGCCAATTGTCACATTTGGAGCCTTGCCTCCTGGTGGGTTATTGAGAGGTGAAGTGGAAGGCCAAGTGGCCCCTGCCATGGCCAGCCTCTTGGAAAAAACAAATGGTGAAGATTTGATTCACTGATGACTGGGCCCTGTCGAGCCATGTGAAGGTCTCCACGAACCTCCCCAGTTCATTAATAAAGGGATCCCCAAAGAGGCCCCTTTGTACCTTTACCCCAGCCTTCAGTGATGCAAGGTCCCCCAAATTCAGGTCCACCTTGAACGGTGGCACTCCATGGAGAGCACACAGTTGGCATTGCCCAAGATAATGACTGCTTGCTGTGCCCAGCCAGACAGGACCTCCAAGGAAATCATGGACCCTGAGTACCTGGCTTCCTCAGCCATGTCTAAAAACTTGGTGAGGGGACTAATAGTGTCTAACAGCTTATCCTGGGATGACTTCCAAGGTCTATCAATACCCTTTTTAGGGTCCTTCATAAAGTTTGCTAGGAAAATGGCCATCCTAGGGTCAATGTCTCAGGAGTAAGAACAACTTTTCCCTCCAGGGACAGGAGGGGCACTGTGCCTGCAGGTGACCACTGGACTCTTTTTCTAAAGATTCATACAGGTGCCCCACCCCATATTTGTCCACTTTATCTGCAGGAGCCTAATTAGATGACCTGGGGTGTAGTATATTGTCCAGCATACCAGCATCGTATGGCTGACCTGTAGGGAGGAGTGGGTCCGGAGAGGGACACCAGGTGCTTGAGGGGTCAGTGTCGTCATCTGAATCCCCTTGGAAATCGTCCTCATCAGAATTGTCCCGGGTTTTGAAGGTGCCACGGCAAGGAGTGAGGGGGTTGGGGTGTGGGTACATGGGCAAGAATTTATCTTAGACTGGCATTGTAAGCATTAGTCCAATGTTGTATGGCATTGTGCCCCTCTCAGGAATCTGTGCATTGTCTTTTACCAAACTATGGAGGATTATCCACTGTGCCCTTCTCAGGAATCTGTGTAGTGTCTTATACCAAACTATGGAGGATTATCTATACAGCATGGCAAAAGGCATCTTTTCAGTGGCAAAGGCATACTAGCAAACCTCTTGACTTAAAATTGGGGCTCATATGAAGTCTTTAAGAGGGTAATCTCATTAATGTGAATAGAAAAATTGTCACAGGTGTAGTGTATTAAATTACTTCAAATCCACAACTTTATAGGATGCTGCTACACTGACTGGATGACGTCATCAGGAATATCATCAATGATGTCATTTGAAATGTGATCAGTGATGTCATCAATGATGGCATTTAACATGGCATGAGTGTTGCAATATGTGAGATCATAAGCAGTGGATGACAGGGGTGCAAGTCATAGGTAGCTCACTGAGCCATGGCTAATGAATTGCAATACTTTTTGCTTTTTAAACGTTAGTTTTTCATTTCAACATCGTTCTATAATGTACTCTTAACCTTTTTTTCCATTGAATTTCTGGAAATATAGCAATGTAAGCTATTACTATCCCTAACTACAACATTACTTTACCTTTGGTTTTTCAATCAAATTGCTTTTTAATCATATTCAAGCTTGAGCATACACTCAACCTCTTGAGGTAACCTTCAGCAAATGCCTGAGCTGTACACAGATTTTGTCCATGCACATCAGGGGATTGACTGTAGGGCCTGGCCTCTGATCAACCACTCCATGGCTGTCCACCGCAAACAGTCCTTGGCCTCAGCCAGGCCCAGCATACAACCCCAACTGTCATCCAACTCCCCATGGATGCCCAAACCACATGGAAACTTCTTCCCCATGTTACCACAGTGCCATGCAAGCTTTCTTAGGGAAGCTTGTATGGTACTACAGTGCCATTAGGATGAGATTTTGAAGGGAGCTTCTGCTGGAATACTGCAGTAATTGTGACATATATTGTTTTGGCCTCTGGGCTGGTCCCTCTGTGCCCCCCTCCCTGACCCACACACACAAATGCCTGCCCCCTTACATCATATTCTTAAAATATTTTCAGGACACGGAGACCGTGTGTCTGAGTCCTGCAATGGATTTTCGGTACCACCATTACTCTTGAGGGACTAGCCACCCAGATATACCTAACTTTTTAACACCTTAAAGCTTACATCACAGAGGTACTCTCAAACCCCATACTTGTTTGAAAATTGTTGGTAGGGTTACATTTTGCTACCATGGCTACATGTACAGCTCTACCATATTTGGTCAAACCACAACAGGGATTCCTACTAAGTTCAAAAATAACATATGGAACCTCAGATATCAAAGCTGTTTAGTTGTTCATAAGGCCAATTTAACAAAATATTTTTGATCAGGACACAGGTTTTCAGTGGCTAGGCAAAGTATGTGTGCCCTACAAATAAATCTTTCCTTAAAAGCTCACAACCGGTGTTCTCCTTGGCATGAAGAAGCTGAAATTCTCACCAAACTACTGCTGCTCGGACCAATACATAAGAGCTGGCCAGACCTAAGTCCAAGGGTGAGGCTTGGACTGAAACAGAGAAGTTCACTTCACATAACCTATGTATGATTATGCCCTCAGCTTTATTTTATAGAATGCCATGAGTTATAGGGTATATATTCTATCCCATGCTAAAGTGTGGCCGGTATCTTATCTTCAACATTTCATACTGAGATGGTTAAAGTGATATCAACCTCCATAGTTGTACAGATAACCTAAATTTCCGCATGAACTAATGCTTTTCTGAATTTTATCTTGTGTGTTGCAGAATACTTAGGCCACATCCATGATATGCTGACAATTTCCAAGTGGCACACTTTCTCTTCATATTTTTCTCTCTGACGATAGCCATTTTATTTTCTATATATTAATTTTCAATAGATCAATTTTGTGTACATTTCTAGTTTATTCAAGTAAATTCGAAGACCCCTAGGAATGAGATCAACTGGAATCACGTCATCAACATAGACTAAGGATAGAATTGTGCAGGATCCCAGCTTTGGATGTCGGGCTGGAGATTCATCATCTTCTTTAGGCAAATCATTTAGGATCATTTAGGTACTGGAAGAAGAGTAGTGGGGCCAGTAAGCATGCCTGTTTTGGGGTATTCTGGGTCTCAGGCCTTTGGGGATATGCCTCTATTTCCCCATTAGCACCTCATACCAGGTCGCAGAGTGGAGTGCAAAGACTAACCATAGGAGGCCTGAAGATATTTTTCATGCTACTAGCATACTCCACAAAGTCTGCCTATCTATTCAATCAAATATTGTTGAGAAGTTCATAATTATGTGTATACATGTTGCTTACTTATTTCTGTATTTATTTTTAAGATGGAGTCAGTAACAGCTATGTTGTCCATTGTAGAGCAGATTGTGTTAAAACCATATTGCCACATATGATAATGTGTTCTTCTTCTTGCAAAAAGTATCCTTGGGATTGGGATATCACAAAATTGAGACCTTACAACTTTCATTTACTTTACAGTGATATATCATAGAACAAATAGGAAAGCCATCAGTATGAAATAAGAGGCAGATGTGCCAGAAAAGAGGGATCAACCCTTTCTTTCATTGGTTGCTTTTGTCCAATGGAGATAACATCTGCACAGAAAACACCAACATATAAACTTTCAGCAGGAAGCGAATGAAAAAAATACATTCAACTGAAAGTTCTAAGGTCAAATACATTTTAGTGAAACAACACTTATTTGAAATAGTTTAATATGCCTAGCATTACCCAAAGGAAAGTACTCATCCTGGTTTGGCATACAAAAGACTTTGGGGCATATTTATACTCTGTTTGCGCCGGAATTGCGTCATTTTTTTTGACGCAATTCTGATGCAAAACTAACTCCATATTTATACTTTGGCGTTAGACGCGTCTAGCGCCAAAATCCATGGAGTTTGCGTCATTTTTTAGCGTGGACACCTACTTTGCGTTAATGATATGCAAGGTAGGCGTTCCCGTCTAAAAAATTGACTCCGAGGCATGTGCGCCGTATTTACACTCCCGGGCAAAATTCACGCCCAGGAGTGGGCGGGTCAAAAAAAATGACGTACGGCCGCTTTTGCGCCGTTTTTTAGCGCCTGGTCAGGGCAGGCGTTAAGGGACCTGTGGGCTCGGAAGGAGCCCAGAGGTGCCCTCCCATGCCCCCAGGGACCCCCCCTGTCACCCTTGCCCACCCCAGGAGGACGCCTAAGGATGGAGGGACCCATCCCAGGGACATTAAGGTAAGTTCAGGTAAGTGTTTTTTTTTTTTTTGTGGCATAGGGGGGCCTGATTTGTGCCCCCCTACATGCCACTATGCCCAATGACCATGCCCAGGGGACAGAAGTCCCCTGGGCATGGCCATTGGGCAAGAAGGCATGATTCCTGTCTTTGCTAAGACAGGAGTTATTTCTATGGGGGTTGGGAGTCGAAAAAAATGGCGCAAATCGGGTTGAGGCGAAAAATTTGCCTCAGCCTGACTTGCCCCATTTTTTGGCACCCAAGCTCCATATCCCCCTACGCCGGCGCTGCCTGGTGTACGTCGGTTTTTTTCACGCACACCAGGCAGCGCCGGCGGCTAACGCCGGCTAACATCATTGAATAAATACGGCGCCCGCATGGCGCTTCAGAATGGCGTTAGCCGGCGCTAATTCTTTTTACGCAAAACTGCGTTAGCGCAGTTTTGCGTCAAAAAGTATTAATATGGCCCTTTATGCTATGAAGTCCATTCTGATTGCCATGGTTTATATGGACTTAATCACTCTGTTGAACCAGACTTCTATCTGGAGCCTATGGACATGGACTCATCCTCTGCTCTTAGGCTCATTATATGCTAACCTGAGGTTGGTCGTTCTCTCTGATTATATTATACGGTTTCATGGAACAGCTCTATCTTTAGAGAATCTTTGTAGCATCAATAGAGTCTCAAGAGAAATTCTTAACCTCTTGACAAACTCCATACATGTTAAATTTGCAAAATTATTCTAACAGGTAAACAATAGCCTGTTGTCCAGTATGCAACAGAATTGTATTATATCACATTCTTTGTTTATCATTTGTAGTGTGCAATCAAATGCCCGCTTTTCAAATCAGCAACATAAAGAGACACATAAACCATACAATTGACAAGAGCGAAGCATTCAGATAAGGAGACCACAGAGAAAATTCAATATTCAAAAAAATTAATAGAGCTAGGTAGAAATTCAAGGCAAATATGAAACAATCAAGGTTGTGTACATTATATAGATGAAGTATTCCTTGAGGGGTAGTGCAGTGAGCTCATTGTGGAGACGCCTTGTTAAACATGACTGTAGCTTATTATTGTATGCATTGTGAACTTAGCAAATACATTGTTATAGAATTTCTGTGCCATCCTCTTGATCATTGTAATGCCATTTACCCATGTTTGCCTTGCTAGTGCTTCTGTCCACATTATGCAATGCACGGGCTCTTTGTTCCAGTTTGATGCATCTGTCGGGTGTGGCTACATATTGGCCCAGAAGCTTTTTTTATTGTTGGTGTACGGCACAAAAAGGTCATGTATTTATGTACAATCAAATCTGAGTGAACATGCAACAAAATGTCGATTGCAAAAATAAAAACTATTGAAATTAGGACAGGTGGCATGGATACAAAGCTGGTGCTGTTTGCCTGGTTTCCCAGGCGGAAGTCTGATCAGGCTTCTGAAAAATAAATATCATTAGTGTGCCTCTCTGTGTTCTTCTGTTAGGTGAATATGCCAACTTTGAAGATCTGTGAGAGCAAAGGACTGTAACAGATTGTTTAGTTTGGTGGAAGTGCCCATTGCCTGACAGATACATGCGCTTAAAGTTATTGGTGGGGTCGAGTATTTTGCATGTCATAAAAGTCTTTTAAAGGCATATTTGCTCCTTGGTATATATAAGACAGGAGTTCTTTCTGAAAGCGTTCTGTTGTAAGATAGTGTGTGGTTTGTCCTGGTGGAGATTGTTGCTGCGATCACGGTGATGCTCAGAGTCGTGGCATATCTGCTGGGTCGGAGGTGTGTGCAATATGCTTTCTAACGTGCTGTTTGGGCTTCATCGTGACAACTTGCAGAATCAATTTGCAGGCTGTGGAAGGTTCAAAGGCCTTGCAAAATTACAGCCAAGAGCAGGATGCTGCGCCTGGTGCTTGTTCCTCAGCCAGAATAATCAATTATCCCACAGCGCTGGAAACTCCCACCGTCTTGTGGTCACAGGAAAGCCGCCTATAGGAAGCCCAAAAGTTCTCACTCTGTAATAGTTTCCTCCTATCTCCTCCGTTTTACTATGAAACACTTTCACCGCAACTTGCCTTCAGAAAACAATGCACAGACCTCTGGAAATACACTAGTGTGACTCTGTAGGGCAGAGTAAAGGGTCTCTGCCAATTTGTGACTACAAATCGTAGCTGGAAATTGGAACTATACCAAAATGTTTCCCTTTGGCTCCGTGCTGCATTACATAGATTCTCTCTTTTTGCTTTTTTTGTATATTTAATTTTATCTACGTTACAGAATGGTGCAGGTGTATGAAGCTTGTCAAAAACACGCAGAATGCCCTAATGGAAGGTGAAGATAGTAAAATGTGATGTGGTTGTGAAAAAAGGACTATTTTTGTGTGCATTTGTAAAGCGCACTAACACCCGAGAGGGCACCCTAGCGCTACTTTAAAAATCATTGTGCTTAATACAATCTACAGTTTGCTGTGTATGTTAACTACAGCTCTGCAGGTGCATTTACATACAGCAATTGGCATGACCTAAGAAATTCAAGAAGCAGGCAGGAACACCTAGTTACTTTACATAATCCATTTGTTCTGGTCTGAATTTGAGTTTGGCATAGTGGCATTTTAGACTCGCTTGGTGAAAGCATTGCCCTAGACTTATAAGAAGAGTTGGACCTGAGGCACGAAGTTACAATTGCTTTCACGTTTTCTCACTTTGTAAGAGAATGCTTCTTGTGGATAACACTGCAATACACATTGGTGTAAAGGCAAACAGTTCATGTTTTACGTAAATCAACACTTTTTAAAATATCTTTCTTCAGGCAGTCACAATGATGTTGGCCCTTTTGGCCTGCTGCTGCTATTCCTCTGGCCACCTGTTGCCTAGTGCCTGTGTGGGCGTGTCCAGCCTTATGTTTCTTTTGATAATCTATTTATAATGTGACATGTATAGGATAGCTTTCAATTACCCTTAGAAGTGGACACAAATCTTTGGACTCAGATGGGAGTGTGATAACGTCCTAGCACTCAACATTAACACTATCAAATCAATAAACATCACTTTCAATTTTGAGTCAGTAATTTATACGCACCAAGAACTATGTGGCCATGAATCACCACACCAGTTTAATAAAGTTGAAACAGTTATTGCTCTTTAGATTAACAATGCTAAGATCACGTAAATGAAACACAAGACCAAATGATAAAAGTACAAGAATAACACAGACTGACCAAATCTACAGAAGAATATTAACCTAGACAGAATATTTATCATTAAACATTAAAAAACTACCATGATAACAATGATGGATGAATGATAGAAACAGAATAAATTTAGTAATCGCAGATGAATTGTTTAAAGTCAAATTATATGAAGTAGTCAAATTTAGAATTTGGCATCCTTAACTATTACTTTAATTCGACAAGCATGTTTGGACTTCATGCAAAAAGAAAAGAAGGCAAAAATGAATTTGGAAAACATCTAACTATGGCGCTAACCAAAAATAGTGATTGGGTTTTCTAAATAAAGAAAACATAAACATCTGCAAGAAAGACAAATGCACATTTGGTTATACCTCTCCTAAATGGATCAGCAAGCAGCAATGTCTTTATTAGTGGAGCATCTGGTCTTCTTCATTTGGGCAATGACATAATAGGGAACACTTCAGTATAGTTTGGCCTTATTGCATCTGAACTGATAGAATCATAGACAAAAAGCTAAGCAAACAGGAACATATCGTTTTGCTTGCTTAGTAAAAGGAAATCTGATCTAACATCACCTTAAGGTTTGCTATATTAAATCCCTAGAAAACAACTAACTAAGCTTCTATTGGTCAGACTATGGGGTGACTTTGGTCAGAACCAATTGAATTTACTCCACATTCTCAGAAGTACCTTTTCTTCATTTTCTCCATTCACAATTGGTCATCTTCTCTCACTGCAGTCACCAGTTTCCGCAGTAGAATACAATTGTTGCAGGTTATACATGAGCACTGAAGACTATTGTTCCTGGGTACGCATTATCCCATCCGAGGAAGACAGACAAATGTTACAACATAAGAACATGACTTTTCTACAGTGAGCAAGCTACACAGGATGCTTCGAGAAACATTATTTGTAGAATCAACACCTTAAAAACATTGCCTCTGGAAAATTACTACGACGTGAGGCCTTTTAAAAACCAATACTAAAACTTAAAGAATACAATATTTCATAATATTTAAACTATTAATCCTTTTAGTACATATTAATAGTCTTCTTTTAGTGCATTTAATTATGAAAAAACAAAATACATTTTCATGAGACGGTTATTTTTTATATTTATACATGTTGTTTATGGTGTCCACCATATCAGCTACACATTTTTATTTATTAATACACGATTTCAGTTAAGCTTTTTAAAACATGCTATTTCACTATGTTTGAGTGACATAAGTTTTATTAATAATATTTACAGTCCAACTATAAGTGTCGTCACAAAATGTACTTAATAATACTTGTATTAATACTTGTGAGTCAGTTCAAAATTTAGTTTGTCTAAAATATCTATTGTTTCTCGTTTTTCTCCAGTTTTCGTTTTCAGTTTCTCTCAAATCATAAAAGTATTTGCTTCTCATCTTCTGTAGTTTAATTTCTTCCCTCCTCTGTCCATTTTTCACCCTTCGTCTTTTTATAAGTATGTACAGTTTGTAAAATCCGATTATACAGATGACACGTACAACCACAATTAATAATGTTTTCCAACAATACCCTGAGCAAGATTGCCCAGCCAATTTTTCACTTTAGTAACACCTATGCCAATATTTTCCCATACCCCTGGCTCTTTTAGATCTTTTAAGTCTGGAATAGAATCTGTCAGGTTATTTATACAATTTCTAATTCCTTTACTATTGTCAGGTATGTACAATAATGTTTCTCTTTCAGCATCCGGCAGACTCCGCTTTCCTTTGCTCAAAGAATATCTAACTCACGTCTGTTCTGGAGATCCATAGAATGGACTGCAGCCATTTCAATATCCATTAAGAGTAGAGCTCTAGAAAAATCAGCCAGCATGTTATCCACAATAGTAGACATCTTTCTAATTTGTATGCCATTCAGAACAACTCCTACAGAAGGAAAATTGCTCCAAACATATCCCCAATTATTTCAGAATACGTTGCTCTTTTTGCTCTTGGTCTTTGCAATTCAGTTGTGTCATGTCTGTCATCTATATTGTCAATCTGGTAAACCTTCGGGAATGCAACTCCCAAATAACAAGTCCCATACCACCCTCTTTTGCGAGACGATAATAAGCATTTTTTCCACAGATGTAATGTACCCCAGGAATCACAAGATCTTGTCCATTTAACATAAAATCCCATTAAATCTTAAAAAGAAATACATGTATGCACTCACTCGTTCCCACTAACTTGGTATCAGTTCTGGATAGAGGTCTATATATGCAAAGCTTTCCTACATGTTGAAAATCTAAAGTAAGCTTCCTTTGTGTTTGAGTCTCACAAAATGCATAAAGTCGTTTCCAACCTGTTCACTAAACCTTTCTCTATTTTCTCCTTCAATGTTTTTCTCCTGTCATCAGTTTGATCTAGAAAATATTTTTCTACTGGCGAAAGCAAGCAGGTAAGGTTATTCCTGTGAGTGTAAGCAGTACCAAATGTTAGTGTAGTCTCAAAGAAACCTCCCACAATATCAATATTTCTCTATATAGCTATGTTACTCAAGTGTTGGTTAATCGGAACAAAAGAAAATATAAGATCAAAATTTGAATAGAAATACTGTAAGTACTCTTGGTTATAGAGCCTTGTTAGTAAAATACTGCAAATAATTCCTTATTTTAGTGGCAAGGAATGCTAAGTAATCCCTTCCTGTACTGATGAAGGAATATGCATGCAAAATTACATTCTCTTTCATTCATCGTCTCAACATAATCATACAGCAAGCAATAGAAAACGTTAGAAGAAAGATCTCCCTGTGAGTTGTCTAAGTGCAAGTATTTCTCACCCCTGTTAAGCTTATCTAAATTAGATAGTGTAGCAGTCTCTAAAGAAACTGTATAATTAGTTTCAGATTTTCTAGGAACACTCATACTTACAATCAATAATAAACTTACCAGCACACATACAATTCTCAACCCAATACACAGACATTTGCAACATCTATAATTTTTAATGCAATTGTAATTGTGATCCATAGCCTGTAAAGAATCAGAAAGTAGAAGAAAAAGAAAAAAAATTAACTATGCAGCCAAAACACAAAACAAAAATAATCTTCAGTCTTCTTGCATTTATTTACAGAAGCTTTCAGACTTTTATTCAGACCTTTGTCAAAAATCGGTTTAGCAGCTTGTCACAAATCAGTTTTCAAAGTCTCTTTCAAAAGATAATATTCTATTGACAGTGGTTATCACTTATAGCATATCACGTCTCTCTTGATCAGTTGGCAATGTAGTTTCAAATTTCAGTTCAAAAGCAATTTCAAGTTCCAATATATTGAGCTGGAAATTCACGATCAAAACAAAAAGACAAAAATTCACTTTGCCACTCATCTGTTGTAAAATACGCCCATTCAGGACCTGAGTATCTTCGACTTGCAACTCTTGTTCTTTTTAACCTCCGATCTGCACTTATTTCTCCTACACTCAGATCTTCATCTGTATCTGGTCTTGTTGTTGTGTCTGGCTCTCCATTTATAGTTGACAGTACATGTGAAACCTTTTCATTTGTCTGCAGTTTGAGCCATTTGTCTCCTTTCACAGTTTTTCCTGACAGTGTCGTTTGCAAAACTGAACTTACAACTCTTCTTGGTTCTGCAAGATTTTAATTTTGACTTGATGTACCTGCAATATCAGCTAAAGGAGTCAAATCTGTACGACTTTGATTCATCTGAACGCCACCCTCAGCTGCTTCAGGAAATGTGATTTGTTTCAACTGATTTTCCCAACTGTCTGCTTCAGGGAAAGTCCTCCTCTGACTTGACTCTCCTGCTATGTTTGCTGATACTGGAGCAACCTCAGAAGCCTCTGGTTCATCTCTTAGAGGTGTACCTGGATCTTCACTAGTTTGCACTGTGTCTATTTCTGTCTCCACAGTCTCTCTTCTTGTTCCTTGAGACTATATAGTAGCTGTTGGTGCCCTCAACAACACTTCTTCATCTTCCAGAGGATAGGGAACTCTTTGAGTGTGGCTGGTGTGAATTCAATTTGGGATACCAGCACACTTCACAGCAGTCGTTGTAACAAGTACAACCTGGAATGGCCCATTCCACCTAGGTTTCAGACAGGATTTTCTCGCATGCTTCTTGATGACCACCCAATCACCAGCTCGCAGACTGTGACACTGGTCTTGGTATGGTGGTACAGCTGTAGCCTCCACCTGGTGAGACAAAGCTCAAACCACATCAGCCAAACTCTTGCAGTAATCCAGCACCATATCATCTGTCATATTCACAAGAGCATTTGCAGGAACAGCTGGCAATCTCATTGTTCTGCTCATAAGAATTTCATGGCGAGAAAGTCCAGTCTTGCTGTCAGGAGTGTTTCTTGTGTTAATTAAAACTTAAAGCAACACATCTGGGCACTTTAGATTGTAGATGCCCACATTTTTGTAAGTCGTGCCTTCAGAGTACCATTGATTTGCTCCACTAATCCAGAAGCTTCAGAACGATAGCTACAGTGCAGCTTCTGCTCAAAGTTTAAGGCTGAACATAGTAATTTTATCACCTTTTTATGGAAGTGACTTCCCCTGTCTGATTCTAAAGAGGCCCGAAGCGAGGAATTAACTCCCTAATTAAAATCTTTGCTACTGGGAGACTATCATTTCTACGTGTGGGGTAAGCTTCAATCCACTGACTAAAAATACAGGCAATCACCAACACGTATCTCAAACCACCACACACAGGCTTCTCAATAAAATCCATTTGCATTCTGTTGAATGGACCGCCTGCCCTTCCAATGTGACTCAAATTGACAATTGTTCTTTTCCCCACATTCATCTGTTGACATGTTACACATATGTGACAAATTGCTTCAGCAACCTGTCTCAACTTTGGGTTAAACCAAGAGTGCTCAAATGTGGGAATCATTGTGTCTCTGTCAATATGTCCTTGACCTTGAAAGTATCTTGCCAGTTGCATCAGTAAACAGTTTGGCAAAATCACCCCCCCTTCATTTGCAAACCCAGAAATCATCAGCATCCCTTTGAAGACATTTCAATTTAATCCAAGCTTTCTTTTCATCTTCAGAAACATTCTCTTGCAAACTTTTGATCTCCTCCCATGTATCAATTACTGTTAATGTGTAACTTGGGTTTACTTCATCAACATTTGTTTCTCCAATTATGTTTTTCCATTCCTTTTTAAATGAAATGCAGTTCAATGCGCAAAACCTTATGACTTGATCCGCATATGCATTTCCCATTGAAACAAAATTATTTGATTTCCGGTGTGCATTGCATTTAACCACAGCAATCCTCTCAAGTAATTCTGAGGTTTGCAACAAATTGTGAATTCTATGACCATTTCTAATTGGTGAGTCAGAAGAGGTCATGTAACCTCTCTGTGACCACAATTGCCCAAAGTTGTGCACTACACCAAATCCATATTGATAGTCTGTGAAAATTGTGATTTTAAGCTGTGCATGAATACAGCATGATCTACTTAGAGCCACCAATTCCGCCACTTGTGCTGAAAATAGTCTTTAAAGCCATGGAGCTTCAAGTATATCAGAATTTGTGAACACAGCATATCCAGATTTCAATGTTCTCCCAATATCTCTTAGGCGGGAACCATCAACAAAACCAATTTGATCATTTTCCTCTAACAGGGTATCCTGAATATCAGGCTGTGGTTTCGTGCACAATTAGTAACCTCCAGACAGTCATGTTCAACTTGTTTCAGTTTCTCAATTTCAACATTGTCAACTGGGAGCAAGGTCGCTGGGTTAAGCACTAAACACCTCTTTAGGGTAACATTTGGAGAGCCTATAATCAACAGCTCGTACTTCATGAACCTTGCATTTGTCAAATATTGGGTCTTTGTTTGGGTAAGCAAAACCTCTACGGAATGTGGGACAAGGACAGTTAAACAATGTCCCATCACAATACTCTCACACTGAGTGAGTGACAAACCAACCACAGCCACAGTCCGCAAACAGCCAGGTAAAGCTGCTGCGACTGGGACCAAATTAATAGAAAAATATGCTACAGGGCGAGTTACACCACCATGTACCTGTACAAGAACCAAAAAGACACAAAAATCACGTTCATGAGAAAACAACATAACTGGTTTCACGTAGTCAGGCATTCCCAAAACTGGTGCTCTGCACAAACTCTCAGCTCACTAAAAGCTTTCATACAAGCTTCATCAAAGGACACTGGGTCATTTATATATTTTTGTGGGTCAGTCTCTGCAATGGCTTTAAAATAGCAGAAAAATTGGGAATCCAATGGCGACAGTAACTCACCATTCCCAGAAAACATCCTGACATCTCTTTGTGTAACTGGAGGATTCATATGCAAAATGGCTGTAACTCTTTCTCTGGACACTTTCCTTGCACCTTTTTCTATCTGGTGTCCCAAGTATTTCACTTCTTTCTAACAATTCTGTAACTTAACTGGGGACACTTTGGCCCTCATTATGACCCTGGCTGTCTTGTGCCCGCCACGGCCACGGTGGAGGTCTCACCACCACCACATCCCCGCCTGTACCGCCAGGGCAGGTGGACCCGCCGGGCCGGAGATTAGCATCTCCGAGCTGGTGGTCCAATGAAGACTGCCGGTGATATTAGGAGTCGGCTTTCCACCAGGGTTTCCAGAGCGGTAGCACTGCCACAAAAATCCTGGCAGAAACGCTACCGGTGACAGGAAAGAAATTTCCAGTCACCGGCAGATGACGCCCCCACCCCTCACAAGCCCAATACCCCCACATCCCGCCTTCTACCAGAACCCCCCACTCCCTTAGCAGAACAGCCCCCTCTCACCCTTGCCTCCCACCAGTACAACACCGCCTCCCCCCACCAGTACAGCACCCCCTCCCCATTACATTACAACACCTCTCTCCCTCACCCCCTACCAGTACAGCGCCCCTCTACACCCACCAGTACAGCACTCCCTCCCCACATGCACGCACACAGACAGCCACATGCACCGCACATACACTCATTCATGCACCCCGCATACACTCATTCATCAATACTTACATACACGCATTCACTCACAAGCATCCATACACGCACTCACTTACAAGCATCCATACACGCACACACTTCAACAATCATACACGCATTCACACACCAAGACACACACGCATACACACACGCATACACACATGCATTAAAACACGCAGACAAAACACACTCACACACAATACCTCCCACCTCCCTCCCCTGTTGGGCGATCAACTTACCGTGTCCAGTGAGGAGGTCGTCTGGCAGGAAACGGGAACAGGCGTTTCCACCGCCAGCAGCGCCCATCATCAGGACACCGCCAGGACACCGCCATATTACAGGTCGTAATATGGCTGGTGGAATCCCTTTGGCGGGGCGGGGCCAGTGGTGGAACCGCCCATGCACCTCCGACAGCCAGCCCGATTACTGGATGATTTCCGTCCAAAATGTGTCAGAAATCCTGCAGCACTGGGAATATGGTGGTCAGAAGACCACCAGCATCGGCGGCCTTCTGGTGCCCGCGGCTTTGGCAGTCTTGTAAAAAGACCACCAAAGTCGTAATGAGGGCCTATATGTCCATTCTCACCTAAATGATTCAGTAAGGCAATAGTATCTTGCTTGCATCCTTCCTTCATCTTTGAAGCAACCAAAAGACCATCAATGTACAGAACTAATGTTGACTGGAATGACATTTCCAGTGATTCCAAATTTTTTTCAGCACCTGATTAAATATGGACAGAGACTCCAAAAAGCCTTGTGGGACCTACACTAGGAATATACACGATTGCAGAATTTAAAACAGAAAATAAATTGGCTATCTTCATGAAGAGGCATTGGGAAAAATGCTTGTGATAAGTCCACCCCTGTGAACCATTCTGCATCACATGGGATCTGAAACAAAATCACTGTTGGATTTGGTACAACTGGACAACACTTGACTACTATGTCATTAATTTGCCTCAAATCTTAAACAATTCTAAATTTCCCACATGGCTTTCGTAAACCCTTTGTAAGAAAATTACATGGGCTACCCATAACTTCCTTTAGAACTCCCTGTTTCATAAAATCTGCAATTACAGTAGTAATTCCTTCAATAACATCTGGTGCCAAATGATATTGTGAAGTTTGTGGAAAAACTACATTAGGCTTCACTGTGACTTTAACTGGTTCAACTCATTTCAACAGACCTATGTCTTTCCCGACAGGAACCAGTTTAGTAATTGGATTTGTCAGGAATTGATTTTTAACTTCTGCAGTCTGCACTGTTTTCCCAGGAAGTGCACACTAGGAACTTCTGCAGTTCTTATTGTAGAGTGTGTATTTCCTGTATCAACTAGGAATGAAACTTGATGACCCATTACTTTTCCATTTACATAAGGACCCCTTTGATTCACTGCTAATGAAGCTAACAACATTCTTCTTCATCTGAACTCTCACTCATCACTTCAACACTCGATTCATCCTCACTGTGAAGTGTGTTCTGCTGAGGAAGCATCAACTGCTGCTGTGCCACTGGAGCTTGAGGTATCTGCATTTGTTGCGTTGGTATCATTTATATTTGGGGCTGCATTTGTTGTGATTGTGGCACCTGGAAACATAGCACCTGTATTAGTTGCATCGGTTTGAGACTTTGCATTTGCTGAGAAATCTGCATTTGATTATTCATATTTTGAACATTTAAATTAGGACCCCTTATTCTCGGTCCTCTCAAATTTGAAAAAAGATTATTTTCATTTATCTGCGTAACAACACCTTCCTGTACCATCATCGAGCACTCCTGGTTCCAATGTCCGAGGCCGCCGCAAGCATGACAAGATAATATATTTTTCATTGTCTGCATATCTCCTGGATTAGCAATAGTATTCAAATCAACACCATGGTTTCCATTTCCATTTCCAACACGACCTCTACCTTTTGCCTGTTCCTGATTTTGAAATACTTGCATGTTTCTCTGTTGTGGATAAATTCCCTGCATTCCTGATTGTGCTGCTTTAATCTGCATCACCATCATCTTTTCCTTCACTTTCTTCTGCTTCATTTCAATCTTGTCACTACAATATTTAGCAAACTGTAATACTTCATCAACCGGTTTTGCTTGCCAGCAAATCAAATGACTCTTAAGCATCTGGCTAATATCAGGTCTCAACCATTCAACAAATCTGAACACAAAATGAATCAAGTCTTTCAATTCTTTCTGTACCACTGTAATGTTTAAATGCTTGCAACAATCTCTCATAGTAAGCATGTATTGACTCTTTTGCTTCCTGAGCCATCCTATTGATTCTCTGCCAATCAGTACTTCTAGGGGAAATTCTCGTTTTAAAAAATTCAGCACTTTGTAATAGTATTTCATTACATCAGGATATGGTGTACTGTAACTGGATCTCGTGGAGGCTCTCTTGTTGGCCAATCAACACTCTTTTTGCATTTGACCCACAAATCAGCTATGACCACTATTTCTAACAAAGTTTTCAAATCCTCCCACAGGCATTTTGCGAGCTTCACAAATCTATCTGTCTGCTGGTACCATTCCACTGTTTTCTCTCTCAGTCTTGGGTAGTCATTTGTAAATGACAAAATATCTCTTGTGCTCCAAGGAAAATGTACATAATTCTCTCCCGGAATTTCTCTCATAGGTAATATCTTTACTGGATTATCAGTCTGTTGCACATCAGCATTTATTTTTGCAGACTCCTTTTTCTTCTTATTTGTTTTCTTTACTCATTTGCCTTCCCATTTATTTAATGCTCCCCATGTTTGAATATTCTGAATCAATTCCTTAATATGAATTTTCATTCCCAGTATTCTTATGTTCTCAATATCTTTTGAATCAAATTCTAATCTAGGACTGCAGGCAGTCACGTGGAGCTCCCATCATGCTCAGTGCCTCAGAGCCCCACAGAGCAGCAAGATGGCGGGTGGGGCGCACTTGTGGCCGTGCGGTCATACTGATGTCTACCTTGGTGGCCTCTTCTCTCCCCCATCCTAAACAAGCCATCAGGCTTTCTCGAGGAACGACCCTGGCTGGCAGTACGGAACACTCAGATTCACCAGCAGAGGACTCAGCGGCAGGGGGAAGCAGGGCTCAGCGCACTGATGCGTTAGTGCTGCAATGTGGCTCCCTGTAGCGGCTGGAGCAGCTGGAGCTTGGAGTGAACTACATACAGACGGTGGCCTCCCTTCCCTCACTGGACATGTCAAACACTGCAACAGCTTCCCCACCAAGGCCTAGAAGTACAGACTGGAATGCACGGCAGAAAAACTAAAGGAAGAAAGAGATAAGTAACAGGGGCAGCGCATGCATTTTGAGGCCGGGCTGGCAGGCTATAAGTCTTTGTCCTCGCTATGGGTGTGTGGGGAGATGGCAGGCACCACAGAACTTGCGCAAGGGAAGGAAGAGAAGGGAGTAACTTACTTCAATACTGTACAAAAGACTGTTGAACAATGTTATGATATCTGTGAGTCTAACCCTGCAAAGCTGGAAGATCACATTAGGGGCTCCACAGTGTGAGACTTTTTTGGAGGCAAAAGTTCCAAATCGGTAGGGGTGAGGATTAAAGGAATAGGGGAGGAAAAAAAGAAAACATAAGAATAAATAAGAAATAAGTAAAAAAGAGTGCAAAGAGGGATCAGCTTTTCTTCACTTTGTGTGCTTATTTAGCATGCACCCTCTCCCTTACTCTCACTCCAGTCAATTCATGGAATTTGTGGAGTAGGTTGATCAAAAAGGTCCAGGTTCGTGTCAATCATGTCAAGTTGGAGAGCCAGAGGGCTTGAGCTTAATTACATTCAAGCATACCAAAATTCTCTCTCCTCAACATTGTGGAGTAATTGAACATCTTTGCGTCTTTGGACTGACACATGGGAGAGGGAGAAAAGAAGGTTTATGGTGGCTGATAAGGGACTCAATGGTGAACGGAGATTAAGTAGTCTGCTATAGCAGCATTAGGCGGCGTAACAGGTGCAACTGTAGGGATAAGGGTGTTACGGAAGCGGTCAGCGCTACTGCGGATGGAGTTTGTTGCACCCTTGTTCTTCCATTCGGGACTCTTGTGATAGTGACATCATCTGCATCCTCTTCTTGCCTCACCCCACTCCACTCCACCCCACCGTACTTTATTTCATTCTATTTCACAATAAAATGCATGGCACGGGATGCGGGGTATCAGACATGAACAATGGGAAAAATCCAGAAAGGACCGAAATCCAAGACCTTGACTCCTGCCACAAGAAGGCAATGACATAGCTCCGAGCATCAAGACCCAGGAGGGTCCAGGAGGCAATCTGCAGGACCTATCACCAGCCTCTCCAGTTCTTTCTCCACCGCTGGGGTCCAGTCCTTTAAGGGCCATGAGCAACCAACATCGGGGCCAATGCAACTTGTTGACCTATTCTCTCAACCCTCCACCTCCATATTGAATAATTTGACCTGTGAGTCTCATACTTCTTTGTCTGTTCCAGCTACACCTGGTACCCTCCCCCTCGCTTTACCTACTATATCCCAACAGCGTAAGGAGAAACCTGGTTACCCTTTGTTTTCTACCATTTGCAGCAATGTTAAAGGGACATTAAAGGCAATTGAAAGGAATAAAATGAAAGAGGGAGGGCAAGCGAGAGTAATCTCTCCAACCAAATAAATTGTAATAGGCACCAAATTACTTCCTGCTACAGACTCAAATCTTGTGTTAGGGGGCACCTGCCAGTCTATATCCGACTCAAAATCATCTAATGCTAATATCCTTCCACAGACTCCCTGCTCTTCCCCTAGTATCCTTGTTCCGGCCAGTTCAGTATGCAGGGTAACTGGCATCCCGTTGATAGAGGAGTGGATGGGTCAGATTCTAGAGGAGCTTTGAGCAATAAAACTATCCCAAGAGGAGGCGTGTAGGGAGACCAGGGACCAGCTTACCAAATAACTACCCACCTAACCCATTTATCTACACGAGTATCCCAGGTGGAGCAGAGGGTCTCAGATCTAGAGAATGCTGAAAAACAATTGGAGTCGGCATCATCACAGATCCTATTGAAACTTTAGGAACTTCAATTAAAGGCGAATGAGATGGATAACAGGTCTCGGCGCTCGAATCTTAGGTTTGTAGGGGTCCCCGAAGAGATTGAATCAGCATCATCTGGGACTAAGGTAGTTTTGGACCTCATCTATAAGTGTATCCTGCTGGAAAAAGCAATAACTGAAGAAGATCTCTCAATTATGAGGGTGCATATGGTACCATTCACGTGTCCTGCGAACTCAAAGTATCCCCGTACTATACTGGTCAATTTTGGAGACTATAGGATAAAGGAACACATCCATTCTCAAGCCATAAAAATGAGGAACGTTAATTCTGGCAAACAACTTCAGCTTCTGCATTTTTTCCGATATGTCTATTGCAGCTGTCCACCGGCGCCGCAAATTCGTTGGGCTGATGGACATTTTTAAGAGAGTGGGAGCTCCAGCTGGTATTGTGGAACTAGCTAAACTCAAAGTGTTCCATAAAGGACAAGTGCATATTTTTCAGGGCATAGAGGAAGCAAATAACTTATTAGAACTGCTAAAAAACAATGATATGGTATGGCGGGAGGATAAGGGAGAGAAGGGGTTAAAAAAAAAAGAATATATTTGTTACTAGGATATATTTCGAACTGGTACGCAATGTGTTTTTTGTGTCTTTTTTTTTCCTTTGCCTTGCTTCCTTGCTGCTTACCTTGGGATCAAGGCTCTTGGAGTGCCATGTCAGCCCACTCTCTTTTTTGGTCTGTGGGGGGGGGCATGATGGGTGGGACCCGCTGGGGAAGGGGGGGAGATATCCTCCTTCTGGTGGGGGGTTTGCACTAGGGTGGGGGAAAAGAGCAGATGACAAAGCAGATTACAAATCAGAAAAAATATGTACCCGGAGAGTTTGCTTGGGGGTTGCCTATGATTTTGGTATAGGATGACTGCGCATGGCAAAGGGGGGTCAGTGAGAAAACTAAGAGTTGTCTCTTGTAATATTAACGGCGGCAACAACCATGTTACGTTTGCTGCTATACTCAACTGGCTCAGGGCCTCGCAATCACAGATTTTTCTATTGCAGGAAACACATTTAAAATGTCAAAATAAGCTCCCAAAGCTTCTTAATTTTATTGCTCATATGCAATGCAGCTGTTCGAAGTGTCGCTATTTTGGTGTCCAAGGAATTTCCTGGGAAGGTGTACCAGATCCATAGAGACCCGCAGGCACAGTGGGTTGTAATTAGTACTCTTATCTCGAATAATTATATCCTTTTTGCAAACTTTTATGGCCCAATAGATGATGATCCAAGCCCCCTTCAGGGCCTTTATAAGGTGTTGAGCTCAATCTCCGGCCTTCTTATCATTGGTGGAGATTTTAATGTTATTCCAGATTCTCAGATGGATTCCTCTCGTGAAAACAAGAAGCAGAATAAAACTATAGTTTCCCAGTGGTTGGGTAAGATCATTTCGGATTTATCTTTAGCAGATACTTGGAGAACTGATCACGCGCAGGATCATGACTATACGTATTTCTCAAAAAAATATAATATGGCTCCCAGAATAGACTTCATATTAACTTTGTTTCTTTGCCCACAAAATAATTTTATACATGCCAATCATTTCTCGGATCACTCAGCACCTCAGGTCAATATTAATCTGCATTGTGAGATGGGAGTTCATCCTCGTTGGAGCTTTGATAAATCTCTTTTGGTAGATGAAGGATGGGTACAGATTCTTAAAACTTCTGTTACCGATTTCCTTGAGATTAATAAAGATTCAGCTTCCCCATTTTCCATTTGGGAAGCACTCAAAGCTTACATAACAGGAGAAACTATATCCTACAAGGTTTTCACTGTAAAACTAAATTAGCAAAAGGTCAAGGACCCCCAACTGTGTCTCAATCAAGCACATAGTGCCCTCCTGATCTCCCAAGACCCAGAGGCATTCTCAAGATTGAGTGTGGCACAGGCCAAGTTAAGGGGATGTTTTTTATCTCATGAGATAGTCAATCAACATAGTCTGCAAAGTTGGTACGAAGAAAGTGAACACGTATGTACATTTCTGGCCGGGTCAGTAAAAAAAAAAAAATCCCATAAAGACACTATCAAATCTATTTTTGATGGGTGGCTGGGTACGCTCATAAATCATCCAAAAGATATTGAAAGAGCCTTTCTATCTCACTATTCAAAAATGTATTCTCACTCTCTTCCAACCAATGCTCAGCAGATAAATCAATACCTTGATCCAGTGATTCTGCCAAGTTTGAACGAGGGTCCAAGGGCCTATCAGCTATCTCACTCCTTGAAGTAAAGGAGGCATTTATGGCCTCATCAAATGGAAAGGCCTGTGAGGAAGACGGTCTTCTGGCAGACGTCTATAAAACCCTCGTAGACCAAATTGCCGGATGCTTAGTTGTCCTTTTTAATAATATTCTCCAGGGGGCTGACATACCTGCATCCTTCACAAGGTCCACATTGATTAGCTTCTTAAAAAAAGATAGGCCACCTCAGAAAACTGATTCTTATAGTCCGATCAGTCTACTAAATATTGATTATAAGCTTCTAGCAAAGATATTGGAACAAAGATTGACTCTTGTAGCTCGAGACCTAATCCATGAAGATCAGTGTGGCTTTCTTCAGGGTAGGCTGTTAGCGACAAATACTAATTTTCTAATTCAGGCGATAGATTATTACTCTCACAACAACAAACCGGTGGCTATCAGAATGTTGGGTGCAGAGACAGCCTTTGATTTAGTCCAAAGGGAGGTGCTTTTTAGGATCTTAGCAAAGTTTAAGTTTCCTAGACAATTTATTCAGATTTTGCATAATCGTTATTCTCAAGCCTAAGCTAAAATTCATATCAATTCATGTATAGTAGGAACTCTTCAAGATCATTGAGGCACGCGCCAAGGATGCCCCCTTTCCCCGGTGCTCTTCACGCTGTTCATTGAGCCTTTTGCCGCGGCGGTGCGCCAAGACACCTCTATTCTCCCTCCATGACTCAGGCACCTAAACTAAAATTGCTTGCCGATGATATGATTCTCTATCTTGCAGTAGAGTCCATGAATATTGATAGGGCTTTTGCTAAAATAATGTTTTTTTCACATTTGGGGGGAAATAGGATCATCCATTCTAAATCGGAAGCTCTCCTGTTCAATGCAACCGATAATATTCTTCCCTAGATATGCGGGCTCAGTACTGTCTTTCTCGCCTCATTAGATATCTGGATATCTATGTATCAAATGATTTTTTGGATCTTTTTGACCTAAACTATATCCCTAGTCTTAAGAAGGTGCAACACCTATTACAGAAATGGCAAGCCTCTCCTTTGTCAATCATTGGACATGTGGCTTTTCTTCTATTCATCTTCTCTAGTATGATTATTAAAATCCACCAATTTTTTTTTTAAAGAACTCGATGCGCTACTTCAACAGTTTATATGGGCCTACATAAAACCAAGGGCACAGTTGGATATTGTATCCCTCTTAGTCGAGGATGGAGGAATATCTCTACCAAATCTTAGGAGGTACTATGATTCTGCTTTCATGGATTGGGGTTCCAGAGCAGCCTTATCCCCTAATCTTAGTTTCTATTTGAAGTCCATGCTAGTAGAGCACAGATGTCAGCTAGCACAATTTCTCAAGTTCCTGTGGCAACCTGAATGCACTAGATGCAAACTCCCTACATTAATCTAAGCCAGGCTTCTTCAATTTTGAGAGAAATGTCAAGTTCCCAGTTTTCATCCTGCAATGTTATTCGCTCATTCAGGGATGATGGGACTAAAGCTGATTCCATTGCATCTAAATCAATGGCTAAATCTGGGATTTACTAGTATTTTCAGATTTTTTAGCAGGAAGCCAAGTCAAGACCTGGGCTCAGTGTCAGGCTGGAGTTCGTATTCCAGACTCTCTAAGTTATTTCTGTCTTCAGATACTGTATTTCTTGCTCCAACACATCCCTTTTAGTAGATCTATCTTCTCCTCTTATCTTTCAGGCATTTTATGGGAACCAGAAGGAGACTGACAATTGGTACCGGATCCTCAACTCTCAGGGAGCACCGTGAATACTCCCTTGCAATCTGACGAAGATCGAAAACACCACCAGGTGTAAAATTGAGTTGAAAATGTGGAGACATCTCAATAGCATATCTCATAAGGCGATGAGGGGGGGCAAAATTTAAGAGAATGACCTTCTTTTCAGAATGGATGCTATATTTCACCCCAGCTCAAATCAAAAAAGCATTCCCGAACACTCCAGGTTCTTGTCCACAATGCAATGGTAACCCAGGGGACTGACTCCATCTGTGCTTTACCTGTCCCAAGCTTATGGATTTTTGGGACAAAATGTTTAAGTGGATCAGCATGAAGATATGGTGTGCACTTATTCCAGACACTCTGGGTGCTCTGTTCGGAATGTCGGGCCATCCTGAATTAACGATTCGGGTGAAACAGTTGCTAATTTTAGCATCATTGATTGCAAAATCTTTAATTCTACAAGCCTGGAAATCACCCTTTCCCCCTACATACAAAGCCTGGGAGGTGCACTTTAAGGAAAATGTATATGCACAAAGAATAGGTGTAGGCCACAAGTTTAAGGGTATTTGGGGACCAACTTTCAATGTAGAGGATGTACCTATGGCATTTAAGCTGTTGAAATGTGCTTTTACATTTGCTGTTTGTTGTTGAATAAGCTTCAATGTGGTTTTGGATGATGAATCTTATGTTTTGCTCCCTGTAAATTTCTCATGGTTTGTATCTGCTCAATAAAAAATAAATCTAATCTATATCTTCTTTTCAGTGGCTTTGATTTCTCAATTTCTATTGAATTTTTCTCTATAATTTCTGCTAATTTTTGGTGTACCGATCCTGTTCTGTTTGTAATCATTTTTACACATAAAGGGTAACTCATCTTCAATATATAAGTCAATTCTATTTAATTCAAGTGTTCCCTCAATCATTTCATTTAATTCTTATTTAAGTCTTGCCAGATTCAATGAATGTCCTCCTTCAGCATTTGTTTTTGCTCCACTTATTTTTTCCAGCCAATCTGTTAACTGATGAACTGTCAAACCTTGTAGTTAAACATTATTATTTACATTTGGCACACTCTGTGGAGTAATACATGGAGTCTCAGGAGTCATCAGAAATGAATTTGAATTCAAATCTGACTTTCCCAAATTCTGTGAAGTCCTAGAATAATTTAAGTCAATCAGTGGACCTGTCTTGTCAAAAATCTGATTAATTGGAGACATGACTTTTGCACTAACATTGAATCTCTCCATTCCTGCATTCGAATTAAAAAGATTTTGTACACTACTCTCATTATTTCCCTGGGCAAACAATGGTACAACAGGACCAATAGTAACAGGTACTGTTAATGCTTCTGGACTTGATTGAACATTCTGGTTTCTCGAGTAAATTACTCCAGAACTCTGACCTGTCAGCATTGAAGAACTTGACTGTGATATTGTTACAGGTGTATATTTTGGTATTGTCTGAACTTGTCTAATATCTTGCACAGAGGTCCAAGTAGACTGCATCTGAACTATTACTGGTTTTTGGTAAATCTGTGATATCTGTGATGATGGTACCACTGGTACTGTCATGCTTGGTGCAGAACTTATAACAGGAAGAAATGGTATACTACTGGTAGCTCAACCTGAGTCATAGGTCTCTCAGTTATAGTAATAGTGGGAACCTTAATTGCAGCCTGTACTTGAGTCTGTGTTACTACAACTGGACATGGTGCACTTGGTGCAGTACTAGTAACTGGACTTGTCTCTTGTACTACACATAGTAGAGGATGACTTCTCAGTATTTATAAATTCATCATCAGCTGTGTGATCATCATAAGTCAATGATTTCCTAGCCTCAGCTGATTTCGATTCATCTTCTTCAGAATAATCCTTATTCTTTTTCTTTATCTTTTGGCTAACACAGCTCTCTTTCTCTTGTGTGATTGCAGCAATCATGTTTATACCCTACTAAGTTTCAGTTCCCCAAAGTTTCTGCTCATTATCCCAACTTGCTTCTAATAAAGTCTTCTCAACTTTTCTCATTCACCTCTCAAATTTTAATTTCTCTTGTTGTCTGGCCAATAATTCACTAATAACTAAAGCTTCAAATTGTGCTGGTCTTGCAGAAGGTTTTAATTCATACAGCACTCTCCTCATATTTTAAAACATTCTCATATTAAACGTTCCATAGACAGGAAATGCTTAGCTCCCTTCCTTCTCTGTAATTTTGCACCATTGTTTCAACCAAATATATGCTGCGGTGCCTTTCAGTTCAATTATGATATATGCAGGTGTACATTCTGCAATTTCTCATACTCTAACTGGAATGAAAGCATCTCCCTTAAGCACATACTTTAGTGCTTTGAAAAAAAGCTTTTTTACTTTAATCGGGCTTAGAAATATAATTTAAATTCAAAACAGGAAATAATTCAATCCAAAAATCCTTTTTGCTTGCCTCTCTCAACCAATCATGCTTCACAGTTATTCACCAATCTGCTTATGGCTCCCTTACCTAGTGACGTCACACTCACACGGACAGTGACTGACAAAGTCTTGCGGACTCACCTTCCAATGCTCAATTCACACAAAACTAAATGCAGAATATTGCGAGCACCAAAGAAATGTCAACACACCAACTTGCCTGCTTACTTGTCTGCTTACTACAGGTAGGGAACACAATCACTTACGAAGCTTCATAAATATTTCGCTTGCGACTTTTAGCTCTGACAACTACTCATTCGATCCTCGATTTCTCTGATTCGCAAGTAAAATTCGACCAGCAAATTTCACCCTTGACTAATATCAGATTCTCCTTGTGCACTCAGGAATCACTAATATCTGTCAAACTAATATTTCCTTTACACACAGTCTAGGAAAACTATTTTTGAACCACACCCGATTGACCAAACAAAGAGACAAGTTATAACAACAATAAACAAGTGTCACCTACACTTGTACAATTCTCCGGAGTCTTAGACCACGAAGGGTCTACCAACAATCATGTGGGCAATTTCTTTTAGCACAAAATGCCACTCTCAATTAAAGTATGACGACTTTCCTACATACACCCTCTGGAGTATGCACACTCCCTAACAAACTACATTGGTGTACGCAAACTCCCTATTTCTCTCAAACTCAGAGTCACCAGATCCTCGGGTCTGTGCACGTTCCCAACACTTCCACCACAAGACAGCTCCAATACTCTGATTAGAATTGTCACAGAGTCTAAGAGAGTCCAAGTGGGGAAAAGGGGATTAGGAAGGGAACAGCTGGGAAGGAGACCTGTAGGAAGCAAAAAGGTTAAAACACACAATATCAAGATTATATCATATTAACCCCTTCTGTGCCGCGGACGTAGTGGTTACGTCCTGCGGCACAGTGCTGCTGTGCCGAGGACGTAACCACTACGTCCTCGGCACACAGCCCAGAGGGAGCGCTCTCGCTCCCTCTGTGGGGTTCCCCCCCACCCCCCCAAGTCAGGGATGGAAGGGGAAGCCCTTCCCCTCCCACCCCCGACCCCCCCAACCCCCCCTGTGACGTCAGCGCGCGAGCGCACGCTGATTAGTCACAGGGTCTCCCCCATCGCGCTGGAAGCAGAGCTTCCAGCGCGATTGAAAAAGAAATGCTTTTGCATTTCTTTTTCAATCCCATGGGGGAGGCCCCGAGAGGCTTCAAAGGGAAGGAAATGTATTTCCTTCCCTTTGAAGTCTCTCACAGGTTTCAAAAGCTGGATTGCTTGCAATCCGGCTTTTGAAACCCCACTAGACACCAGGGATTATTTTTTTTTTCTTGAAATTGGCAAAAGGGAGCGACCCCTTGGGCAAGGGTCGCTCCCAGGGGGGCATTTTTTTAGGAAGGCCTTTTCTGCCCCCCCTGGGGGCAGATTGGCCTATTATTAGGGGGGGCAGAAACCTCTAGGCACCAGGGACCATTTTTTTTTTTTTTTTTTTTGTGATGAATTCTTTTTTTTTAGGTGGGGAGCGATCCCTTAGGCAAGGGTCGCTCCCCTACGGGGCAATATATATTTAGGCCATTTCTGCCCCCCTTGGGGGCACATTGGCCTATTTTGATAAGGCCAATCTGCCCCCAAGGGGGGCAGAAACCATTAGACACCAGGGAGTTTGTTTTTGCGCGCGAATGTCACGCAACAAAGCGACCCCTTTGGCAAGGGTCGCTCCCAGGGGGGGCAATTTTTTGGGAAGGCCGATCTGCCCCCAGGGGGGGAAGAAACCTCTAGGCGCCAGGGCAATTTTTTTTTGTTGTGTTTTTTTTTTTTTTTTTTTTTTTTTTTTTAGAGATGGGGAGCGACCCATCAGGCAAGGGTCGCTCCCCTGGGGGGCAAATTGTATTTAGACCATTTCTGCCCCCCTGGGGGCAGATTGGCCGATTTTAGGTCAATCTGCCCCCAAGGGGGCAGAAACCACTAGGCACCGGGGATTTGTTTTTTGGCGCCAATGTCACGCAGGGGGAGCGACCACGTAGGCAAGGGTCGTTCCCGGGGGTGGGGGGTCAAATTTATTTTAGGCCATTTCTGCCCCCCCGGGGGACAGATCGGCCTATTATTAGGCCGAACTGCCCCCGGGGGGGGGCAGAACACTCTAGGCGCCAGGGCAATTTTTTTTTTGTGTTTTTTTTTTTTTGTTGTTTCTTTTTTTAGAGATGGGGAGCGACCCATCAGGCAAGGGTCGCTCCCCTGGGGGGGCAAATTGTATTTAGACCATTTCTGCACCCCTGGGGGCAGATTGGCCAATTTTAGGTCAATCTGCCCCCAAGGGGGCAGAAACCACAAGGCACCGGGGATTTGTTTTTTGGCGCCAATGTCACGCAGGGGGAGCGACCCCGTAGGCAAGGGTCGCTCCCGGGGGGGGGGTGTGCCGGTTGGGGGGGCAAATGTATTTTAGGCCATTTCTGCCCCCCCGGGGGACAGATCGGCCTATTTTTAGGCCGAACTGCCCCCGGGGGGGGGGCAGAACACTCTAGGCGCCAGGGCAATTTTTTTTTTGTGTTTTTTTTTTTTGTTGTTTCTTTTTTTAGAGATGGGGAGCGACCCATCAGGCAAGGGTCGCTCCCCTGGGGGGGCAAATTGTATTTAGACCATTTCTGCCCCCCTGGGGGCAGATTGGCCAATTTTAGGTCAATCTGCCCCCTAGGGGGCAGAAACCACTAGGCACCGGGGATTTGTTTTTTGGCCCCAATGTCACGCAGGGGGAGCGACCCCGTAGGCAAGGGTCGCTCCCGGGGGGGGGGAGTGGGGGTTGGGGGGGGCAAATTTATTTTAGGCCATTTCTGCCCCCCCGGGGGACAGATCGGCCTATTATTAGGCCGAACTGCCCCCGGGGGGGGGGCAGAACACTCTAGGCGCCAGGGCAATTATTTTTTTTGTGTTTTTTTTTGTTGTTGTTTCTTTTTTTAGAGATGGGGAGCGACCCATCAGGCAAGGGTCGCTCCCCTGGGGGGGCAAATTGTATTTAGACCATTTCTGCCCCCCTGGGGGCAGATTGGCCAATTTTAGGTCAATCTGCCCCCAAGGGGGCAGAAACCACTAGGCACCGGGGATTTGTTTTTTGGCGCCAATGTCACGCAGGGGGAGCGACCCCGTAGGCAAGGGTCGCTCCCGGGGGGGCGGTGGGGGTTCGGGGGGCAAATTTATTTTAGGCCATTTCTGCCCCCCCGGGGGACAGATCGGCCTATTATTAGGCCGAACTGCCCCCTGGGGGGGGGCAGAACACTCTAGGCGCCAGGGCAATTTTTTTTTTGTGTTTTTTTTTTTGTTGTTTCTTTTTTTAGAGATGGGGAGCGACCCATCAGGCAAGGGTCGCTCCCCTGGGGGGGCAAATTGTATTTAGACCATTTCTGCCCCCCTGGGGGCAGATTGGCCAATTTTAGGTCAATCTGCCCCCAAGGGGGCAGAAACCACTAGGCACCGGGGATTTGTTTTTTGGCGCCAATGTCACGCAGGGGGAGCGACCCCGTAGGCAAGGGTCGCTCCCGGGGGGGGGGGGGGTGGGTTGGGGGGGCAAATTTATTTTAGGCCATTTCTGCCCCCCCGGGGGAGAGATCGGCCTATTATTAGGCCGAACTGCCCCCCGGGGGGGGGCTGAACACTCTAGGCACCAGGGCAATTTTTTTTGTGTGTGTTTTTTTTTTTGTTGTTTCTTTTTTTAGAGATGGGGAGCGACCCATCAGGCAAGGGTCGCTCCCCTGGGGGGGGGCAAATTGTATTTAGACCATTTCTGCCCCCCTGGGGGCAGATTGGCCAATTTTAGGTCAATCTTCCCCCTAGGGGGCAGAAACCACTAGGCACCGGGGATTTGTTTTTTGGCGCCAATGTCACGCAGGGGGAGCGACCCCGTAGGCAAGGGTCGCTCCCGGGGGGGGGTGGAGGTTGGGGGGGGAAATTTATTTTAGGCCATTTCTGCCCCCCCGGGGGACAGATCGGCCTATTATTAGGCCGAACTGCCCCCGGGGGGGGGCAGAACACTCTAGGCGCCAGGGCAATTCTTTTTTTTTTGTTTTTTTTTTTTGTTGTTTCTCTTTTTTAGAGATGGGGAGCGACACATCAGGCAAGGGTCGCTCCCCTGGGGGGGCAAATTGTATTTAGACCATTTCTGCCCCCCTGGGGGCAGATTGGCCAATTTTAGGTCAATCTGCCCCCAAGGGGGCAGAAACCACTAGGCACCGGGGATTTGTTTTTTAGCGCCAATGTCACGCAGGGGGAGCGACCCCGTAGGCAAGGGTCGCTCCCGGGGGGGGGGTGGGGGTTGGGGGGGCAAATTTATTTTAGGCCATTTCTGCCCCCCCGGGGGACAGATCGGCCTATTATTAGGCCGAACTGCCCCCGGGGGGGGCAGAACACTCTAGGCACCAGGGCAATTTTTTTTTTGTGTGTTTTCTTTTTTGTTGTTTCTTTTTTTAGAGATGGGGAGCGACCCATCAGGCAAGGGTCGCTCCCCTGGGGGGGCAAATTGTATTTAGACCATTTCTGCCCCCCTGGGGGCAGATTGGCCAATTTTAGGTCAATCTGCCCCCAAGGGGGCAGAAACCACTAGGCACCGGGGATTTGTTTTTTGGCGCCAATGTCACGCAGGGGGAGCGACCCCGTAGGCAAGGGTCGCTCCCGGGGGGGGGTGGAGGTTGGGGGGGCAAATTTATTTTAGGCCATTTCTGCCCCCCCGGGGGACAGATCGGCCTATTATTAGGCCGAACTGCCCCCGGGGGGGGGCAGAACACTCTAGGCGCCAGGGCAATTTTTTTTGTGTGTTTTTTTTTTTTGTTGTTTCTTTTTTTAGAGATGGGGAGCGACCCATCAGGCAAGGGTCGCTCCCCTGGGGGGGGCAAATTGTATTTAGACCATTTCTGCCCCCCTGGGGGCAGATTGGCCAATTTTAGGTCAATCTGCCCCCAAGGGGGCAGAAACCACTAGGCACCGGGGATTTGTTTTTTAGCACCAATGTCACGCAGGGGGAGCGACCCCGTAGGCAAGGGTCGCTCCGGGGGGGGGGGTGGGGGTTGGGGGGGCAAATTTATTTTAGGCCATTTCTGCCCCCCCGGGGGACAGATCGGCCTATTATTAGGCCGAACTGCCCCCCGGGGGGGGGCAGAACACTCTAGGCACCAGGGCAATTTTTTTTTTGTGTGTTTTCTTTTTTGTTGTTTCTTTTTTTAGAGATGGGGAGCGACCCATCAGGCAAGGGTCGCTCCCCTGGGGGGGCAAATTGTATTTAGACCATTTCTGCCCCCCTGGGGGCAGATTGGCCAATTTTAGGTCAATCTGCCCCCAAGGGGGCAGAAACCACTAGGCACCGGGGATTTGTTTTTTGGCGCCAATGTCACGCAGGGGGAGCGACCCCGTAGGCAAGGGTCGCTCCCGGGGGGGGATGGGGGTTGGGGGGCAAATTTATTTTAGGCCATTTCTGCCCCCCCGGGGGACAGATCGGCCTATTATTAGGCCGAACTGCCCCCGGGGGGGGGGGGGCAGAAACCTCTAGGCGCCAGGGGAATTTTTCTTTTTTTTCTTTTTTTTTTTCTTTCTTTTTTTTTTTTAGAGATGGGGAGCGACCCATCAGGCAAAAGTCGCTCCCCTGGGGGACAAATTGTATTTAGGCCATTTGGCTGAGTTTAGGTCAACCTGCCCCCAAGGGGGCAGAAACCACTAGGCACCGGGGATTTGTTTTTTGGTGCCAATGTCACGCAGGGGGAGCGACCCCGTAGGCAAGGGTCGCTCCCGGCCGGGGAGAGTGGGGGTTGGGTGGGCAAATTTATTTTAGGGCATTTCTGCCCCCCCCCCCCCCCTGGGGCCGGCTGAGCTACAGGCCAAACACCACAGGTAGGCACCTTGCAAAAAACACCTCTGTTTTCTGTGAAAAAATATGTTGTGTCCACGTTGTGTTTTGGGCCATTTCCTTTTGTGGGCGCTAGGCCTACCCACAGAAGTGATGTACCATTTTTATCGAGAGACTTAGGGGAACGCTGGGTGGAAGGAAATTTGTGGCTCCTCTCAGATTCCAGAACTTTCTGTCACCGAAATGAGAGGAAAAAGTGTTTTTTGGGCCAAATTTTGATGTTTGCAAAGGATTCTGGGTAACATAACCTGGTCAGAGCCCCGCAAGTCACCCCATCTTGGATTCCCCTGTGTTTCTAGTTTTCAAAAATGCACTGGTTTGCTAGGTTTCCTCAGGTGTCGGCTGAGCTACAGGCCAAAATCCACAGGTAGGCTCTGCTTTTTATAAAAAAATGTGATGTGTCCACGTTGTGTTTTGGGCCCTTTCCTTTCGTGGGCGCTAGTCCTACCCACACAAGTGAGGTATCATTTTTATCGGGAGACTTGGGGGAACGCTGGGTAGAAGGAAATTTGTGGCTCCTCTCAGATTCCAGAACTTTCTGCCACAGAAATGTGAGTAACATGTGTATTTTTAGCCAAATTTTGAGGTTTGCAAAGGATTCTGGGTAACAGAACCTGGTCCGAGCCCCGCAAGTCACCCCTCCTTGGATTCCCCTAGGTCTCTAGTTTTCAGAAATGCACAGGTTTGGTAGGTTTCCCTAGGTGCCGGCTGAGCTAGAGGCCAAAATCTACAGGTAGGCACTTCGCAAAAAACACCTCTGTTTTTTTCCAAAATTTAGGATGTGTCCACGTTGCGCTTTGGGGTGTTTCCTGTCGCCGGCGCTAGGCCTACCCACGCAAGTGAGGTATCATTTTTATCGGGAGACTTGGGGGAACGCTGGGTAGAAGGAAATTTGTGGCTCCTCTCAGATTCCAGAACTTTCTGCCACAGAAATGTGAGTAACATGTGTATTTTTAGTCAAATTTTGAGGTTTGCAAAGGATTCTGGGTAACAGAACCTGGTCCGAGCCCCGCAAGTCACCCCTCCTTGGATTCCCCTAGGTCTCTAGTTTTCAGAAATGCACAGGTTTGGTAGGTTTCCCTAGGTGGCGGCTGAGCTAGAGGCCAAAATCTACAGGTAGTCACTTTGCTAAAAACAGCTCTGTTTTCTGTGATATGTCCACGTTGTGTTTTGGGGCATATCCTGTCGCGGGCGCTAGGCCTACCCACACAAGTGAGGTATCATTTTTATCGGGAGACATGGGGGAACGCTGGGTGGAAGGAAATTTGTGGCTCCTCTCAGATTCCAGAACTTTCTGCCACAGAAATGTGAGGAACATGTGTTTTTTTAGCCAAATTTTGAGGTTTGCAAAGGATTCTGGGTAACAGAACCTGGTCCGAGCCCCGCAAGTCACCCCTCCTTGGATTCCCCTAGGTCTCTAGTTTTCAGAAATGCACAGGTTTGGTAGGTTTCCCTAGGTGGCGGCTGAGCTAGAGGCCAAAATCTACAGGTAGTCACTTTGCTAAAAACAGCTCTGTTTTCTGTGATATGTCCACGTTGTGTTTTGGGGCATATCCTGTCGCGGGCGCTAGGCCTACCCACACAAGTGAGGTATCATTTTTATCGGGAGACGTGGGGGAACGCTGGGTGGAAGGAAATTTGTGGCTCCTCTCAGATTCCAGAACTTTCTGCCACAGAAATGTGAGGAACATGTGTTTTTTTAGCCAAATTTTGAGATTTGCAAAGGATTCTGGGTAACAGAACCTGGTCCGAGCCCCGCAAGTCACCCCTCCTTGGATTCCCCTAGGTCTCTAGTTTTCAGAAATGCACAGGTTTGGTAGGTTTCCCTAGGTGGCGGCTGAGCTAGAGGCCAAAATCTACAGGTAGTCACTTTGCTAAAAACAGCTCTGTTTTCTGTGATATGTCCACGTTGTGTTTTGGGGCATATCCTGTCGCGGGCGCTAGGCCTACCCACACAAGTGAGGTATCATTTTTATCGGGAGACATGGGGGAACGCTGGGTGGAAGGAAATTTGTGGCTCCTCTCAGATTCCAGAACTTTCTGCCACAGAAATATGAGGAACATGTGTTTTTTTAGCCAAATTTTGAGGTTTGCAAAGGATTCTGGGTAACAGAACCTGGTCCGAGCCCCGCAAGTCACCCCTCCTTGGATTCCCCTAGGTCTCTAGTTTTCAGAAATGCACAGGTTTGGTAGGTTTCCCTAGGTGGCGGCTGAGCTAGAGGCCAAAATCTACAGGTAGTCACTTTGCTAAAAACAGCTCTGTTTTCTGTGATATGTCCACGTTGTGTTTTGGGGCATATCCTGTCGCGGGCGCTAGGCCTACCCACACAAGTGAGGTATCATTTTTATCGGGAGACGTGGGGGAACGCTGGGTGGAAGGAAATTTGTGGCTCCTCTCAGATTCCAGAACTTTCTGCCACAGAAATGTGAGGAACATGTGTTTTTTTAGCCAAATTTTGAGATTTGCAAAGGATTCTGGGTAACAGAACCTGGTCCGAGCCCCGCAAGTCACCCCTCCTTGGATTCCCCTAGGTCTCTAGTTTTCAGAAATGCACAGGTTTGGTAGGTTTCCCTAGGTGGCGGCTGAGCTAGAGGCCAAAATCTACAGGTAGTCACTTTGCTAAAAACAGCTCTGTTTTCTGTGATATGTCCACGTTGTGTTTTGGGGCATATCCTGTCGCGGGCGCTAGGCCTACCCACACAAGTGAGGTATCATTTTTATCGGGAGACATGGGGGAACGCTGGGTGGAAGGAAATTTGTGGCTCCTCTCAGATTCCAGAACTTTCTGCCACAGAAATGTGAGGAACATGTGTTTTTTTAGCCAAATTTTGAGGTTTGCAAAGGATTCTGGGTAACAGAACCTGGTCCGAGCCCCGCAAGTCACCCCTCCTTGGATTCCCCTAGGTCTCTAGTTTTCAGAAATGCACAGGTTTGGTAGGTTTCCCTAGGTGGCGGCTGAGCTAGAGGCCAAAATCTACAGGTAGTCACTTTGCTAAAAACAGCTCTGTTTTCTGTGATATGTCCACGTTGTGTTTTGGGGCATATCCTGTCGCGGGCGCTAGGCCTACCCACACAAGTGAGGTATCATTTTTATCGGGAGACGTGGGGGAACGCTGGGTGGAAGGAAATTTGTGGCTCCTCTCAGATTCCAGAACTTTCTGCCACAGAAATGTGAGGAACATGTGTTTTTTTAGCGAAATTTTGAGGTTTGCAAAGGATTCTGGGTAACAGAACCTGGTCCGAGCCCCGCAAGTCACCCCTCCTTGGATTCCCCTAGGTCTCTAGTTTTCAGAAATGCACAGGTATGGTAGGTTTCCCTAGGTGGCGGCTGAGCTAGAGGCCAAAATCTACAGGTAGTCACTTTGCTAAAAACAGCTCTGTTTTCTGTGATATGTCCACGTTGTGTTTTGGGGTATATCCTGTCGCGGGCGCTAGGCCTACCCACACAAGTGAGGTATCATTTTTATCGGGAGACGTGGGGGAACGCTGGGTAGAAGGAAATTTGTGGCTCCTCTCAGATTCCAGAACTTTCTGCCACAGAAATGTGAGGAACATGTGTTTTTTTAGCCAAATTTTGAGGTTTGCAAAGGATTCTGGGTAACAGAACCTGGTCCGAGCCACACAAGTCACCCCTCCTTGGATTCCCCTAGGTCTCTAGCTTTCAGAAATGCACAGGTTTGGTAGGTTTCCCTAGGTGGCGGCTGAGCTAGAGGCCAAAATCTACAGGTAGTCACTTTGCTAAAAACAGCTCTGTTTTCTGTGATGTGTCCACGTTGTGTTTTGGGGCATATCCTGTCGCGGGTGCTAGGCCTACCCACACAAGTGAGGTATCATTTTTATCGGGAGACGTGGGGGAACGCTAGGTGGAAGGAAATTTGTAGCTCCTCTCAGATTCCATAACTTTCTGCCACAGAAATGTGAGGAACATGTGTTTTTTTAGCCAAATTTTGAGGTTTGCAAAGGATTCTGGGTAACAGAACCTGGTCCGAGCCACACAAGTCACCCCTCCTTGGATTCCCCTAGGTCTCTAGTTTTCAGAAATGCACAGGTTTGGTAGGTTTCCCTAGGTGGCGGCTGAGCTAGAGGCCAAAATCTACAGGTAGTCACTTTGCTAAAAACAGCTCTGTTTTCTGTGATGTGTCCATGTTGTGTTTTGGGGCATATCCTGTCGCGGGTGCTAGGCCTACCCACACAAGTGAGGTACCATTTTTATCGGGAGACTTGGGGGAACATAGATTAGCAAAACAAGTACTATTGCCCCTTGTCTTTCTCTACATTTTTTCCTTCCAAATATAGGAGTGTGTGTAAAAAAGACATCTATTTGAGAAATTCCCTGTAATTCACGTGCTACTATGGTCACCCCGGAATTCAGAGATGTGCAAATAACCACTGCTCCTCAACACCTTATCTTGTGCCCTTTTTGGAAATGCAAAGGTTTTCTTGATAGCAATTTTTTACTCCTTATATTTCAGCAAATGAATTGCTGTATACCCGGTATAGAATGAAAACGCACTGCAGGGTGCAGCTCATTTATTGGCTCTGGGTTCCTCGGGTTCTTGATGAACCTACAAGCCCTATATATCCCCGCAACCAGAGGAGTCCAGCAGACGCAACGGTATATTGCTTTCGATAATCTGACATTGCAGGGAAAAGTTACAGAGTAAAACGTAGAGAAAAATTGATGGTTTTTTCACCTCAATTTCAATATTTTTCTTTTTCAGCTGTTATTTTCTGTAGGAAACCCTTGTAGGATCTACACAAATGACCCCTTGCTGAATTCAGAATTTTGTCTACTTTTCAGAAATGTTTAGGTTTCTGGGATCCAGCATTGGTTTCATGACCATTCCTGTCACTGACTGGAAGGAGGCTGAAAGCACAAAAAATTGCACAAATGGGGTATGCCCCAGTAAAATGCCAAAATTGTGTTGAAAAATTGGGTTTTCTGATTCAAGTCTGCCTGTTCCTGAAAGATGGGAAGCTGCTGAGTTTAGCACCGCAAACCCTTTGTTGATGCCATTTTCAGGGGAAAAACCACAAGCCTTCTTCTGCAGCCACTTTTTCCAATTTTTTTGAAAAAAACGAAATTTTCACTGTATTTTGGCCAATTTCTTGGCCTCCTTCAAGGGAACCCACAAAGTCTGGGTACCTCTAGAATCCCTAGGATGTTGGAAAAAAAGGACGCAAATTTGGCTTGGTTAGCTTATGTGGACAAAAAGTTATGAGGGCCTAAGCGCGAACTGCCCCAAATAGGCAAAAAAAGGCCCGGCACAGGAGGGGGAAAAGGCCTGGCAGCGAAGGGGTTAATCAGTACTAGGCTATGACTCTAAGCATTGTCATTCTGAAAACATGGACAACCTAAGCATAGACTTAAATACCTAGGCTTCAAGATGACTAGATACCTGTGAGGGAATCAAGAAAGGTTAAATGCAACTTTCAAATTCAATCTTTTCAAATTATCTTTTGCATGAGGATCCTGAAATAATCTGAATGATTTCTAAACCATCATATGAATCGTGCTTTAGGAACTTAGGCGGTCATTCTGACCGCGGCGGTAGCCGCCCGCCATGCGGTCACCGCCATTTGGCCGCTCCGCGGTCAAAAGACCGCGGCGGCCATTCTGGCTTTCCCGCTGGGCGCCCGCCAAAGGAGCGCCCGCCGGCCCAGTGGGAAAGGCCCTGCAACATAGAAGCCGGCTCCGAATGGAGCCGGCGGTGTTGCAGGGGTGCGATGGGTGCAGTTGCACCCGTCGCGATTTTCACTGTCTGCTAAGCAGACAGTGAAAATCATGCTGGGGCCCTGTTAGGGGGCCCCTGCACTGCCCATGCCGCTGGCATGGGCAGTGCAGGGGCCCCCAGGGGCCCCATGACACCCGTTCCCACCATCCTGTTCCTGGCGGTAAAAACCACCCGAAACAGGGTGGGCGGGAAGGGGGTCGGAATCTCCATGGCGGCGCTGCTTGCAGCGCCGACATGGAGATTCAGCCCAGACAGGGGAAATCCGGCGGGAAACCGCCGGATCCCCTTTTCTGACCGCGGCTTTACCGCCGCAGTCAGAATGGGCAGGGAAGCACCGCCAGCCTGTTGGCGGTGCTTCCGTCGTCATCCACCCTGGCGGTCGATGACCGCCAGGGTTGGAATGACCCCCTTAGTATGTACATACAACATCACATCTCCAACTCTAGCATTTTTGTTTTCTCAAAATTGCAGGAACGTGAATTGCGCACATTGCAGATTTTCACAAAGGTTGTAAATACCATGGAATGATTGTGCACCATGAATAACATTAGTTAGACTTGAGAAATAAAATGTGCGTCTTGCCGACTCAGAGGTCACCAAGGAAATATCATGAAGTGGTAGCGCATAATGAACACCGTGATTTTAAACACAAGAAATGAATTGCGCATATTGCCGATTCGAGCACCCCCCAAGTAAATGCCATGAAATGGTAACGCTCACTGAATAGCATGAGTTCAACACAAGAAATGAATCATGCGTTCTGCCGATTCGATTGGCAGCCAATAAATGTCATGAAATGGTAACACACAATGAATATCATGAATTAGACACAAGAAATGAATTGCGCGTCTTGCCGATTCGAAGCCCACCATGTGAATGCCAAGGAATGGTGACACACATTGAATATCATGAATTAAACACAAGAAAAGGAATCGCACGACTTGCCGATTCGAATACTACCATATGAATAACAAGAAATGGTAGCGTACAAGGAACAACATGAATTACACACAAGAATTGAATTGCGCGTCTTGCCGATTCGAATGCCACCATGTAACTGCCAAGAAATGGTAGCGCACAATGAATATCAAGGGTTAAAGCACGAGGAACGAATCGCGCGTCTTGCCGATGTGAATGCCACCATGTAACTGCCAAGAAATGGTAGCGCACAATGAATATCAAGGGTTAAAGCATGAGGAATGAATTGCGCGTCTTTCCCACTCGGATATTAACATATAAATGCCCGAAAAACCCAGAGCATATTCACACGCACAAGGTAACATCTCTCAACATGAAAATTAGGCCCAAGAGCTCGAATGCCTTCGAAAACGGGATCGGGGGCCCAGCCCGACCTCCGTCTTACCGCCCTGATCAAGGATCCCCAATGTAAATGAAGGGAAAAGGCCTGGAAGATCAAGATAGGCCTCCGGAACAGGAGCTCAGGAAGTTGCTGCTGCTCTGCACCGGGACCTCTGAATAGTGAGCACGTGGAGCTGGGCTGGCTCCCTTTTATAGAGTCTTAGCCCAGCCCACCAACCACACCCAGGCATGCTGTGGGGAAAGCTTCTAGAAGGCCCTGGAAGGGGACCACACCCTGACACAGTCTGAAAGCCTGCAGCAGTACATTGCATGTGAACAGTATTTATATGCATGCTGAACATAAGTCTTCAGGATTAAACTCTGTAATGCAAAAGGTTAAACAACATCATATCAGCACAATGCATAAATTGTGTTAGCTTGAAATTGTTAGGTTTTTGCATTCTAGTCGCCCGTAGGGCACGCACTCCCCTGATGTTGACACAAACAGCACAATTCACCTGCGATTTGCTAAAGCACTGCAAGCGGGAACCCTATGTCAACCACAAATTACATTAGGAACACTATGGGGGTCATTCTGACCCTGGCGGTCCATGACCGCCATGGCGGAGGGCGGCGGAAGCACCGCCAACAGGCTGGCGGTGCTTCCTGGGCTATTCTGACCGCAGCGGTAAATCCCGCTGGTTTTCCCCTGGCCCAGGGAATCCGCCATGGCGGCGCTGCTTGCAGCACCGCCGTGGGGATTCCGACCCCCTTCCTGCCAGCCTGTTTCTGGCGGTGTCCACCACCAGAACCAGGATGGCGGGAACAGGTGCCGTGGGGCCCCCTAACAGGGCCCCACAAAGATTTTCACTGTCTGCTTTGCAGACAGTGAAAATCACGACGGGTGCCACTCAACCCGTCGCACCCCTGCAACTCCGCCGGCTCCATTCCGAGCCGGCTTCCTCGTTGCAGGGGCTTTCCCGCTGGGCCGGCGGGCGGCCTGTTGGCGGTCGCCCGCCGGCCCAGCGGGAAAGTTGGAATGACCGCCGCGGTCTTTTGACTGCGGTGCGGTCATTCGGCGGTAACCGCCACAGTCAGAATGACCGCCTATATCTCCAAACAAGCATTATAAATTTTTTTTTTCTAAATTTCAACAAGCACTGGTATAACCATATCTCCTAATTCCTTCTAAATGACACATGATGATGCCCTCCTATTTAGACGTAATCATCCTCTCCTACCAAAATTGTGCGCATGTCCAGCCTTATATTTAGTTTGTTAATTTATTTATAAGGTGACACTTATAGGGTAACTATCATTTACCCTTAGAGGTGGACACAAATCTCTAGACTCAGATAGGAGTGTGATAACGTGCTAGCAATCAACATTAACAATATCAAATCAATAAACATCACTTTAAATTTTGAGTCAGTAATTTATACGCACCATGACCTATGTGGCCATGAATCACCACACAAGTTTAATAGATTTCAAACATTTATTACGCTTTAAATTAATATTAAGGCCCACATTTACAAGAAATGGTGCAAAACTGCGCAAGTGCATTTTTGCGCTAAAAAAGTTAGCGCCGCTCTAAGAGATTTCTGAACGCCATGTTTGTGCCATATATACAATATGGCACACCATGGCAGTAAGAAAAGCTTAGCGCCACAAAAATGCTGCAAATTTTTGTGACATGTTGCAAAGAAATGGCGCTAACACAGTAAAAGTGGCACTATCCTGACTTGCGACAGATTAAGTGACGCAAATTGTGATTGCATCAGTTTTTGGCTAAAAGCATCCAGACAAAGCCTCCAAAAATGCCAAAAAGCAGCCGGCAACAAGCCAAAATGGAGAATCCAGGACAGGAGAGACCCCAGCTAGACCCAATGAGCCAGGTACCAGCCAGGATATCCAAACAGAATACCCGGAGAAGGGGTAAAGGAGGAGGTTGTTGTTCATCAGAAGGATAACAACATCTTGATCACAGAGGTGACAGAGCACTAACACCAGCTCTTTGTCACCTCTAAATTGCCATTATGTAGGAAAGAGGCAACATGGCAGTCCATAGTAGATAAAGTCAACATTGTGACAGGTCAGAAGAACTGTGGTGGACTGTGAGAAGTGCTGGCACAATTGCAAGTGCAGAACAAAAGAGAAACTGGTCACCAACCAAAAGACAGCACTGGATACTGGAGGTGGCAGTCCAGCACCCCAGGAGCTTCTGGATGAGCTTGAGGAGATGGTGTCAGAGGTCATCCCGGATGAGTTGGTGGAAAGAGTCCAGGAACACGACAGTGCAACGCTGAAGGAGCAACTACAAGCACAGGGTAAGTTCCAGTGGGGGGCAATGTTGTAACTCAGAAATGACATAAGGAGGAGGCACATAGGAGGCACTGTATGCATGCCAGTGGGTTGTATGAGGGCACACTAATGGCTAAACACCAAACACAAGTAACATCCACTGACCCCACCACTATATGCACAGACCACTTCACAACCCTCACACAAATCCCTTCACTGTGTCAACAGTACCATCTGGCTATGCCAAACTCTCAATGGGCATCATGTACTAGGCTTCTTGTGCACAGGGGGGTACCAAGGGCTGGGATATGCCTGCCTGCACCACTGGGAAAGGGCGCTAAATGGAAACGTGAAATTACTGGAACAAACAATTGTCACTGATTTCCCTGACACTTTTACGTCTCCCCTGAGGTGGCAAAACAAACCTGCAGCAATCCCAGGCATGGACACCTCTGAAGGCATCAGAAGTTGGGTGGCCTTCATTTGTGTTGTGTATAAACACCCCAGCAACACACATGGAATGCACTCACATGCAGTGTCAGGTGTCAAAGTGGCACATAATTGCCATTTTAAGGCATGCAAGGTGCCTTGCTTGACCTGGTAAATATGGGCTGACACACTGCATCACTGGAGTATCATAATGCTCTGGTGGGGCACTCTCCTATTAGTGTCAGGGAGATATGGCCCATTGTTAACCATGTATGATGAAATGATACAATGCAGTGCAGCAACCCAGCGTTCTGTGCTGCGTCATTTTGAATGGGTAGGGATGTGTAGTTGTTGCCAACATACAATGCATCTATGTAGTACCATTGGTGATTGGTGTCAAAATGCTGCCCAACACCAAAACAAGCACACAATTGGCATGGTGTAGGGGTGCCTCTGTTGCAGGTCTGATTTCACATGTTCAGGAAGGGACACATCCTGCAACATCAACAATCAGAAATGCTCTATGCCACTTCCAATGTCTGTTGCTGATTGCAACACACATTGAAAGTTGCAAAACATAGGACCACAACAATGTCAATAATTTGTATCACCACTACAATGACACCCCTGAGGCAGTCTAGCAACCTGATGCATTCACACATTGAAAAGTTTGGGAATGTGTCAAGTCCCTTTGCCACCCCACGGGTGTTGTAAGAGTAATGCAAGGGTGATAACTGTTCACATGCATCTTCCATGTCACGTCTTGTTTTGTGTACTGTATCCTGCACAACCCATAGTAAGATGCACCCACCTTGTGTGTATGTGTCCATACAGGGAGGTGTTACTTCATGCACACCTACACTCAGCCCAACAATCCAGGCATCCATGTGGCATGGGTGCAATGGTGCCTGTGATGTGGGTCACATTACCTAAAATGCAGATCTAGCCATGCAACTGAATCTGCATGCTTGTATGGGAACACCCCAATCAACACCCATGGCATACAGCTGCCATGCAATATACTGCATGAAAGGGAACATATGCAGAAGTCCATTAAAAGCTGTATCGGAGGGCTCTGACTTGAATTGTAAATGTGGACTGGCACAATGTGTCAATGGAGGGTTACCACAAATCATGCTCTGGTGGTGCAGTGTTCCGCAAGGGGCCTGTGAATGAGGGACTTGATGTGTGGCTCTGCACCATGTAACTAAGGCACCATGATGAACAACCTGATGACTCATGTAAACAGCTAGTACAGATCAACATTGACACATCTCTATCTCATTGCAGGTAACGTATCTCCTGCCCAGCTGCCTTCTCTGGACTTCCAAGATGACCTTGATGACCAGCTGCCAAACATCAATCCCAAAAATCTCCAGCAGATTCTGGGAGCCATTGGGACACCATTTCTGGTTGCAGGGAGGACACACAGCATTGTGAGGTATATAGATAACCTACCCAACAGATCACAGACACTACCTGCCAGCGCACCCAGAGCCTTGGACTCCCAGGACCCAGACATCATTTTCCAAAGACAAGCAGTAGGAGTTCAAAGTGATCTGGCACAGCATGTGTGAGTGGGATGTTGACCATGGCCGTCAGCCTAGTGGAAGTTCAGAGGTGCCTCAGTCCCAATAAGGAAAACTCTGCTGCCACCACAGGCACTCACTCCTTGCTTCGTGGACTACAGCAGTCCTTTGCTGACATCGCTGGAGTAATGAGGCAGAGGCATGAGCAAAAGCCTTTCCATAGTGGCACCAGCGAGGTTGCCAACAGGCTGGGGGAAATGCTAGCTATCATGTATTACATGTAGCAGGAGGTGGTCTCCATCAAAGAATTCTTGGCTGCCTACCACAGTGACATTGCTGCTGTGTTGCGAAACCAGCGGTACCTCCTTGCTGCAGTGATGTCTCACATCTTGCCACAGATGAGAGCTGCTGGGGCCTATAATTCCACACCTTCTGCCTGTGATGTGTGCTGCATCCTTCTACTCCAACTCCAGCACAACTGCTGGCAAAGGAGGCACTGCACACATCAGAGCATGAAGATGTAGAAGAAACATCTTTCACTTGTAAAACACCCTGGTAACTTCAGTCTGTGGCTCAAGGACAGTTTCTCTTTTGCTCTTTGTTTAAGATCATGCCAGTGTCTCAAGGACTATCTATGTCCCCTCTTCACTCTCCCACTGTGGACCAGTCGGACATATGGACTGTCAATGTGCCCAGTCCTACCTAATGGCAATGTGATCACCTCCTGACTGATGCACTTCTCTCCTATCTATGCCTTACAACATGTTTCCCTTCCCCATGAAGCTGTTTGGAGATCCAAACTCAACCCATTCTATTTGTACATGTAAATAAATTCACCCTACACCTAATCTGTGTTATATCTGTGTCTGAGGCATTAACTATTTGAACTGTATGCATTTTGTGAAGCCAATACATTGAGGAGCCTATGTACAAATAAATGACTCTGTGCAGTTCGACAAGCAATTTCTCTATGCTAAGGTGTGTCATTCCCAAAACACAGGGTAGGGACATATGGAAAAGAGTGCTGCCAAGGTGTGTTTTTTCAGCAGCCCTGGTAAATAATCTGCTGCTTAGTGCCAATGCAGGCACCTCAGCACCACAGTGCAATGTGTGCCAGTGTTGCAGTGAATGGTTTTTGATCTGCAGAAAGGTGTCCTTTCCTAAATGTGAACAGTCCCTAATGGACCTTTGCACTCTTTATGTGTGTTGCAGAATGGTGCAAACATAGAAGAAGCAAAATTGTGTAGAAACAATGGTATTTCTCCAAGATGTGCCCTGTAAACTCCACCCCTGAGCTGGTGTAAGTGTTCTTCCATTGCTTCAGGTTCATGTCATTGCATATCCAATACACTTTCAGCAACACCCATTGCACAGCCCTCTGCCACACAAACTTGCTGCAGGGGAGCAAAATATCTAAAGTAGTGAAAAGGAACCCAAAGCGTTGCATGCATGTATTGTGATACCTGACACCAATCACTGCACAAGTGGCTGGGCCAAGCAAGGATGGTAACAATTGTACTACATTGATGTTACAAAGAAATAATGCATGTGTAAAACTGTGAGGGGTAGGCATGAGTGACTCAGTACCAAAATCAAGACTTAGGGGGAGTGTTTTGACAAAAACATATTGGCAATGTAAGTCACATAACTTCATTAAACAGAAGAATGCAATATAAATACCTGTGTCAGGATGTGTATCCATGCACAAACAGGGTGCCAAGTACCTTGCACAGAAATGTTTTGAGTCGCTGATGTGACACTATTGCCAACCTGACAGGAACTTCACCATAGGAGCTACATATAGTCACACATGTCACAAAGTACTGCTGTTCAAGCCACTGGAATGTCTCTAATATGACCTGTGCAGACATACTATCACCTAGACAACAGACATGATGGAGACCAAGCTGTATGATTCAACAAGATGTATTTAGCTATTTACTTAACCCTAATAAACCTATTCCTAAATAACTTAACTATACTAATCTATCCTACACTATCTTATCCTAACTTGTCACTACAACTAACTTAGCTTATCTTAACCTATGGTACATCTCAGATGCCACATTCTAAACATCCACACCCCCTTAAAGTACATCAATAGAGAAGGACAACAGTGACTACAGCTAAACATTCACTAACTAAGCATATTGGCCTAACAAATAAATAAGTTTTTGTATTTTTTGAACATTTTTCATATTTTATTATATTTTTATTTTTATTGAAATATACGATAGACACAAAACATCACCCCCACCCCCAAACAATAAAAATAGTCATCACAAAACCCACCTCCTACATTACAACTACAATGGTCTAAAAGCAACTACACTATGCTGACTAATCTAACTTTACATATCTAAAAACGCCAGTTGGGCCTGGATGTCACGTAGTACCCTTAGGATCTGTTCAGTCCTGTGCTCCACCGGAGCCCCTCGGTACTTCTAGTCCATTCTGTCCTGAAATACTGAACCTATGGGGCCCCCACAAATTACTGGACCGGCTGGGATGTGCCAGGTGCAGTGTGTGTTGAAGGTGGCATAGGTAGACAATCCTACCCCTGAAGGTGCAGCACTGTCCAATCTTCCAGACTTGCCTGCTGGCTGGGTGGGCGATGTAGATTTCTTCCTTGGTGGTCCCCCATGAGGGAAGGCCCTACAGGTTCCCACAGCCTTTTCCCTGTCATACAAGTGCTCTATCTGCCTGTACTCCTTTCGAACTAGTTTGATGTGCCGTAGTGTTCGGCTGCTGGACGAATTCCCATTTCTCAGCTGGTGTCATGTTTGCAGCTGCAGGAAAAATAGGACATGTCACCCAACCATCTGTTAGTCAAAAGAACAACAGGCATGCAATGAATACACCAATTGCAAACCTCAGACAATTACATGCACAAATCACAATGTCACCCTGATTGGCAAGGTGAATACACATCTGTACATCTACAATCACTTTAAAAAATTGCACATGTTCAAGGTTTCAGTGCTATCCACAGTAGCATAATACCACTTCACCAGCCTTGAACATCTTCTAAGTACCATGACACCATTGACTAGTATTGACATACACATTATCCATGTGCCCATGGTATGTCACTATCATCATGTTGGATTGCTCATCAATGTCCCTCATGCATGCGCCATTAACCCCGATCTGATTGCATGTACCAAACTCGTCTGAGCAAGGACTGCCAGTGAAAGGTAGTCTCACAACAGTTTGTGCTGATATAGCAAGGATAGTTTCTGAAAACATTACTTCATGGAAAATTGATGTGACAGGTATCAAATCTGTGAATGGCAGTTAGAGGAGTCACCCATGTCACACAGAGGATGCTGACACAATTCTCATATCCAGAAAGCTCTGAACTATGTGAATTGTGCCATAACTTATGGTATAGTCCCAGAGTTCCTTGATGTTTTGCACTATGCTGCCCATTATTTGTATACATGTCAAAGAATTATGTGTTGCATGTTGCATTACAGCACTCAGCACCGCCATCTCATATGTGGGTGCATACATGCCATACACCTCATCTGCACAGGGATTTTGCAACAGCTATGGCTAATGCCGTACATGGTGTGAAGCTGTTTGCATCACATCACGGGCGCTATCAGGACCACCACTATCTGAGAATGCTTTGAATGAAGTCGTGTGACAGTGTTTTATGGGCATCCCTCAGCCCAAACACACATGCCAAGATCTCTGAGGATGACACAGGTTGGCAATGTAGTGACACACAACACTAAGTAGGGGGTATTACACCTCCATGTTGGCTAAGACTTAGGCATTTCTCCAGTGTGGTAGATTGCCCACGATGCAGCAAATAGAGGGAAGTAATCACATGGTGATAGGTCTCACCATGACCTGAGTTTATGTGTGTTCTGTGTGGCACACAGTGCAGTCACATGTTTAGGGAATAACATCTTGCCACCCATATGTCAGATCCTGAACTTCTGGCACATTTGTCAACATCCAGCACTGTTTTTGGACTCATATACCATGTCAAATGTTTACAAGGACGTTGCTGTACATGTTGGCACCAGTGCATTATTTACTTGGGCTGCACATCATAAACACAAGTGCAACAATTCAGCCCACATCCATGTATTGCATATGCAGTCTGTAATAGCATGCATACACTTGATACATGCCATCACACGTAACATACCACATCTCACACCATACTAGCACATACATTACATCTACGTATTGACACTCACTGATTGTTTTGGGGTCGTCAAAACTGGCCACCTCACTGATGGTATAAGGATGGGGACCACCTGCAAGAGAAAACATTTGACACAGCATTGTGAATGTTGATCAGTGAACAATGCTCCAACAAAAGTTTAGCAGGAGAGGGACAAATTAAGTAATTATTACACAAAACCAGTATTAACTCCTGGTTCGGAGGGATAAAACTATTTTCCTTATTTATTATATTTTTTTAAGTATACACACACGTATCAAGGTCAGAGGCAGACTTCCCACCTATACACAAAAGACACTACAGTGGAATATAATACATTTATATGTACACATTTACAATCATACCAAACATGTAAACCACATATTACATACAATATAACTAAATATGTGCCCTACTCCAACAATTTCTAAAAAAGTCACAACACAGAATATCATAAACGGAGTGATCAACAATTATATGGTGGCCAAGGATCTTGCACCCAGCTGTATACTGCCTTAATTTTCTTTATACAAGGTAGTAAGTAGTGCTCTATAGGTTTCTTTTGGAATCAATTGATTATTTGCTCAGACTCCTTGGACCCATTGGAAATATGTTGACGCGTTTCGGCCTAACAACTATAGGCCTCATCAGGACTGTCGGAGGACACTGGCAACACTATAAAAATAGAAAATGCACATTATACGTAGCCTCTTACATTCATCTTTTCCACCACCTAACACCAAATGTGTTAAATATCCGTGTCAGAATACCTCTACTAGCCCCTTATTTGCAAATCCGTATTACTATTAGACACCACCTATCGTGCCTAAATAGTAACTCTGGAAAAAACAATATATTCACAGTGCATGCCGCTAAAAAGTCTGTCCACCCAGGTGGCTCTAATTATCAACTGTACAAGCTACAACGCCAAGTGACCCTTACACGTTATAATTCATACCTTTCTTTTCAATTATAGGGGGTGTACGAGCTTAAAAACTCAATTTACGAATGCTAGAAAACAGAACAAAAGAACAGGGCACCCAGCCCGATTAATCTTTAAAAGAACGGCTAATATGCCGTCTGAAAAAGTGCTACGGAACACCAAATAGTGGCTTACCTAACTACTGGCGCCCCTCATTTGTACAACGGCGTCTGTATAGTGATTTCACCTTGTTCTGAAACCATCAAAATATCGAGCGTATCAAGATCTAATGGAGTCTAGACATGGCTCTCTGCACGCGCTACATAACTTCCACAACTCCTGCAACATGAACACTTACTTTTTACACTTTTTGACTTTTGCCAGACGCCGTGAGTCCGCACTCTTGGTGTCACAACACGCAGCGCTGCTCCTCCTCTTTCAAGAGTATCGGGAACTCTGGCGCACCCAGAGAGGTTTATAAAAACAAAAGACGGGCTACCGCTAGTCCGCGTCCACGTATTCCAATAGCCTGATCCAAACGCCATATTGTGGCGACCGCGTTGGTACTCACCTAATTCTAACCCCTACGGGGGTTTGCTACTGTACTCATAAACTAACCAGGAAGTCAAATATCTAAGGCACCTGTTGATCAGTGAACAGCATGGACACATTGTGCACATCACACAGAATTTTCGAATGTACATAGGAGACTTAGGCTAGTGATTACTCAGAAAGGGCCAATCGAGATGTCTTTGTGACATACATTGGTGGGCCCGCTTGACATGTAAACATATGTGATGGGACAACACATACATGTCCCAGCCACATTGTTCACATATTGCAAATGACTCACTAGTGCATCATTTTTAGACCAGAGACAATCGTAATGTCACTCTACACATACATGACTCGAAGGACACACTCAAGCATGATTTCCTGTACTCCTGCATCACTTCTCTCATCACATCTACATGACTATGCAACACACAACATCTGTCAATCTCTTAGTGGTCATGAACACTTCTTCCTGTGCAATAATTTCTCTACAACCATGACACAGTTGTGACAACATTGCTGCACATCATGCTTTTGTTAAAAAAACACTATACTGGGGATAAGGTGAAGAATGTGCCATTTGTCTTCAGTATGGTGCTTTACTGACCTTTTCATGGATGTATTTCTGCAATAACACATTACCCACGTGCCTGCTCTTGAGCTTAACTTTGTAAATGAGGGCATATGTCAAACAGACATGAACTTGCAATTGCAGAACAGGAGTCACTGACAAAGATTTTGTACTCATAAACAGTTCCGCCAACCTCAATACTGAGGTACTCAAATAGGTCTCCGTACCGTGCTATTAGGTCCGCCCAGCAATGCTTCAGTTGCTGGACAGTCCTCTCCACCTGGTATATCCAGTTCATTGGTACGGGACCTTGCCCCAAAGCAGCTTTCTTGACTCTGCCCTGTACCCTTGGATGACCCTGTCACCCATAGCCACCATGTGGGGGAGGTATTGCATAATTAACTATATGAACCCCCACTTCCTCTGGACCAAGGTGACGGGCCCTTCCCTGACATCCTAAAATCCCAACCCATGGTACACTGCCCAATTACAATAAAATCCAGAAGTACCCCCCACTAACAAACTATCCCAATGACAGACACCCCAAAACAGAACAATACACAAATACACTACACAAAATAAACACAATGGACAATACTGGAACACAAGACAGCTCAAAACACTACTCCACCTGTAGTCTAAATCACAGCTCAAACTAACACAACCTCCCACCAAGACAGACAAAAAGAGAGCGAGTGTAAAAGAAAATGAAACTAAGGCCCATATTTATACTTTTTTAGCGCCGCATTTGCGTCATTTTGTGACGCAAAAGTGGCGCAAACTTGCAAAATACAATTGTATTTTGTAAGTTTGCGCCATTTTTGCATCAAAAAGCGGCGCAAATGCGGCGCTAAAAAGTATAAATATGGGCCTAACTTTGCAGTTCCTGGTTTGCATCCATTACCTCACTTCCTGTGCACATGAGGCACATGTTTGACAATGCGTTGTTTTTATTGACGCTACGCGGAAATGCGCTGTTTTTCCATGTTGCACTAAAACAATAACATGGACTTTCCCATGTATAGTTTTTTGCAGACACAATATTAAAAAAAGACGCATATTGACTGTGCATCGTTTTTTACCAGCAATTAGGTTAATGTGTTTTTGAAGATGTATGGTGTAATGTTATCATGTTCACAGTTTGACAGTCAAGTGGATCGTTGTTTTGCTTGTGGAAATGTGTGTGGCACATACTGCTCTCCCTACATGTGTTCTATGTATGTGTAAGAAGTTTACAGGGGTGATGGTACATGTCTTACAAGGAACTGACAATGCAAAGGCCACATTTTCATTTATTCATGCACATGACAGCTACAGACTTTTGTCTCATGTGCCAACTTTGTGTTGGCAGCTCATTCCATTGCCTATATTACCTCAGGGATGCCATGGACTTGACATGGAATGTGGCCTGTAGGCCCACAGGTTGGACTGCACACATGTCATACAATATGTGCCACATCCCAAAGTACAGAGAGGAGGCTCACATGCAAGGTTGGGTGGGGGTTTCATTTTGTGGTGCAGACAAGTTTTGGGATGTGGTGGACAGGCAATTGATAAGGTTTTTTTACATGACATGCATGTGAGTAGTATGTGTCCTTCATGTGTTATATATTCTGCCAACCAACGTGGTGTGTTCTGAGATATCACTACCACAATCCTTGTACTCATTCATGGGTCATAGCACTCCTTCGGAGCACTATCTTTGCTCATATTGGTAAATTACATGGCCTCTGTTGATACATCTTACTTGTACCTAAATATGCAGAGGTTCTTTCCCCATACACCAGGCCCTGTGATGCTTCTTTGCTTTTGTCCATATTCAAAGTTATTGACCACAAAATGCAAGATGCATCTGGGGGGGGGGGGGGCATTAAGGTAGAAGTTTGGGACAACGTTCCTTGCACATACACTTTGACTGTAGAATTCCTCCTGATTTAGTTTTTCGCAGACTTACTTTAATACACACTATGCATGTCAGGGCTGCCCTCAGACAGAGACGGCAGGCTACACAGCAGTACACACTCAAGTGCAGGTAACAAGATGGACAACTAAACTCCCCTACCCCATTATCTACTAGGGACTTACATGTCATTTTGTGTCAGACTTGCCCTATTATCTACTAGGGACTTACATGACACTGTGGTTATCCATTGAAATGTGTTCATTCTGTGCATTGATAATTCAGTTGTTGATAATCAGACACGGACATGTCTGCACACCTGGGGTACAGAGAGTGTCAGTTCCAATATGCCTCACTCATACAGGTTTGTGCTGGGCAAGGACACCGAGGGACTTGCTGACAGTGTGACTGGGATGTAAAGTAGCCTACACAATGTGTAAGCTTATGTGTGTGGGCTTAAATAGGTACAGTGCTGCTTTGTGATTTTGTTTAACATTGTGTAGTGATTCCTACACGATGAAGCCATATAGTGTACTGTTTGGCCAATTTGTACTTGCTTCTCATCTTCCTCATTCTCACTGACTAGCCCTTCATGCACGTTACAGTATTTGGTCCATATGATAATTGTAAATACACTTTGATTCATCTACAGGTCTAGATCTATTTGCTGTAGCATATCCATTGTATGCAGGATGAGTAACTGGTACCCACACATTTACAAACTCCAGCCACAGCACTTGTGCAGTCTGTGAGTCACCGCCACAAAGTGGATGGGCCAGTTAGGTACAGGAGTGTGTCAGCTGTCCTTCAAAATATGTGTGTTTCACATGAGCACTTGCACACAGCTGCAGCCACCATCCTTTGTCAGATGCACAGTGAGTGTGAGTGGATTGTATGAATTGTTCTGACAGATATGAGTAGAACCTTCCTGTGGTAATATGTCTGTGTCCTGATTGCCACATGCATATTTCCTAGGTTTTGAGACATGCTACGTCATTGTGTGACATACATGCAAGATGATTTGGTTCTGAAAGGGTTAGACAGGAATGTTCAGTGTCCTCTGTATTTAACTCACTATTTGTCATACATGTGAGTGCTTCTGAGGTGTATGCTGGTAGTTTTCACCTGTGATTGTGCCAGTCAGACATTGACTTGTCACATAGCTCGCACTAACCCACTGTTGCTGGTGCTGCCTACTCCTGTCCTACCTATGGCTGATATAGGGACGGCATTCATCAATTTGATGTAAATGTTGTCTGCTGTCATATTTCAATTAGACAGGCTTGTGTGAAATGAGTGTTGGTATTAGAGATATATGTGGAACTGGCAATGCATACATTTCAACTGCACATTCATTCATCAGTGCATTGTGTGTGGTTGTTTGGAGTAGGGTGTGTCCCAATGGTGTTCCAACTGGTGTGGCCTAGTCATGTTTTCAGAGATGTAGGTGATTTGCTGTTGCATCCAAATGTGATAAATACTCCAATATAGGTGTATGATTAAGTGATTTATTTTCTACATTGGTGCACAGTGGAAATTACAATTCTATGTTTATATAAAATATTTTTGTACAATATTAGCCCTTATGCGTGCCCCAGCAGCAGTAACGAGCAGTCCTCTTTCGTGTGGTTGGCCATCATTGTCCTCATCCTCTTCCCTGGGGTCCTCCACCTGTTCATCCAGGGGACATTAGTCCTAACACAAATGTTATGCGACATTGTACAGACCAGTATCATTGTACAAACAAGGAGTGGTGAGTAGAGGAGTTTCCCCCATGATGCATCAAAGCATTCTAAATGGGCCTTGAGTATTCTGAATGTCCACTTGACCACATTTCTTGTGCTTTTCAATACCTCATTATGTGCCTTCTTGGTGTCGGTTTGTGAGTTCACAATTGGTGTCATCACCCACGGCTGGATGCCATATCCTTGGTCCACTGCTGGAATGGAAGAGGAGAGACAGCAGACTTTCCCTTGTGAATCTTCTCAACTGGCCTGGCACAGTATTTGTCTATGATGAAGGGAATCAGACTTTCATCTTGTGTTGTGTGGATTCCTGTTTGTATGCATAATTATATTGGTGTGTTGTGGCGCATCTTCCAGTCAAGTGTGCAGCCTCAGGGGTATGGCGATTGTCTGATTTGAATGGCAAGACAGTTCACCCATAAAGGATGTGTGTGATGTTGACAATTGTGTAAGGAAATTCTTGTAACATATGACCTGCCAATGAGCCATGTTATGTGAAATTGAACCTTTATTGTGTGTTCTGTGCCATGAGACAGGTATTGTGCCCTGTGTGTTGCCTTTCAACGCCCCTCCCCTCCCCGGACATGATACTCCTCCCTTTGTACACAAGGCTGGTTTCAATATTTCATAACTCGCATGCATGTGTGTGTGTGTGTGTAGGCACAATGCAAAGTGTGGCATAGTAACTTGGAATGTATTGCCATGTATGTGGATATTATAGTAGCCTATGTGGCATAGGATAGGGCAAGAAGTGTCTTGCGGGACTGCCCTGCACCACTGGGACAAACCAGCAGTGTGCCATTATTACTAGATATGGTGCATTGCTGTCCTCACCCACTGTGCTGACACTTACTCAGCTGCCAAGTTCCAATGTAGGCACCCTAGCACCATGGTACTATCATGCATGCATTGCAGGGTTGATTGATTATGTGCATGAAGGTGTCCTTTCCTGCACATGATATATCAATGATAACAATTTGCTCTTTCTATGCGTGCTGTGGACTTTAGCATACATTGGGAGAGTTAAAACAATTAGAGTGTGGAGTATTTCTCCTTATTGCAACATGGTGATGGCACCCAGAGAGTGGCCTTACTTTTTATGTGCTGCCTATGGTGTAGATATTGCCTTAAAAGTGGGGCTATGCCAACAGGCAATGTGTTTTACAGTGGCACACCCACAACATAACCCAATGTACAGCCCTTCAACACTGAGTGATGCATGTAAAATGGCAGTGTTGGCAATGCAGCATTGAGACACCACAAGTGCCTCAACACCACCTTGTGAATGCTGAGCAGGCACTGCTATATGGGAGCATCAATAATAGTGACACTCCAGTGGCACTAGGGCCTTGTACGTTAGGCCCTGCATGCTGGAGATGTGGATTGGAGGTTTGTAGTGATGCATGTTGCATATGTGTTGGCCATTGTTCAGCCATGTGTCCCTAGCCATGTTTGGGGAGTGTTGTGTGTGTATTGTTTGCACCGTGTGCTTTGTGTGCTGTATGTGTTACGTAATTGCTGTATGCTTTCCTACGAGTAGGCCATTGCCATATTGCCCATCCTGGAAGCATTGGTTGATGGTTGAATGACAAAAGATATAGACATCATGCACACATCCAGGATATTTGGCCAGCACATTGATGAATAGTCCTCCATGGTCCACAATGTCCTGCAAATAGATAGAATGCATGTGCATCCTGTTCCTATACAGGTGCTCTGTTTCAGCAGAAGGGGCAAGTACACATGTGTACAGTCCATGGCACCCAGCACGTGTGGAACCCAGCAACTGCATAAAATCCTTGCTTGTTCTCCTGCTGCAGTTGCTGGGTGTTGGGGAAGATGATGTGGTGAGGAGTGATGTAAATGATGGCATTCAAGACAGTAGGCAGTAAGGCAGAGAGAGAGGGCTGCGATATTCCACTCATTTGTGCCACAATTGACTGAAATGATCCAGAAGCCAGCATGTGCAGCACAGCCAGGAGCTTGGTCATGGGTGGTATGTTTATTGACCTGTGAACTTTGGGTGTGATTGCTGGTGCAATGTGGGGGAGCAGCTGGCCAATTGACTCTGGCTTCAGACTATAATATCTGATGATGGTCTCCTCTTTTTGCCCAAGGATGGCTGTGTGTTGATGATATATCTGCTCTTTCCACCTGTGCTGCCTTGGTGGTTGGTGTGGTGATTGAGAGTGCTGTGGTGATGCTGGTTGTGCTTGGAATCATCATTGTCACCATCAACGATTGCCAAGCTGGAGCAGTAGCAGGTCCATGTTGCTCTGGTGGTTGCCAGAGTGCCTAACGTGTGTTTTCCTTATAAACTTGTGCATGTGCATCATGTTAACACCTGGTCTGACCAGGGTTTAAGATTTTGGCACTGTTTGGTATTTATGCTGTGTTTCTGATTCATTTGTATTTTTTCTGCAGGCTTGTTAATGCGGCGTAAGCCAGCTAGCGCCATTTTTAGGAGGGCACGCCCATCCTGCATTAAAATATTGTTAAATGGCGCAGGGTTAGGCGGCACTCCCAAAAAAATGACGCAAGCTTTAGAAAAGTGGTGCCAGACAAGTCTAGCTCCACCTTGTAAATATGTCGCTGAATTATCGCCACCGTTGCACCAAAAAAGTGGGCCAAAATGTACAAATTGTATTTGTTGATGAACGATGCACATTTTATGGTTTACCTCTCTGCACTGCTGACATATGCTTATGAAAACAAATATCATCCTAACAGTCTGCAGGACATTAGCAGTTGGGCTAGGACAAATATATCCAGCACGCATTAGCAGCCGTGTTTTAAAAAATAGAGCTGCAACTCTCCCAGGCTTTAAAATAAGCAGAATGGAAAAGGTGATCCCCGCTGACGTGACAAGTGAAGTTTGGCCATGCCGGCAACATCTATTTTAAAACGCCATTAGGTTAAAGAAGCGACGAAGTTCAAAATCTAAAAACAGCACTGCCATCCAAAAATGTGTCGAAAGCCCTTTCCTCCGCAGGGTGTGTAAATTCAGGAGCGCGTGGCAGCCAAAACAACTTCAGCGAGGCGAACAGGTGCCAGCAGTTTGCCCTAGCATATACGCGCCCTGCACTTTTGAAACGCTGCTGCAATTAGTAAATATGAATCAAACGTTTTACTCAGCTGTGTTCATATTTGTTGGCCACACATGCTCGCTGCTGCATCCTTCAAAGAATTATCGCTAATGTGGTGCGACAATAGTCCAGCAACCGTTTCTGCTGGCACTCCAAATGCGAAAACGTTAGCATGACTCGTTTTGGCGCACACGTGCCAGGATTAGCAAATCTAATGTAGGATTTGTAAAACTACCAGTTAAAAATGTAAAAAGTGAACCGAGCCAAGACCGTGTCTCTACTGACCCTGTGTAATAGTCATTGTAGATGTTTTAACTGATTTTATTGGATCCTGAATCGAGTCCACAAACCGCATTTCAGAAAATGAAAACCATGCACTCATGCATGAGGTATTCGGCCTTAATAACTCCCAAGTGTGGTGTGTTGGTTTCTGTTTAAGCCCCTAAAACATATTTAGGAGCGTATGCATTAATGCTAAGAAAGCAAAGCTGTATATTAATGTAAAAAACAGCAGTGCAGTGGCTTTTACTAAGCATTTGCTTAGAACATACCTTAAATCAACTTTAAAACATACCATAACGATAAAGGTGACGAAGTACCTTCTGCCATACATTGCAAGTCGCCTTCCGTGACCAAACAGCGGAATTAAGTTGAAGCTCGAATTCCTTCGTAGGGCTGTGGATATTTTATTCATTATAATACATAGTCATATCACGAATCTTGCCAAGAGAGGCTAAAACCTTCCTCGTGTTTATTTATGTGACTGACCATAGCCGAAAAATGTGTACGTTACTTATCTATACCAGATCATTCTTATTAAGTAAATTGATGTAGACTTCCACAGATATAAACAACATATACATTTAAGGACAAACATCTAAAATTTCTAATGATACAAACAGATGTCAATCAAAATAAGATAGCAATTCATAATTTTTCTTGAAATGTCAGCGAAAAGCTCTTAAGACATTTAAAATATAGAAAATAATACTTGTTCATTTGGTGGATAAGTAATTAAAAATACCAAGGGGCATATTTACATGCCCCTCGCACCACCGGAGCACCCCTTTTTGTGGCATTCCGGTGGCGCTGTGCACTGCGCCATATTTACAAGCTGGCACTAAGCCACTTTTTGTGGCTTAACACGCCTTGTAAATATGGGCCCCTCTGATGGAGTTTTCTGCGGCACAGGGGCATGCAATGGATTTTGCTGTGGGTGTTCCACCGCAACATCCATTGCTTTCTCCGCTGCTGCAGATTTACAAGAATTTGCAAATCTTTGGCAGCGCCAAAAACTAACGCCACCCCAGGGGTGGCATTAGCATGGTGCAATAAAGAGAAATACTTTTATTTCACCTCATTTTTGCTTTTTCTATGTGTGCTGCATTCTGCGACACACATAGAAAGGGAAAAAGGCCATGCATGATTGTTCATGACCAGGGGGGCTCTTCCTGCACATAAACAATCATTCCCTTCAACGCAGACACCCTTGCACTATAGTGCAAGGATGCCTGCGTTGGTACTGGCAGCTAACTTTAGCAACAACGCTAGGGGAAACACAGGGGTGCACCGTATTTGTGTGAATACACCACATTCCTCCCTTTCAGAAGGGACGCAGAGGGGTACTGCCAATTTTGACACAGTGCCGCACCACTTCTGTTTAAATATGCCCCCAAGTTTTGAGGCATGGTTCAGCTAAAATGTTCCATTAAAGAAAATAGAAAATGTTTTCTAGCACCACTTAAAGTCGGGCAAAGATGGAATACATGAAAGAGGTTTTGAGTACCCAAACAACACAAATTACAATTAGCAGAATCAACGGGCTCCTCTCCTTCTTACTAATAAGTAGTTAAGGAGTGATACCCTATCTGAAGGAGAAAAAGAAGGCATTTCACGTTGTATGATATTTGATACGAAAGGTATGGGATTCTTTCCTCAAAGCTAAAGCATGCTATCAGGTTATTATAAATTTTCGAATTTCTGCCGTAATTTTGGTCATGAATATAATTTAGCTTGCCCACTTTCAAAAATTGGCATAAGTGGCCAGTAGTCAACAATTCTACAGCAGCCTTATCATAATTAAAGCACTTCAACGCAAAGGATAATTTTTTAGCAAGTGCGCTTTTTCCACTCAATCCTTTTCTCATGCTTAAATTAAGGGGTGCCCTTAAGGAAAATGCATCTGCGTGGAGGAGCTTATAAGTACAATGGATTATACTGGCAAGAGCTTGAAAGTAGGTGCTGGTAAGACCAAATTTGAGTCTAAGGATCTATACTGGGATAATTGAACTCAAATTACGAAGTATGGTTCAAATTTTACCTTCATACAAGTTTAAAGAAGACCAACTAGTCTTAGGGTTACATTCCAGAGCATATGTCAGAGTTGAAGGGATCCTTGTTCTATATTTTTTTAATACATTGTTAAAATGTGTCTTCCCAAAGAGCATAATATAATGTGTGAAGAGAACCTGCATGGGCTAGGGCTTTTTTTCCCTAGGTTGGAAAAGTGCAATTTATGAAAGCGGTTGCTGACAAATATGTTTTCCCTAGTAAACATACTTAGTGACAACCTCCATTTTATCTTGGTCCGTATACCAATTACACTTTAAACATTTTTTCTTTCTCTTAAATCCTAGCACCTTTGATTTTGCAACATTTAACTTCAAAAAGTGACTATTAGCCTAAGTGCATAATTCTTGTAGGATTCTTTGTAGGCCTAAAGGAGTTAGATCAAAAAAATAATGTCATCTCTATTTAGTAGAGTGTGAATTTAATAATTCCCTGACTTTTATCTATAATGTATTTTGCTAAGGGACAGTGTAAGATTCAAGACATCAGACTTTAAAAAGAGATGGAAAATGTTGTTCATTGTACAGATGTTTCTGTACAAAGAATACTATCTTGGAATAAGTGCTGCTTTGAGAACAATGTTTCTGATATAACACGAATTTCCATAAGTAATGATGAACAATGTTTCAATGTCAAAGAAGGGTCAATTATTTTCACCATGTTTATATGACATTGAAATGCATATAAATATGTTACTTAGTGCCTCCATCCGCTGCTTACATTGCCTCTTGGTATCTCGATCACCAACTACTTTACATGTTGAACAGTAAGACATCCAGACTTAGTCAAACCATTTTCAATACGGAAGCATTAACAAGCCAGAGATGGCTGAAGACTGGTTAGAAGTTAACCAGTGAGATGATATAAGTATGGGTGTGTGAGTTTCACTTCCTGGAATTTCACAGATTTACATGAAAACTCTGTGAGATTTTGCAGCTTTTCGAAAATGGGCAGAAATCACCATGTGGTGCTGCTCCTGCTGAGTTTTAGCACCTGCAGCATGTTCTGCATGTACAGCATCAAGCAGTGGACCAGAGGGCACTGCTTCTCAAGTTAGTTTTGCTGCAGCTCGAGTAGATTTTCAACTCAAGTGGCAGCTTTTTCACCACGAACTGTTGTGACCGCCTGTGTTAGGAAAATCTCGTTGGATGCCCTCCTCGTGCCTGAAAATGGTGCTACGGAATGCCAATTTTCGCTCATGCTCTCCAACATCGTGTTGGCAAGCCGCATATGAGAAAAAACTCTGCCATGCAACAGTTGCTCAATTTGGCAGGAACTCCACATTACAAATGTGATGCTGAGCGGTCAAAATTCAGCCAACTCTGCTCACAGACCGGGGTTTCTCACTCACACCTTGAAGTAAGGATTTTGGAACGGAACCAGAAATTAATTAACAATACTGATGCAAAATAAGAAACATTAGATATATGTGTGCCCCAGAAGGTGAAAGAAACACAATCATTCTGAAAGACATATTTGGCACCGACTAACTACACCCACTGTAGCAAAATTTAGACCTGGTGTTAGCATCCTTTCATTAAAGTTCAACAATTACTTTTGTTGGTTGGTGAAGATGCTATTTTATCTGAATCTTCCAGGAAGACCAAAAAACACTTGTGGGGTGTGGAACCTGAAAATTGTGACCTAAACTCAGTTGTTCTAAATATTTTTACAAAAATATTGCAATGTTTAAGCCACTGCATTTATGCCATAAGACGAATATCGATATTCTGACACAAATTTCACCTAAATTCTTCAGAACATTGAGCAATCTATTCTCATTGATGGCAAATATGAACACAATTTACGCTATGAGTGAAAAACTTATACCAGCTGCTGAAATCAAAGTTAACTCAAGTAAAGTAAAGTTTGTGTGAGTAATATAAATGAAGCAAATGGTCTCTCAAGCCTGGGTTTGAGAACATGTGATTGTCATGTTCTTTTTATATGCAAGACACAGTGTGCATAGAGTAAAATCAGTTGATTACTTTATAGTCACATAATTCTTGATTAATGGGTTTGACTCCCACTCATACATTCTGCTTTCGTTATGTAATGCTAAAGTGTCTCTTATGTGCTTGCATATTGTCTTTTTTCTCCTGACACAAGGTACCCTAACCATTAGGCACATACCTAAATATGTGCTTGTCTTTGCTTTTAGTTCTGGTCCATGTGCAGAATTGTCGCTAGAATAGAACCTTTAGGAGTACTACAGAAAGGGGCTTTGGCTCTGCCCAAATGTCAGTGGGCAATAGTACATGTTTGGATTGAGCAGGCGTTGTGCACTTCTACAAAACTGTGCCCCCCATTCAGCTGTGATTATTTTGTTTGTTTTTACAGCTTCCTGAGTCAGCAGTAGTCACAATGTGAAGCCTATAATGGGATGGAGCTTGACCTTCTTTGAGGACACATACATGTCACTGTAATGCTGTTAGTGTGTCTTAGAAAGTAGATACTTTATAATGTCTGTTTTCCTCTGACAGCAGCAACGATGGGAGTAAGTCAGTCATGAGGAATGTATTGGTGTTATTTTTCCTAGCACCCTTCCCTTTCCTTTATAAACTTTAGACTTCGAGTGCAGTTGAGCATTTGGAAGCAGTATGTGTCATTGAATTGGCTTGTGTTGGTTATGGTGTCAAGCCAATGGTAAAGGCTATAGACCCTATTGGTTAATTTAGAAATGTTATGCCACATGTAATTGGTTTGATCTGTTCTTTATGAAATACTATGGCAAAGGCAGTAGGCCTGACTTAAATATTGTGAACTGGATTAATTGCTCTTATACCATGCTAAAGCCTATAAGCTTGGAGTTTGTTACATGAAATATCAAAGACTAGCATAGTGGCTAAGTTCTACTGTTGGTTACCCAGCCAAACAAACCTTGGGGATAGAAGATGAGGACTATCATAATCCTTACTAGGCTCTCTTCAAAGGGATTTTAGTTTGTTTTGTCAACTGGAATTTTGTATATATCTGTAATTTTATCACAACATACCTGATGGAAGCTTTGTGGGAAAGCTTATGCCCAAGACAATAGGTCTGAGTTGGTTATGGTGACAAGCCATTGATAAAGGTTGTAGACCTGATTGCAGACCTGCCAACTTCAACAAAAATCACACTGTGTGAGGAGGGAACGGGCCCTGATGGGGGTGGGGCCTAATGCAGAGAAGTGTCTAAGAGGCACTTTTGCCCTCAAGCCCCCCTCTAAAAAAGGAATCAAAAGCTCCCTGAGGCTTTTGCCCATGTCCTCAGGTGTTTTCAAATCCATTGATGAACGTCGGAGGTTTAAAGCCTCTGAAAATGGGCTGAAAGCCACTGTTTACAGTGGTTTTCAGCTTGTCTTTCCTGCCACCGTGTGATATAGGCTCCTCACTGGGTTACCCTGTGATGGGAGCCGATATTATGTGTTGCATAGTGTCACTGTGTGAGTTGGCAGATCTGTGATTATTATGAAAAGTTATGGTAAAAGCAGTAGGCTTGACACATTGATTGAGCAAAAAAACATATGTTAAAGCCAATATTTAATATTTGCTGCAGCTCAAGTCGATTTTCTGCTCAAGTGGCAGCAAAATCAACTCAATTGTGCAAAGCATGGTGCTGTTTGCTCTGAATTTCAGCACTGTTTGTGCTGCCTGTGCTAAATGGCAGTATGAGCTGCATATTCGTGTCTGTTGGCGGAATTCCATGGAATCTTGCAGAGTGTTTCTATCACTCCACGGAATTCCGCTGAGTGAAACTCCGCGAGCCGCTAGTGGTAGGTCAATGTTAACACCTATAGGCCTGATTGGTTCACTAAGAAAATGTATTTCAGATGGCATAGGGCTGATCTGCTTATTATGAAAAGTTACAGCAGTAGGACTGATTTATTTACTATGCAAAAGATGTTAAAACCATTAGGCCTTTAAGGGTGGATTATGTTTGCACCATTTTAAAGCATACAGTCATGTATTTTATTAAATTAAATCTCAGAGATTGCCTATGTAGGGAAGGGTTTTGGTGATGGTTGGCCCCTTTGACAAACCTTATTGATAGAAGATTTGGACTAAAAAAAGTCTTGCTAGAATCTCTTTGGAATGCCTGACAAGCTTAACTGTCTGCCAAGACCTTGCAATATAAAATCTTGAGATAATATATACATCCATACATATACATATGTATCCATATCCACACAGATATACAGAAGGCCTTTGAGTCACCCCTCTTCTGCCATTGGTCTGTCTCAGTGTCATTTACAATGAGATTCCATCCATGACTGTGTACCAAATGGGATAATGGCTCAGTCCACTTCAGTCAGTGGCTCGCTTGCCCTGTGAATAGCAGCATTTTCCAATCACATGTGCTCATCCACCTGAAAATAAATGTGCTTCAGTGTCAGGACCAGTTGGCGAGTCCTTTGGTTTTTAATTTCCTCCTTTTATAGACCTCCTTCATTCTTTTCTTCTCCTCTTTTCATTTGATTGTTGTAAAAGGATAATCAAGCTCTCAGGCAATGCTAATGGGCCACTTACTTGTCACTCATTCATTTGCAGTATGCAGCGTTCCATGTGGACACTACCTCTAAATCAGGTGACCATTATGGATTGGTATTGTCCATAGTGTATCATTGTTTTACCATTCTAAGATGGTCAACACATTGGTTCTAAATGTGGTGATCATGACTGAATTTTGAAACAATAGACTATGTATAATAACTCTGCAAGGCGTACACTCACCGTTATGTTTAATTTCATGATTACAACCATAGTCCTTTATGTTTAGATGGCAGTATGCTTTCTATTTCTACACATATTCTTTTCATTTATTTTGCATGTGTTTATGTATTTTTTTGTGGGTGTCTCAGATGGTGAAGTCAAGAATGAGTCAGTAGATGTATGAATGGGTGCATGAGTGCAAAGATGAATAATGGACTTATTGAGTGCCTAAAACAATCACTGACACAAAAGGAATTTTCATTCATATGCCAGACTATTGGTATTTCCGATGATTATTTACTAATGTAATGACAACTGAAATAGAAAAAAAGGTTATATATATATATTTCATAGTCACTGACACATAGCTGCAGTTCAGAGTGCACATGAAAACACCATTTGTGCTCTTTAATGGAGAGTATTTGAATCTATATTACCTTAATAATAACAGCATCTGTAGCCTGGTCTGCATTTTGTTCTCAGGTACTCCTTACAGTGTTGTTTTCTGGAATCTGTTAGCAGCTATTAGGATTTCTCAGAGGATGGCTTTAAGTATTTGAGGTTCTATAATTAATTTCATGCTGCATGTGTAAGTTGGTGTTTGTGAGTCAATGAGGTGGTTCTAAAAGCTGACAACAATCATTACCCAAAGTAGCCAAGAGGTTCAGGCTCCTTACCAGCATCCTTTTATCTATAGATTTCATTGACACCTATAGTCAGCTTATCCACTTGTGGAGAGAAGGATAGGAGAGGTATCCACAATAATATAGCCAGATTGAATGATGTCTGGAAAATCTTGTTTTCTGTCCTCTTATGGATTGAGGGTAGGTTGTTAGCATTTTGTGGAGTTCAGAGTTGATCCAGAGTTGCTCTCCATATGGTTTAAAAGTTCTTCTTCAGTCTTTTGGAAGATCATGTGGAATGTCTGGACCTTACCACCCTGAATGGAAAGCAGATACTTTGGATCGGACCCCAAAAGCTCACATGCAAGACTCCCAGCAACTTGAAATCAGAACTTTGTCCACTGAGAGCTAGTGTAGGGTTTTCAAAACTGGTTGCATGTATTTCCATAAGAAGCTCCCTTTCATCCCAAAAAAATAATTAAAGGAAAGACAGCGCACTGGGCTGCTTTTTCTGCTTCCCTCTCGAGTGGTAGGTGCCACCTGGTACTTTGTATGTACATTTGGAACTTGACAAGGTGTACCTAATTGATCTGTACAAGGTGACAGAAGTATGGATTGGGTAAAGTCAAAGAGGTAGGGCCTTTGCAGTAACTAACAGGTGGTCTTCTTTTGCTTGACAACTTTGTACCAGTTTCAATGTTGTGGTGGTGGTCTGTTTAGAAGTCCATGATCCATTCAAAGCCTGTATTCCCAATTCCTGTTTGTTGGACCTGTCCCTTTTTGCAGGGTCATCCCCAAACTTTTTGCCTCCTTCCTCCTATTTTTCCTGACATGTTTTTGTTGGCTTTAAGACTCTGGGCACTTTACCACTGCTAACCAGTTCTAAAGTGCATATGCTCTCTGTGTAAATTGTACTGTTGATTGGTTTATCCATGATTGGCTTATTTGATTTACTAGTAAGTCCCTAGTAAAGTGCATTAGAGGTGCCCAGGGCCTGTAAATCAAATGCTACTAGTGGGCCTGCAACACTGGTTGTGTCACCCACATAAGTAGCCCTGTAATCATGTCTCAGACCTGCCACTGCAGTGTCTGTGTGTGCAGTTTTAAACTGTAAATTCGACTTGGCAAGTGTACCCACTTGCCAGGCCTAACTCTTCCCTTTTCCTACATGTAAGACACCCCTAAGGTAGGCCCTAGTTAGCCCCATGGGCAGGGTGCAGTGTATGGTTAAGGTAGGACATATACTAATGTGTTTTACATGTCCTGACAGTGAAATACTGCCAAATTTGGTTTACACTGTTGCAAGGACTATCTCTCTCATAGGTTAACCTGGGGGTTGCCTTTAAACATGATTAAAGCATAGATTCCCTTTGAGGGCAGATAGAAATGTGGAGTTTAGCGTCTCTGAGCTCACAATTTAAAAATACACCTTTTAATGAAGTTGGTTTTAAGATTGTGTGTTTGAAAATGCCACTTTTAGAAAGTGGGCATTGTCTTGCTTAAATCATTCTGTGACTCTGCCTGTTTGTGGATTCCCTGTCTGGGTTAGTTTGACAGTTGGGCTGTTTGCACCTCTCTCTAGACAGTGACACAAAGGGGGCTGGGGTGTAGCCTGCATATCCTGTGCTATGAGGGGGTGGAGGAGTGGTCACTCACACCTGAAAGGGATGGGCCTGCCTTCACACAATGCAGTCTCCAACCCCCTGGTGTATGTCTGAGGTCTTGCCTGGGCAAGGCAGGATTTCACAAACAAGTAAGCCTACTTCAAAGGCCAAAATGGGTATCAGAAGAGCACCCCAAACCACAGACTTTAGACCTTTCTGAGGTAGACACTGCACTTCATCAAGACACTTCTTGGAGAAGAGAACCTAAACCAGAACTTGCATCCTGCCAAGAAGATCTGCCTGGCTGCCCAAAGGACTCACTTGACTGCTTTCTGTGAAGGACTGCTGCCTTGCTGTTGCCCTGCTGCCTTGCTGCTTTCTGGCTGTAGTGAGACGTGCTCTCCAAGGACTTGGGTAGAGCTTGCCTCCTGTTCCCTGAAGTCTCAGGACCAAAAAGACTTCGGGCCATATTTATACTTTTTGACGCAGAACTGCGCCAATGCAGTTGTGCGGCAAACATTTTACCGCCGGCTAACACCATTCCAACACGCCATGCAGGCGCCTTTTTTATGGAATGACGCTGCGGACTGGTACGCGTAAAAAAAAATTACTCACACCAGGCAGCGCCGGCATATGGGAAAATGGGGGTTGTGCGTCAAAAAATTGTGCTATTCAGGTCTCAGGCAAAAATCAGGCATCAAACCGGACTTGCGCCATTTTTTTTTATGCCCAACCTCCATTGACATGACTCCTGTCATAGCAAAGACAGGAGTCATGCCCCCTTGCCCAATGGCCATGCCCAGGGGACTTATGTCTATGGGCATAGTGGCATGTAGGGGGGTCCCCCTATGCCACTTAAAAAAAACGGAAAAAAATACTTACCAGAACTTACCTTTACTTCCCTGGGATGGGTCCCTCCATCCTTGGGTGTCCTCCTGGGGTGGGCAAGGGTGGCAGGGGGTATCCCTGGGGGCAGGAGAGGGCACCTCTGGGATCCTTCCGAGCCCACAGGTCCCTTAACGCCTGCCCTGACCCAGGCGTTAAAAAACGGCACCCATCAGGCTGTGCGCCATTTTTTAAGGCCCACCCCCTCCTGTGCGTCAAAATGACGCCAGAGTATAAATAAGCCGCACAGGCCTTAAAGTCATTTTTTGGAATGGAACGCCTACCTTGCATATAATTAACGCACGGCAGGTTCCCCCTACCAAAAAATGACGCACGTGGTGGGATTTTGACGTCCGCGGGGTCGGGCATTAAAGTATAAATATGGGGCAGGGTTTGCGCCGAATGTGCGTTAAAATTTTTGACGCACATTCGGCGCAAGCAGAGTATAAAAATGCCCCTTCATCTCTACAAGAAGGACTCCTTGTGCGGTGAAAATCGACGCACAGCCGAGCCAGAAACGACACAGCCCGACTTCCAAAGAGGAATCGACGCAATGCCTGCCATGCGGTAGAAAGTTTCACGCAACGCCCACCAGATCGAAGCAGCCCCTGTGACTTCGTCCTGTCAGTGCTGGAAATCCACGCATCGTCTCCGGGGCGTCCGAAAACCTCCAACCCGAAGAGGATCCAAGACTGAGCACCAAAAATCGACACACAGCCGTCCCTGTGTGAAACCTTAACAACGCATCGCTGTGTGCTGCCTGAGAAATCGACGCACACCGCCTTGTTTTCCACACATCTCCTCCTCTGCAGTTCTTTGCGGAGATTTTGAACGCAAACTGGGTACTTTGTGCTTGAAAGAGACACTTATTGCTTTTAAAAGACTAAAGACACTTCATATCACTTTTACAGTGATATCTCAACATATACTTATTGCATTTTAATCGTTTTGACCTGCATCTTATCAGATAAATATTATATATTTTTCTAAACACTGTGTGGTGTATTTTTGTGGTGCTACACTGTGTTTTTGCATTATTTATTGCACAAATACTTTACACATTGCTTTCTAAGTTAAGCCTGACTGCTCACTGCCAAGCTACCAGAGGGTGGGCTCAGGATAATTTGGATTGTGTGTGACTTACCCTGACTTGAGTGAGGGCCCTAGCTTGGACAAGGGTAACCTGACTGCCAATCAAAGACCCCATTTCTAACACCGTTCATTAGTGCTGATGTCAATATTGCATTTGTTGTCAATAGTTCAGCAGGATATGGCCCACTAATTGATTTTCATGCAAGGAAGGGAAACGGGCTCCTTGACAGTATTAAGACTGTTTCATTTCCTGTCTTTGACCTGAAAACCCTTTGGGGTCATGGAATAGGCTATTGATCACCACATGAAGTTGCTTGATGATGTTGGTTTCTAGGTTCTAGTTGAGGAAAGCAGAATCAAAATCAATCTGATGTTACATGGGGCACTGAGGTCCACACAAGGTTTCTTTAGGACTAACGTTAGAATTGCTAATTTCTTAGGGCCTGGGACTCTGCCATGGTAGAGGGAGAAATTTATGATAACTGTAAAATCCAATAACTGTGTCAGGAATTAATTTTCACAGGTGTTGTCAATGTTTTAGGTGAATCATGGAGGATTTACCTATAGATCATAAAATGAAATGTAGTAAATCATCATGAGTTCTGAGTCTGATTATGAGTCTTTATTTATATCGATATAGTCTATTTTCTTTGTCCTTTTTGTCTAATGGTACAGTTTGTGTTGGACCTAACACTGTAGTTTGTGATTTATGGCTAGTTTTTCTTTTAAATATGTGCTACTAAGTCTGATAACATAGCCTTTTTCTTTCATTTAGGACCATCATATCCAGAGAACCTGTGAAGGTATTTATGAACTGTGACAGTAGCTTATTGAGTTGATTCTGTGCCAAGTGGACATCAATGTTTAATGGAATGTTTAATCAAAGCAAGCTGGGGAACTTCTTATTCAGAGATCTAAGCAGCAACGTGTTCCAGGAGTGATTAAACTGTTTTGGTTGGAAGTGGTTGGGAATGATCAGGGCAGCAGTGATTAACTTGTGGTCAGATCAAAATACATGGTCTGTTGTGAGATTCTTGACAATCAGATTATAGATGACAATGAATCCTTGTGGGATGGTGAGTTCACAAGTGTATTGAACAATAATCATGTCGTATGATCTCCCTTATCTACCACATGCTGCAATTTTCTAGAAGTTTCATCCTTTATGATCTGGTTTCGAATATTTTGCCTTTACTCAGCACAGTAGTAAAGAATGTTCTTGAGGATCAATGTTTTTTTTTCATGGTGGTGCAAGTAAGGCGGTTGGTAAGATTGTGCACACCTCTTCATAATTCCGTCCTTATTTGTAATCTGTGTATCACGGATGGCATTTCATTTTTCACTTTCAATTATTTAAATATACTTGGAAAAATAAATTTAACAGAACTGAGTACATTCCTCGCTTCGGGATTCCATGAAATGAGCAAGAAAGCCTATGTTCAATGTTTACGAGCCAAAGCTGGAAATCTTCAAGGCAGTTTTAACCATTAAATAGGAAGACATTGGCACACAACATTATTTCTTGAGCTTTAAACATTTTCGTATTTTGCTTCTTCTAATTTGCGATTTGCATTTCTGGTACCATTGCTCATAAAGCAATCTGATTCAGAAAGTTCCCGCCTGTACTTAGGTTAAATATAGATCTGTTGGAATATATGTTGCAAAAAGAAGAGTGACTATGTGAATATAGCAAAACAATAATGGGATTACAATCCATGTTTGCCATGGGTTCAGAACAACAATCTGTGTTCGTTACTTAATAGTTCATTTATATTTCAGGTGTAACCTATTATTCTGCAGTTTGATACAGATATTTCTATAATGAGTGGTAGGCAGAATTAGCTCAGACTGACTTGGTCCTTTCCTTCTTAGTTGCAGTAACGCAGTTAATACAAGAAAACCATTGTCTATCAGTATGGCTGTGTCCAGTTAAAGTGCCTCACTGTGTGCAATTGCTGCATGTCTTCCTGATATATGTCCTGATGCATGTCCATATGAATCCTTGTCAAATAGGTTACTAGATCACTGAGAGAAACTGATCAAGATGCTAAGAGTGCCGGTAGGAGGTGTGCTTCTTGCATGTGTAACGGCAAAGGCTGTCCCTCAGAAGGCTTGAGCTAAAAGGATGCTGAGCCCCCGTCCATCCAGATGACATGCTTCATTACTGAGTTAGCTCTTCATCCCAGATAGGGGAGTTATAACTGAAGTGAGCTTTTTAATAATGAGCTCTTCAAGGAGCCTCAAATTATATTGGAGTGTCTCCAATGGTGATATATTTGTGACTATATTGCGAGACAACGAGGCAGCAATATATGCAAATCTCTTTACTATAGAGGAAAAGTAAACAATGCATTATGGTGTTACTGGGTGGTTATGAGATGGCCCGCATCCAACATGTTCCTCTCTTGCTGCTCATGCACAGATACGTTCACTGCACACCTGAAAATAACCTTTTAAAACATTGTTCACCGTTTGTTTTTATGCCTCTCCTTTTCTCCGTGTACGTTTGTTATTATCCTTTTCCCACTTACTATGCTTTCCAGAAGGAATCTGGTTAATGATTTTGCAGTTATTCCACAATTTACACTGTTCTGCACTTTACAGACCTTTTATCGGGAGAATGACCTAGCACTCATTTTTAGAAATCTTTGTAAATCTCCATTTTGCATGTGAATGTTAGGTACAATAAATTTTATTCTTTGAGTACTGCTTCTTGCTACAGGATTTTTTAGGGGCTAGAGAAAAATATGTATTAAAATTGCCTTTTGGTAGACTAATGATGCTTTATTAGTATAAAATAAGAGACTTTCAACTCTTCACTTAAATTGTCAACATGTTCTGCCTAATTGCAAGCCCATGTCTGGGGCATTCGTCAGGAGTGTGGTCCCTATTTGTACTCTGCCACTGAATGCCTAGTGGGTTGGCAGTTTCTGGCATGTGTATTAATAGATTGTGTGAAAAACAATAAAAAGTATTAAACCAGTAGTAAATTGTTCAGCTGGTTCATAGTAGATGCAATGCTCTCAGGGCCTAAGCAGTATCCTTTATGATGAGAAACCATAGAACCATCAATGAATTTCATGTAACAACCTGGCCTGAAAACGTAGTGGTCAGGTAGCGTATGTGAGAAGCACTGAAAGTAATGATCAGAGCTATGAAACATAACAGCCTAATATTACTTTTTGTTATGCAAGAAAAAGAAGTCAACCAGGACTTCCTGCAGTGCAAATACATTTTGCAACTGTAAACACTCCACTGCACTCTACATGATGGGGAAACTGCGTAACTTCAAAACATCTAACTGTGTAACTTCAATGAATTAAATTGTCAGATATGTTATACCACCTGCTCCTCCTCAGCCTAGAGAGCTGTCGGGGCCACCAGGGGAAAGCAAGGGAGAACCCAGCTAAATGGCTAAACAGCAGTAGAAAACATATGAATGGGTAACCTTGAAAGGTGTGTATTGCGAGAAAAGGGCATGCAGGTGAGTATCCTTATGGCTAAACAGGGATCTGAGCTGGCTCCCGTAGGAAGAAAGTTTTTTGATTTGCAAATAACTTTTAACAAATCTTCACATGCTTTCCAAAAACGACAGTTCATCCACCTCAGTTTTTTCCTGGAAAATCTTAGGGTGATCTATTAAGCGAGGGTCAAAGAAAAAGGGAGCAGGGTTCCCAAAGCACTTATTTGGACCATGTAACTTCCATGGGACAATTAGACAAATATTCAGAAAAAAGAATGAAAAGAATTGCACCAAATTTAGCAAGAAGCTAGATCTTCACTCAGAAAGCATACATTTTTGCAATTTGTTGCAATCAGTTCAGCAATCTTAGATAAATGAAGACTTAAAGATAGCGATATCTTTGCCACGGGCTTCCGCTGTACTGCAGTGGGAAAAAACGACAAAAGCACCACAGTGGGAAAAAATGACAAAAACACCATACTAATTGGCTAGTACTAGTGGACACTAGTGGAAATGAATTATGTAATTGACTGGCCGTAACATGAAGAAAAATGTTGCGGCTGCCATTACAGAACCAGGGACTTAGTCCCTGAGTCTTGAAAAATAAAATAAAAAAGGATATAAGAGGGCAGGGTAGGGATACCCTGACCCCTAACCCTCTTAGAAGGGTTCCAGAGGGACCCTCCCTAGACAAAAATCCTTAAAAAAACTTTGGGTCATCATGGTCCTGCAGGACTCCTGCTTTTGCCAGCACAGATCCTTGTGCTCCAGTGGGCATTCAAGCACTCATTAGCAGCCACCTCCACACATACCTAAACCTTAAACTCTCCCTTTTTTACAATTTTAGAGACAAGGTGTTTAACTGTGTACGGACGTAAACACACTGATGTAATATGGATGTTGTGACATCGTGTGTATCACCTGTCTCCTTTTCTCGTGAATACTTGATGATGATGCACATGAGTGTAATTTATTTTATGTAGCTTGCTCCTAATGAAAACAATAGGCTGCCAAAACATATTATTGAAAATGTATTTTAGTGAAAAACGTCTTCTTAATTCTTCTTGTACCATGGAAAAATGTTACTAACCAGGTTTTTGTGTTACTATGCATATGGACAATATCTCTGTACGAAATGTGAATATTACTTATTGTGGGTGACTACCCACCTCAAGGAATAATCACATTTCTTGTCAGGGAGAAGCCTTAAAGCCTATAAATTAACTTGAGCACATCACCCTGGTAGCTATGGCACAGAGCAAACATGCTTCTCTTAGGGCAATGTTTGCAGTGTTTGTGCAGTGTTAAGACAGTACTAAAGTCAAAATGCAAAACAACTGAATTAGAGAAAGAGATTAAAACTTAATGAACACAATGACACCAAAATGACAAAAACCCAATAAGGGGAACCAGAGAAACGACGTTTTAAAGTTTTAAGTAGGAAGAGCCCCAAGAAGCAGAAAGGTTTGATGGTAGTCAGTGGTCACGGTGGAGTGGGCCCAGGCGCAATTTGAGTTTCCTTTAGATCAAACAGGACCTCACATATGAGAAATGGAAGGATGTCACAGAGATTATTTGGATTAATACTAGCGAGCTACTGCTGTGTTACAATATTGAAAACACGTGACAATCCCTAAACATTTAGAATTTGGGCCAGTGTGCCTGTGCACTGTCAGTGACCCGGCCACAGAGGCTATGAAGGAGCTGAACCTAGATTATAATTTCAAATCTGTTCTGAGCATGGGCCCCCAAAATGCGTTTGGCCCAGGAACCCAAAAATCTTTAAGATGTCCCTGTGTGTTTCCATAGTAGGTACAGCCTCTTCCAGTTCTTCTAAGTCTGCCTAAGGTGGTGAACAGTGTCCCCCCCATCCCATTTAAATGAGAGATCACTCCTCGACTCTAGCCCACAGTGAGTGATAATTGGTTTCATCAATTATTTAAACATTACAATAAAGAATCTTTCCAAAAACAGTGCAAACTGGTGACTTTTTTTCCATCATTGTAGTCCAGTAGGAGATCAGCTCACTCTAATTTGTACATGTCCTAGAGATGTCAGCTGCTGCCAGGAGCTATATCTCAAAGAGTTCAACCAGCACCCCCTCGGCCTGCTTTGTTATCCTTTCTGTCCCACATATGTAGGTTGGCAAAACTCCATGACGGGTGAAGTGTCCGTGTAACATACACATTTTGGCCCACTGGCAATAGTCCACAAACTTCAACTGCTCCCTTGTGCCCCGTTCTGTGTCCAGTTCCTGTCCTGCAACCAGGCAGACTAACAGGCTTTACAGCATGCGAAGATTGAAGGCGTCTTCTGAAGCTTTGATCTCAGACACTACCAGCTGCAGTATCTCTAGCAGCTCTGGGATGACAGCTATTGCTTAGGATCACTACCTCTAATCACTGCTGTGTTTACTATACAGATTACTCAAAGATCAAACTCTCCAAAGAGTGCGGTCAGTTTGAAATGTTTTAGAATGTCACAATAGTAAAAAATGGAATGCCCCCAGAAAATTCCATTCACATTCATTATCTCCTCCACTTACCTTACTCAAACTGGTTTCATGACTCTTGAACCCAGGCCTCTTGGAAAAACAGGTATGTGCTATATCTCTCTTCTCCTTCCCCATCTCATATGATGGCTTCTTTGAAGCTACTTGTTATAATTTGGCCCAGGACCCCCTGTACACATTTTTGCTAGCTCCGCTCTGTCCATGTGCTAGCTAGAAGTCTTGATTCTAATAAAGGGGATCAGACGTGACCCTCTCGTTTCAGCACTCCTCGATGCTTGCTCAGGAAAAACTTCAGACAGGGGTGCGTCTGCAGCTGAGAAACCAAATAGTGCATTTACAAGCAAGTACAGGCACTTAAATAATAAGTCTCACAATCTCTCTTCAAATTTTAAGAGAAACACATCCAATGTGAACCTGTTAGTGAACTCTCAATCTGCAGAGGTAATATATCAGCACTTCAATGAAAAGACAAAAATAGTAGGACCACACCAAAGTGGTGTGATTTTTCACAGATGGGCAGATAGAGCAGTTAAGATGGTGACACACTGAGGTCCTTAGTGTTGGTACCTCGTAAAGTAACTTTAGTGGTGCATGCTAGTTTTTCTCGTGATATATTATCTTATTTGTGAAATGTCTTTAAAAACTTCTAAAATCTTGGCAGGTGCCTAAATCCAGGCCATCCACTTACTTGTGACTGGTCACCTCACCAGTCCAAGGGCCTTTCATACTCAGCTTTGCTGTCTCTAGGCTTTTGCCTCATATCCTTCAGCTCTCCCACTCTCTCTCACTCTTGCATCTTCTCTCTGTGTCTCATCTCTTGGTCAACTTTTCCCTTTTGCCCTTTTCAAGGTGTTTTCCGACTTAAACCGTTTCTTACTTCAGAACTGTTTGGCTTTCACACTTTTTATGACCTACTTGATGGCGGAGGCTGCACGATGCCAGTGAGAAGGTCCCTACCCCCCCTTACTGTGACAAGTCCTCCGAGTAGTCAAAGGTCTTTTGAACCTGCTTTTGCTGCCTCGAGGCTCCTGCCTCATCTCCTTTGGCTTTCTCTCTTGCTTTTTCTTACTGTCCTATCTTTTCTCTCTCCCTCTCATCTCTTGGTCAGCTTTTCACTTACTCTGCTCGAGCTCTTTTATAACTTTTCTAACTCAGGCCATTTTTCAGTTTGCCTTTTTTGCCTTTCACCCCGTTTATGCCTTTGATTTAGCTCATTGCAGCCCTTTTTGCCCTCTCGCGCATCGCCCTCATTTTCAGCCCATTTTCCCAGTTTTTAGGTTTCCACCCTCCTCCAACTCTCCCACAAGACAAAACATGAGACAAAATTCTCTTTATTACTGCAAGAAAAGGGCATCTCTGACCAAACTCGTCTTGGCTTGGGCAATGTTTTCACTGTTACCGCAGAGCACCACCCTCTTGTAATACATAAACATACAGACGCCGCCTCCTGTTTTTGTTGACCATTTTGCAGAAGACTGAACCCACTCCATGCGCCTGCAAGTGCTGACAAACATGTTTAGTTATTCGATCCTCTGTGTTTTATTTTAACTCCAACTACCCCGCCAAAAGATGATCTTAGGCACCCCATCGGCACCACCGCCATCCTCCTACTCTCTTTTGTGTTTTGCCCACCTGAGTGCCATCCATTGTCTTCTAACCTCCGACCCTCCTCCCATTTCGTGCGTTTCCCTGATCCCTGTGTAAAATTTATGTTCCATTGCAAGGAAATAGAAGCTTGTTTGCAATCAAATTAAGTGCTTTCAGAAAGTGAAACTGTGTGCACGGTTGTAGGGCATAGTGATCCTCATGAGGAGCTCCAGAGAGCAGCTTCGCTAGTGTTGGGGTGTCGGTTACGGAGTCAGTGCGGGCTCGTCGGGCCCGTTAATTCACACGAGTTGCAGATCAAACTCTGGGCTAATGAAGTCAGAAGCGTGGGCGTGGATGGTGTCGGGCTGCGTGCAAAGTGGGATGATGCGACATGTGGTGACCACAGGTCACTGTGCAGGCAGCGGCTCAGTAATATCGTCCAGAGGCGTCGGTGAGACCAGGGTTGCAGTGTGAAGCGGGCCGGTGCGACGTGTGGTGTCACCATGTCACGGTGCAGGCAGCAGCATCATCGTTGCTGAAGCACTGTTGTCGGTAGGCCAAAGCCGGCAGTGCACTATGGGAGAGTGCTTTGTGACCCCGACGAGCGGTGTTCACAGGCCACAGTGCAGGCAGGGATGCCTGATGACGACACTGGAGTCGGTGGTGCTGGTGTCTGTGGACCTGGGCTACAGTGCTGGATGGGATGGTGCTTTGTGCACCTCACGAGCGGTGTCCACAGGCCACAGTGCAGGCAAGTGACACCAGTGTCAGCAGGAGCGTCATCGTTGGGGATGCCCAGGCTTTGGTGTGAGCAGGCGATGCCGGAGTGTGAGGGTCACAGGTCACGGTGCGAACAGCGGTTTGGTGAAGTCGTCTGGCGAGACGAGGGTCGCAGTGCAAAGCGGGGCTGTGCAGCTCCGTGCGGTGTCAGCAGGTCACAGTACAGGCCAGCGGTGTTTTGGCGGCGTCGTGGTGGTTTCTCCTCTTGAACGGCACTAAATGCACAGTTCACAGTGCTGCAGGTCGAGGAAACTGAAGTCTTTGGTGTCCCTGAGACTTCCGACAGGAAGCAAGCTCTACTCCAAGCCCTTAGAGAACTTTCTCAAGCAGGACACACAGCAAAGTTCACCCTTTGCACTCTTTTCCGGCAGAAGCAGCAACTACAGATCACTCCAGCAAAGCAACACAGCAAAGGGACAGTACTTCTCCTCCAGCTCTTCAACTCTTCTCCTGGGCAGAGGTTCCTCTTGATTCCAGAAAGATTCTAAAAGTCTGGGGTTTTGGATCTACTACTTATAACCCTTTCTGCCTTTGAAGTTGACAAACTTCAAGGCAAAGTCTTAAGTATTTGCAAGATCCTTTCTTATCCAGGCCAGGCCCCAGACACACACCAAGAGGTTGGAGACTGCATTGTGTGAGGGCAGGCACAGCCCTTTCAGGTGTGAATGACCACTCCTCCCCTCCCTCTCAGCACAGATGGCTAATCAGGATATGCAGGCTACATCCCAGCTCCCTTTGTGTCACTGTCTAGAGGAGATGGGTAAACAGCCCAACTGTCAAACTGACCCAGACATGGAATCCACAAATAGGCAGAGTCAAAGAATTGTTTAAGCAAGGATAATGCCTACTTTCTAAAAGTGGCATTTTCAAACTCACAATCCAAAAACCAACTTCATTAAAAGATGTATTTTTAAATTGTGAGTTCAGAGATGCTAAACTCCATATTTCTATCTGCCCTCAAAGGGAATCTGCACTTTAAAGTTATTTATAGGCAGCCCCATGTTAACCTATGAGGGAGATAGGCCTCGCAACACTGAAAACTGAATTTGGCAGTCTTTCATTGTTAGGACATGTAAAACACATAAGTACATGTCCCACCTTTAACATACACTGCACCCTGACTATGGGGCTACCGAGGGCCTACATTAGGGGTGCCTCACATGTATGAAAAGGGAAGGTTTAGGCCTGACAAGTGGGTACACTTGTCAAGACGAATTGGCAGTTTAAAACTACACTCACAGACACTGTAGTGGCAGGTATGAGCCATGTTTACAGCTCTACTAATGTGGGTGGCACAACCAGTGCTTTAGGCCCACTAGTAGCATTTGATCTACATGCCCTGGGCACTTCTAGACCACTTTACTAGGGATTTACTAGTATATCAAATATGCCAATCATGGATAAGCCAATGTAGATCATTTAGACAAGTTTATACAGTACTGGTCAGCAGTGATAAAGTGTCTAGAGCAAACAAAACAGCAAAAACAGAGTCCAGCACACAAAAACAGTCTGGGAAGAAGAGGCAAAAGATTAGGAGAGACCGTGCCAGTGATGCCAAGTCTAACACCCCCTTATTGCAGGATGATACTTTCTCTGCCCTCCTTGCCAGGATGCTTTCTGGGGGGTTTGGCTGTCGGAGGGAGACTGAAGTACTCTTTCATTTTAAATACTGTCAGCAATTTTGTCTCTAGACAGAGGCTTTGTATAAGAGCAGGCATCTAAAAATACAGTGCTGCACCAACCTTTTACTGCAAATTGCGTTATTCAGCCAAATGGGATTGTAGTGACTGAGTGGGAAGAGATACAGGGGCCCAAAGCTCTAGGAACCCCTCTCAACACCCAATATTGCTGTATTTTACTTCGAAACAGGCTGTCTCACGTGCAGTTATCTTGCTGGCACTATGGTCATTATTTGAATGGTGCAGCAGTGGCACCAGGCCCATAAGTTGTCAGAACCCCAAAAACCTAATATTGCTATATTTTACTACTAAACAGGCAGTCACAAGTGTAGGTATCTAGCTGGCACTAGGGATAGGATTCCAATAGTGCAGCAGGTGCAGTGATACCAGGGTTAAATGCTATAGGAACCCCTCTAAACACCAAGTATTGCTATTTTTTACTACTAAACAGGCAGTCACAAGTTATCTTGGAGGCATGAGGGTCATGATTTGAAGGGTGCAACAGGTGCAGTGGCACCATGCCCAAAAGCTATAGGAACCCCACTAAGCACAAACTATGACAACATCTTACTTCTAAACAGGAGGTCACAAGTGCAGTCATCTTGCAGGCACTAAGGTCATGAGTTGAATGGTGCAGCAGGTGCAGTTGCACTCTACTAACTACACATTACTATACTCCAATACAATGCCATATTAAACAAAGTACAAATTATGAGTTTGGAACCCTGATGTATTAATTCAACATACATCACAACATAAATAACTATTAATGATTTATCAAATTTAAAACAAACATTATTATAACCTTTTCTGATATTTATAATCCAGTTAGTAAGACAGAATGAAAAAGAAAAAAACGAAGACAAAACCTATTGGCTTTTCCAATGCTTGTTACTGTATACTTTAGCTCTTCTGCTTTTACCCTGTTTTCTGATTTTCTTGCTTTAGCCCTTTTTACTTGCTTTTATCTTTTGCTCAGCTCCCTCTGTTTCAGCCAGTTTTGGCTCTTGCTTTCGCTCTTTTCAGTCATTTTGTTTTTTTTAAACTCTTTTTCTCTTTCCCCTGAGTTTCTGCCTAATTTGATCTTGTCTTAAGCTCTTTTCTGCACTCACCATTTTTTTCTCTTAAGATCTCCTCCTCTTTGCACTCTTGGCCCCCTCACACCCTCCTGTGCCTTTTTCCCACCTTCCACCTTCCCTGCTTCTTACCTGCGTCTTCTCTCCTGCGTCTTCTTTCCGCTCTGCTGTACAGACCCATCCACCACCCCTGCGCCCATCCACGCTCCCAGGAACTACTTAATGGGGCCCTCTGTGCGTCCACGCCACTTGCATGCCAAAGACCTTCCAAAGGTAAACCCTTGTGCACTTATCCGTGCCCAGTGCCATTCTTCACTTGCAGCAATCTACCCGCACTCCCCAGGCAAACACCAGCTCCAACAACTCTCCCTCACAACATCTCATGCAACAGGAAACCAGCACCCCAAAACTCACTTACATGCATGCTACTCAACACCGCTCACTCAGCAGACATGCAACCAAAACCTGGGATCTGATGAGCAGTGACGCACTGGACCTTCTATTCCTCATAGAAACCTAGCTCAACCCAACATCAGCACCCAACATTGCTACTGAAATCCCAGTAAAGCTACAAGATTGTACAACAGGACCAACATCAGAATCTAGGATGCCATCATGTGCTCAACGACCACAGAGAGCTCCACTCTGTTCATTGAACATCTGAACTTCAAGCTTCAAATCTAAAAAAACTACACGCTAAATAGAACCCTTGTCTACCAACCACCGGGATGACAAGCTACCTTCACTAACCTCATCATAGACTTCATCGCCCCCCCCCCAATGATTCCAAAGCCTCCAAACTTTACCAACTGGATCAACAGCTGTACAAACTCCTTCCCACCCTTCAAACTCAACATAAAGATAAAATCCAACAAGCAAGACTGGTAGTACACAAAGGACCTGCAAGTCACTAAAAGACGCTGCAAACAACTAGTGAGAAAGTGTGGAGGAACCCATGAAGACACTGACAGAACCACCTTCAAAGCTGCACTCAGACAATACCACCTGCAACTAAGAGAAACCAAGAAAAGAGAGCTAGCTGAACACATCAAAGGGTGCTCCAACATCAACAAATAAATGTTCTTGATCAAAAAATATTTCATCGCATAGTCTCCATCAACAACATTACCCCCTGTCAAGAACTTTGAGAAGAGCCATTCAACTTCTTTCACAGGAATTTCACAAACATCTCCACCAACTTCGCACACCAACCAGAGTCCAGTGAACTCATCAACATCTTGGCCATCACCAGTAAAGACAACCACCTGATCTGATGGAAGACCTCTACCAGCGAAGAAACGGCCACGATCATGCAGTTCATCCACTCTAGGGCCCCATAGGACCCTCAACCCCACCACATCAATAACCTTGGTGCATCACCAATCAGCACATTACTCATCCACATGTTGAACACCTCCATCACCTCTGCTGGAAGCATTCAGCATTCAACGCACTCCTCAAGAAACCTTCAGCTGGCCCAAGCCAACTGGCCAACTTCTGGCCTATCTCCTTGCTTCCCTACCCAGTCAAGGTAATCAAAAAGGCCTTCAATAAATAACTCACAAACTACCTCGAGCTCCACCTCCTATTGGACAACACACATGTAGGCTTCTGAAAGAACCACAGTACAGAAACCACACTCATCACAGCCACTGATGATACAAGGACCACCCTTCATTGAGGAGATACAGCTGTCCTCATCCTATTCAACCTCTCCGCACCATTTGACATGGTTTCACACAACACACTCATCAGAAGGCTACATGAGTGGTATCCAAGGACCAACACTCAACTGGATCTTGTTTTTCCTCACATGAAGAATTCATAGAGTCAGACTGCCAGCTTTCACATCTGAGGCCAAGAAACTTGCATGCGGAGTCCCCAAGGGTTCACTCCTCAGCCCGAGCCTGTTCAACATCCACATGGCTCCACCCGCCAACATCATTAGGTCTGGAAGCATTATCATCTTCTCCTATGAATACGACACCCAACTCAACCTCTCCCTGGAGGATAAGACACTAACCAACAGAATCAACTTCACTAACTGCATTACCCTAGTAGCAGAATGGTTGAGAACCAACTGCTTGAAACTGAACTCTGACAAGACTGAAGTAATGGTCTTTGGAAACAGGAACTCCCCATGGGATGCCACCTGGTGTCCGACAGAACCGGGACATACACCAACACCCACTTGCCACACCAGAAATTTGGGGATCATCCTGGATGACAAGCTCAACATGACAGCACAAGTCAACGCTCCGCTTCCTTCCATATTGTATGAATGCTATGAAAAATCTTTAAGTGTATTCCACAGAACGCCAGACAAAATGTCACGTGAGCACTCATCACGAGCCAATTTGACTACGGCAACACACTGCACACCGTAATTTCCAAGCAACATCCGAACAGATTTCAGGCCATATAGAATGCTGCACCAAGACTTGTACTCAATCCTCCTCGCTGCATGCACATCTCACTTCATCTCACCTCACCTCATGCCCCCTCAGGGAGTTTCACTGGCTCCTCATTCACAAATACAGCCAATTCAAACTCATCATGCACACTTACAAAGCCCTACACAACCTGGGACCCACACACCTCAACAACTACATAAACTTTCACAACCTATCAAGACACCTGTGCTCAGCATCACTCTCACTCACCCCTCACATTCACAAAAGCAGAGCATTGGGTTGTTTGATCTCTTACATCACACTGCAAAACATGGACCAACATTCCACAACACATCACAACCTCCTCCTCATTACCTGGGTTTTGCAAGAAGGTGAAGACCTAGCTCTTCAAATACTATTGTGGGGACCACACGCCTACATACCAGCTCAAGCGCCTGGATACCTTTGCGGATAAGTGTGTTCTACACTTTGGCAGAGCATAATAACATGTTCTTCAAACCAGTTGATATCTGTACAGTTTTGTCCATATTCTTGGAAATTGCCCTTTCTCTTACTAGGTCTGAATGCTGATTTCTACACCTATGAAGAGCAAGCAGGCCCGACACCCATGCACAGTGTACTCTGCTGAGTGTGCCCCCTGGAGCCCCCCCCACACTGCATGGGCTGCAGGGGCTGATGTTACGCCACTACAAGCAGGAACTTTGACTGAAAAACCTTAAGAAAGACAATACACAGGAAAGTGAAACCTGCATAAGAGAACACAATAGCAACACTAAACACGAAACAACTAATATGACGGGCCATCTTTTTTTTAACTCGGACACAGTGAAGACAATCTTAAATGGATCACAATTGGAAACTACATGCAGGCCATACCAGCGATAATGCGTATAGATGGTGACATTGAAGAATATTACCAGATATTGCCCACGTACATAGTGTACCTAGAACTTGGAAAATATGTGATTCAACAGACTGAGGCCCTGATTTAAGAGGGCCTAGCACCACTTTAGCGCTGCCTTAGCGTATTTTTATTTTTACGCTAAGGTGGCTTTTTCCCTGCACCATATTTACAAAGTGACACAATGCCTGTATTTTGCCACATTGTAATCCTTTGCGCTACTTTATGCCTTTTCTTGTCATAATGTATGGAAAGGGGGCGATCCCCCCTTGGGGGGCTGGAAAAATAGTACAAAGAAATCTAAGAGATTTCTTTACCTCATTTTTTTGTGCACTCTTAGGCCCTCATTACAACCCTGGCGGTCGGTGATAAAGCTGCAGTAATTCCGCCAACAGGCCGGCAGTAACAAAAATTGAATTATGACCACGGTGGAAACTGCTCAGACAGACAGCCACTTTAACACACCTACCGCCACAGCGGTATCAACAAGCATAGCGGCTGTAACCGCCAACAGCCAGGCGGAAGACAATGTACCTCCCACACTATTACGACAGGCCTATCTGCCACCTTTTCCGAGGAGCTTCCAACGACTTGAAAAGCATGGCAGAAACAGAACACAGAAGTTAGAGGACTCATCTCTGGAGACTCAGAGAACAACCTCGACGCCATGGAGCCTGAGCTGCACATATTTCCAATGCTTGTCTACCTTTTCCTGCATTATGAGCAGCAACGCCAGCGAAGACGACCACAGTGAGCACTGACGGCTAGCTCACAAGGGAGGGGGGAGGAAAAAGGGAGTCACACACACAAGGAACACCCCCACCTCCAACACCATACACACAACCAGATGCACTAACATTACATATTCCCCCCTACTCCTCAGGAATAATGCAAGGACAAAAAGATTGGAAGAAAGTGAGTGTAATACGATACAATAACATGAATAAGTGAGTGCATCAAAATACAAACGTATATACATATTTACAAATGTAGGGACACTGCCCAGTACTCAATGTCCGCGGGCCACAGGGCCACATCACACAGACCAAGACCTCACCTCTCTCCTGCAACAACACGGAGACAACTATGTAGGGGCATCGGGTCGAAAATACACAGGAACCTCAGGGGGACAGGGAATGGGGGAGCACCTCAGCCGGAAGATGGTACAACACCACTGGTCCTGGAGGGGGCTACATGCCCTGTGCGATGTCCTGGGAAGTGCAAGGCCACAGTCTCACAAGTGGTTGGTTTTCCCACTGCTTGGTACTGGGGAGTACAAGGCCACAGTCTCTCTAGTGGGTGGTTTGCCGACTGCTTGGTCCTGGGGAATGGAAGGCCACAGTCTCTCTAGTGGATGGCTTCTTCCACTGGTTCTGGAGGGGACATTGTGCCCAGTGTTCTTCATCCTGGGAAGGATGGGGTGAGTGGATGGCTTTTTTCACTGGTTCTGGAGGGGTTCTTGTGCCCAGTGTGCTTCATCCTGGGAAGGAAGGGTGAATGAATGGTTTCTTCCACTTGTTCTGGAGGGGGCATTGTGCCCTGTGATGCAGATCTTGGGGAGTGCAAGGTCACAGTCTCTCGTCTGGGTGTCAGACCCACATGCTTTGCAGGGGCCTGGACGCACAACAGCCCATGGAGGCAGGACTACACACTGTCCGCTGGTGGTGATGGCTTATCAGTGGTGGAAGTGGCGGTGCTGGTGTCGGGGCTGGCAGTGATGGGGGGAGGCTCCAGCCCATCCTCTGCAGCCTCGGACGGCTGCCCACTGGGGCTTCTGCTGCTGGCAGTGGTGCTGGTGGCAGTGCTGGCAGTGGTGGGGGGAGGCTCCAGCCCACCCCCCCCCAGCCTCGGACAGCTGCCCACTGGGGCTTCTGCTGCTGGTTGTGGCACTGGTGGCAGTGCTGGTGGAGGTCCTGGCAGTGGTGGGGGGAGGCTCCAGCAGCCTCGGACAGCTGCCCACTGGGGCTGCTGGCAGTGGTGCTGGTGGCGGTGCTGGTAGCAGTGCTGATGGCAGTGCTGGCAGTGGTGGTGGGAGGCTCCAGCCCTTCCTCTGCAACCTTGGATGGATGAACCACCATGGTTGGTGGGGGGGGGCTTTGAATGAGTCCCAGCACCAGGCCTCCTCTCTTCCTGCCTGCTGGTGCAGGCCCCTTGCCCTTCCTGTCAGCATCCGGGGATTGCCCCTTGCCCTTCCTTCCTGCAGCTGGTGGTGCCTCCTTGCCCTTCCTAGACACTGCTGGTGGTGCCTCCTTGCCTTTCCCTGTCGCAGCTGGTGGTGCCTCCTTAGCCTTCCCTGTCACAGCAGGTGGTGCCTCCTTGCCCTTCTTTGATGCACCTAGTGCAGGCACCCTGTCAGTGTTCCTGCCTGGTGCCCGGGATCCTCTCCCACCTGCAGTAGCTGTCGACACTACTGTGGCCGTGGACTGGGTGCCTGAGGTACTCCCCTGGGTTCTGACCACCCTGGCCCGATGAGAAGGACGGGAGGGGAGTGGTAGGGAAGAGGTCAACGGTGGAGAGGAAAAGCTTCTCAGGGCCATTGGGGCAGGAAGAGGGAGATGGTCTGGGAGTGGAGGTAAAGGGAGTGGTTGTAGGAGGTGTCTGCTGTGTTTGGGTGCAGGCGCATGGGCTGGATGCTGTTGTGAGGTGGATGGCTGTTGGGTGTCTGAGTGCTTGCGTTTGTGTACTTTAGGAGGAGGGGGCACAGACACAGTGGGAGAGGACACAGGGGACATGTGCATGGATGTGGGGGTGGTGACTGCCAATGAGGGGCATGTAGTGATAGGCGTGATGGTGGTAGTGGATGAGGATGTAGTGCATGCAGGTGTGAGTGTAGACGCTACTGGAAGGGAGGTGGACGAGGAGGAGGAGGGGGACACAGTGGAGGCAGTGGATGTTGGTATGTCTGCATCTGGATGGTGTTTGTGTGAGTACCTGTGGGATGATGTGTGGTGCTTGTGTTTGCCTGAACCACTCCTGTGTGTTGTCCTGGGTGCATGCTGGTCTGCCTGTGTGCTTGGGATAGGTTGGGGTTGAGGGGAATGGGATTGGGCAGAGGACGTTGGAGGGGGGAGGCTAGAAACAGGGACAATGGCTGCCATCAGGGAAGAGTCCAGAGCCTGGTTTGATCTCTGTTGGGCTGCCATGCCAGAATGAATGCCCTCAAGTAATGCATTTGTTTGTTGCAAATGGGCTGCCAGCCCCTGGATGGCATTCACAATGGTTGACTGCCCAACAGAGATGGATGGCCGGAGGTCAATAGTCTACTCACTCAGGGCAGCAGGGCTAACTGGAGCAGGGCCTGAGGTGCCTGCGGCGAAGGAGATGCCCACTCTACTGGGTGAGCGGGCACGGGAAACACACTTAGGAGCTGCCGGGAGGGTGGTGCTGGTACGGGGGTGGCGGCTATACCTGTAGTTGGGATGGGCACAGAGGTGTCCGCCACCACCAGGGAGCTTCCATCGGAGGAGGTATCATTGTCAGAACTGTCCCCTCCAGTCTCCACTGTGGGGCTCCCCTCCCCCTTCGTCCCACTGGTGCCCTCACCGTTGGTGGATTCGGCCTCCTGGGCCTGTGGGATGCAGCTCTCCCTGTCACCGGTGCCTCTGCTCCTCCGCCAGGTGATGCTACTGCACATAAGGACAGGGTGGCAAAACAAAAAGGGGGGGAGAGACAAAGGATACCCTTGGTCAATGGCAGCAACAACACCACCGTTGGCGTACACGACACACACACACAGGGAACAGCCCTACGCACTAGGCAATGCACTACCAGTCACAATACTAGTTAGCGCCCCAAGGACAGGGATACCTAATGCCAATTGCAGCATACCTGACACCCACAGACACCTGCCCAGTAGTGGATGCCTACTAGCTTTGTTGGAGGAGGTGTACATCAGACCCTGCCCAACATGGGCCCTACAATGTCCGGCCTGGCCTAGGGGCACCCACAGGCCCACATCCCCTACCCGGATGCCACCCAACCACATGCAAGTAGTATACTGGGGCACTGTACTCACCCCCTTGTGGCTGCTGTGATGCCCCCAAGTGCCCATCCAGTTCCGAATAGGCCACCGCCAGTATGCTGGCCATCAGGGGGGTCAGGGTTTGACGGGCACCCCTTCCTCGTTGGGAGGCCATCCCCAGCTGGGCCTCCGCCGTCGACCGTGCCCAGCGTCTCAGGTCCTCCCACCGTTTGCGACAGTGGGTACTCCGCCTGCCGTAGACCCCCAGGGTCTGCACGTCCTTGGCGATGGCATGCCATATACCCTTTTTTTGGACGGGTGCTGACCTGCAGGGAAATACACATAGGAAAAGGTATCAGTCAGACCGTCCTGCCTGTTACACTCATAGTCCACCATAGCCCTCACTCCCCTTATGCACAGACATTGCCCGCCATACATGCAGCACGCTGCCCAGAGCCCTTCCACCAACCCCCCTACATGAGGCCCTCACACACAGCACTCCATGCATTCATGCCCCATGCATCTTGCTCTCAGTGTACTCACCTGTTGGTCTGGAGGCCCATACAGCATTCGGTACTGGGGTAGGACCCCATCCACCAGTCTCTCCAACTCCGCAGCGGTGAAGGCAGGGCCCTTTCCCTAGTGACACGAGCCATGGTCGGTTCCAGACACAGGTCACAGCAGCACTTGTAGTGTAGGTCCTCTCCTGTTGAAGGTCAGGTAGCAAGTGAGTGAACAGATAGAAAATGGCGGTCACATCCACGGAGGTGCGTACCGTCAATGCCGGCATACATCACCATTGGCCACTGTAACCCATAGGGCTAAATGGTATCCAATGAGGAGTTGCACTGCAGTTCTCGACCGCCTCCCGCAACGGCGCACAACGTCAGAGAAATTACCTCATTTCCACCTGTCCCTCCATACAGGATAGGCGGATGCCATTTCAGGGGGGGTGCAGGCCATGGCACCTAACTGCGTCACAGTACACATAGGCACCATTTGGGTCTATCCAACAATATACTGTTACAGTCACAACATGCAATGCAGTGTAGTGTTTGGAAATATGGAATACTGACCAGCCCCCCTGGAGAAATGAACAGGTGTTCAGAAATAAAAAGAGCTTTCACTCCATGAATGTGCAGATAGTGTGCCTGGCGGACCAGTACATCTCCCAAGTCAATGCAAAGTATCATGGGTCTGTGCATGAGGCCTTTACCTTGAGGAATAGCAGCATCCTATATGTGATGGCTCAACTATAGAGGCACCTGGTGTGGCTAATAGGTGAGCCCTGGTTCCCACCCAGTAGGTGTTGGTGTATGGGTATGGTGTGGGCCCTAAGGGTTAGTGTGTGTCTAACAGTTGTCCCTCGATAGTTGCAGGTGACTCTGGTTACCCCAACCTTTCATAGCTACTGACTCCTGTGAGGAATCCCAGGACAAGGGCCGTGGAACGTTACAATGAGGCACATGGGCGAACAAGAAGAATAATAGAAAGGACATTCGGCCTCCTAAAGGCCAGGTTTCGTTGCCTCCATCTAACAGGTGGATCTCTGTACTACTGACCCAAGAAGGTGTGCAAGATCATCGTGGCATGCTGTATGTTGCACAACCTTTCCTTACATCGCCAGGTGCCTTTTCTGCAGGAGGTTGAGGCTGGAGATGGGTGTGTGACAGCAGTGGACCCTGTGGACAATGAAGATGAGGAGGCAGAGGATGGGGACAACAGAAGTGCAATAATACGACAATACTTCCAATGACACACAGGTAAGAAACTGTAATTTCACTTTACATTGATAGTTTTGTGTTTGACATTGTCACTGGCAGGCTGATTTTTCCACTTCTATGGCCACTTACTGTACCCTTTGGCATCTCTATTTTCAGATATGTGTGCCCCACTATCGCTCCTGGTGTGTGGACTGCAGCCAACTACAGGTCATTCCTATGTATACATTACTGTACAGTTGTATTGCAGTGTTTAAAGCGTGTTAAACAAATACATATTTCAATCATTTGACAGACTCCATACTTGTATTTATTCAAATGGTATTTATTTAAGTGCTAATAGGTAGAGGGGGATGTGCAATAGGCTGGGGTGATGGTGGAGGAATGTGCAGGATAGAGTCCATTCTATTTGTATCACAGGTGCATTGTCCAAGGGGGCATAGGAAGTGGAGCAATGGCAGTTCAAGGTGGACAGGGTGACAGAGTGGGACACAAGGGTGACAATCAGGTGAGTCTTATTTCCTGGCGCGGGTCTTGGCAATAGTCTCTGGCTTCTGCTTGGATCGCATGGACCGTTTGCGGGGTGGTTCTCCTTCTGCAGGGGGTGGGGTGCTGGTGGCTTGTTGTTCCTGCAGTGGGGCCTCCTGTCCACTAGCGGCAGTGCAGGTGGAAGGCAGTTCATCGGTTTGGCTAGTGTCATGGACCCTCTGGTGTGCCACTGCCTCCCTCATGGTGTTGGCCATGTCTGCCAGCACCCACCAATGGTGACCAGGGTGGTGTTGATGTCCTTCAAGTCCTCCCTGATCCCCAGGTACTGTCCCTCCTGCAGGTGCTGTGTCTCCTGCAACTTGTCCAGTATCTGGTCCATCATCTCCTGGGAATGGTGGTATGCTCCCAGGATGTTGGTGAGTGCCTCCTGGAGAGTCAGCTCCCTGGGCCTGTCCTCCCCCTGTCACACAGCAGTCCTGTGATCTTCCCTGTTGTCCTGTGCCTCTGTCCCCTGAACTGTGTGCCCACTGCCACTAACCCCAGGTCCCTGATCATCCTGTGTTTTTGGGTGGCCTGGGGTGCCTGTAGTGGTGGATACACTGCTGATTGACGTGTCCTGGGGACAGAGGTATGGGCCCACTGGGTGGGTACTGTGCTGGTGTTTTCTGAGGGGGAGGCTCTGTGGTGTTATGGGACTGTGCCTGGGTTACCCAATGTCCACTATCCCTGGTGGGCCAGGTTGGTCATCCAGATCCAGGCACCCAGAGCTGCTGTCATCACTGTGGGCCTCTTCTGGGGGGTACTGGATGTTGCTGGCACTTCCTCTCCAGTGACGTTGGGTGGGGGACCTGTGGGGTGGTAAATGCAGTGTTATTGTTTCTGTGTGTGTCATCTTTTGCATGGGTGTGTTGCCCTCTATGGTTGTTATTGCCCTGTCAGCTTTGCCTTGTGTGAGTAGTTATTTTGTGGGCTAGGTGATTCTCTCTAATGTGCATGCTTTAGTGATGGCTGTCCATGCAGGTCTGTGATGGGGGTTACATGCAGGGCTTGGTATTGGGAGGGGTGGGTTGTGATGGTGCGGGGTGTGTGAGGTGGTGGAGTGATGGGAGTGAGGGTAAGGGTGGGGGTTTGTGATGGCATGCAGGTAGGGGGGGTGATAGTAATAGAGAGTTGACTTACCAGAGTCCAGTCCTCCACCTACTCCTGCCTGGCCCTCAGGATGCATGATTGCCAAGACTTGCTCCTCCCGTGTTGTTAGTTGTGGGGGAGCAGGTGGGGGTCCACCGCCAGTCCTCTGTACAGCTATTTGGTGTCTTGCTGCTGTGGAACGTACCTTCCACCGTAAGTTGTTCCACCTCTTCCTGATGTCATCCCTTGTTCTGGGGTGTTGTCCCACGGCATTGACCCTGACCACGATTCTCCACCGTAGCTCCATCTTCCTAGCAATGGATGTCTGCTGCACCTGTGATCTGAATAGCTGTGACTCTACCTGGATGATTTCCTCCACCATGGTCCTTAGATCCTCCTCTGAGAACCTGGGGTGTCGTTGTGGTGTCATAGGTGTAGTGTTAGTGGTGTGGGTGAGGGTGTGTGGGGTGATGTGTTGGGGTGTGTGATGTAAGGTGCGTGGATGGTGTATAGGTGATGTGGTGTGTGGCTGTGGTCTTGTCTGTGGTCTTGCTATCTCTCGTGTGGCAATTGTTTGTATTTGTAAAGGGTTGTGGGTAATGTGGGTGTGTGTTTTATAGTGGTGTGGATTTGTGGGTGTGGTGTGTGTATGGGTGTCAAGTTTGTGTTATTCAAATTGTCCAATGTAGTGCTGTTTTGTTTGTGTGTGTGTATTTTGAGCGCAACGGTATGTACCGCCAATGGTTTAGCGTCATTGAATGTCCACTGTGGTGATTCGTGGGTCATAATGCTGTGAGTGTTGTTCTGTTAGCATAACGTTGTGGGTTTTGCTACTGCCAGTTTATCACTGACCTTTGGGCTGGCGGACTTGTGTGTGTGGCTGTATCATGACTGATTGCTATGTGTGGGTCATAATATGGGTAGCGGTAATCCGCTGCGGTATGTTGGCGGCAGTCAGCATGGTGGTAAGCGGTTCTTACCGCCAATGTCATAATGAGGGCCTTAACGCCTGCTCAGAGCAGACAATGGGCACAATAGGCTTTGCAGGACTGGCGTCAAAATGTTTGACCCTAATCATGCAAAGCTCTGAACTAGCGTCAAAAATTTTGACACTAGTTCCATAACAACCGCAATGGTGTGCCGTATCTTAGATATTGCGCACATATGGTGGCATTAGGGGAACGCTATGGGGCGCTAGAAAAGTGGCCGTGCACTCAGTGTAGCGCCACTTTTCTTAAATCTGGCCCTAAATGTATCATATTACACAATAAATTATGGGAACACTTGCTCTATAGTATGTTTCAGCAATATGTTTTTGGTAACATGGGGGCGTTATGACTGAAAAAGCAGCTCTGCTTCCCGTCTACATCTAATTCGAAGGAAACAGCTTGATAAATAACCGTGACCAGCTGAAAAATGAGGAAAGAGACGACTGTTAAAGCATCAGACATCCATCTCCTTGTTTATTTCTGTTAATGAACATCTAAGAGGTCTAGTCATGCATGTCTTTCTACAGCTATCTAGCAATTTAACTGGTATTGACTCTCCTTATCGCATGTGGCTCGGGGAACTCGTTGGGTTGAGTGAATAGAGGTGCCGACGTCTTTAACGTTTTAATTCAATGACGTTGCAGACACTGAGGCTGCTCACTTCCTCTGCATTTAGCATGTTTCCTGGGTGTTGGGGGTGTTGCAAATTGCGTTTACAGTGGGCTGGCTTCATTTATGCATGACCAAAAAAAAAATATTTGGCTTGTATGTTCTATGGTTTCATTTTATTTTTAATCTTTCCTAGGTACCTTACCTGACACCATGTGTTTCCTGGACAGGTGATTATTTGGTTTGCAATGGTGGCTGCATGTGTTTTCTCTATGCAAGCTACTCCTCAGGCCCTGAGAGCATTGTCCCCAACGCCAGCAGAACGAACAAATTATTACCGATTTAATACTTTTAATTTATAGTTGTTCAAGAATAAATCTAGATTTTCCTACACATAACCCGACATCCAACCAGTTGTGTCTAGTCATTTGCTGTGTAGGAACAGCGATCACACCCTAAGCAAAGCCACAGAATTTAGTTGGCCTGAAATTACGAAGAAATATATGGACTAGTTACATGAGTGGATGAAATGAAGCCGTCTTGCCTCTTATTTTTTTTAACTTTGCCTTTAGAGGAACATTAATAACGCTTCATTAGTTTACAATCAAGCAGTTTTAATATAGATTTGGTCCCCTTATCTCTCCAGCAATCTTAAGGCATGAAATAGTGTAGCCTTTGAATATTAACATTTCGTAGAAGTAGTGGTGTTTAATCACAAATATGTCCCAAAGGATGCCCTTGAAAACAATGTTAAGCTCTGCGAATAGCCCCTTTTTATAAAGGACTCGACATCAGTTAAATCCTTTCTGACTAGGCTGAGAAGCAGGCGCAGTGACGAAGCATATCACCCAGGTGGGTGAGAGCTCAGGATCCTTTTATCTTAGATGTGCTGAGCAAGGGCCAATGGCAAAACGCAGGCCTGAAGAAGGCCTACTATTGCCAATTTTGGAACCTTGCCCACCCTCTGTGTGTGACTGTAGTACATTCTGCGAGAAGTCTATCATAAGGAGGATGTTCCATAGGCTCAAGGCTATACTATTATTATCCATCCCTCTCATCCATTCTGTCAGTGTCCCTATGAAGCTGTTTGGGCTCAAACACTGCCAAAAGATGTTCATGAAGGAGCAAACCCACTTGCTGATTTTAGCAATCACTTTGCTGGTAGCTCACTGTGAAATCTATTAGGAATTTTGCAATGTTGATCATTGCTGTGTCTCTTTATCATTAATTTTGTACTTGTTTCAGAATATGTTAAAGCCACCAAGTGTGCCATATCTACTGTGCTTTCATTCATGCATAATCTCTTTGCCATTTTAATATAGAATTTGAAATGTATTTTACATCAGTGCGTTTTCTAATCATATTCACAAACTGAGAATTTGCACTCAAAATGCCTCACGCTCACATGTAATATTCATTCTCTATGGTTTTGGAACAGGAATGGGGTACAATCATGTTACCCTGCTCTGAGTTCTCAACTGCGAGTACCTGGTATTCTAGTTTTAAAATGTTGCCCTTGCCTTACATTTCAGTGGTTAGAGCACAGCGGCCTAAACCTGTCTCTTGACATGAGGTAGGGCATGGACCTGTCCTTTGACCTTGGGGGGCACACCACACATTTCCTTATTTAACTGACAAAGTACTACTAAGTAACTACCTGATGTGAAAAGCCGCACTCTACACAAAGGTTATGTCTGGAGAGCTGCTAGGAAAGACCACTTAATGGGAGGACCACCCTAAACCATGCCTGAAAGTGCAGACAGTGGGTCCATGTCTCCTGCTTGCTTTTCCTTTATAAAAACGGGAGCCACACACCTATTTCTTCTTCCATTTCCATGTTCATTATGGCCAAGGAAGGCAGTGTTCCGCTGGGTACACAGGGCTTATGTCTGTCTAAGATCCAGCATACCAGGGGTGAAGGAACATTAGCTGAAGTCTTGCCTTGCAGGAAGGAGCTGTTCATCATATTTGGTGACCTGCCTTCTGAGAGAATGAAGATGTCTTCAAAACCTGCAGAAGGTGCAGCTGTTCAGGCAAAGTCAGAAGCTGTGAGATCTCAGTGCTGGTGTGCTATCTTAAGGCAAGGAGGACGTAAAAGAGGATCTAATGTCCAGGTGTTGACAAGTATCAGACTCTATGAATGACTCTGCTAGTCAGGAACCACAGAACTTTGGCTGACCATACCCATTTGACCAAGAAGTGACCTCTGTGTCCAAAGAAATGCAACTGGAGCCCATCACATGCTGCTGTGATGAAGACGTGCAACAGCAGCTCATCTAGTGCCAGTGAGACTGAAAGAGTGGCACTGTCCACTAGCATCTCCACACTATTACTAGAATTCAAAAGGGGCCAGGAGGGCAACCATGACCATACCCGTCTCATGGGGCCACTGCTACTTGAGGTTACCTAATATTCCTGGCAGGGTGGGGGCTCTAACATTCGCCTTTGCTGCTGCCCCGCACCGCAGCATCACTGGAAATTAATGAGGCCGCATCTGATTGAGAAGTGTGTTCTCACTCAGAAGCATCAGACAGGTTCTTCCCTGTCACTGGCTGACTGCAGGCGTTGGTCCTGTATTTTACAGACCCGCATTTTGGTGAGTTACCAAAGGCTAATGAGAACTATGAAAAAGCTAGAAAGAAGTAATCGTCACCTGGACTTTAATTCAAACTAAAAGAGACATTCTTACCCAGAGGGGAGAACACCTAGTTTAGGGGAGGAATGGAACAAGCAGTGAATAGCAAATTCAGCCATCAGTTCACTAAGTTGTGTCTCTTCACTGTTACATGTGCATTATAAAGTTTTTGTGTGTATGAAATGAAGCACTTGGTTAAGCAATCAGTTATTGCGCTGCTGCATGACTGTTGACTCCTGAGCTTGAGCACCCCCACTCTATGTCTCGAGAAACCTGTGACTGGACACCATCGCTGCTACTCAAAGTCAGTGCTGAAGGGGCGACCCAGTTTGCAGCACCATCGCAGGAGGAGCCTCGTGATATCAGAGGGAAATGACCTCAACACACACAGCTGAGGGACAGTAGCTCCTGTTTGCCTTGTGCTCCCACAAATGGGTGGTGTGGTTTAACACTTGATGCGAGAAACTTTGCTCTTAGTGGCAGGACGTGGGCTTGCCCGGGTAGGAATGCGTTGGAATTTGATGTAAACACCCACAAACACATAGGCCTGTTCTGTAGTTTACTCCTGCAAGGACAGAAGGAATCTTTATCCAGGGTCAAAATGAGGATGGAACAGTCCAGAACTGATGTAGTGTAAAGAAAGAACAAAATATTTTTCTTGTGGAGAAAAAAACCTGTTGAAGTTAAATTCCGCTTTGTATTACATTTGAACATGTGCAGTTGTATCCTGTGTTCGTGTAAATGTGTATACGTGGCAACACATGTGAGTAACATGAAATTCACAAACTAATTCCACAACATCTCGTGGGAAGCTTTAATGAATTCCATGGTAATCAGAAATTTACTCCACATGCAGCAGTTTTTCCGATTACTTTTTGTGAATCGGGGTAAACAATTTCCCCATCAGGATTTGGAAGGCGATTCTTTGTGAATTTTATGCTAAATGGTTGAAAATAAGAGGCAAAGCTTGTCTTTTTCGTCTTTATCTCTCTCTTCTCCTCCTGTACTGTCAATCACGTCCCAGTAGTGATACCAGCTTGCACGCACACACACCTTACTCATCTCAGATTTACAAACTGTAACTTCTGTATGAACTCAATTCGTAAACTGTTTACCATAGAGCTAGGGACTGATCTTCCTCTAACCTTCCAGCCCAGTCTAACCCCTCCTGTCCCCAATAAACAGTATATAAATAGAAAAGACGGAGGCGAGGGGTGCTTTATAGCCATAAAACATTATTTATTCACTTCGTATGAGAGCCAAACGTCTCTGCAGAGGCAGACCAGGTTCTACTTTAAATCTACTGAATTCTTACAGACGTGATCCGCCGCAAGTCAAGGCATAAAATTGTTTTCAACAAAGAATAAAATGTGGACACAGAATCCCCGTACAGAACCAGCTGACCAGAACAGCAGGATTTTTGCTTTCTGAAATTGTTTTGTTTATTGTGGATTTGAAAGCCGTGCATCAAGGGTACATTCAAATTCTCGTTTTTACAATATTGCTTATTTTGGTTTATCATAACTTCAATAAACATTCATTTCTGACTCTAATAAAGCGAAAAATAACCAGTTTGTTTACATCAATAACATACAGTGCACAAGTATATGTGGTGGTATGAATATAATTATCGCATCAGTCTAACTATATGAGGCCAGATAAGTTATTACCATTGGAAAGGATTATACTAATAAACCTACCTTCACCCCTTGATTACTACAGAGCGAGGTAAAATTCCACATCGCTATACTACGTTATTGGAGGACTCACTACTTACGTCCTAAGTAGGTTGACCACCTGCCATGAGGGCACATTCGGGACAGGCTTGTAAAAAATTCAGGATAAGATGTCAAAATTCAAGACAAACATTCAGGACAAAAGGAGGAGAGGCTATACCCCACATGTTTATTCACGCATTTATTTACTATTTTTTATATCACACTATTTATCCACCGTGCTGTGTATGATATTACTGCTAGGTATGCTACATTGAGATGGTACATTAAGTCCTTGTTCAATAGTAAATTGATGCCCTGGAGTACTTTGTCAAAAGCATCACTCCCGCCCAAATATACCCAATCTTTTGGAGAGAAAGCAACAGCAACATTTTGATTGTATTTCTAAGCATTTCAATACCCATGGCAAGCAGTTTGAAAAACATTAAGGTAAGTAACTTTTTCAGCTTCTGCTAGTTTGGACAAGTTGAACAAACACATCTGGCTCAAATAGCCGCCACTGGACATCAAACCTAAAAAAAATAGTGAGGCAGATCAGATGGTGTGATTGCCAATCTCACACCAAAAGTATGTTTGTGAGGTACTCACAACTTGTCTTCAGTCTCACAGCACTAAAAGGGTCTGACTGCCGCATTAGAGTATGTTCAGGGACCCTGTATTTATCTCAGAACTGGGACCCCTACCTCCAGACAGAAAATTAAAGAGCAGGACGAAATCATGATCAGATTGGATATGCGCAGCAGCTGATTCAAATATTCATTGCTAAGACCCACACAAATAAGAAAGAGAAGAACAAGGTGGGACAATTCTTAAAATCAGATAAACCCTCTATGATTATTGGAAAGTATTGGTACCTGGAGAGCAGTCTCAGTAGAGATGCTAGAAACAGAGGAGGCATTGTCAAGAAGTTGAATAAGCAGCACCTTCCCATCCTGGCAAACTCTGCTTGGGGGATGGTCAATTAGTAGTGCTTGTGGAGGGCGGGTAGCGGCCCCTTGGAATGTTGGGCTTTGGGCAATTGCACACTCTGTTCATGTTTTAAAATGTCGCTGCGGTCGAGCCAAGCCTGAGCCAGTGGTCCGGCTCATCCCTAAGTGCCAAAGAACATACAGAACCTTCAAAGTAGTTGAGATGCAAATTACACAACAAACAAAATATAAGAACATGATCAAGACTTTAAAATGTAGTAAGGGTTTCTTTAACATATAGAAGTATTCCAATTTAGTATATTAGGTCACAACATTGCATTGACATTTATTTGAATTGGAAGTTTTTAAACTTGAACTTTAAAACATTTATTAACCCTCGCTTCTGACAAAGCCATGACTAAACAGTTTGTCAGGTGTGACTTACTTCATGGCCAAAATTATTTTTATGGGAGGTGGAACATTACAAACCATTAAAGCATATACAAGTGAGGGTTCTACACAGGATCCATCTTGAACTTAATCATGTGAATGTGCTCTCAAATGTTACTATCAGGTAAACTAGACACATGAAGTAACTTGATTTGACTTAAATCACATAATATAGTTATGCTGTAAGCCAGGATTTGAACCCAGGTTTCCTGGTCACACATAGTGAAATTAAGCAACTGACTAGATTGCGTCCTTTTTCTCAATCCTCTTTAGCACCAGAGGACAGTGTTTTTGTACAATTGTGTCAGATGGCTAGGGCACTGTGTTAAGTAAATACAGATCATAGGTTAATTTTACACAGTATCTAAAAGAAAGGTACATAGAGAAGGTGAGGGCCTGCAGGAGACCATCCATTTGCTAACATCACTGGCTTTCTCAGTGGTTGAAAGACATTATAAAAGTATGGATACTGTGATCCAGAGTGGAATGGGGATTGTGTCTGTGAGCATGGAAGCAGAATCAATGGCGTGGCTGAAAAGAACAAAATATTATGTGACCATTTTTTTATCTTTCACCATCAGGTAACTGCAAATAAAATAACACACACCTTACACGAAACATAACTGCAAATTAAAAAAATCAATGTAAAAATATACTATTGTATTTTATGAAACCTCTGTTTGCTAATGTGACCACTGAAGAAGTATGTGTGTGTAACCAGTGTGTGCAACCAGAAGAACATAGAACTGAATTCTGTTTGGTTCTGTAGGGAATAGTGACATGTATATTTAGTGCTAAGCAGTCCCTGCCTTGTTGTTTTTGCATTTAACGCTCTAAGTGCACTGGGTATGTCCAGATGTGGGTCCCAGGCTCACTGTGTCACTGGAACCAAGCTGAAGAACCCTAACTAAGGGGAAACCTGTCCTGGGTTTCTTCTAGTTCTGGTTCAGGGAGGACCTGGCCTGGCAGTTCTGGATGGACTGTTCCCATGAGAAGAAGGGTCAAGACCGATTTGCCTATTGCTGGGTATACACTGAGGTGGCATGGTGGGCACAAAACTATGTATTGAGATGCGGATTGAGTGATAGTCAGTGGATGAGATTAATTCAAACATTCCATCCATCAGCTTGTTGTATTTCGAGGACCTGCCTGTCACAGAAAGCAGAGTGAATGTATAAGTCATTATTTTAAATGTGCACTACATACATTATAAGATAGGCTGCCATAAAATGTGGACATAAATTTAGGTTGAAGACAAAACATTTTTTTTTAAAGAGTAGATTTTAATAACATGGAGATTGTACCTAGCATCCACGTTTTTACCAAAGTCTGTTAAAAGCAAGCACGCCACAGCTCAGTTTGGAACAGCCCTACAATACCTCTCAAAAATAATAAATTAGGTCTTCAGGAATCTTAAAGTGTCTCCCTCAATTAACGCCACTTCCACTTGCTCTGAAGCTGCCTTTACATTTACAGATTAACCAGATTCACTGATCTACATTTCTTTTCAGGCAGCCAGCTCCCTGGCAAGAAGGTTTTTCCCTCATTTATATGCCTGCCCCTCCCTTGGGATCATAGCACATGAGACCTTCCACTTCAGGCAAGGCATCTAAACTGTAACATCGTTCTTTTAGAAACGCTAAAATTATGGACAAATGCCGTCCATTGAAATCTCCATCATGGACAATGGACATTAGAGTTAATTCATGACTAGTCTGTGAAAATTACGGATGGGTGGTCACTCTTGAGCTCACATGTTACATATTATAGACTATTTATAGAGTAAAACAACTGGCCATACTCCCATAAAGCCTTTTTTATGGGATGTTACCCCACTGTTTACATTTAAAACCTTGTGTGTTCCAGTTTCAATTTAGTATCACTTTATTGTTTTTGTGGGTGAGAGTGGTATCATAATTCATGGCCCCTTCCCTCACTCAACTATGGTAGTTAATAGTACATTAGTGTAATAAACCATGTGAATGTGTTCATGTAGTGCTTATTTTGAGCTGGTTGTTTCCAATGCTTGGCATCAGCACCTAATAGGCAACAACAGCACATGGTGGCACAATTTGTCTAATTTAGAGATGAGCACAACAACTGTTCGTCATTACTGCAATATAATTTAAAAATTACTAATACCTTCTGCCCAATCAATTCATGCAGCTTTGGGTGGAATAGTCTGCATTGTCACACCTGTAGAAGTGATAATGGTAGGACCTCTGTTGGTACTGTCATTGGCAATGCTGGCATGGGCAATGTGTGGTGCAAGCTGCAGTGGCCTCCTGACGAGGATCCTGACACTTAATTTTTAACAAATTAAGCGCTGTGTTCTTACAGTGATTCTGTACTTAAGAGCAGTTCGAGTGTGCTGACTTAGTATCAGCAAAATCCTTGCTGAGTGCATGGCCTGGAAATGGCTTTTGGGTCAGTTTCTCTGTACCTCAGCCTATGCTGGAAACTGACTTTTACTTGAGAAGCTTGTTTTCAGTGTGAGAGTGAATGTAATGTATCTAATAGCAGCTAACAATCTAGTGCTTGTGTTTGTCTGGGACTACATTGTCCATGTAACTTCAGCTTAAAAGGTCACAGCCTGTGTTGTCACATTGGAATTCTGAGGCAGGCTGACTGGATTTTATATGTGACAGAAAGTTAAAGTTTGGGAGAGAAAGCAGCGGGTTGTGCAGTACTAACTGCTTTCATCTTTTTGCTGTGAAGGTTTTCTGACCCTGAAGATCCCAATGCAGCACTTGTTGAAAATATTACCCAGATGCGTCTCTCATGCTTATCACAGAGAGAGCCACATACTCCAGGTTCATAACCTGAGGTGGATGAACCAATCCTCTCAGTCAGTAAAGCATTTACCTGACTTGCTACTCCACAATTATATCTTTGTTTATGAGGTACCAGGCTATATTTTTTGGCACTGACAAAGTGACCTCTACTGCGAACAGAAGACTGACGGTAGGGAAGGCTAGAAGTATATCAGAGTGAGTGAGGCAACTGAGTGACTCCAAAGGGTTTTGAAGTTCCATCTCTTTTCTGTGTCAGTATCACACATACTGTATCACTAATGTCTTTCACTTAGAATTAACCTTAAGAAGTGGGGCTTTTCAGTTAAAGACTACACCTGATGGGACATGTTCTGACCCTCCTGCTTCGAAACAGCTTGAGGCTGACTATATGATAAGTAAATCCTCATATTCTAGGTTCGAGCAGTCAGGCTGCTAGGAATAAAACATTATTGTGCTAAAAGATGATGATCATTCTGGCCCTTACAGTGGTGTTTGGAAGTATAGACTGCACAGATAGGATATAATGAGGTAATTGTGAATTCAAAATGATGCACTTGCTCGGAAGATGCTATGATTAGACAGTTGGCTTTGGAAGAGGAGATATGCAAACAATGGGAGTGTGGAAATACCTGTTACTTTTATTTGAAGAGTACTGAAGCACACAGAAAAAGGTGCTGATGGGCTAATTTAGAGTTTAGTGAGAGGGTACTCTGTCATAAGTGTGACCAATATACCTCCGCCTTATTACCAGTACACTATAGTGCATTATAATATAATGCACAGGTAAGAAGGTGGGCAGGATATCTGGCACATTTGTGATAGAGCACCTGTTCACCAATTTCCGAATCAGGCTGTAAGTCAATTGAGCGAGAAGCATTGGAAGTGTTTTGGCAGGGCTTGTAACCACGGGTGGTAGCCTTAATTTGGTTTGCCCCCCCCTGATTGAAAGCAAACTTTGAGTTTTCATTATTTAAAAAACAGTTTAATTTAATCTCTGGGCCTGACGCGATCCCCATCCTCAGCCCTACCTGCCTAGTTATACTGAAACTGAAAGTACCTGATGCTGTCTGCAGAACAAAACAATAAAGCAGGGAGAGATGCTGAAGTAAGGGGGGCTAGCCTAAATATTTATCTGCTGCCCGCAAACTCAATTAAATGCATCAGTTTTGTTGCTTGTTTTTTTGTTTTCTTATTTGAATATGTGAAAGCATTTTGGGACAATAGAGCCACACTTAGGCCCTCATTACAACCCTGGCGGTCGGTGATAAAGCGGCGGTGATACCGCCAACAGGCCGGCGGGAAGAAAAATTGAATTATGACCACGGCGGAAACCGCCAACACAGACAGCCACTTTAACACTCTGACCGCCACGGCGGTAGCAACAAACATCGCAGCGGTAACCGCCAACAACCAGGCGGAAGACAATGTACCGCCTACACTATTGTGACACACCAATCCGCCACCTTTTCTGGGGAAGTACCAACGCCATCAAAAGCACTGCAGAAACAGTACACAGAAGGGAAACGACTCACCTCTCGACACACAAGGAAGAACCACGATGCCATCGGCCCGAACTGCACATAATTCCAATGCTGGTATACCTCCTCCTACACCAGGAACATGAATGGCGGCAAAGACGACCACGGTGAGTACTGCACCTAGCACACAAGGGAAGAGGAGGAGGAAAAAGAGAGTGACACACACACGCAACACGCAACACCCCCACACCCACCGCCATCCCCACCCCCAACACCATACACACAAACAGATGCAACAACATCACATATACACCCCGTAACCCTCAGGAATCATGCAAGGACAAAAGGAATTGATTAAAGTGAGTGTAGTCTTACAAATTTAGATATATACGTCCTTAAAGCAATAAACAGTATGTACAATATATACAGATGGAGGGACAATGCCCACTCCAAAATGTCAGTGGTCCACAGGGCCATAACACATAGGCCAAGGCCAGACTTGACTCCTGCCTCAATACGGAGAGAACACTGCAGGGGCATCAGGTCGAAAACACACAGGCACCGCAGGGGGACAGGGAATGGGGGGGGGGCACCTCAGCCAGAAGATGGTACAACGCCACTGCTCCTGGAGGGGGCTACATGCCCTCTGTGGGTGGTTTGCCCACTGCCTGGTCCTGGGGAGTGCAAAGACACAGGGGGTCATTCCGACCCTGGCGGTTATGGACCGCCAGGGCCGGGGACGGAGGAAGCACCGCCAACAGGCTGGCGGTGCTTCAGGGGCAATTCTGACCGCGGCGGCCCCTGCCCCAGGGAATCCTCCACGGCGGCGCTGCAAGCAGCGCCGCCATGGGGATTCCGACCCCCTTCCCGCCAGCCTGTTCCTGGCGGTTTACACCGACAGGAAGAGGCTGGCGGGAACGGGTGTCGTGGGGCCCCCTAACAGGGCCCCATTAAGATTTTCAGTGTCTGCAAAGCAGACACTGAAAATCGCGACGGGTGCCACTGCACCTGTCGCACACCAGCAACTCCGCCGGCTCCATTCGGAGCCGGCTTCATCGTTGCTGGGGCTTTCCCGCTGGGCGGGCGGGCGGCCTTTTGGCGGTCGCCCACCCGCCCAGCGGGAAAGTCAAAATGACCGCCGCGGTCATTTGACCGCGGTACGGTCTTTTGGCGGTCTCCGCCCGGCGGGCGGTGCCCGACGCCCCCCGGGGTCGGAATCACCCCCACACTCTCTCAAGTGGGTGGTTTGTCCACTGCTTGGTCCTGGGGAGTGCAAAGCCACAGTCTCTCTAGTGGGTGGTTTCTCCACTGGTTCTGGAGGGGGCTTTGTGCCCAGTGTGCTTCATCCTGCCAAGGAGGGGGTGAGTGGATGCCTTCTTCCACTGGTTCTGGAAAGGGCATTGTGCCCAGTGTGCTTCATCCTGCCAAGGAGGGGGTGAGTGGATGCCTTCTTCCACTGGTTCTGGAGGGGGCTTTGTGCCCAGTGGGCTTCATCCTGCCAAGGAGGGGGTGAGTGGATGCCTTCTTCCACTGGTTCTGGAGGGGGCTTTGTGCCCTGTGAGGCTGATCCTGGATGGTGCAAGGTCACAGTCTCTCACCTGGGTGTCATACCTACAGGTTTTGCAGGGGCCAGGACGCACTACAGCCCATGTAGGCACGACTACACACTGCTCTCCGGCGGTGAGGGCTGCTCAATGGATGGCAGTTGCGCAGCAGGTGGCGGTGCTGCCAGTGGTGGGGGGAGGCTCCAGCCCTTCCCCTGCAGCCTCGGACTGCTGCCCACTGGGGCTGCTGCTGCTGGCAGTGGTGCTGCTGGCAGTGCAGGTATCGGTGCTTCTGGTGGTGGGGGAAGGCTCCAGCCCTTCCCCTGCAGCTTTGAACGCCTGCCCACTGGGGCTGCTGCTGCTGACAGTGGTGCTGCTGGCGGTGCAGGTGGCGATGCTGCCGGTGGTGGGGGGAGGCTCCAGCCCTTCCCCTGCAGCCTCGGATGGCTGCCCACTGGGGCTGCTGCTGCTGGCGGTGCAGGTGGCGGTGCTTCTGGCGGTGCAGGTGGCGGTGCTGCCAGCAGTGTGGGGAAGCTCCAGCCCTTCCCCTGCAGCCTCGGACGGCTGCCCACTGGGGCTGCTGCTGCTGGCAGTGGTGCTGCTGGCGGTGCAGGTGGCGATGCTGACGGTGGTGGGGGGAGGCTCCAGCCCTTCCCCTGCAGCCTCGGATGGCTGCCCACTGGGGCTGCTGCTGCTGGCGGTGCAGGTGGCGGTGCTTCTGGCGGTGCAGGTGGCGGTGCTGCCAGCAGTGTGGGGAGGCTCCAGCCCTTCCCCTGCAGCCTCGGACGGCTGCCCACTGGGGCTGCTACTGCTGACAGCGGTGCTGCTGGCGGTGCAGGTGGCAGTGCTGCTGGCGGTGCAGGTGGCGGTGCTACTGGCGGTGCAGGTGGCGGTGCTACTGGCGGTGGGGGGAGGCTCCAGCCCTTCCCCTGCAGCCTCGGATGGCTGAAGTGCCATGGCTGGTGTTGTTTGCCCAGATGCTGCTCCAGCCCCAGGCACCAGATCCATCCTGCCTGTGGCATCAGTTCCCTTTACATTGGCCTTGGCAGCTGTTGTCCCCTTCCTGCCCTTGGTAGATGGTGGTGCCTCCTTGCTTCTGCCAACTGGTGTTCCCTTCCTGCCCTTGATGGCTGGTGTTCCCTTCTTCCTCTTGCTGGTTGGTGGTGCCTCCTTCGTCTTGCTGGCTGGTGTCCCCTTCTTGCCCTTGCTAGCTGGCATCCCCTTCTTGCCCTTGGCAGGTGGTGCAGGCACACTGGCTGTGCTGACGGGTGCCTCCTTGGAGCCTCTCACACCTGCAGTAGCTGCAGGAACTACAGTGGCCGTGGACTGGGTGCCTGAGGTGCTGGCCTGGGTTCTGCCCACCCTGACCCGAAGTGAAGGACAGGGGGGGGGAAGGGCAGGGAAGAGGTCAAGGGTGGAGAAGAAAAGCCTTTTAAGGACACTGGGGCCGGAAGAGGGTGAAGGTTTGGGAGTGGAGGAAGAGGGAGTGGTGGTAGGAAGTGTCAGTTTGGTGTGTTTGGGTGCAGGTGCATGGGCTGGATGCTGTTGTGAGGTGGATGGCTGTTGGGTGTCTGAGGACTTGAGTTTGTGTACTTTGGGAGGAGGGGGTGGTGACTCCCAGTGAGGGGCGTGTTGTGATAGGTGTGCTGGTGATGGAGGTAGTGGATGAGGATGTAGTGCATGCAGGTGTGAGTGGAGATGGAACTGGGAGGGAGGTGGACAACGAGGAGGAGGGGGACACAGTGGAGGCAGTGGATGTTGGTGTGTCTGCATCTGGATGGTGCTTGTGTGAGTGCCTGTGGGATGAAGTGTGGCACTTGTGTTTGCCTGAGCCACTTCTGTGTGTTGATTTGGGTGTATGCAGGTCTGAAGGTGTGCTTGGGATAGGCTGGGGTTGAGGGGAATGGGACTGGGTAGAGGAAGTTGGAGTGGGGAGGCTAGAGACAGGGACAATGGCTGCCATCAGTGAGTTGGCCAGAGCCTGGAATGCTCTCTGTTGGGCTGCCACACCAGAGTAAATGCCCTCCAGGTATGCATTTGTTTGTTGCAAATGCCCTGCTAGACCCTGGATGGCATTCAATATGGTTGACCGCCCAATAGAGAGGGTTCGCAGGAGGTCAATAGCCTCCTCACTGAGGGCAGCAGGGCTGACTGCGGCAGGGCCTGAGGTGCCTGGGGCGAAGGAGATGCCCACCCTCCTGGGTGAGCGGGCACGGGAAACTCACTGAGGAGCTGCTGGGACTGAGGTGCTGGTACGTGAGTGCCGGCTGTACCTGTAGTTGGGGTGGGCACAGAGGTGTCTGCCACCGCCAGGGAGCTTCCATCGGAGAAGGTGTCGCTGTCAGAACTGTCACCTCCTGTCTCTGTTGTGGTGCTCCCCTTGCCCTTTGTCCCACTGGTGCCCTCACCGTAGGTGGATTCGGCCTCCAGGCCCATGTGAGATGCAGCTCCCTCCATCGCCGGTGCCTCTGCTCCTCCGCCAGATGATGCCAATGCACACAAGAACAGGTGACAAAACAAAAAGGGGGGGGGAAGAGACAGAGGATACACTTGGTCAATGCCAGCAAAAACACTACTGTTGGTGTACCCAACTCACAGGGAACATGCCCTATGCCCCAGGCCATGCACTACCAGTTACAATGCTAGTCACCAGGCCATGTGGTACAATGCCTAACGCCATTAGCTGCACACCTGGAACCCAGAGGACCCGGCCCAGTAGTAGATGCCCACTAGCATTATTGGGGTTGGAGTGCATCTGAGCTTGCCCATCATGGAACTTATCCTGCCATGTTTGCCCTGGCCTAGGGACACCCGCGGACCCACATCCCCCACCCAGGTAACACCTTAACGCGCGCAGTCATGATTCTGAATCTGTACTTACCCCCTTGTGGCTGCTGTGATGCCTTCAAGCGCCCATCCAACTCCGGATAGGTCACTGCCATGATGCGGAACATCAGGGGGGTCAGGGTACGACGGGCACCCCTTCCTCGTTGGGAGGCCAGCTCCAGCTGGGCCGCCACCGTCTTCCTTGCCCAGCGGTGCAGGTCCTCCCACCGTTTTAGACAGTGGGTGCTCCGCCTGTCAAAGACCCCCAGGGTCTGCACCTCCTTGTCGATGGCATGCCAAATACACTTTTTCTGACGCCGCTGACCTGCAGAAAAACATACAGCAGAAAAGGTATTATTCATACCGTCTGGACTGTTATACTCATGGCCCAACATGTGCCTCACCTCCCCGTACGCACAGACATTGCAGACTGAACATGCAGCACTCTGCCCAGGAACCCTCAGCCCCCCCCTACACAAGGCCTACACACACAGCACTCCATACATTCATGCTCCACGCATCGTGCTCACAGTGTACTCACCTATTTGTCTGGAGGACCATAAAGTAATCGGTACTGGGGTAGGACCCCATCACTAGTCTCTCCAACTCCTCGGAAGTGAAGGCAGGGGCCCTTTCTCCAGACACTCGAGCCATGGTCGCTTCCAGACAGGTCACAGCAGCACTTGCAGTTTGGTCCTCTCCTATTAAAGGTCAGGTAGCAAGTGAGTGAACAGATAGAAAATGGCGGTCATGTCCGTGGCAGTGCATACCGTCACCGCCGGTGTACATCACCAATGGCTCCTGGAACCCATAGGCCCCAATGATAGTCAATGATATGTTGCAAGGCGGTCGTCGACCGCCTCTCGCAATGGCGCACAACACCAGCGGAATGACCTCATTTCCACTTGTCCCTCCTCACGGTCAGGCAGCCGCCATTTCAGGGGGCACAGGCCATGGCACCTAACTGCGTCACAGCAGACATAGGCACACCAACGGACCTACATGTTCACATAATGTTTCAGTAAAAAAGAAAGGCATATTAATCAGAGTATATGTTTGCATATGACCACCTGCTCACGTTTTTCACCCTAGAGTTCAACCGCTGAGGATAAAAAGGAGATGGAGACACACCCCAGTGTACAGACCCCTGGTGGACCTGGCGACAATGGAGGACAGGCACATTATCCTAACCTACAGACTTGGTAGGGCCACAATCCAAGAGCTGTGTGCCCAAAGAGCTGTGTGCCCAATTAGAGCAAGACCTGATTTCAGCTATCCACCACCCCACAGGTATCCCCCTCTAGTGCAGGTCCAGTCAGTGCTCCATTTCTTGGCAAGTGGTTCCTTCCAAGCGACAGTGGCCATGGCAGCAGGGATATCACAGCCTATGTTCTCAAACGTGCTGACCTGAGTGTTGTCCGCCCTGATTAAACACATGCGCAGCTACATCGTATTCCCCCAGGTGGAGGATTTGGCCACAATAAAGGCTGACTTCTATGCAATGGGACGTATCCCAAAAATCATTGGTGCTATTGATGGTACACATATTGCCTGTGTCCCACCCTGGAGAAATGAATAGGTGTTCAGAAATCGAAAGAGCTTTCACACTCTGAATGTGCAGATGGTGTGTTTGGCGGACCAGTACATCTCCAATGTCAATGCAAAGTATCCTGGCTCTGTGCATGATGCCTTGATCTTGAGGAATAGCAGCATCCCATATGTGATGTCTCAACTCCAGAGGCACAGGGTGTGGCTAATAGGTGAGCCCATGTCCCCACCCAGTTGATGTAGGTATATGGGTTTGGGGTTGTCCCTAAGGGTGAGTGTCTGGCTAACAGATATCCCTCGATATTTACTGGTGACTCTGGTTACCCCAACCTCTCATGGCTACTGACCCCAGTGAGGAATCCCAGGAAAAGGGCAAAGCAACGTTACAATGAGGCACATGGGTATTCAAGGAGGATCATTGAGCGCACCTTTGGCCTCCTGAAAGCCAGATTCCGGTGCCTCCATCTGACATGTGGATCCCTGTACTACTCGCCCAAGAAGGTGTGCCAGATCATCGTTGCATGTTGCATGTTGCACAACCTGGCCTTGAGACGCCAGGTGCCTTTTCTGCAGGAGGATGAGGCTGGAGATGGTCGTGTGGCAGTGGTGGAGCCTGTAGACAGTGACGAAGAGGAGGCAGAGGAAGAGGATGTGGACAACATAACTACTATAATTCAACAGTACTTCCAGTGACACACAGGTAAGACACTGTAACTTCACCTTCCTTTGCAGTTTTGTGTTGGACATTGTACATGGCAGCCTGATTTTCCTATTTCTATGGCCACTTACTGTACCCTTTGGCATCTCTATTTTCAGATATCTGTGCCCCACTCTGGCTCCTGGTGTGTTTACTGCTGCCCACTACAGGTCATACCTATGTATATATAACTGTACATTTGAATTGCAATGTTTACGGCTTGTTAAACTAATACATATTTCAATCAATTGACAGACTCCATACTTGTATTTGTTCCAAGGGTGTTTATTTCTGTGATAATAAGTGTAGGGGGTATTGCAATGGACTGGGTTGATGGTGGAGGAATGTCCAGGATAGAGTCCAGTCTATTGGTATCACAGATGCATTGTCTGAGGGGGCACAGGGAGTTGGGCAATGGCAGTTCAAGGTAGACAGGGTGAGAGAGTGGGACACAAGGGTGACATTCAGGGGAGTCTTATTTCCTGGTGGGGGTCTTGGCAATGTTCTCTGTTTTCTGCCTGGATCGCAGGGACCTTTTGCGTGGTGGTTCTCCTTCTGCAGGGAGAGGGGTGCTGGTGGCCTCCTGTCCACTAGCGTCAGCGGAGGTGGAGGGCTGTTCATCGGTGTGGCTAGTGTCAGGGGCACCTTGGTGTGCCACTGCCTCCCTTATGGTGTTGGCCATGTCTGCCAGCACCCCTGCAATGGTGACCAGGGTGGTGTGGATGTCTCTCAGGTCCTCCCTGATCCCCAGGTACTGTCCCTCCTGCAGCTGCTGGGTCTCCTGCAGCTTGGCCAGTATCTGGCCCATGGTCTCCTGGGAATGGAGGTATGCTCCCAGGATGATGGTGAGTGCCTAGTGGAGAGTCGGTTCCCTTGGCCTGTCCTCCCCTTGTTGCACAGCAGTCCTCCCAGCTTCCCTGTTGTCCTGTGCCTCTGTCCCCTGAACCGTGTGCCCACTGCCACTGACCCCAGGTCCCTGATCGTCCTGTGTTTGTGGGGTTGCCTGGGGTCCCTGTAGTGGTGGACCATGGGTATATAGTTTGTTGTGTGTGTGAGGGTATGTGGGGTGATGTGTTGGAGTGTGTGCTGTGAGGTGCGTGGATGGTGTGTGGGTGATGGTGTTCTGTGTCTCTGACTGAGTGGGTACTCCTGGCATGTCTCTCTCTCAGTTCTCAATTTTTTTTTCGTAAAGGGTTGTGGGTAGTGTGTGTGTGTGTGTTATAGTGGTGTGGGGGTGTGGTGTGTGTCAGGTGTGTGTAGTTTGAATTGTCCATTGTGGTGTTGTATTGTTAGGTTGTGTGTATTTTGAGCGCGGAGGTCTGTACCGCCAATGGTTTACCGCGGTTGAATGACCGCTGCAGTGATTCGTGGGTCATAATGCTGTGGGCGTATTTCTGTTGGGGTAACGGTGTGGGTTTTGGTACTGCCATTTTATCACTGACCTTTGGGCTGGCGGACTTGTGTGTGTGTCTGTATAGTGGCAGATTTCTAGTTGTAGGTCATAATACGCGTAGCGGTATACCGCCGCGGTCGCCATATGTTGGCGGCAGTCAGCATGACGGTGTCATAATGAGGGCCTTAGTATAATATAACTAGGGTGTGCATTTAAATTGTCAGTTAAGAAGCCTGGCTAGATCATTTGTGGGCTAAGTGGGAGTGGCGGGCCATGGACAGGAGCAGCTGATATCGTGCTATTTTCGCTTCAAAAACGAAAGTACTGGCTGAGCTGGCGAAGTCGAAGCGAATGTGGGGCTCTTCTCACCAATTCAGATAAACACTGTCCAGGTAGATGAGCTGCTACCGAGTGTCGCTGACACAAGCAGCTCCTTTCTTCCCCCTGGGCTGGCCTGGACCTGCAGAGTCCTCTTTTTCTGTTGGAAGATGTACAGCTTTCAATTCACCCACACAGACTACAGTAGCACCTCCTGCACATGGTGTGTGAGCCACAAAAGATTCTTCATAGGCAGAGACAGAGGGGGTGATTGTAATCTCTTCAGCGCACCCCGACCAAGCCAGGGGTGTAGGTATCTTCTGCAGATGCAGTGGCACAGGGATCAAGAAGAATGAAGGAACTATGCTTCTCAATTTTGAGAGTATTTTATTACATTTTTCATTGCTTATATTAGGGCCCTTGGCACCGTTGCTCGTCACTGAGTCAGGCCTTCCCCAGCCAGCTTGTGCACCCCCTGCAGCCCCACTGCCGCTAGAATGTTCCAATGTGTTTGATCCTCCAGTTCACAATACGTAAATCAGGACTCCCAAGGCTCCTTGCTTCATAGAGGTCTTAGGGTGGAAAGCAAAGCTCCCCAGGTGGATGGTGATGAGTGACATTAACAATAAAGCAGTCCAGTAATCAGTATTCAGTAATTATTCAAACAGGACATTTGCCTAAAACAAATGTAAATGCCTCCTTAATTATTTAGCAAAAGTCACTTTATACAACGTAAGGAAGATGAGGCTGACGGCTGAAATGAGGACTCTCTAGTGCAAACAGTTTCTCAGTAAATTGAGGAACAAAATGGAGAAGGTGGCAGTATATGGTGAAATACTGAGCAATGTCAATGTCTGCAGAAGTTTCAAAGTCCAGTCATGGTTCTGTCTAGTATTCTGTTTGCACCAATACCCTGTGATTCTGGGGAGCATGTTGAGCAACAGTCTAAATGTGCATCAGTGATACCAATAAACATATGTTTATTTTGTTTCTTGTGTACTTTCTATCTCCATATAAACCACAGTTCCTTAGATTGGACAAATGTGTGCTTTACAGTTCTGGTTCAACCTTCTGTATGGCTTCTAAGCTCCCAAAAGTGTTGCTTGAAGATGATGTTCTTTATGCCATCTTGTGGCTAAAACTTCAGAAGCAGAAGCTCAAAGCCCAAAGTGCAACTTGTACTGTAGGCATGTTCTTTATGCCATTTTGTGGCTCAAACTTCAGAAGCAGAAGCTTGCAGCCCAAAATGCAACATGTACTGTAGGCTTGGAGGGGTGCGGCTCAGAGCATTGAACTTAGACCAGCAGCAAATCCAATGTTCAAACTGGCACCTGCACTCACACCTACCCTGGTGAGTGCACTACTACATATAAAAACTTGCACTAGTAACCTTGCGCACCTAACCCACACCTGAAGTAGCATCAGCAAACTCACATAAGCACTCATATTGGTACTTGAACCAGTAATCTCATTTGCATCTGCACTCATGCTGGTATTTACACTAGTAGCTTCACTTGGATTTGAGGTATTACATTGCATCAGTAACCTCATACACACCTGAAATCATGCCTGCTTTGGAACTTGCTCTCACACCTACAGCACTCACACTTGCACTGGCTCTTACCATCACCTTGCACTCGCACTTGCACCAGTGAAATCACTCACGCTTACACTTGCACTTACACCACTATGGATACTTGCATCTAGACCTTCACCCACACCTACACAGGCAAATGCACGAGCAACCTCACTCCTGCATGCTTGCACATGTACTGGAACATGCACCAATACCCTCACTCACACTTCGCTCACATATGCACTGGCACTAGTACCAGTAACTTCAATTGCACATGCATTCATACCTCCTCTGGCCTTTGCACCCACCCTAGCACTTGCACTCACATTTGCACTGGAACTTGCACTCACATCTTTAACTGCACCTGTACTACTGCTTGCAACAGAAGCCTCATTCACAACTGCACAAACACATGCACTGGCACTAGTACTCACATCAAGATTGATACTTGCACCAGTAACCTCAAACATTCACTCAGACCTGATTTGACTCTTGCACCACACCTGCATTGAAACTTGCTGCATTGTAGCCTTCAGAATACAGCCTAATGAACTCACATCACATGCAATCATGCTATTGGATGCATAGCATTAGACTGAAGCTGCCTAGGATGATATTGTGGCTAGTAAGGTGCCACAACACTGAAGCCATGGGAAGGCGCACATCACTCAGTGGGGATAGTGTGTGTCGCAAACCTGTCAAGTAAAGAAGAGTGTGAGGCTGAAGCCAGCGGAAGACAGGGGGGCAATACCCCAAAGGTTAGTGCTGTTTGATCCAACACATCACCTCCCATATTTATTGTTAAACTTGTTATCCTTGGTGTGGTCTCCTCTAACTTTTTGCCTCTGTTTCCCAGGTTGTTGATGTGTGCTGGACTCTGTTTTTGCTGTTTCTGATACTCTAACCAGTGCTAAAGTGCAAGTGCTCCTATGTAAAATGTATGTGTAATTGGCTTATTCATGATTGCCATATTTGATTGACTAGCAAGTCCCTAGTAAAGTGCACTAGAGGTGCCCAGGGCCTGTAAATCAAATGCTACTAGTGAGCCTGCAGCACTGGTTGTGCCACCCACATCAGTAGTCCTGTAAACATGGCTCAGACCTGCCACTGCAGTGTCTGTGTGTGCAGTTTGAAACTGTCATTTCGACTTGGCAAGTGTACCTACTTGTCAGGCCTAAACCTTCCCTTTTTATACAAGAAGGCACCCCTACAGGAGGCCCTAAGTAGCCCCATGGGCAGGGTGCAGTGAATGTAAGTAGCCCCATGGGCAGGGTGCAGTGAATGTTAAAGGTGGGACATGTATTGAAGTATGTTACATGTCCTAACAGTGAAATACTCTTAAATTCAGTCTTCACTGTTGCGAGGCCTATCTCTCATAGGTTAACATGGGGGCTGCCTTTAAATATTATAAACATGCAGATTCCCTTTAAGAGCAGATAGAAATATGGAGATTAGGGTCTCCGAACTCACAATTTAAAAATACATCTTTTAGCAAACTTGGTTTTTAGATTGTTAGTTTGAAAATGCCACTTTTAGAATGTTGTATTTTCTTCCTTAAACCATTCTGTGACTCTGCCTCTTTGTGGATTCCCTTTCTGGGTCACTTTGACAGTTGAGCTGTTTGCACCTCTCCTCTAGACAGTGACACAAAGGGAGCTGGGGTGTAGCCTGCATATCCTGATGAGCAATCTGTGCTAGAGTGGAGGGAGGAGTGGTCAGTCACACCTGAAAGGGCTGTGCCTACCCTCACACAATGTAGTCTCCAACCCCCTCATGTGTGTCTGGGGCCTGGCCTGGGCAAGGCAGGATCTTGTGAACAACAGAGACTTTCCTTTGATGTAGGCCTACTTCAAAGGCAGAAGGGGATATGCGTATTGGACCCAAAACCCCTGACAATTAGATCACTTCTGGATTCAAGAGGAACCTCTGCCAAGGAGAAGAGCTGAGGAGAAGTACTGCCCCTGCCTGTGACTGTGCTTTATTGGGCTATCCTGCAGTTGCTGCTTCTGCATGTGAAAGAGGGCAAAGACTTGACTTTGCTGTGTATTCCTGCTTGAGAAGAATCTACAAGGGCTTGAACTGAGCTTGCCTCCTGTTTTGAAGTCTCAGGGCCATCAAAGGCTTCCTCTGCTAACAACTGGACTCTCTGCCGGGACTCCTGCCCTGCCAAGTGGTGCCCTATCCAGTCCCTTGGCCCTTGAAAGGTGAAGTTGGCAGACAAGAGCTGAAAATTCACGCACAGAACACCGTGCAGGGATATTTATGATGCGCCCCTGGCCTCGCAGCTAAAATCGATGCTCCACCTGCATCGCGGCTGGGAGATCGACGCATCGTGGCTGGAAAAAACTATGTGCAACACCCACTTGCAGCTGCTGATAATGACTCAAACCCCATGCAGCACGGTTTTCTAACACCGTGCAACAGGATTTTACATGGATCGTCCCTGGGCGTCAAAGTCAACCCGACTATGCTGATCCGAGGTGCCCCGTCCAGAAATCGATGCATCGCTCTCTTGCAAGGGAGAAAAATGACGCATCGCTGACCTGACTGGAGAAGAAACAACGCATGGCCTCCCTTTCCAGGAAGGAATTGACGCATCACTGTCTTTTCCAACGCACGCTTCCCTGTGTGGCTTTATTTTTTATGCTAGCCAGGTACTTTGTGTAACAACAGCATTCTCACTGTTTTCTAAGGATTAAGGGGGTCCGCCAACAGGCTGGCGGTGCTTCCGGGGGCATTCTGACTGCGGCGGTACAGCCGCGGTCAGAAACGGGAAACCGGCGGTGTCCCGCCGGTTTCCCGCTGCCCCAGGGAATCCTCCACGGCGGCGCTGCTTGCAGCACCGCCATGGGGATTCCGACCCCCTTACCGCCATCCTGTTCCTGGCGGTTTTCACAGCCGGGAACAGGATGGCGGTAACGGGTGTCGTGGGGCCCCTGGGGGCCCCTGCAGTGCCCATGCCAATGGCATGGGCACTGCAGGGGCCCCCTAACAGGGCCCCACATTGATTTTCAGTGTCTGCCAAGCAGACACTGAAAATCGCACGCCTTCAACTCCGCCGGCTCCATTCGGAGCCGGCTTCCTCGTTGAAGGCGCTTTCCCGCTGGGCCGGCGGGCGGCCTTCTGGTGGTCGCCCGCCAGCCCAGCGGGAAAGCCAGAATGGCCGCCGCGGTCATTTGACCGCAGTGCGGTCATTCGGCGGCTCCCGCCGGGCGTGCGGTTACCGCCGCTGGCGGGAGTCAGAATGACCCCCTAAGACTCTTATTCTTTTGAAAATTCATATTTTAACTTGTGTATGTTGGATTTTTGGCGTTTTGGTCTTGTTAGATTTAGATAAATATTCCCTATTTTTCTAAACTAGTGTGTCCATTTTGTAGTGTTTTCACTGTATTACTGTCTGTGTTGGTACAAATACATTACCCATTGCTTCTGAAGTTAAGCATGCCTGCCCGTGCCAAGCTACTAAGGGGGTGAGTGGGGGTTAACTGAAGGTGATTCTCCTTTACTCTGACTAGAGTGAGGGTCCTTGCTTGGACAGCGGGTAACCTGACTACCAACCAAAGACCCCATGTCTAACATTTATTTAAATAAAGTATAAGTAGATTTGTGCAGAGTGTAATATACTCTCTGATGCCAGTGCTGAATGTAGCTTTGACTCTTGAGAGATAGTTCCTCAAGTGTGTCATCTTGGCACTGCTCTTCATAAAGAATGGCAATAAATAGACTATTATTTTCCGTGCATCTGCATATATGATTTATGCCATACTGTTTGTCCTGTTTTGTAAAAACAACAGTATTTAACCTGAATCAGAATGCATTGGGCTAAATCCATGCAATCTGATAAAATCACACTGAATAGGTCTAGTGGGTATCAGTACAATTGTCTTGTCCGTCAAGCCTGTGTAAAATTCTCTCTGTAAGACACTAAGCATTGTTTTTGCTAGGTAGTTATGCCATGCTGTGGTGATAACATGGAATTTGACATTTGCACCTTAGTAATAAATCTATGATTATTCAAATGTTAATACAGCCTTGCCCTACATATTGGCCCTCATTATGACCACCGCCCGCCAAGATCTGACCGCCGGGCGGCCTCGGTCATTATGAGATCCCCGCTGGGCTGGCGGGCGGAAACCTGGTTAGCAGACAGTGAAAAGCTGCATGGGGCCCTGTCAGGGGGCCCCTGCACTGCCCATGCCAGTGGCATGGGAAGTGCAGGGGCCCCCAGGGGCCCCGCGACTCCCCGTACCGCCAGCCTTTTCCTGGCGGTTCAAACCGCCAGGAAATGGCTGGCGGTAGGGGGACTAGTAATCCCCTGGGCAGCGCTGCTAGCAGCGCTGCCCTGGTGGATTACTACCGCCTGGGCCATTGTGGCGGGAAACCGCCAGCCCCGGCGGTGCGACCGCGGGGCTTCCGCCGCGGTCGTAATGACCAGGGAAGCACCGCCAGCCTGTTGGCGGTGCTTCTGTCATTTCAGCCCTGGCGGTCTTGTACCGCCAGGGTTGTAATGACCCCCATTGTGTTACTGGGCCACATTCATTTTTACTGGTACGGTACATTTCCTGCGAGATCATCCATTCTTGGGTTGTCTGTTCACTGTCTACCTAGTATGGGACACGAAATGTATGAAGTTTTTTTCTTGTAAATGTAATGCAAGTGCAAGTTTCAATTTTTGATCCCACTGCCTGCGATTTATTTGCAATAAAAATTAGGTTGTGCATTGGTCTCTGGAGAAGTGTACCCAGGTTTTAGAATTAGTATGCGAGGGAATAAGGACACGGTCAGAAGTAGGGAAGAGTACCAAGCCCCTCATCTTACATGCTCAGTTATCAGAGCAATCTGAGCAGCTTCACTAAGAGCAAAAGCTTTGGTGTGTTTCACAAGGCTCAGGTCACTGACTGCTCTCAACTCACCTACTTCAAATCTGAACTACTATTCAAGTAATCAAAATGATTCAGATGGACACTGTGAAATCCCTAAAGCATCATTAGAGAATTGGTGGGTTGGATAGTAATCATTTCATTGCTGAATTTCAAGTGAGGAGTTCCCAACTGCTTGCTGACACATGGTGTGATCATGGAGCACTTATATGGGTGTTCTGGCATGGTTAATTGGTATTAAGGGTAAATAGCGAAGACAGAGATTGAGAATAATTACTGTATTATGGTGGTTAGTTATCCAGGAACAGTAGTGATCCATATAGCCGTAACCTGTCAACAATCCCATTTAGCCATTAAAAAAATATAAAATCCTAAACATGCCTGAATGAAAACAGTGCATATTCCTGGTGCTCAAATTCAGTATTGAGCCCGTCTAGAACTTCTCACTAAAAGGCAGCCAAAGGAGAAAAGGCATTCAGATAACTTAGAGTCAGGTGTACTATTAAACTGGTCACAAAAACTGGTTGCAATTTGCAACCAGTGTTTTTCGTGCCATTGTGCAATATTGTGACCTGACCCATGTACTCATTTCAAATCGGAATGAGTCATAATTAGATTGACCTCATTAATATTCATGAGGTATTTTTGCAAATTGAGACTCAATCTGATTGGACAGAATCATAGGCATGGTGGTCTGCAAGGGTCATCACTGCACAATGTCTCCAACTGCTTTTTAAAGAGTTTTTTCAATTTCGCCTGTTTTCCTTAAAGGAAACAGAGTTGTGTTTAAAAAAAGACTCTTTTGGGAAAAGTTTGTTTGTGAGTTTGCAGTGGTCCCCTTTATAATTGCCTACTCCCCAATAAACTTTTTTTAAAATTCATAAAAGGGAATTACTCCAATTGGGAACCTTCTTTTTGAAAAGAGGTTACTACTCCACCTTGGGAGTCAGTAAGTTGTTAATGTTTTTTTACATCTCATATCAAATTGGTATTTAAAAGGGATGCCTACAAAACGACCTTCCAAATACTGAATCAACATAGTCACAAACCTATTTTAGGACTGAATGACATTTTATCAACTCCTAAAATGGGATTAGTACACAGTAAAAGATATCTTTGCAGTCGATAACAGCTATTTGTACTGTTGGTAAACTTAAAAACGTTTAGTCCATCTGAGCCCATATTTGCACAAGATGAGATGATCTTGTGACATGGCAGAAGCAAAAGTGCAATAACAGATTACGTTTTCCCAGGCTCCTAACTTTCCCACTATACTACGTTTTGGTGAGTAAACCAAGAGGCTGGATGCAGTCTTCAAAGATGTAATATCCAATGTGTGTGTGAGCTGGGTTTCAGTCCAGTTTTCTTATCACACATACTTCATGCTTTAAGCATGTTTCTACGTTCTTCCAATGTTGCAAAAATATACAGAGGACCAAAGACAAAAAACTAATGATTGTCCTAGCTCACACACCTAATGTCACATTCACTGATCAGGATTAAACTCAATGGGAATGGGGTTCAATTTACGTCTACAGAAATAAAAGTTTTTTTAAGTGAAAGAGATATCAAACACAAATAATGTTCTCTCTGTCACCTCTGATAAGACATTGAAAAAAGCTATGCAACTTGATAAGTATCGAGATAACAGTTGGAAAATTGAGTTGAGGAAAAGGACTGATGTGTATAGAGTATGCCACCTAGAACAACAAGTTGCAATTCATTTGAATTATTTAGAGGGAGGAAAGCCAACACAAGTGTGTTTTCTGCATGGGTGAATGTTGATAAAATGCAGAAGATAAAAGTAAGGTTGTACAATGGAAAAATAGGGAGATGAAGAAGTCAGTAAAAGGAGTAAATGTTTTAATAGAAGGAAAGCTGTAAAGAAATTAGATGTGACTGGAGACTTTGCGAAGATCAGCATGCTAGCGGATCATGAAATATCATTAAAGTTTAGCAACCCAATTAAATCCATAGAGGTTTTCTGAAAGTGATTTGAGAAAACCAGCAATATATCAGCGAGGAACATATTGAAGTACCTTAAGACATAAAACATGGAGGCCTAAAGATTGACACATAATCAATCTATAAATTATCCAGCTTTAGTTATTTATTTTTTCCATTTCTGGGTGCAATAAAATGTGTTTGTATTGTGTACTAAAGGCAGGGAGGTATGTGGTATCTTGGCTTAGAGAGCATACAGATAAAATATAACAAGGTAATGTAGAATTGAGATGGTGCAATGAATCAATAGATGCCATGATTGAACAGTAGGCTTTGCAACAGGAAGTATACTAATGCAAAGTGCCTTAGATAATTAGATAAATTATGTTATTTTTCTGCTGGCAGCAGCACAGATGGGAAGAGGACACTCATTAACCTATATGGATTTTTAGGTCTGGCTTGACAGTGCAACATTCCCCTATCCTTTTACCCTACACCAATATTATTTACCAGTAATGATTCATATTACCATACAGCATTCCTTTAAAGCCAGCCCTATCGTCAATACATGTTGAGTTTTAGATGGAGAAATCTGTATAATATTGTGAAGGTAGAGCTTTGATGCTGCTAGGGAAGACCATAGAACGAACTCACTCCTACGGATTATTTCAAGACTCACATCTATGGAAATTAATGATGAAGTAGAATAAAATTCTGACTTAACTTCACCAAATAAAAAAAAGAATTGAGTCATAGAGACACTATTGGTCTCATTATGATTTTGGTGGACGGAAAAGCCCGCCTGCTGAAATTCCGACGGGGAGGTTGCTGCCATGGTGGATGCCTCCCTGCTGCGCTCATAACGAGTTTCCTGCTGGGTCAGCGGGCAGAACCTCAGTTCCCACCCATTGGCCCAGTAGGAAACGACCTACAGCATTTTCCCCAGCTCATAATAGAGGCAACAGCAATGCTGTAGTGCGTAGGGTGCACCAGCAAAGCAGACAGTGAACATTGCGACTGTGCTGGCCAGGGGGGCCCCTGCACTGCCCATGCCGATTGAATGGATAGTACAGGTGTCCCCTTGGGGCCTCCTGCACCTTGTCTCTGCCAGCCTTTTCATGGCGATGTTACCACCATGAAATCGCAGGCAGAGAAGGGGGTCATAATCCCCACAGCAGCAGATTAGGACTGTCACGACTGCCAGACCATTCCTGGTGGTGCTGACGGTCTGACTGCAGCATGACCGCCGCAGTCATATTGTGACCGCCAGGTTCGTAATGATCCCCTATGTCAGTGGGAGTTGCATACACACCCTACATTCAAGAACGTGAATTCCACAATTCACCGGAATAGTAGTTGTGCCCTCTGAATTCATAGCCAGCATCAAACTAGTTATAGAGGACAATGAACAAGACAGTGCAGAAACAAAGGACTGGACTCCTGACAAAGAATATATATTGTTTGCTTCAAATGCGATATCGTCAACTAATGTCAAAATGGAAGAGAATTTCTATCAGATTGTTTTCATTTTCTTGCAGTCAGAACATGGCCTATGAAGACACCACACAAACATACCCTTCCAAACCATTGCATATATAGATGTCTACATCAGTACAAGTACAGAAATGGCTTATTGGGTGCTGACACATCAATCTAACTAGTCATTAGAACACGCCGATATCACCAAAAAGGTGACCCTGTGGAGAGCTCGATCCATTTAGCTATCATACACCTGTGGTACCAAATCAACAATCAATCACTCCGCAGGAAACTTCTGAATTATAAGAATATCAAAGTGCACATTGGTCAGTGAGACACATGGAAATTGCATTAAAAAGCACAATGATTTAAAGCATCAGTAATTACCTTTTATATTGATTGAAATTTCTATGACCTTGTAGTGTAGCCATTTTTGATGTAGCTTTATGCGCGTTTGCTTAACGTGTTAGGCCTCTGTGCACTTTGCCCTAGATGCATTTTATTTAGCCTTGCACTGTTATTTTACAATAACCAGTTTCACGGTCTTGTTTTATTTTCCTTCTATCACACTGTTTAGCTTACTTCAGCACTGAGTTCGCAAATAATACATTCTTGCTCACTCTGTGCTTCAGTCAAGGATACAGTCTGGTACATTGCCGATAGACGTGGTAGAAGTTTAGTCTTTATGGTTTGTAGACGGTACACATTCTTACGCAGGAACATCGGGGTGTTAGTTCACATCAATAGTATAAAAACACTTTCTAGACCCAGTACACGTAAGAGGGAGATTCCGACCAGGAACCCACAACTAGACGCTGACTGCCCTGTTGCAGATGCTGATCCCGATCACAGGCCTTTGCTCAGGTATGAGGGTCGATGTCCTCCCGGGGGAACCTGAAAGGCAGGCTTAGAGCTTAACATGCTGTGCTCAAAATATAACTTAGAAGAGAGAACATAAATATAGTTGCACTATGGTAGTGTTATTCTTGTGTTTTACTCTCCTCGTTACTATTTCAGTCCTACTGTGTTGTATGGTTCTGGTCATTGAGGCTCACGCCTTGTTATCTAAAATGCAGTCATTTTATTAAACCAATATTTAAAACTCAAACTGCCTTTGTCATTTATATATGAGACCACACTGTGTATGAGAGAACTAGTTGGGATATGAGTGACCACGACTTCCCTGGGATGCACTAAGATGTCATGCGCATGGCTGCCCAATTGTCTCTTCCCTTTGGGAGAGATAAGGCACTGCTAGTTAGCTGGAGCTCAACCCGGATTTGGGGTGACAAGGGTCCTTCGCCGTGGGTTAGACTTAGTCCCCCACACTGTGAACGATCTTGCAGCCCAAAAATCCAGTAGTCTCATTAGGATAATGAGAGCCTACGCGACATGGCGCCGCCAACAATTGGTCTGGCTCTAATTTTTGGGTCCACCAGTCTCTCTCGGTCTCATATATTATAATGATCCCTCAGTTCCTTTAACGGAGACATCTGTGGCACTGAGGACTTCCACCACCGCGATATAGGTAACCCTAAATATAGCGGATGGTTGTTCAAGCTTTAACCTTAAAAGGAAAGACCCTGTTTTGGTGTGCCTTCTCTGAACCAACGCTGTTTTTCTGATGGCGAATCCCCAGGTAATACAAATAGCTCTTAATATGAGACAGCCGCTCGCAGCACATTTGCTTGCACATGGTCTTATGAACCAGGGTGGTCCAGTCACGTTTGTGGTGGCTGCCCATGCAGCCTATAGAATAGAACTTTTCTACTCTTGGGTCACGTTTCCAGCAGTTGATGGAAATACAAATACATTTCACACATACACGGTTGCGAACGCGCCTGGCCAGTACGGGGCGTACGCATACTTAGAGATACCTCTATCTTATCAAGAACATAATAATTGGCTTGATGGCGCCCTACCCCATACAATATTGCCAGTAAGGTTAGGTCCCCTGAGTAATGATGGTCCGACCTGGCCTTTATTATACACCACATCCTGCGGTTGCAAATATGCCAGTGGCTGAAGTTCGTCGTTTCTATACAGACTTAACGGCTACATATAGACGCTTAGTACAATTTGTGATGCAGACACTAAATACAAACCCAGCGCGTGCTGCTCGAGCACAACCACATGCAGTAGCACCAGGTATAAACCCAGTGACTGTACACTCTATCATGGGTAAAGTTCCAGCAAAACGGGAGGAGACTCCATTTTGGCTGGCACAGAAAATTTATACGCTGGAGGCGGTATTTCCCCATACGGGACCTCAGGACAAACATAGAATATTAACTATGTGTTTACCATTTGGCATGGTTCCCACAGTGGAACATTGTAATACATAGGGCACGGTGTTTGCCGCGCTCTATACAACGGCACAGGGTACACCGACCTTGGCCAATCTACCGGAAGTGCTTAAACAGATTCAGGATGAATACGGGGCTGCCCCAGCTTTAGATTTGGGAATGCAACTGACGGGCAACTTTGCCGCGGTTTCTTCAATAATACTAATTAATCTTAAAGGGGAGGCAGTTGCACTGCCGGTGCGTGTGCATCTTCGTGGCGTCCCGCAACTAAATCAGGAGCGGGAGCTCCCTAAAATAATAGCGGAAACATATTCCAGTATCGGTCGAGATAGCCTAGGGGCTAGACCGCAAAAACCACAGTTTCAAGGAAAAGTTTGAAGAAAATGCTAAACAGCAACCTGAGGGTAATAAGAAGCGCTGGGAGAAAAAACAACAGACACCTAAAAAAGAAAGGGGAGAGTCGCCGCGTACGGAGACCCCGCAAAATAGGTATAATCTCAGAAATAGGGATAATTTGAAGACGCCTGATAGATATCAACATACTGATACACGCCAATCTCGTTCCTTTCAGGACTCATTGGAAAAGAGAAATGAGAGAGGTGGGCAGTCAGAGCGGAGAACAGAGTACGTGAAACCAAGACAGGACTCACAACGCTCTTCGGAGGTTTCTGTCAAAAAGGAAGAAAAACCGATACAACAAAAACAACAGTTTAAAAAGAAAAAGGTGGCGGCAGTCTCAGTTAGACATGCCACACAGGAAGAGAGTTCTCTTGAAGAACAAGACTTGGGCACTAGCACTGCTAGACAGCGCGGCAGAGGTCACAATAGTTTGCCGGAATCTTCTAGAGCATCTGGAGGTGAAAGCAACTGATGACTTCATCCAAGTCGAAACAGCAGATATGCGTGTCTCTGAACCCGATAGGGTGTATACAGTGACTTTACAATTGGAAGGAGACATTGAACGCACTATAAACGCAATTTTTTGGGATCGTGTAGTCAAGATATATGACATTTTGCTGGCTGAACAGGATTGGCCGCCTGACTTTGTTCGCATCTGCCCAGTTGGGGAGGAGGTTATTAAACCTACGTTCTCACCACTTGTTCCAGGGGAACTCACAGAGTCCTATTGTATCAAGTGGGCTCTAGTACAAACACCTGCCTTATATAGAAATCACGTAGGGTGGGATAGGGATTCTCCATATCATGTAATTCCGATTAAAGGTGAACCTCAGCCACAACCGCAATATCCTATAAAACATGAAGCAAGGGCACCGGTGAGGGAAATACTTACACAACTGGAATTCCAGGGGGTAATTGAACCCTGTGTCTCACCCATGAATAATCCCTTGTTCCCTGTAGCTAAACCGGACCATTCATATAGAATAGTCTTAGACTGCAGACATTTGAACGGACATACATGTACATATGCTGTACAAAATTCACATAGCGCCGCACTGATGAACAACATTGTGCAGTAAAAATATAAGACGACTTTAGACATCTTGAATGGATTCTTCTGCCAGAATATAGCACCTGAAAGTAGGGATTTTACGAGCTTTAGCGCGTTAGGCTCCCAGAAAAAATTATGTTGTTTGCCTCAGGGGTATAAGAATAGCCGGGGACTGTTTGCGGCTCGTGTGACTACAATTTTACATGAGTTGGACCCTGAAGCATTGTCATATGTAGACGATATATATCTCACTGATGACGAGTTACTACAACATTTAAGACAGGTAGCCCGCATTGTTGTAGGGTTTGCCAAAATTGGCTACAAATTTTACTTCAAAAATTCTAAAATTGCCTTCCTCAGTGTCATATTCCTGGGATATGAGCTGTCGAATGAAGGTAAGAGCCTAGCGCCACAATTTTTGGAAAAATTTGCACAATTGCAACCACCTAATACAATTAAGAAACTCCAATCATTGTTGGGCTTTCTAAATTTTGGCAGAACATACATTCCTGATTATGCTACACGCATAAAACCTTCATACGAATTAATCTGTCCCGAATTTTCAAGCAAATTCTGGACAATTGAACATACACATACTCTTCGGGAGTTACAAGCAGATCTCCTAGCTGCAAAACATTTACATACACGGGACAATAAGACGCATTTGGTCATCAGGGTGATAGCTAGGGCCATTGGGTTTACGTATGTCACATTCAATGAAGGGGAGACAGTCCCGATTGGATACAAGTCCCACTTGTATTCGGCTGCTGAACAACGATTCGCACCAACAGAGAAAATTCTCATTGCTGTACAGATGGCTGTTATTAAGGAACGACCTCTTGCCCAGGGAAAACGCATTATAGTCGTTTCCCCTATTCCGGCCCTGGAGGCTGTTACAAAAGCAAGCGTTCCTAACGCAAAAGCACTACACCCGCGATGGATACAATGGGCTACGTCCTTAACAGCCACTGATGTAGATTACCTTTTTGACCCAAAGTTACAAACTAAGGAATTTCTGCAATATGAAGTTGAATATCCTGTTCCCTCTGACACATTTCCTATTGATCAATATCAAGTAGTCATGTACACCGATGGCTCTGCGCAACCGGCGGTGGGAACAAAACACAAATATTCTACTGCGTGTGCAGGAGTGAGCGGCCATATGGAGGGGGAGAAATTCTGCTCCCAACATATTTATACACAAACCTTAGGGGATTGTACGGCACAATTGGCTGAGCTGAAAGCTCTATTGCTGGCATTAGAACATACAGATCCAACACAGTTCACACTGATTGTTTGTTATTCGTATTATTGTGTCCAGTCTTTTAATGAATACCTACATTACTGGCGCTTGAATGGGTTCAGAGATTCAAAAGGCAACACCATGAAACACAGATTACTGTTGGGGAAGGTAGCAGACCTGAAGGAGACGCTACCCAAAGTCCATGTTGTACATACTCTTGGACACCAGCGCGTTGGAATACACGTTGCTGGAAATACTTTGGCTGATGAAGCCGCAAAGTCGGCAGTGGCAATTGCCACTGTGGCCGCAGTGACTCGTTCGAGTTCCAAACCAGACACAGAGATTATGGGTGCCATAAAAGCTACGGTTGATGGCACGCCCTATCCTAAAGGATTTCCTAATAAATATCAATACTTCATGGGAAGTATGCTCAACGCTGAGGTTAAAATACCTAGTGTAGGCATACGCGAGATCCCCAATAAAGTTGTAAGACCAAAATTGATTAATGCAGCGCATGAGGGAGTGGCATCTGCACATGCTGGCATGGCCGCCACAATTTCGCTATTACAGGCCCGTTACTGGTGGCCTGGTCTCTATAAAGAGACTAAGCAGTATGTCCTTTGTTGTGACATCTGTCAACAAATTAAAGTTTCAACAGCTAAGCGCCCGCCGCAGACACCCCTCTTAATATCTAACAGACCATTACAATGTGTGTACTTGGAACATTGCGGTCCACTCACACCGGATAGTGCATACAAATATATACTAGTCGCTGTTGATTCTTGCTCCAGATTTGTGTGGGTGTGGCCACAGCGCTCGGCTGACGCTCGAACTGTTATTAAAGATTTGCGTGTCTTTGTCAGTACATATGCAGTTGCGGCATTCCATTCGGACCAGGGCCCTGCTTTTGCCTCAAGGGCATTCAGGGACACCATGGCTTAGTTGGGGGTCCAGCTCCAGTTCTCGTCTCCATTTCATCCTGAGGGAAATTCTGTTGTTTAGCGATTAAACCGCGATTTAAAGTAATCCTTAACAGCCAGAGTCATAGGTATTGGTCGTAGTTGGCTAACCCACCTGTATGGAGTTCAGAGAGCACTGAATAACCTGCCTAGAAGGTCCCTGGGGGGTCGTACTTCATATGAGTGTCTGTTCGGAACACGAATGTTTGTTCCGGATCTTGATGGTCCTGGTGTGGAAGCGGCGGAAACGCCTTTTGACATAAATGATCGTGTCACTGTTTTGCAGGAATTACAACAGTTCCGTGAAGATAACTCTTCTAAAAGTGCTGCCTCCACAGGAATTAAGGATGTGCCAGTAACACCTACTGGTTGGATTCCCAGAGTTGGGGATCTTGTGTGTGAAAAGGTCGCAGTGAAAAAAGAATTTGGCCCTTCTTATCGCGCACCAGTCCCTGTGTTGGGGATACACGGGACGAGGACTGTTATTTTACCACTGTTGCCGGGTGCCAAAGAAAATCGCTTTGTTTCCATTGACAATGTCAAGTTACAACATGTGGCCGATTCTGCACAGCAGACCAAGAGGAACATCCAGTAGTTCCCGAATCCCTCTCACTACTGGGGAAGATGTTCCGCTCCAAGTTATTTATACCAACACTGTTGCCTCTCTGAGCTTGGGGAGGGTGGATGATGATCTCGCTTTGGTTCCACTGACAACTAATAACTTAGAAATATTTGATCGAGTCACCATGACTACTGATGTTGCGGGTGGTGCTATCTATAGTGTGCGACCGTGAGAAACACCAACTCCTCCTTTGAATACGGCAACACCTTTTGCACGAACTGCCTCTGGGTACTTTGCCAATAACAACGATGGTCTATCGGACTCGTTTGCCTCTTCAACTGCTGACCCAGGTCCACGTAAGCTGATGTGTTGGGTTAAAGATACGTATTTTGTTCTTCCTGGGAACTATCTGTGGCTCTTATTGACTATGTCAGCTTTTTTTCTCTGGATAGGGTTTGTCATTACCTTTTTTCTGTTGATACATGGTCATTTTCTTCCTGAGAGATCGGCGGTTGAACAGGTGGAGGAAGTGTTGAAGCCACATTTTTCATCACATAAGGTTCGAAGAGACTTGTCCTTTGTGAACATTTCTGCAGTGCCAATTCCGGATGGGATTGTGTGGGATAAAGTAATGTTTGATATACACGGTCCCACTGAGATAGTTCAAATACCGTACGTCCTAAAGCTATCTATGAATGATATCGTAAAACCAGGCATTGTATCTGATGATTGGGATGTGAAGACAGTTGATTCCATGATGAATGAATTACAATATTATACTGTCTATGAAAATGAAGATGTTTACCAGTTTAGAGACAATTATGGTGACATGTTTTGTTATAATTTTTATGGGCACCATTTTATACATAAAGCCAGTAGTCCAAAAACGATATTTGACTATACGCAATGGGAGCATTGCCCAACTCCCCCGCAAGGGAGTTCCAAAACTCATTCTGACAAATTTACGTATTTTTCTGGGCATCATCAAATGAATGCTAAGTCATATTATTTTAAGTTAACACCGTCTAAAAATAAGCAAATGTTGTTGACTAATACAAAATTCATATACTCAGATTCCTTTGTTTCCCGAATGTCGATTGAAGTTTATGAATATTGGTCAAATAATGTTGATTTCAAAAGTGTTTGGGGAACAAAACATTGGCAGACAAAGGGTAGAGAAACATTGTTTAGAGCGTGTCTCATCCCAGTCCAAATGATTTTTTTAAATGAAACAAACAACAGACTAGCTGTTTGGGCTTAGCGACAATCAGAGAATTGAATATGCCTAGTATACCTGTCCCTGCACAAATTAATAACTGGCAGAGAAACATAAATGCTACCTTTAGTGAGCATACAGACTGGGTCCAGAATGGTACATTTAACACTTCATTGACACGTCCGGGCGGGTGGTTATTGTGGCCTATAGACACCAACGGGTGTCATCACCGTTTTGCACCTCATCGGGGGGTTTCAGGGCGAGTCGGCCAGACCCTCACTATATATCACCTGAACATGCTGAAATAATTACTACATATAGTGTGGGAAAATTGGGCCAACAATAGTTGCAGTAAAGACACATCTCACTCTCCTGTCTAATAACACTGACTTGCAAGATTTGTTGTCAGGCCCGAAGACACCACGTAGGAAGAGTTTCTTGTACGAAGTGTACAATGAAATATGGAAACTTTCCCATCAGGAGGCTGCAGCCCGGTTAAGGCAAATAGATCAGGAAAATTTGAAAAAGGCATTAGCTGTTGTGGATAATGGAATTCACACCTTGTCCGACCGAATATATACGATTAACAACATTGTTTCTTCTGCTATAGACATTATACAGTCTGATATGTCTTCTTTATATCATGGACAAAGTCAGACTAGGTCCATTATGCAGTTGGGTTGGACACTTCAGACATTGAAGGCGGGTCGCGTTCCGTGGCAGCACATCAGTGCCAGGGAGATCTTTTCTTCCTTTAATTTAATGCGACAACAACAACTAATGGCTAAGAAGGAGGATACTTATGTCATGCTCAACATTGAGAAATTAGAGAGATTGCCTTTTACCGTGGCCGAGATCCCCTCTGCAGAGTGGTTGATCCACGGGGTTATTAATCTGCCCATTTCTACGTTACAGTTCGCTTCCTGTTTGAAACATGTTCCAGTAGGCAGATATGAGAAGTTGGGTGATAGTTATATCCATGAGGTGTGGGAGCTTCCCTTCTTGTACAAATACCTCAATGGCTTGAAAGAGGTCTTTCTTAGCGGTAGTGAATGCGAGACTTCAGTCAGCCATTCGATGATTTGTAAGCAGTTGTCCTTGCATGGGGCATGTAATGCCTCGGTTGCGAACTTGGCTTGCTATCTGAAGGGAGTTCCGGTCCCCTTGATTAAATGCACGTTCCAGGTGCTTTCAAACGGCAGCTACATCCTCCTCAATAGTGATGACTGTTGTGGCATGCGGGCCGGAATAGTTTACGTTGTTTCGGTCACCAAGGTCGTTACTTGCTGCGGGAATGTGTTGTTTCCCCCCACTAAATTAATGGAGGTAGCGGATATTTGGCCTCACATTGCTACTTTCAAGGTGAATTTCGACAAGTTAAGTAGACTAAATGCTTTATTGTTTCAGAAGAATGTGGCCCTTACATCTGCACGCGAGACCTACGCACTTCAGGTGGCAAGGTCATCAGCAGAAATACAGTCCCTATTAAATACAAATTTTCCGAGCCACTGTGGTGAACTCGTGGGACGTATATTTAATGCGTCCAGCACGGCTGGATTGGCAAATTTTTTCAAAGCTGTTGGTGTTGGTTTCGTTCACACCTACTCTTCCATATTTGGTGTAATACCTTCAGCTATTTATTCAATTTTCGGAAGCATTTTTGGGGGATTTCCGATAACTTTGGCTTTATTAGCTGGCATTTTGCTGTTGCTGTTGTTTTTCCGCAATGGCTGTCCCGCCGCAACAAGGACGAATGTGGGCGCTCCCATCAGCGCAGCTGTGTCGTGAACGCATGATGCAGCACTTTGGAGCAACACTCCTGGAACATTTGGGGTGTGACTGGTCTCTGTCATTCAGACCGGTTTTGGATTGTGTGCAGCCCGTATTTCGGTGCCGTTGGTGCTCTTTTGAACATGCACTAGACGTCTGTCTCTCACAGTGGTTGATGCTGATCTGTTGATGTTCCCGATGAGGGCTCATTACCAGACATGCGCGCTGCGGCTGCGTTTGCTTCGTGAGGCTGATTAGGAGATACCCTTCCTGGAGGAAGTTGATATTAACTTGTTTACGGACTCTGTACGGGATGCCGCCTTGGTTGATGCTGGGGCTTTGGAACACACCTGCTCCTTGATAGTCTTTGGCGTAGATTTTCCGGTCTTGTCATCTGCCGAAGTGGAGAACCTCCTGCTTTCCATGACCACTGCTTAAATTGGATCTGGTCTAAATTAACACTGTCACATGAATTTGGCTCTTAGCCGTATGCTTATTTTTAAATTGAGGATTAGTGTGCTTTGTTGTCCTCTTGGCTTGTTGAAATTCTGTAGGTTTTTTTATTGTGTTTTAGCTTAGGGCATTTTTTAGCTTTTAATTGAACCACTTTCTACTGACAAGGGGAGGGTATAGTGTAGCCATTTTTGATGTAGCTTTATGCATGTTTGCTTAACGTGTTAAGCGTCTGTGCACTTTGCCCTAGATGCATTTTATTTAGCCTCGCACTGTTATTTTACAATAACCAGTTTCACGGTCTTGTTTTATTTTCCTTCTATCACACTGTTTAGCCTACTTCAGCACTGAGTTCGCAAACAATACATTCTTGCTCACTCTGTGCTTCAGTCAAGGATACAGTCTGGTACATTGCCGATAGACGTGGTAGAAGTTTATTCTTTATGGTTCGTAGACGGTACACATTCTTATGCAGGAACATCGGGGTGTTAGTTCACATCAATAGTATAAAAACACTTTCTAGTCCCAGTACACGTAAGAGGGAGATTCCGACCAGGAACCCACAACTAGACGCTGACTGCCCTGTTGCAGATGCTGATCCCAATCACAGGCCTTTGCTCAGGTATGAGGGCCGATGTCCTCCCGGGGGAACCTGAAAGGCAGGCTTAGAGCTTAACATGCTGTGCTCAAAATAGAACTTAGAAGAGAGAACATAAATATAGTGGCACTATGATAGCGTTATTCTTGTGTTGTACTCTTCTCGTTACTATTTCAATCCTACTGTGTTGTATGGTTCTGGTTATTGCGGCTCACGCCTTGTTATCTAAAATGCAGTTGTTTTATTAAACCAATCTTTAAAACTCAAACTGCCTTTGTCATTTATATATGAGACCACACTGTGTATGAGAGAACTGGTTGGATCAGAGTGACCACGACTTCCCTGGGATGCACTAAGATGTCATGCGATCAGCTGCCCAATTGTCTCTTCCCTTTGGGAGAGATGAGGTACTGCTAGTTAGCCGGAGCTCAACCCGGATTTGGGGTGACAAGGGTCCTTCGCCGTGGGTTAGACTTAGTCCCCCACACTGTGAACGATCTTGCCGCCCAAAAATCCAGAAGTCTCATTAGGATAATGAGAGCCTACGCGACAACCTCAAGAATATCAACTTATTACATCCTGGAGTTAAATTATTTTATCAAAACTTCCTGAAATGGATATTATTCTTCAAAGTTCCATTCAAATTCTAACACATTTTTTCAGAAAATGCATAATTGAGGGAGGACATTTTAGCTACAGTTACCTCATGTTTGACTTTTTAAACACTTCTCCAAGCATTCTTCAATGTGTTCAGTCTATCACCCATATCAACATAAACAGAACAGTTTGACTTCAGTAGAGTGCATCCATTGTGTCCATGGTCACTTAGGCAGGTAATGAGACTTGGCCTCTCAGTCACTTGCTATTATGCCCCCAGAAATGCCATATTCTTTCTCACTGTCAAAGTTCACCTGCTCAGGCTACCTGAACCTTTGACTGCATTTGGACAATTTCTTCCCTCTGGGGCAGTATCATCTTTGTAGAATTGAGACTATACTTACCCAGAGGTGATATGAGGGCATGGTGAGTTCCAGTAGCGTGGGATAGTTCATGTTTCAAGTGGCACTGCGGTAACAGTTTGTTTTAGGTTTTCTTTGGTACCAAGTTCATTTCTGACACAAACCCAGTTGAAAGGAGGAGTAACAGGCCACAGATATGTGTTTTCTCCTTTAAACACTGAGTGCCAGATTTATGAAAAGTTTGCGCTGCCTTTGCGTCACTTTTTGACACAAAAGCAGCGCAAACTCGCAAAATACAATTATATTTTGTAAAATTGCACCACTCATACGTCAAAAAATTATGCAAAGGCAGTGCAAACTTTTCATAAATCAGGCCCTGAATGAGCAGAAGGCAGCTTGCATTCGTGCTGTGGGAAAGGTCTTGGATGCTAGCAATTCTGCCCTCTTCCTGCATGGAGAGCCACCCTACCTGTACTGTCTAGAGTGCAGGGTGGGCAGCTTTTGGCACTGATCTGTTCCATGGGCTCAGTCCTCCTAAATGTGGTGGCCTCTCCACAAACAATACTAGGATAGTCATGGGGATCACACTGTCCCTGCACAGGTGTCAGCTTTTTCCTAATTTTAAAACCACCCTCACAAACCGTCCTGTGGTTTGCATTATGTACCCATGCTGGAGCATGCTACACATCATCTTGTTTTTGCTCCCACAGGCTTCACCTGCCTCCATGGTGCTGGTGAATGTTACACAGTCCCTCTTCCCCAATAGCTTCTAGGTTGGTGCAGACAACTGCTATTCCAATAAAATGAAAAGTAAATAGATGAACTTCCATTCATCATTGGTTCATGTTTCCAATGATAAATGATCATGTTCTGGGCTGCTCTACAATGTGATTAACACTTCCATCAAGCAATGGCTTGTGGGAATGACCCAAAGTCCCTCTCTATGTATGTGTCTTTAAGTATGATGTATTCATGTCAACTATTTGAAGCAGTCACGCCAAACCTAAAAAAAAGACTCAAAAATGTTATTTACCTCAGTACTTCACCAGCTTGCGATTTCTCACTTTCTCTATCAATTGTGGGAAGCTCAATTTACAGTATGATCCAGAGCTCAAGAGAATCAATGGCCATTGTTTGTCCTTCCATCCTTTTGAGAGACTGAAATGCACAGGGCCAGCGGTAGCTCTGGTGGCGCCTAGTGCGACAATCTTTGTTAACACTCCCATCCATGACCTGCTCCTCGGATTCCCTAACTATGACCCGGCAAAAGTGTCCCACATCTCTACATAGCCCCGCTCTCACGTACATTTCATTTGTTTTAACATGCTTAAAAAGACCAACTTTATTAACCACTCAGTTATCCACATAAAATACAGATCTGTTTTTGCAGAAGGCACATTAACTGCGCTACTTTATGGTGAGTCAAAACGGCCACTAGACAAAACTCCGCTCTCTCTCTCGCTAGCAGGAATATTTATCACAAGACTTATCTTGACATTTTTATTGCTGTCTGAAAGTTGGACGCACAAGTAACTCTGCATCACCTGCTATTAGATCATATGTTGTTCCTAAACACAGTGCCCACCTCCTGGTGGCAGCTAGCTTGGGACTCGGACTTGGTCGAGTCCCAAGAAGAAATTAAAAAAAAACACAAGAGGACAGAGTAGGAATAGCCTGACACCCTAAGCCTGGTGGTGGGGTCCCACAGGGACCTGGCCTGTGCCCGTATTTTTTTTTCATTTTGCTGCGGATTCACAGAGAATCCATGTCAAAAGGTAAAAAAAAAAGGGCCAAGTGGGGTTTCTAATGTTCATTTTTTGGACCCCATACCCCCCGGGTAGGCAAGGTCCCGGGGGCGGAATTCTTTATAATTTTATCAGGGAGAAGGACGTATGGGGCCTCCCCTCCCTTGGCTGCTTTCAGCCCCAGGGCACCCATCGCCCCAGGACCTGGCCACTAAATACAATCCTCGCCATGCACTGCTAATTACCCTACATATTACATCTCTCATGACATCTTCTATGACATCATTGATTTTATCACTGCAACAATGGCTGTAAAATTATTGATGAGAAAATTGTGCGTGGCAGGGGCACGAGTTATAGTTACATTAGTGCATGAGTTATAGTTACTTGAGATAACTATAGCTGCTGAATTTCTATGGTTTGTTTGTGTAAAATCTGAGCCTTACTATAACGTCCTTGTTAGAAATGGGGTCTTTGGTTGGCAGTCAGGTTACCCCCTATCCAAGCATGGACCCTCACTCTAATCAGGGTAAAGGAGAATCACACTCAGTTAACCCCTGCTCACTCCCTTGGCAGCTTGGCATCAGCAGACAGGCTTAACTCAGAGACAATGTGTTAAGTATTTGTACAACCACACACAGTAATTCAGTGAACCACTACAAAATGACACAACCCAGGTTTAGAAAAATAGTAAATAATTTATCTAAATAAATAAGACCAAAAAACAATAAGAATCCACAATATACAGTTAAAAATACGAATTTAATGCAACTTCGTACTAAGCGGCGTTGTGACGGAGTCATTGCGTACAATGCGATGCCAAAGGTGCCGTTTACAGAGTTGTTCGGCCCCCAGGCACAGTACCTTAAGATACAAGTAGAAAATAGGTCGGTGCATGGAGTCGGGGAGAGTGGCTTCGCTGGGTCCGATGAGGCGCTGGTTCCAGTGCCATGGGGCAGAAGGACAGCGGCGTCGTGCAGCAGCTTCGGCTCCTCACTACAGGGTGGTGGAGGTGAAGCGACATCAGATGTGAAGTCGGTCCCTTGGTTCCGGCAGATGCGAAGTCCAGCGGAGTCTCGATGTTGCGGGGCCACCTCACGGGGTCGCGGTGAATTCACAGGACTGCAAGCGCAGTGATGGTGTCGGGTTGTCATGGACGTTGGACTTACGACACTCCGGTGTCAGCAAATTCGGGCGGGATCAGCACCTGCAGCGAAGCAAGGCCTACAGGGTCGTTGGACTTCTACGAGGTCCACGGCCTCGGGGTAGGTGGCGTTGCAGTTCCAGGCAGCAGCATCCTTTGTGAAGTCGCACAGTGTCGTCCGGCGTCTGGTTTTTCTCCAGGAATTCACTTCCAGGGGTCCAAGAACTGGAATGGCACCCTCTGGCAAGCTAGTGTCCATAGCAAGTAGACTCAGGTCTGGTTGGTGAAGCCTTTGCTGTCCATGAGGCTTCAAAACAGTAGCCAAGTTCTACTCCAAGCCCTTGGAGTCACCTCTCAAGCAGGAATGCAACAAAGTCCAGTCTCTGTCCCCTTGCACAGGCAGAAGCAGTAACTGCAGGATGGCCCAACACAGCACTGGCCAGGGCAGCAGTTCTTCTCAGCTCTTCAGCTCTTCTCCAGGAAGATGTTCCTCTTGAATCCTTGAAGGAATCTAAAGTCTGGGGTTTGGGGTCAGATACTTATACCCGTTTCTACCTTTGAAGTTGGCAAACTTCAAAGCAAAGTCTCAAGTGTCTGTAAGACCCTTTCTTGTCCAGGTCATGCCCCAGCCACACACAAGGAGGTTGGAGACTGCATTGTGTGAGGGCAGGCACAGCCCATTCCGGTGTGAGTGACCACTCCTCCCCTCCCCTCCAGCCCAGATGGCTCATCAGGATATGCGGGCTACACCCCAGACCACTTTGTGTTACTGTCTAGAGAGCGGCGCGAACAGCCCAACTATCAAACTGACCCAGACGAGGAATCCACAAACAGGCAGTCACAGAATGGTTTAAGCAAGAAAATGGCTACTTTCTAAAAGTAGCATTTTCAAGCACACAATCTAACAACCAACTTCACTAAAAGATGTATTTTTAAATTGTGAGTTCAAAGACCCTAAGCTCCATATTTCGATCTGCTCCCAAAGGGAATCTGCCCTTTAATAACATTTAAAGGCAGCTGCCATGTTAACCTATGAGAGAGATAGGCCTTGCAACAGTGAAAACCGATTTTGGCAGTATTTCACTGTAGGACATGTAAAACATAAGCACATGTCCCACCTTTAACATACACTGCACCCTGCCCCGGGAACTACCTAGGGCCTACCTTAGGGGTGCCTTAAATGTATAAAAAGGGAAGGTTTAGGCCTGGCAAGTGAGTACACTTGCCATGTCAAAGTGGCAGTGCAAGACTGCACATGGAGACACTGCAGTGGCAGGTCTGAGACATGTTTACTGGGCTACTCATGTGCGTGGCACAATCAGTGCTGCAGGCCCACTAGTAGCATTTGGTTTACAGGCTCTGGGCACCTCTAGTGCACTGTACTGTAGACTTACTAGTAAATCAAATATGCCAATCATGGAACGCCAATTACACATACATTTTACATAGAAGCACTTGCTCTTTAGCACTGGATAGGAGTGGTAAAGTTCCCAGAGCAACAAAAACAGCAAAAACAGAGTCTAGCACACATCAACAACCTGGGAAACAGGCAAAAAGTTAGAGGAGACCACACAAAGGATGCCAAGTCTAACAGTCCTTATAACCTTTGTTTTTTAGTGAATTTCTAAGGTTTTTTAAAATTATATTTCCGACCTATAACAACCCTGTAACTTTTGGTGGAGTGCAGTGGTCTACAGTCTAGTGACCTAAAGTGGAGTAGCATACAGTGTAAAAGCATGTACGCTAATCCACTGTATGCCACTCCACTCTAAGCTAATCCTCTCTACGCCACTCCACTCTACCACACTTCACTGTACACCGCTATAATCTAAACCACTCCACTGTACACTATTACTTTCTACACCATTCCAATCTACAACACTGCAGTGTATGTCAGTACACTGTACGCCCCTCCACTATATACTACTTCACTCCATGGTATTCCACTTTACGCAACTACACTCTACCACACCACACCCTACTCTGGCACTCCATTCTATGCCACTCCACTGTATGCAGTTTCACTCTACATCATTACAGTGTACCTCATTCCACTCTACGCCTACGCCACCCCACTATACACCATTTGCATTTACACAACTCTCCTGTATGCTATTCCACCCTACACACCCCTACTCTACACCACTCCATTCTACCACTCTCCACTGTATGTTATTCCACTGTATGCCTCTACACTCTACGACACTCCACTGTACGACACTCTACTCAACACCACTCCTCTGCACATTATTTCACTCTGCTTTACTCCATTTTACTCCACTCCAGTCTAAACCATTACACTCCACACCACTCTACTGTCTGCTATTCCACAGTATGCAACTACACTCTATGGCAGTGGTTCCCAACCTTTTGATTTCTGTGGACCCCCAATTTAACATTAATGGAACCCAGGGACCCCCACTGAATCATCATGGGAATCCGGGGACCCCCGCCTGAGTCATTACTGGAAGCCGGGGACCTAATTTGTCAATATTTGTTCATAATTTTTTATTTTCTAGGCTCTCGCGGACCCCCTGAGATGTCTTCGTGGACCCCCAGGAGTCCCCGGACCACAGGTTGGGAACCACTGCTCTATGGCACTCCTCTGTTTGCCACTCCAATCTACGCCACTCCACTTTACCCCTCTCCACTCTAATCCATTCCCGTACAAGCTCTTCCCCTGTACACAACTACGCTCTATGCCACTACATTTTAAACTATTCCACTGTGCTCCACTCCACACTCCACTCTACACCACTCGACTGTATAGTATTCCACAGTATGCTACTGCACTGTATGCCACAACACTGTACACTACTTCAGGCTATGCTATTCCACTTCTTATTACCAGATGTAAAACTCGGGGTTTGTATTTCATGACGACGGTCTTTGAGGTGATGGGTGGAAATGTGACATAATGTGGCTTCTGTTTTTTTGAGAAGTTGTTTAATATGTGGATGTCTTTGAGGAGCACTTGGTTGTTGTGATGTCAGAACAGGTGGTACCGGGGTTCCTTGCAGTGTTGTGTAGCCCACAGGTCAGGTTCTGCTTCTTGCGCAAGTAGCTACCCTAACATACTTGGTAGGTTTACTGACTAAACCTGAAAGCAGTCAAGCTAAGATGATATGCTGCCCTAAAAACAATTGCTTTCAGCACTGAAAACTTTGATGACAATCAGTGGAAAAACCCTCTCAGAATAATTAAACAATTTCTTCCTGTGATATAAAAATGTATTTTATTCTTAACCTCTTTTTGGGAACTGGCCAAATAGCTTCTGACGTCTTTTTCCTCACTGACAATATATTCTAAATGAATAACAAAGCTAGCTCCCCTACTGTAAATTCGAGATGCGAAACAATAGTTTTGTTCTATTTATGCTGAAGTGTATCTGTATCTGATTAAAAAAAAACTGCTAATCACACGTACGATTATAAGTGCCTGAGATTAGGACACTCGGCTAAGCATCACATAAAATACAATTTATATTTTTGATTGCACAAAGCAAATATATTTATTCCACTATTGCGTTTGCAACTTATATCTATGGGGTGCTGCTCAAGATGTATGAACACAGCTCCTGATACAAACCAAAATCCAGGACATGGAAGGAAAATTGGCCCACGTGCACAAATTGCTATTGGAGATGCACTGTTTTGGTAGAACCTGCGCGATATACATATTTTAATGTTCTTCGAAAATGGTGTATTTTTACAATCATCTGTGAGATTCCCCACACTTGGGGGGGTTTGAGGTGTTAGTACGTGTTGTGTGTCTACTTGAGCCTGCTTGTTCAATCCACCCTGCTTGCCTGGCCCTTCAGCCCCAGCTACTCCTCTTCTTGTCTGCTTCAGCTCCTACAGCAATGCTTAAGTTGAGCCGGTGGTTGCCAGTGGGGGGCACCGGTACTTATTTTTCTGAGTCCGGCATTTACTGCAAGCAAAAGACATATGTGAAAAACGCAGGAAGAGAAGTATGAAAAAGCTTCATAAAAGGAGAAAGCAGAAAACTGCAAGAGTGAGATGAAGGGGCAGGGAGCGCTGTAAATGGATTAAAGAAGCCCATAATGGCTTTAGGATCACGCTGCCTCAGTATTCCGTGCTCGCACATTTCATTGCAGCAGCCGCGTGTTTCAGAGTAGAACTTCGGGCGCCGGCACCTTTTCATTTACAAATGAAGCACTGTTACAGTAGTAGTGCTCTAGCCATTATGAAATCACCATCGATTGACAGAAAAAACCATCTCACACTCTTTTTGGAGCCGGTGGAGCTAGACTACCATCGATAGAGCCTCTGCCTGCTCTTTGACAAAGCGGTCTGTTCACCCTATTGAGCTGTGACTCCTCAGTCGTCCTGCCTAAACTAGGGCGAGATTATCATCACTCATTTTCAATGCCGAGGTATGTGGTGCGAGGCCTAGAGGAAATAGCAAGGGAAATTGCTAAAAGGCTCCCATGTGCAGGGAAAATATCAATACATGGTCCTGCTTTGGAGTTTGCTTTTGTAAACAAAAGTTTGTGAGAGTGATTTAAACATGGTGTCTTCTCAGCAAAACTTCTATACAGTGAAGAGAGCTGTGTATCCTGTGAGGAAGGTATTCTCTGGTAGACTGGGGAATAGTGCACTAGGGTCTAAATAAGCCCCCCTGGGGGCATAGCTGTCCAAGCTATGATGACAGCGGACTTCCTGGCTGGCTGCTACAAAATACTGAGTGACCAGCTCTGGACTCAGTACTCCCAGTGAAGGGCAGCGGGTCAGCTCCTGATGCCAGTATAATCATCCAGGTGGCCACGTGGTGGTGGAATGTGTGTTCCAGCTGAACATCATGTCCTTTGATGCAGGTCCTGGCAATGTGGCAGGAATCCCATAATTGTGGTACCAATGAAGAGACAGTGATGAAGAGGATGCCTTTGGAGATACAGTGGTTGATATGTATCTCAGGCAATGAAACAACTGAATCCAGCTAGGGCCTGGGGACAGACGGCTTCTGTGCCAGTTAGTCAATATGTTAACTAAACTGATGAACGCTTTTAATGATGATGGAGGTGAGACTTCTTCTATGGGATCCCAACTTCTCCTTAATCCTTAAACCAAACAAAAGACCCTTGCCTTGTACCTTTCCATAATGTTGCTTAAAATAAATACGAAAATATGAGAATTTTAATAAACCACTTTGATTGAGGGCTTCTCTTACTAATATGAAAGGACCAGGCCTGTTTCATCCAGGGCAACAGGTGAGTGATAATTTAAAGAAAGTATTACACCATAGCTCTATAGCTCGATATACGTTGTTCTTCTGTCTCACAATGACAAAAAAAACATTTGATCTATTGGATTGGAGTGATCTGGCAGATGCTCCTCAGACATTCGGCTTGGTTAGCACAGTGTGGACTGGGTATTGGATAGCTACCAATGACCTAGATTGAAAGCTAGAATAAATGGTCAACTGTCAAAGCATGTGGCAATTCACAGGGGCATTCACCAGGGCTGCCTTCTTTCCATCTTCTTTTTTGCTATCTTTCTGGCTGCATTATTGCAAAAACAAACCCACAATTAGTCCATTAATGGAGTCAGGTTTGGACAGGACACCTTAAGGTCATACCATTCGCAAGAGAATTCCAACAGGAGCTCTTGGATAAGTTTGAGGTCTTTCAAATGTTAACAGGCTTTAACATTAAAATATCTAAATCTGAGGGACTCGTACTACTCGGGGGGCTGCGTACAGAAGGGCTTACAAGTGATACACTCTTCCACTTGTTCTCATTTGACATGCATTACCTGGGCACCAGGCAGAGCCCTAAAATGCAATCATGCACTGCAGAGAATATTCAGCACTGATCAGGATGGTCAAAACAAATAATGCGCTGTAGTGCGCGATATAATATAATAGGTGAAATGTATATCTGCATTACAAACGATAATCCTTCCAAGGATACTATATGCATTCTAGGGTCACCCTCTCCCCATGCACTATAGTGCCATTATAGGGTTATAGGAAACTCTCAGGGTCGAGCCCAAAAATCTCACTTCAACTATAACGGGTGGCAGAGATTGTCATTACCTTGTATGTAAAAAAGTGGGAGAAGACATATCAGAAAGAAAGTCACGGGAGGGGTGTGGCTGGAGGTCACGCAAGATGGCCGCTGCTCTTTAGAGCTCCGTGAGGCTTCAGCACTTCCTGGAAAGAAGGAGATGTTTTCACATCAAAATGATTAATTTCATCAGCATTTTTTAGCACCGGGAGCTCTGCCAATGCATAAATATGCCTTTATCTAACAGAAACATCCAGTTTTGAAGTCATTTCAGAGACTTCATGTGAGGGCCTGAGGTAATTATTTATCTGTGTCATTTGTGTTTCACTCCCTAAGCCTCTGCACAAACCTAAACTTTCACAGAGATGTTTCTATTTGACTTTTAAGGGCTTGTCTGGATGTGATTCTACAAATCTGGTTTCCTCTGCAATGGAATATTTATTATTTATTACCTTCTGACAGCCAGCTGAACTTTTGACCTCTCTCTTCAAACACATTTAGCTGAGGTTTTCAACTTTCAGTATTCACTGGCAGCTCTTGTCAAGGAGCTCTTTCAAATTGCTCTTCATAACATGGTAAATGCTTTCCTTTGATGGAGGGGATTTTTTCCTTTTCAGAAGGTTCCCTTAAAACTAGTCACCAATTGTTTGACTATGTGCAGTAAACTGCTTTGCTCTTGTGGTATTCTGTCATGCCTGTTATGAGAGAATAATTTAGGATTTTCTATTTATATATTTTTTTTATTATATTTTGCTCTGTTGTTGGAAACTTCTGGCAGCAGCTTCTCATCGTAATATAATTTCATCAACACCTCACATTGCTGGCTTCCTATTACCAAATTGCTGCTGGTTTTTATGGGGAGACCACATAATTCTCAGAGTTGCCAGTCATCATCTTTCTCCAAGTCTAATAATCCTCTTGGAGTGGTGCGCACACATACTGTATAACTAAATCTTCTCTACCATCAGCTTTAACAATGGATAGTGCTGCAGTCTTTTTAAAGGATAGCGCCTCTTCATCTCATGCTGCTGGCACAATTGTGAAAACAACATCTAACACCTCCTCCGTCAAACGCCCAAAAAAGACCTTGATTCTTCCTCAAAATCACCTACACATCTTACTCTAGATGATGTCATGGAGGATTGCGTGCACTAAAGCCCTTCATGATGGACACTAATGCCTCTTTGCAACGCATTGAGGAGCAATGGTCCCAACATGAACAACTAATTTGTACTCTGGAACAAAGAGTCAGTAACCTTGAAGATTGTAACACTGTCAATCCTCAGATCTCTAAAGACATATCTCAACTTAAAAGGCTTACTGAAAACAGAAATAGGAGAAATAATCTTTGCCTTTTTGGGATTCCAGAAGGTTCGGAAGGCTCTAACATGATTGCATTCCTTCAAACAGCAATACCTTCAATTCTTTGCTTGCCTCCTACCTCTCCCCTCTCTATCCAATGGGCACATCGTTTAGGTCCACAGACTTCAACTGGCCCTCATGCACATCCTAGAGGAATTATTATTCTCTTTCTCCAATTTACTGACTTGATGCAAATACTCTCGGAAGCCAAAAAGATGGGCTCTTTGCTATGGTCAGGTCATAAAGTGTTTTTCACACAAGACTTCTCTCCTGCTACAGCTGCACGTCGCAAACAGTTTTTGGACTTACGTCCACAACTCAAATCCTTGAATATTCGATATGGTCTTCTTCACCCATGCCTTTTCAAAATTACATTCAAGGACAAATCTTACTCATTTGAGGAACCTTCAGCACTACAAATGTTTATTAACCAACACAAAACAGAAGCAATGGAACTAGGAGCATCTGCAATTACTTGAAGATATAATTTAATTTGTCTTTAATGTCCTTTTTTTTTTTTTTTGTAGTAATGGTTATGTTTAATATGTATATCCATGGTTTTCCTTCTCTGCATCTTCTTATTTTCTTACATATATATATATATATTTTTTAGATAGTGTTCTTTGTTCAATCATCATGTTCCTTTCCCAACCGTATCCCTTTCTCACCATCCAAACTGTTCTCCTACACGTTCCACTGGTAAGCTTTGATTTTTATTGTTTTTCATGTCACAGTCCTTTACTGTAGTTATTACGTTATTTGGTCTCCTGAATGGTACATTTTTCGTTTGTATGGTTTTTTTTTTCTTCCATGAAACTCGCCTTCATATGTTTTAATATCTAATATCACTTTTCTTGTGCTGAAGCCACTCTTGCCTGTCTTTTCAGGTTCTCCGCTGTCCCTCTGCCTTTCGGGATATTCACTTTCTGTCTTGTTTTCTTTAGCTTTCGTGTACTTTAGTCCCTGTATTGCCACATCCATGTATATACAACTTCTGGAGGTCATCTTCCTCCTTTTCTTTTTCTTTACTATCTTGTTTCTTTCCCATTTCTTTGCTTTTTGCAAAATTTATATGCCTAGTTTTTTCCTTGTTACAGCAGTTGTTTATTAATACTTCCTGTTATGCAACTTAGAACTGTTACTTGGAATGTTAAGGGGCTTAAACACCCCATTAAACGTCAGCGTGTCTTATCTCACCCAGCTCGTTTGAAATGCCACATTGATTTGTTGCAAGAGACTCACCTCATCGACTCTGAGGCAATTAAGCTTAAAAACAATGGGTGGGGGACATTTTCTACTCCCCTTCCATCACAAACAAAAATGGGGTAATTATACTCTGTCATAAATCTCTCATACCTACCATAATTTCACAGCATCAAGATACAGAAGGCCGCTGGGTACTTGTTACATTTACAATTGACAATATTTGTCTTACTATCCTAAATATATACGGCCCCACACATCCAGATCCAAATTTTTGGAAGAATCTTTCACATATTGTCTCTGAACATTCCTCAAACAATTTACTAATAGGTGGTGACTGCAACCAAATTCTCTATCCATTTTTGGACAGATGTTCCACGTCACGTTTCATTCCACATGCCTCCCACAAAGCTTTTAAAAACTTTATTTTACAGCATTCTCTCTCTGATTCCTGGAGAGTATGCAATCCCGACCTCTTGGAATACTCTTTTTATTCTCCTACCCACCATTCCCATTCTAGGCTTGATTATATCTTTCTGAGTAAAGGTTTATTGCAACATATGGTCAACTCTGAAATTGGTGCTATTTTGATCTCAGATCACGCACCTGTGATTACTGACCCTGATCTTTTTCCTAATGGTTCTAAAACATCTTCATGGAGGTGTAATAACTCTCTACTTTCAGATGCTACGTTTATCACTTCCTACAGTAAGTTTATAGAAGAATACTTTCACATCAACGATAGTGATCAACTATCATTTCATTTTGTGTGGGATGCATTCAAAGCAGCCTCTAGGGGTTTCGTCATAAGTTACGCTCACTCAAAAAAAAAGTCTGCTCAACACAAATCGACTTCCATCCTTGAAAATATAAAGTCCCTAGAACATTAATACTATACTCACAAAACTAGTAAATCACATCTTAAAGCACTAGTCTCAGCTAAAATGGAGTTTAACCAATATACCACTGAACAAGCATGCGGCACCCTCCTGAAAATAAATGCCAGATATTATGGTGGTAACAATAAAGCTGGTTCTCTTCTAGCTCGATATTTGAAACAAAGAAAAGAAAAAACAACTATTAAATCTATCACAGATAACAATGGTGTTAAACACTTTAGAGGTAAAGATATAGCATTGTGTTTCGCTTCTTACTATAAGGACCTGTACACTCCAGAACACATACCAACAGTTGAATCTCTCAACCAATATTTCTCTAATCTCAAACCAAGAGACCCATTGCAGATTGACCTCTCATCTTTAGACCAACCCCTACAACTTACCGAACTACATACAGCTTTACAATCTCTCCCCAAGTGTAAGGCTCCAGGCCCAGATGGCTTTACAGTAGAATTATTTATTCAGTTTGCTAAGTCTCTTTTCCCCAAACTCTTTCAATTACTTAATCACTTTATAATGTCAGGTTCTGCATCTGGCTCATTTACGGAGGCCATGATTTGTCTTATTCCCAAAAAAGATCGGGATGCGACTGACTGTAAAAATTATAGACCCATATCTTTAATTAATACTGATTGTAAACTCTATGCCAAAGTTTTAGCTCTCCGTTTACTCCCATATATACCTGACCTTATTGATTCTCATCAATCTGGTTTTATCCCTAATAGAAATGTAGCAGATAATTCCCGTACTTTTTAAAATATTATTGACAAGGCATCTAAACTTAAGATTCCTCTGGCAGCTTTATCATTGGATGCGAAAAAGGCCTTTGATAGGGTCTACTGGGGTTTCTTGTCGAAAGCATTGGAATGGCATGGACTAGGTATACTAAATTCCGACATTTTATATCCATTCTTTATTCCTCACTATGTTCCTCGGTTATAACAAATGGTATCCGATCTCCTTTTTCCCTCTTAAAATGGGTACTCGTCAGGGATGCCCATTATCTCCTTTACTATTTATTTTGGCTCTCGAACCTTTTCTATACCAATTAAAAATGTCTGAACAATTTACGGGGTTTCAAATTAATAATGCACACATCAAATTTATGGCATATGCTGATGATATTCTTTTGTTCATGTCTCACCCTGACACTTCTCTTCCTGCATTCCTGCATGAGCTCAACTTATATTCTGATGTATCTGGCTATAAACTTAATAGAGACAAAACAGTGGTCTTACCACTTAATGCTCATTGCACTGGCTCTGTATTCGTTGATGCAGGATTATCTTGGAATTCTTCTAAGATTAAATGCCTGGGGGTATGGTACTGCACTACTCTCAAGGATACATTAAAGACTAATTTAGAAATCGGATCTGCAAAGCTTGTAGATCTCACACAGAAATGGTCTCCATTATATCTCACGTGTTGGGGCCGCTTGGACACCATTAAGATGATGCTTCTCCCTATCATTAACTTCTTCCTTATGATGCTTCCTATTAAGATACCTAAACTATTTTTTAGTTCAATTGATAAAATTCTATCCAAGTTCCTGTAGAACGATAAACAATCCAGAATCTCTCTCTCGAAATTAAAACTTCCTAAAGTACAAGGTGGAGTTAATGTCCCTGACTTTATAACTTATCACAAATCTTTTGGCATTAAGCAAATACCTCCCTATTTATCTACACTCAATGATGCCCCTCAAAAGCTATGGTTCTCTTTGGAAGAAACATTTATTTCTCCCTTTTCCCATAAACACATTATATTTATGTCTAACCCCCCAAAATTCTGGTTGCCCAGCACTGTCTCCCATTCAGTCAACTTACTGAAACCTTTTTATATTTCGCATCTTACCCCCATTAATCAATTCTTTAACAGTCCTATTTGACACAATAGTTCGCTTAGGAAACAAGGTAAAACCTTATGTTGGAAGGCTTGGATGACTAAAGGTATTCTTCTCATTTCCCAATTATATCATAAAGACTCTATCATCCCTTTTACTACTCTCTCAGCGATTTATAATCTCCCTATTCGCATGAAATCCCAATATATCATTCTTTCTACTCTAGTTCAAGAGGCCCTCAATAAACTTATACATCATAATCATTCTTCTCTTGCATCATCTCCACACCCGATTGTAACTTCTAATTATCCTAGGGCAGCTGGAATTTATAAACTTTTAAGAACGTCTGTTTCACCTAGACTCAAATCACCTATTGAGACATTGTGGGAATCAGATCTTGGTGTTGTTTGGCCAACTTCTTTATGGGATAGAATATGGTATAAGATACATTCCACTGCACGCACTGCAAGCCTCACACAGACCCTATATTTTTTTTATAATAGACTTTTCTACACTCCTGTACGCCTTTACAGACTCAAACTTGCACAAAATTACAATTGTTGGCGCTGCCACACTCAGCAGGGTACTGACTTTCACATGTTTTTTTCCTGTCCATCCCTATCTACTTTTTGGTCCTCAATATGGTCTCCCATTTCAGCAATAGCTCAGATCTCCTTACAATGTCATATGAATTACTGTTTTTGGGTGGCATACACGATATCTGGAGTTCATTCAGGCCTCTTGGAAAATTGGTGGACCTTTTGCTTTCTATTGCAATCTCTATTATTACTTCTAACTGGAAATCTTCGGAGAACATTACTCTCAGACAGTGGTGGAATTCTGTATGTTATCATCATAGAATTGACAGCTACAAGCTTGATTCAACAGGAACTTTCTTCAAACGTCATCAGCTATGGTTGCCATTAAGTAACTATCTCTCACGCACTGCGAAGGAAATGGATTTTTCTCCTCCTTTTAAAAAAAATGTCAATATATTTCCTGTTTTTCTTCTTATATATACTTATTTCATCTTACATTCGCTGTAACTAATGTCTATTACCTCTCTCTCCACATGGCTATCACTTGATTTCCTTTTCTATCCCTATAGCTCTTCTCCCTCTCTCTTTCTTCTTTCTTTATTCAAACTTGGAGTCTTTGACACTATATTGCTGTATATGCCTAATTCATGTACATGTTTAATATGCATTTATAAGTACAATATTCCTTATGCATGTATATTCACAACTGCATATCTCTGTCCTGGCAATGTTAAGTTAATGTTCTTGTATTTGACTCAATAAAAAACATCTTTAAAAAAAAAAAAAGAAAGAAAGTCACGTCCCTAGGCACGGACAAAGGAAGGAAGCAACGTATAAGATGTTGTATCGATGCCACTATACAATAGCTAATCTACAAATAATTGATATATGTAAGTCTGATGTTTGCTGGTGAGGGTGTGGTGAGAGAGGCAGAATCAGGCACCTCTTTTAGGACTATCCTGAACACGCTGCGATCTGGCATGGGAACTTAGAGGGAATTGGATTGATAATGGGAAAGAATACAGAGAGGTCCCCTGCAGTGTTTTTGTTGGCGGAGACCTGCCTAGAAGGATTACTCACTGCACTCCATGAAAAAGAAGACTTTTTTCCTACCGTTGCTAGCAGCCACACAAAAGATATTGACACTATGGGGGAAGGACCAGATTGAATTGATGAAAACGTGGGTGCAGACAGTATGGGTGCCTTTAGGCTGCAGGAAACTGGCCTATAGCACCCTACGTATGGAATGGAAGTTTAGTAAACTATGAGGCCCAGTACTTGCTTGCCCTATTGGTGACCAAACTTGTCTGACACATTTGAAAAGACTGAGAGTATTGCCCTTCTGAATAAAGACATCTACCTACCTTGATTTGAGGAGAGATTCAGTCATTAAATTAAAACCTTAGTGTTTGATACAATGAACCAGGAAGGAGAAGGCCTTGCCCAGGGAAAGGTGGGCTTGTGGTACTCTCAGAGGACTTTAGTGCCATAGTATCAAGTGTGTGTGGTGGGTTTGTTTGTTGAGAGGGTGTGATTGGTGGGTATGTATGCCTTCAGGTGTATTGAGTGTTCCAGAAAAGCTAAATAAAGATTGCCATCAAATCTAAATAAGAGTATAATCTTATTTCTTTGTCTTTTACTTCTAAGCCCAGTAGCAATGCTTATAGGTGTCTAGTCATTCACACCGACAAGTGGAAAGAAACAGATGAATTACAATGACTAAAGATTGGCTGACAAAATCTAACCGAACAGGACAGCTGGGGCATAGAAAGCACAAGGGACGTGCACAAGTGAGATCAGCATAGCAGCTCTACAAAATGCAGATGCAGATTCACTCTGCAGGAAGTACATGTATCTCATTGCTCTTGATGTGCAGATGTTTAGGCAGAGATGCTGCTCAGTATTCATCTCAGAAACTGGCCGCGCACCTTCTACTGGTGGACAATTTGCTCTTTCAAATAATTAATTCTGAAAGTAAAACAATGCACCATTTGTAATCAACAAGGCATGGTTCATGAGCGCCTCTGGTGTTGCTTAAAAGGATCGAAAATCACATCAAGTTACACCCACTCACTTGACTTTTAACTAATGCACTTGAACGTTTCATTTATACATTAGAGATCTGATCACAACCCGAGATCTGCTATTGTTTTCAAACGTGAGCCGGGTGTAGTGGCATATTGTATTAGATTGTTTTGTGTACTTATATAGCACATACCTTGTAGACTTTTCACATTGAAGGAGATAGGGATTACTTTGACTGGTCACAGTCTCAGTAAGCTCTAAACACATTGCACAGCCAGGAGCTTGTTAAATGCGAGGACAATTAAATGAGAAGTTCACAATTTAGTTCATCCGTTGGTCATAGAGTCGCACTGTGCTAACTGCAAATGAGTACGAATGGGGTGGGAAGTTTGTAGTTAAACAGCACATTTAAGATATGTTTTGTGTTATTTATTATGCTGTATTCTCCAAAGAACCATCTTTAGATTTCCTTTAACACCAGGAGCAGGTGCATACATTCCGCTACCAGGATGTTTGTTAACCATGAAGTCATACACAGCCTGCAGGGCACTAATGCTTTATTCGGAAAAAGTGTTATATTCGTATTTTTACAAAAACGAACTATTCTTCCTCACTTCCTTGTGAGCCAAGATTTCTACTAACAGAGGCAGCGGATATGCGCTTGCGCCTCTGCTGTTTAGTATCTACACAATAGATAGAGGTTTCATGCTGAGATTTGGTCAGAATGTATTCTTGTAAAACATACTCATAAGGTAATGCAGCACTTTCTACAGGCCTGCTTTCGATTGAAAGCCACTCCTGAGTGGTTAAAAGGATCCATCTGGTAGAAAATAAGGAACGGCTCTGGCTTCTTAACCTGTGGTGGTCATTAGGTCGAGGATAGCAGCGTGCAAGCGCTGCTTTTCCGACGTGTTGGTATCTATGTGGGCTTTTAACCATGCCCACCCCACGCCCTTCACTTTCACTCGTTCCTGAGCTTGCCTTTCAAAAATCCTTTGTTGACATTGGTAAATGTTTTATGGTTGTCGCACCCTGGGGTGGTTTTGTTACCGCCTTGTGGACTGACCCTGTTACATGGATAATTGAACATTTGCTGATATATTTGACTGTGAGTGAACTTCTTTTTCCTTTTTTGTGTCTCCTTTGCACTCACACTCATGGTGGCCGTGGTGCTTTGAAATGACTTGCTTATGTCAACTGTTTTATTTCACATTTTCAATTTATGTGGCAAGAAAAGTCCAGTTAGGAACTTACAACGCTAATAGCTCTAACTCGGGCAATCACGAGACCCATTGCATTGCAAATGCTTGTGCATTACAAATTGCGATTTAAAAAATGCTTCGTACTTCTAGCCCTAGATTCTCTTTTTTGCGGAAGTACATTTTGTTTTGGAAAACTTGTGGTATCTACCTTGCATTCTCTGTAGAATGTGGCTATTATGATGATGATTCATGGAACTTATGAGGACATGGTATCCATGGAGCTTTAGATTATCTTTAGAATGTAAAGAAAAATTCAAATGAGAGGGTTGGAGCAGAGAAAAGCAAGCAGAGTGGCTGAGGTGTTTCACTGTAACTTAAATAAAGCAAGTTGGATTCTTCATCAACTGGCTCAAGTAACATAATTTCATTGGCCACAACTGGAAGAACCCAGTGAACAGCACCTCTTCTTTACCTTTTGACTGGATCTAGACAGAGGGACAGTGACTAAACAAGAGCATGGGGAGAATTTCTCTTCAATTATGCCCGCCTGTGATGAACAGCAGAGAGTTAACTTTCTGAGCCTCATTCTTATGCTTATACGTGTTCACCTTAATAGTGTAAATCGCCATTGGCTCGGTATATGCATGCCTCTCTCACCCTCGTAGTACCTTGTTAAATTAGTGTAGTAGTGCTTTAATTGAACTAATGAAGGATTGTGAAGTGAATATACTACGTGATTAAATTGCAGCAAGAGTGTTAATTTCGCAGTGTTTATATCGTGCTGCCGGCTTGTGTATGCTACTGATTGTGGGGGCAGAAAGAAACAGTAGTTGATGGACTCCGCAATGGCAAGAACCCATCTTGCGCTGCCGCTCGTGAAGTACCAGGGAAACAAGCATTTGCAATGCAAGGGGTCCTGCATTTGCTAGAGTTAGAACTATTAGCGTTGTGAAACTCCTAACCGGACTTTTCTTGCCACACAAATTACAAGAAAAAAAACACAGAGTGATCGTGCTATATAAAATGCAGCACGATTGCTCTGAAATTGAAAACGGAAAAACCGAGCGCGATTGTGCTATGTAAACCCCAGTGTGATCACGCTGCGTGGAAAAAAAAAGATAAAGTAGTCCGGAAACCATGCTGAAAACATCGAGCCTCGAATGGTATCAGTAGTTTACCGGTGCTTTGTAGGTGGGCTAAACACCGGAAAAGGCATGACGTATGCATGCCTTTCACAAATAAAAGCATGCAGAATTTAAAAGGCAACCCCACAAACCAATGAAAGTGACTGACGTGACATGGGCACGGTTGGAAGCCCAAAGAGAGATTACAGCATGGAACGGAGCGCTTTGCGCTTGCCCATAAAAAACAACATTTTTCATGCGCCAATGCTCGTTCCTGGGGGTGGGGGGGTAGCTTCAGGGAGGTATTTAGGGTATTACACCCCCTAATACATTTATTTTCTAGTAAATAGTTGGGTACAAGTACTTTCAGTCGGGTATGAAAAGGTGTTTGTCGGATTTCACTACAAATGTTTACATACACAGAGATAAAAACATACACACTCTCTCCCTTTCTGTTTTGAAAGTCTTGAAAAATGTTGGTAAGTTTACAAAATACTTTGGGCCAGATTTAAGAAAAGTGGCGCTGCACTCAGTTCACCACCACTTTGCTTAAGTCCCTTAGCGCCCCCTAATGCCACCATGTGTGCAGCGTATCTAAGATATGGTGCATCATGGAGGAAGTTAGGGAACAAGCGTCAGAATTTTTTATGCTAGTTCGGAGCTTTGCAGGATTAGCATCAAAAATGTTGAAGCTAATCCTGCAGAGCCCATTGAGGCCCATTTGAAACAATGGTGTGCCTCCTTTTAACACCTTCTCTGAGCAGACATTAAAAGTGCTGAAAAAAATGATGCAAATAAATCTCTTAGATCTTTTTACACCATTTTTTCAGCCCCCCTAACAGGGGAACGCCCCGTTTGCATGCATCATGCCTGGCACAGGCATAATGTAGCTCAAAAGGTTGCAAAGTGACACAATGCATGCATTGCACCACTTTGTAAATTTGCTGTGGTGATTTTGGTCTCGTTGGGCCACACTATCGTAAAAAAAATGATGATAATGTGGCACAAGGAGGTGCTAGGGGTTCTCAAATCTGCCTCTTCGTTTTTCCTCACCTAGTACCCCTACCAATCTGCATTCCTCGCCCTTTTCACTGTCCCTTATCCCCTCATGCACCGTGATCCTGTATAATATATTTTTACATTCTATGCCAGGATGATTGTTGGGAAAATCTGAAGCTCACCCCTCCCCAATCTTACTGACCAAGCTACACCCCCGTTTGTTCCTCTAACAGTTGAAAGCCAGTTCCACTTGTGGTAACCATTTGCTTCCCATTTTGCGCAGCTGCTCATGAGCAACTCAATTGGATTTCACTATGCATCTTGTGCTCCTGCACACTGAGCCCTGACATTAGAAATTCAAGATGAACTTTCCTTGGAACTCATGTAACGACAGATGGCCATTTTTAATCTTTGGGACAGACTTCATAAGGAACTATTGGATTCACAGCTCATGATAAAGGAATTCAATGATGTTTATGAAAGAAAAGTTGACGCACTTAAGTCGTTATCAAGGAATAGGAAGGAGACTTCTGTGACAGGCACACCTAAAGTGCCTAACTGAAAAAAGGAGAAGGTGGAGAGTGTGGAGATCAGTGATAGGCACACTTAGTGTGGGACATTATAGTGCATCAAGTGAAGTTCTAGACTTGGCAATCATTTCAAGTACAGTTCTATTTTATGTTTACTAAGTCAAGACTGGAGTTTTAAAGTTTTTTTTGTTTAACAAACCTCTCACTTCCTTACAGGTATATTGTGGATTTCCAAACAGGGTTCTAACTATTTATTCTGTAAATAATATAGGGGGTTATTACAACTTTGGAGGAGGTGTTAATCCGTCCCAAAAGTGACGGTAAAGTGACGGATATACCACCAGCCGTATTACGAGTCCATTATATCCTATGGAACTCGAAATACGGCTGGTGGTATATCCGTCACTTTACCGTCACTTTTGGGACGGATTAACACCTCCTCCAGAGTTGTAATAACCTCCATAGTGTGTTGTCATTATCCAGAATGTAACACCTTCTCCATTTTACTTAATGAATCCCGGGACACTTCCCATGAAATGGAGAAAGTGGAAAAATGTTCTAACCCACTATGCAAGACTATGTGGTAGGTAAAATTAGTTCTGAATACAAAACATTGTTGTTACTGCATTGTTTAGGGCCTGAGGGCCCAGAGGTTTTCAAGCACTTACCTGATCTAACAGCTGTAGAAAGTCAAATTTTAAATGAAATCTGTTTAAAGAAATAGGACTTGCATTGCTGACCAGAAGTTTCTAATTTTAGATAGAAATAATTTTGGTAAACAGTCCCAGAGGTAGAGTAAATCAGTACAAGAGTACATGACTGTTTTACGCAAATTAGCATCAACATGCATTTTTGGTGGGAGAATTGAGGAAAGATTGAAGGATCAATTCATGCTAGGTTGTAGTTTAAAGAAAGCGAAAGAATAACACTGGCAAAAAGACAACACTTTTTTCACTGAAGTGGTGACAGTTGCAAAAACATTTGAGCACAGTTGCCCTGTATTGAAGAGATAAAAAAGGGAAGTGAGTTCAATGTAAAAGAAAATGATGTGCATTTAGGAAACTCACACAAGAATAGTAAGGATCAGGTGGGAAATCAGAAATTCAGTAAAGATTTAGACCAGAAATTCAGGAAAGAACCTGGAAAAGATGGAAAGTAAAGTCAAGGGTGATGATTTAGATGTGGTAAACTTGGTCATTTTGCAAATTATAAGGAAAGTCTTGGATGGAGGCCACATGCAAAAGCTGTGGAAAAAAAGGACATATTACCAAGTGCTGTAGAAGCACTAACACTTTAATAAAATTCAGGAAGTGACATGTGATGAACAGGAAGATAATTGTAACTAGATTATTTTACAGGTAAAGGTAGGGGTTAGTGGTCCCATGGAGGTAGGACAAATTCAAGGAAAATCGGTTTCCATGTTATTTGATTCAGGGGCAAAAATAACTTTAATCCCCAAGGAATGGTTTGAGAAGGCTTGGGTGGGCAAGGTAAAATTACGCAAACCGGATATATGTCTAAACGTTATGGAGGAAAACCCATCAAGTTGTTGGGTTATTACAACAGGATCATTCAGTTTAAAGACAGGACAACAGCAGGGAAAATATATATCTTAATGAGATGGGACTCTTTCATTAGTTGGTTTCATCAGAAAGATTTAAATGTTTATCTAGACCCAAATGAGAGTCCTGCAGTTAGACTCAAACAGATTGGTCAGGTTGATGAAATAAGTAGTGGAAGATCAAATTATAAGCAAGAATTCCCAGACGTGTTTCAGGTGAAACCAGGATGTTTAACATAATATTGTGCATAGGATCAGAATATAAGGGTGCAATACCAGTGGTGAGCAAAATAAGAGGACAAAATGGGGATAGAATTGGAAAAAATGAAATAAAGTGGCATAATTGAAGAAGTAGAGGCAACTGAAAGGTTAGCTTCCGTGTCTATGGTGAAAGAGTCAAATGGGGATGTCAGACTCTGTGTAGACTTGCGTGGGTTGAATAAATGTGTAGTGGTAGATCACTATCCATTACCCAACATTAATGAGATGCTGTCTATGCTGAAAGGGGCAATATGATTTTTGTCTGTAGATATCAGCATATCACCAGTTGAAGTTACATCAGGACCTCTAGAATCTAAGTGCCTTTGTCACGCCATTCAGGACATTTAAGTTTGTAAGAATGCAGTTTGGTCTAATATAGGTGGCCGCAGTGTTCCAATGAGTAATGGAGGGAGTACTAAAGGGTGTTCCAGGAATTAAACTTTACCAAGAAACAATACTTTATATGCTATTTGGCCAAACTTCCTAACACAGTGGAGTTGTTCACACTTTTGTTTATTGAATTTAAGGTAAGATCCTGTAAGCTCGCCACCAGTTTTGCCCATAGTGGTGATAACTTAAGGATGGTTAGGAGAATGGTAAAACAAGTGGATCCTGTTTTACATTTTTATAATGCTCTGAATGTGTAAATTCTTTGTATTTATTTGATTTATTGTAAAGAGGAATTTATTAACCCCTTCGCTGCAAAGGCCTTTTCCCCCTCAGGTGCCAGGCCTTTTTTTTGGCTATTTGGGGCAGTTTGCGCTTACGCCCTCATAACTTTTTGTCCACATAAGCTACCCATGCCAAATTTAACTCCTTTTTTTCCAACATCCTAGGGATTCTAGAGATTCCCAGAGTTTGTGGGTTCCCCTGAAGGAGACCAAGAAATTAGCCAAAATACAGCAACAATTTAATTAAAAAAAAAAATAGGAAAAAAGGGCTGCAGAAGAAGGCTCATGTCTTTTTCCCTCAAAATGGCATCAACAAAGGGATTGCGGTGCTAAAATCACCAGCTTTCAGGAACAGGCAGACTTGAATCAAAAAACAAATTTTTCAACACAATTTTGGCATTTTACTGGGACATACCCCATTTTTACAATTGTTTGTGCTTTTAGCCTCCTTCCAGTTAGTGACAGAAATGGGTGCAAAAGGAGTCATTTGTGTAGATCCTACAAGTTTTTCATACAGAAAATACCAGCTAAAATAAAAAATATATTGAAATTGAGGTAAAAAAAAGCCATTTCGCTCCATGTTTTACTCTGTAACTTTTTCCTGCGATGTCAGATGTTTGAAAGCAATATACCGTTACGTCTGCTGGACTCTTCTGGTTGTGAAGATCTATAGGGCTTGTAGGTTCATCAAGAAACCTAGGTACCCAGAGCCAATAAATGAGCTGCACCTTGCAATGGGTTTTCATTCTATACTGGGTATACAGCAATTCATTTGGTGAAAGCAGTGGTTATTTGCACATCTTTGAATTCTGGAGTCCCCATACTAGCATTTGAATTACAGGGTATTTCTCAAATAGATGTCTTTTTTACACACTGTCTTACATTTAGAATGAAAAACTGTAGAGAAAGACAAGGGGCAATAACACTTGTTCTGCAATTCTGTGTTTCCCCAAGTCTCCTGATAAAAATGGTACCTCACTTGCGAGGGTAGGCCTAACGCCCGCGACAGGAAACGCAACACTGACACATCACTTTTTTTACATTGAAAACTGATGTGTTCTTTGGAAAGTGCCTAGCTGTGGATTTTTATCTCTAGTTCAGCCGGCACCTAGGAAACCCTACCAACCCTGTGCATTTTCGAAAACTAGTCACCTAGGGGAATCCAGGATGGGGTGACTTGTGGGGCTCTCGCCAGGTTTTGTTACTAAGAATGCTTTGCAAACCTCAAAATGTGGCCAAAGAAACACCTTTTCCTCACATTTCGGTGTCAGAAAGATCTGGAATCTGACAGGAGCCACAAATTTCCTTCCACCCAGCGTTCCCCCAAGTCTCCCGATAAAAATGGTAGCTCACTTGTGTGGGTAGGCCTAGTGCTCGGGACAGGAAATGCTCCAAAACACAACATGGACACATCACATTTTCCCAAAGAAACTAGAGCTGTTTTTTGCAAAGTGCCAAGCTGTGGATTTTGGCCTCTAGCTCAGCCGGCACCTAGGGAAACTTACCAAACCGGCACATTTTTTAAAACTAGACACCTAGGGGAATCCAAGATGGGGTGACTTGTGGGGCTCTCACCATGTTCTGTTACCCAGAATCCTTTGCACCTTGGGAAACTTACCAAACCGGCACATTTTTTAAAACTAGACACCTAGCGGAATCCAAGATGGGGTGACTTGTGGGGCTCTCACCATGTTCTGTTACCCAGAATCCTTTGCAAACCTCAAAATTTGGCCAAAAAAACACTTTTTCCTCACATTTCGGTGACAGAAAGTTATGGAATCTGAGAGGAGCCACAAATTTCTTTTCACTTAGTTTTCCCCCAAGTCTCACGATAAAAATGGTACCTCACTTGTGTGGGTAGGCCAAGTGCCCGCAAAAGGAAATGCCCCAAAACACTACCTGGACACATCAAAATTATCAAATACAAAACTACCTGTTTTTGCGGGGGGACATCTGCGTTTTTGATCGTGGCTCAGCAGCCAAACAGGGAAACCTACCAAACCCAGACATTTCTGAAAACTAGACACCCAAGGGAGTCCAAGGAGGTGTGATTAGCCTGGATCCCCCAGTGATTTCTTACCCAGAATCCTCAGCAAGCCTTAAATTTAGCTACAAAAATCATATTTTTACCACATTTCTTTGTGGGATCACTGCACCAGGGCACATTTCCCACCACCCAACGTTCCCCTCAGTCTCCCGGTAAAAATGATACCTCATTTGTGTAGGTGGGCAAAGTGCCTGTGACAGGGAAAAGCCTAAAACATGTCGAAATTGAGGGGGAACTAAAGCAGGTGCAAAAGGGCAGTTTGAAAAAAAAGATTTTTAGGCTGACAAGTTGGGCAGAATTTTTATCGGTATAGAAGAGACAATGCTGGGTGGTAGAAATTTTGTGGATTCCTGCAAATTCTGGAAAGTTCCATCACAAAAATGTGGGAAAATGTGTGATTTCCAGCAAAGTTGGAGGTTTCCAGGGCATTGTTGGTAAGAAAATGGTGCGGGGTGCATGTGAAGCACACCACCCTGGACTCATCCATATGTTTACTTTTCAGATGTGTCTACTCTTGTGGATTTTTCTAAATGGCAGTGTCCCAAAGTCCAAAAAGTGCAGCCCTCACCATTCCAAGTGCGACAATTTTGAGAGTTGGCCAAGGTCTCATGGCCCAAATGTAAAACCAAAACTTAAAATAATCAAATGTCCTCTTGCTTGCTGTGGGATAAGATGTTTTAGTGTGTGGGGGGAGAGCTGAAAGACTATTACCCCCTTCAGTTGAGGTGGGGGCATAACCATGCCTATACTGGTTGGTAGCCACCACCCACAATTTTTTTACAACAATTCCCTGGCATCTAGTAGACTTCATCTCCCCGGGGTGTGGATCAGGGAGTAATTGCCCCATCTGCCCACTGGTGGGCAGAACAACTTTGGCCCCATTTATTTGGGGTGGGGTTTGGCCGTACCCCCACCCTCTTATTTTGAAAAAAAAATCTTCCCTGGTCTCTGGTGGGCCTTCCAATAATAGGCCAATTTGCTCCCTGGGGGGCAGATATGGCCAACAGTAATGTGCCCCCATGGGGAGTGGCCCCCCCAAACAAAACACACACATATACATGCACCAATCCCTGGAGCCTAAGTGGTTTCTGCCCCCCAGGGGGGCAGATCGGCCTAATAGAAATATGCCAATCTGCCCCCAAGGGGAGCAAATATGGTCTAAAATAAATTTGCCCCCCCAGGGGAGCGAACCCTGCCTAAGGGGTCGCTCCGCTTGCGTGAAATTGGTGAAATAAATAATCCCCGGGTCCTAGTGGTTTCTGCTCCCTAATAAAAATAGGCCAATCTACCCCCAATGGTGGCAGAAATGGCCTAAAATAAATGTGCCCCCCAGGGAAGCGACCCTTGCTGAACGGATCGCTCCCCACATATACAAGAATAAAATAAATTTAAAAAAAGATCCCTGGTGTCTAGGGGTTTTTGCCCCCCCGGGGGCAGATCGGTCTAATTACAATAGGCCAATCTGCACACAAAGGGGGTAGAAATGGCTTAAAACGAATTCACCCCCCCCCCCGGGGAGCGACCCTTCCCGAAGTGGTCGCTCTCCTCAAGTGAAACTGACAAAAAGAAAAAATTCCTGGTGTCTAGTGGTTTCTGCCCCCTAATAAAAATAGGCCGATCTGCCTCCTAGGGAGGCAGAAATGGCCTAGAGTTAATTTTGCCCCCAGGGGAGTGACCCTTGCCTAAGGGGTCGCTCCCGACATATAAAAAAACACACACAAAAATATATATCCCAGGTGTCTAGGGTTTTTTGCGCCCCTGGGGGCAGATCCGCCTAATTATAATAGGCCAATCTGCCCCCAGTGGGTCAGAAAAGGCCTAAAAATATTTTGCCCCCCTGGAGAGTGGCCCCTGCCCAAGGGGGAGCTCCCCTTATGCGTAAATATAAAAAATATATATATATGGTGTCTAGTGGCATTTCCGCTGCCCGATCGCATCGTGGAAAAGGAAAGGCCTTTCCTCTCCTTTCAAGGCTCTCTCGCCCCTCCACGTGATCGTCGGAGAAGTGCTTTTGCTTCCAGTGTGGAGTGGTAGGACTCTGATGAGGTCAGCACACTGAAATCATCAGATGCCACAGGGGCGTTAGGAGGGGGCAGGGTGGAAGGGGAAGCAATTCCCCTTCCATCCCTGCCCAGCGAAGGGGGGGTGCAAGGCCCCCGAGGGGAGAGTTGCGCTTCCCCTGAGGACCCCGAACTGGACATAACAGTTACGTCCTGACGTAACCGTTACATCCAGGTCACCCAAGCGGTCAATGGACTCGATTGAACATGTTTTATGTTTACATAGTTGACAAAAATGTTAGTTAATTGTCAATAAAAGTTGTGCTTACTTAATTACTCTCCAAACTTGATAAAATAAAATATAGTTAATGAAGTGTCTTGCATGTTTTACAACAGAACCTTTCTGGCTCCTAACAGACTCCGTATCAATGCAACATCAGTGCTAGAAAAGAATGTAATGAAATGTTTAGAATGTTGCAGTTCATGGGTACACTCCGAGGAATAAAGACATGTGATTTACAGCTCCTTGTGTAGTGTATTCATTGGCATGTAAACTAGCTGGGGAGGACACTGCAACTGGTGCAAGCCTGGAATAAGTAATCTGAAGAAGAATGTGCTGTTCTGGAGAGTTTGCTGGAGTCCAGCAAACTGCTTGTGCTTGCCATGTGTGCCTTTGTCGAAGTGCTGGGTTAACGGTTGGCATTTGTGGAGGCAAAGTGCAACTCCAGCCTGTGTGAAACATTTGAATGGAAAGAAAGCTTTACTAAGAAGTCTACGCATCATTGGTCAAGAAACTACGACCGAGACCCCATTGAAAGGTACACCTCTGCCTTGCAAAATAAAGGAATACATTGCACAGAGACTTAAAGCTGGAGGCAACAATCAACTAGATGTTAGACCATGCAAACTGACTTCAAAGAGCAATGAGTTGAAGGCAACAATTGCAGTAGTGAAATTTGAAGATCGCAGCTAAGAGGCAACAAACCATCCCAATTAATGTCAAAGATGATCCTGAATTTAACACAGTGAAGTGTGCACAGAAATGATCATGATACAGCGTCAGGGAGCATGCTACTCTCAACGTCAGTAAGTGCCCCACTGGTTTACAATGCTGCCTCCTTCCTGAAGCCACCACCAACTTTTAATACTGCTAACAGGCAAAATATTGGCGATACATGGACTGCTGGAATAGGGACATTTGACAATTTTTTTGATGCTCTCGAAGAGACCGATAACAGGAAGATTATCAAATATCTCAAAACTGTTGCTGGTGATGGTGTGGAAGAAGTCATAAAGAAAATGCCAAGAACTGACAAAGAAGTCACGTGCCATCAGATTAAATATGCATTGAATCTCAAATTCAATCCAGTTCTAAATGTTGATTATGGACTATGGGCCTCATTCCGACCCTGGCGGTCTCTGACCGCCAGGGCGGAGGGAAGCGGAAGCACCGCCAACAGGCTGGCGGTGCTTCCTGGGCTATTCTGACCGCGGCGAAAAAGCCGCGGTCAGAAAAGGGGAACCGGCGGTTCCCCGCCGGTTTTCCCCTGGCCCAGGGAATCCTCCATGGCGGCGCTGCTTGCAAGAAAAGTAGCACTTCACATCGTGCCCCCCATGCACCCTCCTATAGCCAGATATGGTGCAGGAGACCCATTGAGTCCAATGTTTGCATTCTTTTATTTCCTGATTTACAGCAGGTGTTACAAATTATGCAAAAATGGCACAATAAAATCTTGTAGATTTAATTGCGCCATTTTTGCAGGCCTCCTTGCGCCGGAACGTCCCAGTTGCATACATTATGCATGGCACATGAACACTGTGGCGCAAAGGGTCGCAAAGTGGCACAATGCATACATTGCGCCACTTTGTAGATATGGCGTGGCATTCTGGCAATCTAACGCCACATTAGCGCTAGAAAAATGATACTGATGTGGCATTAGATGGCACAGGGCCATCCTCAAATTTGGGCCTTAGTCTGGAGCAAGTGTTGATGGCTGAGGAACGTACTGAGAGACAAGCTGCTGACATGTAGGCCGGAGGAGTCAGTCATGAGTGTGAAAAGTAAGCGGAAGCAAAAGACAGAAGGAAACAAAGTGATGTCCATGCGTCAAAAGAAGTTATGCTTAAGGTGTGGATTTTCGTACCACACAAAGGAAAGTGTCCCACCATTAAATAGATAGATATGTAAAGGCTGGAGGAACAGAACCATTTTGTGATTATGTGTGAAGTGAAAAAAAAAGTAAGTGCATCATGGTGAGAAAACAAAATGGCCACCAGAACATTCCAGAAGCAATGAATGCTCAATGCACATCCAGAAGGCAAAGCATTGACATCAGTTGAGGTAAATGGATACTAAATTAAGTCAATTGTCACCTAAGTCATTGTCAAACAGTTCGTCTGCCTCAATAATAAGTGAAAGTGAAAAATGTTATTGTGCCAGGTCAATATTTACTTCAGAGAAACATGCACATGTTGCACTGGTCGCATGTGAAGAAAAATGTCAGTCAAAGCAAAGACGACATGCCAAAAATTACTTGAAAATAAATGGCCGTTCTATACCTTTCATTGTTGACAGTGGTGCATCTATAAATCTAATGCCTGAAGAGAAATACATAAACAGTCTCCAGTACCTTGGCTTACACCATTGAAAACCAAAGTGTATACTTGAGCTCTATTGAAGCGCATAAAGAGTCAATGTTAATTTGTAGCGACAGCAAAGCATAAGAAAATGAAGGCACAAGCACCAATCCATGTGCTTCAAGGTACAGCATCAAGTGCCTGTTTGCTCAGTTTCGACACAGCTGCTAACATGGGACTCATTTTTGTGAATTACAACTTCAATTCTCATCACGAAATAGTAAGTACATTTTGTTTCATGGTTTAGGAAAGCTAAAGTCTATGAAAGTAAAACTGCACATCAGTAAGGATGTCCGTCATGTTGCTCAGAGACATAGACCAGTTGCTTTCTATTTACAAAAAGCTGTTTAATAAGAAGTTGAATCATTACTTAAGTATGACAATATTGGGCATTCCACTGGTCCAACACCACAGGTTTCTCCCATTGTAGTAGTGCCTAAAAAGGACAGGGAAGGACCTGTGCACATATGCTTTGACATGCATCAGGCAAACAAAGCAATTGATCGAGAACCACATCCAGTGCCACTCACTGCTGACATGATAATGCAATTGAATGGTGCTAAGGTCTTTTCTCGACTTGATTTAAATAAAGGTTATCATCAGATGGAACTTGAAGAAAGCTGCAGATACATTACAATCTTTTCGTTTTGTTGTATCATCGGCTGCAGTACTTTTCCAAGACGTCATTTGATGTATCCTACAACCTGTTGTGAATACATTCAACTATAGCAATGACATATTAGTTTTTGGAGCTACACAGAAGTAGCACAATAAAGCTCTCACACAAGTATGTCAATTACTCAGTGATGTAGGATTGGCTTTAAATACAGACACGTGTGAGTTCAACAAGACAAAACTGAAATTCTTTGGCCATACAATGGTACGTTCTTTTCTTGGCATGGCTAGTTACTGTTCCAGATAAACACAAGACTATGCCACTGTTAGTGCTCCACTACGAGAGGTGGCAAAGATTTTTATTTATTTCCAATGGTCATAAAAATGTGAGAAAAGTTTTAAAAGAATCAAACATGTCATTGAAAATGCTACTGAAATTGCATACGTCAATCCAAAGCTTCATACAGAGGTTGTGTTTAATGCTAGTTAAGTTGGGTTATGCGCTATCCTTGCACAGCATAGTGGATGCTCAAATGCTTGACGGCAGATTGTGGCCTACGCTAGTAGAAGTCTATCCCAAACAGAACATGCTTACTCACAACCCAAGAAAGAAAGTTTGGCTGTGGTATGGGATTGGGAACATGTCCATGCATTCCTGTATGGAAGACCTTTCACTCTGGGAACTGGTTATTAAGCTTTGCTGAATATCTTTGGCAATCCAAGAGCCAAGATGCCTCCTCCCATTGAACGATGGAGACTACAATTACAAGTCTATGATTATAAATTGGTGCATCGTCCAGGAGAAGATCAGAATCCTGCTGACTACTTTTCGACAGTGCCTATACAAGGTGATGGTATTCCATCCAAGGCAGCTGAGCCATAAGTAAATTTCATTGTTAAATCAAGTACACCAGTTGCTATATCTCTAGCCCAAATTGTGACTGCCATGAGCGATGATAGTGACTTGCAGAAGTTAAAAAACATAATTGTACATCAGTTATGAAACAAACACATTCGACCTCTCAATAATCATGGTGAATATAAGAAACACAAAATGTCAAAGATGAATTGCCCATTACTCAGGAAGGAGTTTTACTGTGAGGGTCAAGAATACTGATTCCAGAGAGTCTGTGACAGAAAGTGATTAAGGTGGCTCACAGAGAACATCATTGTGTAATTGCCCCAAATGAAGCTCTCCAAGATTGAGTTTGGTTTCCATAACTAGATGAGAGGGTTGAAAAGGAATTCAAGGCCTGTCATATCTGCAATTGCAACAGATGTTACTCAACACACTCTGAACATGACATAACTCCCTAGACATGATTGGGAGAGAATAATCATCAATTTTTTGGTCCACTTTATAATTGACATCATCTAATGGTGATTGTAGATGAAAACTCATGTTTTCTTTTGGTTGAAGATCTCTTATCCATGACTCATGAACAAGTTATTAAAAAAATAAATGGCATATTTACCACATGCAGCATCACAGCCATTGTGAAGTCTGATAATGAACCCCCCTTTAATAGTAAAGAATTCTAAAGAGTTCTGGTAGCATCTGGACATCAAGCATCAAAAGAGTACACCTTTATGGCCGCAGGCCAATGTACTTGAGCAAGAAAAAAGCAGTGCAGCATGAAACTCATGAGAAGCTCAGTTTGAAAACTGTATTGAATTCTACTGTACAAGCTTATAATTCAACACCTCACTCAACTACGCTGAAAGTCCTCTGACTTTGGTGTTTAGGAGAACAATGACAACCAAGTTACCTCAATGGTCCACCAAAAGAGATAAAAGTGAAAACATGATTCATAAAAGGGACTTGGTTAACAAGCAGAAAATGAAAGTTGATGCAGGAAAGAAGCGATATGCAAATTACATCTCATTGAGAAAAGGAGATTCGGTGATTGCCAGACAGATGCGCAAAAGCAAATCTGATGCTCCCTTCGATGCTGAACCTTTCCAAGTGGTGTCTATCAACGGACACATGGTGGTTGCTCAGTGCCCTGGGAAGTCTGTCACCAGAGACTCTTCTCTCTTTAGACTTGTGTTTCATCAGTCTTCAATGCGAAGTGGTGAAAGCAAGACTGCCTTTGAAAATTCAGTTACTGCTGCTGACTCCTTAACAACTATGGTAATTCCCGAAACTGAAAATGACACTTCCAGTAACCAGATCAGGTCGTATGATCAAAGCGCCACAAAGATTGATTGAAGGAATATATATCTATATACCTATACATGTATATATATATATATATATATATGTACATATATATATATATATATATATATATTATATTTGCCTACTGATTTTCTACAAAATTAAATTTTTTATCTAATAGAGGGGAGATGTAGGGGCATATTTACAAGCCCCTTGCACCCCTTAACGTTGCCGTAGCTAATTTCTTTTTATGCTACGGCGGCGCTAACCAGTCCCCCATCCTGCGCCATATTTACAGAGTGGTGCAGTGGTAGAATTGCACCACTTTGTACACCATTGCGCCACATTATACCTTTGCCTAGTATAATGTATGCAAGAGGGGCATTTCCCCTGCAGGGAGGCCCAAAAAATGGCGCAGTGAAAATAACAAGATTTCTCTGCACCATTCTAGAGTCATTTTTTGATGCCTGTTCAGAGCAGGTGTTAAAGTGATGCTAGACTATTTCTTATGGGCCTCCCTGAGCTTTGCTGGACTAGCGTCACAAATTTTGGCCCTAGTCCAGCAAAGAGCCACAATAGCGTCAAAAAGTTTGACCCTATTGTGCTTATGTGCACTATGGTGCGCTATATTGTAAATACAATGCTACCATAGCACCATTAGTGGGGGTACAGGGCAACTCAAGGAAACTGGTACAAAGGAGCTAATGCACCAGTTCCTTGTAAATATGACCCGTAATGTCTTGCATGTTTCAGAGCGGAACCTTTCTGACTCTTAATGGCCTCCATATCAGTGTGACGTAATTGCTAGAATAGATTGTAATGAAGCTTGGTTTAAAATGTTGCAGTTCACAGGTACACGCAGAGGAATAAAGAGGTGTGATTTACAGCTCCTTGTGTGGCATAGTCATTGGCGGGTATCCCGTCTGGGAAGGACGCTACAGCAAAATCAATTGAGCTTAAACAGTTTGTTATTAAAGTTAGCTCCCATCTCTGAGCTTTCTTTGCCATTTCCTATAAGATGATTGCATCATTCATTTCGTAGACGTTGCTCTGATGCTGTCCATACTTTAGAAAGGACAAAGATGTGTGCAGCCATTTTTATGGAACCATTGTTTACAACGCTATAAAACTAGGTTGCATTTATTTATTACATGTATCATTGGAAAGCTTAACATTGTCTGAAGTCAATGAATTCTCCATAATGACAAAACGAACTTGGTCACACATCCAATCAGTTTGTGAGGAATGCCCCCAAAGATAGTTTAGATCTGTGAATAATGAGTGGTTCCAATCAGTGTTTGTGTTCAAGTACAGCTTTAGCTGTCTCCCAAATTAAAGTAAAAAAAGATTTATAAATAAAAAGCATACATATGTAGGTACATACATAGAGGAGCTTTTGGTTAGCCCTCCATTGGTCCATTAGCATGCCATTCATGTTTTGATTCCAGCCATCACAGCTTACACCATTGGACAGTGGGTCAGTCCACTTCGGCCAATAGCTCTCTTGCATAATGGGGCATATTTACAAGCCCCTAGCGCTCCCTTGTGCCACATTAGCATAATCTTTTACGCCTAAGTGGTGCCTAAAGGGTCGCTCCGCTTGAGTGAGTTTGTCGTGTAAGAAAAAAATACCTGGAGTCTAGTGATTTCTGCCCCCTTGGGATAGATTGGCCTAATAAAAATAGGCCGGTCTGTCCCCAAGGGGGGACAAAAATGACCTAAAATAAATTTGTCCCTCAGAGGAAGGACACTTGCCTAAGGGGTCATTCCCCACCTATAAAAACAACAACAAAAAAGATCCCTGGTGCCTAGAGGCTTCTGTCCCCCTTGAAGGCATATGGGCATAATTAACATAGGCCGATCTGCCCCCAAAAGGGGAAGAAATGGCTTAATTATAAATTGCCCCCCTTGGGCAGCGACCCTTGCCTAATGGGATGCTCCCCTTCTTTGTTTACCTAGGGTAAACAAAATTCCTGGTGTCTGGTGGCCGCTGCAGGAATGGCCAGAGAGACATGAAAAGGAAAGGAAAAGCCTTTCCTTTTCTTTTCATGCCTCCCTGACCTCCCCTGCACTCCTGTACCGAGGAGAAACTAATCAGTTTCTCCTTGGATCACATTGAAAGCCATGTTTGCAGAGTGATGGAGGTGACCTCTGATGAGGTCAGTGCACGATCCTGCGCTGACATCATGGGACGTCACTGGGGGAGGGCAAAGTGGAAGGGGAAGTGATTCCCCTTCCATCTCTGCCCAGGGCGGTGCAGCTGAGGACGTAGCCATTACGTCCACGGCACCCAAGGGGTTCAGCAGAACACAAGATTTACACACGCGTAAATCAATTAATCAAGAAAAAAACGTTCTTTTTAGATCTCTCCTCACTTCATCTAAGTTAACATACCATTAGTAAATCCTAGCGTCGCTTAGGGACCCCAAGTCTGCAAGCACCAAACGTTTTCAAGGAATGTCTTAGTATACTGCAGAAAAGAGATCTCTTTTTACTGCTTCGCAAATAACTTCCTTCCGTGTTTCTCTCAGTTGTAGGTCGAGGTCGTCAGTGGGCCCTGTGAACCAGTTGTAGAAGTTCAGAGGGCTACTGGTTTCAGCGGGAGCAGCTGCAGAAAGTCCTTGGAGCTGGTGCAAATCCACTGCGGCGGACCACTTGGAAAAGCACTGCACCAGTGGACTTCAAGGTGAGTCCGGTGGGTCCCCTTGGAGTGTCGAGGTCACAAGGAGTGGATCGTCAATATAGGGCACAAGGTGGCTGGGTGCAGATCAAATCGGTGAGCCAAGAGCTGTGCGTAAAGGTTCCCTTGGAAGCAGGAGGGTTCCAGAATATTGTCTGGTGGTGGCAGTCTGGTTGTTACCGGCCAGCAACCATGCCAGGGTTAGCTAGCTTTGCAGGGGTCACCTCTAAGGTGGACTCTAGATACATTTTGCAATATATCCAATACTAGTACCAGATTGGATTTATCATTCTGAGTTGTTTGATACCAAACAACCCAGGGTTCAGAGTAGCCATCACGTAGGTGTGAAACTCGTACTGACAAGTGTCCAGCACATGGATTTAAAATAGCTGTTCTGTTCACTTACTATGACACAGGTTTGGCAAGGACACAGTAGGGGCATATTGCTCATGCATCTATGCCCCCACATACAGTATAGTTCACCTTGCCGTAGGGCTGGCAGACCTGACAGGGGGGTGACTTACCTATATTGCATGCAATGTGTAGTGGACAGGGGCTGTGTGTCATGTCAGGTTTGCATTTTAGGATTGTACCATGACACTCGGGCCCTCATTATGACTTTGGTGATCTTTTGGAAAGACCGCCGTCATCATGGGCACCCAAAGACCTCCGGTGTTGGTGGTCTAAAGACCGTCATATTAGGACTGCACATTTAAGGACGGAAATATGACACTGTCGGCCTGACCGACGGTGAGTGAGAAACGGTTACACTGCAGCGCTGGCGGTGGAAACGGTGACACCCATCCCCTCCTGGATGACTACCTCACCCAGACAGGTAGGCGGACCATCTAAATGGGTGTGTGTGAGTTGTGTGCATGTGTGTGATGTGTGATGTGTGCGTGTACGTGTATGTGTAGCGGTATGGGTGTGCATGAGTGCGTGTGTGTATGTATGTGTGCGTGGAGGGTGTGTGTGTCTGAATGGAAGCAAAATGGAGGCGTGTGTATCGAGGTGCGAAGGAGTAGGTGTGTGTATTGGGGTGCATGTGAGTAGAGGTGTTTGTATGGGTGCATACGAGGGAGTCGTGGTGTATGTCAGGGACTGTGTTGATGAGTGGCAGTGTGTGTATGAAGGTGTGCCGATAAGTGGGGGTGCGTGTGCTGACGACAGGACTGCATATTCCTGTCACCGGGTGCGTTACCGCCAGGGTTTTTGTGGTTATGCTGACTCGTAATACCACTGGCGGTCCTACGCCTGCCACTGGACCGGAGGTGTTCAACTCTAGCCCGGCAGTCCGACCGCCCTGGTGGTTTCAGCGGCATTGTTGCGCTTTGTCTCTGACCAAACCGCCGCAGTCATAATACGGCGGTCTTCACCACTGGCCTGGTGGTGGTAAAGCCGCCATTGTGAGTGTGGCGGTCTTCAGACTGCCACACTCGTAATGAGGGCCTCAGTCTGCAATGGCTGTGCTGGTTGCATCTGGATGCATGGTCCATGAGAGTGGCACAATGTGTGCTGCTGCCCTCAGGGGCCTACCCTTAGTACCCCATTCCCTGGGTAACTAAGTACCATTTACTAGGGACTCATAGTGGCAGTTAAGGGTGTTGCCAATTGTTCCAATGCATCACAACAGCTTTGGGAAAGAGATCTGGCCCAGAGACCCTGGTTAGCAGGGGCCCTAGCCACTCACAACTTTAAGGCCACATCAAATACCAAGCAAGAAGTGGTGGCTAAATATGACAAAAGAGGCCTTTTCTCACAACCAGAAGATGCGAAGCAAAAATCATCCCTTGATTGCTTCTCAGGACTCTGACTCAATCAGGACTTCTTTCCTGAGATCCAAATGGGACTTATCTCCAGTGTGCTGCAGGAACTCCACATGCGCTACCTGGCACACAATAGTGAGCATTTTTCTTTGGGCACTTCACTTTATGGTAGAAACCTCCCAAGATGACCACTGCCCCCAGGAATTCTGGCCCTTGTAGTCTAGATGTAAGTTTTACAGCTCTAAGCAGCTTGTTATAACCAGTGGCAAAACTTGAGAAGGGTCTCCTGCAAAATACGTAGAGTAGGTGCCCTATGCTCCAGACCCAATCAGATTCTCTTAGACCAGGGGACCACTGCCCATGCCCACAGTGCTGGAGGGGGGCCCCTGGAGCTCAGTGGCTCAGAGGGGGCTATTGTTACACCATTGGTTATAATCCTTTATAAAGACAGTCCTAAAACAGCTTGAGTGCCGAGTGGAGAGAATGGGCCCTCACATTGTTGCCCTGGCATTCACATTTAGTGGGATTTGGGACACCCTATAGAAGTACTTCTCTATTACCTCAGGATATTGACAGTTTGGTGCACGACTCTGCTTTCTATGGCGGGCTTGATAACATTCCATGAGGAACTGCTTTACATATCAAGAGTACAGAGTCAGCACACATTAAATTCTTCATGTCATAGATGCCATGCATGCATAAACCAATCGTTCTATTTTTTTTTTTTTACTGCAGCAAGCTTTTTTAATGTTGATGTCAGAAATCACAATGCAAGCCAGACTTGCTCGCTGTGCCAATACTTGTTAATTGCTGGACATGGATTTTTATCAGGGTTGTATTTTGATTCTTCCTTAATGTTCATCAATGGGAATAAATAGCTTTGGACTATCAATTCTCCGTGTCTGTGAGCAGGTTGTTTTGCAATTTCCAACACTGAAGAATCAGAAGAAACAGGCAAAATCTGTGAAAGCTCCCATTATTACACATTATTACACATTTTATTGCACTTCTGCAATTTCGTTCCTTCCCAAATGAGTGGCTTCATTGAGAGAAAAACCATGTTAGAGCCTAACTCTTTGGCTTCAACATGACTATTTTAACTACTCCAAAAACTACGAATTCATCATTAAACTTTATTTCAGTGACAGTATGTCAGAAGTTTACAACCTACAATAGAAGAAGGGCCACCAGAGTGTCACAATTTTGTTGGCAAGTGTGGTAAATCCTTTAAATATATATATCTGCTATCTCTTGCAGAATTGTCAGATTTAATTCAAAAAACGTTGTTTCTAGCTCAAATGAATCAAAGGTTACTAACAGAAAGATCACTCATGAAACCACGCAGTGGCATTTCCTTTACAAACTTTAGCTGGTCACTTTTTAGTTGCTGAACGCTGGATTTTGGTATTAAATTGATACCAAAGTGGTGATAAATTTGTCCGGATAGTATAGTGTGCGTTAACTTGATAAAATGGCTACATGAAGCTTCTACAAATTGTGCCACTTTATGCAACATAATTTGCCTTTTCTTGCTGTATAATTTAGTTAGCCCTGCCACCTATTTGGTAAGTACATTGCTGCATAATTCCAGTAGCCCTAAATAAAATGATTCTTTCAATGCATGTCTTTATTATAGATCCACAACCAAACTCATACTACAATTTGTTCTCTAGTCACATCCTTTTGTATGTTCTTTGAAGTGACACATTTTATACTCAAATATCTCATATGTTCAGTAACTCCTATCAACACACATATCCCAATTAAGAGTTTTGTGATAAATATCAACAGGTCAAAGCTGCTGATATTTATTGGGGGAAAAATGCTTGGTATTGACCGGACCATGAGGATTTTGGTGCATTTTTCGCCACTATCATAGGCTAGATGTTGCATTTACCTCTTTATGTTGCCCCTCCATTAATAGAGATCTGTTTTGGTTACCTTTGACTGCTTATCTTGATGCTGTTGCTTGCAAACCTATTAATTGTACATTATCTGAAACTTTTAAGCCACCTTAAATGGTTTGCTTTCTCTGTTCTTGATTGACTTTAATTTCAATTTCATTATATGCTTTTAATTATTATTAATGCTTTCTTGTTTTTAATATACATTGTACCTCTCTTCTTTTTATTGGTCTTGTTCCTTTTATTGTTTCCCCTCCCCCCTTTTTTTCCCTCGTTTATCACCCATTACATTTAAAATGTTAAACAGCTTTTTCAGTTCTTTCCACATTTATACTGTTATAGTTGCGATTGACATTTTGTACTGCTATTATGAGTTTATTGTGTATTTGATTTCAATAAAGCTGATTTACCTTAAAAAACTTGGCTCACTTAATGGCCCTCATTACAACCCTGGCGGTCGGTGATAAAGTGGCGGTAATACTGCCAACAGGCTGGTGGTAACTACTGCCAAATCATGACCATGGCGGAAAGAGCTCAGACAGACAGCTACTTTACCACACCGACCGCCAGGGTGGAAACAACAGCCACCACGGCGGTAGCTGCCTACAGCCAGGCGGAAGACAATGTTCCACCCACTGTATAATGACAATCCAATCCGCCACCTTTTCTGGAGCGGTAACAACGACATCAAAAGCCTGGCGGAAACACTGCACAGAAGGGAAACGACTCACCTTTGGAGACACAGGGAACAACCACGCCGCCATGGAACCCGGGCTGCAGATTTTTCCAATGATCTTCTACGTCCTGCTCCACCACGAACACCAATGACGACCAGGGTGAGTACAGCCACCTAGCACACAAGGGAGGGGGAGAGGAAAAAAAGAGAGTGACACACGCAAAACACATACCACCCCACCCCCAGCACCATACACACAATCAGATGCAGTAAGTAAACATATATACCCCTTACCCCCCAGGAATAATGCAAGGACAACACAAATAGATGAAAGTGAGTGTAATAATATAAATACATCAAAAATACGTACATCCAATCTAAAAGTATATACATATGTACAAATCAAGGGACACTGCCCAGTCCTTAATGTGCGTGGGCCACAGGGCCACATGACAAAGTCCAAGGCCCCCCTTGTCTCCTGCAACAACACATAGAAAACACTGCAGGGGCATCAGTTCGAAAATAGGCAGGCACCTCAGGGAGATGGGGAACGGGGGGCACTCCAGCCGGCAGATGGAACAACACCACTAGTCGTTGAGGGGGCAACATGCCATGTGCTTGGTTCTGGGGAATGCAAGGCCACAGTCTCTCAAGTGGGTGACTAGCCCAAATGCTCTGGAGGGGCTAACATGCCCTGTGCTTGATCCTGGAGAGTGCAAGGCCACAGTCTCTCAAGTGGGTGACTTGCCCACATGCTCTGGAAGGGGCAACATGCCCTGTGCTTGGCCCTGGGGAGTGTAAGGCCACAGTCTCTCAAGTGGGTGACTTGCCCACATGCTCTGGAGGGGGCAGCATGCCCTGTGATCTTCATCCTGGGGAGGATGGGGTGAGTGGGTGGCTTCCCCACTGGTTCTGGAGGGGGTACCGTACCCTGTGATCTTCATCCTGGGGAGGATAGGGTGAGTGGGTGTCATATCCACTGGTTCTGGAGGGGGCAACGTGCCCTGTGCTTCTGATCCTGGGGAGTGCAAGGTCACGGTCTCTCAGCTGGGTCATACCCACAGGATTTGCAGGGGGCAGGCCACACAACAGCCCGTGGTGGCAGGTCCACAGAATGTCCACCGGCAGTGACTGCTGCTCAGTGGTGGCAGTGGTGCTGCTGCTGGTGTTGGTTGTGGGGGGAAGCTCCAGCCCATCCCCGGCAGCCTCGGACGGCTGCCCTCTGGTGCTGCTGCTGGTGCTGGTGGTGGGGGGAAGCTCCATCCCATCTCCTGCAGCCTCAGGTGGCTGCCCACTGGTGCTGCTGGTGCTGGTGGTGGTTGTGGGGGAAAGCTCCAGCCCATCCACGGCGGCCTCAGATCGCTACCCACTGCTGCTTCTGCTGGTGCTGGTGGTGTGGGGAAGCTCCAGTCCATCACCTGCAGCCTCGGACGGCTGCCCACTGGTGCTGCTGCTGGTGCTGGGGGAAGCTCCAGCCCCTCCCCTGCAGTCTCGAATGGCTGTCCACTGGTGCTGCTGGTGGTGGTGGGGGGAAGCTCCAGCCCATCCCCTGCAGCCTCGGATGGCTGACCACTGCTGGTGCCGGTGCTGCTGGTGCTGGTGGTGCGGGGGAAGCTCCAGCCCATCACCTGCAGCCTCAGACAGCTGCCCACTGCTGTTGGTGGTGTTGCTGGTGCTGGTGGTGGTAGTGGGGGGAAGCACCAGCCCATCCCCTGCAGTATCGGACGACTGCACAAACATGGTTGGTGATGGGGGCTCTGATTGAGTCCCTGCACCAGGCCCCTTGCCCTTCCTGGCTGCAGCTTGGGATGGCTCTTTGCTCTTCAGGGCCGCAGCTGGTGCAGGCCCCTTGCCATTCCTGGCACCAGCTGGGGATGGCTCCTTGCTCTTCAAGGCAGCAGCTGGTGCAGGCCCCTTGACCTTCCTGGCAGCAGCTGGGGATGGCTCCTTGCCCTTCCGGGCAGCACTTGGGGCAGGCACCCTTTGCATGATGCTGTCTGGTGCCCTGGATCCTTTACCACCCTGAGTTGCTGTGGACACTTCTGGGCCCATGGACTGGGTCGCTGAGGTGCTTGCCTGGGTTTTACCCACCCTGGCCAGACGTGAAGGACAGGGGAGAGGGATGGGGAAGAGGTCATTGGTGGAGAGGAATAACTTCTTAGGGACATTGGGGTGGGAAGAGGGAGAAGGTTTGTGACTGGAGGAAGAATGAGAGGTTGCAGCAGGTGTCTGTCTGCTGTGTTTGGTTGCCCCCTGTGTGTAAGGGAGCCGTGTACGCCAACGGTGGTGTTGGTGCAGACATTGACCAAGTGTATCCTTTGTCTCTTCCTCCCCCTTTTTGTTTGGTCATCCTGTCCATATGTGCATTAGCATCACCTGGCCGAGGAGCAGAGGCACCAGCAAAGGAGGGAGCTGCATTCCACAGGACCCAGGAGGCCGAGTCCACCGATGCTGAGGGCACCAGTGGGACGGAGGGTGAGGGGAGCACCACTGCGGAGACTGGAGGGGACAGTTCGGACACGGATAACTCCTCTGATGGAAGCTCCCTGGTGGCGGCAGACACCTCTGTGCCCACCCCAGCTACAGGTATAGCCGCCACCCCCGTACCAGCACTGTCCTCCCAGCAGTCCCTCTGCAAGTAGCCCGTGCCCGCTCACCCAGGAGGGTGGGCATCTCCTCTGCCCCTGGCACCTCAGGCCCTGTCCCAGTGAGCCCTGCTGCCATGAGTGAGGAGGCTATTGACCTCCTGCGATCGATCTCTGTTGGGCAGTCAACCATTGTGAATGCCATCCAGTCAAATGAATTTCTGGAGGGCATTCACACTGGCTTGGCGGCTCAACAAAGATCAATTCAGGCTCTGGCCTCCTCTCTGATGGCAGCCATTGTCCCTGTTTCACCCTCCCAATCCCATTAACCTCAGCCCCAACCTATCCCAAGCACACAGGCAGACGAGCATGCACACATGGCAAACCCAAGCACCACACTTCATCCCACAGGCACTCACACAAACACCATCCAGATGCAGACATACCATCATCCACTGCCTCCACTGTGTCCCACTCCTCCTCGTTCTCCACCTCCCTGCCAGTTGCGTCTCCACTCAAACCTGCATGCACTACATCCTCATCCATTAACCCTATCACCAGCACAACTATCAGATCACACACCTCACTGGCAGACACCACCCCCATATCCATGCTCACGTCCCCTGTGTTCTCTCCCACTGTGTCTGTGCCCCCTCCTCCCAAATTACACTAACGCAAGCACTCAGACACCCAACAGCCATCCACCTCACAACAGCATCCAGTCCATGCACCTGCACCCAAAATCAGCAGACAGATACCTCCTTCAACCACTCCCTATTCCTCCTATCTCAAACCTTCTCCCTTTCCCACCCCAATGTCCCTAAGAATCTTTTCCTCTCCACTATTGACCTCTTCCCTACCCCTCCATGCCCCATCCTTCACGTCAGGTCAAGATGGTCAGAACCCAGGCAAGCACCTCAGCCACCCAGACCATGGGCATAGTAGTGTCCCCAGCAACTCCAGGTGTGAAAGGATCCTGGCCACCAGCCAGCCAGATGGAAAGGGTGTCTGCCCCAGGTGCTGCAGGAAGGGAGGGCAAGGAGCCTGCCCCAAGTGCTGCAGGAAGGAAGGGCAAAGAGCCTGGTGCTGGGACTCAGTAGGAGCTCCTGCCACTAACCATGGTGGTGCAGCTGTCCGAGGCTGCATGGGATGGGCTGGAGCCTCCCCCCACCACCAGCAGCAGCACTGCCACCAGCACCACCACCAGCACCATTGGGCAGCCGTCCGAGGCTGCAGGGGATGGGAAGGAGCTTCCCCCCACCACCAGCAGAAGCAGCAGCACCATTGGTCTGCCGCCGAGGCTGCAGGGGATGGGCAGGAGCTTCCCCCACCACCATCAGCACCGCCACCAGCCCATTGGGCAGCTGTCTGAGACTGCAGGGGATGGGCTGGAGCCTCCCCCCACCACCACCGGCAGCACCGCCACCAGCAGCATTGGGCAGCCATCCAAGGCTGCAGGGGATGGGCAAGAGCTTCCCCCCACCACCACCAGCAGCAGTAGCACCATTGGGCAGCCGTCCGAGGCTGCAGGGGATGGGCTGGAGCCTACCCCCACCACCATCAGGAGCACCATTGGTCACCTGTCTGAGGCTGCAAGGTATGGGCAGGAGCTTCCCCCCACCACCAGCAGCATCAGCACCACTGCCACCACTGAACAGCCATCACCGCCGACAGACATTCATTAAACCTGCGTCCATGAGCTGTTGTGCTGCCTGACCCCTGCAAATCCAGTGGGTATGACACCCACCTGAGAGACCGTGACCTTGCACTCCCCAATATCTGCACTAAAGGGCATGATGCCCCCTCCAGAACCAGCGGAGATACCATCCATTCACACTACACTCCCCAGGATGAAGCGCATAGGGCACGATGCCCCCTCCAGAACCAGTGGTGATGCCATCCACTCACCCTATCCTGCCCAGGATGACGCTCACATGGCACGATGTTCCCTCCAGAACCAGTGGGCAAGTCACACACTTGAGAGACTGTGGCCTTGCACCCCCCAGGACCAAGCAGGGCATGTTGCCCCATCCAGAGCATGTGGGCAAGTCACCCACTTGAGAGACTGTGGCCTTGCACTCTCCAGGACAGAGTAATGGGCATGTTGCCCCCTCCAGGACCAGTGGTGTTGTTCCATCTTCCGGCTGAGGTGCCCCCCATGTTCCCCACCCCCCTGAAGTGCCTGCCTATTTTCGACCTGATGCCCCTGCAATGTTCTCTCCATGTTGTTGCAGGAGTAAAGTGGGGCCTTGGAATTTGTAATGTGGCCCTGTGGCCCATGAACATTGAGGACTGGATGGTGTCCCTGCATTTGCAAATATGTATTTACTTTGTGATTTGGATGCATGTATTTCTACTATTTTACCGTATTACACTCACTTTCATCAATTCCTTTTGTCCGCGCATTATTCTTGAGGGGTACCGGGTAAATATGTTATATTGCTGCATCTGATTGTGTGTATGGTGTTGGGGGTGGGGGTGTTGTGTGTGTGTGTCACACTCTTTTTCCTCCCTCCCTCCTTCCCCTCTGTGCTAGGCAGCTGAACTCACCGTGGTCGTCTTCGCCGTCATTGGTGTTTGTAGTGGAGCAGTACGTAGAAGAGCATTGGAAAAACATGCAGCTCGGGCTCCATGGCGCTGTGGTTCTTCCCAGAGTCTCCACAGGTGAGTCGTTTCCCTTCTGTGCAGTGTTTCCGCCAGGGTTTCGTTGTCGTTGGTACTGCCCCGGAAAAGGTGGCGGATTGGTGTGTCATAAGACAGTGGGCGGAACATTGTCTTCCACCTGGCTGTAGGCGGTTACTGCTGTGGTGCCTGTTGATTCCGCCCTACGGTTGGTGTGTTAAAGTGGCTGTCTGTCTGTCTGAGTGGTTTCCGCTGTGATCATAATTTTACGGTATTTACTTCTGGCCTGTTGGCGGTATTACCGCTGCTTTATCACCAACCGCCAGGGTTGTAATGAGGGCCTATTTCTTCATCAGGATCTCATCATTCTCTGGGTGTGTGATGCATGCACCCGATTTGTGATCCCAGCGCATTTTACTGCAGCATTCGTGATCAGAATAACCTGAAAGGGACCTTTCCAGCGTTGCTCTAAACAGGACTTTCTCAAGTGTTTTTTAATCAGGTCCCACTCCCCAAGACCAAGGTCATGGCACTGCTCATGGTTTGGATTTGCTGTAGCAGCTTCACCCTGTTGAGAGACAGAATGCACTGCTTATCTGTAATATTCACAAGAGCATTCGCTGGAACTTCAGCTAGTCTCATTGCTCTCCCCATTAGGATCTCGTGGGGTGACAAATGGGTATTCCTGTCAAGTGTACTTCACAAACTCAAAAGAACTAAAGGTAAAGCATCAGGCCATTTCAAGGAAGTGGAAGCACACACCTTTGCCAATCTTGATTTGATAGTACCATTTAATTTCTCCACTATTCCAGAAGCCTCTGAAAAATGACTGCAATGAGCTTCTGCTCAACTTGTTGTGCTGCACATACCATTTTTATTATCTCACTATTGAAACTGGTACCTCAATCAGACTCCAGATAGACAGGCATGCCACACCTTGGAATAAGGTCTCTCAGCAATAACTTTGCAACTGCAAGACTATCTTTTCTTCTGTTTGGATAAGCCTCCACCAACCTCGAGCAAATACAGACAATTACCAAAACATATGTTAACCCATTGCAAATAAGGATTTCAATGAAGTCCATTTGCTTCCGGTTAAAAGTTCTTTCTGATCTTCCTACATGACTCACTGTAACTTTTGCTTGTTTGCCTACATTAGTCTGTTCAGATGCCACACATCAATGACACAATTCGTCATCTTCTTGAAGGTACGAATCATAACATCCCTACCTAAAGGTGTCTGGCCATATAACTGTCTGGTCATTGGTGGTAATAGACTATCTGGCAATACTGGTCTCCCATCCACTGAAACCCAAACTTTATTTTCATTCATTCCACATTCTGCTCTGATCCAGCTTTGCTTTTCTGATTCCGGAGCATTTTCTTGCATTCTTCTCAGTTTGTCCCAATTGTCAGCCATTCTCAGCATAATACAAAATACATTTTCATTTTGTTATTTATTTGCGAATGAGTTGTTGAATGGAATGTGTTGGCCACAATTGCACAACAGCATGCCACTTCATCAGCATATCTGTTGCCGACTGTGACATAACCATTGTCACTCTTGTATGTGTCAAAGCCCAGCTCACCTGAGTTCTTGTTCAGTTCTGATGGAGGTTGAAGACAATCCGACCCCACCCTGAAACTGCTTGTTCCAGCACACTAGTTTTTAACACAGTGCACTAAGAACAGAAGCTCAAGGGTAGGGGGGAAGTGGATAAAATAAAAAAAAGAGAGACAACACCGTTCTTGCGTTTCCACTGTTGAAGTGCTGCACAAATCTGCGGCCCTTTCTGACTTCTGTAGAAACTGGTGCCTAATGAAACATAAACAAAGAACAGATAAGTGCAACCTATTCCTAAATGGGTTCCTGACTATCCCTTTATTTATTAGAAATTCTCTTCTAAAAGTACCTCTTGGATCCTGGTCTCGAGTTTCCAGGTTTGGAATGTGTTACTGCTCTGGGATGTGCTTTCTATTACTGTAAAGCTTCTAAAACATTAAACAAATACCGTTATCAGAATTACCAATATCAAACATTCATCTTAATATAACTAAAGCCTAAATTCCCAATAGCAGACTCACTTTTCCCATATCTCCAGAATCTTTTGGAAAACAAATACTGTACTTTTACATCAAAATACAGCATGTAATTTGTGCAAGTCCTTGATTTACTGTTTGCCTTGCTGTTAATGGTTTCCACTGTTCGATTCTTAAAAGTTCCATAAAAAAAAAAAAACAATGTTTGTTTCACAAAGCTCCGCAAGGTATTCTTGCAACAAAGAGCCTGAATCACAATGTTCGTGGAAGGTATCTCGCCTCAAACCGTCCACACACGAATCCAGAAATTGCTGTCAAAGTTCCTTCAGATAATAAAAAGTTTTGCACTTACTTGTTGCTGGCAAGAGATACTGATCAGTCTAACCTTGTCTTCTTTCTCCTTTGCAGGTTGTTTGTAGGAGAGAGGCTGAGGCAAGGAGGAACCGGAAACCAGAAGAAGGAAGAGCCAGCAGCTGCGCCCATTGAAGCCAATGAAAGTCTGTAGAGAGCAGGAGTGCCAGCGCCGAGGGATCTGTTCTCAGGTAAGCGGGAGATAGACGAGCACAAGCACTGGGTGAGGCTCGGGGGCTGCCTTTTATAGACAGGGCTGGGTGAGGTCCTCACATGCTGCACATGTTCTTGAAAGGTGTGCAGAGTTTCAGTTATTATGCAAATGAGTTGAATTAACACATGGCCTAGGAAGGAGTGTTTTAAAGAAGCCTTGGTAAAAGCAAGGCCCAATGTGTAAACAAAACAGCACATTAAACAACATACACAGAAGCCTAAGGGGGGGGGAAGGGTGAGATAACAAGAAAGGGTTTGAATAGTAAGTTTAAAAGGGAGCTATTACAGAACCCACTAGTGCAGTGAGAGGGGACATGCTCTTTGCTGTGCACAAACCCTAACAGTTGCCCCCCTCAAAGGCCCTCCTACAGGACGGGGTTTTCCTGGGTTTTTTAAATAAAACCGTCTAATCAGCTGTGGGGCATGTACATATGATGCTGGTTCCCATGAATTCTCAGATTCATCATATCCTTTCCATTCTACTAAATAAAACAGACGTCCACTAATTCTTTTTGAGTCTTTTATGCTTTTCACTTCATATTCTAGATTTCCCTTAATTGGTATGGGTGGAGGTGGTGGTTCAGGTCGGGTTTTTGGGTTGTACGGCTTAAGCAAGGACACATGGAATGTAGTATGTACTGGATATTCTTTTGGTAAATCTAATTTTACTGTTACCGGGTTTACTATGGCAGTTATACTAAAGGGTCCAATGAAACGTGGTTGCAGCTTTCGGGATCCCTCTATGTTTAGGTTCTTTGTGGAGAGCCATACCTTGTCACCAATTGTATACATTGGGGCCTCAGATCTGTGTTTGTCTGCTTGTCTTTTCATGCTTTCCTTGTACTTTAATAAATGTTTCCTGGCTTTGTCTTGTATGTCACCTAACCTCGTTAGTCTATCCGTTACTGTAGGCAACAGGGACTCTTCTAACAAAATGGGTATAGCTCTTGGATGATACCCCTGCAAGAAATAGAATGGTGAGCAAAGTAGAGCTGAATGCTCAGTATTATTATAAACAAACTCCGCTACAGGGAGAGCTTCCAACCATTCACTAGAATAATCAGCCAATAAACAACGTAGCGTTTGAAGTAAGGTTTGGTTCAGTCGTTCAGTCTGTCCATCTGTCTCTGGGTGGAAAGCAGTGGATAATGCCACATCTATTTTCAGTTTTTCACATAATTTTTTCCAAAATCTAGAGTTGAACTGGCTCCCTCGATCTGACACCACTTTGCTTGGCAAACCATGTAAACGCACAATTTCCCTTATAAAAATATCGGCAAATTCTGCCGCCGTGGGTAATTTCCGTAATGGTACAAAATGTGCCATTTTAGATAAAAAATCCACTATAACCAACACTGTTGTGAAGGATTTTACAGGTGGTAAGCCTACAATAAAGTCTACGCTCACAGTGTGCCAAGGTTGCTTGGGTGTTGGCATTGGTATTAACAAGCCGTCAGGGGCCTTATGAGAAGATTTATGTCTTGCACAAATTGGACAGGTAGTGACAAATTGCTTAATGTCCTTTCTTATAGTGTCCCACCAAAAGTGTTTTTGCACATTTTCCAGGGTTTTTACCCAACCAGGATGACCTGCCAACGGTGAGGCGTGATGCCAAATTATCACCTGTGTTTGTAATTCAGAGGTGGGCACTAACAGCATGTTGTCGTGATACAATAAACCTCGTTGTATTGTGTTATGGGAATCCTTTAACCAATCCTGAGGTGCTATTTGCATATGTGCATTATATAGATCTGTGATGAAATCCTTCTGTTGTACTGGTGCCAAAAACTTTTGGGGAGGAATAATGGGTTCTCCTATTTTATCTTGTTTCATGTCTGAGGTATGTCCGTATCTAGATAACACATCAGATTGAATTTGTTGTGCACCTGGTCTATAGGTTATAACAAAGTCAAATGTGCTAAAAAAATTTAACCAGCGCATCTGACGTGGTGTTAGTGCTTTAAGTGATCCAAAAAACTGTAGGTTCTTATGGTCAGAAAAGATTGTAACTGGGTACTTGGCTCCCATTAAATGATGCCTCCATTCTGAAAAGGCTACTTTGATAGCTAGTAGTTCCCTTTCAGCCACAGTGTAATTTTGTTCAGCTGGTAATAACTTTTTGGAATAGAAGGCTATAGGATGTAACTGGCCATCTACTATATCTCGTTGAGAGAGAACTCCTCCTAAAGCTACTTGTGAAGCATCCGCTTCAACAAAAAAGGGCAAGTCAGGATCAGGATGTTTCAGAATTGGGGCTGAAGTGAACTTTTGTTTTAGGAGTTGAAAGGCGTGTGCCGCCTCATCAGTCCAAAGAAATCGTTGCCCTTTCCGCAACAAGGTAGTTATTGGGGCCGCAATGTCTGCAAAATGTGCAATAAACCTCCTATAAAAATTGGCGAAACCCAGAAATTTCTGAATATCTTTTACAGTGGATGGTTCTGGCCAATCAGCAATAGCACTGATTTTCTTTACATCCATAGTTATTCCTTGAGGTGACAGGCAGTATCCTAAAAAGTCCACCTTGCTGACATTAAAAGTACACTTTTCTAACTTAGCAAAAAGATGATTTTCTTTTAACTTTGATAATACTGCACGAACATGTTGGGTATGTTCTTCTGAATTCTTAGAGTAAATGAGGATGTCGTCTATGTATACTATGACACAAACGTCCAGGAATTCGTGTAGGACCTCATTTATAAAGAACTGAAAGGCCGCAGGGGCATTACATAACCCAAAGGGCATTACTGTGTACTCAAATAAACCAAACTTTGTCTTGAAAGCTGTCTTCCACTCATCCCCCTCTTTTACTCGGACCAGGTGGTAAGCTCCCCGCAGATCTAGTTTAGTGTATACAGTAGAATGTCTTAATTGATCCAACAACACAGGTATTAGAGGAAGAGGATATTTATTCTTTATTGTAGCCTTATTTAGTCCTCTATAATCGATACACGCGCGCAGGGATTTATCCGGCTTCGGGATAAAAAAGAGTGGAGATGATACCGGAGATGTGGAATGACGGATGAACCCAGACTGTAGTAGGTCATCTAGGTAGGTTCTTAAGTATTTGGTTTCTTCGTCAGTCAAAGCATATACTCTGTTATTAGGTAAAGGGGCCCCTGGGATAAGATCTATACGGCAGTCATAAGACCGATGTGGGGGCAGCACACTAGCCTTTACTGGATCAAAGACGTCTTTAAAGTCAGAATATTCAGGAGGGAGACTTGGTTCATCTTGTGTAACACTAGCACAGTGTAATACTGTGCTCTGTTCTGTACCTGCTTCTTGATAGCAATTGGTTCTACAGAAAGAGGAATCCAAAGTAACAGTTCTATTCACCCAGTCAATTTTTGGGTTATGAGTTGTTAACCAGGGTACCCCGAGAATCAAACCAAAATTAGGAGTATCTATCAGATCAAAGCTAATCACCTCTGTGTGCCCGTTCTGACAGACCATAACAAGTGGACTTGTTTGTTTTGTGATTAATCCAGAGGTCAATTCTGACCCATCCACTGCACATACTGCTTCTGGACAAGGCTTTAGGCACATAGGAAGTCCTAAGTTTTCAGCTAACTTATTATCCACAAAATTTCCTGTCGCGCCTGAGTCCAGTAGGACAGGGAGAGAATGCCTCACTTGGGTAGTAACAATTAAAACGACCTGAATTATGAAATGTCTAGGTATGTGCGGTACCATGAAGGCTGCAGCATTAGAGGTTTGATTAAGATGTTTTCTCGAACAAGTAACCTCTCCCCTTGTCGAGCTTAATCGTTTCCCGATTCAGTTGAGGAGGTGGAGGAAACAGCACCCTTTTGTGGAGTTTTAGGCTTTACTGGACATTCTCTGGCAAAGTGACCTGCCCTGCCACAATATAAACATAATTGAAGTTTTCTCCTTCTTTCTTTTTCCTCTGATGTGAGTGGACCTCTGAGTGTCCCTATTTGCATAGGCTCAGGTTCAGGGAGTTTATTATCTGTGTCTTTCTTCTTGTGTTTAATAAAAGTTAACCGTGATTCCAGTTTGTATTTATCTCCCTTTCTTTCTCCTAGTCTATGTTCTAATTTTACAACTAAATCTACAAAGTCCGAATAGTCTTCTGGCAAATCAACGATATGAGCCAGCGCGTCTTTTAACTCGTCTCTCAAACCTTTATAAAAAAGGGAGACACGCTTTCCTTCTGGCCACTGTGTTTCGGTGAGTAAACGATTAAAACTAGTGAGATAGGTCAATAAATCCTTGTTACCTTGTTTAAGATTTAAAAGCTCATTATCACTTGCCTGCATGAAAGTGTGTTTTGCAAAAAGGCTGGTCATGGTACGTTTAAATTGATTCCAATTATGGAGGATGGGATCATCTCTATCCACGAAAGGAATTGACCAATTGGCTGCTGTGCCACCCAAATAAGACAAGACGAATGCCACTTTCGTAGCATCAGTAGGGAACTGTTGTGGCTTACAAACGAAGTGTAATTGACATTGATGGATAAAAACATGGAATTTGTTACTATCTCCATGAAAACGTTCAGGTGCTGCTAAGGGCACAGCATTAGGAACATTAACAGTAACCTCAACTGGGGGAGGCAAAGTTGTATGTTTTGATGGCGCCCCTGTCTCTGAAGTGGTTTTAAACAAAGGCGTAAAAGCTGTGTTCCACTGAGATCCCCTAAATTTATACCTGCTTAAATCCTGTTTTAAAGAGGTATTCTCCATCTTTAATCTCTCTATTTCCTCTTGCATATGTTGTAAGATGCCAGACACTGATTCATTATGAGCCAAGTCCTCATTTAGGGCCTGCGCCATATCCGTGACGTCAATGCCCTCTATTTCTTCCCCGGTATTCATCGTCCACCAGAACTGAAATTTTTTAAGGCTTGTGCTTCTGTCAAAGCCCAGCTCACCTGAGTTCTTGTTCAGTTCTGATGGAGGTTGAAGACAATCCGACCCCACCCTGAAACTGCTTGTTCCAGCACACTAGTTTTTAACACAGTGCACTAAGAACAGAAGCTCAAGGGTAGGGGGGAAGTGGATAAAATAAAAAAAAGAGAGACAACACCGTTCTTGCGTTTCCACTGTTGAAGTGCTGCACAAATCTGCGGCCCTTTCTGACTTCTGTAGAAACTGGTGCCTAATGAAACATAAACAAAGAACAGATAAGTGCAACCTATTCCTAAATGGGTTCCTGACTATCCCTTTATTTATTAGAAATTCTCTTCTAAAAGTACCTCTTGGATCCTGGTCTCGAGTTTCCAGGTTTGGAATGTGTTACTGCTCTGGGATGTGCTTTCTATTACTGTAAAGCTTCTAAAACATTAAACAAATACCGTTATCAGAATTACCAATATCAAACATTCATCTTAATATAACTAAAGCCTAAATTCCCAATAGCAGACTCACTTTTCCCATATCTCCAGAATCTTTTGGAAAACAAATACTGTACTTTTACATCAAAATACAGCATGTAATTTGTGCAAGTCCTTGATTTACTGTTTGCCTTGCTGTTAATGGTTTCCACTGTTCGATTCTTAAAAGTTCCATAAAAAAAAAAAAACAATGTTTGTTTCACAAAGCTCCGCAAGGTATTCTTGCAACAAAGAGCCTGAATCACAATGTTCGTGGAAGGTATCTCGCCTCAAACCGTCCACACACGAATCCAGAAATTGCTGTCAAAGTTCCTTCAGATAATAAAAAGTTTTGCACTTACTTGTTGCTGGCAAGAGATACTGATCAGTCTAACCTTGTCTTCTTTCTCCTTTGCAGGTTGTTTGTAGGAGAGAGGCTGAGGCAAGGAGGAACCGGAAACCAGAAGAAGGAAGAGCCAGCAGCTGCGCCCATTGAAGCCAATGAAAGTCTGTAGAGAGCAGGAGTGCCAGCGCCGAGGGATCTGTTCTCAGGTAAGCGGGAGATAGACGAGCACAAGCACTGGGTGAGGCTCGGGGGCTGCCTTTTATAGACAGGGCTGGGTGAGGTCCTCACATGCTGCACATGTTCTTGAAAGGTGTGCAGAGTTTCAGTTATTATGCAAATGAGTTGAATTAACACATGGCCTAGGAAGGAGTGTTTTAAAGAAGCCTTGGTAAAAGCAAGGCCCAATGTGTAAACAAAACAGCACATTAAACAACATACACAGAAGCCTAAGGGGGGGGGAAGGGTGAGATAACAAGAAAGGGTTTGAATAGTAAGTTTAAAAGGGAGCTATTACAGAACCCACTAGTGCAGTGAGAGGGGACATGCTCTTTGCTGTGCACAAACCCTAACAGTATGCTGCACACTTGACAACAGCAATTTAATTTGGGAGTTGCCAAGCGTTCAAAAAGGCTTTTCACCTGCTGACCATTTTGAATGGGCGATCTCTGTGGGCCCATAATTGCCCAAAATCCTGGACAACATCAAATCCATACTGGATATCTGTGAATAAAGTCAAGTTGCAAGCTCTGGTAAGGGCAATTGAGTCTGGAACTTGTGCTGATGTAACTCTACAAAGCCATGAAACTTCAATCACTTCTTGAATTGTACAGACTGCAAAAGCTGCTCTTAGGGAACCCTATTTTGTTCGTATGCATGAGCCATTTACAAATAAAATATAATCAGGCCCAATTAAAGGCCAATTAAATGCTCATCTTTTATGTTTGGTCTGGATTTGGTGCATAAGTCCCTAACATCTAGGCAATCATGTTCAAATTGGTCAGATTCTTCTCCCTTTGGAGTGGGGAATATTGTGCTAGGATTCAATATCTGACATCTTTTAAGCACAATATTGCTTCCCGCCAAAATATGTGGCTTGTACTTTGTCAATCTAGTGTTAGTCAAATGCGGGGTCTTAGTAAGCCTTACTTCTACAGGATGAGGGACCATTATAGTTAGAGGATACCGCATCGCAGTGTACTCACACTCCTCAAGACTCACACTTACTGCAGCTACCGCTTTAAGATAGCCAAGCAAAGTGGTGACTACAGGATCAAAAGTCACAGAGAAATAGGCCACAGGCTTTTTGGCATCTCCATGAATTTGAGTTAGCACTGAGAGAGTGCAACTGTCCCTCTCACTGCAGAACAGTATAAAATCCTTGGTGTAATCTGGCATTCCCAGTGCTTGGGCAGAACAGAAACTTTCAATCAGCTCTAGGAATGCTTTCATGCATTTGTTGCCACACAGAATTGGCTCTGATACATCATTGTGTGTTAGTTTCAGCAATGGTTTTGCCACCAGGGAGAAGGTAGGTATCCACTGTCTACAGTAGTCAATCATCCCCAAAAACATCCTGACATATCTGTGTTTTAGGCAGACTCATTTTCAAGATTGCTTCAACTCTCGTTCCTTTCTCAATTACATGTCCCAAGTACTGGACATCCTTTTGGCAATATAGCAATTTATTTGGGGACACTTTGGGGGTGATTCTAACCCTGGCGGTCGGTGATAAAGCGGCGGCCAACCCGCCAACAGGCCGGCGGTCCAAAAAATGGAATTCTGACCCTGGCGGCAACCGCCAACACAGCCCGCCACATTAACACTCCGACCGCCTCCGCGGTACAGACAAACAGCGCGGCGGTCACCGCCAACAGGCAGGCGGCAGACAATGTACCGCCCACACTATCACAACTCACCAATCCGCCACCTTTTCCGGGGCGGGAGCCCCGCCGATAAAAACACGGCGGAAACAGACTACGGACGGGAAAACGCGCACCAAAACACACTCCACGAGTACGGAGGACAGCATGGAACCCGAATTAAACATCCTACCTGCACTCGTCTACCTGCTCATCTACCACGAGTACGAACTCCGGCGCAGACGACAACGGTGAGTACTGCACCTACGACACACGGGAGGGGGGAGGAGGAAAGGTTACGGGCACACACATATGCGACCCCCACCCCCCAAACTATGTACACACCAATGCAGAGCAACAATGCACAGTGACACCACCCAAACCCCCCTGAAAAATGCAAAGACATAATTAAATTGTGAACCAAATTTTTATATAAAAAATAGACTCTGAGATGTATCGGCAACTATGCAAAATATCCCTAACAAAATAATACTATACACACTGCCATGCAGAACCGAGGCAATTAGTCCGCTACATCAAAGTCAAATGGAACAGTCCGTGGGCTACAGTGTAGCGACACAAGGGCAAAGCCCACACAGGAGACCTGAGTCCTTTGGAGAGAACACTGCAGGGGCATCTGATGAAAATACTACAGGCACCTCAGGGGGAAGGGAAGGGGGGGGCACCACAGCCACATGAGTCCACGACGCAAGATCCACGAAGGGGCCACCATGCCCACTGTGCCATCCTGGGGAGTGCAAAGCCACAGTCTCTCAAGTCTCTACAGTGGGTGGGTTGCCCACTCTGCCATCCTGGGGAGTGCAAAGCCACAGTCTCTCAAGTCTCTACAGTGGGTGGCTTGCCCACTGTGCCATCCTGGGGAGTGCAAAGCCACAGTCTCTCAAGTCTCTACAGTGGGTGGCTTGCCCACTCTGCCATCCTGGGGAGTGCAAAGCCACAGTCTCTCAAGTCTCTACAGTGGGTGGCTTGCCCACTCTGCCATCCGGGGGAATGCAAAGCACAGTGTCTCAAGTGGATAACAGTGGGTGGGTTGCCCACTCTGCCATCCTGGGGGGTGCAAAGCCACAGTCTCTCAAGTGGATAACAGTCTCCACTGGTCAAGGAGGAGGCATGGTGGGCACAGTGAACCATAGACAGTGCTTGAGACGGCGGGGCCCAGCGGAGCGGTGCTTGAGACGGCGGGGCCCAGCGGAGCGGTGCTTGAGACGGCGGGGCCCAGCGGAGCGGTGCTTGAGATGAAGGGGCCCAGCGGAGCGGTGCTTGAGACGGCGGGGCCCAGCGGAGCGGTGCTTGAGATGAAGGGGCCCAGCGGAGCGGTGCTTGAGATGAAGGGGCCCAGCGGAGCGGTGGTTGAGATGAAGGGGCCCAGCGGAGCGGTGCTTGAGACGGCGGGGCCCAGCGGAGCGGTGCTTGAGATGAAGGGGCCCAGCGGAGCGGTGCTTGAGACGGCGGGGCCCAGCGGAGCGGTGCTTGAGATGAAGGGGCCCAGCGGAGCGGTCCTTGAGATGAAGGGGCCCAGCGGAGCAGTGCTTGGGATGAAGGGGCCCAGCGGAGCGGTGCTTGAGACGGCGGGGCCCAGCGGAGCGGTGCTTGAGACGGCGGGGCCCAGCGGAGCGGTGCTTGAGATGAAGGGGCCCAGCGGAGCGGTGCTTGACATGAAGGGGCCCAGCAGAGCGGTGCTTGAGACGGCGGGGCCCAGCGGAGCGGTGCTTGAGACGGCGGGGCCCAGCGGAGCGGTGCTTGAGATGAAGGGGCCCAGCGGAGCGGTGCTTGAGATGAAGGGGCCCAGCGGAGCGGTGCTTGAGACGGCGGGGCCCAGCGGAGCGGTGCTTGAGATGAAGGGGCCCAGCGGAGCGGTGCTTGAGTCGGCGGGGCCCAGCGGAGCGGTGCTTGAGATGAAGGGGCCCAGCGGAGCGGTGCTTGAGATGAAGGGGCCCAGCGGAGCGGTGCTTGAGACGGCGGGGCCCAGCGGAGCGGTGCTTGAGACGGCGGGGCCCAGCGGAGCAGTGCTTGAGATGAAGGGGCCCAGCGGAGCGGTGCTTGAGATGAAGGGGCCCAGCGGAGCGGTGCTTGAGACGGCGGGGCCCAGCGGAGCGGTGCTTGAGATGAAGGGGCCCAGCGGAGCGGTGCTTGAGACGGCGGGGCCCAGTTCAGCGGTGCCTATCTTCACGGCGGGCCCTGTTCAGCGGTGCCTATCTTCACGGCGGGGCCCTGTTCAGCGGTGCTCTTCTGCACGGCGGGCCCTGTTCAGCGGTGCTCTTCTGCACGGCGGGCCCAGTTCAGCGGTGCCTATCTTCACGGCGGGGCCCTGTTCAGCGGTGCTCTTCTGCACGGCGGGCCCAGTTCAGCGGTGCCTATCTTCACGGCGGGCCCTGTTCAGCGGTGCTCTTCTGCACGGCGGGCCCTGTTCAGCGGTGCCTATCTTCACGGCGGGGCCCTGTTCAGCGGTGCTCTTCTGCACGGCGGGCCCTGTTCAGCGGTGCCTATCTTCATGGCGGGCCCTGTTCAGCGGTGCACATCCAGTAAGTTCAAGGGAGCCAGACCTGGCCTGGACTCCGTGCTCAGACGCCCTCCGGCCGTGATGTTCCTGGGCCCTTCGGTGACGGAGTCCTGGGCCCTTTGGTGTCCTCCTTTACAGCCGGGATGTGGCATGTGGGGCCCACCTGCTCCGCGCTCCTACTGGCTGACGTCTCCGCCCTGCTGCCCTTACGCTCCTTAGATGGGGCTCTCGGGCCCTTGTCTCCCCTAGACGTTGTGGCTGGTGAAGTGGGCGAACTCTGCTCCTTGGGGGCAGCCGTGTCAGTCTTCGCACGGCGGCCCTTGTGTTTCCTGGTCCTCTTGCCGGGGGGGGGGGCTGGATGTGTCCTTGCTGCTGATGGAGGTGTCACTGTTGGTAAAGGGTGGGCTCCAGAACCCATGCACAACAGTGACACCCGAAGTTGGGCTGGTGGTGGCTGTGGTGCTCTTGGGACTCTTTGCAGATGGAGGGGGTAGGTCATCGGAGAGGAAGAGGTCAAGATTAGCCAGGAAAACTTTTTTAGGGCCAAGGTAAAAGGTAGGAGAAGTGGAGATGGAAGTGGAGGAAGAGGATGTGGTTGTAGGAGAGTCAGGTGTGCTGTCATTGGGTGAAGGTGCAGGTGCTGTAGGCTGTTGTGAGGTGGATGTCTGTTGGGTGGGTGTCTGCCTGCGTTTGTGTGTCTTGGAAGGGGTGGTGACAGACACAGTGGGAGAGGACACAGGAGACGTGTAAATGGCAGTGGGGGTGGTGACTGCACGCATGCGGACTGTACAGGAGGGTGTGGTGGTGATGGAAGCACTGGCTGATGTTGGTGTGCATGCAGGTGTGAGTGGAGACGTCACAGGGAGGGAGGAGGGAGACGAGGAGGAGGGGGACACAGGGGTGGTAGTGACTGTTGGGATGTCTGCATCTGTGTGTTGCTTGGGTGAGTGTTTGTGGGATCTGTGGTGCTTGTGTCTGGATGAGCTGCCCTTGGGTGTTTAGGTGTGTGCAGGCTGGTCATGGTGTGGATGGGATAGGCTGAGGAACAGGAGACAGAGACAGGGTGGAGGCAGTCAGAAGAGGGAGGCTGGAAACAGGGACAATGGCTGCCGTCAGTGCTGATGCCAGAGCATTGAACGATCGTTGATGGGCAGCCTGACCCGAATGAATGCCCTCCAGGTAGGCATTGCTCCGATGCACCTCCCTTTCTACCCCCTGGATGGCATTCAAAAGGGTAGTCTGCCCAACAATGAGTGTCCTGAGGAGATCAATGACCTCCTCACTGAGGGCAGCAGGGGTAACAGGGGCAGGGGCTGAGGTGCCTGGGGTGAAGGAGACGCCCGCCTTCCTGGGTGAGCGGGCACGGAGCGTAGGCTGAGGGGCTGCTGGGAGGGCGGGGCTGGTGCGCTGGGTGGCGGCTGTACCTGTAGAGGCGGGGGGCCCGGATGTTGCCGCCACCGCTAGGGAGCTCCAATCCGAGGACGTGTCGCTGTCGCTGCTCTCACCAGCGGTCCCCGTCGTGGTGCTCCCCTCGCCCTCCGGCTCACTTGGGCCCTCGGTGTCTGTTCCTGTGCCCACCGGGGCCTTGTGGCTTGCAGCTCCCTCGTGCTCCGATGCCAAATCTCCTCCGCCTGATGATGCTAATGCACACATGCACAAGAAGATGAAGAAGAAGGGTGGGGGGAGAAAGAGAAGACCTGGTTGAGTGCATGCAATGTCAACACCGTTGGCGGAGAGGACAGACACAGGAGCCGAATGCACTAAGCCGTGCATTCGGGGCACACTACTCAGTACTTCTGACTCGGACAACAGGTCAGGAGACGACTAACGCGCACATGTGTGAGGCTGGACCATCAATAGCTGGACTTGTCGCCCTACGGAGGTGGGGGCCGGGAGCACAGGGCCATGCCTAAGGGAGAGGACTACACTACAGAAAGCGCCCTGGCCTAATGTCACCCCCAACCCTCCTCCCCACCCAGACGCCTCCACTGCGCAGAAAGATAGCTGAATGTGCTGATACTCACCCCCTTGTGTCTGCTGTGATGCTCTCAAGCGCCCATCCAAATCAGGGTAGGCCACCGCCAGGATCCAGGACATCAGGGGGGTCAGGGTACGACTGGCACCCCTCCTAGGTTGGGAGGCCATCCCCAGCAGTGACTCGGCGGACTTCCTGGTTCCGCGGCGGATGTCCTCCCACCTCTTGCGGCAGTGGGTGCCCCGTCTGACGTGGACCCCCAGGGCCCGGACTTCCTTGGCGATGGCACGCCAAATCTCGACTTTCTGATGGGCGCTGACCTATGTGACATGTACAGGGTGGGAAGGAAACATTCATAAACTTACTGCATGTTAGATGTGATTGGCCCCCCCTCCCCAACCTTGCAATATAGCACATGCTCTCATCTGTCGTGCGTTGCACTCCTCATTCGCCCCCCACCCCACCAACTTACATCCACCCCACTCCACACAGGCATCGCCCATTCCATGTGCACCCGGTGTACTCACCTGTTGGTCTGGAGGACCGTAGAGTAAGGCATACTGGGGGAGGACCCCATCCACGAGCTTCTCCAACTCTTCAGACGTGAAGGCAGGGGCCCTTTCCCCAGTCGCAGCAGCCATTGTCACTTCCAGACCGAGTTCACAGCAGCACTTGCAGTATAGGTCCTCTCCTGTGGATGATCAGGTCTCGAGTGATTAAGCAGATAGAAAATGGCGGTCACGCCCGCGGCGGTGCGTACCGCGGCGGTGCGTACCGCGGCGGTGCGTACCGCGACCTCCGGCGCACATCGTCATTGGCTCCTGAAACCCATAGGCTTCAATGTTGTCCAATGCGGCTCCGTATAGCGGTCTTCGACCGCCTACCGCCACGGTGTGCCCCGCCAGCTCAGTGACCTCACATCCCATTGTCCCACTTCACAGGTCAGGCAGCCGCCATTTCAAGGGCCCACATGGCATAATCTCTACTGCGACACACAGGCCTAGGCCTGGCATTGCCACACATACACGCCTTTCAATACCTAGATAACCGTGTGCCATGCAAGCAGTGGTGAACGTACCAGTGATTATCTTGATTCTGTGCTCCATGTTGTCCTTCCTAGGCACCGTCCGCTGGGATTTGCGAGGAGAAGGATGAATCCTCGCGTGTACCGACCGCTGGTGGACCTGTCGACAATGGAAGAACGCCACATCATACTACGATACCGACTTGACCGTGCCACTATCCATGAACTGTGTGCCCAGCTGGGGCCAGCCCTGATGTCCCCCATCCGCCAACCCACAGGAATTCCCCCTCTGGTGCAGGTGCTGCCAGTCCTCCATTTTCTTGCAAGTGGCTCATTCCAGACAACAGTGGCCATGTCATCTGGAATGTCTCAGCCAATGTTTTCTAAGGTTTTGTCTAGAGTGTTGTCTGCCCTGACGAAACACATGCGGAGATACATCATATTCCCAGAGGAGGTTGATTTGCCCACTGTGAAGGGTGATTTTTATGCCCTTGGACATATTCCCAACATAATTGGTGCCATTGATGGGACCCATGTAGCCTTAGTCCCCCCAAAAGACGATGAGCAGGTGTACAGAAACAGGAAGAGTTACCATTCTATGAACGTCCAGGTGGTCTGTTTGGCTGACCAGTACATCTCCCATGTGAATGCAATGTTCCCTGGTTCAGTGCATGACACGTATGTGATGCGTAATAGCAGCATCCCTTATGTGATGGAACAGCTACAGAGACACCGTGTGTGGCTAATAGGTGACTCTGGTTACCCCAACCTGCCTTGGCTATTGACCCCAGTGAGGAATCCCCGGACCAGGGCTGAGGAACGGTACAATGAGGCCCATGGGCGAACTAGGAGGATCATAGAAAGGACCTTTGGGGTTCTGAAGGCCAGGTTTAGGTGTCTGCATATGACAGGGGGATCCCTGATGTACTCACCAAAGAAGGTGTGCCAGATCATCGTGGCCTGCTGTATGCTTCACAATCTGGCATTGCGACGTCAGGTGCCTTTCCTGCAGGAGGATGGTCCAGATGGTGGTGTTGAAGCAGCTGTGGAGCCTGCGGAGAGTGAAGAGGAGGAAGACTCAGAGGACGACACAGACAACAGGGACAGAGTTATCCAACAGTATTTTCAGTAGCACACAGGTAAGAATCAAGCACGCCATTTTACTTTTCCTGCAAGCCTCCTGCTTCTCAGCTTTGTCTATGACCCCCCAGTTCTTTAAAACTGATGTTTGATTTTCCCTTCCCTTTTCAGTGCTGTATGACCCACTCCGTGACTACTGCTTGGTTAGCCCATGGACTAATGCTTATTGATCTCGGTATGTGTTCAGCACAAAGTTAACAGAACATAATTGATCGGTAATGTGTTATACATTTGTAAATAATACAGCCTGACTCCTGTTTGATTTAAGTGCATTGAGTGATTTATTTTTTGTGCTAGATAATGTTACATGATATAAACACGGTGATGGGTGGGGGTGGAGTAATGGCCATGGCAGAGTCCAGTTCTCAGTCTCACAGGTGCATTGTCCATATGCCTGTGGAAGGATGGAGCAGGGGCAGTTCAAGGTTGGACAGGGTGGCAATGTGGGACAGTGGGATGACTTCAGGGGGGGTCTCATGCTGGCGGGGGTCTTGACATTCTACTCTGTCGATTTCTTTGATCTCAGGCTCCTCTTGCGGGGTGGTGGTTCTTCAGCAGGAGGTGGGGTTCTGGTGGCCTGTCGTTGTGGTGGGGCCTCCTGTCCACTAGCGCCGGCGGAGGTGGTAGGCTGTTCCTGGCTAGGGACAGGGGCCCTGTGTGGTGCCACACGGTCCTGCAACGTGTCTTCTATACGGTTGAGGGCCTGGACTATGCTCCCCATAGCGGTAGAGATGTTGGTGAGTTGATTGGTGAACCCCAGGTAGCGTTCCTCCTGCTGTGCCTGGATCTCCTGGAACCTGGCCAGTACCGTCGCCATCGTCTCTTGGGAGTGGTGCTAGGCTGCCATGATGGTGGTGAGGGCCTCTTGGAGAGTGGGTTCCCTGGGCCTCTCCTCCCCCCCCTGTCGCACAGCAGCCCTCCGAGTTGCCCTGTTTCCCTGGGCCTCTGTCCCCTGGACGGTGTGCCCACTACCACTGCCCCCAGGTCCCTGTTGTTGTTGGGGTGGTGGGTTAGCCTGGGTGCCCTGTAGTGGCAGACACACCGCTAATTGACCTGTCCTAGAGACAGAGGCATGGGCCCGCTGGGTGGGAGCTGTGCTGTTGTTCCCAGAGGGGGTTGGGTCTGCTGTGGCCTGTGTGTGGGGAACCCACTGTCCAGAGGTCCCCGATGGTCCGGGCTGGTCATCAGGTTCCAGGTCGACAGAGCTGCTGTCATCGCTGGGTGCCTCTTCCGGGGGGGGGGTGGACATTTCTGGACCCTCCTGGCCAGTGTGTTGGCGTTCGGGTCCTGCATGGGGTAAGAGAGTATGGTTATTGTTTCTGTGTGTGCTATTGCGTGCCATTGATTGGTGCCCTTGTCCCCCAGTGCTGCCATTCCCTTGGGGGAGGTGTTGTGGGGGTGTTGGGGGGGGGTATGTGCAGTGGTCATGCTTGGGTGATGGGTGTCCATAGTTTGTGGGGGCATTCAGGGGTTGGTGTTGGGTGGGTTGTGCTGGAGAGACATTCTCAGGGAGGATGTGTGATGGGGGGTTGGGGGTGAGGGTGGTGGTGGGGGTTAGCATGCTGGGGGGGGGAAGTAGTTGAGATTGTACTTACCAGAGTCCATTCCTCTGTGTACTCCAGCGAGGCCATCAGGATGCAGGATGTTTAGTACCTCTTGCTCCCATGCTGTGAATTCGGGAGGAGTGGGTGGGGGTCCCCCGCCAGTCTTCTGCACTGCGATGTTGTGTTGCGAGACCATCGAGCGCACCTTTCCCCTTAAGTCGTTCCAGCGTTTGCGGATGTCGTCTCTATTTCTGGGATGCTGTCCCACCGCGTTGACCCTGTTCACGATCCGCTGCCATAGCTCCGCCTTCCTGGCTATGGTGGTGTGCTGCACCTGTGAGCCGAAGAGCTGCGGTTCAACTCTTATGATTTCCTCCACCACGACCCGGAGTTCTTGGTCCGAAAAGCGTGGGTGCCTTTGGGGTGCCATGGGGTGGTGTGGATGAGGTGTGGGGTGGTATATATGGTGATGAGTGTGTTGGTGTGTCGTGCTTTGTGCTTCTATGTGGTGTGTGTGATGGTGTAGTGTGCCTCTGTGTGATGTAGCTCTCTATTCTGTGATGTGTCTCTCTCTCCTTCGTCTCTGATCTTCGGTCGTAGGGGTTTGTGGGTGATGTGGGTGTGTGTTTTATACTTGTATGGATGTGTGGGAGTGTTGTTGGTATGTGTGTCAGGTGTGTGTATTTCAAATTGCCCAATGTGGCAGTGTTTTGGAGCTGTGTGTGTATTTTGAGCGCGGCGGTGTGTACCGCCAATGGAATACCGCGGTTGAAAGACCGCCGCGTGGATTGGTGGGTCAGAATGACATGGGCGTGTTTGTGTTGGCGTGGCGGTGGAGGTTTGGTCATCTCCAGTTTTCCGCGGCCCGCTGATGCGGCAGCCTTCCTTGGATGTCGGGTTTTTGGCGGATTCACAGTTGGTGGTCTGAATGACCGTGGCAGTTTACCGCGGACGCGGCGGTAGTATGGCGGAGTTCTGACCGGCGGTATGGCCCTTTTACCGCCAAGGTCAGAATGACCCCCTTTATGTCTATTTTCTGCCAAATGATTCAGTAATGTATTAGTATCAACTTTGCCACATTCTTATGTCCTTGATGCAATCAAAAGGTCATCAATGTATTGGATCCAAACTGGACTTTGGGGAAGATTCAGTGATTCCAGATTCGTTTTCAATATTTGGTTAAAAAATTGAGGGACCCTCAGTGTACCCGTCTGGAACACGACACCATGCTAATAGTTTTTCTCTGAACACAAAAGAGAACATATACTGACTGTCATCGTGCAATGGAACTGAGAAGAAAAGTTGACAGAGATCAATCATCAAAAACCATTCAACTTTACATGGAATCTGATTAAATATGGTGGCTGGGTTCAACAACATGTGATTACAATCTCATTCACCCTTCTTAAATCCTGCATTTTCCTAAACTCGCCATTTGGCTTCCGCAACCCCATGGTTCAAATCAAATCAAATCAAACTGGATTTCTGTGGCTCATGGCTACCCGACTGGGACTCCAAGCGCCCGTTGAAAGCCAACTTCACAGACCTTGATTTTTCCATCCCAACCTTGTAGATCAAAGAGGTAGGTTTTAAGAAGTTTTCTGAACAGCAGTTCGGCCTGCTGTTTCTGAATGTGAGTGGGTAGGTTGTTCCATATCCTGGGAGTTAGAAAAGCAAAGGACCTACCCAACACATGCTACTCTTTTGAACTTGGGTATTGCCAACAAACCCTGGGAGCTTGATCGGAGGGATCATCTTGGCACATATGCAGACAGTAGGCTCTGCATAATGGCTGGACCTTTTCCCTAGGTGGCTTGGCGGGTCATACACATAGCCTTAAAGCATATCCTTTTTTCACTTGGTAGCCAGTGGAGCTCTTTTGGGGCTTGTTGAGCAGATTGGTGCTTTGGAAAATGTGCAGAATTCTTGCAGCTGTGTTCTGGATTACTTATATTTGATTTATCATATACTTTGGGCTGCCCAAATATAGGAAATTCCCACAATTCTCCTTGTTGTGGGCTGTAGCATGTGAGGAAATTTTTTAAGGAATCTAAGGATCTCAAAACAAGAGTCCATGTAACTCACCATGTTTCACTGTGCTTTTTTTCTAACATATCATTGATTAGAGGTGTTATTCTGCTATCACTTTTGGTGTCATGTGATAAGGCGGTGATCTGGGGAAAACTGCATCTGGTCTTACAATTATTTTTACAGGTTCAGCTCCTTATCTTTTGTCAGTGAATTCCCATACTTCTGTGTTCACTTTTTCAATCAGCTCTGCAGGTATTTATTTTGTTGTTAACAATGGGTACATCCATATTGTTTCTTGCAGAGTAAATTTAAAATATACTTCTTTATGGGTCTGAAATTTAACTCTGTGGGGTGTGCAATATATTGTGCAACTTAACTTGTATAACAAATCTCTTCCTATCAGATTGACAAGACTCCAATCCCACGCAACAAACTGATGATTTTCCTCAAAGGAGCTCTTTTTCACAGGAACCTCTTTAGAAATCATGTTTGTCATCTGTCTATTTGAGACTTCTACAACTTGGATCTCTTTTCCCGAGAGAGGTAGGTCTGGTGCTTCAACTGTTCTCACAGTAGAATGGATAGCTTCTCTGTCAATAAGAAATTACTCTTGGTAGCCATTTACCTCACCATATACAAATGGTCCACTCTGGTCTACCTCTAATACTGCAGCAAGCATGCAATCTGGCTCCCTTCTCAGGCTTCATCATTGTGACGTGCCTGCTTTGACATTTCGAGACCATCAAACATAGGGCACTGTTGAATGGTATCTTGATTTTGGACGTGCATTATATTTCGATTCATTTTAGGCAACTGATTTTGATTCAATCTAGCATTGTTCATATTTAGTTGGACCATTGGTACTTGTGGTACAGGTAACATCTGAGTTTGGTTCTGCAGCATCATCTGTACTTGCCTTATTGCTGCTTTTGGCATTTGCATTTAAATTCACTCCTTGCAATTGATTATTGCCAATTCTATCTGGATTCAATCTATACTCACACTTCCAATGCCCCACATTATTGTACACCTGAAAAGGTGTCATCTTCTTCAGTATTGCAACATCAGCACCTGTATTAGGATCAATCAGTGCACCTCTTCCTCTACCCTGAGGGATCATCATTCCTACTTGTACACCATGCATCCCTGTTTGAAAACCACCTTCTTGCTTTCATTCATCTCTTGTACTGTACCACCATTTCCAACAAACAACGGATTTGAAAACCTCTGTTGGGCAAACCTAGCCTGTGCCATGGGCTGGGTGCAGTGTATTTAAAAGTTAGGACATGTACTGATGTGTTTTACCTGTCCTAATAGTGAAATACCGCCAAATTTGTTTTTCCCTGTTGCAAGGCCTATCTCTCTCTTAGGCTAACATGGGGACTGCCTTTAAATGAGTTTTAGTTCAAATTCCCATTGGGAGCAGAAAAAGATATGGAGTTTGAGGACTCTGAACTCACAATTTAAAAATGCATCTTTTGGTAAAGTTGGTTTTTAGATTGTCTGAAAATTGCCCTTTTAGAAAGTTGCCATTTTCTTGCTTAACCATTGTTTGCCTCTGTCTGCTTGTGTATTCCACGTCTGGGTCAGCCTGACAGTTGGGTTGTTGTGAATTCCCTCTAGAGAGTGGCACAAAGGGAGCTCAGCGTATCCTGCATATCCTGATGAGTCTCTTGGGTTAGAGTGGGGGAGGAGGAGCTGACACTTACTCCTGAAAGGGGTGTGCCTGTCCTCACACCAAGCAGTCTCCAACCTCCTAAAGTATGTCTGGGGCCAGGACTGGGCAAGGCAGGATCTTGTGAACAACAGAGATTTTCCTTTGAAGTTTGCCTACTTCAAAGGCAGAAATGAGTATAAGTAGTGGACCCAAACCCCCAGATTTTCAGATTACTTCTGGCTCAGGAGAAACCTCTGCCAAGGAGAAGAGCTTGATGCTTGAGGAGGACCTGTCACTCTGCCTGTTGCTTTGCTGTGGAAATCCTGCTTGTGAAGTTTCTCCAAAGGCTTGGACTGAGCTTGCCTCCTGTTCTGAACTCGCAGGAGCATCAAATACTTCAGCTGTTAGTGCCTGGGCTTTTCTGCTGGGAGTCCTGACTTGCTAAGTGGTGCCAAACAGTCCCTGGGCCCATAGAAGTGGAAGCTGGCAACCTGCTGGGGAAAGTCCATGCACAACTGTGTGTGCGTCAAAAACATTGATGCACAGCCCGTCCCACAGCTGAAATTTTGGTGCAGTGCCTGCCTCGCGGCTCGAGAAATGGTCTGCCAGCAAATCACATTCTGCTGAATATTCTGGCAAATCTGCGGTCTCAAGCCAAGCACAAACTGATTAATGAAAAACGCCACATCTGTTGTATCAAGATGTGTTTGTCCTAAATGCTGCTGAAACGCCTTTTTCAACCTTTTCATAATGCTCATGCACTGCCTCATTCACTTCCTGCTGCATTTGATTCAACTTTAAATAATTCAAATCCTTAGATGACATTCTACCTTTCAGGAATGTAATTGCCTCATTAGTTTCTGTCATTACCACAGGTGATGGTGCATTAGTAACAGGATGTCTGACAGGCTCCATCCATCCATTAATAATTTCTAAAGTGTGGCTAATCACCCATAGGGTCTCAAGGTTTGTGGGAGTGCTGCTCAATCGAAGAGCCAGGTCTTGCGGTCCTTCCTGAACTGCTTTAGTGATGCTGTCTGCTTGAGATATACTGTGTTCCATGTCTGGGCTGTGCGGTGGGAGAAGGATCTTCCTCCTGCTGTGCTTTCCCAGATCTTGGGAATGGCTGTGAGTGGTATGAATGGAGTTGTCTGTGGGGTACGAAGAAGGTGAGGCGGTGGTTGAGGTATGCCAGTCCTATGTTGTGTAGTGCCTTATCGGTGTGGATGAGAAGTTAGTATGCGATGCGCTTGTTGACTGGTTGTCAGTTTAGGTCTCTTAGGAGGGTTGCTGTGTCGGGGTATGTCCAGAATAAGTCTGGCTGCTGCATTCTGTATTCTTTGTCATCTTGATTGCAGTTTCTTGGCGATGCCGTCATAGAGTGCGTTGCCGGAGTCCAGTTTGCTAGTGATGAGTGCGTAGGTGACTGTCTTCCTTGTGTCAAAGGGCATCCACTTGAAGATCTTTCAAAGGATTCAGAGGGTGTGGAAGCATGACAAAGAGACAGTGTTGACTTGGTGGGTCATGGATAGTGAGGAGTCTAGGATAATGGCTAGATTGCATGCGTGGAGCTTGGGGGCGGGGGTGTTTCCGAGTGAGGTGGGCCACCAGGAGTCGTTCCAGGCTCCGCATTTGGCCATTGAACAGCAATTTTACATTCTGTGCACAAGTCACTTGGAACCACAATATCAAAGAATGTATTAAAATCTTCCCATATTACCTTTAAAATGTTACCAAGTCTCTCCAGTTGTGTATACCACTGCTTTGGGCTTTCTCTAAATTTAGGAAAATTGTTCATAAATGTTGCAGATCTCCCCTACTTTATGGAATATGTATGTAACTTCCACATGGTATTTCCCTTAAAGGGTAGGCTGCTATTGTCTCTTTTTTTTCTGACTGCACTTCTTTCTTCTTGCATTTTTGTGACCATTTGATTACAAATCTGTCTATTTCACTCCATTTGCACACACATTTTAGTAATTCTACAAGATGAATTGGTATTCCTGAAGGACTCATATTCTCGATTGCCCCACTATCTAAATGTACTCGAAAACTCATTTGTAATGGTATGCTTTTTGAAATATTAGCCTCATATTTATTTGTCAATTCAGATAAACTGTACCGAACTGCTGCAGCTTTCCTTGTATTTTCTTTACACAAATAGACCAATTTTTTTTTTTGGTACTTTTCTATGTGATCCAAATCTAAAGAACCTCTAATTAGTTCTTCCAACACGACTTTTAATTGGGGCTCATTTAAAGATTTCTCCTTTACAGGATCAGGACTAGCTTCTGGACTAGAATTAGTACTCGGTCTTTATGCATCTTCATCTTTAATACCATTTCTGGTAGCCTCGTCAAACCAAGGAGGAAATAGACCCCTTCCCAATTACATTCACCTGGTACTGTTTGAGTTGTGAAAACACATTGCCTTCTCTCTCCTAATGCTTGAACAGTCTTGGGTGGTGTCCAAACCACAATCTGTCAATTCTGTGATGTCTAAATAAATCGATTTACTGCAGTACCCCTAATAGGTTGCTGAACCACTGTAGTTGGATAAATATGTGCAGATACTGTTTGCAGTGTAAGCAATCCAGTAACCTGTGCTGCTGTAACCACAATAACTAGAGGATTTGCTGGAGATATCATCTGGCCTATACTCACTGTTGCCAGAACACTGACAACTGCATCCTGTGATACAAGCTTGTTGTGAGGTTATTTCAGCACTTATGTAGGCACATTTATTTTAGCTTGGGTCTGAGGCCTGTGCCCTCTCACCTAGCCACTTGTCATTTTATTCCTCTTATTATTTTAGCAAGGCTCCATTTTAGTGGCTATGTTTTCTTATTTTATATCAGTTGCCCTTCCATTCAGTTGTATTATTCTTTTCTCTGCATGACATTTCATCCTGTGCTCACTCCAATGCTATACGCAATATTTTACTGGGTACTGATTGTCTGGAGAGTACAATGTCTACCCTACACAGAATAATAGGTGTTGCCACGTCAGGGCAGTTCTTAGAACAACAAGATGTTGCATTATAAAACAACATGCTGCCCTCACTAACTTAGAGGGAATATTCCAGCCAGCTTGCCATCTCACGTTGCACGTCATCGCAATCTCTGCTGAAACCTCACACTTCCTCTTTGTTTACGTGGGAAGACTCCCAGCAGACTAACAGACCTGTTTGTTACCTCTACCACAGGTATGGGGATTGAGCTTCCTTCCTGGGACTAGAAGGGCAGATTAGGGCTACCACTGTTATTTGCTCTCATGAAGAAACCTAGTAGTGTAGGTAGGGATATTAGGGACGCTGTTGTGACAATATGGTGGGACTCTTCCTGGGTTTCACTTCCCTGGTCACTGTACTGTAATAGTGTTGTGTTTCATTATCGTCATAATCACAATTCATACCTTTTTACATAGAACGCAGTTGCTACAAAATAACCTATTGAACCAAGATTCTGCTTCTGTTTGTCTTTGCATGTATGAGGCTTGTATCACTGAGAGAAAGGGGTACAATCTGTTCTACCACAACTTCCCTAAGGAGTCTGAGTGTAATGCGATAGGCTGCCACAAACCACCTTTACCTTAGGTAGTGGTGAGGTGCTGCTAGCTAGCTGAAAGGGTTAGGCCAACAGCTGTCACACGCTTTGGGATCAGACTCAGTCTCCCATACTCGGTGGTGCTGCCGCCCAAACTACATTTTTAGTGCTGCATTTGCGCCACTTTTTAACGCAAAAGAGACGCAAACTTACAAAATACAATTGTATTTTATAAGTTTGCGCCTCTTTTGCGTAAAAAAATGACGCAAATGCGGCACTAAAAAGTATAAATATGGGCCTAAATTCATAAAAGAATATTTCTTACCAGTCTAGTCAGAATAGTTATCAGCACTCATGGAGAATACTGTAACAGAAATAGTGTATGCATAAAGCAATTGAATCTATCTAGCTGAGTCTGAGAGAGAGAGAGAGATAGAGTATGAAAAGAAGTGAAGTAGTCGTTGCTGTTGAAGATGTGTGTTCCCTGCACCTTTCCTGGGACATTTGTATATATTGCAATGCACATTTACAAACTTGCAACAATAATCTCAAACATTCGCTCATACCATTCAGTTGTCGAGTATGCTTGTCTGTATGAGTCGTCTCCAGCATGAGCAGCAGATGAACAATAGCTTCATTGTTTTGCACATTTGTTTCTTCTCAGTTCTCTCTTGCATGACTCTCTAGAAAATAAGACACATATGAATGTATAATGCATTCCAAGTTCATAATTTCCCTTCCCATGCATTACCACACTATGGGCCTCATTCTGACCCTGGCGGACGGCGGAGGCCGTCCGCCAGGGTACCGCCGCTGAATGACCGCACCGCGGTCAAAAGACCGCGGCGGCCATTCAGACATTTCCTCTGGGCCGGCGGGCGCTCTCCAAAAGAGCGCCCGCCGGCCCAGAGCAAATGCCCCTGCAACGAGGACGCCGGCTCAGAATTGAGCCGGCGTAGTTGCAGGGGTGCGACGGGTGCAGTTGCACCCGTCGCGTATTTCAGTGTCTGCTTAGCAGACACTGAAATACTTTTCGGGGCCCTCTTACGGGGGCCCCTGCCGTGCCCATGCCATTGGCATGGGCACGGCAGGGGCCCCCAGGTGCCCCGCGGCACCCCCTACCGCCATCCTGTTCCTGGCGGGCGAACCGCCAGGAACAGGATGGCGGTAGGGGGTGTCAGAATCCCCCATGGCGGCGCAGCAAGCTGCGCCGCCATGGGGGATTCTAAGGGCAGCGGTAAACCGGCGGGAGACCGCCGGTTTGCCTCTTCTGACCGCGGCCGAACCGCCGCGGTCAGAATGACCCCCTATAAGCTTATCCATAAAGAAGCAAGTTTTGTTAATTTAGCAAATTTCAACATTCTAATAGCAGATTAGTTCCTGCTAAAACATCGTTTTAGCAGGAATAAATGTCATGCAGAGGTCATGCTCAGATTGCGAGAGACACATTTCTCTTCAGTTAAAGCATGCTGGAATTTGTTAACGTTAGTAGTTCAAACAAGTCAGGCCATATGCGAGTCATGCAAAGTTTAGAATTAAATACTCTTTTTAATGTGGTTCCTGGATAGGCCTAGTTTTCACTCATTTTAAGTTATTAACTAGTTGCATCTGACTTTAATAAAACACCCTATCAACAGCAAAATATATATTTTCCAAATATATTTGAAAAATCCTAGCAACTGAAATCTATCACTCTCATATGATACTGGGCTGCGATTAGGAGGTGCCAGTTATCTGTCTATCTAAGTATCATGCAACAATTATTTGAGAAAACATTGTAGTCCTAGCTCCAGAATTAACCAGCAACCATAGTGTATAATTTCTCACTTTACCATCTATGTATGGATTCACACATTATGTGGGTGCACAATATATTCCTCACTTACAACCAACCCAACTCACATTAAGAGGTCTTGGATGTTATACGTAGCATTCATGCCATTGCTTTCTTAAGCCACATTAACCACATTGGTGTTACTACGCTTTGCACTGACAGACTTTTGGAAAATGCTAATTTCTGACACATGCCCTAGAAATGACAATAGTAGCAGGAGGAGACCACCATCCTTTACCATATGTTGTATTACCACATTTAAAACATTACTAGTTTGTTTAAGTAACCTTTTAGAAGTGTTTGAGTGTGTTTATAAGTCTTGTCATCTTTGTTGCAAACAACCCTGATAGCATCAACATGTCTGTCATCAAGTTCACTGACAGATGTCTCTGACGTTGCAATGCTCTTTGTAACGTTAATATATCCCTTTAGTGAAAGAGTTCCAATGGACAAAAGTCTCTGTTGGATTCCTTTGTCCATACATTGGCAAATCCATTAGTCCTGAACTAACTGAGCTGCAAAACGTTTAATAAGCTGACAGTCAGCAAGGGGGACATGGCTATCTGCCAAAGATGGAGTTCATGCTTTTCTAGGACTCCTGCAGGGTGCCCCCAAATCCTTCACCACTTGGTGACATCTCTGAGGCCAATGTGAAAGAACAATACCCCCAGGATGGATGAACCCTATACATCATCTTGGGGGTGAATCTGGCCTCTGTTGCCTGTTTGGTGGCTGTACGAGTGTGGCTCACCAGAGGAGACCACATAGTGTGGACTATGCTGTACCAGGGCAGCGTGTGTGGCCTGAGTTACCCACCTGGCCATCCCATCCTAGAGGGAGCCGCTGGAAGACTAAAGCACTAGTTCAGAGATGGGGATCTCCCGGTGTCACCATGCGTGCTGCTTTGTACCCTGATCATGGTGCACACCTCTTTTATCAGGGACATGGACCTAGGATACATTTGCGTGGTCTCCACAGCTGGTGCTGGTGGCCCTGTAATCTGAGGGGCTGAGAGACCGATGCAGGGGGTGAAGGCCTGCTGTGTTTTATCCATCTGGGAGCGTAGCCAAGGCCCTTGATGAGCGGTATGCCCCTAGGCTGGCGCGGTTCCTGTCTCTCATTCCAGGGCCACTGTGGATCATGGTGCCCCCTTCACCTGCTGAACTGTGCGGTCCCCTTTACAGGTTTGAAGATTGCACACATCAAGCTGCATTTTCCTGGGAGGCTGGAGGCCCACATCGCTCCTAGCCTCGTCGGATTCACCCCTGCTGCATGTGGGGTGTTACTCAGGGCCCCTGGAAATTACTGGAGACGTGAGCAGTGAAAATGCACAGATGACCTCCTCCGACTTGTAAGTGTTATGGGGCCTAGCGTTGTGAGACAGCGGAGATGCAGCTCTCAGTGAGACTTCTGTGAGTGCTCAGGGGAGACCCGCACATTCCCCAAAGGACTTGGACGGTGTCTTATCTCCTTACATATGGCCGCCACACAACAGCATATCTGCATCTTCTACTGAGAGGTGGCCCCAGATGTCCACTGGGCTACTTGTAGCTCCTGGAGTTCGTCTTGACCATTGCATGGGGCACTGGACCGACCACGATGAATGTTGTCACCAGCATGGGCTCATCTTCTGCCTATCACAAAAAACTAACTCCACCACTGGAATCCTTCCTTCTAGCCTCCTGAGATAGGAACCTCCCACCAGGCCCAAGAAAGCTGTAAAAAGCGTCTGGATCCTCATTGTCTAGGATCTCTCCATGAAACCACAGATAGGAGTGGTGATTTCCTCATTTTTTCTCCAACGTCAGACAATCAAAAAAATCAGGAAATGCTTTGAAGCCTTAATCCAAATCATCATTCTCTTAGTTATCTTCTGGATAGATTACCCAAACACCCTCTATTTGGGATTCCCAATAGGCCTCAACTGCAGGTTACAAATAGCACAAAACCAAACTGCTGGGCATGCCTTTCGTCAACCCAGACACTGCAATACCAGGCCATTGATGGAAAAGCTACATTGGCTCCCAGTAGACTAGAGGACCTTCTTCAAACTGGCTGCATTATCTCTAAATCTCTCCATGACAAAAGTTCAGCATTCATATCCTCCTGAATTCATAGCTGCACCCCCAATTGTAACCTATGATCGGCCTACATGAACCTTCTGACTGTACCAAGAAAGGTAGAAGTTGGGCGGTGCAAAATTTTTGGTGATAGCCCCTCAGCACATGGAACTCTCTTGCCCCGATATCAGATCTGCACCCAGCTATGAGAGGTTCAGGTAACTCCTAAAAACCTTGCTGTTTAATCAAGTATATGGCTAATTCCCCTGACAGCGATATGCCTACTTATTACTTTAGCACAAAGAAATCTATCCGATGTACGTGCGCTCCCCAAATTCTGAGTATCAGAGCAGAACATAACACAACACAACATAACATAACATAACATAACATAACATAACATAATATAACATGGAAGGTAGGCTAGAGGTCCTCACTGCAATGTCCTCTTTAAGATCACAATGACATCAGCCCCACTCAAGCTCCTCAGCAAATGCAGACTCTTACTCAGACTCTAAAGTGAGCATTGCTCTCTTTTCCTCTGTGATGCCACAAACTGCAGACAATATGATTTAATACATGCCACCTTATGGTAATCCACTGTCTCTACAGGTATAACTGATGGCCGGAACAGCTAAGGTTCTCTCTGGGTCTCCCCTTCTTTATTCCCCCCTGTTCCTCATCCCTTCCTCCCTTCTCCCACATTCGCTTACCCTTCCACCTTATTATGTACATTGAGTGTCATTGTTTGAGGCCAGGAGGTGGTGTGCTGTCTACTCCTGTTCCACACCTGTTCATACTGTGTTACAGAGATGTAGTGATATATGTACAGGCTGAAAATCACTTTTACTCAGTTGTTGCCACCGATGCAGCATATGTGCACTTTTTGTGTTCCCACTTGTTGCATTACTACTGCTTGCAGTCCCACATTTATTATAAGCTGGTTTTCTTAGGCCACCTGTGTGTTAGCTGCATTCACAATACCCAACGTGTGCACCTGCTTTGGCTGCAGTTGGCCTACCCCCAAAGCGATTGCACAATGTTCCATTTTGCTATAACTGGTTTGTTGATAGCTTTGTTTTGGTCAAACAAATGTTTTTCACTGGACCTGGTATTGGGGAACTGTTTTTTCTTCTCTGCTACCTTCCTTGTGTGTTGCAATGTCCTCTATATATAGCATGCATACAAAGTGGGATCCCTTTTTCCCATATGATTGCAAGTTATTGCTATGCCACCTGTTCTGCAACATTCCAAGATAATGACATGGAATTTTCGGGTATGGGATCTATTCATAAGTGCCACAGGGTCCTGGCATAGCTTTATCGCCATAAAGTGAATATAGTTTATTTACAAGAAACTCACCTCTCTGCCTCTGAAGTCCTTAAGCTGCACATGAAATGGAGATGTCAACCTTTTGCAACTACTTGTTCGAGATTTGCCCATGTGGCGACCATCTGGTTACATGCTGAGGTGCCATTTGAGGCCAAAGCCAATAACATTGACACCAATGGTCACTATGTATTTGTCCCAGGGAGGCTAGATGGGGAAATGTTTGTATTGCCAGTGCTGGCAGAATGGTCCCATCTCCCCTGGCTGATAGGACGTGACTTTAATGCAGTGCTGGATGTCAGACTTGACCACTACCACCCCTCTTGGTGGGCGCAAGCTCACTCAAACAGGCCCTCTCCAATTGAGTGTCTCAATGGGAGTTAGTGGATATAGGGAGGGCCCACAACAAGGGAATGCATGAGTATTCCTTTTCCTCCACCCGCACAGCTTACATGCACATTTAGATCCTATCCTTTGTCCCTCTCACATGATGGAGAAAATAACAAAGGGGATTTATTTGAGCAAAACATTCTTAGACCACAATCTGCTTGAAATAATGATGGAAAAGGACAGGGTCCCAATACTGATTCCTACTTTGCTTACGCAGCCCCTACTTATTGAAGATGTAGTCTCTAGGGATACTTTGGCCACCACCATTGACACATACTTTGCTGAGAATGAGGGCACAGCCTCCATGCCGCTCTTAGAATGGGAAGCATTTAAAGTATTGATTAGGAGAGTATCTATAGTCACAACCATGGTGCCAGACAATCAGTACTCCAAGACTTGCAACACACAGAGATACACCTGGGGCTTCTCGATGTGGAGGCGATACATGACCCCGTACACCTGGGTGACTTGCAGGAAACTAGAATACACTATGCTGAACACCTAGAATGTCTGGGAATTATAGACCATAAAACATACTTACAGAGGTTACATGTTGAGGGAGATTGAGCAGGTCCCTTTCTGGCCCATATGATATGACTGACATTATCCCCCACAGTGATACCGTCCCTGAAGACTCCCCCTTGGGTCTGTTGCACTACACAGCTGGAGATAAACAATGCTTTTCATTCATACTACACAGAGCAGTATGCAGTTTGGGCTTTTCACACCTCTGAAGACATGACAGCATTTCAGCATGACTTGCAACTTCCACTGGTTTCAGCGGCATTGCATGAGGCACTGGAAATCCCATTGTCACCAAGTGAACTGCGACAGGCTATTGGAGACATGGCATGTAATAAAAAGACAGGGATAGATGGTTTACCCATCAAGTTTGACTCTACATTTGCCTTACGTTTGGTCCCCGTCGCATGAAACTTTACAGGCCTTGTTAGCCACGGGATTGTTACTGCCCACTACCAGTCAGGTGCTGGTTACCTCTTTGCTTTCCTCAGTACACAAAATTCTGACCAATGTGCTTGCCTGTCATTTACTCACCCTACTCCCAGAATTGATTCATATGGGCCCCATGATGGTTTGTCCCATGCAGAAGCACCTCCCTCAATAAACATTGGTTACACCAGGTAATGGAAATAGCACATGACCTCTATCCTAAGGCGGGGCATCTTTCTTTAGACCTCCAACAGACCTACTAGCCTTTGATTCCTTAGGGTGGCACTATATGTTCTTGGCATTGGGTCGATTCAACATTCCTCCCACATACATTAACTGGGTGAAACTCCTCTATGCTCATCCCACAGTGAGGTCTAAAGCTGTGGCACACATATCTGCACAATACCCGATTTTCCGGGGAACCTGTTAGAGTGTCCATTATCCTCCCTTTTGTTTGTCTTAGCACTGGAGCCCCTAGCACAGAAACGCAGACAGGAGTCGGCCGACTGGAGTATCCTGAGGTGGCCTCAGTCCCATGCAGCCTCCCTATATGCAGATGACATAATAGTGTGCTCCCTAGACATCCTGGGCACAGATCTTACACCTTTCTCTACTATACTCAGGGCATTTGGGGAAGTATCTGGCTTTCAGATCAATCACACTAAATCATATGCATTTTACTTTCGTGACACCATGCCTCAAGACACAATCTATTTGGGCACGCAGTCCATACATGCAGCTGATCACACCTTCAAATATTTCGGTATTCAGATATATAGAGCACCCGTAGACTTATTAGACGGAACCTGCTCAGGGCCACCACATCATTACGAGCTCAAGTGCAATCTTGGGCGACATTGCACTTATCAGCAGCAGGCCCCTTGGCACTCCAAAATGGTGATACTTCCCAAATTGTTATACAATTTTGTGAACTCAGGAATATTTGCCCCTAGTTCTGTTTTGAGAACTAGTTCTGGACTCCTTCCTGCTTGACCTTATTTGGGGCTCCGGGTGATGCCGTGTTAGTTTACACAAATTACAACTGGTGATGGAGGAGGGAGGGCTGGGAGTGCCAGACATTAAGTCTCACTGCTTTGCTGCCCAGCTACAATGACTATCTTACTGGCTACTAACAGTGCATGCTGCGCTCAGGCACACTACAACAATTACTGTTACCTGGTGTGGCATGTCCTCTTAAGCCCACTGTTTCTGAACAATGTTATTATATATTGGAGAAACATTACCCATTATTCACGCACCCCCATAAGCTGTGCACCAAGCATTCCGCTGTATGGCCTGCCTACCCGGTGGGCAGCCTCATGCACACCAGCTTCTAAACATGGGAAATTATGGGAATAACAAATGTGGGCTACTTGTTCAGTGAAGGGGCGCTGTGGCTGCATCGGGATTCGATGTGACAGCACAAGCTCCCTGGGGCCCTTTTTCTCACTCATGCTAGTATTCTGCGTTATGTACGCGTACATTCGTCACCAGCAGGCTTAGAACTGGACCTCATACACTGGTTCTGACTGTGCATGAAATGGGTCTACTAGGGGATACGGGCACAATTGCATACCTCGCTGCTCCGTTTGCAGACCTGATGGGAATTAGACCTTAATTGTGCTTTTCATGAGAAGGAGTAGAGGTTTCTTATAGTATATCCCAGTATGATACCTTGGAACACATGTTTTAAATGTATTCAGTTCTTGTTATTACACAGGGCATATCTGACATCATCCAAACTTCATGAAATATTCCCTGCAGCCTTGCCTTCCTGTCCGCAATGAGGATCTGAGGACACAGACTTACAACATATGGTGTGGCCCTGTCCCATGTAATTATCCTACTACATGAGCATTAAGGACTCAGGACATCACAGGGACAACCCATTGGGATACAGTTGACCATTGCAATTTGGAGCTCTACCTCGACCTAAAACCTCCAAGGCCAAAACTTGGTTTGGTGTCATAGCACTCCTCCTTGCCAAAAGGCAGATTATACCACTGGAAATCACCCATCTCTTCCCTCCTGACAAGATGTCGGGAGGAAGTATGGCCCTGGGGCTCCGCAGAAAGTCATGCATTCTGTAGAGAGGAATACCATGGTGTCCATACACAGCCCATAGCTATGATGTGGGATGTCCTGCTGGAACAATTTCAAGCCCAATATGTAGATGAAGCCTGATACTGTGGCACATGAAAGGGCCCATACTCTTAAATCCCTGCCTATGACCATTCCCCTGTTATGTTTTTTTATGTGTTATATGTTTCTTTCTGTGTTCCATTAGGGGGAGAGGCGGCCTCCACAATCACAGATTTGTGTTCTTTCTAAGATGGACGGGGACTTCACAAGGTAGTATTGTTGGGGGTGGGTGGGTTAGTGCCTTCCTTTTTACCTTTGACTCATCTCCTGATTCATCCCTGTGACATGTTTGCCAATCCGTACGGGTGTAATACATGAAGCTCTATACTAAGTACTTACTTGTTATGCATATTCATAGTATATATGGCTGCTGCCACTCTGTTGGCACATGACGTTATGCATGCTGTCACTTATTGCAACAATGGTTTGTTCATGACAAATAAAGTGAAATAAACTACGTTTGCAAAAAAAGATGACTATCAGCAACTAGTCTGCATAATGTTGTTATGTGTGTATCTATGTCCTTCACTGTTTTTTTACTACGTTTGAAAAACTTGTGTCTTAATAAAACTGTGCTTGAGTGTACATCAAATCTCACCTCTAATATCTGGACTACCTCAGTATATTCATCAGTGACTTCTTCATTTAACATTAACTCTAGTAAATGTTTGAAGATTGATCCATCGAATCCCAAGGAGTGGAGAAGCAAATATTTTTTTTTTTCAGGAGAAAATCTTGATTGCATCTATTGCACTCAAAGAAGGTTCAAGAGCACCAAACCAATACCTCCAAGCTATTAATGGTTCTCCAGGGCATTGGAGAAAAGGTGAAGCTGGATTAACAGAATGGCTCATGGATCAAGCACCTAACATCCATACCTAATAGTATGGAGATAAATAATGTTAAATTGAGAAAAGAATGTGTACTGATAAAATTGCACAAAAACGAATGATGGATGGTGTTCCAGCACCAAAGAATTCACTTCTAAACAGTAGTGGCTCTTCCATTAGGGCAGAGGAACATCGCCCTCTTCCTCCAGCAGCAGCAGCTGCAAAACTTTTTCTCAAAAAAGGGGCAGGGCATTTGGAGTTAGGAGCACTTGAGGGGAGTGCACAGAGCGCTCCCCTCAGAGCACATGTGTATTTGGCCGGCCATCTCAGGCCGTCCAAACACACATGTGCAGTGGGCTCTCTGCAGCCCGGCACTGTGTTGCTGGGCTGGAGAGAGCGCTTGCACAGACTCCCACTCTGCCTGGGAGTGCCCTGGCTGGGCGCTCCCAGCCAATCCTAACGCTGCTTTGAGCAATGTCAGGATTGGCTGCAGGGAAGGCTGGGAGCCTGTGCAAGCAGTCTGGAGCGACAAGGGACAGAGGAGAAGCGCGGTGGCAACTGAGGAGGTAAGTTTTATTAAAAGAATTATGAAAAAGTCCCCCACCCTGCACGCCGCACCGGCCCCGCCCCTTTAGAGGTCAGCGAGCAGTGACTGGTTCAAACCACATAAGAAATTGAAAGTAAAGTGCAAAAAAGATAGAAATATAAATATTCAATAGCCACGGTCATTCTACACTCAGTGCCTTGAAAATGAGTACAGGCAATCACATGGCTGTGCTGTACTAATCACCTCTGATAGTACAGATTCTTTCAATATGACTTCAGCACCTAGAGAATGTTTACAGATGTCCGCATCACTGTTATGTATTACTTAAATCTTGGTAAAGTGTGAATTGCTGAATTTGTGTGACATGCTGGTCAGGCACATTACCTGACATGGCTCCTGTAGGTCTCGCTTGATCGCAGGGTGCATCACTGTTGACTGGAAACCTGACGTTTCTGTGAGGACCATAACCAACATCAGTTTCTATAAGGAAGAGTTTACATTAGTAAAACCTGTGATGTGATGACATTTCACTCATTTTCTCATTCTGAATAGGAACAATGATTAGTTTGTTTTCACTGTTCACTAATTCACACGTGTAAATAGAATAATAGTCTTTGGAGTGTGGGATATAATGATTTAGAATATCAGAATGTTCGTTGATAGAATTGGCAAGGACTTGAAGCTGTTTGGTCACTGTAAGTGGTTTGTGGCTTTGATGCTCCATAAAAGGTGCAACAGAACATTACCTTACCTTGTCCAGCGGCATCACTACAGAATTGTATTGGCGATGAATCTTCATGGAAGCCTCCTCTTCTTTGGATCGAGCCCATCAGCATGGAGACTACCGATGATCTCAGACTACAGCCTTCTCTGCAGTGCCCTCATACTTATGCCCTTAGGGGACCAAACAGTTTCAGGTCCTAACCACTCCTACCAGCGAACATTCCTGTACTCTCAATCACAACATTTCACACTCTGAAGACTAATATTCTATTTACAAATGTGACTTACTGAACAGTGAAACCATACTGCTAAAGAAAGGTCACCATAAGCCATGTTGCCACTCTCTGGTGTAACTGTGCCCATTCTTCACTTCAGAATCTAATTTCATGTGCTAAGCTACTTTTTGGCTTGTTCCATGTTTCTAATTATCATTTTTTTAGTTTGTGTTGACAGTCTGGGGCCTAGTCACAAATGTAAACTTACAAGTAAGTACATCTACATGTGTAACTTTACTGTTGCACTTTGTTGTAATTTTACTAGTTTTGACTATTCACTATTTACTACAAAGTGTAGGCTTACATGTCTCCACTCTCTAATAGCAAGGGGTGTAGCCTAATATAGAAGCGTAAACTTACTGCTTGTAACTTTTCACATAAATGTAGATATCTTCCCCACTGTGCTACATAGTTACCAATGGCAAAGTATAGAGAAAAGGTAAACATTTCAATAACTTAAAGAAATACTAAAAATGTTTGTTATATATTGATGTAACTAAATTAATATATTTATATTGAATGTAGATTCAAATAAAAAGCTTCCTTACTATTGATTTAGGGGGTCATTACGACCGTGGAGGTCTTGAGACCACCAGGGCAAAGATGGTGGTCTGACTGCCGCTAAAGTGGTCGTCCAACCACTTTGGCGACAGTCTGACCACCACATTATGACCGTGGCGGTTGTGCCACTGTTGGACTGCCAGCACTGCTACTTTCCCTCCACAGGAGGGACTGGTGTTGCTGCGGGTCTGAATCCTCCAGGGCAGCGCTGCAAGCTGCGCCGCCATGTGGATTACGACCCCCCTGTCCTCCAGCTTTTACATGGTGGTAGCACCGCTATGTAAAGGCTGGTGGAGATGGGTTGCAGGGTGCCCTATGGGGGTCCCTGCACTGCCCATTCACTTGCCATGGGCAGTACAGGGGCCCCCAGGGCCAGGCCTGTCACGCTTTTCATTGCCTGCTCAGCATCAATGTTGTGGGCTGTTTCCCACTGGGCCAGTGGGCAGGAGCAATGTTTCCGCCCGCTGACTCAGCAGGAAACTCCTAATGGGGCCCACGGGAAGGCAGCCAAACTGGCGGCAACCTGACCGTGGGACTTAGGCGGACGGTGAAAACCGTCTGCCAAAGTCAAAATGACCCCCTTAATTTTGTATTAAATATGTCATCATTTAAATATACTATTCTAAATCTGAATTATTTTTTAAAGATTTATGTAAAAAAAACACCTTAGGTAAAACATTGATATTTATTATGTAATAAAAATTATTGAAACTTATGCATATTATTATTACATGAATGTGATTATTTTTCTATTAAAGTTACATTTATATTCAAACTAAAAATATATATTTTAAAATAAAGTGATAATTGTCTATCTATCTATCTACCTCCCAGTTATGGCTGCCATTGGATAATTATAATTAGGTTTGCATTTTCATAGAAAATGCCTTTTTTGTTTTGGTAATAACTTTGGAGCTGTTTAACGAATCTCTATGAAACTTTTTGAAAAGTTTATCTTTTTTGCCTAGTTTGTGTATGGACAGTTTCTGGGTGATGATGTCTTTTTCATTTACTTTTTCGACAAGCACTACCACCAAAAACCCCTGAACAGAATTACATCATATTTGTTAGGAGTCTACAAGTGGGTCCGGAAATTGTGCTTTTTATGACCTGGTGTAAATCCATTCAGTAGTTTTTGAGATTCAAAATCTCAAAAATATTTGTATATCTGGGCAGTTGGTTTCAAGGGGGTTTAGTGAGAGTCCCTATAGCCCAATTTTAAAAAATAGATTGTTCTGATTGGCCGAGGGGGCTACTATCCCTTGGACTATCTCACTCCTGTGGGAGTCTCAACCCTGTGGGAATGAGCACCCTGATTGACTCAAAGCAACATTAATTAAAATGTTGCTGGCAGCCATTTCTTGCCTCTGAGAATGAGTCCCTTGTCTTGCAATTTAAAAAAATATATATTAGGGGGCAGCAGGATGATGCCGTACCCCACTTGCCCTTGTGGGGAGAAGGGTTTTAGTGGACTGACTCCTTGGGCCCAAAATATTTAAAAATTGGATGTTTTTGCTGAGACCCTAAGGACTCCCTTGGGATCACAGAAAATGCCACAACATTTGTTTCAAACATATTTGGGAGGGGAGGTGTGAGTGGAGCCCACTTCTCCATCCCCCAGAGCCTGCTACATTAAGGAAGGGGAGCGATGCACATGGTCCCCTCCCTGAGCCAATTGCAGTCCTTGGGACCCATCCTGAGGTATCCGGTTTTAACTAGAAAGGGGACATGGCACATTTGCCCTGCCCACAGGAAAATGGTCAAGGACTTGTCTGCTCCCACCCTGGGAGAGCTGCAAAAATGCTTATCGGGTGGGAGCAGACATTTTTTTCCCTGTCTCCGCACTTGCGGAGGGTAGACTCTGGGTGCAGACGTAAAGATGCTACTTGTAACTTACCTTTGTGAATACCAAAAAGTCATAAACTTAGACTCTTGGTCTAAACTTAGACCAAAGGTCTAAGTTTACCTTTGTGAATCAGGAATCAGGCCCATATATTATGAGGAGGGTGGTATGCAGCCCTCTCCACAATACCCTATTTTGCCCTGAGAACTCTAACCCAGGACCAAAATCTAAGGGGAGGGGGCATGCCCCCCCCACCCTCCTCCAGCCTTATTGGGCCCCAGGGACCCTATCCCTGGGGACAAATATAAGTAAAAAACAGGAGGTGAAGTGCGGATCCCCTCCTCAAGCCTATTTTGGCACCGGGGATCCCATCCCCTGTGGCACACATCAGTTATTGGAGGGTGTTCTGGTGCCCATTGAGGACGCCCACCGACTATCATGTTGGGTGCCATATGGGGAGCCCCAGGGTCCCTGTGGCACCATTTGACTCCGCACATGGTGAAGGAGTCGGCACTGCTTCTGCCCGGAGGGGTCAGCTGCATATATGCTGCTCTCTCCGGGCGGGAGCAAAATATGTTCTGTTTCCCTGCCCACATCTGTGCAGGCAGGAAAACAGAACACACGTCTGCTCCCAGTCGGCAGGAGCATTTTAAACCCTCCCTCAGGCTGAGAACAGACTTAGGGCCTGATTTAGACATTAGCGGAGGGGTTACTCTGTCACAACGGTGACAGATATCCCATGTGCTGAAATCTAAATCCCATTGTATCCAATAGAATTTAGATTTTAGCTGCTGGGATATCTGTCACCGTTGTGATGGAGTAACCCCTCTGCCAATATCTTAATCAGGCCATTAGTGTTTGCTATTGTTTAACAGGAGATTTGAAAATGTTCCTGCCAGGAAGGGGAAAACACATGGATCTCTACCAGCTGTAGTGCAGGCAGGAAAACTACTGTGTCCCAGAGGTGGGCTCCCGGTGACACAGTAAGAGAGCAGACCCCAGGGTTATAGGGTCCCCAAGACATTTGAAGGCTCAAGGATGGGGGACCATGCGGCCACCCTCCCCTTTGCTGCACATTTTGGCCCCGGCAGATGGGCTCCCTGAGCCTTTAATGGGTCAATGAGGGGGGCATCCCCTTAATGAAAGCATAGAGCCCCAGTGAGTGGTTCCCAGGGGTCTATAACGACTCGTGGAGGGGGCTGCACACCCTACTCCTTTTATTGAAAGAACGCAGCCCCAGGAGTTGGTCCACCCAGGGCCTATACTGGCTCAGGGAGAGGAGGTGCACATGCCCCCATTCCTTAATTAAAGAATGCAGCCCCAGGAAATGGAGTCCTGGGCCCAATATGGGCCCTACTGATGCTCCATCCCCATATAAATATTTTAAAGAAAATGGCAGCCATATTTGTTTGTTTTAGCTGTGATCCCATGGAAGCCCTGTGGGATAGCAGCAAAACTGCTGGATTATTTTATTTTGGCTCTGGGGGTCCCCATGGATCCTAGGAGGCAGGTTATCGCTACCCTGCCCCCTTATATAATTTTTTTTAAAGTTCAGGACAGGGGACCAGGTCCGTGAGTCCTGCAACTGCTGCCAGCAACATTTTTCTCATGTTGCAGGCGGTCAATAAGATTGCTCTCCCCTGCAGTAGAGACATGGCCCAATGGGGAAAAAAGCTCCCTGGGCTAATCAGAATGCTCTATTTACAAAATACCCCCCACAAGACTCTCAAGAGCCTCTAGCGGATGCAACTGTCAAGAATAAGTATTAGCCATCTTCCAGCCACTTCCCTGTCCCTCTGCCATTCACTACAAAAATCTAGGCCTACGGGTCCGGGGATCTCTGCAGTTAGGTAGAGATCTCCAAAAATAAAAGATAGAAGAGACATAGACATCTGCATGTAGGATTCTGAATAGGGTTTTGTAGTTTGTGAAAGGCCCTTACGTCTTTATGGTTCTATAATTCTAGTGCGACTGGATTGATCAATTATGTGATTTAGTGACGGAGGCATTTACGTGTTACTATGTATTTGTTGCACTTGCCACCTAACCCCTCCTGCAGAACTTGCAGATTTCAAGAAATAGTCCACAGTTACAGTCACACATGGAAAGCCACACACAGTTCCAGACCAGCCTCAAAACACCTTTCAGATGTTGATTGCAGTGCTGAAGCATTAATGAGGTAAGAATGTCATCCAGATGGTTTCCAAACCACAGTTGATGGACTGTAAGAAAGATGTATGTGTGTAGCAGTGAATAAAAATGCCAGAGAAATAAATGTAATTCCAAATGGGTGGAAATATACGATTCTGTCATGAGGAATGTTTCTTCTTTCAAAGCGGTGCTTCCAGAAGCCCTGGTCTGTGACCAGAGAGTAAAACCGAAATTAAAGAATCCTTTTTTAAAAAGGCGGGATTCATCCACTAAGATATGTATCGTTTATCACAAGAAGGGTGTGTGCGTGTGTGTGCGCGTGTGTGTGTGTGTGCATGTAGACAACAATTCTTATGTTTCACACAAACACTTTTATTCTTGGAGGCAGGAAGTGCAGTGTCAATAAAGGATGTTCCTGTTATTCTGTGCTACACATTTATTGCTGGTGAATAACAATTTAAATAGAATCTGCCGAGTGTGTATAATCTTCTTTAGTAAAACCACACATATACGTTTCATACCATACAAATCATTAGTATAATAATGTGGTTTGAAATGACAAAATATCTATAAAATGGCAGATAATGAATAGTATATGCTGCATATTATTCCAATTTTCGCTAGTTTGCCTTTTCATGCTGCATAATTTAGTTAAACGTGCCTCGTAATTTTTTATTTGCCAAAATATTGATTTTTTTGCTTTTGGTATTCACATCATACAACTATGATTTGCTGATTTTGATAAAGGCTAATGTCCCGTTGGCTGGTTACTATGGCCACTTATTAGTGAGCACCAAGTACATTTCTTAAGCACGTTACTCAGGGTAGTGAGGCGAGAATTCCAAGGCTTATTGGGGGAGCTGGCATGAGACTCAGAACTCCGCAGTGAACATATTTTAACTCAATAAAGGAATGTTCAGTCAAAGTACTGTGACTTTATAAAAAAGAAAAAGTACTCTAGCATACCAACTATTCAATATGGCACAAGATGACGTGGTTCACTAATGCATTTCTATCGGTAAGGTAATGCTAAATAACCAAGTAGGGAAAAATGAATAGGTGCAAATGTATAGTGTGAGGAGTGGACTGCTTCCCATCTTTTATAACTGTCCGTTAATATCTAATGTGTGCGTTCTGATTTTGTGGCTTTCTCAGGCTAAGGATAATGGCTGCAGTCTCACTCTGGCCCAACAGAAGTCAGGCCCATCTTTTACCTGGTATGCTTCGGTGGGGCTCCCATCAAGAATTCTCCTCTGTTGAGTTCAAAGCTGCATCTAACCCAGCCTACCTGTAAGCATAACCATCTGTTCCAGAGAGACCGCGAACATGCAAAGGAAAATCGCAGTTCACAATGTGTTCTAGGCCCGTAGCAAAACCCCAACCCATATCAAGCATTTGCAATGCAATTGGTCTCTAATTTGTGAGTGTTAGACCTATTGGAGTTGTAAATGTGAATGTCATTATCCTATGTGTTTTGGTTTGGCGTTTAGTGGAAGCAACCCTCCCAGGCCTGTTGCTGCAGGAGAGAGGACACAACAAGGCCTCCATCTTGGGAGTGTTTTTGCCTCATTCCTACAGACTGTGATACCCTAGAGATGCAACACTTTCTAGTGTGTTTACCTAAACCTTTATACCACCAAACAAGCCACACAGAGGCACCTTCACAGCATTTATCCGGGAGAATGAGGGGGGTTCGAAAGAGTTAGGAGCCAAGAAAAGGGGGCAGCCATATATTTCTGTGTGCTAATCTTTTAATGGAATTATTCCTCTACATTGGCAATACAAGCCTAACTTTGAAAAACATTGACTATGTACAAAGAGAATAACAGTAGAGGCAGCTGAACTGCAAATTAATTATAGCAATTGTGTTAAGAATGGCACCTGCTTTGCAGCGCTATGAAATGGTCGAACCTGTATTACCAAGTGCTATATTTAAAAAATTAGTTATTCCCAGAATACCCCAACATGCTGTAATACCTATGTATAGAGTTCGCGCTAACTGAACTGTATTTGAAGAGGTCCAATTTACATCCAAAAGCTAGATGTGTTTTGCTATCAAGCTTGAGGCTGTGAAGGTCTGGAGTCACAACTTCCTTTCCAACATTTTGGAGACAACACCTTTTGCCATCTTCCTGCCCAGAAGTAGCCTATGTGTTTGGTTTGTGACCCTCCGGAGGTTATCAAGAGCATGTGCTATTGCCTAGTGTTAAGCTCTATTCAAGTCAGTTGGTTAACGCACCCACTGCAGAGGCCTTAAAAGAATGAGAATGTCACAGATTACAATCCTGACATAGCAATTTTACCTCTTCTTCTCTGCAAGGTAGATGCAAATTAATAATAGAGATTTTGTTAAGAATGGCACCTGTTTTCAGTGCTATGTAATGGTAGAACCCGTATTACCAAGCGCTATATATAAAAAAGCTAATACCAGACTGCTCCAACATGTACCAGACAAAGACCCTAGCGGAGAGGATGTGGCGTACGGGACAGAGCTGCCGACCTTTGAGCTAGGGAACACAGTTTGTGTATCGCCAGTGGCTCAACATCCTGTGATTCTGGGAAAACCACTTAATCTCCCCTTGCTCCAAAAAATTATTGTGTTCTTGTGTAATGTAAGCGGCGCTCCTGTAAAGCATTGTAATACCTTTGTATTGAGTTTGTGCTAAATAAACTCTATTTGAAGAGGCCCAATTTACATCCAAAGGAAGATGTTTTTAGCTATCAAGCTTGAGGCCGTGAAGTGCTTGGGTGTGGAGTTACAACTCTTATTCCACCATTTTGGAGTCAACACCTTTCAGCATCTTCTTGCCTAGAACTAACCAATGTGCTTGGTGAGTGACCCTCCGGAGGTTATCAAGAGCGCATGCTATCACCTAGTTTTAAACTCTTCTCAAGTCAGTTAGTTACTGCACCCACTGCAGAGGTATTGACAGAACAAGACTGTCACAGATTACAATCCTGACACAGCTTTTTCACCTCTCAATCTCTGCAAGGTTGAGGCAAATTAGTTATAGTGATTTTATTTAGACTGCCACCTGCTTTACAGCGCTATGAAATGGCAGAACCTGCATTACCAAGCGCTATGTAAGAAAAAAAGAGTTATTCTCAGACTGCCGCAACACGCACCAGACAAAGAGCTCTAGGGGAGAGTTGTGGTGTAAGGGCCATGGCTGAACATTCTGTGATTCTGGGCAAATCACATAATCTCCCCTTGCTACCAAAAATGAATCTGTTCTTGTGTAATGTAACCAGTGCTCATATAAAGCACTGTAATACCTTTGTATTGAGTTTGCACTATATAAAACTACAAAACAAAATGAAATAAATAAAGCGCTTCTGTCCCTTTGTGTCAAATTTGCGCTATATAAAACTGCAAAAAAAAAAAGGCCCCGCAGACATCGCCAAGAAACACCAAGATGCCTGAAACCAAGGAAGTCAAAGAAACAACACACTGCCATGAGCGAAGTGGTGAGGCAAAAGAAAAAATAGTGCACCACACTAAGGGACCTTCCAATCATGCAATAATACATGTAACAGGGTCAGTCTTCAAGGCGGTAATAAAACAGCTTCAAGGTGGGACTAACTTAAAGCATTTACCAACAACATCAAGGGGCTTTTAAAAGGCAATCCCAGGAATGAATGAAAGTGATGGGCTTGAGATGGGTGTGGTTAAAGCCCACAGAATAGATTACAACATGTCGAGAAGAATAGCGCTTGCAACGCTGCTATGCTTGACCTAAAAAGGTAGACCGCTAACCCACGGACCTTGAGCCAAGTTTATGTGAGTTCTGAGGAAGCTGAAAGATAGTCCCAGAATTCCAGGCTTAACAATCTCTAGAATATGATGAAGAGGGCGGTCAAAGTTTATTGGATGCATAGCCTAGTACCAACACAGTCGAAAAGCAGAGATAGTGCAGACAGTAGTTTGCCATATATTCCAGTGCTGTATGCTTCCGCAACACAACTCAGTATCAACTGTGACCTCTGGATGCAGTTCTACTCCTCCTCTGTGTAAAAAGGAGACCCATGTAAGAGTGTTTTTATTAAATTTGAATTTACTAATTATTAACCTGAACCAGATGTATTAGGCCTTCAAAACTAATGCTGTATTTAGAATTAAATGCATTTAAAGCTTACACTGAAACGCACAATTAATACAATTTACTGGCTTATATGGAATTGTTTTTGACTTTCTTCTCCATTTTCTCTTTGCTTTCTTTATTAAAGTCTTGACTTGTGACATGGACATAAGTATATCCTTTTTATGACACAAATGCTTTATTGACACAATAGAATGAATAGAAGGAACCCATGTTTCTAACTCTCTAACCATTTGACCTATGTAAAACAACTAAAATGTTAGATCAATCTTATAAAGTTGCTTACTTATCAATAGGCTTGCTTCAAACAGCATATGGGAAAAGGAATTAATTTATTATGAAATGTGCCATACTTAACTTGACTTTTCTTTCATAGAATCACTTCATGAGAAAAAAACAGTGGAATAACCATTTTGTGATAGAATGAAGTTAGGACATTCTTTGTTAGACTTGATACACCAGTTGAAACTGTCCCATTCTCATGATGACATTTGCATCCTATTGGCTGAGACCAGAAGTTATCTAAGAGTAGAGATAGACTTTGTGGAATGCGCTTCATGCTATGTTCTGTGACTGTTCTATGATTTCAATGACTTGTTAATAAAGATCTTTAATAATTGAAGAAAATGAAGAATTAAAACAAGATCAAACTCTCATTATTGACTCTAATACCAAGCAAAAATGTTATTTGAATTTTGACAAGTTATTTGAGGTGCAGTTTCTATTCCTCTGATTACAAAGAAAAACCACGCCACTGGGGCCCAGTTTGGTACAGGAACTTTCGGTTTCAGGAGAGGCGTGGGTTCCCCATAGACTTCACTTACAGAAAAGTTGGTAGCAGATAGATCGTTAGGTATTAGAAAAAAGAGAATGAAAAGAATGAAAAGTGCCTGGAGATAGATACATTTTTGGGTCCCAATGCCCAAACCCTAATACTGAAGATTGATGCAGTGAGTTTTCTGAAGCGGGTGAAGATTTGGAGGTGTGAGTATCCATAGGGTTGCGCTGAAATGGATTATGTGTTATGGAGTATGTGTGCTAAATATATTATTGAAGCTTATACAATTGTACTTATGAATTGATAATGCCTTTGCACTTTTGTCAAAGAGAATAAAGAGGTTATCAGACTACAAACTAGCCTGATATCCAGGGATAGATAAATATGAGTTGATTTATGATACTCTTGTCTGCTAATTGTTTTTGTGGTGCAGGTTGTGAGAAATCGTTGATTGCACTTTTGAGACATGAGCAGCCACAATTTGTTGTGATTGTACTAATATTGGTCAGTGGAACCTAATTCGTAAAGGTGACACTACATTGAGTAGGTGATTTCCCACAGGTCGAGAATCCATTTGGGTGTGTAGAAAAATCTTTTGATTGAGAAAAGTCAGAAGGTGTAAAAACCCAAATATTCTAAATGTTGAATTGGTCTGTTGTTTTCTTTAGAAGAGGCCAACAAAGACTATTATTTTATGTTGCATATAATTGTAGAATAGTAGCTTTGTGTGAATGAGGAGAATTGTAGAGAAGGCTGAGATGCTGCAACGAGAATGTTATTGTGTCATATTTTGCCACGCTGGTATTGTTCAGTTGGTGTGAAATGCTGCACTGTGATTTGTTGCATTGATTGAAGAGCCGCATAGTGATTATGGGTAAATGGCTTACTGAAATTTGAAACATAGAACCAAATCAAATTATTGCCAATTGTTCATTTGATTCAGAATCATGCCATTTTTCAAAGCTCTTACAGCTTTAATGAGAGATGGTGTGACTATTCCTGTCCTGGAGGGTGAAGAGGCACCTACTAATGGTATGCCTGCATCTCACATGATGGTTGAGGAAGGGTTACATGCTTGTGTATGGCTTTGTGAATGGTGCAAGATCACTGAAAAAGATGGTCAATTGAGTTTTCCTAGATGGGGGTATGTTTAATTTAAGAATTATTGACAGATTGCGAGAAACCCTTTGTAAAATGAAGCCTCCTCCAAGACCCACACAGTTTGAGCACTAAGTGCTTGGGAGAAGATGGCTCAGAGAGCTATCAGAGACAAACAAAAAGAGCCATGAGAAATTATGCAGGTGCATAGGTGCAATTTGGGATGATCAACAACAAAGGTGGAGAAAAAATTCAGTTGAGGGAGCTAGGCTATATCTGGCAATTGCAAATGAGAAAAATTAGCAAACGGAAAAATCCAGAAAAGCCTAAAAAGAAAAAAGGTAAAAAAGGAATCAGAGACGAAGAATGAGACTAATTCAGATACGGACTCTGATTCAGGTGATGATATTCTAGATGAATTATTATCTTCACATCTACCACTTTATGTGGGACTTAGAACAGATGTAGCTGGGACAGGTTAAATGACAATTATAGCTACAGCTCTAGTTGATCCAAATGCATATCGAATTGAAAGAACAGTGCAGACAACACAGCCAGTCGTGACTCGCTCTGCTGTGGTACAGCCTGTTGTGATACAGCCTGTTGTTCAGCTTGTAACACCTACTAACGTACCAGCCCAACTTGAGGCTGTGCAAGTAATGATACCTACAGCTGTTATTGCTTCTACTGTGACTATGCCAGTACCTTTTGTCAGGGTTGTAACACCACAACTGGTATGTACTTCTATTGTCACAAATGAATTAACTCAAGGAACTGCTGAAAGAGCAACAGTGACCAGATTCATTCCAACTTCGCAAAATTCTCAGATTATTATATGGGCAACACCACAGGCAATTTCATCTTTGAGAGAAGCAGGGAGAGTTTTCTTTATGACACAATCAATGCAAGGTGGAACATATCTGTGTGAGGTTGGAACTGTGATACTGGAACATAATGAGACTGTTGGAGAGATTACTAAAACAGAAGGGAGAGAGAGTCCAGTTGACAGCCAAGATAACAAAAGAGAAAGACAATTGGATATTATAAAACTAAAAGTCGAATTGGAAGAGATAATTAGGGGATGTTTGGATCTAGACAAAGTAAATCAGAATCAAGAAAAATAATTCATGTATTTGTGCAAATAAATTACTAGACATGCTTTAGCAATACATGGGAAATCAACAGAATTGGAGGATAAATAAGAGGTTGATATTTCCAAAAGGGTTCCATTTTAGAAACGTTTTAGGACTCAGATGATAAATCAATTACAATGATACATTCTTCAGGAAAGCAACTGCACCTAACTGAATTGGTAATATGTGTTTGCAGATGGAGCGAGTTTGAGAAATTAGAAAGTAAATGGGCAAAGAGACATGAAAAGAAAAAGAGACCAACAGAGGCGATTGAGGTAAAGAGAAAGCCACCTTTAGGTCAACCAGAGGATGAATAAACTTCTGCTTTAAGAGAAATACCAGGTGATGTACGACATACCTTGCATCATTTACAAACAATTTTCTAACATTAAGGGAACGTCCTCTGCAGCGGTGAACACAAGGTGATAGGTTTGTGAAAATGTTAAATGTGTTGTGGATTGATTTGAATACATTCGTTGACATTGTTGTTCCGAGTGATATGTGGTCTGAATATAAAACACTGTTCATTGGCTAAGATACAGACCCGCCAAGACATTCTCTAACTGGTACACCGTGACTGTGATGTGAAAATATACTGCAACCATGATGATAAAATATAATGAGGTGATTACTTTCCTTAAAGGCAGAGATCTTCCAAAGGATTTGGACTATGTTAGACTGAATAGAGCACAGCAATGGGTGAATGAATCTGTGCATGAATATTAAGAAAGATTAATGAAAGCATTCAAGCAGCATACAGGTCAGACACATCTTGAGCCAAATGATAAGGGTTTCTTTATTTCACAATTTGTTATCAGTTTGAAACCAGAAATGAGTAAGCATATACAACGGGATGTGATTTGTTGGCAGACAAAGTAGTTGGATGGGATCTTGAAGTATGCTTAGTTCTGCAACGATGAATAAAAGATGAAGTAGACATAGCTAACGGAAAAGTTTATGTTGGCACAGACGGAGATGGCTCAGAAGGGTTTTTAGAATCAATTGTTTACAGAAATGAACTAAATGAGGTGTGGTAGAAGTGGTATAGAGATTGCTGTAATTCCTGAAAATAATGTATAAGGGGTAAGTAGATAAAGAAACAAAAGCGTGTACTGTTCAACAGGTGTGGCACTATGCTACTAAACTAGTGTCAAACATGTGTGGGAAGCACTTTCTTACAGAACAATAAGCTACAAAAAGCACCGCGAGCTCAGTTTTGTTGACAATACATTCAGCATATAAGTCCATAAGTATTCAAGACAAGAGAGTTTAGTTGAAAAAGTAGTACTCAACAACCATACGGCAGCCTTTGGTGGTTTTACTTGACCATCCACAAGTAACAATTCAGTCTTTGCTTACTTGCCCTCACCAAACTAATTTCTCATAATACTTTTCCCTCATATTTTTATCTCTCATAATCAATCCTTTACTCGGTTTGAATTTGGCTTTGGGTCCCCCCTGGGGCTTCAATGCACTTTTTTTTATTGTGAACCTCTTTTCACAGGGTGTGTGACATTTTTCATTTGATACTACTATATAAGGTACAGACTCCCACTTCGCGTACGTTGCATTTCCAGTCACAGTACCAAACTGGTGTTTTCACTAATGGGTGTAGCTTTTGTGAAGCTACAAATGATATATGTATCCTCATTTGGCTTTCTTCTGTGGTGTTGTCTTTGCAGCCTTGAAAAAGTAGTCAACAGACAAAACACATGTTGACTGCTGTATGTTTGTTTAATAAATATGTACTACTTTTTCAACTGAACCCTGTTGTCCTGAATACATATGGAGTTATATGCTAAATGTAAAGTCAACAAAACTAACTGTGCTCCGGGTGCTTTTTGTAGCTCATTTGCAAGGTGTCTGTTTTCAGAATGGCACGTGAAGAGTTGGGTGTCAAGTTGAATCACCAGGTGTGCAAGAGGTATGGTTACCTCACAGGGTAGAGGTCGAGAGATTTGGTGGATTGAACTACAGGTGTTGATGTCGCAACATTGAAAGAAATGACTCCTTGTCACTTCCCTAACAGGGTGGGCCATTGGAAGCACAAGTGTAGGCTCAATCCGGTGGGATAAACAATAATCAGATGCCTGGAGGAAATCAAATGCAATCACAAAACGTGCCCAGTACCAAACCAAGTTAAAATCATGCCAGTTCCACAAGCTCCTATGATTCAACAGCATACTGGTCACCCTAAATTGAATCAAAGTCAAATGCCCAAGTTAACATGAACATGTTTCATGTACAGAATTAAAGTGCAGTCTAACAGTTTCTTTTGTTTAATGATGAGAGCTTGGACTCAGACATGTCACAATGACGGTGCCTGAAAGGGGTGGCAGATTGCCTGCTTGGTGCAGTCTTAGAGGTAGACCAGAGTGGACCATTTGTAGAAGGTGAAGTAAATGGCCAAGTGTCATTCCTTATTGACCCTGGTACTACCAGTTCCGTTACATGGGCTCTCATTATCATACTCAGACTGCTGGGTTTAGGTGGCAGCATCACCTGAATTGGGGGAAACTGAGTCCAATCCCACACCATGTGACAACTGTTGGCCTAATCCGTTTCCAGCCAACTAGCAGCACCTCATCTCTGTCCAAGAACAGGGATGATTGTGGCCACTGGGTGCATAGCAAGAACGCCCACTCGGAAATCATGGTGTATTAGATCTTGTCCTTTTCTCTCAGTTACATTAGTCTCATACATGCAAAGACAAACAGAGGCAGGGAATGGTTCATTAAAATATATTGAATAAGCTGTGTCTTAGATAAAATGCCATGAATTTAAATAATTACAATAATGAAACATGCTAGAAGCAAATTGGTGATGAGAAAAGTGAAACAAAAAAAGTCCCACCATACTATCATGATGGGTAATATATGTGATTCCTACCTAAGCTATGTTAGAGCATGGCGTGATACGCCCTTATCCTCCCTTCAGGTTTTCCCCTGGGAAGACATCCCCCATTCCTTGAGCAAGGAAGCCTATTGTCAATAGAGATACCATACCTAGGGAACAGGTAGTCTCAGCAAGCAGCTGAAGCAAAGTCATGAAGTCGTGGTCATCTGGCTGGAATCTCCCTCTAACGTGCATGCGACAGAGAAGTGTTTTATAATATAACAACTAATGTTCTGGGAAAATATCCCCAGGTAAGGATGTGCATGTTTCTGTAAATGTTGGAGACACAGTGTACCACTTTGCCGACAACACTATCTTGCTGGAGCCTGGAGGAAAGCACAACGTGAGAAGAATGTTGTGCTAAAAAATGCAATGCTTTCCTAGGCAAAAGAAAAACTAGAAAATAAAACAGCATCATGAATGTGGTAGATGCTGAAATAATATAATGAAGCAAAATAAAATGCAACTGTGCTTAAAGGGCACAAGCAGCAGGCCTAGTTGCTAAAATAAAGTGCATAAAGACATTACTAAATTGGCTATACAAAGGTTCAACTTTTAGAAAAGCAGAAGTCCAAAACCTGCCCCTCTCGGGAAAGAAGATCCAAGGTGTAGGTGTTTCGACAAACAGATTACAAATCCTGTTTCGAAAGAAGTCCCTGTAAAAATAGGTTAATTTGAAGAAATCCATCAGTGTCAGAGTCACCAGATCCTCGGGGTCTGCGCACGTTCCCAACACGTCCACCACAAGACAGCTCCAATACTCTGATTAGAATGTCACAGAGTTTAAGAGAGTCCAAGTGGGGAAAAGGGGATTAGGTAGGGAACAGCTGGGAAGGAGACATGTAGGAAGCAAAAGGTTAAAACACACAATATCAAGATTATATCATATTAATCATTACTAGACTATGATTCTAAGCATTGTCATACTGTAACCCTGGATAACTTAAGCATGGACTAAATAACTAGGCCTCAAGACGTCTGGTTACCTGTGAAGGAATCAAGAAGGATTAAAAAAACCTTTCAATGAACCTCTCAATGAAATGTTACTCCTGGACTAGAAACATCAGAACCTTCTAGAATTACGTTTTCAAATTCAAGCATAGTCTTTTGCATGAGGACAAGAAAATAATCTGAATGAATTCTATAACACCATAGGAATTGTACTTAAGGGACTTATTATGCACACACAATATGACTTCTATAATTCTAGCACTTTAGTTTCTTAAAATGCAGGAATATGAATTGCGCACATTGCGGATTTCCACAAGAGTTTGTAAATGTCATAAAATGTGTGCGCACAATGAATAACATGGGTTAGGCACAAGAAATGAATTGCGCTTCTCGCCGATTCGAAGGCCACCAAGTAAATGCCATGAAATGGTAGCACACAATGAACATCATGAGTTAAGCACAAGAAATGAATCGTGCGTCTTGCCGATTCGAATACCACCATGTGAATGCCACGAAATGGTAGCGCACAATGAGTAACATGAGTTCAGCACAAGAAATGAATTGAGCGTCTTGCCGATTTGAATGTCACCATGTAAATACCATGAAATGGTAACACACAATGAATATCATGAATTAAGTACAAGAAATGAATTGCGCGTCTTGCCAATTCGAATGCTACCTTGTGAATGCCATGAAATGGTAGCGCACACTGACTATTCATGAATTAAGCACAAGAAATGAATCGCACGTCTTGCTGATTCGAATGCCACCATGTGAATGCCATGAAATGGTAGCGCATCATGAATAACATAAATTAAGCACATGAAATGAATCGCGCGTCTTGCCGATTCGAATGCTACCTTGTAAATGCCATGAAATGGTAGCGAACAATGAGTAACACGGATTAAGCACAAGAAATGAATTGCGCGTCTTGCCGATTCGAAAGCTACCTTGTAAATGCCATAAAATGGTAACGCACAATGAATATTAAGAGTTGTACACGAGCAAAGAATCGCGCGTCTTGCCGATTCGAGTTTCAGCATGTAAATGCCATGAAACATCAATCGCACATTCACATGCACAAGTGCAAAATTTATTTATCATGCAAATTAGGCCCAAGAACTCGAAAGCCTTTGAGAACAGGACCGGGTCCCAGCCCGACCTCCGTCTTACCGCCCTGATCAAGAATCACCAACAAAGTGAAAGGGCAAGGCCTGGAAGATCAAAGTAGGCCTCCGGAACAGAAGCTCAGGAAGTTGCTGCTGCTCTGCACCGGGACCTCTGTATAGTGAGCACGTGAAGCTGGGCTGGCTCCCTTATATAGAGTCTTGGCCCAGCCCACAAACCACACCCAAGCATGCTGCAGGGAAAGCTTCTAGAAGGCACTGGAAAGGGACCACACCCTGACACACTCTGAAAGCCCGCAGCAATACATTGCAAATGAACAGTATTTATAAGCACCTTGAACATAAGTCTTCAGGATTAAACTCTGCAATGCAAAAGGTTAAACAAAAGCATATCAGCACAATGCATAAATTACATTATCTTGAAAATGCTGGGTTTTTGCATTCTAGTCGCCCGCAGAGCGCGCATTGCCCTGATGTTGACAATCAGTTTGTTGTTTATGATTCAAGTCCTGTGAATCTGCTAGGAAGGGACTCATTGTGCAGTTAAATTGCACAGTATACTGTACTCCAAGTGGAGTTGAGTTCCAGACACATGATGTGAATGTAGAGTTTAAATTGACTCAACAAGATGCAGTAGAATTGTACCCAATGAGAACAGTAGATGAATTGCCCTTGGACTGAAGAGAAACAGATAATCCTGAAGTATGGAATTCCACAAGGAAGGGTATCAGACTAATTAAAGGTGTAGAACTAGCCCAAATCCCAGTTAAACCAAACACTATTTTCACTAGAACACCTCCTTATCCTATGACTCCAGAAGTAATAGGAGGACTAACACCAATAATTGAGGATCTGCTGCAAAAGGGAATGCTGGAGGATATTGTCAACACCACAGCGGTGCGCGCTCTAGGGCCCGTCTCAACCCAATGCCCATCACTATGTACGCAAGACAGATCTCCTAATTGTCACCAACACACAGGACACGTTTCTCTGGCAAATTACACATGGTCCTATCAGGGCTACACTGTCCCAGACTTACAGCTCACATCAATACCACACACACTCGTGCCTAAGATAAAATAACATGAGTTATTGGCAAAGGAGTGTTTGCAACACAGCAGTCTTTAATATGATGCTTTTATTTTGCAGTTCTCCAGTATGGTTGGTTTTGAGGGACTACAAATCCCAGCTGCCTTTGTGACACTCATCTTGGGCGGGGCACCTGCTATTTAAGGCAGCCCCACCCCACAGCCAGCATTCGCTAGTTTTGATTCCTGGTGGACTCGGTGCTCCGGTGTTGCTATCTCTGTGGCAGCCTTTGTGCTGGGTGATGCGCATTTCCACCCCGGTGCCTCTTCCTGATACGGACACACGCTGCGATCTAAAGCCAGTTCCCGAAGTGGATTATGGGCTCAGTGCATTCTTGTCTACCCAAGCAGTAAGACAGAAAGCGGTTCTACTACGATCCGCTTATTTACCTTCCTCGATTAATTTGCGCTTTGCAAGTTCATTGACAGATACATGATTTATTTACTCTACTGAATTTAAAAGAAAGTTTGTTTTAAGCTTAACCCTATCCATTTCAGTTCACTATTTTGGTTAATAGAATCTCAGCAACCATTATTAACGTGTATTTAGCGAGTACCTTGATAAAGCAGTCAGAGCAAAGGCTTATGTTTGAATGTTTCAAAGTGTGCTGGAACACTGAGAGCTGAAGGAGTGGAGTGCGCTTGTTCTGATTTTCTCTTGAGACAACATTCGAGCATTTGATGGAGCAGGGAGCTGCTGTTTTAAAAGGCTCAGAGACAGTCAAAACTCCTCCTTGAGATCTTATCAAGTGAGGAATATTGTACGATTTATTTATTTTTAATGACAGAGATTGCATTCTCATGTTTGTCACATGATTAATTTGCTGTCATTTTAATCATTTTGTTCCTTCCCTGCGGTTTCCTTCCCATACCCTTTCCCCTCCCCTGGCCACTCTAAAACTTGGTGCTATTATAGCTAGTAGAGTCAGTGCTGCCTGGAGGTGGGCCTATTAAGAACTACTGCAGGCCCTGAGGACTGGTCTCATTGACAGAGATAAGCAGGAGTCCATGCAACTCACTGATAATGGGGTTGCAGAAGCCTAATGGGGAATATAGGATAGTGCAGGATTTAAAAACGGTTAATGACATTGTAATTCAATGTGGTCCTGTGGTACCAAATCCAGACACCATTCTTTATCATATTCCAAGTACAGCAGAATGGTTTCCAGTTGCAGACCTGTGTCAGGATTTCTTCTAGATTCCATTGCATGAGGCTAGCAGGTATCTATTCCCATTTGTGTTTCAAGAGTAGTTCTTAGCATGGTGTCAAGTCCCAAAAGGGTATACAGAGAGTCCTTTAATTTTAAATCAGATTCTAAAGAAAGATTTGGAGACATTAAACATACCATGCAACTCAGACCTTGTGCAGTACATTGATGACCTACTTGTGGCATCAAGAACAGAATTGTCCTGTAAACAAGACCCCATTGCTTTCTTAAATCACTTAGCTGACAAAGGAACTAGAAAGGTGTCATGGGAAAGGGGTGAGGCCATTTTAAGAATGGGTCCCCTGAAAACGCAAAGAGAAGTCAGAATGTTTCTAGGAATGGTTGGCTACTGTAGACATTTGATATCCAACTTTTTCTTAGTGGGAAAGTCTTTATTCAGTCTAACACATAGAGTTATACCTGATACAATTCAATGGGCAACAAATGCATTAAAGCTTTCTTAGAGCTGGGAAAAAGTCTCTACCATGCCCCAGTTCTAGGAAGGCCTGATTATTCAAAGAATTCTACATTGTTTTGCAGTGTGAGGGAGGGTTGCACTCCCTCAGTGCTTACTCAGTTGCCCAGTGAAGCAAAGAGGCCTGTGTCCTATTTCTCAATTACTATTGATCTGGGTAATGTAGGACTCCCTGGTTGTCTATAATATGTGGCAGCTGTGAGTGCAAGCCTAGATTGATGTGAAAGATAGTGATAAGACATCCTTCAACTGTTATGGTCCCTCACTCAGATGAGGTTTTGCTTACCAGAACCAAAACACAGCATATAACAAATATGAGATTAACCAAATATGAGCAACAGATTCTCGCTGCTCACAATATATCATTAAAGAGATTTCACACTTTGAACCCTAGTACACTTCTCCTGTTAATTGGGAGTGATGCACTTGACTCATATGAGAATGACTGTCTTGACGTTACAGACCTATGCACCAAGCCAAGACCAGATATAAAAGATGAGCCATTAATAAGTCTTGATTGTGTCATTTTTGTAGGTGGTTCATGCTTAAGAACAAATGATGGTTCTTTGAGTGCAACTTATTCTGTTTGCATGATTGAAGAACTTATTGAAGTTACTTAGCAAAAGTTGCAGAATTAACTGGTCTTACGAGAGCTTGCAGCTTGGCAGCCGAAAAGAAAGTTACTATTTTTATGGATAGTCAGTATGGCTTTGGTTGTGGTCCATACTGCGGTCAGTTGTGGTCATAGAAAGGGTTTATGACATCTTCTGGAGGCCTTATTGGAAGCCTTGAAGCTCCCAACAGAAATTGCTGTTGTGAAATGTGCAGCTCACAGGGGTGACAAGGGTTATGTTGCAGTAAATATGCAGACGAAGTGGCACGCTATTGTGCAATTGTGGCCTGTGCATTTGATGAATCATTCACAGGTGAATTTCAAGAGGATGCTGCCTTTTCAGTGTTGATGACTGTGGCTGACATATGGGAGGATATTAAAGCCATGCAAGAAAATGTAACTAAAGCAGAACAAAAGAGTTGGATTCAGACAATGACATATAAGTTTCCACAGATGGAAGGCCAGTGTTGCCAGGTAGCTTGTTATCACCAATGACTAGATGTTTCCATGGACCTGCACATTCAGGAATTCAGGGATGCTCTAATTAGGTCATGTAAAAAATGTTTCAATCCCACATTTAGAGCAAATGCAGAGCATTTGTATCGTGTGACATCTCAACAGATGAATATTAGGAAAACAAACTTCAGTTACATTGCGTCACGTAGGGAGACAAGGTGGTCCTTTTAACAGAATGTAAATGGATTTTCTCAAAATGCCTGTTTATAATGGGCTGATATATGTCGTTGTTATAGTGTGCATTTTCTCTAGATGGGTGGAAGCCTTCCTAACAAGAGAAATGACAATCTCACTTTAGTGTCACAGAGTCCTTTCCTCTGGATCTGCATGTCGCTGAACAAAAGGCCCACCTTCCGGCGTCACCAACTCAGAAAGCTATTACAGCACAGCGTTATGATGAAGCCAGTCGGGGGGAAAGGAATTAGGGTAGGGAACAGCAGGGAGAGACATCTGAAAAGAAAAGGTTAGAACAAATATGCATTTACTCATTCATAGAAATGTAACTCATCAATAGACTCTTGACTAAATGCGTCTCCGAGATATCAGATGGAGACCCCTTTTAAAATGAGGGCAAAGCCCCTTCTTTGAAACATGGAACAAGAGTAACCTACGAACTCAGAATCAAGAGATGGCAAGAGCATTGGACTATAATCATACTCATAATATCAATCATGTAACATCTATGCACTCACAACATAAACCTGTGATCATGACCTATAAAATCTCAAAGGATTAAATATGCTTTTCACATCGTAAGCTTTTCAAAGAACAATGAAAACTATGATTTGCTTATCTCCAAAAATACTTTCACATTCACAACTTTAAAGGCCGAAAAGTTTTTACTCATTGAACTTGAAGAACTTTACTTATAATACCAGGAAGCGCTTTTACATGCCTTGCCTTAAAGCGCTACGCTCATTGTGCTAAGGGGCGCTTTTACTCAAGTGGCCTGAATCACTTTGATTGTTGTGCCAAGAACCTTTTACTCCTGTGAATTGAAGCGCTTTGATTGTCGTGTCAAGAGCGCTTTAAACCTGTGGACTGAAGCGCTTGAATTGCTGTACCAAGAGCGCTTTACATCTGTGAACTGAAGCGCTTGATTTATTGTGCCAAGAGCGCTTTACATCTGTGAACTGAAGCGCTTGAATTGTTGTGCCAAGAGCGCTTTACATCTGTGAACTGAAGCACTTGAATTGCCGTGCCAAGAGCGCTTTACATTTGTGAACTGAAGCGCTTGTGTTGCCATGCCAAGAGCGCTTTAAATCTGTGAACTGAAGCGCTTGAATTGCCGTGCCAAGAGCGATTTGCATCTGTGAACTGAAGCGCTTGAATTGCCGTGCCAAGAGTGCTTTACATCTATGAACTGAAGTGCTTGAATTGTCGTGCCAAGAGCGCTTTACATCTATGAACTGAAGCGCTTGAATTGACGTGCTAAGAGCGCTTACATCTATGAACTGAATTGCTTGAATTGCTATGTAAAGAGCGCTTTACACTTGTGCTCTGAAACGCCTTTGATCGTTGCGCCAAGGCCGCTGTACTCTGGAAACTGAAAACACTTTGTTCGTTGTGCTAAGGGGCTCTTTACCTTTTGGAAGTAACGACTTCCTCCAAAATTGGATTAATCAAGGCCTTACCGCTACGAGTACGACCTACTTGTTTTTGGATGCACCATGGAAACAAGGATCCTTCGGTTGGATGTCACTCTGCCATTCAGGAACTCTGCTCTTCTTCAGAGAAACCCCCACGAGGTCTGACTCCATCAAAGTCTTCAAAATAGTGAGCAACGTGCTTAGGTATGGCTGGGCTTTATAGGCCTGCCACACCCCAAGAAGGCTGCTGCCTCTAAAAACATGGGAATTATAGTCCCTTCATGGAATAGCACTGATAAGTACATTTCGTCCACCATTGTCCTGAACCTGCAGCTCTATGAGCTTTGCCACAGGGCACACAACACTGATGGCCACCTTTGGAACAAGAGGGGATAACAAGTGATGCGCATAAAGCGCCGCAGAGCCGCGCAGCGGAGTTTTGGACGAGACCTGGACCGCGCATGGCCTTATTCCTGACATTTAGCCAAACTGTGGTTAAGAAGACTTATGCCGAGGTATGGCATACCTGTTTCTCTTGAGTCAGATAGAGGATCTCACTTCAACAGTGAGATCATCAAGGTGCAGCATTACAAATAGAACAGAAGCTACACTGTAGTCATCAACCTGAAGCTTCTGGTATTGTTCAGCAAATCAATGGTACGATCAAGATCCGATTGGCAAAAAGTTATGCATTCACATCATTGTAAAGGCCTGAAGCTTTACCTTTGGTGCTGAGTTTTCAGAGTACTCCTGACAGAAAGACAGGTTTATGCCCCCACAAGGCAAGCTCCAATGAGATTGCCTGATATGCCTGTGAATGTACTTGTGAACATAACAGATGATCTGGTACTCGATTACTGCAAAGGATTGGCTGATGTGGTGTTTTCTGTCTCTCAGCAGGTTGAATCGGTAACTGTAAATACAGATCAAGAGTAGTGCCATGATTTGTGCCCAGGATATTGGTAACTCATCACGAAACATGTGGGAAAGTTCTATCTGGAACCGAGGTGGAAAGGCCCCGTCAAGTAATCCTGATCACAAACACAGATTTCAAATGTGCTGGAGTACCAAACTGGGTGTATGCTTCACATACTCGGAGAGCAAGAGATCCTCATGAATAAATAGTGCTCTATGAACCAGAATCGTGAACACTGGTGAATGTACCACTGCAAGTTGTACAAGCCCCACAAGTTTGTGATATGAGACAGAGGGGAAAAAGGCGTGAAAAACTACAGAAAGGGTAAGAAATCCAATTATTGGATATATAACAAGAGTGTCATTGGAACTCTTGTTATAGAAGGTGGAGAAGCAAGAACTCAAGCTGAAGTGTCAGTTGAGATGCCTTCAGAATAACAGGAAGAACCAGGAGAAGGAGCGACTTCTGGATCAAGATCAAGAAGAGACCACCACAATGCTGAATTTCCAAAAAGCTATAGTTGGAAGAAATTAAAATCAAGTGTTCAATTGAAACCGTACCACCAACCGATGATAAAGAAGCAGAATCAAGCAGTATAAGTGACAGAGAAGAATACCCATAAGATCCAAAAGAGCAAGGGTACCTTGTTGCAGGTATTCAGCACCTGAATGGGCTTATTATGTGAGCCAAGTACTAAATATCATATTATGAGATTTGCTTGACTAGAATAAAGAACTGCCCTAACCTCCTTGAAAATTGTTTAAATCAAAAATCGGCTGTAGAGAAAATCATGAAATTAACTGTGCTAAAGACTGAAGTGAAAGGTTGATAAGCTGCCAAGCAAGAAACATTAAGAAGAGTACCTAAACCTGTGCAGCAGTAGAAGAGTAGGGATAACACTTTAGAAGTACATAGAGAAAGGTTAAGGAAGACTATACGAAGATTGCTGTAAATAAAGCTGCAAGAAACTAAGTGAATTACAGAAGAGAAAAAAAGAAAACAAAATAATGAACATTGCTGCTGCTACATATTTTCTGTTTATTAGATCTGACTTTAGCCTAATGTGTGTCTTAACCAGAATCAAATGTAAAGCTATTGTAGGCATTACATTCTTATTTGTGGTATTATTAGCAATTGTCATATCATTATTGATACATTTTACACCAGAGTCTGGGAAATATATATTTTCATTCACTAACACGACATCTGCTCCTGACATAGATGAGGATGAGTTGAAGGCCTCGATTGTAGATTACATGAAAGAAGATTACTCAACAAATGTTTATTCTATGTTAGTTTAAGAGTATACAGAAGCTATAAATGCAAAGGATTGTTGTGTATATGCTCACTTACCTTCACTGGCTGATGAGCAGGTGGCATACCACCACATTCCTCTTTCATATGCTATATCATGCAGTACTCTACTTAGATTAGTTTATATGCAGCAACACTTTGCATATTATTACTCTTTGTTATGATATTAGGAGAGAGGAGAATACACTTTGCACACAGTACTAATAGAAAAGAGGATGTTTTGATGAATGTTTGGAAAAAGAGGATGAGTTTAGAAAGAAAACGTCTTATCCAAGACTAAAGTTAGAGAAGAGACATAAAGGGAATGTGTGTGTTTTTAAAAAAAGAATCCAAGGTAGAAAGAGACCTGTAGGAAACAGTATTTATGAGCATACATTTGAAGTGCTAGGAAGATCTCGGCAAATACTAAAGGGGTGTTGTTCCGACTTTATCTCACCTAGTGCAGAGATTATAAAAAAGGCCTACTCTGCCACTATGGTTAAAAGCTCACACTTTGTCTGCTGCCATGCTTATGTCAGCTGACAAGGTGTTCCGACCCTCTTGATAATGAAGGAACCCAATGTACTCCCCACCAGACCACAGAGTCCTGCTCTGGGTTTCATATGCTAATTACTTAAGTGGTCCATCGCACGCAGCAATGATGGCTGTGAACGCTGAGGCCAGAAAAATCAAAAACACTTGCATTTGGGTAAGTCGGAGTAGGGGTACACCCTCCCCAACCATCTTCAATTGTCCACAGTCACTTAATGCCATCACATCTGATATTGCCAATGGCATTGTCACTGGCAGAAATTATGACATTACATGCAGTAAAACATCAAGTATGTTATTATTAATCATAGTTTCTAGAGTATTAGATCAGTGGTCATATCGCTACTACTTTCAGATTGCTCCAAGATAAACAATGCTTCCCCCTTTTGATGTTGTGTTTCTTCTGATTTTTAATCCACTGTCTATTAAATTTGACTCTTTAGATGGCCCTAGAATCCTTCATACTAATACCCACACGTTATGCATGTCAACCTGTTTTGATAAATTCTGATTACTTCACTAGGGCAGAAACTTTCATTTCTGCCTGCATATCCTTGATGAATTTGTTCTCAATTTTTGGTAGTTATTGCATCAGTTGTCATGAGTCCATGGTCTGACTGTATGTGCTTTTCGGGCGAAATCAACATTTGAAATAAGCCATGCACTATTTATTTGTATGAGATGGAAAATCCTTATGTTTTCTTTACTTGTGACACTATGCGCAGTAACAGTCTCCTACCATTTAAAATGATAGATCACCTACAATATACTGAATGATATACATACTAAAGACCATGTTGCTGTCTTAACAAAGAGACATAACAACCTTTCTGTTATGTGTTTTTGTTGGTTACTGGGAAGGACTCCACCAAATTCCTGCTTATTGACAGTGTAACTTCACAGATATACTATAAATTGCTCCCAATAGGCCATTCTGGTCCCTGGGCCCAAAGTACAAACACCCTTTTGTAAAGCAGGAGATGCAATTGCAGAGCACTCCCACAGGTTTGCAAAATTGGCAGGCAAGTTTCAATGCCACCTATATTTTAGTAGGTCAAGTTGAAAAATGCACATTCACAGGGGGGTCCAAAAATGGCCATCCTACTAAATATTATTATGGACAGTTCGTAATTTATGGCAGCCATGAATGGTTGCTAATGCAGGGATGGTAGACTTTGTAGACAGGAGATTACCATTCTTGCCTCTTCTTTTCCAAACGAGAAACTTTTTATTTTTAAAAGTAGCACATGTCCATTAAAGGCGCATGTGCTGCTTTTAGAAACCAAATATTTATGATTCGAAAACACATTTGAAGCAGTGGTCCTAGCCCTGCTCTGCAAAGGCTGACTGCCATGATCCGCAAAGTTGAATCTGCTATCACCCTCTTTGAGCTGCTGGTATTTGAGCAAAGGTTTGTGACTACAATTGTGGTTGCAACTCATTTATACATTCCATTGCAACTCCCAAATAGGATGGGGATACATACCCCTTTCATGCCCCTACTTATTTGCTTTTCATATGTATCGCAAAAACTTTTTTACAAGTCAGATAGACTGTTTCAACTCATAAAGAGGTTTTGTACATAGCGAATATCAATTTGCATTTTCAATGCCTGTTTTTTGGTGATCTGTAGAACTTGCAATTGTATATTATTTTTGTACTGATGCCCTAAACTGCAAATGTAATATAGACTTGGAGGCAAAATCATTGGCCGAGATACCAGCTAATGTTTGGAAGCCTATTTACAAGAATCCCTTGGCAGCATCCTATATCGAGTTAGCTTTTTTGAAGGTACTCAGACAAAAGTCAACCTCTACACCTCTGTGTATTGCAAGTCTGTGGTCCATAATGAAGTTTTGTTTATGTGCCGTTCACAAGGACACTATGAAACAATATATCTGTAGTGACTCAATTACATGCAATCAGTCTTTTCAAACAGTGAAGTTTGTGGGATGTAGTAGGGACATACCTTTAGCTCCCTCTTATTAACTTGCTACATATGTACTCTTTGTTCACGCATATTTGAAGCATGTCTTTATCACATTTTATTGATGATCCAAAAAAACAGCCAGCAAATCAAACATATGAGAACTAGGGCTGGGCAACTTTTTAAATGTTGTCAACAATGTTCGATGAAGCTGATAAACTTGACACTTGATCCAGTTTGTAAAGTTGATACATTTTCCAACTTCAACAAAAATTAAAATTGCGCATGAAAAACGATTTAGTAAGAAAGGTTTCTTGCAAGAACACATTTTGCACATGAATCCTCAGGCTAAAACGTTTTTCGCAGGGCTACTCATGCAAATCTACTGTTAGGCAAAGGTTCTCTACTATTTGTTTTGTCTTAACTACAAACTATAATTTAAAAAAAGCTCAATAACATTGTGGAATAAAAAAATAAAAAAACTTCACGAAGTTGCTGGAAAGAAACCATCAGAACTTCCCACACCCTTAATCAAAATAAGTGGAGCCGTATACATCTCGGACTGTTTGGCTTTCCCAAGGTGTCCTCAACCACAAGTCTATTGTCTGGCTAGTTTGTGTGTAGTAACACGTTGTTGTAGTATCTCTTTATGTTTTTGCTATATGCGCGTCGGGCTGCTCTCTGGCTAAGATTTTCAATTTCCGTATCCACTAATTAAGATGGTCTTGTGAGCTCACTTTATTTACTTACCACGTACTTGTGCATAGACCTCGTTATTGTTTTCCTACAGTTTGTCCTCTAGAACAGCAAATGCCTCTCTGTGCCTTCTCTCTACATGAACTGGCGCAGGTACTGGGTGAACACGCGCTTGTGAAATAAAAAGACCATAATCTGATTTAAATTTCCAGCTGTTGTGTTGCAGAATGTGCACTAATGCAAATAGATAGGAAATCCATGTTGTACTATTGTCCTGTTTATGTAACATTCGTTTTTGCCCTGCTAAATGTTAGTGAAACCTTTTGTCACATGGCACAAATGGTGAAAGCTGTAAATTGAATCCTCTGCTAGGCATGAATTGCACTCTAATCTGCATATTAATCATTTTACATGTTTAATATATATTTTTCTCAAACACATTTAACTTCTTGAATAATCTTTAAAAAAACTGAACTGAGCAATGTGATTTTGCCCTATTTTCTGCACATACATAATTAAAATTGAGCTCACTGATTTAGGCTCAAATTGAGTTTCATCTTTCACATTTGAAAACATATTTCTTTTTGTCATAGAAACAACAGGGAAAAAATTAAATCTTTTTGTAGGCAAGTGCCCTTTTTGTATGACGCCCCCACATTTGTTTTCTCCAGTGTTGATAGTTATGGTTCTGAAAGTGCAGTGGAGCCTGCTAATTAGGCCCAAGTGCCAGTGCTCTTTCCCTAAAATATGATGCATGTGAATTGGGACCTCAGTTAGCAAGAACTTTAACTCCTTCTAAAAGGTACTAGTGGTAGCTGGGGAATGGGAGGTAAAGGGGTCCCCATGGCCTGCTGTACTGATTGAGCCCCCCTGAGGGACCCAAGTAAAATGATGTCAGCAGTACTGCCATTGCCGACTACAGGAACAGTGCAAACTACCCCAACTCGACTTTGCCCTCCCCAAGAGTGGCAGGTCACACCACTGTCTTTAATATATATCAGTTACCCCTAAAATAGGCCTCCTGAGCCCAAGAGGCAGGGATCATTACATTAAAGGTGTGGACATACCAGTGCAAGCTGATATGTCCCTATAGTAGTCTCTTTCCATTGAGGGCTACTTACTGTAATTGTTCAGGGAGCCATAAGATAACATGGGCAGGCACCTGGCCATCCCGAGGTTGCCAGCTCCATTATAGTCCCACTGAAAGGTGTCATGCTTGGTATTAAACAACTTGCCTCATCAGACCCGATTTACTGCCCAAGTCGGATTTAATGTGACATATAGCAAGGTGGCTACTGTAGAGTCTGTCCACCTAGTTGCCCCAGCCTTCTTATGGCCTGCCTGACAGCCTATCAGCTGCTGCCACCGAGACAGGAATCTGACTCCTTGCCAGGAGGTGTGAACACTCCCGGGAGTCTTAAACAGGAGCCTGCCTGGGCAGGGAGTGCCACCTCCCTCCCTGGCAGGATGGCTAGTGAAGTGGCACATCAAGGCGGTGCGCTTCAAAAACCCCACCGCCTCTGATATGCAATTGGGCTACCTCCCAGAAGAGGACAAAGCCACTCTCTGCCCCAGGCACATTTGTCACCCAGTCAGGTGGAAAAATTAGATAGTCAGGAGGGGTACATCCCCAGGAAGTTAGCCACACCCCTAGGGTGGACTACCTGGTCTGTACAATCAAGGATATGTTCTGCCATTTTGATAGGTGGCAGAATAGAGGCTTCTGAGTAGAAAAGGTGTCACCCTCCACAGGAAGTGGTCACCTCAGGTGCAGATTAGCTGCTGAGGCTACCAGTACTCGTGCCCCTAACACCCCTAAATCTAGGATTTAAGGGGCTGCCCTGGCACCCGAACCTCATATCTGATAAACCTGCAACAAAGGACAAACAAGAGACCCATGACTGCGACCTCAGGGCCTGCACAAAGCAAAGGTGTGATAACCTACACCTTACACCTGTTGCAACCATCCTGTAACTGCACAATCAAGACTCCTCCTGGACCAAAGACTGACTTCAAAGGAAAGAGTAACCTGCAAGCCAAAGGCAGATTCAGAAATTCCATGAACTAGAGGCACTAGTCTCCTGCATCCCACAGCAACTCACTCTCCTGGAACCAAAGAATCATTGGCCTTCGGGTCTGTAGAGGAATAACCCAAAAGTAAATGGTCAAGTGCATTGTGCACTGGGAAACAGTGTTCTGACCTCTAGCAAATTTCCGGTGGATACTATTTCCCCCAGACTCAGGATGTTCAAATAACTAAAAGCTGAATTTTCTGCTTGCAAGGCTTGTTGTTGGCCAGTCGGACTATTACTAACCTTGTTGGAAGTTGCATCTCAAGTGAACCCGGCAACATCCCCAACTCATTCCCCAGTGGCCTGCTTTTCAAGATTTTGCATCCCTTTCCTCATCAGCACCGTCCAAACAGCAAAACCAGAACCCACAGCTCCTGCAGTCAGCACCAAAGATAGGCAGGACAGTCCAGCATCCTGGCTCCATGAGCCAGGTAAAATCGTACTGACCGTTGGACCTTGGTCCAGAGACCCGAACCAACTTTACCCTCAGTGGGTTTCACCAAACTCAACCTGCAAGTGAACAATTGTCACAAGTACCTTTCCCCATTGACCCCAATGTTAAAGTTTTGCAAGAGTGAAATGCACTGATTTATTTTTCCTTTGAAATTCCATAACTCTGGTAATACTCATCCAATTGTCTTCATTTTGGTGTCTAGAATTATATAAACATTTGCTTTATTTTTATCAATTGTTGACGGATTTCTTTCATGTTGTATCAATTACTTATCGTCCATGTTGGTACTCTGAAATGCTTAACACCTGATAGAGCGTTCCGTACTAGTAATTTACCTATACTTTGGACGCTCTTTTGGCCGATGAATCTTTTGGCTAAGTGGGACCCTCTCCACCCTTAATCAGTCAATTTAATTAAACCAATAATCAATAACGAACGTAAGCAATGCCCTGATCAACATAACACTTAACAATTAATCCAGAATACATTTCGGCGAACCCTGACCTTTCAGTCAGGAATAACCACACCAGTTTATTCAAAGTTAGTGAATTTATTTCCCTATATTAACAAAGCTAGCACAATATAGATGTGTCTCAGCACCAAATGATAAACGTAAATGAACATTAATAGCTGTCCATAACGGCGAAACAGGTGCAATCTATGCAACATTTGAATAACAAGGCATTCGATAATAGCAATGCAAATCACTAAAACTATAATCTGTAATGAGCTAATTGCATACATTTAGTCAGCATAACAAGGTCTCAAATTGCATCGTGCGACAAAAGGAATCCTCATCTAACCTCAAATCAGCATCGCCATGTGGGACTTCATGCAAAACAATTTAGCAACATTAATTTAGAAAACTCCTAACTAGGGCTCTTATCAAAAATCAGCAGTTGGTTACCTAAAAGAAACACAATGCAATTGTACAATTTCCTTTCATATTTACCAATTTCAATCAGCATTCAAGGAAGTCTTCGTCTCACAGGTACCGTTTCTCGATCAGCATGGGACGGGGCAAAGGGGGCAGGGGTGGACGGGGCAGTTGCCTCACGGCAGCAAGATAAACTACTACTTCATGCAAAGGGACAAATCAAAGTTAAAGTCTCTAGGGTAAGAATCATTTAAGTCTCTTTCTCTCGATTAGAGAAAGCATCAAAGTCTCTCAAAATGGTGTCGCAGCAAGGTGGGCCATAATAGCTGCAAAATGGCGCAATGGGTGCAATGTCGGGTAATGGCTGTAATGGCTGTAATGGCTGTAATGGCTACCTTCTTCTCGTGCACCTGGTTTAAATAGACAACAGTTCAAATCCAGTAGGGTCTTCCATTGGAGGGTTCATAGGTTGGCTTCAAATTATCCAATCAAAAACAACAGTTCTCAAGCTTTTACTTAAGCATACATTATCCTTGGAGACGGGTATGCAAGTTGCAACATTTTATACCAATTAACTCATTTTCAGAGCTTCCATTGTCCGCACCTGCAGATTGACCTTGGAGCAAAGAGAAAAATGCCAGGCTGGCACGAAACCTTAAGATAAGCATGTGAACGATCTCAGTGGAAAAGTACAGCTTCAAGCAGAAATACACGTTTAATAGCACATTGGAAAAATACGAGCATCTAAATCGTGAGACCAGGCAACTAAAGTAATGCTAAGCTAAAACATTTCAAACAAGCAAATCATAGCACACGTTTACGATTATGTCGGATTAGTGCAATTCTAATACATCACATTATATAAAGCACGCTTATAAATGTTGGCAAACTACTCTGAGGGCACATTTTGTCCCCGTACAATCTTTATTAGTTCGGTTAAAGTCACACATGATTATTGCAGCACTACGTTTATGCGTCAAATAAATGTAAAACCTTCATTTCAGCTTCATCAATCCCTCCTCTGATGACTACTTGTCATCACACCAAATCATGCCCACAAATTTTATTCCATTAAAATTCTGTCAGTTCTCTTTTCCTTTTAATTCCCCTAGTTTTCGCTTTGTATTCTTCTGCCATTCTTTTCATCATTTTCTCTTCCTTCCTTCTTTTAATTCTTTCCATAATCATTATTATTCCCCTTTTTATTCCCCAAATTCCAAATATGCAAATTAGTACTATTAGTATTCCCTGTATTATTTTTAGTAATATTCCATTCCAAATTCCCCCAATCCAATTTCCCACTGAAGCAAGTCCTTTTCCAACCTTCTCCCACACCCCTGGTTCTTTCAGTTCCTTCAAATCTCCACTTTCTTTTGTTAGATTAGCAAGCATTGTTTTAATTTTCACACTGTTGTCGGGAATATACGTGCAACAGTGGCGCGCACCAAGCATTTTGCAAACGCCGCCATCCTTTGCTAAAAGAATGTCTAAGGCAAGCCTGTTTTGAAGAGTCATAGCTCTTTCCGCTGCAAGTTCAGCATCTATCAGGATTATAGCACCTGAAAACTTTGTCAACATGTTATCCACTATAATAGACAACTTTCTTATTTTGATGGAATTCAGCACAACTCCCAACGAAGGAATCATGGCTCCAAATATATCTCCTACCACAGCAGCTGCGGTCTCTCTTTTCTGGATACGATGGGATCCAGATGTCTTTGAAATCATCGATAGGTCATCCAGTTGATAAACCTTTGGGAACACTATACCCAAATAACATCTCCCCCACCATCCCTTTGGAAGACGATAATAGGCATTATACCCACAAATGTAATATACCCCTGGAATGACAGGGTCAAGTCCGTTCATCATGAATGTCCATTTGGCCTTAAAGATAAACGTATGTTTACACTCACTCGCTCCTACAAAAATGTTATCATAATAAGATTCACCTCGATATATACAAAATTTCCCTACATGCCAAGCATCTAAAGCTATTCTCCCTTGTGTCTTTATTGCGGCAAAATCATAATTATCTACTGAAGTCCTCTTATGTAGCTCTTTTTCTAATTTCGCATTCATTTGTGCCCTCCTATCATCTGTGCGATCTAAAAAGCTTATTTCTACTGCAGAGAGCGAGCAGGTAAGATTTTCCCTATGAGCGTGAGCCGTTTCAAAAGGTTGCATTGGCTCGAAAAATTCCCTCATTATTTTAGCATCCCAATTTTTTGCAATCTGGCTTAGCTGCGCTATTATAGGAACATATGCAAAGGTAACATCATAATTCGAGTAAAAATACTGTATGTTAGCCTGACCATAAAACCTAGACATTACTATACTACATGTAATCCCGTATGTAAGAGGCATGTGGTGATAAGTCACCCCTTCCTTTACTGATGTCGGTATCTGTGTACACACATAACAATCTTTCGCATCCATAGTCTCAACATATTCTGTTAGCAAGCGATAGAAAACATTATACGAAAGTTCTTTCTTATCATGCAAGTGTCTCTCATCTAATTCTAGTCTTTTCAATGCGGTTAGTTCAGTGACAGTAACAGGAGCAAGAGTAGAAGCATCAATTTTCTCATTCTCACTCTTACCATGCATTGCAAGCACCATTATCATTATTATTAGTACACATGCAATTACCAAGCCTATACACACATATTTACAATATTTCTTTCTACTGTTTTGCGTCATGATCTGTATAGAATCAGAGAGCTAGAAGCACCTGTAAAGAAACTATTTAGTAATTCAGTTACAAAGCTGAACGAGCGCGATGTTCACACAGTCTTCTTCAAGAGGCCAGTCACTTATCGGTTAGCAGCATTTGTCTCAATTCGGCAGTAACTCGGTTCAGCAATAACTCTTTTTTTTCAAAGTCGTCTCAAATCGGGTTTAAGAGTCAATCAGGTTTTCAAAGTCTTATCAAGTTAGCAAAATGTCTCATCCGGTTTAGCAATGTCTCAGCTGGTTGTATCACGTTAGATTATAGCAAGTAATGTCATTTATTACCCTTTCAATCGACAGAGTCCATAAAACTTTTCTTTTCTATTGGTATCTCTTCTTCTTCGTTCTCGAGGCTAAGAGATACAAATTCGTCAGTCCAATCGTCATTGACTGCATATGCCCATTCTGGACCGGAATATCTCCTGTTTGGTATCCTTTTCCTTTTCAATTTTGCCTCTCTTTTCGATTCTGCCTCACTGGTACTTTCCTCTTTGGCCAAGTCTTTTCCTTCACTTGAGGATGGTACCACGACAGTCACTTCCTTTCTTTTCTCTTTCACTTTTGGCCTTTCTCCGTCGTTCAAACTTTCTTTAGTCCTTTGTTTTATTGGTGATATACTTAGTCTCCTCTTTGCACCGTGTCCATTTGATGGACCTGCAACCTTTTCTGTGGAAGCTTGAACTGTTTCGTTCTGTTCTGCCTTGTCCCCTCCTTCTGGGGAATCAATCACGTTCTCCTTTTCTTTTTCTCTATCGTCTGCTTCTGTGAAAGCCCTCCTCTGATCAGGCTCTCCTGCTTTTTCACCTCTTTCGAGCTCTTTGTCACCGTTACTTTCTTCAGATTCTTTATCACTTTCAGCTGCTTCAGGTTCTTTTTCACCTTCAGCTGCTTCAGGCTCTTTGCTACCCTCAGCTGCTTCAGGTTCTTTGTCACCTTCAGCTGCTTCGTCGCTGTCTGAACTTTCTCCTTGGTCTTCCCCAAGCGAGTTGGTCTCTTCGTCCTCAGAAAATATCTCTCTCTCTTCCGTTCCTGCCTGTTCGCTTTCAGTTCGGTTTTGCTCTGTCTCAGCGCTCAGCACTGTTTTATCAGGCACTGGTAGTGTCAGCGCTTCAACTTCCTCATCTGTGGGACACAACACTTTCTTTGTGTGACTGGCGTGAATCCAGTTGGGAACTCCCGCACACTTCACAGCGGTAGTGGTCGTCAGGATCACTTGGAAAGGGCCTCTCCAACGGGGTTCCAGACACGACTTTCTCACGTGCTTCTTTACCACGACCCAGTCACCTGCTTTCAGTGTGTGTCCTGGACCTTGGATCGGTGGCAAGGTGGTTGCTTCCACCTGGTGAGAGAAAGAGCGAACCACGTCAGCCAGACCCTTGCAGTAGTCTAACACCATATCATCTGTAATATTCAAAAGCGCGTTTGCGGGAACTGCAGGAAGTCTCATGGCCCTGCCCATGAGAATTTCGTGCGGAGACAATCCAGTCTTTCTATCAGGGGTGTTTCTCATTGACATTAGCACCAAGGGCAATGCGTCAGGCCATTTCAAATTTGTCGATGCACATATTTTCGCCATTCTTGATTTCAGTGTACCATTCATTTGCTCCACCAGTCCTGATGCTTCAGGGCGATAGCTACAATGCAGTTTTTGCTCAATGTTCAGCACTGCACAAAGTAACTTTATCACCTCGTTATTGAAGTGACTTCCCCTATCTGATTCTAAAGAGATCGGGAATCCGAAACGTGGTATTAACTCCCTCAACAATAGTTTTGCAACTGTAAGGCTGTCATTTCTACGTGTGGGGTATGCTTCAATCCAGTGACTAAAAATGCACACAATCACCAACACATACTTCAAACCTCCATGCACAGGCATCTCAATGAAGTCCATCTGCATTCTACTAAACGGGCCACTGGCTCTGCCAATGTGGCTCGTGTTCACAACTGTTCCCTTTCCTGGGTTCATCTGCTGGCAAATAACACATCGATGGCAAACTGCTTCTGCAGCTTGACGAAATCTGGGGTTAAACCAATCAGTTTTGAACAATCTTATCATGGCATCTCTCCCTAGGTGAGCCTGCCCATGATAGAACCGCGCAAGCTGTGATAAGAGACTATTTGGCAAAACAAATTTTCCCTCATTTGAAACCCATAACTCATCTGGTCTCTTTATACATTGTGATTTAATCCAGGAATCTCTTTCATCCTCCCTGACGTTATTCTGTAATGCTTTTAGTTCATCTATTGTATCTACGACCTTCAAGGCAAATGCTTCAGCTGGTTCGAGTTCTGGTTCACTTATCGAATTCCATTCATCCCTGAGTAATATACAGTTCAAGGCACAAAATCTTGCGACTTGATCTGCATATGCATTTCCCAGAGAAACATAGTCCTGTCCTTTTGTATGAGCACTACACTTTACCACTGCAACTTCGGCTGGCATTTGAATGGCGTGTAACAATTCCCTTATCCTCTCCCCGTTTTTCACTGGGGATCCTGAAGAAGTCAGGAAACCTCTCTGTGACCATAATTGCCCAAAGTCGTGCACAATTCCAAACCCGTACTGACTATCAGTGTAAATGGTGACTTTCATCAATGCAGACAATTGACATGCTCTTGTAAGGGCTACAAGTTCTGCTACTTGTGCAGAATAGACTCCTTGAAGCCAGGACGCTTCCAAGACACCTGTTACAGTACATACAGCATATCCTGCTTTCAAAATCCCCATCCCATCTCTTAGACATGAACCATCCACGAAAACAATTTGGTCATTTTCATCAAGCTTAGTATCCTTAATGTCAGGTCGAGGTTTTGTGCAAAATTCAGTCACCTGAAGGCAGTCATGCTCGACGTCCTCAGCGTCCTCAATTTCAGCATTTTCACCGGGAAGCAAGGTTGCTGGATTCAGCGTAGTGCACCTTTTCAGCTGCACATTCGGTGAGCCCAGAATTATCGTTTCATACCTTGTGAGTTTTGCTCCAGTCATGTGTTGCGTTCGGGAGCGGGTCAAAAGTATCTCAACTGAGTGAGGGACCATGACTGTTAATGGGTGTCCCATCACTATTCCTTCACTCTGAGTGAGGCTGATACCAACTGCTGCTACGGCGCGCAAACACCCTGGAAGTGCTGCTGCGACCGGATCCAAAGTAGCTGAAAAATACGCTACTGGTCTGTTTATGCCACCGTGGGCTTGAGTCAAGACAGACAAAGAACATGCATCACGTTCATGACAAAACAATGTGAAAGGCTTTGTGTAATCAGGCATACCTAAAGCTGGAGCCCTGCACATGCATTCTTTCAATTCAATAAAAGCATCCATCTCATCTCCTTTCAGCTCAATTTGATCCAAGGCATCCTTCTGGGTCAGCTTCAGTAAAGGCTTTGCTAGAGTTGAGAAGTTGGGAATCCACTGACGACAGTAGCCCACCATTCCCAAAAACTTCCTCACCTCCCTCCTTGTCTTTGGTGGACTCATTTGAAGTACACTCGTTATTCTTTCCTTCATTATTCTCCTTGACCCTTTCTCTATCTGGTGACCCAAGTATTTCACTTTCTTCTGACAGAACTGCAATTTGGAAGGAGACACCTTGTGTCCATTCCTTCCCAAATGGTTCAACAGAGCAATGGTATCGGCTGTGCAGCCACTTTCTGTCTTTGATGCAATCAGTAAGTCATCGATGTACTGTACTAGGGTTGACTCGAATGGCAATTCTAATGCTTCCAAGTCTTTCTTTAGAATCTGATTGAATATTGACGGTGACTCAGAAAACCCTTGAGGAATTCGACACCAACTGTAGACTCTGTCTAGGAATTTGAAACAAAAGAGAAATTGGCTGTCCTCATGAAGAGGCACCGAAAAGAATGCTTGTGACAAGTCGATGACTGAGAACCACTCGGCATCGCAAGGGACCTGAAACATTATCACAGCTGGATTTGGTACGACAGGGCAGCATTTGACTATGATGTCATTTATTTTCCTCAAGTCCTGTACAATTCGGACCTTTCCACTCGGCTTTATTAGTCCCATGATTGGTGAATTACATGGACTGCTTAACACTTCTTTTAGTACTCCCTGTTTTACAAATTCGTCAATAAGTTGGGCAACTTTCATAAGGGTGTCTTGTGCCATGTGGTATTGTGGGGTCTGGGGAAAGGTTGCATTGGGCTTTACAGTCACTTTCACTGGTTCCACTCCTTTCATCAATCCCACCTCTTTCCCTGTCATATCCCACACTTCCTTTCCAACTGTTTCCCGTAATTCAGCTGGAATATCTTCTTCAGTTATCATCGGGAAGAGACAAATCAGAGGATACTCTTCATCGACAGTTTCCATCTCATTCCCCTCTGCACTGTCCTCTTCTTCCCCATCACTGCTCGTCTGGATTTTAATTCCCTCGTTCGAACACATAATCGAACAACCCAATTTGCACAATAGGTCTCTCCCTAACAGTGCTATCGGGCTTGAGTCACATACCACAAATTTGTGTAACCCTTGATAGTTACCAATGCTGACTGGTACCGGATCTGTAATTTGGTTTGTCAGGTGCCTGTTTGCTACTCCCACCACTTGAACTGTCCTTCCTGAGAGTGGCAAATTTGGTACTTCAATGCTCTTAACAGTTGAACGTGTGGCTCCTGTGTCAACCAAGAATGAGACACGATGACCCATTACTCTTCCCTCCACGTACGGACCCTTTTGATCAACTTCCAAGGATGCTGCAAGCACACAATCTCCTTCCTCTCCTGAACTTTCACTCTCCCATACATTGTTTATTCCACTCTCACTGTGTAATGGGAACTGTTGTACGGTGCCATTTGTATTCATTACCTGACCCGAGACCTGTGGAGGAACCATCACTTGCTGCTGACTCATTGGTGCCAAAGGTATTTGCATTTGCTGATTAGGTACCATGGGAAACTGCTGTTGCATTGGCTGCATTTACGTCATCTGCATACGAGGCATCTGCATCTGCTGCGGCTGCATGGGCTGTAATCCCTGCAGCTGATTTATGGTCTGAAAATTTGGGTTTGGACCTCTCATTTTCGGTCCCCTCATTGTCTGAAATGCATTGACATCATTGTTTTGCTGACCAACACCTGCACCTTCCTGCACCACCATCGGGCACTCGCGTTTCCAATGAACGACAATTCCGCACACGTGACACGGCATCACCTTTTTCAATGCCTGCACACCATTCGGAGTCACAACAGTGTTCAAATCCGGACCATTATTCACAAAACCTCCTCTGCCTCTGCCTCTCGCCTGTGGCTGAAACGCCATATTTCCCTGCAACTGCGGCTGCGGTTGCGGTACCTGTTGTTGGAACCCTTGCAACCCTTGTAAACCTTGCAAACCTGTCTGAGCTGCTTTAAGCTGCATCATCATCACTTTCTCTTTCAACTTTTTCTGTTTCACTTCAATTTCGTCGCTACAGTATTTCGCATAATTCAACACCTCATCAATAGGTTTCGACTGCCAACAAATCAAATGCGACTTTATCATCTGACTTATCTCTGGTCTCAGCCCTTCCACAAATCTAAACACAAAATGAAGCATGTCCTTCGCCTCTATTGTTTCCGTGCCACTGTAGTTCTTGAACGCCTTCAACAACCTCTCATAGTAACTATGAATCGACTCTTTAGCTTCTTGGGCAGTTCGATCAATCTTCTGCCAATCCACATTTTTCGCGGCAACCTTCGTCTTCAAATGCTCAATCACCTTATAGTCCAAGCTCATCACCATAGGTGATGGTGCACCCGTATCCCTGTCTCTCTCGGTTCACTTGTCGGCCAACCTACAGCTCTTTTGCAATCCTCCCACAAATCCGCCGGAACCACAATCTCAAAGAGAGTGTTCAGGTCTTCCCAGAGACATTTTGCAAGCTTCACAAACCTGTCAGTCTGTTGATACCATTCAATCGGTTTCTCTCTCAGTTTGGGAAAATCATCCGTAAAAGACTGAATGTCGCTTCTATGCCATGGTACATGTATTAATTTCCCCCCTGCTGTCTCCCTCATTGGTAACATGGTTACTGCATCACTACTCTGTGGTCTCTTTTCGTTTAGCTCTGGGACACTGTCTTTCCTCTTTTCCTTTCTCTTTACCCATCTGCTTTCCCATTTGTCTAAGCACCTCCATACTTGTGCACTCTGCAACAATTCTCTAAGGTGCGCCTTCATGCCTGCTGACCTCATGTGTTCAAAATCTGTGGTCCCGAAATCCAACCTGTAGCTCCTGCTCAAGTGTTTTGTCTTGTCTATGTCAACCCCGTTTTTGTCAGCTATTTCCTGCAAGCTTTTATGTACCTTGTTCACTTCTCTCGTAATCCTGGGACATAGATACCTCAGCTCTTCTTCCGAGTAGGACTCTAACCTATTCACACCCATAGTCCCTTCCACCAATTCTTGTGCTTCCATGTTCAACCTGACCCTATTCAGATAATCTTCTCCCTTCCCACTGGCTGAGCTTTGTGTGGAATTCAGACTGTTGAACCACTGTGTCAGCTGTTGCGCATTCAACCCCATCAGTGTAGCATTCACATCGACTGCCATTGATGGTTGCGGCAACTTTTCAGTGTTCGATGTTAGAGGTATTATCAGTGGGGGGCTCGACCTCACCACTGTCGACTGAGCACATATGGGACTAAACTCCATCAAGGACCCAGATCCGGTTGGCTGAGCCGCTATCGGAGTTATCCCTGGAGTGTTTTCTATGCACCTCCTTTCTGTCCCACTCTGCAGCATTGATCCCTGACTGCTCATTCCTAAGTTAGGCTGACTGTACAAAGGTACCGGCGGACCTACAGTAATGGGTAGTGATATCGCGTCTGGGTTCTGTCCATTTCCCATGTTCTGAGACATGTTCATTCCCACACTATGGGTCATCATTGCCGGCATGCCCATCTGACTCCCCGTCATCTGAGCATGTGCGTTCCCCCCCTGCATCTGCTTTTGAGGCATCAAAAACTGGGTTGATTCAGCTTGTGCCAGTGTCGGGTTGTGACCATTGTCCTCCCATTGCGGCTGGATCTAGAATCATTCCCGTACTATTGTCACTGCTGTAGTACCTTGGGGCCTGCGGCTGATAATTTTCTGCCGGTTTCAACATGGGCACATCTGGATATATTCTCCTAACCTGCGGTATCTGCGGGGTGAACAGTAGACTCGGGTCCTTAGATCCCGATGATGCTCCTGAACTCTGAGTTTCACTGTTCTGTACCGGTGCCGGAGGGGCAGAACTGGTACTTGGACCTTGTCCACTCTCTGCATAAGGTGGTGGACGGTCGTTCAGCAATTGCATTATTAACTCCTCATCCTCTAACTCCTCTTCTCTCCTCAACTTTTCCTCGTCCTCTCTATCCTTGGAACACCTCCTGTTTGTCTTACAGGTAGCTTTTTTACCTGTCTCCTCTTCTTCCTTAGTAATTGCGGGAAACAATTTTATCCCCTGCAATACATCTGACCTCCACACCTTCTGTGCATTATCCCACCTAGCGTCCGCTAGTGTCTTTTCTACCTTCCTTATCCTAGTCTCGAACTTATTTTGCTGCTGCTCTCTAGCCATTAGTTCCCAAATTGCTAGAGCCTCAAACTGTGCTGGCCTTGAAGGTACCTTCATGTCGTACATCGCGAATCTCAAATTCTCTAGGATCCTTATATTGAATGTCCCATGGATCGGGAACGCTACGCTCCCATGTTTCTCTGTCAGCTTGTGCCATTGCTTTAGCCAAAGACACGGAGCTACCCCCTTCTCTTCCATTACAATGTAAGCTGGTGTGCCTTCGGGCGGCGTTTCCTCTCCTACGCTCGCTTTAATGTAAGACTCCCCCTTCATCGCACTCCTTAATGCTTTAAAAAATTTCATTTTCTCGTCTTTTATTTCACAAAGTTTGTAATCAATAGGTGACTTTAATTCCCGGAATACTCTTCGCTTGCCTTTCCCCTTCCAATCGAGCCCCACGGACTGCGTCCAATCCGTGCGCGACCCTTCTCTACAACCAACCTATCCCAGCGCGGCTCCTAGTGACGTCACACTCACACACACTGCGGCTGACAAAGCCTCGCGGCTAGTCCTCCTTCACTCAGCTCCTCTCGTAACAACTTCTTGCATGTATCGCGAGCTACCAAAAATATAAAACAGATCTGTCGGTTTACTACAGGAGGGGTAACACAATCGCTTCAGGACCTTAGGGATTTTTCACTAGCCTCAGCAGTTATTCCATCTTTCTCGGTCCCCACGTTCGCAAGCAAATCTGACCCGCAGACTCTGCTCTCAACTTGTCAGTGATCTATTCTAGTGCACTTAGAATTTTGTCAAAGCCCGAAGTCGAAGTTTCTTTCACTCCCTTAACACACGTACCGACTTGTTGACCACGCCCGATCAACCTACTAAACCGACCAGACCACAACATAAAACAAGTGTCTCATACACTTTTCAACATACTCCGGAGTCTCTTGACCTCGCAGGGCCCGTCTCAACAACAACAACCACGTGGACCTTTTTCTGCACAAAGCGCCACATGCACATGAAGTTCGACGACTTCCCTACTCTCACACTCGGAGTCGCACCTCCGCTATTTCTATGAAGATCGACGACTTCCCTACTCCTACACTCGGAGTCGCACCTCCGCTATTCTCTAAAGTCCTCGCAACCTTTTTCACACAATCTGCGGCAATAAGCTGTGCAAGCGCAAAATCCTAACTTCACTCATACCATCACTAGTACCGCCGACGCTGATCTCACACCTCCATTCTCTTCATTCGCAAGCTCCGAGATCCCGGGAAAGTCGCGGTGGACTTAGCCCATCATCATTCTGTCAATCTGTTTTTACCCAAGAAAAATCTACTTCAACTTCTCGAGTGGGGTCTCAAAGGGCGTAACCTTTAATTCAACACCATGTACTTTAAGAGTACGGGGTCCCAAAAGGCGAAACCGTCCTCTGCTACCATCTACTGATAGAACGTTCTGTACTAGTAATTTACCTATACTTTGGACGCTCTTTTGGCCGATGAATCTTTTGGCTAAGTGGGACCCTCTCCACCCTTAAGCAGTCAATTTAATTAAACCAATAATCAATAACGAACGTAAGCAATGCCCTGATCAACATAACACTTAACAATTAATCCAGAATACATTTCGGCGAACCCTGACCTTTCAGTCAGGAATAACCACACCAGTTTATTCAAAGTTAGTGAATTTATTTCCCTATATTAACAAAGCTAGCACAATATAGATGTGTCTCAGCACCAAATGATAAACGTAAATGAACATTAATAGCTGTCCATAACGGCGAAACAGGTGCAATCTATGCAACATTTGAATAACAAGGCATTCGATAATAGCAATGCAAATCACTAAAACTATAATCTGTAATGAGCTAATTGCATACATTTAGTCAGCATAACAAGGTCTCAAATTGCATCGTGCGACAAAAGGAATCCTCATCTAACCTCAAATCAGCATCGGCATGTGGGACTTCATGCAAAACAATTTAGCAACATTAATTTAGAAAACTCCTAACTAGGGCTCTTATCAAAAATCAGCAGTTGGTTACCTAAAAGAAACACAATGCAATTGTACAATTTCCTTTCATATTTACCAATTTCAATCAGCATTCAAGGAAGTCTTCGTCTCACAGGTACCGTTTCTCGATCAGCATGGGACGGGGCAAAGGGGGCAGGGGTGGACGGGGCAGTTGCCTCACGGCGGCAAGATAAACTACTACTTCATGCAAAGGGACAAATCAAAGTTAAAGTCTCTAGGGTAAGAATCATTTAAGTCTCTTTCTCTCGATTAGAGAAAGCATCAAAGTCTCTCAAAATGGCGTCGCAGCAAGGTGGGCCATAATAGCTGCAAAATGGCGCAATGGGTGCAATGTCGGGTAATGGCTGTAATGGCTGTAATGGCTGTAATGGCTACCTTCTTCTCGTGCACCTGGTTTAAATAGACAACAGTTCAAATCCAGTAGGGTCTTCCATTGGAGGGTTCATAGGTTGGCTTCAAATTATCCAATCAAAAACAACAGTTCTCAAGCTTTTACTTAAGCATACATTATCCTTGGAGACGGGTACGCAAGTTGCAACATTTTATACCAATTAACTCATTTTCAGAGCTTCCATTGTCCGCACCTGCAGATTGACCTTGGAGCAAAGAGAAAAATGCCAGGCTGGCACGAAACCTTAAGATAAGCATGTGAACGATCTCAGTGGAAAAGTACAGCTTCAAGCAGAAATACATGTTTAATAGCACATTGGAAAAATACGAGCATCTAAATCGTGAGACCAGGCAACTAGGCCGAAGCCTGCACTAAAGTAATGCTAAGCTAAAACATTTCAAACAAGCAAATCATAGCACACGTTTACGATTATGTCGGATTAGTGCAATTCTAATACATCACATTATATAAAGCACGCTTATAAATGTTGGCAAACTACTCTGAGGGCACATTTTGTCCCCGTACAATCTTTATTAGTTCGGTTAAAGTCACACATGATTATTGCAGCACTACGTTTATGCGTCAAATAAATGTAAAACCTTCATTTCAGCTTCATCACACCTTCCCCTAGTAAGCCTGACTGTTCTGCCACACTACCAGGACTGATCTAGAGATTTATTGGTGTGAATCCAAAGGACCCAGTTGGGGGTAACATGAGAGTATTACATAGTGAAGATTAACCAGCCTCACTGCATAATACTCCACTTTCCTACACTACTTGAATTATGTTTTCCCTGAGGGCAAAAGGAGTTTGTCATTTTCCTGTTAGAAAGCTGCTGCAAATGTTGTTTCCTTTTTTAGGTCTGACCTAGACACATGTTTAGCTGTGTCGCCATGCCAGCATCACTTAATTAAAGAAAAACATAAATTAAAAAATGCATAGCTATATACATACATGACGGGGGTCTTTGGGTCAGATCACGTCAGCCAATTTTGAGTGCCAGGGTAGGCGAGCTCATTCTTATTCTTTACTTTGCCAATGCCTTTTTCTTTACATTCTATTTCTTTTGCATTTTCGTCATCCTTGCGTGTTCAAACCAATTCTTCAAGTTACAGTAAGTCAAATTCAGTTGTACCTTTTCTTTGCGCCAATAAAAATAATGTTTATCTTTGATGTGCATTAAAACTAAAACAGGTTTCTATTCCGGTTCACCTGCCTGTTTCCAAGTACACATACCCCTATTAATATTGTATGCAGTTGTTATTTTTTATTTAAAGTTTGTGTTGCAAACATATAGCCCCAGTAAGAGGTGGTGGCATTTTTTTTTTGTTTTTTTGTTTTTGTGGCAGATCCTTGCAATAATTAAAAGAACCTGTTGCACCACCTTGCAAAAGTCAAACATATTGTCTTTGCCAAAAATGTTTGCACCAGTGCACAATATTTTTAATTTGGCACCACTGTCCTGGGGCTGTATCATTAACAGGTGTTCAGGCTCAGGACACAGTTGAGCACTTGTTTTTATGCGCTTGCACTATCTAAAGCGCATACATTTAACTCAGAATTTCTCCAAGCAGATGCATGAGCTGCAGACAGCACACCTTGCAAACAGAGACGGGCAACAGTTGCTCACTGTTTCCGACTTGTTCAGTCTCCGTTCTTGCATTAATTCGGAACAATTCCGCCTGAAGTGCATGCACTTTATATCGTGCAAGCGCATAAAAACAAGTGGTCATTCTCAGAGCCAGCGAAACTGTTCATGATACGACCATAGGTTTGCAAAATCAAGTCCATCTCTCTTTAATTATTGCAGGCATCATTCCCTTAGCACACCAGCAATCATTTCTGGATTCGAGCCCAACTTGTGCCTGTCAGTCAAACTGCAATGTTAAACATCCTTTTTAAAATCGTTCTTAAATACCTCTACTGTTTGGACAGAGGAGCAGCTGCAGCGCTTGCCTTGAGACCAAGCGGGGGCTTTCTGTGTGCTCCCGGCCTAAATGAACAAGAGCTGACAGCCCTTCGGCATTTCTTGGCTGCCGCTCATATTCGGCGGTTTCACTTCAAGATATTTGGCTAACAGAGAACTTTACAATCGAGCAGGAGTTGAGTGAACCGTAATATTATGAAAGGGGGTGACAGGCAGTGCAACGGGGGAAGGGATAAAACACTCAGGACAGGATTTAAAGCTAAGAATAATCGTGCTGGAGTATTGGTGCTGGGCGGTCCGTAAATCGGCAGCAATAAGGACATTAATTTTGTGTGCCTTTAGAAAATGTTTTATTATATTATGGTGTCTTTTATATCACCCCGATTAACTCACCGAAGTGTCCACTCTAATAACATCCACAATTAAATAGGCCCATCTTAATCCCATTGAATATCAATTCGGTGTACAGACATGTAAAGATCCCAATTTTCAAAGTGACAGAGTGGGAGGGGACACGAAAAATCGACAGCCTTGGTGTGGATGTTGGGCTTGATGGGATGAGGGCTAAATACCCTTTCAATTTCCTACCCAATAAACATATAAACATGCAAATGTCCACGCTGGCAAATCAATTACGTGAAATGGAAAGCTACCATTGGCAGATGCTTTCCAGAAGTATACGGATTGGCCTACATGCAAGTGATGGCACCACTTGAAGAATCAGAGAGAAGTGAACAATTTATATGCCTACAGTAAAGTGTTGCACGTATGGAATTATCTTTTTTCGGACGTAGTGTTTAGATGAGATGATTACTTATTACAACTTTGACTTCATTGTATAATGTAGGGGATTTTTAGGACTTCAATGTCTTGTGTTTCTTTGTAATAAATGATCCGAAAATCTTACAGACAGTTTTACTTTATTGTAATGTAGTAGCATTTCGTTAGCACTCACTGACCAAGATGAGGCGTCGGAGCTCTGCTTTGCTTCAGTGGCGTAGCGTGGGTTGTCAGCACCCGGGGCAAGGCAAGTAATTTGCGCCCCCCAACCCGTGGATTTTAGCACTCGCGAGTGCCAGCGCGCCCCCCCCCAGATGTTGCGCCCGGTGCGGCCGGCCCCCCCTGCATCCCCCACGCTACGCCACTGCTTTGCTTGGGTTAACATTGAGGACAAATATATGATGGAATCAACGGCACAGTTTAATCTCAAACTTCACTCAGAAATTCTATATAAAGTTACCATTTGCCATCAAATCTGCTTCCTAGTAGGCAGCGGCACCACATTTTCCTCTTCGTCCTGCAAGCCACCATACCCACAGCAGCGGGGTTTGAGACCTGTGTCCACATATGGCCTATTTTTTTCTTTTACTTGCCAAATGACTACACAAGACGTTCTCTGTGAGACTTTGCTCCTGGTGTTCAGGTTAGTGTGGGATTACAGGGCTCCAAGTGTGACAGTAGGAGTCATTTACCAAGGATATCATGCGGCCAAAGTACTAGTGAACCCCAAGCTGAGTATCAAATATTCCGGTTTAGCAGATGACTCTCAATTGTCACAAGGCAGAACAGTCCAACGTATCCTCAAGGAGGTGGCGTGCGGTAAGCTTTCACAACGTAGCACAACACTCTCAATACATCTTCATCATTGAATTTTCATTTGGTGTTTTACGTTGTCATAAAAAATACTTAAGCACACATAAGCAGTGAAAAACCATGCAACACCCATAGATTTTAACGTATCCCCAGATTTACAAGACCGTGTAAACCTGAGGATGTGCCAAAACCTTACGCCTTTCCAGGGGAGGCGTAACAAGAAGAAATATATTTATTTATCCTTGTTTTTTCCTCTTTATATTTGTGCTGCATTTTGAAATATCCATTCAGGCAAAAATATCCCAAGCCCACTGCTTGTAATGTAGCAGGACGCAGTGAGTGGCATGAAGCTGTGTCCGGTTCTGGAGAGGTCTAAGCAAATTAGCCCATCATATATTCTCCATAGTTCAAAAACACACCAATATCTGAAATAGAACCACACTGGAATTGAAAGCTGACAACTAAACACCTTCACATCTGGAAGTGCGGAAGCCACTATTAGCCTGCTTGGATTTTAACGTACTCAAAAGTGGCGGCAAGAAGTATAGCACATACTCTGTAGTAGATCGCTCCTGTGCTATTGGGGGAGAGATGACTCCTGCATCTAGCAGAAGCTGATTGCGAGGGTCAGGAGGCGAGTTTAAAAAAGCCTAAGCTCATCATGTGACAGATGCTTGAAGCCGGAAAAAAATGGACGCCATCTTGGAAAGGGCATCAACAGAAGGCACACTGTGGTGCTGTACTTGCTGTGCTGCTAGCGTCCCCTTGTATATTTATACATAAAAAAATTAACATGCTCAAAAATTTGACACAAATTCCTAAACTCAACCCCAACAGTGGCAAATAAGTGCAACTGATGCCTTAGAAAGGCCAACGGGAAGTCTGGAGCTGCTAATTTCATCACATGGCCATACCAGAAGGAACTTGGAGCTAAGATACGGTGCATTCCTGTCCATTCCTTTTGACGCATGGCAGCACCGCAAGGTGACTTACTGCATTGCCCTGGGCCAGAAGCCGATAAATATGGGCCTTGATTACCTCATAATGTTAAGTCTAGGGATAATGTTTTTCAATTGAGCTCATGAACAGCAGGTCTCTGGCCCCAAACACTATCCATGGACCTGACAGTTAAAAGTTTAACAGACAAGCCCACTTTTAAATAAATACAAAACAGCAGCCACACAGTCTGGGTTTCAATAAACAATTTAGGCTCAAACAAATACCCACCACCCAAAAAGACCAACAGTGCCCAATAACTTATTCAATCCAATCAAACTCAAAGGATAGAGAAGTTGGGGAATTACAGTTGGTCATCCACGAGAATTCCTGTTTTTTGTAAAGATTGAATCAGAAGTACGGCATCTTTAGGACTAATAGTCATGGTTGACATTTTCCCACACTGAGAATTCCCACACACCGAGTGAAGCAGAGACAGGCACACAGGTGAAAGTTTTGGTTTATGCGATGAGATTTCAAATATTGATGTCTCCGCAAACACTAATTAGATTTAGATGCAATATGCAATTATCAATGTCTCACCCTCTTTCCAGGCCAGGAGATGACACTGAGAAGGTTAACAAGATACCATGGAGGAGCTAGGGACACAGGTTTCTTACAGCACTGGTGTGGTCAGGACAAACGATGCCTCACCATACATGATACAGATGACAGTCCTTCTTCTAAGTTCCAGGTGATGCTAATAACTGGTGGTAATTCTTCCTTGTGCACAGCAACTATGTTACCTCTTGTCCATTGAGTGACATAGCCCTCGTAGTATCTCTCAAAAGGTCCTCAGGCCTCCTGAATACTGACATATTTTTCTAGGCAATTCAACAAATCCTCTTACAGCAGGGAAAGTAAGTATCCTGGAAAAGCTATCCAGCTGTGATTCCAGCAGGATTGTTGGGATGAAGTGTGTTCCCAGCTGAGAGGGAGAGCTTCCAGTGGATTCTTCTCCTGGAATTCAAGTTTCGCTGTCACACTAGTGTGCATCTCTGCCTTAGATTGAAGAGATATCCTGGAAAAGGTACTGATCAAACTGGCTATCACCATACCTAGCCTATTAGCTTGCTCACGTATTTCAATTTGAGGAGAATTATCCAATAAAATACTGAAAACTGAATACTAAATATTCCTTTTTAGCAGACGACTCTCAATTGTCACAAGGCAGAGCAGTACAAGGCTTCCTCATGGAGGGGGCATGGGCTAAGCTTTTAGAATGCACTACAACACCCTCATGCTCATGCCAGCCCATGTCAGGGCTGATAGAGCGTTCCGTACTAATAATTTACCTGTGATTGAACGCTCTTTAGGCCGATGAATCTTTTGACTAAGTGGGACTCTCCGCACTCTTAATCAGTCAATTTAATTAAATCAATAATCAGTAACGAACATACGCAATACCCTGATCGACATAACACTTAACAATTAATCCAGAATACATTTCGGCGAACCCTGACCTTTCAGTCAGGAATAACCACACCAGTTTATTCAAAGTTAGTGAATTTATTTCCCTATATTAACAAAGCTAGCACAATATAGATGTGTCTCAACATCAAATGATAAACATAAATGAACATTAATAACTGTCCATAGCGGCGAAACAGGTGCAATCTATGCAGCATTTGAATAACAAGGCATTCGATGATAGCAATGCAAATCACTAATACTATAATCTGTAATGAACTAATTGCATACATTTAGTCAGCATAACAAGGTCTCAAATTGCATCGTGCAACAAAAGGAATCCTCACCTAACCTCAAATTAGCATCGGCATGTGGGACTTCATGCAAAACAATTTAGCAACATTAATTTGGAAAAACTCCTAACTAGGGATCTTGTCAAAAATCAGCAGTTGGTTACCTAAAAGAAACACAATGCAATTGTACAATTTCCTTTCATATTTACCAATTACGATCAGCATACAAGGAAGTCTTCGTCTCACAGGTACCGTTTCTCGATCAGCATGGGACAGGGCAAAGGGGCCTGGGGTGGACGGGGCAATTGCCTCACGGCGGCAAAATAAAACTACTATTTCATGCAAAGGGATCAAAGTTAAAGTCTCTAGGGCAAGAATCATTTAAAGTCTCTTTCTCTCGATTAGAGAAAGAATCAAAGTCTCTCAAAATGGCGTCGCAGCAAGGTGGGCCATAATAGCTACGAAGTCTGCAAAATGGCGGGATGTCCAATAATGGCTGTAATGGCTACTTTCTTCTCGTGCACCTGGTTTTTATAGACAACAGTTCAAATCCAGTAGGGTCTTCCATTGGAGGGTTCATAGGTTAGCTTCAAATTGTCCAATCAAAAACGACAGTTCTCAAGCTTTTACTTAAGCATACATTATCCTTGGAGATGGGTACGCAAGTTGCAACATTTTATACCAATTAGCTCACTTTCAGAGCTTCCATTGTCCGCACCTGCAGATCGACCTTGGAGCAAAGAGAAAAATGCCAAGCTGGCACGAAACTTTAAGATAAGCATGTGAACGATCTCAGTGGAAAAGTACAGCTTCAAGCAAAAATACACGTTTATTAGCACATTGGAAAAATACGAGCATCTAAACCGTGAGACCAGGCAACTAGGCCAAAGCCTCCACTAAAGTAATGCTAAGCTAAAGCATTTCAAGCAAGCAAATCATAGCACACGTTTACGATTATGTCAGATTAGTGCAATTCTAATACATCACGTTATATAAAGCACGCTTATAAATGTTGGCAAACTACTCTAAGGGCACATTTTGTCCCCGTACAATCTCTATTAGTTCGGTTAAAGTCACACATGATTATTGCAGTACTACGTTTAAGCGCTAATAAATGAAAACCTTCATTTTCTGCTTCATCAATCCCTCCTCTGATGACTACTTGTCATCACACAAACTATTCCCACAAATTTTATTCCATTAAAATTCTGTCAGTTCTCTTTTCCTTTTAGTTCCCCTAGTTTCCGCTTTGTACTCTTCTGCCATTCTTTTCATTATCTTCTCTTCCCTCCGTCTTTTAATTCTTTCCATAATCATTATTATTCCCCTTTTTGTTCCCCAAATTCCAAATATGCAAATCAGTACTATTAATATTCCCTGTATTATTTTTAGTAATATTCCATTCCAAATTCCCCCCATCCAATTTCCCACTGAAGCAAGTCCTTTTCCAACTTTCTCCCACACACCTGGTTCTTTCAATTCCTTCAAATCTGCACTCTCTTTTGTTAGATTAGCAAGCATAGTTTTAATTTTCACACTGTTATCGGGAATATACGTACAACAGTGTCGTGCACCAAGCATTTTGCAAACGCCGCCATCCTTTGCTAAAAGAATGTCTAAAGCAAGCCTATTTTGAAGAGTCATAGCTCTTTCCGCTGCAAGTTCAGCATCTATCAGGATTATAGCACCTGAAAACTTTGTCAACATGTTATCCACTATAGTAGACAACTTTCTTATTTTGATGGAATTCAACACAACTCCCAATGAAGGAATAATGGCTCCAAATATATCTCCTACCACAGCAGCTGCGGTCTCTCTTTTCTGGATACGATGGGATCCAGATGTCTTTTGAATCATCGATAGGTCATCCAGTTGATAAACCTTTGGGAACACTATACCCAAATAACATCTCCCCCACCATCCCTTTGGAAGACGATAATAGGCATTATACCCACAAATGTAATATACACCTGGTATGACAGGGTCAAGTCCGTTCATCATGAATGTCCATTTGGCCTTAAAAATAAACGTATGTTTACACTCACTCGCTCCTACAAAAATGTTGTCATAATAAGATTCACCTCGATATATACAAAATTTCCCTACATGCCAAGCATCTAAAGCTATTCTCCCTTGTGTTTTTATTGCAGCAAAATCATAATTATCTACTGAAGTCCTCTTATGTAGCTCCTTTTCAAATTTCGCATTCATTTGTGCCCTTCTATCATCTGTGCGATCTAAAAAGCTTATTTCTACTGCAGAGAGCGAGCAGGTAAGGTTTTCCCTATGAGCGTGAGCCGTTTCAAAAGGTAGCATTGGCTCGAAAAATTCCCTCATTATTTTAGCATCCCAATCTTTAGCAATCTGGCTTAGCTGCGCTATTATAGGAACATATGCAAAGGTAACATCATAATTCGAGTAAAAATACTGTATGTTAGTTTGACCATAAAATCTAGACATTACTATACTACATGTAATCCCGTAGGTAAGAGGCATGTGGTGATATGTCACCCCTTCCTTTACTGATGTCGGTATCTGTGTACACACATAACAATCTTTCGCATCCATAGTCTCAACATACTCTATTAGCAAGCGATAGAAAACATTATATGAAAGCTCCTTCTTATAATGCAAGTGTCTCTCATCTAATTCTAATCTTTTCAATGCGGTTAGTTCAGTGACAGTAACAGGAGCAAAAGTAGAAGCATCAATTTTCTCATTCTCACCCTTTCCATGCATTGCAAGCACTATTGCCATTATTATTAGTACACATGCAATTATCAAGCCTACACACGCATATTTACAATATTTCTTTCTGCTGTTTTGCGTCATGATCTGTATAGAATCAGAGAGCTAGAAGCACCTATAAATGAAACTATTTAGCAATTCAGTTACGAAGCTGAACGAGCGCAATGTTCACACCGTCTTCTTCAGGAGGCCAGTCACTTATCGGCTAGCAGCATTTGTCTCAAATTGGCAATAACTCAGTCTTTATCAGTTCAGCAAGTCTCTCATCCGGTTTAGTCTCAGCTGGTTGTTTGTTTCACGTTATATTGTAGCAAGCGATATCATTTATCACCCTTTCAATCAACAGAGTCCATAAAACTTTTCTTTTCTATTGGTATCTCTTCTTCTTCGTTCTCGAGGCTTAGAGATACAAATTCGTCAGTCCAATCGTCATTGACTGCATAGGCCCATTCTGGACCGGAATATCTCCTGTTTGGTATCCTTTTCCTTTTCAATTTTGCTTCTCTTTTCGATTCTGCTTCGCTGGTACTTTCCACTTTTGTCAAGTCTTTTTCTTCACTCGGGGATGGTACCACAACAGTTACTTCTTTTCTTTTCTCTTTCACTTTTGGCCTTTCTCCGTCATTCAAACTTTCTCTAGTTCTCTGTTTTACTGGTGATATACTTAGTCTCCTCTTTGCACCATGTCCATTTGATTGACCTGCGACCTTTTCTGTGGAAGTTTGAACTGTTTCGTTCTGTTCTGCCTTGTCCCCTCCTTCTGGGGAATCAATCACGTTCTCTTTTTCTTTTTCTGTATCGTCTGCTTCTGGGAAAGCCCTCCTCTGATCAGGCTCTCCTGCTTTTTCACCTTTTTCGAGCCCTTCGTCACCTTTACTTTTGTCAGGCTCTGTATCACTTTCAGCTGCTTCAGGCCCTTTGTCACCTTCAGCTGCTTCAGGCTCTTTGCTACCTTCAGCTGCTTCAGGCTCTTTGTCACCTGCAGCTGCTTCGTCGCTGTCTGAGGTTTCTCCTTGGTCTTCCCCAAGTGAGTCGGTTGCTTCGTCCTCAGAGAATATTTCTCTCTCTCCTGTTTCTGCTTGTTCGCTTTCAGTTCGGTTTTGTTCTGTCTCCGCACTCAGCACTGTTTTATCAGGCACTGGCAGTTTCAGCGCTTCAACTTCCTCATCTGTGGGACACAACACTTTCTTTGTGTGACTGGCGTGAATCCAGTTGGGAACCCCCGCACACTTCACAGCGGTAGTTGTCGTCAGGATCACTTGGAAAGGGCCTTTCCAACGGGGTTCCAGACACGACTTCCTCACATGCTTCTTTACCACGACCCAGTCACCTGCTTTCAGTGCGTGTCCTGAACCTTGTATTGGTGGCAAGGTGGTTGCTTCCACCTGGTGAGAGAAAGAGCGGACCACGTCAGCCAGACCTTTGCAGTAGTCTAATACCATATCATCTGTAATATTCAAAAGCGCGTTTGCGGGAACTTCAGGAAGTCTCATAGCCCTGCCCATGAGAATTTCGTGCGGAGACAATCCAGTCTTTCTATCCGGGGTGTTTCTCATTGACATTAGCACCAAGGGCAATGCGTCAGGCCATTTCAAATTTGTTGATGCACATATTTTCGCCATTCTTGATTTCAGTGTACCATTCATCTGCTCCACCAGTCCTGATGCTTCAGGGCGATAGCTACAGTGCAATTTTTGCTCAATGTTCAGCGCTTCGCAGAGTAACTTTATCACCTCGTTATTGAAGTGACTTCCCCTATCTGATTCTAAAGAGATCGGGAATCCGAAACGTGGTATCAACTCTCTCAACAATAGCTTCGCAACTGTAAGGCTGTCATTTCTACGTGTGGGGTATGCCTGTCCAGTGACTAAAAATGCACACAATCACCAACACATACTTCAGACCTCCATGCACAGGCATCTCAATGAAGTCCATCTGCATTCGACTAAACGGGCCACTTGCTCTACCAATGTGGCTCGCGTTCACAACTGTTCCCTTTCCTGGGTTCATCTGCTGGCAAGTGACACATCGATGGCAAACTGCTTCTGCAGCTTGACGAAATCTGGGGTTAAACCAATCAGTTTTGAACAATCTTATCATGGCATCTCTCCCTAGGTGAGCTTGCCCATGATAGAACCGCGCAAGCTGTGATAAGAGACTGTTTGGCAAAACAAATTTTCCCTCATTTGAAACCCATAACTCGTCTGGTCTCTTTATACACTGTGATTTAATCCAGGAATCTCTTTCGTCCTCCCTGACGTTATTCTGTAATGCTTTTAATTCATCTATTGTATCTACGACCTTTAAGGCAAATGCTTCAGCTGGTTCGAGTTCTGGCTCACTTATCGAATTCCATTCATCCCTGAGTAATATACAGTTCAAGGCACAAAATCTTGCAACTTGATCCGCATATGCATTTCCCAGAGAAACATAATCCTGTCCTTTTGTATGAGCACTACACTTTACCACTGCAACTTCGGCTGGCATTTGAATGGCATGTAACAATTCCCTTATTCTCTCCCCGTTTTTCACTGGGGATCCTGAAGAAGTCAGGAAACCTCTCTGTGACCATAGTTGTCCAAAGTCGTGCACAATTCCAAACCCGTACTGGCTATCAGTGTAAATGGTGACTTTCATCAATGCAGACAGTTGACATGCTCTTGTAAGGGCTACAAGTTCTGCTACTTGTGCAGAATAGACTCCTTGAAGCCAGCCCGCTTCCAAGACACCTGTTACAGTACATACAGCATATCCTGCTTTCAAAATTCCCATCCCATCTCTTAGACATGAACCATCAACAAAAACAATTTGGTCATTTTCATCAAGCTTAGTATCCTTAATGTCAGGTCGAGGTTTTGTGCAAAATTCAGTCACCTGAAGGCAGTCATGCTCGACGTCTTCAGCGTTCTCAATTTCGGCATTTTCACCAGGAAGCAAGGTTGCTGGATTCAACGTAGTGCACCTTTTCAGCTGCACGTTCGGTGAGCCCAGAATTATCGTTTCATACCTTGTGAGTCTTGCTCCGGTCATGTGTTGCGTTCGGGAGCGGGTCAAAAGTATCTCAACTGAGTGAGGGACCATGACTGTTACTGGGTGTCCCATCACTATTCCTTCACTCTGAGTGAGGCTGATACCAACTGCTGCTACGGCGCGCAAACACCCTGGAAGTGCTGCTGCGACCGGATCCAAAGTAGCTGAAAAATACGCTACTGGTCTGTTTATGCCACCATGGGCTTGAGTCAAGACAGACAAAGAACATGCATCACGTTCATGACAAAACAGTGTGAAAGGCTTTGTGTAATCAGGCATACCTAAAGCTGGAGCCCTACACATGCATTCCTTTAATTCAATAAAAGCATCCATCTCATCTCCTTTCAGCTCAATTTGATCCAAGGCATCCTTCTGGGTCAGTTTCAGTAAAGGCTTCGCTAGAGTTGAGAAGTTGGGAATCCACTGGCGACAGTAGCCCACCATTCCCAAAAACTTCCTCACCTCCCTCCTTGTCTTGGGTGTCCTCATTTGAAGTACACTTGTTATTCTTTCCTTCATTATTCTCTGTGACCCTTTCTCTATTTGGTGACCCAAGTATTTCACTTTCTTCTGACAGAACTGCAATTTGGAAGGAGACACCTTGTGTCCATTCCTTCCCAAATGGTTCAACAGAGCAATGGTATCGGCTGTGCAGCCACTTTCTGTCTTTGATGCAACCAGTAAGTCATCAATGTACTGTACTAGGGTTGACTCGAACGGCAATTCTAATGCTTCCAAATCTTTCTTTAAAATCTGATGGAAGATGGACGGTGACTCAGAGAACCCTTGAGGAATTCGACACCAACTGTACACTCTGTCTAGGAATTTGAAACAAAAGAGGAATTGGCTGTCCTCATGAAGAGGCACAGAAAAGAATGCTTGTGACAAGTCGATGACTGAGAACCATTCGGCATCGCAAGGGACTTGAAACATTATCACAGCTGGATTTGGTACGACAGGGCAACTCTTGACTATGATGTCATTTATTTTCCTCAAGTCCTGCACTAGTCGGACCTTTCCACTTGGCTTTATTAGTCCCATTATTGGTGAATTACATGGACTGCTTAACACTTCTTTCAGTACCCCCTGTTTTACAAATTCGTCAATAAGTTGGGCAACTTTCATGAGGGTATCTTGTGCCATGTGGTATTGTGGGGTCTGGGGAAAGATTGCATTGGGCTTTACAGTCACTTTCACTGGTTCCACTCCTTTCATCAATCCCACCTCTTTCCCTGTCATATCCCACACTTCCTTTCCGACTGTTTCCCGTAATTCAGCTGGAATATCTTCTTCAGTTATCATCGGGAAAAGACAAATCAGAGGATACTCTTCATCGACAGTTTCCATCTCGTCCCCCTCTACACTGTCCTCTTCTTCCCCATCACTGCTCGTCTGAATTTTTATTCCCTCGTTCGAACACATAATCGAACAACCCAATTTGCACAACAAGTCTCTCCCTAACAGTGCTATCGGGCTTGAGTCACATACCACAAACTGATGTACCCCTTGATAGTTACCGATGCTGACTGGTACCGGATCTGTTATTGGGTTCGTCAGGTGCCTGTTTGCTACTCCCACCACTTGAACTGTCCTCCCTGAGAGTGGCAAATTTGGTACTTCACTGCTCTTAACAGTTGAACGTGTGGCTCCTGTGTCAACCAAGAATGAAACACGATGACCCATTACTCTTCCCTCCACGTACGGACCCTTTTGATCAACTTCCAAGGATGCTGCAAGCACACAATCTCCTTCTTCTTCTGAACTTTCACTCTCCCATACATTGTTTATTCCACTCTCACTGTGTAGTGGGAACTGTTGTACTGTGCCATTTGTACTCATTACCTGACCCGAGACCTGTGGAGGAACCATCACTTGCTGCTGACTCATTGGTGCCAAAGGTATTTGCATTTGCTGATTAGGTACCATGGGTAACTGCTGTTGCATTGGCTGCATTTGCGTCATCTGCATACGGGGCATCTGCATCTGCTGCGGCTGCATAGGTTGTAATCCCTGCAACTGATTTATGGTCTGAAAATTTGGGTTTGGACCTCTCATTTTCGGTCCCCTCATTGTCTGAAATGCATTGACATCATTGTTTTGCTGACCAACACCTGCACCTGCACCTTCCTGCACCACCATCGGGCACTCGCGTTTCCAATGACCGACTATTCCGCACACGTGACACGGCATCACCTTCTTCATTGCCTGCACACCATTCACACAGTGTTCAAATCCGGACCATTATTCACAAAACCTCCTCTGCCTCCTCCTCTCGCCTGTGGCTGAAACATCATATTTCCCTGCAGCTGCGGTTGCAGTACCTGCTGTTGGAACCCTTGCATCCCTTGCAAACCTTGCAGACCTGTCTGAGCTGCTTTAAGTTGCATCATCATCACCTTCTCTTTCAACCTTTTCTGTTTCACTTCAATTTCGTCGCTACAGTATTTCGCATAATTCAACACCTCATCAATAGGTTTCGACTGCCAACAAATCAAATGCGACTTTATCATCTGACTTATCTCTGGTCTCAGCCCTTCCACAAATCTGAACACAAAATGAAGCATATCCTTCGCCTCTATTGTTTCCGTGCCGCTGTAGTTTTTGAACGCCTTCAATAACCTCTCATAGTAACTATGAATCGACTCTTTAGCCTCTTGGGCCGTTTGATCGATCTTCTGCCAATCCACATTTTTCGCGGCAACTTTCGTCTTCAAATGCTCAATCACCTTGTAGTACAAGCTCATCACCATAGGTGATGGTGCACCCGTATCCCTGTCTCTCCCTGGTTCACTTGTCGGCCAACCTACAGCTCTTTTGCAATCCTCCCACAAATCTGCTGGAACCACAATCTCAAAGAGGGTGTTCAGGTCTTCCCAGAGACATTTTGCAAGCTTCACAAACCTATCAGTCTGTTGATACCATTCAATCGGCTTCTCTCTCAGTTTGGGAAAATCATCCGTAAATGACTGAATGTCGCTTCTGTGCCATGGTACATGTATTAATTTTCCCCCTGCTGTCTCCCTCATTGGTAACATGGTTACTGCCTCGCTACTCTGTGGTCTTTTCTCGTTGAGCTCTGTAGCACTGTCCCTCCTCTTTTCCTTTCTCTTTACCCATCTGCTTTCCCATTTGTCTAAGCACCTCCACACTTGTGCACTCTGCAGCAATTCTCTAAGGTGCGCCTTCATACCTGCTGACCTCATGTGTTCGAAATCTGTGGTCCCGAAATCCAACCTATAGCTCCTGCTCAAGTGTTTTGTCTTGTCTATATCAACCCCGTTTTTGTCAGCTATTTCCTGCAAGCTTTTATGTACCTTATTCACTTCCTTCGTAATCCTGGGACATAGATACCTCAGCTCTTCTTCCGAGTAGGACTCTAACCTATTCACACCCATAGTCCCTTCCACCAATTCTTGTGCTTCCATGTTCAACCTGACCCTATTCAGATAGTCTTCTCCCTTCCCACTGGCTGAACTTTGTGTGGAATTCAGACTGTTGAACCACTGTGTCAGCTGTTGCGCATTCAACCCCATCAGTGTAGCGTTCACATCGACTGCCATTGATGGTTGCGGCAACTTTTCAGTATTCGATGACAGCGGTATCACCAGTGGGGGACTTGACCTCACCACTGTTGACTGAGCACATATGGGACTAAACTCCATCAAGGACCCAGATCCAGTTGGCTGAGCCGCTATCGGAGTTATCCCTGGAGTGTTTTCTATGCACCTCCTTTCTGTCCCATTCTGCAGCAATGATCCCTGACCGCTCATACCTAAGTTAGGCTGACTATACAGAGGTACCGGTGGACCTACAGTAATGGGTAGGGATATCGCATCTGGGTTCTGTCCATTTCCCATGTTCTGGGACATGTTCATTCCCACACTATGGGTCATCATTGCCGGCATGCCCATCTGACTCCCCGTCATCTGAGCATGTGCATTTCCCCCCTGCATCTGCTTTTGAGGCATCAGAAACTGAGTTGATTCGGCTTGTGCCAATGTCGGGTTGTGACCATTCTGTACTCCCCTTACGGTTGGATCTAGAATCATTCCTGCACCGTTGTCACTACTATAGTATCCTGGGATCTGCGGCTGATAATTTTCTACTTGTTTCAACATGGGCACATCTGGATATATTCTCCTAACCTGCGGTATCTGCGGGGTGAACAGTAGACTCGGGTCCTTGGATCCCGATGATGCTCCTGAATTCTGACTTTCACCGTTCTGTACCGATGCCGGAGGGGCAGAACTGGTACTTGGACCTTGTCCACTCTCTGCATAAGGTGGTGGACGGTCGTTCAGCAATTGCATGATTAACTCCTCATCCTCTAACTCCTCTTCCCTTCTCAACTTTTCCTCGTCCTCTCTATCCTTGGAACACCTCCTGTTTGTCTTACAGGTAGCTTTCTTACCTGTCTCCTCGTCTTCCTTAGTAATTGCGGGAAACAATTTTATCCCCTGCAGTACATCTGACCTCCACACCTTCTGTGCATTATCCTACCTAGCGTCCGCTAGTGTCTTTTCTACCTTTCTTATCCTGCTCTCGAACTTATTTTGCTGTTGCTGTCTAGCCATCAGTTCCCAAATTGCTAGAGCCTCAAACTGTGCTGGCCTTGGAGGTACCTTCATGTCGTACATCGTGAATCTCAAATTCTCTAGTATCCTTATATTGAATGTCCCATGGATCGGGAATGCTACGCTCCCATGCTTCTCTGTCAGCTTGTGCCATTGCTTTAGCCAAAGGCACGGAGCTACCCCTTTTTCCTCCATTACAATGTAAGCTGGTGTGCCTTCGGGCGGCGTCTCCTCTCCTACGCTCGCTTTAATGTAAGACTCCCCCTTCATCGCACTCCTTAATGCTTTAAAAAATTTCATTTTCTCGTCTTTTATTTCACAAAGTTTGTAATCAATAGGTGACTTTAATTCCCGGAATACTCTTCGCTTGCCTTTCCCCTTCCAATCGAGCCCCACGGACTGCGTCCAATCCGTGCGCGACCCTTCTTTGCAACCAACCTATCCCAGCGCGGCTCCTAGTGACGTCACACTCACACACACTGCGGCTGACAAAGCCTCGCGGCTAGTCCTCCTTCACTCCGCTCCTCTCGAAACAACTTCTTGCATGTATCGCGAGCTACCAAAAAATAAAACAGATCTGTCGGTTTACTACAGGAAGGGTAACACAATCGCTTCAGGACCTTAGGGATTTTTCACTAGCCTCGGCAGTTATTCCATCTTTCTCGGTCCCCACTTTCGCAAGCAAATCTGACCCGCAGACCTACTCTCAACTTGTCAATGATCTATTCTAGTGCACTTAGAATTTTGTCAAAGCCCGAAGTCTAAGTTTCTTTCACTCCCTTAACACACGTACCGACTCGTTGACCACGCCCGATCAACCTACTAAACCGCCCAGACCACAACATAAAACAATATACTCCGGAGTCTCTTGACCTCGCAGGGCCCGTCTCAACAACAACAACCACGTGGACCTTTTTATGCACGAAGCGCCACATACACATGAAGTTCGACGACTTCCCTACTCTCACACTCGGAGTCGCACCTCCGCTATTTCTATGAAGTTCGACGACTTCTCTACTTCTACACTCGGAGTCGCACCTCCGCTATCCTCTATAAAGAAAAAAAATTCCTCGCAACCTTTTCACTCAATCTGCGGCAATAAGCTGTGCAAGCGCAAAACCCTAGTTTCACTCATACCATCACTAGTACCGCCAACGCCGATTCCACACCTACATTCTCTTCATTCGCAAGCTCCGAGATCCCGGGAAAGTCGCGGTGGACCTAGCCCATCATCATTCTGTCAATCAGTTTTATCCAAGAAAATCTAATTCAACTTCTCGAGTGTGGTCTCAAAAGTCGAAACCGTTAATTCAACGCCATGTACTTTAAGAGTACGGGGTCCCAAAAGACGAAACCGTCCTCTGCTACCATCTACTGATAGAGCGTTCCGTACTAATAATTTACCTGTGATTGAACGCTCTTTAGGCCGATTAATCTTTTGACTAAGTGGGACTCTCCGCACTCTTAATCAGTCAATTTAATTAAATCAATAATCAGTAACGAACATACACAATACCCTGATCGACATAACACTTAACAATTAATCCAGAATACATTTCGGCGAACCCTGACCTTTCAGTCAGGAATAACCACACCAGTTTATTCAAAGTTAGTGAATTTATTTCCCTATATTAACAAAGCTAGCACAATATAGATGTGTCTCAACATCAAATGATAAACATAAATGAACATTAATAACTGTCCATAGCGGCGAAACAGGTGCAATCTATGCAGCATTTGAATAACAAGGCATTCGATGATAGCAATGCAAATCACTAATACTATAATCTGTAATGAACTAATTGCATACATTTAGTCAGCATAACAAGGTCTCAAATTGCATCGTGCAACAAAAGGAATCCTCACCTAACCTCAAATTAGCATCGGCATGTGGGACTTCATGCAAAACAATTTAGCAACATTAATTTGGAAAAACTCCTAACTAGGGATCTGGTCAAAAATCAGCAGTTGGTTACCTAAAAGAAACACAATGCAATTGTACAATTTCCTTTCATATTTACCAATTACGATCAGCATACAAGGAAGTCTTCGTCTCACAGGTACCGTTTCTCGATCAGCATGGGACAGGGCAAAGGGGCAGGGGTGGACGGGGCAATTGCCTCACGGCGGCAAAATAAAACTACTATTTCATGCAAAGGGATCAAAGTTAAAGTCTCTAGGGCAAGAATCATTTAAAGTCTCTTTCTCTCGATTAGAGAAAGAATCAAAGTCTCTCAAAATGGCGTCGCAGCAAGGTGGGCCATAATAGCTACGAAGTCTGCAAAATGGCGGGATGTCCAATAATGGCTGTAATGGCTACTTTCTTCTCGTGCACCTGGTTTTTATAGACAACAGTTCAAATCCAGTAGGGTCTTCCATTGGAGGGTTCATAGGTTAGCTTCAAATTGTCCAATCAAAAACGACAGTTCTCAAGCTTTTACTTAAGCATACATTATCCTTGGAGATGGGTACGCAAGTTGCAACATTTTATACCAATTAGCTCACTTTCAGAGCTTCCATTGTCCGCACCTGCAGATCGACCTTGGAGCAAAGAGAAAAATGCCAAGCTGGCACGAAACTTTAAGATAAGCATGTGAACGATCTCAGTGGAAAAGTACAGCTTCAAGCAAAAATACACGTTTATTAGCACATTGGAAAAATACGAGCATCTAAACCGTGAGACCAGGCAACTAGGCCAAAGCCTCCACTAAAGTAATGCTAAGCTAAAGCATTTCAAGCAAGCAAATCATAGCACACGTTTACGATTATGTCAGATTAGTGCAATTCTAATACATCACGTTATATAAAGCACGCTTATAAATGTTGGCAAACTACTCTAAGGGCACATTTTGTCCCCGTACAATCTCTATTAGTTCGGTTAAAGTCACACATGATTATTGCAGTACTACGTTTAAGCGCTAATAAATGAAAACCTTCATTTTCTGCTTCATCAATCCCTCCTCTGATGACTACTTGTCATCACACAAACTATTCCCACAAATTTTATTCCATTAAAATTCTGTCAGTTCTCTTTTCCTTTTAGTTCCCCTAGTTTTCGCTTTGTACTCTTCTGCCATTCTTTTCATTATCTTCTCTTCCCTCCGTCTTTTAATTCTTTCCATAATCATTATTATTCCCCTTTTTATTCCCCAAATTCCAAATATGCAAATCAGTACTATTAATATTCCCTGTATTATTTTTAGTAATATTCCATTCCAAATTCCCCCCATCCAATTTCCCACTGAAGCAAGTCCTTTTCCAACTTTCTCCCACACTCCTGGTTCTTTCAATTCCTTCAAATCTGCACTCTCTTTTGTTAGATTAGCAAGCAGAGTTTTAATTTTCACACTGTTATCGGGAATATACGTACAACAGTAGCCCTTCCCCAGATGGTTCCTACCTGCTAAGGAACAGATGTCTATTTGGCACAGGCAGCATGTCAAATCTTTTGTGAATGACGATCAGGTAGGAAGAGAGAGAGGATTTAAAAGTACACTATCAGAGGAACTGCTTGCACTAGAGAGAAATCTGCCACCCTCTCACGCCTAGGATACAGTCACCCTCTGCAGAAGGACAATGGGAAGTCGAAACAATCTTAAATGTGCAGATTTCCCCGCCGACAGGGACCTAGGCAGCCTTTCACAAACTTCTCCACCATCTTAGGTTGCCAAACACACAAGATAAAATAAATCTCTGGCTACATTGTTTGAGAGAAGCAGGCAGTGTTCACACTCATCTTGCGCAGTACACAGAGCATATAAACATTTTTCATTCATAAGATGCAACGAATGCTACTGAAAAAACCTAATTAAGGAACACTGTCCGTTCATTACAACTGGCTGCCACCACTGTGAGTCTCATAAACTGCGGTATAGAGGGCAGTAGCCACTTTTAAAAAGACGCCACTATAAGTGCTCACTGGACCTCAGAGACCCATTCTGCATTCTCAGTCCATATACCAGGCAGTGCCTACAATGAGGTCACATGTTTTTAGGCAATTCAATTACAATTGTCCGACAAGAACACGAAGATTTAACATACCCATAAAAAGATGTGCATTTCAAACTGAAAGTGTGAAGGAAAGCATTTACCTAAACAGATGGTAAATTTCAAAGGCAATCATTCTTATGACTAGAGTAAGTCAGCTGCTGCTAAGAGCCTGGAAATCACGGCAAAATACAGTAGAAATAACAAAAGGATTGATGCTTCAGAAATGAAATTTAAACACCCATCTCTAGTATATGAAGGCTTCGAAGGGAGGTCCGAATTATCCAACTGGACCAGAAGGTAATCGGACATAGTATGCAGAGATCATAAATAATTATATGAATCATCCAATATATAAAGGGAAATTCAATGAAGGAAACTCAAATGTAGTTGTCCTGTAATAGTGCAAAAAAGATTAACTTTAGTAAATCCTATGAGGGATATATAGTTCCAATCATAGTTGGCAAAGCAAGGAATTACCTACACGCAAGAACAACCATGAGGGCCTCCATAGGAATCACCAAAGTGCGGTAAGCAGCCACAGAAAAGTCATCAGAAAATGCATGAAAAGTTTACAAAAAATACATGTATATTTCTGGGGCAAGAACTGGGAAACATGAAAAATGAATAAGAGGAGGGTCTAACTTATCCCGTCAGACTGTCTGAATCCTTTCTCCCTGAACTTGCAAAACAGAGCCCGAATGGGAGGGCTACATACATATAGAAACGCCTCAACTAACCAGACCAAAGAGGTGGAGTACAGCCTAGAAGTGTGTAATTATGCAAGGAAAATGGCCAACCTGCTAAAGGGATGCATTTTCTAGGACTAAAGTCCTGTCCTGAGAAACAGGAACTGCTTGAAGGCACAACATATGATTGCCTCTCACTCACCACTGAGAATGGAGGAACATCACTCTCCGCAAAGCCTAGTGAAGACTCTCCATATTACAGTGTACAAATTAGAGAATATCTCTACAAAATCCAGAGCAATCCAATTTGAGGATTATTTCAGTCTAAAATTGCAGTTCCTAGCTGTATTTAATTGTCCAAATAGGGGGCTGGTATATATTAATAAATAGGTCCTTATTATGACCCTGATGGTTTTCTGACCACCAGGGCCACAGTGGCTGTCTCACCGCCAACGGGCTGGAGGTGAAGACCTCCACATTACGAGTGTGGCGGGTTGGCCTCTGCCAACCCACCACATCCCCATGTATACCGCCAGGGTGGTTGGACCTGCCGGGCCGGAGATTAGCATCCCGTCTCGGCGGTCCAATGATGACCGCTGTCGGTATTATGAGCCGTGTTTCCACCAGAGTTTCCACGGCGGTAGCACCCCCACGAAAACCCTGGCAGAAAGGCTACTGGTAACAGGAATTTTTGTTCCTCTCACCGGTGGACGACTCCCCCACCCCCTTTCAAGCCCAATATCCCCCCACCCCCTCCATACCAGAACCCTCCACACCACCTACCAGAACAGTCCCCCCACCCCGCCTTCTAGTACAGCACCCCCTCCCCACACCACCCTGCATACATGCACATGCACACAGACACCCACATGCACCCCGCATACACTCATTCACGCACCTCGCATACACTCATTCATGGACCTCTCATACACTCATACACCAACAGTGACATATTCAGATTTACTCACAAGCATCCATATACGCATACACTTCAACATTCATAAATGCACTCACTTCAACATTCATACGCGCACTCGCTTCAACATTCATGCATGCATTCAACCACGCACACAAACATACATTCACACATGCATACACACACCCATGCACACACCCATACAATCACCCATACACACACGCATACACACATTCATGCACAAATACAGATGACACCCACTTACACGTGCACACACAATACCCCCAACCCTCTCACCCCTCCCCTGTCGGACGTCCAACTTACCTTCTCCGACGAGGAGGTCGTCTGGCAGGGAACAGGTGCTTCCACCGCCGGCAGCGCCCCACCATCAGGACACCGCCAGGCCCTATTTCAGGTCGTAACAGGGTTGGTGGAGTCCTTTTGCGGGGTGGGAGCAATGGTGGAACCATCTACATTTCTGTAGGAAAGATCTTACACAAATGATCATGAACAGAGAGAAAGGATGATAGTTTGGGATTATTAAGGAAGTGACCTTAAAGTATGGGCCGCTTCCTTGTTTAAAGAAGGCAGTTTCCCAAAATGCGTTACCGCTTTGTGTGTCTCTAATAAAGTAAATTGTCTGTTTGTGTGTCTTTAATATACTAAATGGTGTAGCGAATACCTTTTTGAAGGCAGTGACTATGAAAATATGTATATATTTATATATACATATGTCTATATATTACCTACGGTCACCAGTAGGTAGCTATAATTAGAACCATTTTTTCCATAGCAGCCCCTTTTTTGTTTTGAATATAACTTTGGCACCGCTTGATGAATCTTCACAAAAATTTAAAAATATATACTTCTGTCGGTTCAGCTGCTGTGTGCAAAGTTTAGGGGTGATCCATCAAGCAGGGGAGAGAAAAAAGGGAGTGGTCCCAAAACACCCTTTGAACACGACTACAGCACGTACCGCTGAGCAGAATTATACCCAATTTGACAGAAAGGTAGCGCTTGGTCCAGAATGCATGCTTTTTGTGATTTGGTGTAAATCCGTTTAGTAGTTCTGGAGTAATTAGAGATTTAAAAATATCGATATCTAAGGATAGGGATCTTACGCAGATGCAACTGTCCCCGTTCTGACACCTGCTTGGCTGCCAACACTTTAACAAGTGTTGGCGGCCATCTTGTGACTCGGCTACAGCGGAGTCCCATAAAAAAAAATAAAAAAAAGAGGTATGGTCACCTTGAGCCCTTTTTTTAATTTTGCTCCAGGTGGGCCAGGTCCTGGGGCATTGGGAGATTGAGTAAGGAGGGGGAGCACAGACCACCCCTCCTAGGGCTTCTATTAGCCACAGGGACCACCACCTCCCCAGGGCTATGAAGCAACAATGTGCTGGGGGGCTGCACAGCCTCCCCTGCACTAGGACCACCACCTCCCTAGGGTAAAATCATTATTTAAAATGGGGGATGCCCGTAAAGCCCACAGCCCCGGGTACCACCACTGCTCCCAGGCAAATTCTGAAATTTATGCGGGAGGCCCACATGGCTCCTCCGCGGCCCCAGGGACCTCCACCTCCCTGGAGCAATTTGTTACAATTAAGAGGGTCAACATGCCCCCCCCCCACAGTTCCAGGAACTGCCACTTCCCAAGGGCTGATATAAAATGATAAAGGGGGTCCTTTGCAAACTCCCAGCCCCAGGCATCACCACTTCCCTGGGGCTAAGCTTTAGGTGGGAGGGGGCCATGCAGCCCCTCTCATGGAGCTAATAATGGCCCTGGGGACTGCCACCCCCAGGGCTTGCTCCTGCTGTGTCTCTGGGTGCCCACCCCTAGGACATAGCTGTTTATTCTGACTTGGCAGGAGGTTTGACAGCTCCTGTCAAGTCAAAGCAAACAATCCGGTCTCAGCAAGCGAGAGCTGACAAACAGCTCTCGCTTGCTGGGAGTGGAGTTTTCCTCTGTTTCCCTGCCTGGTGCCAAAATAGGCCTGGGGAGGGTGGCCACATGGCCCCCCTCCTCCATTTAATGAAGGCAAACGCTGGGGGATGGGATCCCCGAGACAGAAATAGGCTGGGGGGGCTTGTGGTCCCCCTCCCCAATAGTACTCCCTTCAAATTGCTAAGACTATGTAAATGTGCAAATCACCTGGAAGCTGCATCCGCTGGCCCCTACCTTAGTAGTATGCATATGTCTTCCCCCTTTTGCCAGGTGATGGACAGCTTCCCAAAGGGTTTATCCCCACTGATTTTGAAGGCACGTTCTTGATGCCAAGGAATATGAGGACATCTCCACAAAACAAAGAAACACTTACTTCATATGTATATATTTATATAAAAGGAGGGACTCTGGTTTTGTGGAGATTTACGTATTTGTAGTCTGGATATAGCTGGAGCTGGACCTGGGGAGATGGCAGTCCACAGGGCCATTACTGGCTCCACAAGGGGGACACACGGCCCCTCACCAACATTAGTCTTAGCCATGGGGAGGTGGTGGTACCTGGGGCCAGGAGACCGCAACAGATGCCCTTCATTACCCAAATTCAGCCCCAAGGAGGTTGCGGTCCCTGGGACCTCCCCGCATTTAAACCTATGTTTGGCCCCAGGTCCCTAGGCTGCAGGAGGGGGATGGTGGCCCCCTGCACTTAATTGAATATTTGCCCGAGCAGGTGGCAGTCCCTGGAGTTGTGGGGGAGCCAGGTGGCCTCGCTGCATTTACATTTATGTTTGTCCCTGAGGAGGGGTGGTCCCTGTAGCTGTGGGGGGGTAGGATGCCCCCACATTTAAATCTACGTTTAACCCCACAAGGGGGTCCAGAGGGCACTCTACTTAAAATAATTTTGCTTTCAGGAGGTGGTGGTCATTGTGGTGCTGCCCAGCCCCTCCACATTCCATGTAATAGTCACCCTGGGGAGGTGGCTGTTCCTGGGGCTTCAGTAAGCCCGGGGGGGTGGGGGGGTCCTGTTCACCCCCTACTTATTCTTTCCTGCATTTAAACAAGCGCAGGAGCCCATACTTGATTTTTTAATTTTAATGTTCACTGGATCCACGGATCAGTCACGTCTCCTGGTGAAAATGTAAAAAAAAATGCTTTTTTGCTTTGAGGGAGTCCCTCTGGGACCCCAGCACCAGAGTTAAGGGGTCAGGACGTCCGGACCCTGGTCCTTTTTCTTTTTTTAATCTTTTTCTCAGGGACTCTGCAAAAGCCAAGTCCCAAGATAGCTGGCAAGACTTCCTTGTTGAAGTGTTGGCAGCCAAACAGATATCAGCATGAGATCGGGTGGATTTGCAGATCCTTTGCATCCTTATTTATACAAATTAGTTTTTTCTTTATTTCTAAAAAACATACTGAATGGAATTCCACCAAATAGGAAAAAACGTGTTTTCTGGACCAAAAGCTACCTTTCTGTCAAATTTGGTCAATCAATCTATCAATCAGGAATTTATAAAGTGCACTACACACCTGTGAGGGTCTCAAGGTGCTGAGGATGGGAGGGAAATGAAGGGTGGGAGGTGCTGCAACTGCTCGAACAGCCAGGTCTTGAGAAGTTTCCTGAAGGTAAGGAGGTCTTTGGGCAGCGCAGATGGGTGGGAAGAGTGTTCCACGTTGTGGTGGCGAGGTGGGAGAATGATCTACTGCAGTTGTAGTTCTGTGGACGCCTGGGATGGTTGCGAGGTCGGTGGAGTGGAGATGCCAGGTCGGGGTGTAGAAGGAGAGTCGTCTGTTGGGGTATTCAGGTCTGGTGTTGTGCAGTGCTTTGTGAGCGTGGGTGAGGAGTTTGAAGGTGATTCTCTTGTTGACTGGGAGCCAGTGCAGGTTTTTCAGGTGGTCTGTGATGTGGCAGTGGTGAGGGATGTCCAGGATGAGGCATGCGGAGGCATTCTAGATGTGTTGCAGCCTCTTCTGGTCTAATTTCGTCCTGTGTTTCAGGCACTATTTCTGTTCAAAGGGATTATGGTACAATGCATGGGGAAAAAGGGTTTTGGGACCCCCCCCTTTTTCACAGCTACCACTTGACGGAGCACCTCCAAAACTTCCCAGACAGATGCTGAAGTGAGCGTCATATTTTTTCTGGCAAATTTCGTGAAGATTCAACAAACTGTGCTAAAGTTATTAGCAAAAGAAAAAATGCTTTCTGTACAAAACTAGGCCCTAACTATTACTACCTACTGGTTACCATGCTACTGGGTATATATATATATAGATATATATATATAGATATATATTACCTACTGGCGGTCACCAGTAGGTAGTTATGGTTAGGACCTAGTTTCGATAGGAAAAGTGTTTTTTCACTTGGCTATATCTTTGGCACCGTTTGAAAATCTTCCAAAAAAAGTGTCAAGCTGGGTCTTTTGCATGGAAAGTTTTGGGGTGATTGGTCAAGAAAAAGTGTGGGGTCAAAAAAGGTTTGTTTCCCATGTTCATTTCTATAGGGACTATGAACATGACTTCATCCCTAACTGGTGGACGCAATTACTCCAAATTTAGCAGAAAGGTAGCCCTTCATCCAGAAATCACGCTTTTTGTTAGTTAGTGTAAATCCGTTCAGTAGTTTTCGAGAAATTAAAGGAAAATAGGTGGTGATAAGTCTTCCTTATGCAGGGCGGCTATGTTACAAAGTTTGTATGTCTAGGGTTGTAACGAATTCACCAAGACTCCTGATCTCGTGCAGAGATCTGACTGACTGCCACACTTCAACTAGGAAGTGTTGGCTGCCATTTTGGCAAAAAAGAAGGACAAGAGGAACCCAGAATTTTCACTTTAGAACAATTTACTCTTTACGCAAACAAATATTGTTGCTGCTGACTTAATCAACCAAACATTGTGAATATCATAGTCAGAAATCTGTAATAAGCATCATGGATTGATTCCTTACAACCAGTACCAAACTGTAGAAGGATATATGCTTTTATTTTATTTATTATAACTCATCATCATGGCATAAAATATTTCTTTTGTGACAAAAAGTGACAAAACACAAAGTGTGCCCCGCAAGTGGTGTTCCACATAAGAGAGAAAAACAATCAAAAGATTGCTCTTCTTTAACAATCGTTGGTGTATCTAATAAAGACAGCCTCTTTAAACACAACAAAACATTTGTACATCCAATGACTTTTGTTAATTTAAATCATAAAATGTGGGGTTTGTCTTTTTGAATTGTCGATGACATTTCAACTCTAAAAGTCAATACCAGGGTCTCATCAGGACACCAGTGACCTGGGGAACTAATAAGGAAATATATGTTATGAAATATAATGGTGCCATGAGTTTTATGAAGCGTCACAAATACTCACAATAGAAATTCTTACCTACTGGTAGTTTTTTGACTTCTGGTTTGAAAAAGGAGAAAGGTCGACGCATTGGCTCTGTACATAAATATCTAGGAAAAATAATAATATCTCTAGTCAAGAGAAATTTGTGTATGCAAAAAATGGAAGAAATCCATTCTCCTACTAGGGCATTGGCGAATACTTTTCATCAAATCACTTTCAATATGGTACTCAATCACATGCAAGGACCAAAAAGCCAAGTATGAACTAAGAGTTGATAAAGAATTTTGGGGCATATTTATACTTGTTTGGTGCTGAATTAGCGTCATTGTTTTTACCCAAAGGCAGTGCAAAACTAACTCCATATTTATACTTTGGCGCTAGACCTGTCTAGCGTCAAATTTAGGGAGTTAAAATCATTTTTGGACTTGGAAACCAACTTTGCGTCAATGAGATGCAAAGTAGGCGTTCCAGTGCAAAAAAAGGTCTCTATGGCTTTAGCGCCATATCTAACCCCTGTGCTAAAATCTCACATTGGAGGGAGGAGTGGTCAAAAAATGGCGCAAAGCTTGCTTTGCATAATTTTTTAACGCCGGGTCAGGGCAGGTGTCAGGGGACCTGTGGTCCTATTTCCATGGAGGAACACCATGGAATAAGCCCACAGGTGCCCTCCCAGGCCCAAGGGACACCCCCACCCACACCAGAGGGACAGCGGAGGATGGGGGACCCCACCCCAGGTAAGTATAGGTAAGTACAGGTAAGTATTTTGTTTTGTTTTTAAGTGCCATTGGGGGCCCTAAAATGGGCCCCCCTACATGGCACTGGGTGCAATAGCCATGCCAGTGGTGGGCATGACTCCTGTCTTTTCTAAGACAGAAGTCATGTGGTATGGATGGTTTTGCGTCAGAAAATGACTCTAAGCAGGTTAGAGTAATTTTTTTACTCTAACCTGCCTAACGTCATATTTTAGTGCAAAACCCCCTTCTTCCATACCGCCAGCCCCACCGACTAGCGTCATTTCTATTGACGCCAGTCTACCCTTTGCACCGGCTTGCACCATTCCATAAATATGGTGCCCGGCTGGTGCACAGAAATGGTACAAGCTGGTGCTAAACATTTTGGTGCAAAACTGCATTAGTACAGTTTTGCACAAAAAAAGTATAAATCAGGGCCTAAGTGCTGAAAAGTAATTAAAGAGTACTCCACAGCAAGCTTACCTTCCATTTGAAAAATGTGTGGCCTTGAATAATTTCCAATGTTCCCATGATGAGGAACACTCTGTGGCAGTGTTTCCCTATAGGAAGCATAAGGGAGAAGAGGCTTGTAGCTCTTCTCTTAAATAAACTAAGATAAGACGCTCAGGCTCACCTGGGGCATTTTCAATTAGGTACAGCTGTGAAGCAGGTTTGCACTACCCGGGTTCAGACCAGCGCACTTAGTAGCTTGATAGCCTCCCGAAAATAGTATTGAGGAGAAGAAGGGGGAAAGAGAGGGGGGAATAAGGAATTAGTATTAAAACAATAGTTTACAGCAGAAAAGGAAGTATAATGGCAAATTTTGTTTGAATGAAAAAGTTAACTCAAGGAAGATTCCATTTAGCTAGTTCACTGTCTGTATAAAAGGAGAGTAAAGAGAGCCCTTATTGGTTTTAACAACCCAAAGTATTAGTAATAACACAATTGGATTACGGGGGAAGGGGAGAGAGATCAAGGGGGAAGGTTACTTCTCCTTTATTGTCAATGATTTATACAAAGTGGAACTAGTTGCTGTAACTGTGGCTTCTGTCTCACTATGAAAAGAAAAGTAAAATGGAGAATCAAACATAGTAATCAATAATGAATACTGAAGGCTTGGCAATCATGGATTTGAACTCCATGCATACAAAGCTCAAAATGGGGAGGCGATTCCATTGAGCTAAGCCAAGGGCAGCTCAGAAAAGAGATCTCATATTGGCCTAAGCATTTAGAGGAGTTGATATTTGCACAGCAGGGAAGGGTTGAGTGAACAAGGGAGAAATATAATTCCTCATCTTCAACCTAATTACTATAATTTCAGAAGGTGGAATTATCACTGCTCAAAATGGCACATGTCTCAATATGGATAATTGGTTAATTGTTTGTTTCATGACCGAAACAGGAGCAGGGCCTATTATTGTTGGAGAGCAAGCTGCCTAAATGAGGAAAGTTGTTCCAGCTCGTAAAGAAGAGTAGTATGTGACAGATGGAAACACTATATTAAGATACGCCTAAAACTACTATTATACTCAAACAATACAATCCAGTAACACAATACAAACAAGAAAAAATTAATCCAGGGCAGACCTTTGTATGCAGTCCCGAATTACAATTTTTAACAAAGTAATGTAATATGCTTCCTCCATTCTTCCATGTTGTTCAGGCCTTTCCTGACAGAGTCACATTTATCTATCTATTTACATTCCAGTCTCTGCAATTTCAATGCATGTCATCCCCTTTTTGGGGGGCGGAACAACCTTCTCAATTACTTGTCATCTGAGGTCTTCTGATGTGTGTTGTTGTTCATGATAGTGCTGAACCATTGGTGTCATTTCCATACAGCATCTGATGCAGCTCCTAAGCTTGCGGATTCTTGTTCGTACCTAATGAGTTGTCTGTCCAATATAAATAAGGTCACACGGACACCAAATACAGTAGATAACATTGGTAGAGGCACAGTTAGTATGATGTCTCAGGGTAACCTGTATATCACCATGGATAAAAAATGTGCATTTGAAGTATATTGACAGTGAACACAATTACCACATTTATAGTAACCTTTCATAGGATCCAAGCCCAGAAAGAAAGGCAATTGGAATTCTTTTATCTGCATGCACTAAATGGCCCTTAAGATTTCTACCCTTTTTATAAGAGAAAAGTGGAGTATCTCGGAAGGGACTAGTGTTTCTTAATGATTTTCACAATCTTGTTTGTGTGTGGACAGAGTGTAGTCACACATACAATCTTATCCATCAGTACTTTTTCATGAGTCTGTAAGATTACGTTCCTCAGGTTGTACCATGCCCCTTTGAAAGAGTTCTTAATGAATCATTTAGGGAAGCCTCTTTCTTGTAGTTTTTGGCTAAGTATAGCTCCCTCTCTGAAGTAATCACTCTTCAGGGTGCAGTTCCTTTGAAGACGAAGAAATTGGTCAAATGGTAAAACGTAACTAAGAGTCCTAGGATTTGAGCTAACGTACTGTAGTAATGTATTGCGCTCTGTTGGTTTGCGAAGAAAGTGTGACAATGAGTTGGTTGTTGTTATTTTTAATTAAAAGATCAAGGAAGGGTATGCTGTGTCGATGTACATTACATGTGAAATTCAAGTGGGACTGACAGTTGTTCAGATATTGGACAAACAGTTTAAGTGACTCATCTGTACCCTTCCAAATCCATGAAAATATCATCAATGTATTGCTTCCAACAGTGTATATTACTGAGGAAAGGGTTACAATCTGTAATAAGTGTGTGCTCTAAATGACCCACATATAGATTTGCCAGGTTTGGAGCAAAAATAGCCCCTATAGATGTAATGGAGCATTGCTCATAATAGCCTGATCCAAATAAGAAATGGTTTCTGGATAAGGCAACGTCAAGTAATTCTATTATATAATGTGTTGGAACTTTGCAAGAGAGTCAGGATGAGTGTCTAAAACATGTCTGATCACTTCAATGCTATCTTTTTGGGGATTTTGGGGTATAATGACTCAATATCCAGGGTTACAAGAAGCTCGCTGCAAGGGTCATATCCTATTCCCTCAATCATGTTAATCATATATGTACTGTCCCTCACATAGGTGTCTAAGAGAAGAACAAAGTATTTAATGAAGGTATTGATATGTTCCCCCAATGCTTTAGAAATGGAATCACAACCAGACCAAATAGGACGGCCTGGTGGGCTCCTTGTGTCTTTTTGGATTTTGGGTAAAGTATACAGAACAGGAGTTCTGGGAATTTTTTTATTGAGAAATTTGAATAATGTTTGGGAGAGAAATCCTTGTTCTAACCCCTGAGATGTGATATCAAGATAATACGCTTAATTTCTGACAGGGGGTTCAAAGTTATTTTTCTATAGTGTCTTGAATTGGCTAACTGGCGTAAAATCTCAGCTTCATATGTCTGTCTGTCTTGTATAATAATGCCACCTCCCTTGTCAGCTGGTTTAATGATATTAAATTCAGATTATGAAGTAATTGTCTCTCAGATCAAGTAATATTATATGGAACAAAGGACCTCTCAGTTCTAAGGTTCCCAATCTCTTCTAAGACTACTCTCTCAAATGCCAGTATCTCTGGTGGCATCAAAGCATTAGCGGGTATGAAAGAGTTTGGTGGTCTCAGCTGTGGAGTTTGCAATGTGCTCTGGGGATCGTTATCATGAAAAAAATAACATAATCAGAGCTTCTTGAAGAAACAGTGTAGCTCTGAGTTACAAAAGACAAAGCTTTACTTGATAAGGAGAGCTCATCTTTATTTTGCTCATGCTGAGATAAGTTAAAAACTGAAATGGTATATTGGACCTCCAAGTTAAAACGATCAGGGGTGGCCAGTTCCTTATTGGTGAGGTGAAGATTGGCATCATAGGAAGAGTTATTCAATGGCCCTCTGTTCCCCATTTGTAATGAAAGTCTGCAGGTTTGCCGATCCCTTGAGAACTGGTTCCATGCCCTCCCTCAAGTGTTCCTGTATCCCCTGCCCCTCGAACTCAGCTGATTTCTAAACAAAAACATAAAAAATAAAGAAAAGGGGGTGGGGTATAAATACCCTAACACCGCAGCCTTGATGCTGGGTTCCCCCTTGGATCCTGCCAAGGCTAAAACACATTTTGTTAAACAAATTTTGCCATGAATTCAGGGCAAATTCACAAATGCTCGTCAAAAAAGAAAAAGAAGTGCGTTTTGAAAAAAAGCCCTTAGGTGGCCTAGGTCCCTGGGGCATACCCAAAAGTAGGATACAAAAGAAGGGGGCTCAAAGGGCCACCTTCCAGGGCTTTAAAGAGCCCTGGGGACCACCACCTCCCGAGGGCTTAATATTAATTAAGGGGGGTGGGGGTGGCACAGACTCCCCCTCCATGGGCTCAAATGAGCCCAGATGACCATCACCTCCCCAGGGCTTTATTAAATGTAATGGTGGGGGCCGCACAGACCCCCCCCTTCTAGGGCTGGTTTAAGCTCTGGGGACCACCACCTCCCCAGGACTAAAGGAAAAAAATAAGTGTGGGGATCGCTCGGACCTCCCATGCCCCAGTGACCACCACCTCCCCAGGGCCAATTACAATGTTTAACGTCTATATACAGCCCCGGGGATCACCACCTTCTGGGGGCTGTCCCATGCAATCAAAGGAGCAAGGGGTCAGGGTGTCCCCCCCTCCTGGAGCCATTATATTCCCTGGGGAACCCCACACCCAGATCAGGCTCCTGCTATCTTCTGAGGTGCCCACCCTCAGGAAATAGCTGTTTCCTTTTGCTTGGCTGGAGCTGTGACATCTCCCACCAAGCAGCAGCAAACACTAACTCTGCTCTCAGCAAGCAGGAGCGTGAAAATTGCTCCTGATTGCTGGGAGCAGAGTTTTTATCTCTCTCCCTGTCCACTCTCATGCGGGCAAGGAAAGGGATGAAAGGATTGCTCCCACAGGCAGGGAGCTGCATATTTAGCAGCTCCCTGCCTGTGGGAGCAATGCCGGATCCCGCAGGATGCGGGTAGCCAGCTGAAACTGCGGGGGCCTTGAGGCTCCCCGCAGTCTCATGTGATGAAGACGGTTGAGGAACAATCACATTGGTAAAGTTACAGACTAACAAGGTCACTGGAGACATTTCCTTGCCGTCCTTTAGGCAGCTCTAGTGTAGGAGATACACTAGACATTTACCCTATGAGGTGTCACATAATAATCAGTAGAAAGTGCTTCAGTAGGGTAGACATACTGCACAAAACAGTGGCCTCTACTTGGATGAATACGCAGGGTAGGATTCATTCTGGTACTAAATTGATTTCACAGAAATTAAACCTCAATGGGTAGCACTTACAGTACGAAACAAAGCAGGTGCCCAAGTTGAAGCTCCACTATTGCAAAGTACTAATCACCCTAACTTCTTGCACATGGCCAAGGCAAAGCAAGCGTGACTTCTCTGTATTTCCACCTTGAAAAGTTATGTGTAATCCTTGATAATGAGTTAAAGTTAACTGAAGTAACTTACTTGTGACCTCAAAATGCTCAGTATTGTCATGAATATTGTAATTTCAAACGTCATCAGTGAAATTGGCAATGATGTCATAGAACATGTCATGAGTGATGTACTATGTGAGGTCATAAGCAATGCATGCCAAAGGTGCAAGATGTAGTTATTACTTAACTCGGGAACTTCAGTGGTTTTTAAAACTTAAAACACTACATTGTTGCTGACATTATCACATAACAATAACATCACTATTTCTACCCTACCCCATGTATTTTGTTTTAAAGTTTTGCTTCAGGACACAGCGACTGAGTCCATGAGTCCTAAAATACCTTTCAGGCATTTCTGTTGATGTGAGGAAGCTCTTCTCCTTGTGATCTGCTGGGTCTGTGGTACTTCTGCATTTCTTTAAATTTTGCTCCTTAATTTCTAAAAAGCGACTGAACTGATTTGCTCTAAAATTAAAAAAAGCATGCTTTCTGGGTAAGGATCTAGCTCTGCCAAATTTGATGTAATTCCGTTCAGCTGGCTTGGCTATAGTGTTTTTTAAAGTTCATTTGGGAAAATTCACAAGGATACATGTTCTGCACCTCCCCCCCCCACACACACACCTTTTTCTGGGCCCCCATTGGACAGATCATCCCAAAACTTTCCAGGAAGAAGTTGAGGTGGGTGATTTTTTGGGGGGAAAGTTGTGAAAGATTTTCAATGACGTCAATGTTATTAGTAAATCAAAAATCAATTTTCCTATGAAATCACCACCTGTAAAATCTATATATATATAATGACTAAAAAAAACCTGCCATGCACAGTTTAATCAGCAATATATTTACTGCAAATGTTGGAGTTATATTATCAATGATATCATAGAAGTTTTCATGACTGATGTAATATGTGGGGTAAATAGCAGTGTATTGAGAAGGCGCAAATTATAGTTAACTTAGGACATGAATTACAGTTGCTTGAGATAACTATAATTGCTGAATTTATTTGGTTTTGTGAGTGTTAATTGTGAACCTAACCATAACCTCCCTGTAACCTTTGTTTTTTTAGTGAATTTCTAAGTTGTTTTAAATAGTATTTACTAACTACATTGTCTCTGTAACCTCTGTTTTTTTCAGTGAATTTCTAGGTTTTTATTTAACACAGTTGTGGCTTGGCCACAAGGCCTGGCCTGCAGCCAGGTGCAGGCTAGGCCCTGTGGTTAACCCCCCAGGGGTATGTAGCCCCCTCTCTAGGTGGTATTTTGGTCTCAGGACCCCATATCTTAGGGCCCAACCTTATTGTAAATGGGGAGGAGGGAATGCAATATCTCTCCCTGGGCCAACCTTTAGCCCCGGGGACCCCATCTCCTGGGGTCCAACCATATTTGGAAGAGGAGGTGGACATCCTCCCCCCAGGCCAATATCGGCCCCATAGATCCTATCCCAGCAGGGGCCTATCTTATTGATTATAGGGGAGGGGGCCCGCTAGATCTCTTCCTAAGGGGGGTTTTAGCCCTGGGGACCCCATCCCCCAGGGTCTTGCCATTATATGAAGGCAAGAGGACACACAGCCCCCATCCCTAGGACAAAATTGGTCCTGAGGACCCGATCTCCTGGGGCACACCACTATATGAAGGGGGAGGGGGATGCACAGCCCCTCCCCTGGGATAATATTGTTCCCAGGGACCCCAATCACCTGAGTATGACTAGTAAATGGTGGGTGTCCTGGAGCCCACCCACTGCTTCTTTGTTGGAGGTCTTGAGGGTGCCACAATGTCCCTCCCGGCCCCAGCTGGCTTCCTGCCTTAACTCTGGTGAGGGACCCCATCAGGGCTAGAAAACCTTTTTTTTTTTTTCAAACATAGAGAAAATCTGAGGATCCGGCCATATCATATTTAAGGGGGGGGGGGGCAGTGTGGCCCCCTGCAGCCCCAGGTACTGTCAGCTCCCCAGGTCTTTAAACATAATTAAGGGGAAGGTGCAGTCCTCCTGCAGCCCCAGGGACCGCCACTTCCCGGGCTGAATTTAAAATAGGAAGGGGATCCATCATGGACACCTGGCCCTGTGGATCACCACCTCACCGGGGCCAGTTCACTTTGGAGGGGAGCAAGGTAGCCCCCTTCGAGGAGCCAATGATGGCCCTGGGGACCACAACCCTCCAGGGCCAGCTCTTGCTACGTCCGGGATGTCCACCCCCAGGACAAAGCTGTTTGGTTTTGCTTGGTGGGAAATGACAGCTCCCACCAAGCAAAAGCAAACAAACTTCTCTTTCTGCAAGCAGGACTTGTCAAACAGCTCCTGCTTGCAGAAAGCAGAGTTTTGATCTGTTTCCCTGCACGAAATATGCGTGCAGAGAAACAGACGAAAACATTGCTTCCATAACAGGGAGCTGCTTTTTAGAGGAGCCATGCTGGCTCCTGCAAGACATGGGGAGCCGGTTAGGACCACAGAGGCTGTCATGCTCCCCCATGGTTCTATGACTTTCTCTCTCTCTTCCATCCCGTAAAGGGGTGAAGAGAGATAAAAATTGTTGTTGCAATGGTCTCTCCATACAATGCCTTTAAATAGTCAGACTAGCAAGATGTTTGGTACAAATAGTCTAGTTATGTTTGGATGCAGAGCCTAACAGAGTCACTTCTGGCCTAATGGTCAAGGTCGTGCCTTGTCACTCAGCAGGCTGAAGGTTTCAATCCTAATATCACTTGGCAGTATGCTTGTTTATTTACTAGTTTGTTTACTGTAAAACCTTCCTAGTGATGGAACATTCACATTTCTTTCCACTCACATGTGTGGGTTGACTGTCATAGGTATGTCTGGTAGCATCACAGTAAGGAGTCACCTATGGTCTAGAGGTTAAGGTCACAGACACTCACACTGAAAGTTGAGGGTTCTACTCCAGGTTTATCTGTGGTCATTTTCCTTCCTTAATTTCTTTTAAACTTCAAAAGTTTAAGGTTCATACTCTTAACTCTCACTCTTTTTAATTGACAAATACATTTTTCTTTTCAATTTACCAAGAAATGTCCCATTTTAAGTATATCATTCATCAAAGCCTAAAAACTCTCTATATCTTTCCCTCTCACTCTCTTTCTCTCTCAATTTCTCTCTTTCAATCTCTATTTCCCATTACATACCCTCTCAAAGACCCACTCAAACACTGACACACCCACTCACAGACCATCAGACCCTCACGCACCGACTCAGAAACCCACTCAGATACTGACACACCCACTCACAGACCCACTCAGACAGTGATGCACCCTTCACAGATCTACTCAGGCTATCACATATCCTCCCACAGAACCACTCAGACCCTCACACACCCGCTCACACCCAGACACTCTCACACCCAGAGACATCCTCTCACACCTATCCTCAAACACAGAGACAGACCTCTCAGCTGTACATGGCGCAGAGTTGGGTGGTTATAGGGGGTTGGTCACAGGCCAGGCTCAGCGGCCAAGCCCCTCCACACACAGCTAAGGGACATGTTACTTTAACTTTTGTTTTTGTCAGTGAATCTCTATACATACGTATATATATACACACACACACACATATATATATATATATATATATATATATATGTCATATTTTCTCCGTCCAGGGGCCTCTATCCCTTCCAAACTTTGTTGTAGGTCCCAAGCAAAAAAGAGAAAAAAACTGCACCACCAGATCTGGAATCCAAAAGATTTTTTGATTTTATTCTCTGTGCATGTAAAGAATAATGGTGACACATTTTGGCCAAAGCCTTCAACTGGCCATAGAGTTCATTTTGCTAGAGTGCCTTTTTACATCGAAAGAAACCACTTCCTCTTCACACATATTGCAAAACCACTAGGGCATTAACCATCCTGTCCATGTTTTCCAATGTTGTTTTAAATATATATATATATATATATATATATATATATATATATATATATATATATATATATATATATATACACACACACATCTCTCCTCTGTTAAAGAACCAGCCGTACTAGCACAATGGAGTCCCCCACGAATCACATAGGAACAGTGGGATGCTATTTACTTCTTCATTCATGATACCACAATGAACATCAGGACACAAACTCTCTTCAGCTTACGTCTTCAACTGGGCAAACCCGATTACCTTAGCCAAGGTGATTCCTTTGTCTACTGCACTTTCCCATTCACAGAAAGTAGACCATGCTACATCATAATACATGACCCAACACGGGTGCTATGACAGTTACAACATTCTTGTAGTATAAAAGAATTAGACAATATGTTGCATTTCGTGCAAAATTTGAGCATCTGTATTGTTCTTTTCAATTTATGTAGTATATCTCAATCCTTAAAACACCACATCAATGTAGTCAATTGAAGTACTATATCTGTGCAAATACTCTAAGGTGTCATCTTTAAACATTTTCATTGTTACATACATATATTAAATTTTTTATTTTAAAAAAACTGCTCTGTGTCATAAAAACTATGAAAACTTATCCTAAAATCCATGATCGAGAGGAATGGTCATAATTCCAATTGCGTACCTTACATTTTGTGACCCATGGCTGCCATAAATATATAGTTGCTGTTGTATCCCATATATATATATGATCATAGGATGTACTGTCTTATACAACATATGTTAAGGAACAATTTGAAAACCAAGCCCAGACTATCTCATATATTTTCCAATTCTCAAAATGGAAACACTCCTGTTTCTAAAAGCTGTGCAAATGTATCTGAAATGCAAATTGAAAGGAAATCATGAAGATAATGTATGTGCAATATGATGATATATCTGTAATGGATGATTAGCTAAAAATAGCTCTATATAGTGTGACCTGGCCAGTGCATGTGGTTGGTAATCTCAACGCATTATCAATCCAAATGTTTTACATTGACCAACTTTTTAAAATAAAATATCAGTTCAAGACGTAACCAATACATACACATAAGTTCAACACATGAAGTATATTGCTGAGTGTCTTCAAACATGATTGACAGGTATCTATGGATTTATATCTATATCTCTATAATAATAGGGTATTGTGATATAACCCTAAACTAGTGGCTAAAGTTCTCTCACAATCATTGCATGATAACCAACTAATTAGATCATCACCATTGCTCTTGTCATGACTAATTGTCATCAGACTTTGTCAGGTCAAATGAAGCAGTGGATATAATTACTTAATTGGTTCCGTAAAGTACAAAATGCAAATCAAATGTTAGTGCAACAAAGAAACATCCTTACTATAGTGCAATTTGACTGTATGCAAGTGTACACATCACTAAAATCTGATATTAGAAAAATCTGTGCAATAATCTTAAAGCTCAGCACTCTTCCCTTAAAATGTCACCCAATTCTTTTCAGAGGATAACCACAAATGCATGCTATTCTTCAATATTCCTTTCTTGTGGTTCAGTTCTGCAATAGGATAATAGTTAATGCAATGTCCTATTTTCTAGAAAAAGGGGGTTACTTTTTACATATGTAGTAAAACACAACCCCAGATATCCCCTGACAGTCTTTGACCAGTTCTTATGCTTCTTTATTTAACAACTTTCAAATGTGTTTGTGTAACTCAGCATCCACATTGTGTCCCCATGGCTTTTCAGTTTCCAAAAGAATAATAATATGGGCTCACATCTCTGGAGCCCAAGTTATCTGTCTCCTTTACGTGGGTCGGCCTTGATGTGCTTGATGCCATAATAGTTGAAACTGCTCAAGTTCTCTTAGTGCACTTCCCAAAAATGTTTCCCAGAGGATAGCTCCTATCCTGGTGTTTTATGGCCCTCAGATGTTGTAAAATGGGATTTTTACTTTGTTCACAGTACTTCTCACATATTGCATATGGCACCCACATTCAGGGACATATACTACATATTTGTTTTCACATGTAATTATTTCTTTCATAGCACAAGATCTACCCTCAAACATCTCAAATTATATTTTATTGATGCCAAAATTGCATGCTTGCAGGTGTTACTTATTTTACTTTTACCTACGCTTTGACTAGCCAGCCATTCTACTCTATCATTAGCAACAAATGTAGATCATGTTAACAAGTCACCTAATGACTTGGCTTCGTGATATGTAATATTTGGGTGTGGGCCAAGATGGTCCTTAGCATGTTCATCATGTTGTAACATGTGCCAATTATGTGTCAAATGTGATCAAATTTGGTGATGTTCATTGTTGTACTTCAGATAGAAATGTACCACATTGTCCTCAGATCCCTTTTCATGTGTCAAATTGTTCCTTCTGATGTATTCTTTACTGTATAGTAAGTTATCTCTGTTTTTGAGGATACTCTTCAATATGCTTCCTCAGGATTTTGTGAATCCAGGAATCTACTTATCATGGCTTTGGCCTCAATTTGGTAGAGGTTGTCTGTTGAACAAATTCTATGAGCGCTTAACATCTGGCTGTAGGGTATGCTCCACTGAAAGTTTTGGGGTGCCCGCTGTTTCCACGTAAGATAGAATTACATGATGTGTTCTTGCAGAATATTGTGGTCTCAATTGTGCCATCTTAGGCTTTCAATTTTACATCAAGAAAGTCAATTGCACTCGCATTCCAATTTGCGGTTAATCAGATGTTGAAGGCATTGCTGTTCAAGTCAATATATTCATGCAAGAGTTTTTCATCTCTATCCCACAATAGAAAAAGGTCACTGATGTAACATACCCACAATATGATTCTGTTCATGTAATGCACATTTGTATCAGCCCAGGACACCTCCTTCTCCCATCAGCCCAGATATAGGTTGGCATAATTAGGGTCAAAAGATGTCCTCATAGCTGTTTCCTCTTCCTGGAGCTAGATTTTCTTTTTAATCAAATAAGTAGGGGGGCCATTACGAATCCCGGCGGTTCAGCCCGCCATGCCGCCGGCAGCTGAAAAGCCCGCCACCGGCATGGCGGGCTGAACCGCCATATACTGAAGAGCGTGAGGGCCACCATAGGCGGCTCTCACCCACCGCTAGGCTGCCTCCGACAGGCAGCCTGACGGTGGAAGGCATCATTATCCGACAGGGCAGCGCTGCTGCCCTTCACATAATGATCCCTACTGCCCCAGCCTTTCCAAGGCTGGCGGAAGGGGTGCTCTGGGGCCCCCCTGGGGGCCCCTGATCTGCCCATGCACTTGGCATGGGAAGTGCAGGGGCCCCTGTGCAGTGCCCCATCACGCAGGTCACTGCCAGATTTACAGCCAGTGATCTGCGTGATGGGTGCAGCTGCACCTGCTGCACAGGGGCATTGACGGCGGCTCCATGTGGAGACGCCGGCAATGTCCTGGCCAAGCATTCTGCTGGGCCGGCGGGTGGAAACAAAGTTTCCGCCCGCATGCCTAGCAAAATGTTCATTATGCGGCCCGTGGGATCCCAGAGGGGCTGGCGGTCAGTAGAATGACCGCCGGCCTGAACACGGCAGTGAAAACCGCTGTGTTCATAAGGAGGGCCTAGGTGTTATGGGTGAGGCAGAATGTTAACATAGCCATGAGCATATTAGTATTTTGTGCATATGCCACTGAATGAGCTTTCAGGAAATATTGACAGGCCTCTATACCAACTCGATGTATGATGGATGTATACAATGAACTAACATCCATTGTTACCATGATATATGTATTATGCCAAAGGATATTATTGATCTTACAAAAAAAATCATTGGTGTCTTGACTGTCTGCCAGTAGGCTAGTCACATATTCACATAAAAAGAGATCCAGAAATCTAGATGTTTTTTCTAGAATCGAGCCTACCATGCTCACAATGGGTCTCCCTGGTGGATTTTGCTGATCTTTGTGTATCTTTGGGAGAAAATAGATAACTAGATTCCTAGGATGATCTACCTTAAGATATATGTATTCCTCCAGTGACAAAAGCCCCTGATCCAACCAGCTTTGTAACATACTGTGGTATTGATTCTGATAGTCATTGATTGGGTTGATTTTCAACTCCTCATAATGATCTTGAACCCTCAGTTAGTTGTTTGCTTTTTTGATATATTAGATCTTATCTATGATGATAATATGCCACTCTGGTCTAAGGGGTTAATGATGTTGGAATTATTTGCTTTAAGTGCATTGAGCTCAAGCCACTCAATTGATGTAAAGGTAGTTGCACTTGTGTGTTTCAATGTTCCCCTGAATTTATTTATATCATCAACTACTAATTCATGGAATACATTGATAAATATTGCCACTTGGTAGTTGAGGAGTGAATTTGCGATGGGGTTCAGAGCCACTTTCAATGGTGGCGTCTGTGAAAAATCCCATGAGTTCAAGCTATGTCTCATCTATTTCTTCCTGTGTCCCTAATGGTCTGACATTTGCTCTCTTAGTATCAAGATCATTGATCATTAAAGGTTCAGGAATGTCACCAATATTAAATTGAGTTGTGGTGTCTTTAGTATTATTCTTTCACATATTGTCTGTTTGTGTTTTCATGACATAATATTTACACAATTTTAACTTCCTGATGAATTTGTACATCTCAATGTGAAGATTAAGAAACTGTCTGGGCCCGAAAAAAGGATAAACAGAGTACATAATTCAAAATTCACTCTTGTGAGTTATAGTTACCTTAGGGCACAAGTTATATTTACTTGAAATAACTCTAACTATAATAGCTGAATTTCTGTGGTTTTCTGCATGTAAAATATGAACCTAAGTATAACATCCCTGAAACATTTTGTTTTTTAGTGAATTTCTAAGTATGTTTTTAATTCTATTGCCTAACTGTAATGTCCTTGTAACATTAGTTTTTTTTCAGTGAAGTTCTAGTTTTTTTTAAATGTTAAGTAAAATGGCCATTGCAATGCACAGTGTGTGTGGGGGGTTTGGACTTTGGGCCTGACCAGGCAGTGTGTTGCCCCCACCCAAGCTTGTTGCTCCTGCCCCTTTCTCCTTGCAATCCATTGTCCAGGTCAATGCCCCTACTTCCTCTCTACAGCCCTGAGACAGCCTACATCCGTTTAGCCTGAAAGTAGTTAAGGTGTAGTACGTAACAGGTAGCACATTTGGGGCACACTGCCACAAATATAAGTTCTACTGAAAGCAATTATACTGCATACAATAAAACAGAAATTGAACTTGAGTCAAACTTCAGAATTATCAAAAAGTGCTTAATTTGTTCTTTCCTTACTGCTGATATTATTATTTTCAAATATTTGTGCAGTTGATTTGCAGGTATTTACATTTTGTTAAGTTAGAAATGTGTTTACATCCTACAGCCCTACGCTTCACGCTCCTAACACAGCAAAGTTGTTGCACACTTCAGCACAATACATAATCCTCTCATTTTCATGGTGACACTTCTGCCAATGCCTACCATTGATTTGCCAACACTAAAACTAGTGATCTTCTCTTACCTCTTCAAAGGAATCCTTTTCTTACTAAAATGGCATAGGCAGATTTTTAGTATGAATTAAATTGGCTTTGACAAATAAAACAATTTATGTGTTTGGATGCTACTACTAATTATGTACTATGACTTACAGGGAGCACTTCAACAAATTGCTTTCTCTGCTTGCTGTTTGGTGGTGACATTCCTTTGGCAAAAAAAAGAATAACTGGCTTGAATGATTTGTCAAAGAAAATAAAGAATTATGCACACTCAAGAATCCATATGGAAAACCTGACAAGATGGGAATGTTGGGAGCCACATCGAATGAAGGCCATATAAGCAGTGCGTACCGGAAATCAATAAAGAAACAGAATGAAACAGTCAGTAGAAATGGACACATACTATCAAAAATAATAGTTTTTGTGGTGCATTTGAACTGGCATTACAAGGGCATGATGAATCTGAAATTTCATCAAATCCTGGTATATTCAGAGGCTTCTTGGATTTAATAGCCAGCATAGATAGTGGAATGGAAGCACATTTAGCAAGTGCTACAGTCTTTAACGGCACCGGTAAAATGATAGTTGTTAAGTATATGCTGGAGATTATAAAAAGTTATATTTTCTAACTGCAGACACTATGGCTATTCTGGCTGATGACACCACTGATGTGGCCACTAAAGCACAGTCCACATTATTATATTGGTACCTTGACAATGACAGTAAAGTTGTGGAGAGGAGAGGCTCTATGGTTTCACATATTTAAGAGACTCTACTGCACAAACCATTGCTTTAGCTATTTTCTGTGAACTGAACTTGATTTTTCCAGAGCCCCCTCAAAGATAAAAACGTATTGCACATAGCTACAATGGTGCTTCAGTAATGAGTGGAATCTTTGGTGGAGTACAAAAACATGTGTACACTAATGCCCATTATGCCCACTCTTATGCCCAACCAACTTAATCTTATTTTGCAACAAGCAGTAGCTAAGATTCCTGTGGCACACATTTTCTTCTTTGATGTAACAGGCATGGCAGCATTGTTTTCATGTCCCCCCAAAATAATGGAAATACTTCATGTCATTGTGACCAGAAGGCTTCCAAAGGAATCTCCTACTCATTGAAACTTTCAAATATACACTACCAACCTAATATATTGGTATGGGGTTGAGCTTGGGAAGTGTTTCAACATCATAGAAGCCAGTGGTGACTTTGAATCTAAAAGTCGGAATGATGCCTGTGGCTTTGCTAGGACACTACAAGACAGAGAATTTCAGTTCTTTCTGTTTTTGTTTCATGAAATAATGCCTCATATTGACATATTATACAACTAGCTATAAAAATCAGAGAAGCATTTAGTGAGTGCCACATTACTACAAAGTAATCAATTTGCATATTATGACAGTTCCTTCCCTGAGCAAGCACTCAATGAGGCTGTGGAAGCTTATGCTATTCTCAACAAGGAGGATCTGAGAACTGAGTTAACTGCTGTACGGAATGCATGCATATCAGCAGGCCACTGATGCCATTTTTTTGCTTGCTTTAATTCAGAAACTTAATGTGGACAAATCATTTACAGAGATTGTGGCTTTACTGGAAATAGTCATTACCACTCCTATGACAACAGCAGAGTCGGAACAATGTTTTTCAACTTTAAACAGAATGAAGACATTCCTGAGGAACACCGTGAATGAGGAAAGACTGAATGCTTTAGCAATATCCTCTATAGAGAGAGTCCTTGTTAGAAATTCCCAAATTTTAATATTCAAGTCATTGAGAAAATTGCAGCTAATAAAAACAGATGTACTGATTTTGTCTACAAAAAGTAAACAATATGTTTTGTTAATCCTTACATTTCTTGAATGCTGGTGGTTTGTGACCTGCTCAGTTGTCCCTCATCTGCTGTAAGGATATTTGAGTCACTGTAATCACTGGTAAATGCCTGACTTCAATCTGTCTAACATTTACCATATTGTTGATCTGAAACTCAATACTGAGCATTTGAGACATTGCAGCAGTCCTTCATTTGATCTTTTAGCAGCACCTCTCTCATTAAGTTGTGTCAGTTAACACAGACTTTTTCAATTGCTATCTGATCCAAAACACCTATTTATTTTTTTATAACTTTGTTCTGCATGTCAATTGCAAGATAGGAGGAGTGCTGCACCATGTCATGATGGCTTTGCTGGACAACCACCACTACTTCATGAACATGTGCAATGTTTGTAAATTATGGTTTTGATGATGATGTGGTCGAGCAAGTGGAGCTAATGGAGTTCAATCATTAGGACAGGGGTGATGTGATCATATTTCTCCTTCCCCTGAATGAGATGTACAGTGCCTCGTAGGGTGACATACTGCCTTTTAATGTTTGTTCCTTGCTGTCTCATTGTGTCCAGTCTGACAAATCATAATATATTGTATTTCCTCAGTAGATTTCATGTGTAAAGGTATTTCAATAAATCTGGAAATCTGTGTGGTACTCAGCATTGTTATCTCAAAGTCTGTTATGAAGTTATGCTGTTATACTGAATAAGGGAATAAGCAGCTGCCTACATCACATACATATGAAATCTCTTTATTGATGTCATAACTACACTTTCACAATTGCTTTTAAACCTTGTTTCTTTCTCAAATGTACCATTTGCCCACTGTTTTTTCAAAATTTTCTTTGGGGGAGAACCCCCCCTTACAACAGTTGGGCATGCTCGCAATGCTCGCTTGTGACACATCACTCATCCTGAACTTTTAGACCCCATCACTTTCAAATGTTACCAGCTGCTACTGAATTACATGTAGCAGTTGGGCTGCAGTCGTGTTGAAAATCCCCATGGGAATTAACATCGGACACACACTTTTTTCACCCCCCCTTTTCCTTGACCTCTGCTTGATGGATCACCCCAAAACTTCCTGTGCACAACAATATTTTTAAGGACACTCTTTTTGGAAAAGTTTGTGAAGATTTATCAAATAGTGCCAATGATATAGGGAAGTCAAAAAACACCTTTTCAGTGGACACTAGGTCCTAACTATAGCAACCTACTGGTGACCGCGGTGGTGGTTGAATTAACATATAGTAATTAAACTTAATTTACCTAAAAACAAAACCCTAGAAATTCATTGATAAAACACAAAGTTAACAGGGAAGTTATAGTTAGGAAATAGAATTAAAAAAACAAAGAAACTCACTTTAAAAAACAAAGGTTACAGAGAGGTTATAGTTAGGCTCACATTTTAAATGTACAAAACCATAGAAATTCACCTGTTATAGTTAGAGTTATCTCAAGTAACTATAATTCGTGCACTAAGGTTACTATAGCTCAGCCCTCACTGTACACTGCTAATTGCCCCACAAATTACAGCAATCATGACATCTTTGATAATATCATTGATAATATCAACGTAATGTTTGCAGTAAACTTTTGGATGAAAAAACTGCATGGCAAGGGCACAAGTTATAGTAACTTTTTTTTAGTGAATTTCTATGTTTTTTTTAATGAAAACTAAGTTTAATTACTATACTTTAACTCAACCACCCCCACACTGCCTTTGGCTGTGTACAGCGGGGATTGGTTGCAGGGTCTGACCTGTGGCCAGGTCCTGTGGCCCAGCCCCTGTAAGCATCCATCCCTGCTCCGCACACTGCATTTGGCTGTGCGCAGCAGGGCTGGGTCCCAGCATCAGTTGAGAAGAAAGAACCCACTCATCACAATCACTACATGAGATATTGCGCTCCAATAAATCAAGATGTAAACACCTCCACCAAGGATTAAAGATAACTTTTCAATGTGGAAATGCAGAGAACAAACACTTGCTTTGCCTTGACTATGTGCAAGAATTTAGGCTGATTAGTACTTTACAGAAATGGAGCTTCAGCTTCAGCACCTGCCTTACTTTTTATCTGTAAGTGCTTCCCGTTGAGGTTTAATTATTGTGAAACCTGCCAGTATAAATCCTGACCTGCGGTATGTGTTTGTAAGAATGCCAATGTGATTGTCCTTGAACATCTTCTTCAGATAACTTTTCAAGGTGGAACTGCAGATCTTTAGTCCCACCTTGAAAAGTTCTGTTTTATTTATTTTTTTCCTTTAGAGGACTGTGTGAGGAGCCTCAATGCTCCAGCAGTCCCAGCTGGGTCCCGTCTCCAGAGGGAGCCAGCATTGCTCACGCAAGCTAGGGGGCTGCTTTAAATAGCAGCTTCTTGCTTGCTGGAGCAATGTTTTCATCTCTTTCTCTGCATGCATGTTTGAGGTGTTATGTTTGCTGTCAGCTCCAAACAAGCAAAATCAAACAGATATCTCCCTGGGTGGGCAACTCGGGAGGTAGCAGGAACCGGCTCTGGGGGTGCTGGTCTCCAGAGCCATCTTTGGCTCCAAGAGAGGGGTTGTGTGGCCCTCCTCCATATTTTGAAATTTGCCCTGGGGAGGTGGTGGTCCTCAGGGCTGGGGGTCTGCAACTGACTCCCTCCTTATTTCATTTAATAGCCCGGGTAGGTGGGATTCCCCAGGGCCCTGGAGGGTCCACTGGACCCCCCCATAATATTTCTATATTTTCTTGTCCTTGGGAGGTGGTAGTCCCTGGGATGTGAGGAATGCATGACCACCAAATTATATTGAGATAACCCCTGGGGGGGTGGTGGTCCCTGGGGTTCTGGTGGTCCTTCCTACTATAATAATACTATCTTGCCCCAACGGGGTGTTCCCTGGGGTGTTGGGAGGGGCAGCACGGCACCCCCTGCATTCTTGATTCATTGACCCTTGGAGGTGGCAGTGCCTGGGGCTGGAGGGACCCGCAAGACCCCCCTACTATTATAACAGCATCTTGCTCCGGGGAGGTGGTGGTCCCTGGGGCAGCAGGGAGACCGTGCTCCATCCCCTGAGTTCTTTATTCATTGCCCTGGGAGGTGGCAGCCCCTGAGGTACGGAGGGACCCGTGCAGCCCCCGCATTCTTGATTTATTGCCCTGGGTCTGCAGGACCCCCCTACAAATATAACAACATCTTGCCATGGGAAGGTGGTGGTCCCTGGGGTGTGTGGGGCCACATGGCCCTCCACATATTTTAGAATCATATCCCTGGGGAGGTGGTGGTCCCCAGGGCTACTAAAAGCTCTGGGAAGAGTGCCTCATGCCCCAACCCTTCTTTTATGAGGTAGCAATGCCACCAGGACCTGGCCCACCTGGGGCAAAACAATGCAAGAGCGTGGGAGACTGTGCTTTTTAAAATAAAAACTCCCAGAAAAACCTGCAGATCCATCCAAAGGTTTTTCTGAGATTTAAAAAAAATGCTTTTTAGCCCTGAAGCGGGCGCTGGGAGAGCCCTGCACCAAGGCTAGGGGCTCAAGGTATCAGTGCCCTGGCTTGTCTTGTTTTATGTTCTATGAGTCCCAAAATGGTTGCCAACACTTCCTTGTTAAAGTGTTGGCAGCTAATTAGATATCTACAAGGGGACAGTTGAATCCGAGGACCCTCCACATACCTAGATATCTGTATTTTTTTAACTTCTAATATCTCCAAAACTATTGAACAGGTTTACACCAACTCACGAATAGCACAATCGGTGCACCAGGATTTAGCTTCCGGCCAAATTTGTGTAATTCCGTTCAGCAATTCGGGCTGTAGGTGTGTCTAAAGACCCTAGGCAAAAATGAATAGTGAAAACGCATTTTGGGATCCCCCCTTTTTCTTGGCCCCTGTTTGACAGATCACCCCGAAACTTTCAAGACAGCAACTGAACCAACTATCCTATTAGTTTTCAAAATTCTGTGAAGATTTTTTAAGCGGCGCCAAAGTTATGGCACAACAAAAAACACTTTTAATAAGGAAATGAGGTCCTAACTAAACCTTCCTACTGGCGACCATGAGTAGGTTTTATATATATATATATATATATATATATACACCGCACACACACACACATATATGTAACTGCATGCGTGTGTGTGTGTATACATATTTATATACATTGTAGGAGGATGGCTCTTTATATAGTGTACAAAAAACGATGTGCACTGTGCAGAGAGTCCAAGCACCCGTACCTTGGTTAACAGAGGTAAAAACTAAACCACCTAATACTCTAATTTTTTGGTAGCTTGGTCGAGCAGTTAGGTCAATCTTGGACAGTGCTCTTCATTTATTGTACATACAGTATCAATAAATGTGGACACACACTCAAAAGGATAACTCAAGACTAATTTAGAAAAATACTTCTGATTTTTGTGAAAGTTTTAAGACCAAGATCATCAAAATTGGGTAAGTACTTTTTAAGTTATGATTTTTCAAAGTTTAGCAAAAACAGTCTTTTTGTCTGTAATTACACACCATAGGAATCAATGGGAGAAAACTTTTAAAATGCATATAAAATCAGGCAATGCATTTAGCAATGTCTCTAATTGTTTTTAGGTTGAAGTTGATGAGATGTCCTTTGGACCAGTCGGGGATGTTTGGGTGGCTCCCTGTTTCAGTGGGACCAGCTGCTGAAAAGTCTTTGGAGCTGGTGCAAGATTATTGCGGGGGACCACGTGGAAAAGCAATGCACCGGTGGGCTTCAAGGTGAGTTCGGTGGGGCCCCTTGGAGTACAGAGGTCACATGGGGTGGGGGACCCTTAGAGCACAGCTGGTTCTCTGGTGCAGGGCCAAGGAGGGAAGGGCGCAGAGCAGATTGGTGAGCCAAGAGATGTGCACAAAGGTGGTCTTGGAAGCAGGAGACAGGTCACATTGAGGGTGGATTGCAGGTCAGCAGGGCCAGTTTGGGGAGGTGGTCCCTCAACAGGTGGTGGTTACTCCTGGTCCTTTGAGAGTCCAGAGTGGACTTTTCTTCTAGGTGTCCGACGCTGGGTGTCCAGTACCCCTGGTTATTGCACGGTTCAGCCACTGGAGGCTACAGTGCCACCAGTCTTGGCAAACTAGCAGGATTCATCCTCTGGGTCCATTGGGTAGAATTTGATCTGGCTGCTGTGTCTGGTTCCTTGGTCAGTGGCTGGTCAATGAACTGGACTTCACTGGTCTTTTGCTTCTTTGTTGCAGAGAGTGATGCCTTCATTCTGGAGGGAGATCTTTGGCAATTTTCAGAAGGGTGGAGGTCCTCTGGGGTGTTGTAGAGCCTGTCCAGTGTCCATGCAACCCTCAGCAGAGATTGTTGAGTCCTGTGTGCAGGAGGAATGGTTTGATGTCTTTTTTGCTCAGCAGGAATGCAGTTCTTGAGCCCTGGGTCTTCTTTGTTGCTGGCCTTCTTATCCTTGGAATCTGAACTGCAGGTCTAGGGGTGCTCACTAAATACTGCATGTTGTGGGCCTTTAGGGGAGTCCCTAGAAGTGACCAATGGGTCATTTACCTTAAGGTGGCTACACCCACTATGTGACCTCTTCCCGTGGGCAGAGGGCACTTCCCTATCCCAGATTGGCTATTTTCCTACAATGCAAGATGGAGGCAAATGAAATGGAGGGGTCACCTTGCATACAACACTTTAGGGGTGGTGCAGGATGGGGGTTCCCACTCCTCCTGCCCTTTTTACATTTTCCCACAGTTGCTCCCACCAAAAGTGGGGGTTTGCAATTGGGGCAGCCATCTGCTGCTAGCAGCAGGGCTGGGGGTCAAGTTTCAAGCCATTTGAAGCTCGCAGGCAGAGCAGTGCACATTCCTAGGGGATGAGGTTTAACACCTCTGCCCAGGAAGCACTTTGTTTTAAACTCAGAGCACAAGGGCTCTCACCCCAGGGTTCCAGAATCATGTCTGGTGGTGGCAGGCTGGTTGTGACCGGCCAGCAACCATGCTAGGGTTATTTAGCCTTTGCAGGGGGCACCTCTAAGGTGGCCCCTGAGTACATTTTGCAATAAATCCAGTAACGGTACCAGTTATTGTTCTGAGTTGTTTGATATCAAACACCCCAAGGGTCAGGAGTGGCCATCATGTAGCTGTGAAACTCGTACTGAACAGTGTCCATCACATGCATTTAACTTGGCTGCTATGTTCCATTACTATGTCCCAGGTTTGGCTAGGACACTGTAGGGGCATATTGCTCATGCATCTATACACACATGTATTATAATGCAACCTGTCTTAGGGCTGGAAGGCCTGCTAGAGGGGTGGTTTACCTATATTACATGCAGTGTGTAATGGACAGGTCACATAGGCTGTGTGACATGCCAGTTTAGCACTTTAGGATTGCATCAGTATCAGTTGTAGCTCGCAGCTCTTAAAAGTGGCGGGGTGGGTTCGGTGCGACAGGGAGGGGAGGGGGGCCCAGGCGGGATACATTAAATTATTTAAAACAAAAAAAAACTTACCAGAACGCAGCCCATGCCGCTCCTCTGTTTCTGCTGCAGTTGGCTTCAGGCACAGGCTCACAGGCTCCCTGGAAGCCTGTGCAGGCTCTCTCCAGCTCAGCAACTGTGCTGCCAGGCTGGACACAGCCTACTGTGCATGTGTGTTTGGCGGCTTAAGCCAGCCGACCAAACACACATGCTCTCTGAGGAAGAGTGCTGAGCACTCTCCCTCAGTGCACATCACCCTTGTGGCCCGCCCTTTTCAGAAGGAAAGGACAATAAACATAGTTTATTATCCTTTCCTTCTGAAAGGTTTGCAGCTTCTACTGCTGGCGGGGGCGACACCCCTCCGCCCTTATGGAGGAGCCACCCCTGATCAGGATACTCGTACTGCAATGGCAGTACTGGGTGCACTTGGATGCATGGTCCCTGAGGGTGGCACAATCTGTCCAGCTGCCCTCAGGGGCCTACCGTTAGTACCCCATGCCCTGGGTACCAAAGTACCATTTACTAGAGACTTATAGAGGCAGGTAAAGGTGTTGCCAATTGTGACAATATTGTTATCCATTTTAAGGGAAGAACAATGGCACTGGTTAGCGGGTACCTAGTGCACTCCAGTCCAATATATGTATATATGTGTATATATATCAAAATAAATTCCCCAAAAAGTGCCCCGGTGATTCTTGTTGTGCACTGAAAGTTTTGGGGTGATCCGTCAAACGCAGTCCGAGAAAAAGGGGTGGGGGTAAAAAAAAGTGAAATGCACATCTCTGATTGGCTGCCAACACTTCAGTAAGGCAGTGGTGGCAGCCATCTTGGGACTCGGCTTCAGCCGAGTCCAAGTGAAAAAAATGAAGAGGCCAGGGTAGGAATACCCTGACCCCCAGCCTTGTTCTTTAAAAAATTACATTTAAAAAAAGCACAGGCTCCCACGCTTGTTTTTTTTAAAGCCCCCAGCCACGTCCCGGGGGCATACAAAAAACTGAGGAGCTGGGTGCACAGGGCCCCCCTCCTAGACTTATTGTTTCCCCAGGGACTGCCATTTCCCTGGGACTTTTGAAGGAATGTAAGTAATCGAATGCAGGGCACTGCCTAGCCCCCCACAGCCCCGGGGTCTGCCATGCACTGTTAATTATCACACAAATTACGACACTCACACATTTTAAAAGTAGCAAACCATAAAAATTCACCTGTTATCATTTGGGTTCTCTCAAGTAACTATGACTCGTGTCCTAAGGTAACTATGGGGGTCATTCTAACCCTGGCGGTCCGCGACCGCCAGGGCTAAAATGACGGAAGCACCGCCAACAGGCTGGCGGTGCTTCCCTGCCCATTCTGACCGCGGCGGTTAAGCCGTGGTCAGAAAAGGGGATCCGGCGGTTTCCCGCCGGATTTCCCCTGTCTGGGCTGAATCTCCATGGCGGCGCTGCAAGTAGCGCCGCCATGGAGATTCCGACCCCCTTCCCGCCACCCTGTTTCCTGGCGGTTTTTACCGCCAGGAACAGGATGGCGGGAACGGGTGTTGTGGGGCCCCTGGGGGCCCCTGCACTGCCCATGCCACTGGCATGGGCAGTGCAGGGGCCCCCTAACAGGGCCCCAGCATGATTTTCAATGTCTGCTTAGCAGACAGTGAAAATCGCGATGGTGCAACTGCACCCGTCGCACCCCTGCAACACCGCCGGCTCCATTCGGAGCCGGCTTCTGGGTTGCAGGGCCTTTCCCGCTGTGCCAGCGGGCGCTCCCTTGGCGGGCGCCCGCCGGCCCAGCGGGAAAGCCAGAATGGCCTCCGCGGTCTTTTGCCCGCGGAGCGGCCAAGTGGCGGTTCCCGCTTGGCGGACGGCGACCGCCAATGTAGGAATGACCCCCTATATCTCATGCCCTAGCCATGCATTGCTAATTGCCCCACAAATTACAGCAAAATCTTCAAATCCGATAGTAAATGGTCCACAAGGTTAAAATGATTGGCTACCGACTGGTCAAGTTTCTTGTTAATTATTGCTGATTATTATTGATGCTTTCTGAAACTCCAGCTGTGCAGCCACTGAGAAAACCATCTTGTACTACCTGAGGAAGGTAGAAGCCAAAATGTTGTAGTGGAAATATATTTTTGTTCTTTGATGAGACCATCTGTTTGAGCCACTTCTTTCTTGTATTTCTTCATTTTCTTGTGACTCAATGTATCCTTTGGGATCCAGATTTTTGCCCTTGCTGGCTGTTGTGTTCTTCTGATCCTTCATCTTCCAGAGTGTGTGTATGTTTATATATATATATATATATATATATATATATGACCTACTTTATATTTGCCATTAACTTTGGCGCTATTTGATGAATCTTCATAACATTTTCAAAACTAGTACTACAGTTGGTTCAGATGCTGTTGTGAAGTCAATCGGGGGCCAGAAAAACGGGGGGAGGGGTCCAAAACGTGTTTTCCTCATTCATTTTCCCCTAGGAATTTTTATAATGAATACAGCCCAAAACCTGTGGATGGAATTGCATCAGATTGGTCCCAAAAGTGTGTTTTTTATGATTTTTTGGAAATCCATTCAGTAGTTTTGGAGCTATTAAAGGAAAAAGAATTATAGATATATAGGAACGTGGATCCTCTGTGGATCCATCCGTGGTGGATCTGTGAACCCATGTGCCAATGCAAGAATCTGATTGGCTGGTCACAACCTGAGAGGAAAGTTGTGGCCGCCATTTTATTGTTTTGGGAAATGGTCCTTGGGGCTGAAATTTGGGCTGCAATTCATATGAAGGGATCAGGGTAGAGCTTCCCCGACCACATGTATGTTGTGAAGATGTGGCAAAAGTATAAATAATGGGCAGAAAATGCCTGAAAACCTTTTTTTAACCTTTCATGAGATCCGCTGATCCACCCGCACTCTCCTTGTAAATCCATAATGGATGAAAGAATCTTGTTGCACATAAAAAAAAACAATTAATGCTCACACATCCACTGTGACACCCATACATTCTCAATCCCACCCTGACACCCAGACAGACACTCTCACATCCACTGTACACCCAGACACACACTCTCACACACCCAGACAGACACTGTCACACCCACTGTCACATTCAGACAGACACTCTCAAACCAACTCTGACATGCAGACAGACACTCTCATACCCACTATGACACCCAGACACACTCTCACACCTAAACAGACACTCTTATTTTCACTCACTCACTCAGAAAGACACTCTTACACCCACTGTGACACCCAGACACACACTCTCACACCCATTCAGATACTCTCATGCCCACTCAGACACCCAGACACTCTCACACCCACCCTCAGACCCAGACACTCTCACACTCACTCACACCGACAGAGACACTCTCACTCCCACTCACACATCCGGACAAACACTCTCACACCCATTCACAAACCAAGACAGATGCTCTCATGTCTACTCACACACCTAGACACTCACACCTACTCACAAACCAATACAGACACTCTCACACCCACTCTGACACCCAGAGAGTCACTCTGACACCCCCTCACAAACTCAGGTTCACACTCCTACGGCCACTCTCACACCCAGAGAGATGCTCTCACACCCACTCACACTCCTAGACAGACACTGATATTCCCACTCTGACATCCAGAGAGACACTCTCACACCCACTCACACACCCAGGCAGGCACTCTCATATGCACTGTGACACCCAGAAACAAACTCTCACACCCACTCTCTGACACACAGAGAGATGCTCTCACACCCACTCACACACCCTGGCAGACACTCTCACAGCCACTCTGACACACTGAGAGACCCTCACACACCCACTTACAGTCCAAGACAGGCACTGTTACACCCACTCTGACACCCAGAGAGATACCCTCACACTCCCTCACACACCAGATGTACAGTGTTACACCCACTCTGACAACCAGAGAGATACTCCCACACCCACTCACACATCCAGACAGACACTCTTATACCCAGTGTGACACCTTGACACACAATTTCACACCCACTCACACATCCAGGAAGACACTCTCATATGCACCCACACACCCAGACAACATTTGCACACTAGCTCTGACACTTAGGGACATATGTACGAACACTTTTTCCCATAGACACACAGAATGGGTAAAAACCTTTGCTACATCTGGCCCTTAGACTCTCTCACACATACTCACACACCCAAATAGACACTTTCACAGCCACTCTGACACCCAGAGAGACATTCTCACACCCGCTCACACTCCCAGACTGACACTTTCACACCCACTCTGACACCCAGAAAGATGCTCTCACACCCGCTCAAACACCCAGACAGGCACACTCTCCCATGCACTGTGATACCCAAAGACATACTCTCATACGCACTCACACTCCCAGGCAGACACTCTCACACCCACTCTGACACCCAAAGAGACACTCTTTCATCCATTCATACATGCAGGCTTACTCTCTCACATCCACTCTGATACACAGTGAGACACTCCCACACTCACTTGGTGACCCAAACACTTTCTTATCCACTCATTCACCCAGACACTCTCTAACACCTGCTCATACACACAAACAGACAGACACTGTCACAAACACTGTGACTCTTAGCGAGAAAATCTCTCACCCACTGTGACACCCAGAGAGACACTCTCACACCCAGTCACACACCCATACACATACTCTACACATAATGTCTGGGACACTCCCAGGCAGACAGACACTTACATAAAAGCATTATACAATCACCAAGAGATACTTTAGTGTTACTGGTGTGTATTGGATGAGTGCTTTTGGTTTGTGAACCTGCAATGGATCTGATGATCCAAATGGGAATTGTAGAAATATGAATTGTAAAATGAATAAATATGTCAAGGATAAAATGACTGCCTCTGAAAAGAGCATTTTTGTTTATAATGTGTAGGTGATAACTGCACATAAAACAAGATACAGTCTTTCAAGTTCTGGAGGAACACACTGTTGACTTTCTCTGTTAAGCAACCACCATTAGTTCTATATATATCATACATATCAAAGCGTAAATTATTGTGGTATATAAAGCTCATGTTATGGTCTCTGAGGAATGCAGAAACAGTTTTAAATACATGTTTCGTGTATTTGTCTTTCTGTGGACAACATTCACTTGACCACTTCCACTTCTGACTTTGGCAAATGTTAGAAAAAAACAAAGGCCGTGTGTGGGGAAAAGTGCCATTAAGTTACCAAAGGTATCTTTCATTAAGATTCCCATTCCTACCCCAGTAACTGTGCACAGGTCATTGCCACCACAGTGCACAATCATGAGGTCTGAACGTTGGCCAACCATAATGCTTTCAACCAAAGGCAGCAATTGGTGCCACTTCAACACTCTCTGGTAAATCCAAGTAATGACCAAAACACAAAACTGTGACCAACAATCCACAATCTGAGCATTTTTAGGGGAACCTGGAGTACTACACAGGAGACAGCTGTAGCTGAATGAGGCAGATTTGAAATGAAAAGCAGTTATAATGGAGCCTAGCACCTAAAACCTTAAAGGACACATTTGATTGGATGTTGTAAATATGCTGGTGCTTAAACGTAGATAGTGATGTTGTGATAAACGTAAGTAGATCTCAGAATGGCTTTTTAGAATTTACAAAAAGTAATGATATTTAGGATATGATTACAATTCCAAATACTCAACAGCACCTGCTGCAGTTGGGTTAGAAGTCAACATGCTCCTCTCAGAAAGTGTTGTGAACTTGTGACCTACTGCTAGCAGAGAATGTTTCAAAGTAGGTTACCATGGTAACAGAGTTACAGGAGCATGGGGGAAGGGAACAAAAAAGACTAGACTGTGAATATGAATTCATAGTGCTAATAAACTGAATGTTGCATATGGAGTGTTTGGGCGCAATTGCATTCAGTTATCCAAACTGAAGTATAAATGACATTGTGTATGGGCAGATTATGAACAGTATTCTTGGGCTCCAGTGTGGATCTGTCTAAAATTTACATGAGCGCCGTAGTGGACCCATTAATCCACTCAAAACCCCTTCCGAATTGAGCTTTCTTTTGAGGAGTGTTAGAAAGGTTTAACTATACTGACCATTCAGAATTGGTATAACATAAGTTAAATATGAAAGGCGGGCTGTGACTTGTGTTCTGAGTGAGTAAACTTGAAAACAAAGTTGAAAAGGTTGGCATTAATGGTTGACTTGTATGAGAGTGGTGTACCATTTTCCTACTTGTTTTTTTTCACATTTTCATTGAGAAGAAATTCTAACTGAAACATAGAGACAAACATACAGAACAACACATACACTTGACAGGTGTGCAAATTAGTAAGTAGTTTAAGTTAAAATGGGTTGGAAAGGAACGAAGGTATGTAAAGTGAATGAAAATGAGTACCATGTTTATAAACAGTAAAAGAGTATATAAATGGAGGAGTGTATGTGAATAAAATAAGGAGAAGAGGAATGATCACCAAATAAAGAATTAAAATTTGTAAAGAGTAACACCACCCAGGTTTATACCAAATCAAACACTGACACAACTACTGAAACTGTAATACATCCAATAACACACCCAGGCATACTATTATTATAGGCATGTGCTGATGAATATACTTAGACACCCAGGGAGACACTTAAGCCTACCCTAATTCACCCAGGCACACACTGATGCCTACACAGACATACCATAACACACACTAATGTATACTGTTAGACGCTGAGGCACACACTAATGGATAGCGTGAGACACATAGAAAATCACCATGCATACAATGACATAGCAAGGCAGATTCTGAATCATATACTGAGGCACCCAGCCACACACTAAAGCAAACACGGACACACCAATGCACACACTTATGCATATGCTAAAGAATACAATGAATTTGATGTATACACTAATACACCCATGTGTACCCTTAGGCATGCACTCAGGCACCACAGCACACACTGATGCATCCATTAATGCATCCAGAGACACACAAATTGATGCAGGTAGTGATATATCCAGATATACACTGATAGAGGTACTGCCAGATCCAGTAAATACTAATAGAGTTAAGGACAGACTGAAACAGCCACTAATGTTGACACTCACATACACCACCAAACTCAAATGAAGAGACTCAAATGCCCATACACACACTGATGCATACACTGACAAACTTGTGTAAACACTAATACAGCCACTGTCACACATGCATACTGTCATGCCGCAACTAAGGACAAACAACTATTTTATGGAGAAACAAACACTGCTAAAGTTCTTATCTTTCATGTATTAGTATTATTTCTGGATATTGAATTTGTTAAACCAGATGGACACAATAACATAAGAAGAAAGTGGCAAGCAAACAGATATTGCAATAGGAGCTACAAACTTATAAAAAGTATTACAATTGGAACACTGAAATACTCTGCTTCAACTTCTAGTTGATTGATTACTAGTTTTATGACATCATACAGCCTACCAGGGGTGATGTCTTTGTAAGGCTTTTAATATACTACCATCCTCCATACATTTTAAATGTATTGTAACACTTTTAATTAAAAAAAACAACTACCTTAAGCATATGTTTCATTACATTAGTTCAGTAAGTACAGCTAAAACAACTGTTTAATTAATTGTAATGAGTGCTATGCAGAGTGTGGCTAATTTATTTAAAGTGACATACTATGCAGTTATGGGTTTTTTCTACAAACTATATTATTGCTTTTTTCCCCCCACTATTTAATGATGAGTCTATATACGACATGTTGTTTATGGTGTAAAAGTATGGAAGCTGAGAACAGTAAAAAAAGGGAAAATAAAATGCTTAAATTACATATTGTACACATATGTTGTGCTTTATTATTAACATCACCTTTTTCATTGCAGAATCTAAAACTTTATTGAGCTAATGTATGATATGAAACTTAAACTTCTATTTATATTTTATTTCTTTTTACAGAGAGTAATGGACCCAATTATTGCAGTGTTGTGGGTAACTAATTATGGGGGTGATTCTCACCCTGGCGGGCGGCGGAGGCCGCCCGCCAGAGTTCCCCCCTCCAAAATACCGCTCCGCGGTCGAAAGACCGCTGAGGGTATTTTGGCTTTTGCACTGGGCTGGCGGGCGACCGCCAAAAGGCCGCCCGCCAGCCCAGTGCAAAAGACCCTTCCCACGAGGACGCCGGCTCAGAATTGAGCCGGCGGAGTGGGAAGGTGTGACGGGTGCAGTGGCACCCGTCGCGTATTTCAGTGTCTGCAAAGCAGACACTGAAATACAAAGTGGGGCCCTCTTACGGGGGCCCCTGCAGTGCCCATGCCATTGGCATGGGCACTGCAGGGGCCCCCAGGGGCCCCACGACAACCCATACCGCCATCCTGTTCCTGGCGGGAGAACCGCCAGGAACAGGATGGCGGTATGGGCTGTCAGAATCCCCATGGCGGCGCAGCGAGCTGCGCCGCCATGGAGGATTCTAATGGGCAGCGGAAAACCGGCGGGAGACCGCCGGTTTTCCGCATCTGACCGCGGCCAAACCGCCGCGGTCAGAATGCCCTGCGGGGCACCGCCAGCCTGTTGGCGGTGCTCCCGCCAACCCTGGCCCCGGCGGTCCATGACCGCCGGGGTCAGAATGACCCCCTATGTCTTTCTGCATTCATAATACATCCATAAATATACCCAAGAACACATTATTGCTTACACTAACACGCTGAGATAGACTAATGAAAACCCTAATATATCCACAAGCACACTTATACATGCACTGACTCGGCCAGGTAGACACTCATTCATATACTGACACACCCAGGTACACATTCATTCATACAGTCACTCACCCAGGCACACACTGAGCCACACCCTGACACACCCAGGGACATACTGATACATACAATAGGACAACCTGGCACATAATCATGCATACACAAACACACCCAGGCACCATATAATGCATACACTAACACATCCAAATGCACACTAATGCATACAATGACACACCCGGCTACACACTGATGCATACGCTGATGCACCCAGACACATACTGCTGCATATGCTAGCACATCAGGCACAAGCCGATGCATACACTGACACGCCAAACAGACACTCATGCATACACTCACATAGCTGGTCACATATTAATACATAAACTATCACACCCAGGCACACACTGATACAGACACAAACAGACCCAGGCACACACTCATGCCTACATTGACACTTTCAGGCACACACTCATGCATATACTAACACATCCAGCCACACGCTGATGCATACGCTGATATACTCAGACATACCTAGCCACATACTAATGCATATAGTGAGATGCCCAGGCACACACAGATACATACACTGACACACCCAGGTAATATTCATGAATATAGTGGCATACCTCGGCACTCATTGACACATACACTGACACACCCAAGCAGACACTCATGCGTACCCAGACATACACTTATGCATACGCTGACACACCCAGGCACACATGCATACCCCAACACACCAAGGCAGACATTTGTGCACACAATGATACACCCTGGCACAAACTAATGCAAATACTGACATACCCAGAAACACACAGACACTAACACATCCAAGCACACATTGATAAAGGCACTGACACATCCAGGCAAACACTGATACAGACACTGATACATCCAAGCACACACTGATGCATACACTGATGCACCCAAGCACACATTTGGGCATGTGCTATCATACCAAGGCAGACACCCGTGCATACACTAACATACCCAGGGCCACACTTATGTATACACCGACACACCCAGGCACATAATGATGTAGATGCAGACACACCCAGGCACACACTAATGTATACACAAACACACGCATGCACACACTAATACAGACATTGACACACCTGGCACACTCTCATGCACAGTCACTCACCCATGCACACACTAATACATATGCTATCACACAGGGGTACACACTCACACATACACTGACAAACTCGGGCAGATACTGATGCCTACACTGACATGCCAAGGCAGACACTCATGCATAAACTGAGATACCCATGCTCCCACTGACACATAGAGTGACATGCCCTGATACATACTCATGTATACACTCATTCTCCCAGGCACACACTGTTCTATACACTGACACACCCAGGGACACATTGATGCATAACCTAAGACACCCAGGCACATAATTATACATCCCAGGCATCAGGTAATGTATTACTAACACACCCAAAAGCACACCGGTGCTTACACAGACATACCCAAGCAGACACTCATGGATAAACTGATACACCAAGGCACACACTGATGCATAAAACTAATACATCCAGGCACACACTGATCCATACACTAATACAACCAGGGACACACTAAAACATAAACTAACACGCCCAGGCACACACTAATGTATACACTTATACAGACAGGCGCACATTGATGTATACAATACAAGCTAAGACATATTAAAATACACATTCATACAGCTAATAAAACACAGAAGCATACACTATAATAATTAGACACAGTCAGCTCTTTGACTGATCAAATGGTGGTTCTAATAAGAACCTTTTTTTCAAAAAAAGTTTTTTATTTTTTGTTGTTTTTGTTATTTTTCATCAAAAAGCTAAACAATTTGCAAAAAATGCAAACAAATAAACTGGATGCAACAAACTTGCATTACTCTACAAACAAAGTGCCCTACAACAGCAGCAATAAAAACTAAGGGAGAAAAACGAACAAAAAATGATGCTTTTGATGGCCTCAATATTTTTTAGTACACTACAAATGTTTAATGCCACAAGTTTGCAACACTTGGCATAGTGTGTCATCATCTCTTCCAACTCCGGGCAGGTAGCTGGAATAGTGACCTCAGCAGGAGATGGCCTTTGTCCTGAGGTTGAGGCACTGTAGTGTCTCCTGATGTTCTATCTCTGTCCATTACCACCCATTGGTATGCGTGCTCATGTATGGTTTTCATGTGTTTCCACATGGTTGATGTGCTGCGACTATATTTCTTTGCAGTGCACGTGACAACTGTTTGCCACACAATTTGCACTGCATAAATCTGGCACATACTTTCTTTTCCCCTAAGGGGGATGTGAAGAACTGCCATACTTCAATTTATTTTGTTTCACAGTAGATGGGTGTTCCTTTCTTCATCAGGGATCACTTAGAGATTTTCTGATTGAGGTGGAACACTTCCTTCAGCCATCTCTAACTTCACCAGGTACAGCCGTACTGCAATGCTTCTCCAATAGCATAGAAATAACTGTTTTTGGGAGTAGCTTTATTGTAAAATAGGTGTGATTAAATTGTAACCAATGAAAAGGAAGATTTTCTCTCTGTCATTGAGTGACTCTGCAAATCCTTGCTGCAGACTTGCAAAGTCCCCAAAATCATAAAAGCACTAACTTCCTAAAAAAACAAATCTACAGTATTGTTTATATGATTTCAAATATGTTTAACCTTGTGCTATTATTCAATAGAGAGGCTCCTATATAGTTAAAATATTTTTACAAAATGTTGCTGAATCTGCAAACCTGAATTCGAGGATACATTGAGATCGGAAAAAAATCCCATAGAGAAGGCACCGTCTATGTTTACGATTCCTTGGAGGTACTGTAGAACCAAAGTAAAAAAAAAAAAAAATACACAATAAAATTATATATATATATGCCACCATTTTCGAGCACAGGAAGCCGGCACTCCAAACAGCTGTTATCTCCAAACTTTATTTAGTATCCATCGGCTTGTATCGGCTGACGTGTTTCAACCGTTTCGGTCTTCATAGCCCAAATGTTTACAGAAGCCCTGTCCCCGTTATGTGGTAGTATTGGGTCTGGAAACAGACTTTGCATGCCCTAGTCCATTCAAGCCTAAATCTACTTTCTTACCAGCTGTACAGAATGATGCCATAGAGGTCTTTAGAATGATGTGATTAATCAACTTAAGAAAATGAGATTTGGTACAGGGAGTAGAACATTTGACAACCTTTCACCCTTACAACGACTAGCGTTGGATAAACTAGCCAAGGATACCAATATTGTAATTTGTGAATCAGACAAAGGTGGCAATGTTGTTGTTTTAGATAAGAACCAGTATTTGTAATACGGTAAAATACAGTTAAGAGCGTCAGAGTGCTATGTTACAGCTGAGCAGTCAGATTTAAAATTATCCACTGTTAAGTACCATGAATTGCTAATGGAATGGAAAGAGAGGGGTCTAATTGAGTGGGAAGAATATCAATTTCTCAAGTGTGATCATCCCAGGTTACCAGTCTTGTACCTCTAACCTAAGCTTCATAAATATAGTCGGAACCCTCCAGGTAGACCGATTATGTCAGCAATGGGTTCGCTACTTGAAAATACTTCAAGATATATTGATTATTTCTTACGACCATTTGTAGAAAGTTTACCGTTTTATGTGAAGGACACTACACAGTTTTTAAAACTAGTGGATGGTCTATGTTGGGAAGATGATTTTTTGCTCTTAACTATGGATGTCACGAGTTTATATACTTGCATTCAACATGAGTTAGGTCTTAGTGCGGTTAGACATTTTATGCGAGCCAGATCCATCTCATACCTTGAGCATACAGAAATGATCTATGATATGATATGGCATTGTCTCACTAATAACTTTTTTCTATTTGACAATCAAATTTACAAACAGCTACAAGGGACAGCTATGGGTACATGTTTCGCTCCCAGCTATGCAAATGTGTTTATGGGCTGGTGGAAGGAGCAGATATCCCTTAGTATTACGGACTATGAGGAGAAGGTTGTGTTGTGGTGTCGGTATATTGACGACATCTTTGTAATATGGAAAGGTGATGTAAGTTCAGCAATTAAATTTGTGGCACCCTTAAATGAAAATGAGTACAATTTCCAATTGAGTGAACAACACAGTAAGACATCAATACAGTTTTTAGATGTGGAAGTGAGTATTGAAAATGACTGTGTAAAAACAAAATTGTATAGAAAGGCAACAGCTGGTAACAGTCTGTTAAATGCTAAGAGTGCCCATCCTCCAAATTTGATCAGAAGCATTCCATATGGCGAACTACTGCACACTAAACTAATCTGTAGCACTAATGAGAACTACCAACAGGAATGCACGTTAATTTGCAAACGTTTTGCAGAAAGGGGTTACAGTGAGCAAATTATCAATACAGCTAGGAAGAAGGTAGAGGGTCGACCCAGATCAGACTTACTCTATTCCTCACATGAACCCAACATTAATGATCAGAAAATTAGATTTATTACGACTTTCAAGTCAAGCTTTTAGGTTGAGACAGATTCTGAATAAAAGCTGGCATATCCTGCAGACACATCCCCATCTGATGAACTTTGTCCATGATCTACGATCTATTACTTTTCGGAGAGGGAGATCCATACGTGATAGCTTGAGCCACAATGTGGTGGTCAGTTCAGATAAGAAGATACAGGAAAGCTCAAGTGTTTCAGGGTTCTATTGTTGTCAGCAATGTAAGGCCCATAAGGAAATGCTTGGTTTATGTTATGGAAATTCCCGAATCCATGGTCGGACAGCCACATTTATGAGCCCCAGTATTTCGGGAACTGTTGGGTCATGTGTAGATATATATATATATAAATATATATATATATATATATATATATATATATATATATATATATATATGCTCGCTGCTTACTCTTTGTTGTTTCAGTGTTTTTTACTACTGTGTCCTTGCTTTCCCATGTTTATCATTTCTTATACCTTTCTTTTCTGCTTGTATTTGCATACCATCTATTTTTGCATTTCTTTTCAGTACTTTCCCCTTGCTTCTCCCCTGTATTTTGTATTCTTTCTCCTTGTTTTCTTCTCTATTTTATTACTTACACCTTTGTTTTTCTCTTGTTTCACAGTGCCATCTCCTTGCATTTTTCCTCATTTTCACTGCATTCACCTTGCTTTTTCCCTTGTATTTTGTGTACCTAATCCATTGTTTGCCTACCTTCTTAATGCTTTTTCATCGTTCTCACTATTTCCTACTTGTTTTTTATCCTGTTGCTACTGTAATTTCTCCTTCCTTTTCCCTCATTCTCACTTCTTTTTAGTTCTTTTTCTACTGTATTTGTATGCATTCTATTTGCTCTTCCTTTGTGTTCACTGCTTTCTCCTTGCTTTACCTTCCTGTTTCATGAGTGCCTACACCTTGTTTTCCCTCATAGCGTGGACCTGGAAGCATGCAGGGAGTTGGCTGTAGTGTCTGGCCTCAGGCCAGGCCCTGAGACGAGCCCTGACTGTGTTTAAAAAAACATCAAAATTCATTAAAAAATCCATAGGTTACAGTGATGTTATAGTTATGAAATAGACATGGTCAGTGAGATCACTGATGACATCTCAAATGACATCACTGATGACATCATCAACCGAACTCACAAAAGCACAAAACCACTCACACACCCAGTGATACCACATATACAACCACTCACACACGCACATGACTACTTACCCACCTGCTCACATACACGAACAACCAGCCACACCTTCACTCAAGCACCCACACAGCCACTCACAAAGCCATCCAACCACTCTCACATACACTGACTCGTGCACATAAACACTCATATACCAAATGACGCTGCCACACATTCACTTGCACACCCACTTACACAGTTATACAACCACTTACACCCAAGCACACACTCAAATAACCAGGCACACACACACACACTCACACACACACACACACTTACCCACTCCCTCACCCACTCACTCAAATAATCACTCTTACACCCATTCAGACACCTATATACTCAAAATCATTCACATACTCATACAACCTCTTACACACCCACTCACCCACTTAGACCCCCATACAACCATTAAGACACCAACTCACACACTCATACATACAATCACACAGCCACTCACATAACATGTTACAATTGCTGTCACTTATTTCTATTATACAACAAATAGTAATTTAACTTATATAGTACATTATTATGTGTGTCATAATGTCAGACCCATTTACAAAACACTCACACTCACTGAATGATGTCATCAGTGATGTCATTAGAGATGTCATCAGTGATGTCACTGACCATGTCAAAAGTGATGTAATATGTGAGGTCATAAGCAGTGCATTGAGGGGGCGTAAATTGTAGTTAGGTGAGGTAACTATAACTGCTGAATTTCTATGGTGTTCTATGGTTTTGTACATTTGAAATGTCTAACTACAACATCCCTGTAACCTTTGTTTATTTTCAGTGAATATTTATCATGGATCTGCTGTGAATCCTCTGTGGCATTAAATATATACAGTTTTTGATCCTTAATTTCATAACTGAAGAACTGATTTACGTCAGATCAAAAAGGCAAGCTCTTCTGGACTATGATCTAGCTTTCTACCAAATTTGGTGTAATTATGTTCTGTTGTTTTGGCTGTAGCTGTGTCTAATTTTCCTACGAAAAAATGAATGAGGAATGAATGGGGAAAACATGTTTTGGGATCCCCCCTTTTTCTAGGCCCCCACTTGACTGATCACCCCAAAACTTTCAAGAGAGAAGCTATGGTGGAAGAACATGCTTTCACTAATATTTTCTTTATGAACAACCATTAAAAATACATTTTATCTATATCCTTTCACTTATAATTTATATTTCAGTATTAACATCTGCAAGAAAGAACACCAGACAATTTAAAAGTATTTTAACAAAGAAAGGACTTCCATGAAATGAACAATTAAGATTCATCCTGAATGTAACTTTTTTATTTTGCCTTTTGTATGACATACTAGGCTGTTTGAAAACGTTTCAATTATTCGCAGTTACACTGCTTCGGTTTTTCATTCATGCTGCAATGTGTGTTCTTGGTCACTTAACACCAGGGCCACTGGATTTATGCTGCAGGGAAGTGAAAAATTATGCGGCAGGGTTGAGTAAATTATGTGGCATGGAAAGCTAAATTATGCAGCACATTTTGTAATAGTATTACTTTGTTATTTTGTGATTTTCAAACTTGTTCATACTGTCTGGGTTGCACCTGACTAGTTTACCACCCAATATAGCAACGAGCAACAGAAAGTTTTAACCACTTAACCTTTGCAAAGGGCCTTCCACTGCACAGCAACATGTGTCACTGCGTTCTTAGTAACTTTTTAACCTTTTGGGCTAGAATCAATTATTTTTGTTAAACTGTGCAGATTATGCAATTGATGATGGATTATGTGGCAAATACAGCAAATTATGTGAAAATTGCTTCAGAATTGCATAATCCCAGTGGCCTTGTTGAAAAACCCATTTGACCACCAATAACTTTAAGAAATGTTTTAGAGAAGGCGTCAGTGACACACAAGTTACAAAGAACAAGCTTCTACTTTAAAGACTTCAGCAAAAAAGTAAGCCAGCACAAGGAGGTCATTTGTTTTTTTGTAAAAAAAAAATTTAAAAAAAATGAAGAGGCCTTGAATGATGTCTTTCACTGGTTCAAAGTAGGCTAAAATGCGGTCCGCCAGAATCAGTTGGTTTATTTCATTTCTAGCGGATGGGCATGTATTGTGACAGCAGCGCATCTGCTAGACTTTCTGAAGATAACCTAAACAGCCCCTAGCAGAGGGATAAGAATCATTGGTCATTCACGTCAACCTCTGAGGTGATTAAAAGCGTGCAAAGCCAACCTTCAAAATAGATTAACATGTGCAACCATGTGTGTCATGTGGGGCAGATAAGCCCTTTGCTTTTTGTTAACTTGAACTATAACATTTTCTGTGACGCAATAGTTTTCTTGCAATTGAGTAAAATAATTTAACTTTTGATTATTAAGGTACTTTATCTCAAAAATAAAAAATAAACACTTTGGTTTAATTTCTGTTCACAAAGATCCTTACTTGGGGAAGGCAGGAAGAGTTAACAACTGTACTAAAAGCGCAGTAAATTGACCACAAAAAATAACATAGTTGTGTTGTTTAAAGTAAGGGAAATCACTGCTTAGCCAGTGCAGAAGTACTATTTTACTGCAAGGGAAAGCAGTGTTTGTGAGCACGAGAAAAAACAATCCGGAGCTAACATTGTAGCTTTAAATGCACAGATCACTTCTTTTGTATGTTTTACTCTATTTAACTGAGAATTTACATCTAAATTGTGACTATCGATTTCACTCATTCAATTACCAATTCATGTTATTATCACAAAAAAGCCAGTGGACGGTGAAAATCATGGCATATGAAGTGACTCGGATTAAATTTACTCGTGCACACTGTAGAATCACCCTTCTTTAGCCACCATATGTTTAATCAAATTTATAATTTTTGGGGAGTTTTCTAACAGGGCTGGAAGGAATTCGAACGCTTTAGGGGAGCACTGAGCACCTGCTAAATTATACAAGTACACATTCATTGTTTAATGTCTTCGGCACGGGGAGACCAGTGGAATTGACTAGAACCCGGGCTCTCATCAGGTTCTCCAGCTCCAAAGACGGCAGCTCTGGTCCTTAGGCGACATCCTCTCCCGCTCACCGCCTCACACAGGCGGAAAGCTGCTACTTCGGTAATTTATACGAAAGACCGTTTTAACGTAATAAATATGTAGCCGTAGTAGTTTCATGCGCCGCAGGATTAGACATTTCTGGTTCGAGTATTTGCTTTTGTCCCCTTAACTTCTTTCAGTTCTGACGCCTGACAAAGGCGGAGGTGTGAACGTCATACTTGGTGATCTCTTTGTCACGGAGGTTAAGGACCGATAAAGCTCAAAGTTGAGGTCATACGTTGCAGGACAGAGACCTCTCCTGGGCTTTGACCCACTAGAGTCTGCAATAGACAATCATCTAAGCTTCCAGTAAATCGATTGGTTCTCCCTCTTGTTTTGAGCACAATGGCCGGCAGCGGTTCTTTGCTCTTCGACCTTGTCGCTAGGGATTACAGTGATTGACAGGTAGGAACAGATCTGGCGTGATGCCCTGCTCAGGTCGGCTGTCGGGTGAGCTTCGGTCCCATGACCTCTGAACGCTAAGGGTCAGCGAGCAGGTACACAGGTTTGCGACGGCAGCCTCCATCGCTTACAATGGTATAAATAATCAATGCTGTTGCTTGTCTATTGAAGACGACTTGTTAGGTTAACATAAATCGGCCCTCCACTTGCACTCTCTGCGTTGCTGCAATTTCTGCTTCCCCTTTCAACATTTTGCACTTCAAAAGCAGTAGAGTGCTCTGGATATAAAGAGTACACGTTATACCTAACCAGCAAAGGAGGTTTGAAAAACGAGTTTGTGAAGCAAAAATCAGATGGTCTAAAACATACCATTGACATTCTCACTCTGCTTCAGGATTAACCCTACAGGTAACAAATGTTGACTTATTGCTTTAAAGAGCACAGTAGCAAGATTTTTAATTTCCCTGTGGACGCAAAAATCCTGGCACCAGCACTGTCATCAATTTTATGTCTGTAAAGATGCCACTTTTTTGGGTTTGTTCAAGCCCAGACTAAATGCACCTGCATAAATGCACTACACTAACATTCCTCAAGATGCCACCCTCGAGGTTGTGGAAAACACATTGCTATTCAAAGTTGGTGCTCATTCTTCATTGAAAGTTCTACCATTGTATTAAAGGAGAACTTCTTCCAATTTTGAGACCAGATATACTACCAAGTACAAGGTACTTTCAGCATCTAGCGTACCTCAGCATGGTCAATTTTGAAAAGAAACATATGTTCTGCAGTGAGAATCCCTACACCAGCAATATATTGTTGTGGCATCCTTACATTGATGATATCTTCATCTTTTGGCAGGGGTTATATTGAGAGATGTCAGAGTTTCTACACATGAATTAACTCCATCAATCCATATTTACTTTTCACTAAAACTATTTTGAAGAAGGAACTCCCTTTCTTTGATCTATGTATAACCATCAACAATGGCAAACTTTCAACCACCACCTATAAAAAGACCACTGACTGCAATAGCCTGCTATTATGACAGTCACCATCCCAAGGCCTTAAGAAACAACCTCCCTTACAGTCAGTTTTTGCAACTTTGTCACAATTGTAGCAAACATTACATTCAACCTACAGACCTTGGAAGTCACTACCAACCTGACAGTATGCAACTACCCACCACACATTGTTAACTTAGCACGCCAGAGGACTAGGAACAACCTCTGGGCAGCACTCTTGGGACCAAATCTAGGACACAGGATAACAAGTTCACCTCTGTCACTACTTTTACATCCAACTCCAATCGGGTACAGAAGATTATAGGCAAACATTGGCATATCAAATAGCTCTGTACTGCAGTGGGTCAGAGATGTAGCCAGGCCTATTTGTTTACTCATGCTGTTGGAACCCTTTATTATGGAGTGAACTACAAGTGTATAAGTGACAAAGGTATATATGATTTGGGAGCTGAGATGAGGGATAACTGAACTTGTTGCAAATTTGTGATCCACATTGATGTCCAATTGTATTCTAACAGATACACTATAACTGTTGCATCTTTTTTCAGCATCAACTGGGCTAGGCAAAGAAGACAGCGACCCTAAAAGGGGTGGTGTCATTATTGCTGCAAGCACCTCTGTCCCTGCCCCAATGTCCCAGGCTGCGCTCACTGAGGAGGCTGTTGATCTTTTGAGAACAATAGCTATATGCCAGACCACACTAATGAATGTCATCCAGGGTCTGGCTGGCCAGAACACCCAGATGCTGGCTTACCTAAATGGCATTCACTGTACCCTGTCTAGCCTACAGCAGTCATTCCAGGGTCTGGTCTCCTCATTGACTGCAGCCTCCCATCTGCCACAACCTCATGCCCAGACTTCCACCCCTTCTCAAACCCAAGTCCCTCAACCCAGCTCTGTCCAAAGCACATGCAAACATATACACGCACCCACAACAGCACCCACAAGCAGCACATCCCAACACAAACACATACAAAAACATAGACAAGGACACACACATGCAGATACCATACACACACCACCAGAGTCACACCCCCAGTCAGTACACCTACCACTACATAAGCACACCCCCCACTACCACACCCACACCCACACCCACAGACACAACACCCACAATTACAGGAACACCCACACACACCACAAGCAAGCCCAAGTCATCACACATTCATGCACCAACACACCCACAGACACCACAGGAACAGACACCACAACAGCCACATCCACACATACATACTCGTCACAAATGCCCACACTCACCCACAGACAATCAGTAAAAGACACAAAAATAAAGATACTGTGTGTGCACCAGACCCTAAAGCACCCACACATTCAACAGACAGAGACACTCCTTCTGCCTCCCAAACTGAACTACCTCTCAACCATCTCACCCATTTTCACAAAGAAAACCTTCTTTTGCCATGGCCCTGACCCCTTCAAAATCCCAAATCACCCTTCCAAATCCCAAACCACCTATACCAAACCCACCCCACCCAAAGCCAGACCCCAGGGACCCACACTCCAGTAAGATTATTGAGGTGCCTGCTCTCTACAAGATAGATGCCCCTATCAGGGGAGGTTTATTCTGAAAGTGAATTTAGGAGGCAAGTGCCATATGAGCCTGAAAGCCATTGTGGCCCACGTGGGCTGGAACATTATTTTTCCAAATATGATAGACTTATGACATATAATTGAGTGACCAAACTTGTCATTATATAAGACTCGTCTTTTTTAGAATATATTTGTCTCGGCCCTATTATTCAATTGCTATTAATTGATTGATGATGATGTCATTTCTGTGTATGTGTGATCCATGCACTTACTCTTATTTGTGACACTGACAAACACAGGTTGGATGTTTTAGTTTTTTTTTTTTTAAATGCATACATTACTATTGAACATTAGTGATGGACATATTAATTTTGTTGCAAGTGCTGGACACTTACTCCAAGATAATATGTGTTTCTGTAACTGGAGAATGCATGTGTGTTTATTTTGACATGACATGTTAATAATATGCACATATGCATTACACAGATGACCTGGCACTTTACAGTTGAATGTGATCTTATGTTTGTGATATATTGCACACATCAAGGGGTCATGAGACCTTCATACATCTCTGACATGTTTGCAGGTCACCAGTGAATATTGTGTTATATTCTGTGTATACAAACCTGTAGCATGTTGTAGTGAAATTGCTACATTATCATGGGATTGTTTAGTTCAAATTGGGAATACTGTTACAGTTGATACTTAAGATATTTTGTGTACATTCTTGCACGCACCTCTACGCACACATTTCTATTTGTGATTGTGGAGATTTTTTGTGTAGCTGTCCATTGCCATGTAGGCAGAAATTCCAAAGTTGGTGGGTGCTACTTATATCTTAAGGTCTGTTCTGATACATTTTCAGGCTTCATTACACACTTCAGCATTATGCAACAATATGGTGGTGTTTACACAAATTATTGACCAATGCACAAGCCTATAACTATATAACTCTGAGATTAACAGGAATGCCTGTGACCTGCCTTCTGTTCTGGTGAAGATGGGGTTGATTTCCATCTTGGACCTGGCCCAGGAGGAATGGAAGAACTGGCAGCAGCGGGTCCATGGTGACAGGCTACATGGAAAGCGTACAAAAGTTGAGTTTTGTGTTTATATAGCTGCCAATCCACCAACTCAGGTGTGGTTTAGCCACCACAGTTGTGTCAGCGGGACAGCACATCGTGATTGGCTCGGTGGTAAGAGGGGCTGGAGTCCCGGTACCAGCCGCCTTTGCTTATGGCGCTGTCGACGCGGGAGAAGATTCTTGGTGGTGACGGCAGACCATCAGCTGGCTTTTGCCTATCCTCCTGCTGACATCTAAATAGAGTGGGCAGCTCGTGGTTTTCCTGTCAAAAAGTAGCCGGTGGGACCATTACTGCCAGCCTCTAAATCAAGCCCTAAATCTGTTCTGGTTTACTTATTTGCTAATAAACAGACTGGCTTTTAGAATGTCTTACAAGTTGTCACCTGCTTCAGAGATGTTTGTGTACCCCTCAATTTATGGGTATATTAACAGTAAAATAAATTGAGTAGTTAAAGCGCTTCATGGAGAAATCCGTGGGCAGTCTAATCACAGTTTTGTATATGTCATAAAGCAGCAGAAAATGTAATTGTGTCTGCAATTAGGCAGAATTTGCAACATGCAGGTCACAGATTTGTATTTTACTCAGTGGGCTCCTACTTTTGCTGCAGAGATTCTCCTAGTCAGGGTTTAAATCCTTGTAATTTAGCTCTGTGAGGTATTATCTGGCAACAAGGTGCAGCACGGAAACTAAAAGGTATAGAAAAAAGGTGTACAACATAAATATTTTTTTCCAATCTTTTGTTGTTCTAAAGTTGGTAAAACAGGTAGTAACAAGGACCTATTTTTAAGTCCTATATAAATGGTTATTAGTGCAATTTCTTAGATAGACAATTACATCTGACCTGACAGAGCTTGTAAAAGTCATAAAAGCCTCCAAATTTTAGTTTAAGCACATGTGAAGTGACAAGCTGAATGCCTTTGTTTCCATGATGACATTGGCCTCAAGGTGTTGAAGTTCAGCTAGCTCCCAGCCAGTAAGAACATTAACAAAAGGAGTGTTGATGACTCAATAAGTGACAGATTTCTTTTGGATACAGGTGGAGCTGAAAGGTTAAAAGACCTCCATTAGACCTGAAGCTTGCTGCTCTGAACAGAGAGCAGGGGAAAGTGTGGGTGCCACAGACCTTCACCCAGTGTTAGCAAATATCACTGGATCAAAGTTAGCACATTTCACTGGGCCGGCCAAGATCCTAGATCTGCCTCAATAAAAGCTAGATCCAGGATCTAGATCCATCCCTCTCATTTCCAACGCTGTCTGGAGGAATTAACACAGAAAAAACAGAGCACAAAAGGGAATGCAGTGCAGAAGTACTAGTGACAAAATGAACAGGTTTTCCCTACTGCATAGGAGAAAACTCAGAATTGGGTGTAAGAGATATCCTGATAATGGAGTGATTATAGTATTTCTCTGGGCAATGTGTGCACCATATTTACAGTAGTAACTGGAAATGAAAGGCTCCGTCACTATTTAAGATAAATATTCCTCTTAAGCATGCATGGGATTTTCCTGGTGGAGCACAGGATATTTTTAAACAATTAATGAATATATATGTGGTCATTGAAAATCAACATTAGTCCTAGCACTGGCTGCTACAATATGGTTATTTCCAACCAGAGGGCCAGATTTAAAGTTGGTGGACGGATCTTCCCCATCTGGCAGGGTGACAGAGGACATTACATTTGCCATCCGACAGACTACCACCTGTCAAATGTAGGGATCAGCACTTGCCTAGCAGTGATCTCTGTACCCTGACAGGAAAAGCCAACATGGCAGTTACTTTCATGGTACAAATATTAATTGAATGACTGCCATCCGTTTCCAAACTTTTACCAATTATTTTTCAAAGAACAAGAACAAGTTTGTTATTGAAAACAAAAAACTAGGGAGTTGTTTTCCTGAAGTGTGAGTCATTATTTGTTGATTTCTGCCCCTTACTCCCAGGTTTTCCTTGGTGGTGATGGACAGGGAAAAAAGGACCTTAAACCTTCCACTCTAAATAGAGTGTACAATATAATGCCCTTCCTTCGACAACCCATACTCTGTGAGGGTGTTAGTGGAAGCTTTCTGTTAATGGACACAACCAGGGCTCCGTCAAAGAAAAACTGATGGTCCTCCAGACCCTAAATAGGGAGGGTGGTGCACCAATTTGGCAGACAGGGTACTCTGTTGCATTTGCAAATAGCTAACCTTTGAGTCAGTAGTCCTGATTATGACATGGCTAGAAAATTCTGACCCTTGTGCGATTGCCTATTTGCGCAGGGATTTGTACTTTGAAGTTGTTGAATAATCTTCACCATAGTCAATTTTGGAATTTTAAATCTGCCTTAATTTAACAGGGGAAACAAGTCCATTAATTGCCTTAGCATGCTGATTATGGAGCAGCAAAAAACAAAATCTGCATGTTATTCCTACTTATTATGGAAAAACTGAGTTGATTTTTTATCTTTAGAGTGTCAGGTGTTATTGAGTGCAATAAATACTGAATACACAACCTGGGCACTCATAACCAGTGCCAGTGAGTTGTATTGCATTTATGTAACAATTCATACCATTGATGAGGATCCCAGTCACATTATTGGATGCCCAGCATACTACACCATTGGATGGTGTTTGTATGGATGAATGATGAAATGAAGGTTGGTCTGAGTGGATAACATTTTGATGTTGTGCAGATGAGTGACATTAGAGGTACCGTAGGTCGAAGTGCTAAAGCATCTATTGGAGGGAAAAGGATTGAGAGATATGACATAGGCATTTTATAATAACTTGGATGTTAAGAATGATTCAGAAGGCCTCAGCTGCATCCAACTATGAATGATACAAGAGCAGCACATGGCAAATACTGGACAGTCAGTTGTGGCAGTCTTTAAATCCTCCTTGGGGCAACAGAAGAGCAATAGTGGTCAGCAATCTGTCCAAGTGGGCCACCCTACAGCTCTTTAGGGACTAATAAGAATAAACTCAAGTATGCAATGGTTTTAGGTACTTGAATAGAGGTCTTCAGTGTAAATCCAGGAGTGAATTGGCTGTGCAGGTGTGTGTGGGGTGGACACAGAAACTCATTGAAATGTCCTAAAGAGTTCAACGAGGAGAATATCTAGGAGCAGTCCACAATATGCACTGAATTATACACACCCAGTATAAAATCATATAGCTTTAAACCAGAAGTCCATGTCATGCAGTGGTATGGCAGCCATTCTAAATGAACCAAAGAGACAATTCATTAATTCACTATGGAGAAAGAAGGGACATGGACTTGATACTAGCCATCCTTGAAAACGATCTAAAGAGTAAACTCAGGGAAGGAATCATGAAGACTGGTTTAATGGCAAGTGCAGGAAGAATGCATATTAAAAGCTAGCAGCAGTCCACGATTATCAATAGAGGAGCAAATCAAAGGCATCTACTGTTTACAACTAACCAGAGCCCCAAAGTCAAGATCAGGTGAGTAGACACAGAAGAGGAAACACTAGACAAGAGAAGACAGACATGAGATGTCACTGGATCACAGTGGTTATTTTCTATTCACAACCATGTTGGCGATTCAGCCTCTCTGGACTTTCCCGGCGAGCTGCAGTGATGTGTTACTTTAAGGGGAGGATGAGCTGTGATAACCCAAACAGGCTCTCATGGTCCACTTCTAATTTTAGGTTCCTGCAGTGTGGATCTGGCTTAAAAATGTATGCTAGGTACGATTTTGGTTTCCTGTCCAGCCCTGCATCTAATGCCGAGGTCACAGAGATAATATTAACCCTTTTCTTCGCATAAAATGAGCTCTTTCAGGCATGTTGCTACACTTTACTTGATAGTACCACCCAGAATGAGACAGTTAGCGCATTAGTTCTTTATAGATTTCTTCAGGAGTAAAATAGGACAGTCCCAAGCATGCAGTCACTGGTAACAGGCTGAATAAATGCCATATAGGATCCAACCGGGGGGACAGTGGAACTGGCTACTGTGTGCATTGTTTACAGGCAGCCACCATAAATATTCAAAATGGTCCATTAAGAAGTGATGAATGAGCAGTCATTAAGAGACACTGTTTAGAGGCAGTCACAATGCAGGTGATTTTGTATCAACCATGAACAGCCGACAATGAGTAGTCCATGGCATGTACAGGGTACAAGAAGCTGGATCACCTTGGAGGGGAGAAGCAGAAAAGAAGAATCTCATAAAATGCATTTTGTAAGACATATGGTTGTTGGTTCACTGGGCAAGCAGCAACCACAATCCTCGTCAGGGTGAGGGACAAGCCAACTCTAAATTAACCTGTACTCAACCCCCTGGTAGCTTGTCACAGAGCCATCAGGCTTAACTTAAAGGAAAGGTGTTAAGTATTTGCATAACACTTCAAACAGGAACAAAGTGAAAAGCACCACACAAACAATCCCAAACCAGTTTTGAAAACAAGAGTAACTTTTAATAAATAAAACAAGACCAAACTGACACAAATCCAATCAGCAGAATAGGAGATACACAATCTTTTTTGTGAAAATAGTGCGAAAAAGCACAAAGCACCAACTGCTAATATCTGGTTGTGCTGGACCGGGACAAAGTCACAAGTGCATGCCAACCACTATGGAATGTGGGCTGCCAACAGAGACCCAGTTAGGCTCACTGAACAATTTACCTTAAATCCTAGTTTGCAGAGCATTGCGAGAGTCCACGTTGAAGATGCATCGGGCAGTTGAAGCAATGTGATGGTTCTGAGATGTGGTGAGGATGCAATGCAAGATCCTGCTTCATCATTGAGGATCCCGTCAATGAGGGCTTACAATGCAAAGTTTTGCACTGAGGATGTGTTTCACAGTTAGTTCCGAGGAGCCAGAAAGCTGCAAAGCGGGGTCCAGCATTATTTGCCTAGGCTGCCGTTGACGAAGGATGCATTGTGCAGCAGCGGTCTGATGAGGTTGTGGGCTGCGATGCGATGCAGGTCTTTAAGACAGTGGAGATCCACTCAGTGGCGGTGATGCAGGAGAGGAGATGTGTTGGTTCCACCAGGTCCATAGAGGCTGGCAGAGCATTTTCTCTCACTTCCTAGGGTCCAGAACTGGGGTTGCACCATTTGGCAGGGTACACTCACAGATGGCAGAGTCCAGGTGCTGGGATTGAGGTTATTCAAGTGTTCTGCCCATGAGGCTCAAGTGAGGGGGCTAGCCAACTAGCTCTTTAAGTCTCTCAGGGGGTCCTGAGTTCAACAAATGCAGGTCCAATCCTTCTCACATAGGCAAGAGGGCAGCAGACCAGCACAGCAGGGCAGCAGTCCTTTTTTTCAGAAGTCCAGCAGAGAGGCAGCCCTTTCAGTAGCACAGAAGCCCTTTTTCCTTTGCTGAGTATCCACAGGTCCAGAAGAGTTGGTGTCTGGGGTCCAAAAGTTAACCTGGTCCCCATTCCCTGGAAAGTGGGAGAAGCTTCTAGAAATATCCTTTGAAGTCTCCAGGCATCCTTTTTCTCTGCCCTAGCTCCAGATTAACTACAGGGGGTATGCAAACCTTTGTGTGAAGCAGGACATAGCCTATTCAAGTGTAGTAAGGCTATATCATGCTCCTCCCTTCCTCCTGCCAGTGAGATCCCATTCAGGAACACCTAAATCACACCTAAGCCATCTATTTTGTGTGGCTGGTTTGGAGGAATATACAAAGCTTGGCTGTCATCTACACCCAGCCATGTGACCTAGAGGCAGGCTACATGTACTAAATGGATAAGTCACAAAAATGCCAACTTTCTAAAAGTGGCATTTTAGACTTGTAACTAAAAATCTGACTTCAACACAGGAGAGAACTTTTCATTACAATTCCAAAGACACCAACCATGAACTGGTTACCTGTTCCCATTTGAAAATGACAGCTTATTGAATGTAATAAGGTAACTCTTGTGGTAGGCCTTTTAGTAATGATAAACAGATTTAGGAGTTTTCACTACCAGGATATATAAGCTAAAAGGTGCATGTCACACTTTTAAATACACTGCACTCTGCCCTCTAAGTTAGTCCAGGACCTGCCGTAGGGGGACTGATATGTATTAAAAAGGAGGGTTTTGGTCTGGCAAAAGGGTTTATTTTGCCAGATTGATGTTACAGTTTAAAAACTACACACACAGACTGCAATGGCAGGCCTGAGACATGTTTAAAGGGTTACGTAAAGGGGGGCCAGTGCTGCAGATGGCTTCCCAATGGTTTTTATCCCCACTTTAGGTAGGAAAACCTGAAGGAAACTTAGCAAGAATAGGAGGAGTGGTCACCCTCAGCCTGCACCACCCCTCAGGTGTGGCAGACGAGGTGAGCACTCTATTTAATTTTCTTCCATCCTGGATGGTAGCTAATAGCCAGTCAGGGTCAGGGATGTGTCCCCTTCCCACAGGAAGTGAAAACTTAGTGGGTGTAGCCACCCTAAGGAAGGTGGCCCATTGGCCATTACCAGGTACTCCCCCTAATGACCCTAAATACAATATTTAGAGGGCATCCAATGACCAAGCCCTTAGATTCAATGGACACAAAGAAGACCAGGACAAAGAAGACCCAAGACACGAAAACTGAAGCTTTGGAGCACAAAGAAAAAGGCGCCAAACCCTGCCTGCTGATCCAAGGACTTGACCATCATCGCCGAGGTGTCGCCTAGAAACCTGAAGGACTCTAAAAAACTCCAGAGCACCTCCAGCCTTCTAACAATTGCTAAGAACCTCCCTCACAGTGAAAGTATCACTCTTGTGCACCCTACAGGTAAGGAACTCATTGAGTCTGGTTTACTGACCTGCTGCTGACCAATGACCCAGACCCAGCAGCCCAGCCAAAATCAGTACAACAGCTTCAGAGGACAACACCTGCCACTGTGCCAAGCTTGGTGGCACTAGGATTTTCTACGGCTGTGACGTACCACTACTAGGGGTACTTGTCTCCCTACATTGGACACCCAGAAGAAGAGTCCATTCTGGACTTCCAAAAGCACAAGAGCAAGCACCAGTTGAGGGACATCAGGACACCTGAGATCCACCCCCTGAGTGGCCCAGCTGACCTGCAATCCACCCTCAAACATGCCTGCCCCTGACTGTGAGGACTCCAAGATGCACAACACCTGGCTGACCTACCTCCACTGCACCCACCCTCGCTGTGCTCTTGGGGTCCCCAAGCCTCTGCGACCTCCACCCTCCAAAGTGACCCAGCGGACTTACCTGTAAGTCCCTCTGTGCACTGTGTTTCCAAGTGGCCCCCTTCTCCTTTGTGTGCCAGCTCCAAGACCTTCAGCCGCTGCTTCGGCATGAACCGAGAACTTCCTGAACTTCTCAAGCTGGCCCTGCAGGTGACACTTGTTAGAACATTGGCTAATTTTATATGCATTTTTAAAGTTTTTCCTGTTGATTACCATGGTGTGTAATTACTCACAGAAAAGGAACATTGTCTAAACTTTGAAACATTTTATAAAAATCTGAAGTATTTTTGTAAATTGGTTTTGAGTTATTCTTCTGAGTGTGTCCACATTTATTGATGTTGTTAGTACAACAAATGCTTAGCACAAATCCTAGATTAGCCTAACTGCTCACCCACACTACCACAAAAACACAGCATTAGGGTGGTCTGCTTTTTTACCTCTGGATACCAAAATGGGATTGTTTGGACTCTGCACAGTGCACATCATTTGCGTACAGTATATGGACAGCCAGCCTCCTACACCCTTGTCTTAGATCCAGGTGGGTCCAGATTTTTCTGGATAAATGAACACCATCGCCCAGCCTTATTCTAACCCAAATGTCGGTAGGAAGAAGGGTCAGAGCCTGCAACAATGGGTGAAGAATTTTACAGCTGACAAGTTTGCTCCAGAGCTTTCCTCTATTCAATCGAATGCAACTTTATAATCTATAACACAGACATTTAGGGGCTGTCTGCATTTCTTGTGCTGATCAAACAGTGATAGAGCCAATAAACTGTATGTGGCTCCTACACCTCTTACAGACCCTGCTTGGTTGAACAGGATCAAATACCCATGATAAAACTGAGATGCACTGTTCCAAAAGGAAAGACTCCGCACTACCTATGAGGGTGGGGGGATCTTCTTAGTCCCCACAAGCTTTAACTTTTTAGGAACAATAGCCCTCACTCACCATTAGATGACATTCTTCATCATCAGGCCACGCTCCTCGCAAGGCTGGCACTGCAATGCCTGGCTGGCCCTGATAGGGGGCTTTTGCCAGAGACAATTGCCAGTAGTGAGTGGATGTGTGAGGGGCTGGATAAAAATGTTAAAATTGGCTTTTGGTGCCGAAGAAAAATGTCTTTACTGTAACCTGACACCTATGCAAAGATTGAAAAACAAGAAAAGAGAAAAACAAAGAATATGATGGTCCGGTTCCCTACAAAAAATGTAAGTGTATGTCTACTGCTCCAATTAATGACATATGTAGGAAGAAACTGTGTGGGTGTATTTCCTACACTACAGAACTAATGGTCATGGTCAATGTGTTTCTCACCTAAACAAGTCTCACCGATCCAGTGACGATTCATCAGGACCTATTGTAACTCCTAACCCTCACTAACAGAGTAAAATACTCCTTGCCTATTTGTGTAAGAGATAACTGAAATCTGACACTGAGGTTGTGTGCTTCTGAATGTGGAGACCCTCTTAGATCAGGTATACGGACCCCTTGAGAATTGCAGGGATACTGGCTGCTCCTCTGTCAAAGCAATTTGTGTTCAGAGCGCTGTAGTCAATACGACCTACTCCATCTCCAAGCTCTCTGAGGCCTACATTGGAATGATGAAATTTTGAGGATCTCACACTGTCTTTGTTTAAGAAGAAGTGGTCTTTTCCAGCTGCACCATGCTGTCAGGTTGGCCAAAGTGCTTTGAGAGATGTATGTATTAGCTCTCTTCTTGGATATTAACTGTTGCTTTGATTGTTGACATGTTGTTTAGATTATTAACTGTTTTCCAACATTTATCATATTTATTTTCACTTAAGTCATATAATACGTTGGTGCATAGATCATTGTTGGCCTCCTCTTTCTGAACCCACCTGCAATTTTTGTAGGTAGGCTTTGCTTCTATCAGCTTAGCTTTCAAGGAATTGTCATTTGAAGCTTTCTTGTGAGCCCAAAGGGCTTGGTTGCCAGTGCTTTAAGTCTTTTATTTTGCTGTGAGTATTGGTCTGTACTGCTCTTTGTTAGTTGTCAGTATTTCTTTCTGGGAGCAACCATTGGGTGAAAAATTGGGAACTAAATTGGTAACTTGTACTGTGGGGGGCACTCCCCTCCGTCATAAGACCGAAGAATGTGCTTTTTGCTAGGTCAGACAAACCATGATTTTTGCTAGAAGATCTTTGCTTGATATGTATCATGTGAGTGCTGCAATGTGTTGCTCCATCTTGTGAATATTAGCCTGGGGTAAAGGTGAGGCAAAGTTCCAAGTTGTCAGGGAGACCAGATCCTCGGGGTATGCGCACGTTCCCAACATGTCCACCACAAGACAGCTCCAATACTCTGATTAGAATGTCACAGAGTCTAAGAGAGTCCAAGTGGGGAAAAGGGGATTAGGAAAGGAACATCTGGGAAGGAGACCTGTAGGAAGCAAAAAGGTTAAACAACACAACTTCAGAATAAAATCACATTTAGGTTCATAAAACTCTCTGTTGAATCCAGAGTTCAATGATACTTAGAACATGAAGGAACACTCTGTTGAATCTAGAGTTCAATGGTACTCGGAACATGAAGTAACACTCTGCTGAATCTAGAGTTCAATGGTACTCGGAACATGAAATAACACTTTGTTGAATCTAGAGTTCAATGATACTCGGAACATGAAGTAATACTTAGACTGTAAAAACATGAATGGCCTAGCACTAGACTCTAACTAGGCCTCAATAAATCTAGGTACCTGGAAAGGAATCAAGAATGGTTAATACAGTGTTTCATAGGGACTTTTCATGAGTTGTAACATACTGTCTAGGAATATAAGAACCTTCTAGAACAATGTCCCAGAACAAACACTGCCTCATTACATGAGGACAAAAGGCAATCCAAACATTCCCTGGAAAACAACAGGAATTGCACTAAGGACTTAACATGCACATAGATTATAACATCTTGAATTTTACACCTCTGCAGAAAATTCAAGGGCCCTGGATAATTGTTTGCACTTCAGGAAAAACTACACATCAAAGTGTTGATTGCCATAAAATGATCACACACATTGTAAGCGATCTGAACATCAAGACTTAAATGCGGGACATGAATCGCGCGTCTTGCCAATTCGAATGTCACCATGCAAATGCCAAGAAATGGTTGCGCACAATGAATATCAAGAGTTAAATGTAAGGGATGAATCGCGCGTCTTGCCGATTCGAATGTCACCATGCAATTGTCAAGAAATGGTTGCGCACAATGAATATCAAGAGTTAAATGCAAAGGATGATCTGCGCGTCTTGCCGATTCGAGTGTCACCATGTAAATGCCAAGAAATGCTTGCGCACAATGCATATCCAGAGTTAAATACAAGGAAACGAATCGCGCATCTTGCCGATTCGATCGCCACCATGTAACTGCCAGGAAATGGTAGCGCACAATGAGTATCAAGAGTTAAATGCAAGGAAACGAATCACGCGTCCTGCCGATTCGATTGCCACCATGTAACTGCCAAGAAATGGTAGCGCACAATGAGTATCAAAAGTTAAACATGAGAAATGAATTGCGCGTCTTGTCGATTCGAATGCCAATATGCAAATGCCTAGAAATGGTCGCGCACACTGTTGCCGACCCGAATCTTAAAAGTCAAATGCCAGAAATGAATTGCGCGTCTTGCCGATTCGATAATCAGGCAATGCCTGAACCATGTAAATGCCAGAAACCAAGAGCACATTCTCACGCACAAGGAAAAATCTCCCAAAATGAAAATTAGGCCCAAGAACTCGAATGCCTTCGAAAACGGGATCGGGGGCCCAGCCTGACCTCCGTTTTACCGCCCTGATCAAGGATCACCAATACAAATGAAGGGCAAGGCCTGGAAGATCAAAGTAGGCCTCCGGAACAGGAGCTCAGGAAGTTGCTGCTGCTCTGCACCGGGATCTCTGAATAGTGAGCACGTGGAGCTGGGCTGGCTCCCTTATATAGAGTCTGGCCCATCCCACAAACCACACCCAGTCATGCTGCAGAGAAAGCTTCTAGAAGGCCCTGGAAAGGGACCACACCCTGACACACTCTGGAAGCCTGTAGCAATACATTGCAAATGAATAGTATTTACAAGCACCTTGAATATAAGTCTTCAGGATTAAACTCTGCAATGCAAAAGGTTAAACAACAGCATATCAACATAATGCATGAATTACGTTATCTCATAAGTGCTGGGTTTTTGGATTCCAGTTGCCCGTAGAGCGCACACTGCCCTGATGTTGACACAAGCAGAATAAGATGGGTGAAAAGCACAGTGAAGTCTATCAAGGAGCAGGTTCTCTGATTCTGAAATGTAAAGGAGGGAGGTTGGTCGGGCTAGAAGTGACCATTGATAACTCTTCAGCTGAAATACTCTAGTTCCTTAACACGTTTGTAGTATTGCACTACAGTTATAGTGCTGTGTATTTTATAATTATGTAGTATGTTGTTATATATCTCATGATGTTGTTTGGATAAAACGACTTTGCACCGGTGAACCTCATTTCGCTTTCAACGCAAGGGAGGACCTACTTCATTTTGGCGACGATTGGCTGTTTATTCCCACGTTGTGCTTTACACCTTAAGGAGAACTCTAACTATGCAGATCGGAACAAAGATAAAATCGCTACCAAGGTACTGCTACGTTCATGATATGTGTACAATAATTATTTTTATTAATTTGACGCAGCAGCGTTTCCTCCTCCACGTTATTTAATGTTGCTTAGCAACGGAATTTCAAAGTCGTGGCTGCTTTCACAGGTCTTACGTTCAGCTTTCAGCAGCGCGCGATCACTGCTTAGCAACTAACATTGCTTAGCAACTGACTTTGAGCTTTCCAGCGGCTGCCAATAATATTACGTTTTTCTACAGCGAGCGATCTCTGCCCTTCAGCGAGCTACTGGTTACTTAGTAACCGAAGCTAACAAGATCGGATATGCACAGGGATACACTGTTGCATCGCAACGTCTGCTCCTCTGACCCTTCAGATTCACTAACATTTTCTAGCAACAGTTTCAAACTATCTCTTCTCCATGTACTGCATCAGCTTTTAATACTTCCTCGCTAATTTTTGTCATAACTCGAACATCTCGACAACCTCAACGCCATCACAGTCCTCCCTGGATACAATGTTGTGATAATATTTGAGAAAATTTTAAGATTTGAGTTCTATATTCAGACATGCAAAATAGTTCTCAACTGCCTTTCTTTTTATCTATTCCAGGTGAACCATCCATTCCATGGCAAAAATGGAAAAAAGTTTTTTTAACTTACCTAAAAACTTGCGGTGGCAACTTCACCGCTGAAAAGAAAACATCTGTTCTTCAGCATTGTTTAGGTGCAGAAGGCCAGGATATTCTAGAAGGAGACTCTTCTTTAAACGAATTTGAAGAAGCATTGCTCAAACTAGACAGACAGTATTTACCAAAGGTTTTGAGCATTCTTCAAAGGTTCTACTTTGGGAAGTGTAAGCAAAGTGATGAGGAGTCGATCGAGAATTATGTAACGAATCTTCGTAAACTAGCTGCGCTTTGCAACTTCGGTGCCAACAGTGATTAACAAATTTGCGATCAATTTATACTTGAATGCTAAATTGACAAGGTCAGGGAGGCACTTTGGTCGAAAAGTGATCCTACTTTGGATGAGGTTTTACAAATTGCTAAACAAATTGAATCCGAATCCTGCATTGAGAACTTAAAGAAATCTAAGAGTTCTACCTCCGTCCAAAAGATTGATTCTAAGTCTAAAGCAACCTCTAACAGAAAACAAAAAACTAAAATGTTATGTTTTAGGTGTGGGTCACCTACACATTTAGCCAACTGCAAAGAATGTCCTGCTTTTTCAGCAATTTGCAACAGGTGTAGTAAAAAGGAGCACTTTGCTAAGTACTGTAAATCTTCTAACAAGGGTAATGTAAAACGTAATGAAGTAGTGTGTGACTTTGATGACCAAGAATTTATTTTACAGGTTGTGAACGACGTAAATTGTATATCTGCAATTCATTGTGATTACCCAATGGATATGGTTGAAGTCAATGGAACTCTAATTTCCATGATGATGGACTCTGGAGCAAAATTATCCCTCATTTCTGAAGTAGACTTTAAGAACCTTTTTGAAGGAACAGTGACACTGCAAGAACCTGACGTGACTCCTTATTCTTATGGTGGTAGACCTATACAATTAAAAGGGTACTTCAATGCACGTATTCAGTTCAAAGGCAATGAAACTTTAGGCAAAATTTATGTTCCGGTTGTAGGAGACACCATCTTGAGTTGGCCTCACCAAAAACAGTTGGGAATAATCTTAAATCCCAATGCTGTTCCTCAAGTACAAGTACAAAAAGTTTCAAACCTTGAACATGACTTGTGGGTTGAATTTTCCGATGTCTTTAATTCCAAGATAGGGTGCATCAAAGGATACAAGCATCGCATTGTGCTGAAGTCCAGCGCTCAACCTACTGCTTGCAAATTAAGGAATGTTCCCATCAATCTACATGACAAAGTGAAGTTAGAACTTCAAAGACTAAAAGATGATGGAATCATTGAAGAAGTCGAGGCAGCTCAATGGATTGCTCCGATCGTAGTAGCTACCAAACGTTCTGCGATGTACGGCTATGCATAGATCTTCGCAACCTCAATAAGGAAATCGTCGAAGATAGATTTCCACTATTCAGTATTTCTGAAATGATTAGTTCATTAGGCAATGCAAAATTTTTCTCTACACTTGATCTAACTTCTGCGTACCATCAAGTACAATTGACGGAAGATTCTAAGCTGCTGACTTCCTTCATTATGCCAGTTGTTGTCTTCAAATTCTGCAGAATGCCATTCGGTCTCTGTTCGGCAGCTGCAGTATTTCAAAGACTAATGAGTAAGATGTTAGGAGGTGTTGAAGGTGTATGTTTCTTTCAGGATGATGTCCTGATCTTCACTGATACCATAGAACAGCAAGAAAAGAAAATTAAGGATGTCCTCAATGTTTTTAGATCAAATGGCGTAACCTTGAAGAAGGAAAAGTGCAAAATCCTAAAGTCAGACATTGTATATTTGGGTCATGTTATTTCCGGCAATGGAGTAAAGCCTAGAGATGATTTAGTCCGCTTAATTGTATGCTTGTCCACTCCAGAAAAGAAAAGTGACGTTCAGGTGTTCTTAGGTATGGCAGAGTTCTATGCTAAGTATATCCCTGATTTTGCAAAAAGGTCAAGTTCCATTAGGAATTTGCTTAAAAAGTATTCAGAATTTTTGTGGACCAATGAGTGTGAGTTAGAATTTCAAGATCTGAAGACTGCATTATCCTCAGCCCAATCTCTTCAACCTGGTTTAACCTGTTATCTCACAACTGATGCTTCAGACAAAGGATTAGGGTGTGTTTTGAAGCAGATAAAAGGTGATGAGACTATTATTATAGCGTTTGCTTCACGTACTTTGCGAGGTGCTGAGTTCAAGTATTCCACCATAGAGAAAGAAACGCCAGCAAGATATTGGGCGATTAAGAAGTTCAAACAATTCCTTTGGGGTGTTCAGTTTGAAGTACATTCTGACCACAAACCTTTGCGAGAACTATTTGAGAAAAAGGGTCTTGATAATGTCTCGTCTCACATTTGTAAGCCGGTCATAGCTCTACAAGATTTTCAGTTTGTAGTTAAGTATGTTCCAGGTTGTGAAAACAAAACTGCAGATTATCTGTCTAGGATGAGTCCAGAGAATGTCTCTGCTGATTCTGGTACTGATTCATGGTGGGTTGACAAGTAACTGAAAGTGTGTACTGTTATTGAAGGGTGCATATCAGAACAAGAATGGTTAGATGGGATGACTAAGGATGAAGAATTATTGAAAATTAGTGATTTGCTCATGTCAGGAAAGTTGGAGAACTACAATGATGATGCAGTTTTGCCTTTCAAGAAAATTTGGTCAGAACTTTCTGTATCCAATGGCCTGTTGCTTAGAGGATGTAAGTTAGTGCCTCCCTCTTGTCTGCGTGAACATCTCCTCAATCTTGCACATTCTGGTCATCAAGGGATCAGTAAGACTAAGGAAAGAATGAGAAATACGTATTGGTGGCCAGGTATGAACTTAGCTTTAGAAAGGAAAGGTAGGGAGTGCGTGGAGTGTAGGTTAGCAGATAAAACCTTAAAAGTCAGGACACAACCTGTAGTACTTAAAGACATTCCCAAAGAAGTTTGGGAGGAAGTGTCCATTGACATCATGGGACCGATTTCATATGGTTCTGTTTCCAAATACGCTGTTGTACTTATGAACATGTTGTCTAGGTGGCATGAAGTATTGATTACGTCCGAAATTACTTCCAAAACTGTTGTAGATTTCCTCATGAATGTTTTTGGTAGGGAGAGTAATCCTAGATTCATTTTATCTGACAATGTGTGTGACTTCTTTTCTTCTAGGGGTATAGTTCATAAGAAGTGCGCCTTGTACCATCCGGAAACTAATGGGATGGTAGAACGCTTTAACAGAACCCTAAAAGAGTCTATTCAGCTAGCGTAGGTGGTTGGAGTTAGTTGGGAAGAAATTATTAAGTCCAAAGTAGAAGAATACAGATTTACACCGCATTCCAGTACGAACCAGTCTTCTTTTGTATTGTTCAGGAAGAAAGTTCCTCACACACATCTTAGTCCACCATGGGTTAAAAAGTTTCTTAAAACTGATTTTGATCAAGAAGCTATTAAGAATGAGGCCATCAAGAAAGACTTGCACTGTCAGAGTCGGAGAAAAATGATATATGATGCCCGCAAAGCTGTTAAAGAGAAAGAAGTACATAAAGGTGATAGGGTCAAAGTCAAATTACCTGTGAAAACTAAATCTGGAATGTCAGGTTTTAGTAAAATACATCGAATTGTAAAAGTGTTCAGAGGAGCGGTTAAACTTGATGATGGTCGACTCTGGAACCTTAACAGAATTGTAGTTGTGTAACTTTATGTGTTGTGTTTGCTGGGAAGGGAGGTAGTGTAGTATTGTAGTATAGTTATAGTGCTGTGTATTTTATAATTATATAGTATGTTGTTATACATTTCATGATGTTTAGTTGTAATTGGTATGTTCCATTTCTTCCCCTGGATTCCTCTGTAATCATCTGTCTGGAATTCTGAGAGTGTTCTGGGAGACAGTTGACAGTAGCATCCGGGAGCTGGAGTGGATGGAGTTATCCTTTCTCCCCTACTACTAACTTGAATAAAAGTCTGGATAAAACAACTATGTACCGGTGAACCTCATTTCGCTTTCAACGCAAGAGAGGACCTACTTCAACGTTCCCTACTTTTTTTGTCATGTTCAAAGCCGAAATTTTGAGTTTGTTCCTGGACCGACCAATATACATTTTGGCTGGATAAAATCTTGCTGAGACCCCTACAACTTCATGTTAAAGTCTCCTGAGAGAAATATACTAGTCAACTACGGCCCAAATTGGAAATCGTGGATTTCCTGTTTTAGGTGGTCGATGGCTGTTTTCTTAGTTGCCACTTTGGGTGTTATATAAATATTCATGAGCACCAAATGAAGAGACCTTAAACTTTATTTACAATTAGTTTGTACTATTTGCAAACCATTCCATGCTGACATTTCAATGTGTGGCTGCCTTTCAGCGTGGCCTTTATGTATATTGCCAGTCCCCCACAATGTCACCTGTAGGTAAATTATTTTATTGCCAGAACTGAAAAGCACATGCAATCTGGAATTGAAGGGGCATGCTCTACCCGTGTTTATTGTAGAAGAAATATTTGGAATGACATCAGAAGTCCTAGGGTTTCGCTGTTGGCTAGCTTGTCTGATAAGCCATTGATGTTCTATGAACAGTTCTAAACTGTGCCTGCCGACAGCATTGGTGCTGCTGCCTTAGGACCAGTTCATGCTTGTTTTGTAGAATTATTCAAGTCACCAGGAACCCATCTCCAATCGTGATCATTGACTGGCAATCTTTTAGTCAGCTGTCTAGGTGGGCGGTCGAAAGAGCTGGAGGTCCCAGGCAATTTGCTCGGTATTTTTTAAACTGAGCGTATGCCATACAAGCATTGAGGACTGTTGGGTTTTTTGTTCTTCGCACGCATGACTGGAAAATGGGGGTAAGCTTATTCTTGATAGGGGAACCTGTCTCTGCTGCCCCCACACCTTTTTTGCTGCTGCAGAAGGCATCCACAACACATTGGTAGTTTCGCTGATGTGACCTACAGAGGGTGCCAAAAACGCCACAGAAGCAATGTTGAGGTTGAACACAGCTCATTTATTTCAGGAATTTGGCACAGTAGGCGGAGAATATTCCCCCAGTTCAGCAAGTCAAAATGGCCTCTCGATTGGTACTCCTGGTAAATTGTGATTACCAGGCTGTTGATTATGATGTATCACGAGACAGAGCATCTGGGGTAGTAGGGATGTGCTGGCCAAATTGAGCCTTTTTATGTATGAAGTAGAAGCCTGAGGTCTCACAACGTTGTTCCAGTTGTCGTTGGTTGAGTATTGCTCAAAACTACCAAATGGCAGGTCATTGCCTGGTTGTTCATGGGGCTACATTGTAATATTTGTCAGTTTCTATTCAGCATCTTCAAGGAACGCTGTTGCTCCCTTGGGAGGGTAATCGGTGCCACTATTTGGATTCATGGATTGTCGTGGCTGAGTTTCATCTCTACCTGGTTTTGCCATTTCATTTTGCAACTTGCTGCATGGTAGCTCTGGTGGACTGATGTTTGTCACTTGCTTTGTTGAAATAGTATTTATTGATGACAGATCCCTCTAGGTTTGCTATGTGTGATTCCAATCAATTGTCTGCACAAGAGTTTTTTTTTTCTTCTGCTTTGCCCTCCATGGAGTTTTGAGTATCAGAGTTTCCTTTTTGAATTGAAGTAGGATGGTCCGAGCCAGGGCTGGTCTTATTTGATTGCTTCTCCGCAATAATGTTACTTCACAAGTTAGGATTAGAGCTGGAGTTGGTGAAAAAAAAGTAAATATTTATTTGCACAACTAGATTGGCTTTCTTCTTTTGTGCCTTTGATCACTTTTTCTTACAATAATCTTTGGATGTTAAAACAGGAAGTAATTGTAGGTCCTGACTCTCTTCCTTAGTGTTTCTTTTGGGTCCAGGAGTGGAGCCAACAGCAGGGGCATGATCTATTAGTATTGCTGAGATGTTCTTCTGCAAGGCTGCGATACTTGCAGGAGCTTGAGACGGAATTCTGGCAGTCCCTGACAGTGCATTCCATAGTCTCAGGTGCCAGAAGGCCCTTGAGCATGCACTCAGTGGTCTCCGGTGCCTTGGGGGGGAGCAGCCTGTGAAGGTTCTGTTGAAACTTGATCGGCTTAAGTTGTGTCTGATTTAAAAGACCTGGCTGGACTACCAGCTGCAGAACCTTCTTGAGCCTTCTTGAGATCAGTGGGGATGGAGCTTAGGGCTGGGAGTTGTATTCCAATTTCTTTAAAATTGGGGAGCAAATACAGTCAGGACATATAGTTTTGCTGTCTTTTGTGCTGTGATTATGAGGTTGTTTATGCTCGCTATCTTAGTGTTGATACCAGAAATAAAGACTGCCAAGGTGCTTAATAGTATAATCTGTGTATCCATTTTCACAGACTGATAATTTAAGGCCTCGATGGTTGACTGCAAAGTTCATAGAAGAGCTGCTCAGATGTCTGCAGGCTTGGTTGCATTCTGAGCAGTGCTGGCTGAGTCCCGTCCTTGATTCTCAGTTTGAGTGGGTTTAGAAATAACTGGGTTGGTACTGCCGTATGAGGTGATCATTGCTTCCCCTTCATCTGAATTAGGAAAAAACGTAATGTGACTTGATAGTGTAATAGGGGACGCTGATTTTGATGGACTTGCCAAGTGAGAACTGCTAGTTTTGGTCTTGGAGCTAATATGTTTGACTGGTGGAGATGCGATTGTACTGTAATTACTTGCTTGCACAAGAGCCTTTTGAAGAGTAGTTTTTCAGGGTGGAAAGAGATCGTTGTATCATTTCAAATTCCAGGGCTTTGACAATGAGGGAGAGGTTGTCGCAGCCAGACAGGTGCATTAAGACATCTTTATTAACAGAACCTATGTGTACTTGAACAGTGACAGTAAGTGTTGGGTCCCCTCCGTCGTGTTGATTTTTGAGGCACAAGGATGTTTTTTCTGACCTTAGGGAGTCTGGGCTAGGAATAGTAATTGTGTACACAATGTTGTGATCATTGGTTGTGGATTTCTTGGCTACCTATTGCTCTCTACTTCTGTTAGATGACTTACAGGGTGTAGGTTGCTTTAAGTCAGGGTTGTCAGACCAGTCAGTGATGTCTTGCGAGAGAGCAAATGAGGCAATTTGTTTAATAATACTTGGTTCCAAGGGAGAATGCACACCTGGAATGCTTGTGTTGGATGTGAAACTTGCTGCAGCTTGGTCTTTTAGATAGAAGAATTTGGTATGAATTTGAGGTTAATGTTTTCTATCTTTTTGTTGAAAGGGGATGCCCTCCATGCTAGGGTGATTCAGTGGCGCTTGAGAGGAGGACATTATATCGACATTAGGGCCACAGTGGCTTGACAGACCAGCAATGGCTACCTCATTTTTTTACTGCACCACTAGCTGGGGCATGCTTCCTTTTTGGACTTGTCACTAGAAGGAACCTCTTGTTCTTCCTGATCTCATATAATATTTAAGAGCTAAATGAACCATTGGGTAGTATACCTATTTGTGCATGCTACCAGATGCTAGTAAGTGTTGAGAGCGAGGGGAGGGAGATTTAATTAAGAGCAGACTAGTTCTGGGCTGGATGTAGGTCAGGAGGAGTGAGCTGCACAGATAGGCGCAGGTGAATGTGAATGGACATTGGAGCATAGGACTTAAAAGGGGGGAAGTGGTGTGAAAGATTAAACAAGTGAGTGGTTATGCATTGGAAGGGCACAAGCCACACCGATCTAATACTGGCCACTTCCACCCTTCGGACAGTCAAACGCATCCCCTAGGGCCTCTCCTTGGTACCACACTTTATCCTCAGCACACCACTCCAGGCTCCATACACTTCTCTGCAGGCCAGCCCTGCGTGGTACTTGGCTTCACTTCTCTCAACAGGGTGCACCGAAGATAGTTGATTCCACAGGTGGATATTGCGGAAAACAGGTTATGTCAAAAGTCCCAGGGAGAGGGAGATTAGAAAGGTAATGACGTCTTGCTTAAGTTGTTTCAGTTGCTGCTGATGGTTTTGAGAAACTGCAGGAGACTGTAGAAAGGCTTCCAAGAGGGCTGAGTGGGGGAGCACACCAGGAACCTAGCCTAGCCAGCTCCCCCTCACTCCGGCTCTAGTCTAGGGCTGTAACTCTAACGTCACAGCCACACTCGCATCACCTCTGAACACCTGCCTCCCGGTTTGCCGACGTGGCTCTGCCACCTCTACCACCTATGGGCCTGTAGCGACCGCAGGGGCCAGAAGGAGGCTGGGAAATGGAAGCCTGCACAGGCCAATCTTACCCCCAGTTCTGACTTGCTGTGGCACATTTGGGAACCTGCTCTGGCTGGGCTCGCTCACTCGCTCTGGAGGACCCGCAATCCTCCTTTCAGCGGGCCATGACCAGCACATTGACAGCTTACCTCTTGGCTTATGTTGGCTTCATGACTCCGGGTGCCCCCGAGTTGGTTACAGTGGTAAGCAGTGGTGCCCAGCGCTGGATGAGGCTTGGGGATGTTTCAGATGAGAGCGGGTGGGTGCGGACTCAGGGGAAGGCTCGTGCACGAGCATGTTAGGTCTTGTACCACACAGAACAGAATTTATCTCAGATGTACCACAGACCTATATCTGGGGAAGCACTGTGCACAATGCAGAATGCCATTGAAGGTAGAACATCTGGATATACTGAGCCAGTTAAAATGCTTGACGTGGGTTTATATTGTGTTCCTATTGCTGAGCATGCAGTAGTTGTCTTGCAGCAGAATTTTGGATTCTTTACAATTTACAAAGTAAGAAGAGTGATGTACGGAGGTACAGTTGATTACTAAATTATACTTGTGGGATCAAGCAAAGGCCGGAGGTCATAATCACTCCAAGATTTCTACTTCACTTTATATCAGTAGTCAGGCTGTAAATTGTTGCAAATGGCCCTTTCTGCAGGGTTCTAATCAACTTTTTGCCTTTCTCTTTCTACTTTTATGACCATCTTTTTATTGGCCTTAGGACTCTGAGCACTTTACCAATGCTGACCTGTGATAAAGTGAAGTGCATGTGTTTCTCCCCTAAAGCATGGTAACATTGCTGTATCCACAGTTGGCATATATAATTTACATGTAAGTCCCTTGTAAAGTGGTATACTATATGCCCGGGGATTGTAAATTGAATGCTACTGGTGGGCCTGCAGCATTGATTGTGCCTCCCACTTAAGTAGCCCTGTAAACATGTATCAAGCCTGCCACTGCACAGCCTATGTGTGCAGCCTCACTGCCACCTGACTTGCCAAGCCTAAACGCCCCTTTTCTTACATATAAGTCAACCCTAATGTAGGCCTTAGGCAGCTCATAGGGCAGCATGTCATGTAAGTAAAAGGCAGGACATATACGTTTAAGTTTTCATGTCCTGTTAATGAAAAACTCACAAAGTCTTTTTTCATTACTGTGAGGCCTGCCCCTCTCACAGGCTAGCAACGGGAATTCGTTGTAATACACTTAAGCTGTAATTCCTGATCTGAGAGAAGTAGCTGCATCATGTGTAGTACCATTGGAATTCTAATGCTAAATCCTCTTTAATGGTAAAGTTGGATTTATCATTACTATTTTAGAAAAAACACTTTTAGAAAGTGAGCATTTCTCTGCACTCACTGCCCTGTGTGCCTACAGCCTATCTTCATTACACATCGTTCTTGGGCTTTAGTTGACAGCTACAATTGTGCATTCCCTTCACACGCCCACAATACAGGATACTCAGCTGCATCTGCATTCATCTGCATACTGATGGGTCTTCCTGGGGAGGAGGTTGGGAAGGGTTTCCACTTAAATCTCAAAGGGTGGTGGCTAGAGCCCTCACAAAGGGGCTGATCGCCTCCCACTGGTAGTCTGGAGCCTAGGCTGACCTGAAAGGAGGACCTGTGTACTTCAGAAGAATCCTTTACAGCCATCCTCCACATCAAATGCACTTTCTTGTATCAGTACTAGGTCCCTGACCCACTCAAGGCAGTACACCTCTGGATTCAAGAAAACTCTGCTGGAGTAAAGACTGCTGTGTGCAAGGATTGCCCCTTTGCCAGGCTGACTGTTTCCAGGGACTGCTGCTCTGCCCTGTTGTGCCGCCCAGCTGCCTACGGATTGCTGGGTTGACCCTGCAAGTGGCCTAATTTCAGCCTTTTCCATTGTATCAAACTACACGCGGCCTCATCGCAGCTGTTACCATTAAGCATCAACCTACAAGCAGCCTCATTGCAGCCGTCGTCGCTATGCATCAACCTGCAAGAGCAGAAACCGTGAATCGGCTTCCCTTTCTGCTTGCCAGCCTGCTCACACCAAAACTTTGATGTGGCCCCACTTCAGTGGCCATGAACCTCACACAGATTCTGTTGCAGGCCCCCTCAGTTTGCATCCCGCGCTGACCAGGCAACTAAGATGCGCTGCCCGCGCTTGTCTTCCTTGGCTCAGGCACCCCCCCATGCTCTCTGTCACAGCACCAGCTGCCGTAATACCACCTGCCTCTCCTGATATATGTAGACCTGAATGGCATGAGGGCTTCTGCTGTACTCCCTGCACATTGAGAGACAATCACCATCTTTAACTTTCATCCAATTCTTGGGTCAGTCCTAAATTAACCCAACACCTCTTTGCTGCATTCATTGCAGAGCGACACACAAACTTCCCTCTACTAGTGTAAAGGCTCTAAGACGAGCCCCATATTAAGTGTGCATATTCAATACTTTTAAAAAGGAAATTCTTATTAGATGTTCTAATGTATTGGTCACGATTTGTTCAGATAAAGAAGCTCTATATTTTATATAAACCTGTGTGCTGTCTTTTTGTAGTGTTGTCCCTCTATTTACTATGAACGTATTACACAAGTACTTTTCACACTGCATTCTAAGTGAAGCCTGCCTGCTCTGTGGCAAGCTACCAGAAGGTGAGCACAGGCTAATTTTTGTTATGTAAGTGACTTGGCGTGACTAGGATTGTGGTCCCTACTTGGACAGGGTGCATACCTCTGCCAACCAGAGGCCCAATATCAAACACTAGTCCTCTGGGCCAGATGGTTGTAGGTTGGTATTTTCTCCCTAGTCCACGAGTTTCTGCACTGCGGACTCAAAACCTGTTTCTTGTGCATTAATTAGAATGCCTTCTAATCTGTGTTTTCTCTATTAACACTATAGCCTGATCCTGTAGCTTGCTATTTTGGAGATCATATTGGCTGTATACAAGAGAATTTGCCTGCTTCATTTACATCTGGCTGTTTCTTTATACTAGCTCACAATTGGAAATAAATCTCGCTAGAGGTTCAATAAAAACAGTAAATAGTAAGGGTGACAAAGATCATTCTTTGCTAGTGCACCTTTCAGTGGATATTTCATTGGCTTTACTCCCACCCAGTATTAAATCTGCGGTGAAGCCTTGACAGGGGCTCCTAAGTACTCTGATGAACTGGATTGGGAAGTTCATTTTTTCCAGTATTTTGAATAAGTATTTCCAGTTCACCAGATCAAAAGCCTTATCAGCATCTAAAAATCATACTGGTAGTGGATTGTTATGTACTTCAGCATAGTCTATGGCCTCCCAGAAATGCTGAATACGTGCATCTACATTACTTCCTGCAATGTATGACATCTAGTTAGGTCCAGTCGAGCTGTCTAAGCTTTAATAAATGTTGTATATTATGCAAAAGACCTATGTCAGCTACATTTTTCCAGGCTATTGTATGCTATCTCCAATTGAAGAGCAAGAACATAAATGTAGATTTCAGCCAGCACCTCAACCTCTCTTGGGGCTCTTAGTGATAGTGATTATAATACTTAATTGTTGCCCAGGTCTCAATTACCTAGAAGGGTTTGCAGTGTTCTTCTTGATCCTCTGGTTTTAACTTCGCTAGCTACTCTGGCTTTTGTGCAAAACCTCCCTCTTTCCTTTTCTGAGTGGATCAGTGTTTCCTTTAGAGAATTATTTTCCAGGCCAAATATGTTTCTGTTGTGTTAATATGGTCAAATGCCTTTTCGTTGATTGCCTGATTATTCAAAATTGCCTTCTTTTTTCTAAAATCTTTAATATTTTTACTCAAGCTGTTCAGTATAGTTAATTTCTTCTGGTGCGGGAACCTGTGCCATATATGTCTGCATTTTATTGAAGTCTCCTTCTTTGTCTATTTCTTGTTTATTAATCAAAATGATTTGGCCATCAAGACACCTCTTTCATAGACTTTGAAAGCCTACCACCCCATGCATGTACTTGCTGATCCTATATTTATGTCAATGAATTTCTGAATCCACAATCCACATCCTTTCTATACTTCTTGTTCAACACAGTTGATTTCTAACAATTCCCAAGACTTAGTTTGCATATAACATGATCTGTTAAGAAAATAATATAAATTGGGGCATGGACATTTAATTGTTTGTTGAATTAAAAATATAATAATTTCACTTTTTGTATTTGCAACTGTAAATCTGAGCTCCCTCTGGTGCATCACACACCAATAGACCCATAAATCTCTTGGAGTAATTACATTGTTTCACTCATCTCAGTGTTCCTTTTTAATGACCCAGCCTTTCCTATGGATTTCCTGCCCATTTCTTGAAAAATCACATTGAACCACCCTCCCTTCCAAGATTATAAGGGAGGGGCAGTCTGTTAATTCTACCAGGAGCTGCTTCAAAGCAGCTGGGTCATCGTTAATTGGGCCAAAATAATATCTTACTGTTACTTGTCAACCCTCGCTTTTGCACCTGAAAAAAGCACATCTACTTAAGCTATTTTGTTAGCCTTTCACGATTGTCACTCCTTATTTTTCTCATCATTTATATGTCTTTGACTGCTGTAGACACACCTGATTGTCATACATCTGGAACTCAAGAATATGTAAACAGTGATTGGTTTATTGCTGCATAAGGAAGTTTTCTTTAAGAAATAATCTCAGCTTTGGGCCTGATTTAGATCTAGGCGGAATCGGTCCACATTTGTTTTTCCAACAGATTTTCCATGCGCTGTCTTGGTGGTCCACCTGCCGTATTAAGATCGTGGCGGTCCCACAGACGATAGACAGCCCGAGTCCCACAGACTCTGCCAGAAATCTCCACCTATGTCGACGGTGCAATTGGATACAGTGGCTAGCCGCAGGACTCCAGCCACTTTTCCCGCTGAGCAGATTGCGATCTGCCTTTCTGCCAAGACAACTGTAGAGGTGTTACCTCCACACCTGAGCTGGTGGATTGGAAAGGAAATGAGGTCAAAACCTATCTTTTTTACCTTTTCCACTTCCTTTTTTGACTGGACCCGACTGGACAAGACCTACCGTTGCTTCTACCACTGGACCATGGAGAAAACATGACTCTGTGATCACCAAACTCAAAGGTAAGCATCACATATAACTAGTGAACGTTGTTTGATCACTTAACAGTAATATTTTTTTTAAGCAAGTTAAATAAAATGATGACATGCACATTTGCCCTAGCATCCAAGTTCCTATTGGTGAATGCTCTCCATTCGACCACTGAAGAAACTTCTTAGGCTCTCTTCACAAGATGAACAGATGGATACCCCATTACTATTCTTTACCCAGAAGAAAATGAGAAACCTTAGCTCGTTCATACCAGTTTTAGCCACTGCTTCCAAGTTTCTGCTTATAATTTCATCATCATGATCGTGTTTTATTGTCCATTTAACCTCCACTAAATAGTGACATTTTCACAGCCTAAAGTATTATTTAGTTTTAAACTCATTAAACCATTTAGACTTTTTAAAACTTCAGAAAACGTTTCCACAAATTGCCGTGCTTCTGCACACCTCTTCTAATATCTTGAACTCACCTTTCCACAAAAGGCTCAGTTTCAGATTGCTGGTCTATTTGACCATGAGAGCCCAACATTTTCAAATTGGCCATCAGGTTTTGTATCTTATTCACTCATTTGCAGTCTTGCAAGAAAAGATGAAAATCCCTCTAAATGTAACCTTTAGAGGACTCATAGATTTTATTTTCACTTGCATTCTCCACACTTTTAATTCTATAGTCCTAAAATTAAGTAATCACCCTGCTATGGGATGGTCCCGTTTTTGTTTTGTAAGTGGAACAAATTGAACTGTGTGGAACCTAACAACGGATAAATCACAGAGTTTTATGCATTCACGTTTTGATAAAGTGCCATTTATTAGATCTGTGGGTACATTTTCCATGACATATTTCACTTCAACTCCTACTGGAATCACTACAAAATTGATATTAGATCTTCTAGATCTGTAATCCAGATCTTCTATCTCATAGTGCAATTGTTGGTGGGCTTTCTCTGACTTTCTCTTCCTTGCCTGGCAAGTGGTTTCAACCAAGTTAAATCTTTCATCCACATGGGCAATTTTAATAAAAAAATGGAGAACTTCCTTATCCAAGCAAGCTAACTGCCCTTTAATTTCCCCAAAGTCATTTTTGAGGAGTTCTTGAGCCCTATTAATCTTGTTAAAATACCACAAATACTTTTTTTAAATTTGGAGGGTTTAAGCTCCTCTTTGCTTCTCGATGCTGGACTACCCAGTGGGTTCATGGCCCTCCGATTCCTCTGAACATGATAGGTTTGGTGTTTTGGACCCAGAATCTCAATTTGAAGTTGAAATCTCTTATAAATCTGATGTAGTGGACCATAGTCCATTTCATACACAAAGGGATTCTTCTGAGGTGAGGAGGGGGAAGTCTTGAAATTCTGAGCTCTGTTTCTGCTCACGTTGGATATAGCCAATTTACTAATGGATTGAGCAATCACACACTTGTTGGTGGCGGTACCCATTTAGTGGAATGCACCTACCTGTGTCCATAAATATTTAGGTTCTCCTGATGGGCTTCTTACCTATAATTTCATTCCATGCTCTGACTTAATTTTGCTCTTCTACTGTCTCATCCGTGGAGACATAGAGGTGAGTTGTCTCAATGGTAAAAGAGGCAGGCTACTATGTCGACAGTAAACGTTCTGTACTATAGTTTCTATATCTCCATCTGCATTAAAGCTACTCACATTCTGTAGTGGCTTCTCAGAGCAATTTGATATTGGTTTACCTGAAGTCTCTTCCACTTCCATTTTCCACTTCTAATTCTGCTTCTTCTTCTGCTACAGTAGTATATAGTGATGGAGTGGGCTTACGTTGTTGATCATTTTGCCCCAGCACAGTTCCACTGCTTAATCCTTCCTAAGTTCTTTCTTCCTTTTGCTGAACTACTTTCTGATTGATTATTTTCACTCTAAGGGTTAGGCCGGCTTGATCATTATCCAAGTTAGTTACTATGGCCCTCATTCTGACCCTGGCGGTCTTTGACCGCCAGGGCGGAGGCCGCGGGAGCACCGCCGACAGGCCGGCGGTGCTCCAATCGGGATTCCGACCGCGGCGGTAAAGCCGCGGTCGGACCGGCACCACTGGCGGGCTCCCGCCAGTGTACCGCCGCCCCATTGAATCCTCCACGGCGGCGCAGCTTGCTGCACCGCCGCGGGGATTCCGACCCCCCCTACCGCCATCCAGATCCCGGCGGTCCGACCGCTGGGATCCGGATGGCGGTAGGGGGGGGTCGCGGGGCCCCTGGGGGCCCCTGCAGTGCCCATGCCACTGGCATGGGCATTGCAGGGGCCCCCGTAAGAGGGCCCCTACATGTATTTCACTGTCTGCTGTGCAGACAGTGAAATACGCGACGGGTGCAACTGCACCCGTCGCACAGCTTCCACTCCGCCGGCTCGATTCCGAGCCGGCTTCATCGTGGAAGCCTCTTTCCCGCTGGGCTGGCAGGCGGTCTGAAGGCGACCGCCCGCCAGCCCAGCGGGAAAGTCAGAATTACCGCCGCGGTCTTTCGACCGCGGAACGGTAATCTGACGGCGGGACTTTGGCGGGCGGCCTCCGCCGCCCGCCAAGGTCAGAATGAGGGCCTATATGTTCATTCTTGTCACATGATTCCTTGCTGAACATAACCTCTTTCTCAGGGATTGTTACAGTGTTTCAATATCACATTCTGAGAGGGACAGAGCTCCTTATGTTTAACCAACAGGGGACAGATTGCAAGAGGTTTTATTCTTCTTATTGAAGAGGGGTCAGTACCTAATGGAGGCTGTCCGATTTGTGACTTTTTTACAATTCTCATGCTCAGCTTCTTCCCTTTTAACAGGGAATCAACTAGTCTCCCTAACACTTGTGAAGGCAGTTTCCTGATCCAACCATGTGCCTTTCTTTTCAAAGATGACTTTCTTTTCATTTTTTAGCAAACCAATGTGTGATGCTCAGTTTATTTCTGATAATTTAATTCTCTCTCCAAGTCTAGCTTTTCCCTTCAATCTCAGTACCAGAGTCCATCTTCTCCCTTTCCACTGGATTTTGCTTCTGTACTTTTGTGAGGTTTTCATTTCTTGGAATCCTTCTTCCAAGCTGCATGTGTTCACTCTTTTCCCCTTCGTTTTAGCCCTTATTATATTTCTTGGCTGTTTACTTCTATTGCCATATCACCTGGCTATGGAATATTCTTTCAGTGTCTCCTGTCTGTTTTACAGGTCTTCAGTGGCAGTATCAACACTGCTGCAGTTTTGGTCCAACAACTGTGCTGATATGAGGGCTTTCTGAATGCCTCATGTGATGCTTGATGGTCAGGGTTGGTCGGGTCAGGCTCCCTTTCGCCCGCTCACGCCCTGACACAGCCAAAATACTTAGGGGGCACGTGATCTTCCCCTTTGTTCTCTGTTAGAATCTATTTGGTTCTGATGCTACAGGGAGTGGTCATGCCTATCTGCATCTCCATCTGTCAATCTCCAACTTTAGCTGGCGCTATACCTGCCTTTATACCTGAAGACATGTTGGATTGGGCTCTGAAGTCCTCCAATATCCTGAAATGTCAGGGTAGAAACTTGGAATGAGATCAGTGTAAACAATTATTGTGGGACATTTTCTGACTTTCAGTCTTTTGCTTTAGATCAGTCTATCTATCTTGCAGTGTGCTCAGGCATAACCCTGCCACAGGCAAGCAGGCAGGGCACCTTCTTGACTATAACTTTGTCTAAAATCTTTCACACATTTCTTTAGGACTACTTCTATAACATACTATGTGAACATTGTACCTAGAAAATATTTCAGTCCTTTGTCAGTTAGGGCCAGATGTATTAAGAACTGGTCACAAAGTACTGTTCACAATTTGCAACAAGAAATTTGCGACAAGTGTGGAAATTCACGAACCGACCTATGTACTAATAGGTTTATTAATGAATTAACATTTCCTAGTGGGCTGCAATTCAACCTACCTCATGAACATTAATGGGGTAGGTCGCACATTGTGACCCACTAGGAATAGCAGCCATTACAGGGATGGTAGCCTGCTGAGGCTAGCAGACCTCTGTGTCTGTGATTGCTGTTATAGTTCAAATCTCTTTTGTTGGCATTTTAAGAAAAACATAGCAGTGCTGCAAGCATATAGTTCTCATCCTCATTGGCATTTTTGAAGGTAAAGACAGCAATCCCCAAACAACTACCCCCTTCCTCTCCCTGAAGTTGCAGAGCAGTATGTAGTGTAATGCACTGTAGGTCTCGTGGTGGCACCCTAGTCCAAGTCCTCAGAGTAGGTAATGTTAGTAGCATCTGTGAGATGAAGTAGGTGGAGGTATTTGGGACATGAGAGTTCCCAAAATGTTGCTTAGAGTAAGGTAATGTATGGGCTCCAGTAGGCAGTGAGGTTAGAGCGATCCCCCAGCAATTGGAGTAGGGTCTCCAGGGATCCACAGCTACGGCAGTAGTCAGCACTTCATGTGGGGTTGCCTCTATGTAGGTGCACTGGTGTGAGGTACCAATAGGTGGCTATTTTGATGACTGTTTCTGTTGGCTGTGTTGTGGGCTGTGTGTCTCGCATGGTAATACACCTCCCCCCACTTTTGCTGTGTCAGCTGTCTCCAAAGTTCCAGTTCCCAACGCTTTTGACATGCTGTTTTAATCTGTGGGGTAATCTGACATACGAGCCATGCAATTCTGTGACAGGGCACTTGTCTGATGTTTTATCCACTAGACAATTTTCAAATGATGGAAGAGAGTGTTGTGCCCCAGGGCGGACCGTCGGGTGCCTCAACCAGTGGCAAATTTGAAGATAGTGTCACCTCTCAGCTACAGGTAGTGTATATCTAATGTGGAGTTGGTCAAAGGACAGAAAACCCTCCTCATCAAACAGGTGACATACAGAACGGCACCCGGCCGTCCATCAATGCTGGAAAGCCACTTGGTTGATGCCTGGAGTGAAGTCTGCATTTCCAATTATCTTGTCAGAGGGAAGGGGAACAAAATCAAGCCTTTACATTCTCCAATGCCGTCCCAGATGTCTAATGTAGCTTTCGTGACTGGGGATTGGTAGAGGCTTTGCAATCGGGTTGTCTTGTGAATGAACTGAAATTTCCACAAATTGTAAGAGATTAGGTACACCCAAGCCTTCTTCCCCTGGGGGTCTACAGCTCTGTTTCCTCCTCATCCAAGATCGACTCTCTGCCCATACCAAGCAATTTATGCCTCTCTGCAGGCCATGGATGGATCCTGTGGGGGTTCCAGTGGGAGAGCTTGGAACAGGAACAAAATCTTCAGGAGAGCTGACATCTCCAGGGCAGCCACTCCACCAAGCCAGGAGAGGCTGTAATGCTTCCATCTAGTTAAGTCGGTTTTGATGTGCTGTCAAAGAGTTCTGTAGTTTAGAGTTGCAGTGTCCCTGGCTGGTAAAGCCAGTTGAATTCCCAAATAGGGAATAGAGGTAGTGGCTCACTGATTTGGATATTGGCGGACTAGTTCTGCTTCGGTGGTCAGTGAAAGATTGTTTGGGATTTGTGAACGTTAACATGAAATCCAGCTGGTTTTCCGAAGGTCTCCAGTTCATCTAGAAGGCTGGAAGGGACGAGATTGGGTCCTACTTAGCTACTATCACATTGTTAGCGTAAAGGCTGATAGTGTGCTCTATCCCCCCCAAACGGGATGCCCTTAATAGTAGCATTATTGCATATAATTATATATGCATATAAGTTGGCCCATGGGTTCCATGTGTAATGTGAATATTAGGAGTGAGGGGGGACACCTGTGGCATGCACCTCTGCATATGGGAAATGTAGTTGATGCCTGCCTGTTCATTCAAATGGTCGCGGTTTGGTGTCCAGGTAAGGCCAATAGACCAAACCAAATGCCTTTTCGGCGTCTACAGCCAGGGGCATCCTCTCCAGACGGGAACATTGGGCTTTGTTGATCAGGTGTATAATACGTTTTGTTTTTATCACTGCATTGGCGTTGTGGCACAAAGCCTGCCTGATTAGGCCTAGCATGAGGGGGCCAAAGTGGGCTACTAAAATTCTGGTGAATAACTTAATATCTACGTTAAGGAGGGATATCAGGAGATATGAGGCACATTGTCTTGGATTTTTTCCCAGCTTTGGGATGACCACTACAGAGGCCTCCATCATGGAGGGCGGCACTGTGTTTGGGCCTATGATTGAATTGAAAAGTCGTGTCAGTGGAGGGGTGAAGAAGTGTGGGCCTCACGAAGGTATAGATCTGGGTTGTCAGAGGGCAGAGTCAGCTTGGTATAGAGCTCCTTGTAAAAATCTTGAAAGCTGAGGCAATAGGGCCGACAGTGGTGAGTTCTAAACTGTCCACAGTTAACAAGGAGTGTACACAAGCTTGTTGTCTGTGTGCTCTCAGTCTGTTGGTTAAAAGCACCCGCATTTGTCACCCACAACGTAAAAGGTGTGTCGAAGTCTGAGTGTAGCATACTTGACCCTATCCAAATCAAGGCCCACCAGCTGCATGTGCGCTGCTTCCAGTTGACACCAAATTCTCGGGCCCGGTTAATTTACGTATGTGTTTGAATTCCTGTACCTGCTGGGATAATCAATTCCTAGTTTGCTGTCTGCCACTGAGATGGCTATCAGCTCGCCTCTGATACCTGCCTTCGGAGTTTCCCATAGTGTGGAGATTTAAGTGTCAGCTGTGTCAGAAAATCTACCAACTCCCAGTTGACCTTCTTAACTGCTTGGGGTCTATGTAGTAGGGTATCACGCATCTGCAATGGCCTAGGGTAGCATCTCACCAGGGGGAGGGTTTTGGAGAGGGAGACAGCTGCATGATCAGATAAATAGCAGCGCTTCATCTCCGATGCCATGACCAAGGACTGGTGATCTGTCATTCCCTAGAAATGATCGATGCAGGCGTAGTTTTTATGCACATGGGAGTAGAATGTGTAGTCCAGAGTGTGGGAATGTAGTGCACACCAGATGTCACTCAGATCGATCTCCCAAAGCCAAAGCGCACCCTCCTGGGACAGAGCCCCAGTGTGTCCATAGAATTGTGCCGATGTATCTAGGTTATTGTTGAATGCCAAGTTAAGGTCCCACCCCTAGAAGGACCAGCCTATCCTGAATGGCCATCACCTCAGCTGCTGCACAGCGGAGGGAGCATTCTTGTCCTTCATTAGGAGTGTAGATAGTCCCCAGGGTGAAGGTTTGACTGCCAAAGGTCACTGAGTGGGCTAGTAATCTACCTTTGATTTCAATCAGTTTAGGGCCTACCTTTCCTCGAAAGGAGTGGGACACCTGTATGATTATCTCTGTGGTTTTGGATGGGGTAGAGGAAAAGAGTTGGTGCGAGAAGGCTTGCAAGTGCATTCTCTGACAGTCGCTTGCTAGTAAATAGGTTTCTTGGAGGAGGCAGGGGTCTGCCCCAGATTGTGCCATGTATGACAGGATGGCACGATATTTAACAATATTTTAAAGTCCCTTTACATTAAAGGTGAAGATCTTTATGGTATTGTGCATGGCATGGATATGGTGGTCAAGCGGTGGAATACCCTAGAGATGGAAGCCCATGGTACCCATCATGGCTGCAGCCTCCAACCTAAGGTGTACCCATATAGAGATGTGTCAGATAAACCATGTATAGCTATGCTTTTTGAGGTCACCCCAAAACAAACCAATAAAACAAGAAAGAACAAAAGGAACAACATTGTTTGTAGATGGGTGGCCCCAAAGGACCAGACAGTCCCAGTGGAAGCGAAGTGGTTGTGTGTGTGAGGTGGCATAAGGTGTCTGCCCCATCGCCCCCACCTCCCGACTGACCCATACCAACCAGTGAAGTTGTCTCAATGAAGATCAGGTATTGTCTGCTCCAGCAAAGTCACCAGATAGAGTCTCTAGCACTGCGCTTCTCTCCAGTGCTATGGTCTCTTGATCAGGTCTCAGTACACCCAGCTAGGCCCTCGTGCCCTGCTGCTAATGCCACCTCTGGGCATTTCGTTTTGGATGACTGGCCTGAGTCGTTGTTAGGGGAGTCGTCGAGCCGGCAGGCTTCTTTGAGGGAGCGTAGCTGGTAAAGCTTGCTATCTGGGCAGAAGATCACCGGGAAGGGAGGACCCCAAGAGTACAAGATGTATTTACTCCACAAATGAGTGCTTACAGTGTTTCTGTAACTTAGAGGCATCTAGGTCTTGCTGTAGCATTGGTTTATATCCTTTAAACTGCACTGGCAGGCGAACTCTGGTGGTGCGAAGAATGCGTTCCTTAAGTTGAAAGTCATGAATGCACTACCTTATGTCTGCAGGTGGTGCTGTGTCTGGTGTTGGTGGTCCCACTCAGTGTGCCCTCTCTGTCTGAATGTACATCGCTGGTGATGTTTCAAGATAGATCAGAAAAGACCACTTACATACTCTCCTATATTCATTCCTTCAACACCCGTGGGAACAGCCTTAAAATGTATGTTGTTTCACCACAATCTGTTTACCAAATCTTCTGCATAGGCCTGCAATTTGAGCTGCTGGTCTCTGAGTCTAATGACCTCCTATTGTAGCCGTTCAATTTCTTAACTGCGGCTCGTTGCGTGGTCTTCAAGGGTAGAGACTCTGTCTTCTACCTCACCAAGATTGCGGCAAACATTGCTGAGGTTGCTTGGCAGATATTTCTTGACTGTTTGGAGGTCATCCCGAAGGAAAGCAAACAAGGCCTCTAAGAAGAAGTGGGTCATCAGACTTTCGGCCTCTTCACTGTCAGGCATGGTTTCTGGACCAGAGGACAAGGAACAGTTGCCAGAGGAGAGCCCAGTAGATTTTGTTAGCATGTCCTTTAAGGTGCAGTCTTTCTTCCAACGTGCCATGGCCATGACTCTTCGTGGCAACAAAGCTCTTGTCTTGGGGGAGACAACAGGGGCCTACAAGAGGAAGTTCTGTAGGTGGCCTGGGGTGCATGAGAGAGGCAGTGATGGCACAAGCTGTGTCGCTTCAGTGAGGAAGGACTTTAGATGCTTCCCAGCTGGCTCACATGGGGTGTGCGTGTTCTGTGTCTCTGTCGCAAGGCTCTCGGTCTGGTGCCCAGCCGTTCTCAAAATCCTACAGTGCCTAGGGTCATGGGAGGTTGCCGTGCAGTGGACTATGGTACTTTGATCATGGGAGTCCATCTGACAGTATGTGGCATCACTCACCCCAGTAAGATGTGGGGATAAGTTGGGGTCCCTGGGCCTAGGAGGGACCACCAGGTAGTGAGGGCTAGAGACAGCCAGCGGTGTCCCGACCTGTGGAAGGTCACTGTCCAGCCATAGTAAGAGGCTAATGTTGCAGCAGTACCTTGTTCTAGGTCTCTTTCCAGGACTCAGGTGCATCCAATCATAGGCAGTGATGGCAGTGCAAGACCTGTGCAACAGGCCTCTCTCCAAATGAGGCCAGCCCGCTCATTCCTCAGTTCACACCAGTCTGTCCTGGGTAGCCACTTCACTCTGTGGTGGTATGAAGTTCGCTTGAGGTGTGCAGTCTTCCCAGCCCTCTGAACGAGGCGGATGAGCCAACTCAAACTCTCAGCAGGGCCCCCACCTGGCAATGTTGCATGCTGTCTCACTTTTGCAGGGATCAGGAAGAGTGTAGTGTGGGGTGTTTTCTGGCAGTCCCGAAGCCCCGGAGCGGACAGAGGCTCCCCGCCTCTCAGTGGTGTCGCCAAGTCCTAGATGCCAATCTGTCTTCAGGGAGTGAGGCGTGCAATGTCTTGGATGGGCCCTTGGAGGCCAAGTAGGGAACCTCGAGATATGGGCAGGCCATACCCAGGAGACCACAATGAGGTTGAAGTCCATTGCTTCTGCAGAGCCCCACGGCACACCTTCATTAGCTAATCATTGGTATGTTGGGATAGGCGAGGGTCCTTAATCCATGGAGGCTCTCAGATACATTCAAAAGGAGCCGCCCCATCCGTATGAGGCCGTGCGGAGCCTCAGAGTCACCATATTATTTGGGCAGCCCATCGCTCTCAGTTTTCGCTGCAGGGCAGAACTGTTAATATGGAGCAGGCAGCTTCTTTATGCTTTCTTTGGTGCTCCGCCATCTCCGACGATCTTGGTTGCATTGTGTGCTCACTTTGGCCATGGTGTAGGGCAGTGAAACTGGGTCAGGCTGGTGGTGGGGACAGAGAGAAAGGCACGTCCTACTGATCCGCCATCTTGGCCACACATCCTGTGATTGCTTTTAAATGAAGCAATTTTAAAAAAATGAAAGCCATTTTCCATAAGGGAATATGGGATGAGTTTAAACAAAAAAAAATGAAGTTGCGAATGACTTACAACCTTCTTAGAGGAGGTGGTACCTTCTTTGAGGAGGTAGTAAATGATTATTGTTTTGTGACCAGAATTCCGTCACAAAATATTAATACATGTAAGTCCGATTCAGTATTTGGAAGAGATGCCCTAAACATACCCGTTCCAAATACCTAATTGATATTGGGTCGCAAACCCAAATTGCTATTTGGTAACTTGTTTGCACCTAAGAAAATGCACTTTTGTGATTGTAAATGGCCTAATTCAGCTGAAAGAGAGGCTGGCACAAGGCAAGGTTTGTCTTTTTTTTAAAGCAGCATTGGTTCAGGTAATGCAGTTCTCTTCTCATGCCACTTGCAAGGTTGTGTTCCTCGAGTATCCTGGGGTCCAGTCTCTGCAAAGTGGGTAAAAATACAAATTTCCACACTTGACTTTCATGGTAACGAAGATGACAATTTACAGGCATCTTAGTGAGCTCCTGTGACGCAGCCAGGAACTCAGAACTCAACATCCAACCAACAAACGGAAAAAGGTATTGCTCAAAGTAGTACTAGGATTTTGAGTAAAAGAAAGCAGTTCATTCAAACATTGCTCAATACTACACAGTAAAATTAGGGGAATGTAATGCAGGACTAAAATCCTATTTGTTTCTATGAGCTATATCCTTCTGTACCATCCCCTGTTGATGGATTTGCCCATTGTTTGTAATACCTAGCATCCAATCTGGAAAACAGCTCTGGCTAGTCAGAGGTGCAGCCATTCAATCATGCACAGGCATATAAGCACCAGCTGATCAGTCTGCTCTACCTTCAGTGTGATATTAGCATGAAAAAAATATTAGTTCCCGCCGCTGGTTTTTTATTTCGATACCATGCAGCGCCACAGTTACCTGCTTTCAACAGTTGAAGTACTTGTAAGTGTGGAGCAGATGCACTCAGCAGTCTTTAGGCAAGGTTGGAGCTGTTGGGACCACAGTATAGCTGAGGACATGAAGACTTCAGCAAATCCTCCTCCAAATCCTTTCCATGTTCTGCAGTTGTGATCTTAATAGACAGGGGAATGGAGAGATGCTATTTCAGTAAGCGGTTTCAGCTTCACATATGCTTTTGGCAGTAATGTAATTGGATTTGTACCCGGTGAGGGTAACCAGGTGTGGAATGGCAGTAGCGGCCTGAGGGCTGATTAGGGTCTACAACTGGGCAATAGAGGAGCACTCACATGTCTTCCCTTGCTCACTAGTTCCATTCTTATAGCAGGCCTTCGAGTACTCTGCAGAGGACTCTCTTCCTTGGTTGTGCGTACATTGGAACTGGAGCAAAGTTGGTTGGTTTGGATCCAAGACTGTTTCTATATCAAAGTTAGAGGCAACGGCACAAGCACTTAACCAAGCAGCTGTAGAAGCGCATGCTATTGTGATACAAAAGACTATCTTAAAAAAGAAACAGCTTTTCTATTAGTCGATGCTTAAGTTATCCTAGAAAGTGCAAAAATGTACATTTTTGATCAATATGGCCCTAACGGACCCCCATTGTTCATTTCAAAAGCTCTACCCTCACCCCAAGGACTTAGAGAACAGTTCAACAATTGTTTTGTGTGATAAGTTTGTAGACCTTAGGAAGGACAATAGTCTGACTCTTGTAATCAAGGCGACAATGGAGCCTCAGCCTTTATATTGAAACTTGACACTATCAATTAAAGACACTGTGGGACTGATGGAACTGGTGAAATCACAATCACAACAAGTGTTTTAAATACATGGCCCCTATTATTGCTCACACTTTATGTCACCTACTTAATACATCCTTAAAAGGATATTGTTCCCCAGTTCGTCAGACAGGCAGCTGTAGTCTCATTGCTGAAAAAACATTAGCTCAACCTGACTGTACTAAAGAACTGGCAGCCACCATCCCTATCAGGGCAAAAGTAATTGAAAGTTTTGTGGTCAACACCATTACAGGCTCATAAGGAACTGAGTGGGATATAGGTAGGCTTTCACCAAGGTCATATTACAGAGTCCGTTAATCTCGATTCTTGATGCTTGTGGTTGGAAATGGACCTAGATCACACTGCTGCCTTGCTTTGTTGGACCTGTCAGATGCCTTCAAATGGTGGATTGCATCATCCTATTCAACCGTATTGAGGTGACAGGTATTGGCAGGGGTTCCCCTGCAGTGGTTTTGTTAATTTCTAATGGGTCACTATCAAGCGGTCCATCTTGATGCATTCACTTCTCACACAATTATTAGTTCCTGCAGGGGTCCTCAGTTGCACCCCATCGCTCTCTTCAACTTTTAAGTGAAGCCCATTGCGTATCAGTAGTAAAGTTGTGCAGTAAAGGTGCACATGTACACCAACAACATATAGTTACTCCTGAAACTTGTGAACCAGAAAGATTCCTAGTTGTCATTTCAACAAAACCTCCAGTTTATTCTAGCACAGATGAGGAGCAATGTCACAACCCCCTCTTGGCCCTCTGTACAGTGGGTCTGGCACACAGGGCTCATGTTATATTTCCCCTTTGGAACTACATGGCCTCCTGCCACACTAGGATAAACACATCTCAGGCCCCATGGTCCCAGTACACCTAACCCATTGGCTGGCCACTTCATAGGGCACATAAACCCATTAGAACATTCTGGTACTGTTGTTCAATTCATTTATTTGGTTTGGACACTTGCAGGAATAGTCATGTGTTTTCTATTTATTGGTTTTAACTGCCATGACCTATTGACTCAACCTGCTAATGGTAATTGATTCCACCTGCATCTGTTTATTGTTTACAACTGCCATGAGCTATTGACTCCACCTGCTAATGTTAATTGATTGCACCTGCTTGCCTTACAAATTAAAACCATTAGGCTGACGTGTTCTCTCCCAGTGCCTCTTAGAACCTTTCTGTCTACCATGTGTGCCACATGCCTTTCAAGAGTCAGCTACACCCAGAGTATTTAAACTGCACCCAAAACTCGAGTCGGTGCTTGGCCTCAATCCTGTCCTGAGCAAGTATCATCCCTGCACTCACCTCTCTAGTCGACCAAATTCCTCCAGAGCTCTTGTCTTCCTCAGCCCAAGCCTCCCTGCAGCTCCTGTGATCCTGGCAATGTTGATGCTTCTGTCGTCTTCACTTCCAGTGTGGCGATTCTCTTCCTTTTCACCTCCTTGCTCTGCAGCTACAAAGACTTCCTCCGGATTCCAGTTCTAAGTAGGAGAGACAAGGCTAAGTACTTGATCACAGGTTAGTTCACACTAATCCTTAGATTAAGCCTAAGACTATTTAGAAGACTGAGGTCTGAATAGAGAAAGCTTGCTTTCAGGAAATCAGACACTACCTTTGTTTCAATAGCTTTAGCACTCTGAAATCCTTTACAGAGGAGGTGCTCCGGACTTGAATTATATCAGAACTGAAATTCACCCACTAGTAATTCTTGACAAATTGTTGTAATAAGAATAAGAAGGGACTTACTACTGGGCATTATATATGTATAGAGAACTGAATGTAAAATGATTCTTGAGAGTATCAAAAACTCCAGCCTTAAATCTTGATTTGTACCTGCTCTCATGCAGTACTTGTGGTGAAGCCTGAAAGTGTACCTGCATAAACTTTGTATGCTGAGAACTGTTGGTAAACTAGTCTTATTGTTGTTTTCAGTGCACTACATCGACACCAACACAAAATGGTCCGGGAAGTGCAGAACTTCTTACTCAGTGCCGCAAGGCAGCAGAACAGGACAGTGCTGCAAATGTATCTTTTCTTATTTTGTCGAAACCCCCTTTCCCTCAAGGGCAGTGTATCATTTAAGGGTTTAGGGTTCCTTGATTGTGGGCTGCCGTCCGGGAGGATAAGAGGTCGAGTATCACTTCCACAGTTGGAACCAACTGTGCATGCCAAACAACAAGCTGGAGTTGAATGCAGATACGAGGGAAGTACTGGTGGTAGTAAATCATACTGGCCTGTTCAACTGGGATCGCCTACCACTACAGTTTCAGTGGGGTCGAGCTTGATGCTCAATTCACTATAGTTGAGAAAGTGTCAGCCATCATCTCTTCTTACTGTTACCAGCTTCGTATTCTGAGGGATATATACTCTTATTTAGATTTTGACAGCAGACAATTAGTTTCCCAAGCCTTGATAGGGTCCAGAGTAGCCCATGCCAACTCATGATACTTAGCTTCACCCCCCTTTTTAATTCAAAGACTAAAGGTTATTTAAAACTCAACAGCTCATTTTATCATCAATGTCTCCAAATATAGTCACGTTCATCCTATTTTAGAATAGCGACATTGACTCTTGATTCAGCAAAGAATGCAGTTCAAAGCTCTTTGCATTATTCATAAATCTTTGTATATCAGTGCTTCAATGTTTCCTAAATATCTAATCGCATGATACATTCCCGTGAAAAGGTTGAAATCAAGTGCTGGTCTCCTGCTTTATATCCTGGAGTATCACTAGGGCCACATCATTGGGCACATCTTCTCAGTTGCTGCCCTTTAAGTTATGGAATTCAAGTCCAGTCCATCTGTGAGGAGAAATGAACATTCTTTAATTCACCCATGTCATAAAAACTTGGTTGTTCATGCAGGCTTACGGTTAACTCATCTGCACCTGCCACTTTATGCTTAGAAAGCATCTAGAGACTGCCTGCATGAGTGTGAAATAGAAACAAAAATACAAATACGGTATGTGGATCCACTGTTAAGGTTTCGGAAATGGTTTGGATTGATTTTCCTTCAAATATCATTTTCAGGCTGCTCTCTATAAACAGCCTTTGTGCAAAGTGATTGCTCTCACAAAAGGTAGAAATGGAGCTGGCTCCAAGCAGGAGAATCCAAAACATGAACACATTGAAGTATGCTTTATCTGCACCTCGCTGTCATTAGCCTTCCTGAAGCAGTGGGCACATGCCCATTTACTTCACATGGAGACAGTCCTATCCCAGAAAATATACATTATTAAATTCCATGCAAGTGGTAGGAATTTAGAGTGGTTGGCATTGTATGTCTATGAATGCCCAAAACAAAAATATTTATGGGGTTTCACACACTCCAAGCCTTTTCAGTCCCCACACTGGAAATGGCTGTAAAGTTACTCCAACCACCAGCAGGAGTAATGTCCCTTTCCAAGGTAGGAAGGGGAGTAGATCGCCCTAGGTTTGCTGAGGGTGTAAGGGAAGGGTTTTCTCAAAGAGGAAAATGTTTCTCTTCTGAGAGAAAGAAATAAAGAAAAACAGGGCATTTGCCCAGTGGGTTCCATTACCCTAGTAAGTAATTATTCACTGTCTGAATTAAGCACAAGAACCTAGGGAATTTGTCAAGTGACACTTTCTGAAGCATGTTTTGAAGGCTGTGCCTGTCATCACTTTCCAAGTTTACTTCTAGGAATGTTTGTGAACTGAGTAACAGCATAAAAGTATGTTTAGAAAGAGATGTAAATCTTTCCATACTTACATGGGTGTTGCATAAACTGAGCCCTAGGTGTTATGCAGTCCCACCAGAGTGGTCTGGGGAATCATTTACACCATAGCTGTACAGGATCCTGTTAAAGATACAGGCTTGCATTTGCCGGTGCCTGCAGAGGACTCACTTCTAAGAAGTAGTGTAAAAGAGCATCTACCTGATGCAGTCACAGGGTATATTTTACAGTCTTTGGGATTTATTGGTTATCATCTGCATTAGTGAACAGGACATGATAATTACAGCTGACTTTATAGCTGAGAGCTGGTTGAAGCAATGTTTCCTGTTCATCTGATCGTGGGGGATCGAAGTTCTCACACAAAGTATCAACATTGATGCAAGACATTTTTTGGATGAACACTGCCAGCCACAGTTCTGGGGGCCTATGAAGTTTGGGAGAAACTGGCCAATTATGTAGCAAGTATTCCCTGTGGTCCCTAGAAAGTCAGAAACCAGATGCCTCATGTCGAACGTGGTTTAAAGGTCACAAACCCTCAGATTTGGTAAATCTGAGTATTTGCAACTGCTAAAACTCCTTTCTAAATGTTCTTAACCCCAAAACAATTTGGAAAAGCTTTAAATGGGTTTCTGTAACCATAAAGAATCAATATTTAGAAGGAGCATGTAAATTGCATCCCTTTCAAATTCTTATTCCTTGAGGTATGTAATAATGCATTGCGACCAAAATCTGGTCACATAAATTAATATTTTACCACCATCTCAAAGGAGGTGGTAATCGATTCACAAAGGGGAAGGGCTCCCCCAGGGGCCCTTTTCATTTTGTGAATGTTGCAAAAACATTTGTAGGACCACTGCCTTCTTCTAAATTGTTTGTATAAGTAGTCATTGTCTTTCTTAAACACATAACATTCTCTTTTAGGGAAAGTGGGCTACATTTAAAAAAAATAGCATTGCCTGCAGCGGCAGCCTGGCAACCACGGAGACTGGTGGGGGCCAAATGGGTGGGAGGTGCATGCATGCATGCTACATCACATGTAAGGCTATAGGAGCATAATATAAAATAAATAGCCACTTACCTTGCTTGCTGTATTACATGTCCTCTTCACTCCAGTCCCTATGTTCTTCTTCCCTCCTGAACAGACTCCAGTGTGGGCCCCAGCCAACTCCCCTAACCAATCTAGGTGCTACTCTCATGCTGTTAATCAGCATGAGAGAAGCGCAAGGATTGGAGGAAGCGGGCTCTTGCAGTGCTCCCAAGGGCATTGGAGGCCTGTGCTTGCTCTCAACCCACCTGTCTATGACAGCTGGGTTAGAGAGGATTAAAGTGTGCATGTCTGGCTGCCCGTCGCAAGAGGGCTGGCCAAAGTGACATGCACCCTTTAAACATAAGTATCCAGGCCACCACTCCTCCGACCTTCTGCCACTCAGCAGCAATGGACCTGCAGTGTCCCTACACTCGGTTCGAGATGCGGGTTAGTGAAAAGTACAATGGTTATAAATTACCTTTATTACCCTCTTATTTTTCATTCTGGGGCATATTCTGGGGGCATTTTATTTAGTGGAACAACACTCCTCTGCCCTAATGGAGGAGCCACTACTGATTGCTTTATTTCAAAGCAATCACAGGCATAGTGGCCTAGTCACCCCAGCAGGCTAGCATGCCTGTCATCGTAGCCGATCATAATGGGTTGCAATGTGCACCTTACCTCATTAATATTTATGAGATAGATCAAATTGCGATCCTCTATGATTAGGTATTTTGGGATTTAACATGTTAGTACACTGGTCAGTTAGCAAAATACAAATGCATTCAGTGAAAGTTGGTGCGCAAGTTGTGACCACTTTTACAAAATATATTTTTAGTACATTCTGCCCATCATCATCCTGAAAGTTTACTAAATAGGAGACTACAGAGATTTAAAAACAGGTGCACTTTTAGAGAATCCCAATCTGGCAGTATATGATACAGTACAGGTATTCCTAAAACATGCACTTACCATGGCTCTCAAGAGTTGTCTCCTGTGGAGAGAAACATATCAGGCCAGTATAAAAGGCTGAAATGCATTCTTGTCACCACTACTGCTATCGAGAGTAGGTCATTCCTCTGGAAGCAAGACTAGAGCCTACTAATTTGTGTGAGATTTAGTTTTGCATGTGGTGATTCTGTCTGTTAGCAAATGAATTCCTGGTTCCCGAGATGGAAAAGGACTCCTAATAATCTCCCGATGACTGTGAAACGTTGTGAAATACATGCCTTGGAGCTGCTGGAGTCGTCTATCTTGCTCTATGCTGGTGATCTTAAGGCTGGCCAAGGTGATCAAACCTCACCCAGGTGGGAAGTGATGAAGCAGAAAATGAAGGTTTTGATTTATTAACGCATAAACGTAGTGCTGAAATAATCATGTGTGACATTAACCGAATTAATAAAGATTGTACGGGGACAAAATGTGCCCTCAGAGTAGTTTGCCATCATTTATACGCGTGCTTTATATAACGTGGTGTATTAGAATTGCACTAATCCGACATAATCATAAACGTGTGCTACGATTTGCTTATTTGAAATGCCTTAGCTTAGCATTACTTTAGCGGAGGCTTTGGCCTAGTTGCCTGGTCTCACGGTTTAAATGTTCGTATTTTTCCACTGTGCTATTAAACGTGTATTTCTGCTTGAAGCTGTACTTTTCCACAGAGACTGTTCGCATGCTTATCTTAAAGTTGGTGCCAGCATGGCATATTTTCTCTTAAATTCAAGGTCGGCTTGCAGGTGCGGACAATGGAGCCTCTGAGAGTAAGCTAATCGAGAAACAATGTTGCAAATTGCGTACCCATCTCCAAGGATAATGTATGCTTAAGTTAAAGCTTGAGAACTGTCGTTTTTGATTGGTCAATTTGAAGCTAACCTATGAACCCTCCAATGGAGACCCTACTGGACTTGAACTGTTGTCTATAAAACCCAGGTGCACGAGAGGGGAGCTCTCTCTCTCTTCGGACATCCCGCCATTTTGACTTCGTAGCTACTATGACCCATTTTGCTGCGACGCCATTTTGAGAGACTTTGATGCTTTCTCTAGTCGAGAGAAAGAGACTTTAATGATTCTTGCCCTAGAGACTTTAACTTTGATTTGCCCCTTTGCATGTAGTAGTAATCTTATCTTACCGCCGTGAGGCAATTGCCCCGTTCACCCCTGCCCTTTTGTCCCGGTCCCATGCTGATCGAGAAACGGTACCTGTGAGACGAAGACTTCATTGATTGCTGATTGGAATTGGTAATTATGAAAGGAAACTGTAAAATTGCATTGTGTTTCTTTTAGGTAACCAACTGCTGATTTTGATAAGGACCCTAGCTAGGAGTTTTCTAAATTGATGTTGCCAAATCGTTTTTGCATGAAGTCCCACATGCTGATGCTAATTTGAGGTTAGACGAGGATTCCATATGTCACACGATGCAATTGGAGATCTTGTTATGCTGACTAAATGTACGCAATTAGCCCATTACAGATTATCGTATTAGTGCTTTGCATTGCCATTATCGAGTGCCTTGTGATTCAAATGCTACATAGATTACACTTGTTTCGACGATATGGACAGCTATTAATGTTCATTTATGTTTATCATTTGGTGTTGAGACACATTTATATCGTGCTAGCTTTGTTAATATAGGGAAATAAATTCACTAACTTTGCAATAAACTGGTGTGGTTATTCCTGGCTGAAAGGTCAGGGTTCGCCGAAATGTATTCTGGATTAATTGTTAAGTGTTATGTTGTTCAAGGTGTTGCTTATGTTCGTTATTGATTATCGATTTGAGGTGATTGATCAATTAAGAGTACAGAGAGTTCCCACTTAGCCAAAAGATTCATCGACCTAAAGAGCATCCGAACGCAGGTAAATTGTTACCACGTTCCGCTCTATCAGTAGATGGTAGCAGAGGACGGTTACGTCTTTTGGGACCCTGTACCATTAGAGTACATGGTGTCGAATTAACGGTTACGCATTTTGAGACCCCATTCGAAAAGTTGAATTAGATTTTCCTGGATAAAACTGATTGACAAGATGATGATGGGCTAGGTCCACCGCGACTTTCCCGGGATCTCGGAACTTGCGAATGGAGAGAAAGGAGATGTGGAAACAGCGTTGGCGGTACTAGTGATGGTATGAGTGAAGTTAGGGTTTTGCGCTTGCACAGCTTATTGCCGCAGGGTGTGTGAAAAGGTTGCGAGGGTTTTCTTTTAAGGATAGCGGAGGTGCGACTCCGAGTGTAGAACTAGAGAAGTCGTCGAACTTCATAGAGTTAGCGGAGGTGCGGCTCCGAGTGTGAGAGTAGGGAAGTCGTCGAACTTCATGTGCGTGTGGCGCTTTGTGCATAAAAAGGTCCACGTGGTTGTTGTTGTTGAGACGGGCCCTGCGAGGTCAAGAGACTCCGGAGTATGTTGATCCATGTTGTGGTCTGGGCGGTTTAGTAGGTTGATCGGGCGTGGTCAACGAGTGGGTACGTGTGTTAGGGAGTGATAGGAACTTCGACTTCGGGCTTTGACAAGATTCTAAGTGCACTAGAACAGATCATTGACAAGTTGAGAGTAGGTCTGCGGGTCAGATTTGCTTGCGAATGGGGGGATTGAGAAAGACGGAATAGCGGCCGAGGCTGGTGAAAGAGATCGAATAGTGGCCGAGGTTAGTGAAAGGTCCCTAAGGTCCTGAAGCGACTGTGTTACCCTTCCTGTAGTAAACCGACAGATCTGTTTTAGTTTTGGTAGCTCGCGATATATGCAAAAAGTTGTTACGGGAGGAACTGAGTGAAGGAGGACTAGCCGCGAGGCTTTGTCAGCCGCAGTGTGTGAGTGTGACGTCACTAAGAGCCGCGCTGGGATAGGTTGGTTGGAGAGAAGGGTCGCGCACGGATTGGACGCAGTCCGTGGCACTCGATTGGAAGGGGAAAGGCAGGTGAAGAGTATTCCGGGAATTAAAGTCACCTATTGATTACAAATCTTGTGGAATAACAGTGATCTATTGATTATAAACTTTGTGAATTAAAAGACGAGAAAATGAAATTCCTTAAAGCATTTAGGAGTGCGATGAAGGGGGAGACTTACATTAAAGCGAGCGTAGGAGAGGAAACGCCGCCCGAGGGTACACCAGCTTACATTGTAATGGAGGAAAAAGGGGTAGCTCCGTGCCTTTGGCTAAAACAATGGCACAAGTGGACAGAGAAACATGGGAGCGTAGCATTCCCGATACATGGGACATTCAATATAAGGGTCCTAGAGAATTTGAGATTCACGATGTATGACATGAAGGTACCTCCAAGGCCAGCACAGTTTGAGGCTCTAGCAATATGGGAACTCATGGCTAGGCAGCAACAGAAAAATAAGTTTGAAACAAGGATGAGGAAGGTAGAAAAGACACTAGCGGATGCTAGGTGGGATAATGCGCAGAAGGTGTGGAGGTCAGATGTATTGCAGGGAATAAAATTGTTCCCCGCAATTACTAAAGATGAAGAGGAGACAGGTAAGAAAGCTACCTGTAAGACAGACAGGAAGTGTTCCAAGGACAGAGAGGACGAGGAAAAGTTGAGAAAAGAAGAGGAGCTAGAGGATGAGGAATTGATAATGGAGTTGCTGAACGACCGTCCACCACCTTATGCAGAGAATGGACAAGGTCCAAGTACCAGTTCTGCCCCTCCGGCATCGGTACAGAACAGGGAAACGCAGAATACAGGAGTACCATCGGGATCTAAGGATCCGAGCTTACTGCTCACTCCACAGATACCGCAGATCAGGAGAATGTATCCAGATGTGCCCGTGTTGAAACCAGCAGAACACTATCAGCCGCAGATGTCAGGGTACTACAGCAGTGATAACAGTGGAGGAATGATTCTAGATCCAACCGTAAGGGGCGTACAGAATGGTTACAACCCAACAATGGCACAAGCTGAATCAACTCAGTTTATGATGCCTCAAAAGCAGATGCAGGGAGGAAGTGTTCATGCTCAAATGACGGGGAGTCAGATGGGCATGCCGGCAATGATGGCCCATAATATGGGGATGAACATGCCTCAGAATATGGGAAATGGACAAAATCCAGATGCGATATCACTGCCCATTACTGTAGGTCCAGTGGTACCCTTGTATAGTCAGCCCAACTTAGGTATGAGCAGTCAGGGACAGATGCTGCAGAATGGGACAGAAAGGTGCATAGAAAACATTCCAGGGATAACTCCGATAGCGGCTCAGCCAAATGGGTCTGGGTCCTTGATGGAGTTTAGTCCCGTATGCGCTCAGTCAACACTGGTGAGGTCGAGCCCCCCACTGATAATACCATTAACATCGAACACCGAAAAGTTGCCGCAACCATCGATGGCAGTCGATGTGAATGCTACACTGATGGGGGTAAATGCGCAACAGCTGACACAGTGGTTCAACAGTTTAAATTCCACACAAAGCTCAGACAGTGGGAAAGGAGACGATTACTTGAGCAGGATGAGGCTGAACATGGAAGCACAAGAATTGGTGGAAGGGAATATGGGTGTGAACAGGTTAGAATCCTACACGGAAAAGGAATTGAGGTATCTATGTCCAAAGATCGCGAAAGAGGTAAACAAGGTACATAAAAGTTTGCAGGAAGTAGCAGACAGGAACGGGATTGACATAGGCAAGACGAAACACTTGAGCAGGAGCTACAGGTTGGATTTTGGGACCACAGATTTTGAACACATGAGATCAGCAGGCATGAAGGCACACCTTAGAGAATTGTTGCAGAGTGCCCAAGTGTGGAGGTGCTTAGACAAGTGGGAAAGCAGATGGGTAAAGAGGAAGGACAAGAGGAGGGACAGTGTTACAGAACACAATGAGAAAAGACCACAGAGCAGCGAGACCGTAACCATGTTACCAATGAGGGAGACAGCAGGAGGAAAGTTAGTACATGTACCATGGCACAGGAGTGATATTCAGTCTTTTACGAATGATTTTCCCAAACTGAGGGAGAAGCCGATCGAATGGTATCAACAGACTGATAGGTTTGTGAAGCTTGCCAAATGTCTCTGGGAAGACCTGAACACTTTATTCGAGATTGTGGTTCCGGCAGATTTGTGGGAGGATTGCAAAAGAGCTGTAGGTTGGCCGACAAGTGAACCAGAGAGAGACAGAGAGACGGGTGCGCCATCGCCTATGGTGATGTGTCTGTACTATAAGGTGATCGAACATTTGAAGACGAAGGTTGCCGCCAAAAATGTGGATTGGCAGAAAATTGATCGAACTGCCCAAGAGGCTAAAGAATCGATTCATAGTTACTATGAGAGGTTGTTGAAGGCGTTCAAGAATTACAGTGGCACGGAAGCAATCGAGGCGAAAGATATGCTTCATTTTGTGTTCAGATTTGTGGAAGGGCTGAGACCAGATATAAGTCAGATGATAAAATCTCATTTGATCTGCTGGCAGTCGAAACCGATTGATGAAGTATTGACTTATGCAAAATACTGTAGCGACGAAATTGAGGTGAAACAGAAAAAGCTGAAAGAGAAGGTGATGATGATGCAGCTTAAGGCGGCTCAGACAGGCTTACAAGGTCTGCAGGGACTGCAAGGGTTGCCAGGGATGCAAGGGTTCCAACAGCAGGTACCGCAACAGCAGCCGCAGTTGCAGGGAGGCATGGTGTTTCAGCAACAGCAGCCGCAGTTGCAAGGAAACATGGCGTTTCAGCCACAGGGCAGAGGCAGAGGTAGAGGAGGCTTTGTGAATAATGGTCCGGATTTGAACACTGTTGTGACAGGTGTGCAGGCAATGAAGAAAGTGATGCCGTGTCACGCGTGCGGAAACGTAGGTCATTGGAAACGCGAGTGTCCGATGGTGGTGCAGGAAGGTGCAGGTGCAGGTGTAGGTGTTGGTCAGCAAAACAATGATGTCAATGCATTTCAGACAATGAGAGGACCAAAAATGAGAGGTCCAAACCCAAATTTTCAGACCATGAATCAATTGCAGGGATTACAACCTATGCAGCCGCAGCAGATGCAGATGCCCCGTGTGCAGATGACGCAAATGCAGCCGATGCAACAGCAGTTACCCTTGGTACCTAATCAGCAAATGCAAATACCTTTGGCACCAATGAGTCAGCAGCAAATGATGGTTCCTCCACAGGTAACGGGTCAGGTAATGAGCACAAATGGCACAGTACAACAGTTCCCATTACACAGTGAGAGTGGAATAAACAATGTATGGGAGAGTGAAAGCTCAGAAGAGGAAGGAGATTGTGTGCTTGCGGCATCCCTAGAAGTTGATCAAAAGGGTCCGTACGTAGAGGGAAGAGTAATGGGTCATCGCGTCTCATTCCTGGTTGACACGGGAGCTACACGTTCAACTGTTAAGAGCAGTGAAGTACCAAATTTGCCACTCTCAGGAAGGACAGTTCAAGTGGTGGGAGTAGCAAACAGGCATCTGACGAACCCAATAACAGATCCGATACCAGTCAACATTGGTAACTATCAAGGGGTACATCAGTTTGTAGTATGTGACTCAAGCCCGATTGTACTGTTAGGAAGAGACCTATTGTGCAAGTTGGGTTGTTCGATAATGTGCTCGAACGAGGGAATAACAATACAGACGAGCAGTGATGGGGAAGAAGAGGACAGTATAGAGGGCGATGAAATAGAAACAGTTGACGAAGAATATCCTCTGATTTGTCTTTTACCAATGATAACTGAAGAAGATATCCCAGCAGAACTACGGGAAACAGTCGGAGAAAAAGTGTGGGACATGACAGGGAAAGAGGTGGGATTGATGAAAGGAGTAGAACCAGTAAAAGTGATGGTAAAGCCCAATGCGATCTTTCCCCAGACCCCACAATACCACATGCCACAAGATACCCTCATGAAAGTTGCCCAACTTATTGACGAATTCGTGAAGCAGGGAGTACTGAAAGAAGTATTAAGCAGCCCATGTAATTCACCGATAATGGGACTAATAAAGCCAAGTGGGAAAGTCCGACTTGTACAGGATTTGAGGAAAATAAATGACATCATAATAAAGTGCTGCCCTGTCGTACCGAATCCAGCTGTGATAATGTTTCAGATCCCTTGCGAAGCTGAGTGGTTCTCAGTCATCGATTTGTCACAAGCATTCTTTTCTGTGCCTCTTCATGAGGACAGCCAATTCCTCTTTTGTTTCAAATTCCTAGACAGAGTGTACAGTTGGTGCCGAATTCCTCAGGGGTTTTCTGAGTCACCGTCGATATTCAATCAGGTTCTAAAGAAAGACTTGGAAGAGTTAGAGTTGCCATTCGAGTCAACCCTAGTACAGTACATTGATGACTTACTGGTTGCATCAAAGACAGAAAGTGGCTGCACAGCCGATACCATTGCTCTGTTGAACCATTTGGGAGGGAATGGACACAAGGTGTCTCCTTCCAAACTGCAGTTCTGTCAGAAGAAAGTGAAATACTTGGGTCACCAGATAGAGAAAGGGTCACGGAAAATAATGAAGGAAAGAATTACAAGTGTACTTCAAATGAGTCCACCAAAGACAAGGAAGGAGGTGAGGAAGTTTTTGGGAATGGTGGGATACTGCCGCCAGTGGATTCCCAACTTCTCGTCTCTAGCAAAGCCTTTACTGAAATTGACCCAGAAGGATGCCTTGGATCAGATCGAACTGAAAGGGGATGAGATGGATGCTTTTGTTGAATTAAAGGAGTGCATGTGCAGGGCTCCAGCTTTAGGTATGCCTGACTACACAAAGCCTTTCACATTGTTTTGTCATGAACGTGATGCATGTTCTTTGTCTGTCTTGACTCAAGCCCATGGTGGCGTAAACAGACCAGTAGCGTATTTTTCAGCTACTCTGGATCCGGTTGCAGCAGCACTCCCAGGGTGTTTGCGCGCCGTAGCAGCAGTTGGTATCAGCCTCACTCAGAGTGAAGGAATAGTGATGGGACACCCAGTAACAGTCATGGTCCCTCACTCAGTTGAGATACTTTTGACCCGCTCCCGAACACAGCACATGACTGGAGCAAGACTCACAAGGTATGAAACGACTATTCTGGGCTCACCGAATGTGCAGCTGAAAAGGTGCACTACGTTGAATCCAGCTACCTTGCTTCCTGGAGAAAATGCTGAAATTGAGAACGCTGAAGACGTCGAGCATGACTGCCTTCAGGTGACTGAATTTTGCACAAAACCCCGACTGGACATCAAGGATACAAAACTTGATGAAAATGACCAAATTCTTTTTGTTGATGGTTCATGTCTAAGAGATGGGGTGGGAATTTTGAAAGCAGGATATGCTGTATGTACTGTGACGGGGGTCTTGGAAGCGGGATGGCTCCAAGGAGTCTATTCTGCACAAGTAGCAGAACTTGTAGCCCTTACTAGAGCATGTCAATTGTCTGCATTGATGAAAGTCACCATTTATACTGATAGCCAATACGGGTTTGGGATTGTGCATGACTTTGGACAACTGTGGTCACAGAGAGGTTTCCTGACTTCTTCAGGATCCCCAGTGAAAAATGGGGAGAGAATAAGGGAGTTGTTACATGCCATTCAAGTACCAGCTGAAGTTGCAGTGGTAAAGTGCAGTGCTCACACGAAAGGACAGGACTATGTGTCTCTGGGAAACGCCTATGCAGATCAAGTCGCAAGATTTTGTGCCTTGAACTGTATATTGTTAAGGGATGATTGGAATACAATAAGTGAACCAGAACTCGAACCAGCTGAAGCATTTGCCTTGAAGGTCGTAGATACAATAGAAGAACTAAAAGCACTACAAAGTAATGTCAGGGAGGATGAAAGAGATTCCTGGATTAAATCACAATGCATAAAAAGACAAGACGAGCTATGGGTTTCACATGAGGGAAAATTTGTTTTGCCAAATAGTCTCTTATCACAGCTTGCGCGGTTCTATCATGGGCAAGCTCACCTAGGGAGAGATGCCATGATAAGATTGTTCAAAACTGATTGGTTTAACACCAGATTTCGCCAAGCTGCGGAAGCAGTTTGCCATCGATGTGTCACTTGCCAACAGATGAACCCAGGAAAGGGAACAGTTGTGAACGCGAGCCACATTGGTAGGGCAAGCGGTCCTTTTAGCCGAATGCAGATGGACTTCATTGAGATGCCTGTGCATGGAGGTTTAAGATATGTGTTGGTGATTGTGTGCATTTTTAGTCATTGGATTGAGGCATACCCCACACGTAGAAATGACAGTCTTACAGTTGCCAAGCTATTATTGAGGGAGTTAATACCACGTTTCGGATTCCCGATCTCTTTAGAATCAGATAGGGGAAGTCACTTCAATAACGAGGTGATGAAGTTACTTTGCGAAGCACTGAACATTGAGCAAAAGCTGCACTGTAGCTATCGCCCTGAGGCATCAGGACTGGTGGAGCAGATGAATGGTACGCTGAAATCGAGAATGGCAAAAATATGTGCATTAACAAATTTGAAATGGCCTGACGCATTGCCCTTAGTGCTAATGTCAATGAGAAACACTCCGGAAAGAAAAACTGGATTGTCTCCGCACGAAATTCTCATGGGCAGGGCTATGAGACTTCCTGCAGTTCCCGCAAACATGCTTTTGAATATTACAGATGATATGGTGTTAGACTACTGCAAAGGTCTGGCTGACGTGGTTCGCTCTTTCTCTCACCAGGTGGAGGCGACCACCTTGCCACCGATCCAAGGTCCAGGACACGCCCTGAAAGCAGGTGACTGGGTCGTGATAAAGAAGCACGTGAGGAAGTCGTGTCTGGAACCCCGTTGGAAAGGCCCTTTCCAAGTGATCCTGACAACAACTACCGCTGTGAAGTGCGCGGGGGTTCCCAACTGGATTCACGCCAGTCATACAAAGAAGGTGTTGTGCCCCACAGATGAGGAAGTTGAAGCGCTGAAACTACCAGTGCCTGATAAAACGGTGCCGAGTGCTGAGACAGAACAAAAGCGAACTGAAAGCGAACAAGCAACAGCAGGAGAAAAAGAGATATTATTGGAGAACGAAGAGTCCGACTCACTTGGGGAAGACCAAGGAGAAAGTTCAGACAGCGACGACGAAGCTGCAGGTGACAAAGAGCCTGAAGCAGCTGAGGGTAGCAAAAAGCCTGAAGCAGCTGAAGGTGACAAGGAACCTGAAGCAGCTGAAAGTGATACAGAGCCTGAAGAAGGTAACGGTGACGAAGGGCTCGAAGAGAGTGAGAAGGCAGGAGAGCCTGAGCAGAAGGGGGCTTTCCCAGAAACAGACGATACAGAAAAAGAAAAGGAAAACGTGACTGATTCCACTGAAGGTGGGGACAAAGAAGAGCAGAACGAAAGAGTTCAAACCTCTACAGAAAAGGTCGCAGGTCCATCAAACGGACACGGTGCAAAAAGAAGACTAAGTATCTCACCGATAAAAGAAAAGGGTAAAGAAGGTTTGAACGAAGGAGGAAGGCCGAAAGTAAAAGAGAAAAGAAAGGAAGTGACTGTCGTGGAACAATCGTCAAGTGAGGAAAAGGACTTGGCGAAGGAGGAGAGTGCCAGCGAAGCAGAATCAAAGAGAGAAGCAAAATTGAAAAGGAAAAGGATACCAAACAAGAGGTATTCCGGTCCTGAATGGGCATATACAGTCAATGATGATTGGATTGATGAGTTTGTATCTCTAAGCATCGAGAACGAAGAAGAAGAAGAGATACAAATAGAAAAGAAAAGTTTCATAGACTCTGTTGATTGAAACGGAAGTGAATGGTATTGCTTGCTGCAATATAAGGTGAGACAAACAACCAGTTGAGACATTGCTAAACCGAATTGAGACAAATGCTGCTAACCGAAAAGTGACTGGCCTTTTAAAGAAGACGGTGTGAACACTGTGCTCGTTCAAGCTTTGTAACTGAATTGCTAAGTAGTTTCATTTATAAGTGCTTCTAGCTCTCTGATTCTATACAGATCATGCCTGGGTACGCTATGCAAAACAATAGAAAGAAGTATTGTAAATACGTGTGTATAGGCTTAGTACTAACATGTGTACTAATAATAATGGCAATTGTGTTTGGAATGCATGGAAAGGGTGAGAAGGAAATTATTGCTGCTTCTACTATTGTTCCGGTTACTGTCACTGAACTAACACCATTGAAAAGACTAGCAATGGATGAGAGGCTCTTGCATGATAAGAAAGAGCTTTCGTATAACGTTTTCTATCGCTTATTAACAGAGTATGTTGAGACTATGGACGCGAAAGATTGTTATGTGTGTACCCAGATACCGACATCAGTAAAGGAAGGGGTGACTTATCACCACATGCCTCTTACATATGGGATTACATGTAGTATAGTAATGTCTAGGTTTTATGGTCAATCTAACATACAGTATTTTTTCTCAAATTATGATGTTACCTTTGCTTATGTTCCTATAATAGCGCAGCTAAGCGAGACTGCAAAATATTGGGATTACAAAATTATGAGGGACTTTTTCGAGCCAATGCAACCTTTTGAAACGGCTCATGCTCATAGGGAGAACCTTACTTGCTCCGTCTCTGCTGTAGAAATAAGCTTTTTAGATCGCACAGATGATAGAAGGGCTCAAATGAAGGCGAAGTTAGAAAAAGAACTGCATAAGAGGACTTCAGTAGACAATTATGATTTTGCTGCTATAAAGACACAAGGGAAAATAGCTTTAGATGCTTGGCATGTAGGGAAGTTTTGTATATATCGAGGTGAATCTTACTATGACAATATTTTTGTAGGAGCGAGTGAATGCAAACATATGTTTATTTTTAAGGCCAAATGGACATTCATGATGGACGGACTTGACCCTGTCATTCCAGGGGTGTATTACATTTGTGGGCATAATGCCTATTATCGTCTTCCAAAGGGATGGTGGGGAAGGTGTTATTTGGGTATAGTGTTTCCAAAGGTTTATCAACTGGATGACATATCGATGATTGAAAAGACACCTGGATCCCATCGTATCCAGAAAAGAGAGACCGCAGCTGCTGTGGTAGGTGATATATTTGGAGCCATGATTCCTTCATTAGGAGTTGTGCTGAATTCCATCAAAATAAGAAAGTTGTCTACTATAGTGGATAACATGCTGACAAAGTTTTCAGGTGCTATAATCCTGATGGATGCTGAACTTGCAGCGGAAAGAGCTATGACTCTTCAAAATACGCTTGCTTTAGACATTCTTTTAGCAAAGGATGGAGGCGTTTGCAAAATGATTGGTGCACGTCACTGCTGCACCTATATACCCGATAATAGTGTGAAAATTAAAACTATGCTTGCTAATCTAACAAAGAAAGTGCAGATTTGAAGGAACTGAAAGAACCAGGAGTGTGGGAGAAGGTTGGAAAGGGACTTGCTTCAGTGGGACATTGGATTGGGGGAATTTGGAATGGAATATTATTGAAAATAATAGAAGGGATATTAATAGTGATAATTTGTGTATTTGGAATTTGGGGAATAAAAAGGGGAATAATAATGATTATGGAGAGAATTAAAAGAAGAAAGGAGGAGAAAATAATGAAAAGAATGGCAGAAGAATACAAAGAGCAAACTAGGGGAACTAAAAGGAAAAGGGAGCTGACAGAATTTTAATGGGATAAAATTTGTGGGCTAAATTTGTGTGATGACAAGTAGTCATCAGAGGAGGGATTGATGAAGCAGAAAATGAAGGTTTTGATTTATTAACGCATAAACGTAGTGCTGAAATAATCATGTGTGACATTAACCGAATTAATAAAGATTGTACGGGGACAAAATGTGCCCTCAGAGTAGTTTGCCATCATTTATACGCGTGCTTTATATAACGTGGTGTATTAGAATTGCACTAATCCGACATAATCATAAACGTGTGCTACGATTTGATTATTTGAAATGCCTTAGCTTAGCATTACTTTAGCGGAGGCTTTGGCCTAGTTGCCTGGTCTCACGGTTTAAATGTTCGTATTTTTCCACTGTGCTATTAAACGTGTATTTCTGCTTGAAGCTGTACTTTTCCACAGAGACTGTTCGCATGCTTATCTTAAAGTTGGTGCCAGCATGGCATATTTTCTCTTAAATTCAAGGTCGGCTTGCAGGTGGGGACAATGGAGCCTCTGAGAGTAAGCTAATCGAGAAACAATGTTGCAAATTGCGTACCCATCTCCAAGGATAATGTATGCTTAAGTAAAAGCTTGAGAACTGTCGTTTTTGATTGGTCAATTTGAAGCTAACCTATGAACCCTCCAATGGAGACCCTACTGGACTTGAACTGTTGTCTATAAAACCCAGGTGCACGAGAGGGGAGCTCTCTCTCTCTTCGGACATCCCGCCATTTTGACTTCGTAGCTACTATGACCCATTTTGCTGCGACGCCATTTTGAGAGACTTTGATGCTTTCTCTAGTCGAGAGAAAGAGACTTTAATGATTCTTGCCCTAGAGACTTTAACTTTGATTTGCCCCTTTGCATGTAGTAGTAATCTTATCTTACCGCCGTGAGGCAATTGCCCCGTTCACCCCTGCCCTTTTGTCCCGGTCCCATGCTGATCGAGAAACGGTACCTGTGAGACGAAGACTTCATTGATTGCTGATTGGAATTGGTAATTATGAAAGGAAACTGTAAAATTGCATTGTGTTTCTTTTAGGTAACCAACTGCTGATTTTGATAAGGACCCTAGCTAGGAGTTTTCTAAATTGATGTTGCCAAATCGTTTTTGCATGAAGTCCCACATGCTGATGCTAATTTGAGGTTAGACGAGGATTCCATATGTCACACGATGCAATTGGAGATCTTGTTATGCTGACTAAATGTACGCAATTAGCCCATTACAGATTATCGTATTAGTGCTTTGCATTGCCATTATCGAGTGCCTTGTGATTCAAATGCTACATAGATTACACTTGTTTCGACGATATGGACAGCTATTAATGTTCATTTATGTTTATCATTTGGTGTTGAGACACATTTATATCGTGCTAGCTTTGTTAATATAGGGAAATAAATTCACTAACTTTGCAATAAACTGGTGTGGTTATTCCTGGCTGAAAGGTCAGGGTTCGCCGAAATGTATTCTGGATTAATTGTTAAGTGTTATGTTGTTCAAGGTGTTGCTTATGTTCGTTATTGATTATCGATTTGAGGTGATTGATCAATTAAGAGTACAGAGAGTTCCCACTTAGCCAAAAGATTCATCGACCTAAAGAGCATCCGAACGCAGGTAAATTGTTACCACGTTCCGCTCTATCAGAAGCCACACTACACTTATCTAATATCTGGATAGAATTTCTTGTTATTTCATTTTTTTGTCATGTTCTTCCCTCAAATAGGGATGGGTCCACCTCTATGTGGCGGGTATCAGTAGATGCTATGTAAGTGTCTGAGGCTGAAATGGCGCATCACAAGCCCTCAAGTAAAAATATCTGCCGGCAGCTGGTGTTTGTCCTGGAAACACAGAAGTTCGATACAGATGCCATCAAAAGATGGCATAGCGGCATGCCTTATGTTTCCAAGCAAGTTAGCCGTAGGGGCACGAATATGCAGTTTCAGCAGATACCAGGGACACGTGAGTTAAAGGTGATCCAAGCCTTTCACCAGCTGCTTTTCTGTTTTGGTCCTGTGATCTTAAAACAACACTTCGTTTTAATGGCCTATGCTGGTGTAAGCACTTCCGGGTTGATTAAATTCGATAAGCAGTGCTTCTATCAAGATATTAAACAAAACTGCCCCATGACCTGCTCTTTCCGCTGACAGTTTAATAGAGAAGAAGATGTAAATGCAACAAATAAAAACAGAGACTTTGTTTTCCCAAATCTGTGAGACATATAAATATTTTTATATAACAATGCTTTGCTGGGAAATATTTTTTTAAATAAAAATGTGTTATATCAGTAACTCTTGCTTTTCAAAACGGTGTACTTAGAAGTCAACCAAAAACAGACGTAAGCACTTAGCCTCCCTCGAGTCATGCTGCTAAGACATTTTACAATTGGCCCTCCATGTTAGACTGCCATGTTTCCCTGGAAATGTTCTCAGTGGTTTGTAATTCATTGTTGTGACTCAAGGAGGAAACTCTAGAATTAATTTACTTCAAAGAGTGCAGTTGCTTCACAGTCTTGACAGCAGAGAAAAGCACACAATGACCTGTGTAGAAAGCAAACATTCCTTCTGGTATTGCGGGTATAATTCATGTTTATGGCTTTCTATCTGAGTCATGGTATCATGGAATTACCTCCTTTCCTTTGTGGGCTGCATAATGAAAACACTAGTGCACTTCATATAGTCAAAGTAAATAGAGAATTTAGGAAAGCGGGACTGAATCAGTTTAGTATTTCGTTCTCCTGCATTTTTCTTTTATTATTGACCTGTGTTCAGCAATCGTTTTGCAATAGTCACTAATCACTGCCTCTGATCTCCGAGTTAAAAGCCACAGAAGAAGAGTGTGAGTTTGTAGTAAGTAATAAGGCAGCAGGAATATGTCAAGTTTGGGCCACTTCCACAGCTCCCTTTAAACTGTGTCAAGTCAAGGCTGGTGGCTCAGTGGACTAATGCATCCACTGCACGGATATATGTTTGACCCTGTGGTCACAGATTCAGGTCTGACCAGGTCAACTTCGCCTTTTGCCCTGATGAGGTTGATACAATGAATATCACTGAGCTGTGTAACAATAAACACCTGTTATTAGCAGGGGCGACTCCTTCACAATGACGAATGATCGCCGCCCCCCAGCTAAGCCAGGAGCTGAAAGATAAAACAATATTTCATTATTGTTTTATTTTTCAGTTGCTAACTCAGCCAGCAGCATGTGAAGGGAGGGGTGGGCTGGGCCACTGGAGGAGGGAGGGAGAGGAGGAGAGAATGCACCTAAGTGCGCATGTGTGTAAATACACATGCACACTTAGGTTTCTCTAGCCCGGCTGTATTGAACAGCAAGGCTGGAGAAACTGCACAGACCCCAGTGTGGTGTCTGAGCAGCAGTCCAAGCCACTCAGACAAATCCTGATGCTGATTTCATGCTATGTTTAGCATGAAAGCAGCACCAGGATTGGTGGGGAGCCTGTGCTGGTGTCCCGGTGAATGCTGTGACACCACATTGAGGGAAGAGGAGTGACGTGGCAGGAGACAGCGGCAGCGGCAAAAAGTACGTTTTGAAAAAATATTTTTTTAACACCCCGTCCCTTCCTCGCCTGCCCTTCCAATTAAGATTTGCAGCAGCCGCCGCTGGTTATTTGTCAATAGTGCCACAGGACCTCCCTGAATGTGAACGTGGAGCTCCACAACTGCAAGTTATGTTATTACATACTGATCTTCTTTTCTATCCATTATCACTTCTCACTTTGAAGAAGAACATCTTAAATTATTTGATGAATTCCTTACTAAAGATATGATGGTGAGAATAGTACTAGTGTTTCTATTTTCTGTTTGAGCTATTATATTGTAGGAACTGTATCAACTAAATGCTAAAAAAAACTTGTTCAAATTTAAAAAGAAGTTGTAGTCACATGTCCACAGCCACAGGGTGAGCAAGCAAACTCCAGGATTGGTTTAAAGAACATTTCCAAGGGTAAAGTCTATTGAATAGGAGTCATAGGTTTAAAGGACAAGGTCTTGTAAAATGTAATTAAAATGGCACAGAATATATTCCCTGCAAGGTTAAGGTAGACACAATCCCGGGGGCGTAGCTACAACTGTTACAGCAAGCGCAGTGACGCTGGGGCCATGAACCCCAAGTGGCCCACTGAACTCTAATCCCTTGTTTGCACCCGGACCTATCGCATTGTTAGCATAATCCTGTCATCAGAGTTAACAGATACAATCGAGAATGGTTACAAAATCAATAATAAAGGAGCACATCACATCAAGCAAACAGCGCAGACACTGCCAATTGCTCAGTCTCTACAAGCCTAATTATTTTCCTGACCATGCACCTCAAAACTGGATTTGAGCAACCAAAAAAGGCTACAAAAACAATCACAAGCTTCACTTAACCACACTTTGATTCTTACCTAACAAATTAAAAATCAACAAAAAGCATGTATAAATCAACAAATATACAAAAACTTAATAAGTCATTTGCACAACAACGTGCCAACAGAAAGGTTTATCGTGAGCAAAATGCACACAAAATTGAGAGTACAGCATACTTTTTTTTATTGTGCCATTCAGTGGACCTTTGTGGTACTCTGTGAATCATGTGCCTACATCAGAGTCCAGACCCAGTAGGCACATTCCAGAACCAGGCAAGCTGGTTTCTTTACACCTCTTGAGGACCAGTTGGGAAAAGACCGGGCCCTGGCGCAAGGACAGCGCCCTGCCCAGAAGAAAAGAAGGCACCTAGATGAAAGGCTGGTGCAGGGAGTCAGTGGGACTGGCTCCCTAACAATTTGGGAACCTTCCAGGCCAGGAGACCTAATGAAAGTGCTCCTGGTCGCAGGGGCTCGCCACCAGGAGTGAAAAGACACCAAGATGGTCCAAAATGGCCTGCAAGGGCCTGAGTTGCAAGCGCCGGACGTCTGTGACCTTTGACCTTTCCATTGTGAATGGTGAAGCGCATGGGGTTCTGCCGCTGCTTTGATCAGTAGCCCCAGGTTGGGCCAGGGCCTGGGGCCTGCCCCCAACGAATAATGGAGCAGGAGAGTGCAGCCTCACGTCCATGGCAAAAATGGCAGCAGGAGGGAGTGCCATTGCTCTCCCTCCAAAGGGAACCTGAGGGCCACTAGACCCTATGCCGGGCCCCCACAAGGAAGTAAAAATGGGAGATGCCGTTGCAGCCCCCACGAAAATGGCTGGAGGGGTCCCTGTCCCCATTCCGGGGCTCCACCAAGAAGAGAAATGGGGGAGCGCTGGTGCGTTCCCCCATGAAGATGGTTGCCAGCTGTGGGCGAGGCCGGTGGCCAAAGCAGAAGCCAGGGAGCACTGTTGTGCTCCCTACGAGGACAGAGGAGGGGCGCACCACAAAGAAGACAAATTCGGGGAGCACTGTTGCACTCTGAATGAAGACAGAGGAGGGGGCCCTGGACCCCATCCCAGGGCCCTGCAAAGAAGACAAAGTCAGGGTGCACCATCATGCTCCCCATTAAGGTGGGTGAGGGGCCGAATACCCCATCCCTGGGCCCCATGGGTGCAGAGGAGGTGGGAGAGTGCTGTTGCACCCCCCCTGTGGCCCACCTGGCCGCAGCACCTCAACACGGGCAGACTCAAGCAGGAGCCAGCTCCTCCGGCAGCACAGGAAGGTTCTGGTCTTGTGGGGTGCCAGCGGGAGTGGCCGAATGTAGACTCCCTGCGCTGCTCCCAAGTGAACACTTACCTGTCAAAGTGGGGTGCCCGGGTGGGACTGGACACCCCAAGGCTATGATCAGAGCTCAGGCAGCAACGCAACTCTCCCCAGTGCAGCGGGAGAGCCACTCATAAAATATTCATGCTCCAGCAAGGAGCATCCAATAATGCCACTGTAGAGCTGAACCTGTTTTTACCCCGACTACCCACTTTGGGTTTGCTGTGGCCCCAGGAGGATAGGGTCACCACCACTGTGGCTCAAATTAGTGGGGGGGGATACAGAAGGAGCGCAGCCTCCCCCGAGGGAGTTACCCAATGTTGCCACCCTCAGTTTCAGGGGATTTGCAAGTGATAATCTCTCAAGGGTTCCAACATGTTTCCAAGTCTAGTCCCAGCTAGAACTTTTGTTTCAGAGTAGTGAAACTGCACCCTCTAGGGGTGAAGACCATGGCTGCAGCCTTTGTGGCCTGAATAGAGATAACAACAAGATTGTTATAATGGTGGATACTGTCTAGGGGTGAAATGCCGTAATTAAAAGTCTTTTTACAGTAATGATATTCTTTAGGGGCTATAGTTAAAATAGTAGCATATAATGCTAAATGAGTTTTAAAATGTACATACACCCTGTAAAGATGAAAATGGTATTACATCATGATTAACAACCAAGTGATGTCCTTTAGGGACTGTGTCAACTGAACATAATTTTTTTGTTGAATAATTCAACATGGATTATGATCAACCTTGGCTCACACCCTTTAGGGGTGTGGGTAGACTGTGTAGATCATGCTGAGAGTAATTCTAGCAAAACCAGCCACTCCTGCCTGCTTAGACAAGTCCTTGTTAATGCCTATTTGAGTAATGAGTCTGACAACCGCCAATGATCAAAGTAGGTGTACTTTCTTGCCAGTATCAGGTGGTCTCACTCCCGCTACCAAGTTGCAGTCAAATATTGCATTAGGCTACAAGTGAAGGTTCTGCCATGTAGGTTGTTGATCACATTTCGGGTGCTTCCAGTTTTGAAAATCCATCCACATCCCTCTACTAGGTTCCCCTTGACTGGGGGTCTTATTTGATAAAATGTGATCTTGAGCTTTGCCACTGCACAGCTGTGTTGTGTTTGCAGCTGCTTTCCCACGTGGCTTTCTGAAGAGGTGTGTGACATTGGCCTTAATAATATTGCAGCTCCACATAGATATGTGTCTAATGTGCAAGGATGAGCATTTTGTCTATGGTAGCCAGTCATCTTTGTGGTTGACAACTGTCTTCTTGTCTGTCATTGTGGAAACTGTTTTCCTGTACTGTGTTTGCTTCTGTGCACTCCATGGAATTTCATGCATGTTTTAGCCTATCTTTAGCCAACATTTAAATTATGTGACCGTGCATGTGTTGCTTGAAAGTATTATTTTCATATTCCCAAGTACTTTGCTTAGAGTGGTATGTAACTCTTGGCTGCCATTCATTTTGCTGGCTTTTGGGCATGGGCATTTTATGCACTTTTGTCTGTGCGAAGGGGTAGTTTGCCTAGCATGGGGACCAAACAATGTATTTGCTATTGTGGATGTATATCGTTTTGCTTTTTTTTTTATTCTAGTGCGCAGACCTATATAAGGATGCATGTACAATGCCCATTGCCATTAGTGGATAGCGGTTTGTTGTAGCTTCATACTGATCGTATATGGTCATGTGTGTGTATCAACAATCATATATGATTTTGTGATATTGTTTTGTAAAGTATTCTGTGGTGTATGGTTGTTAGATGGCCATAAAACCATAGTGGGTGCTTTTGTGATCTTCTTAGCTTCTTGTAGAAAGTTTTTCATCAAAATTGAGTCTTATCCTGCTTTAAGGCAGCGTTTAGTTTTGTGTTTTCATTTGGTAAAGATGACCTCTGCGATTCCTGGATGATGTGTGACGCAAATTCGTGTTTGCCTCTCTCAGGCCCAGTACCTACAGGACGTTGCCCATCAAAGTGAACACGCAGATCTTGAGCATTACTGCAGCTGCAAAGTTTTCACCAGAGGTAATGACTTCAGCCCCATCACACACTGGTAGCAGATATCTTTCATCTATTTTTGAGCAGATTTGGAAAGTATATTTTAAATTTCTTTTAATAATATGCTATGTATGACATAGGTAGTTTGAATAAGAATCACGCTCCGTACCTAGGTAAAGATCACTTAGATACACATGCAGGATTTGTGACAAGTGACCACATGTGATCATAAATGCAGTCTATAGCGCGGAGAAGATTTATTTAGCATGGTGAGCACAATGGTTGTAGGGGAGAAAGTGGGTTATTTCGTTTTGTTGTGAGGTCATTGGCCAAATTTGGACGATTAAGAACCAGGACATCCCACAAACAGAAATATAACTATACTTGTATATCATCTGTGGAGGACAAAATGACTTACTTAAAATTGATCATCAACAAAGAAAGTACAGGCAGTGAGGTATTAAAGAGAAATAAATGCAAGATTTGCACACAGTATCTTTTCTCTGGCACTTGAATTGCATTACACCAGCCCTTGGTGATTAATGTTGCACTGAAAATATAAAATGCTTGCTTCCCTGAATGTTCACTCGACCCTCTCTGAAAACTAGAACGTACTAAATTTACCTGCAATTAGTTGTTCCAGATAGTGATAAGAAGAACAACCTGGCAGGTCCGGCCACACCTGTTCACCCTACTGTGGGAGCATTGGGCTTGCCACTGAATGGAGTGGCACAATGCCTCTAGATGAGATGCTGTCACTAAAACAACTGCCAATGTACTTGGAGTTGGATACAAGGATTAGTGTAAGTGAGAAATAGTAAGTCAGTGTTTACTCGCTTTTGATTTTTCCTGTGTTGTCTAATGACCCAATTCACAAAGGTAAATGAGAGGGAGAGGGACTTTGATGAATAGCTCCCCCCTTTATTGTGATTTTCTAAATGAGGATGCCTCACTGTTTACCATTAAATTATTTTGCTGTAAGGGGGTGGTCGATAATCTTGAGTAGGTCTTGGATGTCAATGATTATCTTATTTATCTATAATAGGAAGTAGAATAAAGAGAAAAGGAAGTTGAAGAAGAGAGGGAGGAGAAGGAGGAAGACAAGTATAAGAAAAGAGAAAAGATGAAGAAAAAAATAGAACAGAAGAAGAACTGGGAGGAAGTGGTCTTTGTTGTTAAAGCAACTTTGTGGTATTTAGACAAGTCGTTATTTTAATTTCAGATAGACGTAATGTTTAATTGTTATTAGAACAATCTCTGATCTCAGAACCAAGTTGCAGTCAAGTAATTGATGGCCTGATTTAGACTTTTGTGGAGGGTACTCCATCCATCAGAGTGGTGGAGCGTATCACCTCTGCCAGTGGGAGGGCCTTTTATGCAACAGATTCACAGATGCAGTCACCTCTGTATGTTGAAAAGAACTTCCATCATGGTATTTCCCTTCAAGATACAAAACATTTAGTGGATGGCTACCATTGGTTTTGATAGTTGTGCAACTTTTAACAAAGTAGGAGTTTGTTTTTGAAAAAACAAATCAATGACACCCAAACCCCAGGAAATCTTTGCAAGGATGTGAGGGTCATTATTAGTTTTTGCTGCCACTCACCTCCAGGTTGGCAGTATGAACAGAAACAAGTATTTACTTGCAAATGCAAGAGCTATTGGCTTTGTCAATGTGTTTTAGCCATGTTGTACAACACAGGGTGGCTGCTGTTCAGCGTGGTTAAAAGTTAGTGTTATAGAAGAGAGTAATCTGGAATATCGTAGAGTGGAATTGCGAAGAGTGGAGTAGAGTGTTGTAGAATGGAGTGGCAGAGAGTGTTATGTATTGGAGAAGTATAGTGTGTAGGTGGTTGCAGTGGCATACACCGGAGTGACATAGGGTGGAGTGGACTCGTGTAGAGTGTTGCAGAGTATAGTGGCATATAGTGCAGCGGCCTTGAATTCAGCAGTATACAATGCAGCATCATAGAATGCAGTGGTGCATAGTAAAGTCAGTGGCGCAGGGTGGTGTGGTGCAAAGTGGAGTGGCACAGAGTTGAGTGGCAAACAGTACAGTGGCGTAGAGTGCAGTGGCGTAGAGTGAAGTGGCATAGACTAGAGTGGCATAGAGTGGTGCAGAGGGTACTGGCGTAGAGTTTAGTGATACAGAGGGCAGAGGCACCGAATAGAGTCAAGTGGCATAGAGTGCAGTGGTGTAGAGTGCAGAGTACAGTTGAGTGGCACAGAGTGCAGTGGCATAGAGTGGTGCAGATCAAAGTAGCATAGAGTGGTACAAAGTAGCGTATAGTGCCATAGAGTGCAGTGGCATAGAGCGGAGTAGTGTAGAGTGAAGTAGCACAGAGTAGAGTAGTGTAGAGTTCAGTGGCAGAGAGTGCTGTGTTGCATAGTAGGTTGTCAGAGTGCAGTGGTGTAGAGTGGAGCAGAGTGGCATAGAGAGCAGTGGCGTAGAGTACAATGTTGCAGAGTAGAGTGCAATGGCATAGAGTGCAGGAACAGAGTGCAGCTGTGTAGAGTGCTTTGGTGCAGAGTGAAGTGGTTAAGAGTAGAGTGTGGTGGCTTAGAGTGGAGTGGTGCAGATTGGAGTAGAGTGGTGTAAAGTGCTTTGGCCTAGAGTAGATTGTTTCAACAAAGTAGAGTGCAGTGGTGTAGAGTGCAGAGTAGAGTCAAGTAGCATAGAGTGCAGTGGCATAGAGTGATGAAGAGCAGAGTAGCATAGATTGGTGTAGAGTATAGTGCTGAAGACTGCAGTGGCACTGAGTGGAGTGGTGTAGAGTGGAGTATTATAGAGTGGGGTAGTGCAGAGTAGAGTGGCATAGAGGTCAGTGGTGAAGAGTGCATTGTTGCAGGGTAGACTGTCAGAGTGCAGTGGTGTAGAGTGGAGCAGAAAGGTGTAGGAGGCAGTGGCGTGGAGTACAGAGATGCAAAGTAGAGTGTAGTGGCTTAGAGTGCAGTGACAGAGTGCAGTTGTGTAGATTGCATTGTCATAAAGTGCAGTGGTTAAGAGTAGAGTGTTGTAGAGAGCAGTGGCATAGAGTAGCGTGGCACAGGGTGGAGCAGAGTGGCGTAAAGTGTAATTGTGTAGACTAGATTGTTTCAGAATAGAGTGAGATGGCATAGAGTAGAGAGGTGCAGAGTAGAGTGCAGTTGCATAGAGGAGCATAAAGTTTAATAGCATATAATAAAGTGGTGTAGAGCGCAGTGACATAAAGTGCAGTGGTGCAGAGTAGATTAGAATGGCATACAATGGACTGAGGTAGAGTGCTGGGGCATAGAGTTGAGTGTTACAAAGTACAGTGAATTGGTGTAGAATGTATTGACATAGAGTGCAGTGGCGTAGAGTCCAGAGTGGCGCACAGTACAGTGGACTAGAGTGTAGTTGTGCAGAGTAGATTGGTGAGGCCTAAATTGGAGTGGTTTGTAGGGCAGTGGCAAAAAGTGCAGTGGTGTAGAGTAGAGTGGAAAAGAGTGCATTTAGCATAGAGTACAGTGGCACAGGGTAGGGTAGAGAGACATAGGGGGTTATTCTAACTTTGGAGGAGGTGTTAATCCGTCCCAAAAGTGACGGAAAAGTGACGGAAAAGTGACGGATTTACCACCAGCCGTATTACGAGTCCATTATATCCTATGGAACTCGTAATACGGCTGGTGGTATATCCGTCACTTTACCGTCACTTTTGGGACGGATTAACACTCCTCCAAAGTTAGAATAACCCCCATAGTATGTAGTGGTATAGAGTGCAGTGACATAGAGTGGAGTGGTGCAGAGTGCAGTGGAGTGGTGTAAAGTGGAGTGCAGCAGAGTAGAGTGCAGTGGCGTGGAGTGAGTAGAGTGGAGAAAACTGGAGTATGCATGGTGTGGTAGCACACTACCATTACAGGCAACACATGTGCAATTGAAATGACCATTACATTTGCACAGACAAACAGGTTTACTAATAAAACTATACAATGCACAAAAGAAAATGTGTGGACATTGCATCACTTAGTGTAATGATTCATTTTGATCATATTAAAATATTTGTTTCCACCACACATCAGAATTACCAGATTTTTCACCCAGTAGCCAGCATGATTGTCCCATAAATCCCCTCACTTTAGGAAAAGAAAAGTAAACACCAAGTTCCCTTGGAAGACATAGCCTGACATTTAGCCTCTGTCTTTTAATGCACAGCAAATGTGACTTGATAAGAGCAAGATTTAAAGGCCTGTTTTTCAGAAAGGGAGCACTCCCAAGGATACAGTAAACAAGGCATGGGCCATACAATGAGCAAACTCAAGCTGGACATCCAAAAGCAAATAAATCCAGCAAATAGAAAGCAAGAAAATGTAAGTTACAGACTCCAAAGCCAATGCTAAGTATGGGCCGGATGCATTTCCAAGGAAGCTTTTCAAATGTCTCCAAGATGTTGATAGCAAACCAGACGGTAGGCCTTGACCTAACAAGCATTTGAATGGGAGAAAATGCAAAAAATCTGAAAACTATGGAGAATCAAGAAAATGCAACAGTGTAGCAGTGAAAACAGTTACAATGCACTTTGGGAAAAGTGTTAAATATTTAACTCTGGAGGAACAAAATTAATTTAAGACAGGCAACCTTGGTACAATCAAAATAAGACTGGTCTTGGAGTTTTCTACTGGGCTAATTACTGAATACATTTTACAACTTAGCTCATTGTATGTTTATAACTATGCAAATTGCGCATGTATCAGTTAATCAACACTTTAAAACACATAATGAATAAACACTTTTATAATGTTTATTTTGGCACAGATAAATTGTCAAATTCTGAACAAATTTAAATGTTGTCTTTGAAATTACTCCGTCACTGAGAGGACTTCTGAAGTTCACTTTTTTAATGTATTCTCTTCACATGCATCGGTGGGATTTTCTAGAAGTGAAACAATACAGACTGACTCTTCCAGGGTAATCATATGACTTAAATAAAAAAAAATGCAATCAGCTGTGGGCTGCAAAGGAAGGGAAACTGCTCCTTACTGAGGCGTCCAGGTGTGAATTTATCAGTATGTTTAATGAACATTTTTTATTTTGAATAGAATGTAGCGAATAGGCTTTCTACTATTGGGAAAATATCGAAGAATAAATTATACCTGCAACTAGGTATCTTCGGGGAGGTTAAAAAACTGAGAATGTCTTCTGTGTTGGCCTCATTAGATCGAGGTCAGTAATCAGTGACAAAAGTGAATTTACTGTGAATATTTGGATTAAAATATAGTTGCAATATTGAAATAAATGTTCATGTTTATATAGAGTTCCTCGTAGCTGTTAATAACTGCAGACACAAGTCCTATTCTAGAATAATGTTCTCTTAACTCCATATTTTGACAGGAGGTAGTACTAGCATCAAAATAAGATGACCATGTAACTGAGACTGAGTTCCTGGTTAAGGAGTTAGAATATTAGGCATGAACTAGCGAGAGTGAATTATTTTTTTATCAGCAGATATCAAAATATAGAAAAGTAACTCCTAAACCAAAAACTAATATAGATTTGTTTATAAACATTACAGATAAATAAGTTATGGAAACAATAGGCTAACCTGAATTGAAAGAGATAACCCATTGGAACCTGACAGAATATGCAGGAGAGGCTATGGGGATCCTCTTTGATACTAAAGTGTCAAGCTCTGCTTGAATGTCACATCCTGTTAGACAGGCCTGCTGGGGTTTTTCATATGACAACTGTGCACACCTCAAACAGGCCTCACCTGTGACAGGCAAATATTAGCTGACACTTGGAGAGGGCCCATCTTTTATCCCCCCCAACCAGTCAGTCCCCAGTCACAGTGGGCCTCATTTTGACATTACAGTGTCACAGTGTAGTTGACAGGTCAGCTGGATGTATATATAATATTTGGGGTGCATTTTACATGAATGAACAAGAATACCAAAACAATTTGCATATATCCACTGCGAGGTTGCTAAAACCTTAGCTTTGTTCTACCACACTTCTGTCTCTGAGGTTGTTGTGGGTCTGGGACTGCTTAAAAGTGTATTTGGGTTTTAGATGTGGCAGGACACTAGGATTGTCATACTAAACTCCACACACACAAACCCAGACTCACACACTCTCACAGCCCTCAGAGCCCAAGTGTAGTGTGGCTGTAAACTTTGGCCAGCTTAAAAATGTCCAAATTGGATAGAGTTAACCCCGGGAACATTTATCCATTGGTTAGGGCATACCCAGGGGTCATTCCCACACACTAGGTCATTCCAGGCATAAATGTGGCATCTCCAGGCACCCACTTCAGAACACTTCTGAACCTCAACAAAATCAGAAAAGCACTGAACTCACTGTCTGCAACTTGGGAACAGCCCTGGAGGATTGGGCCTGCTTTCTCTCTTGCAGCAAGGACACACAAAAGGGGACTCCATGGGACATAAGGATTACCTCCTGTTAAAGCAACAGGGACACAACAAGCCCTTTTCCTGCAACTGCCCAGCTGACCAGTGGCAACTGGACCTGGACTGGAGACTGCTGTTGGCCTCTGCCTGTCATGCTGTGAGTCACTAAGGCCCATATTTATACTTTTTTAGTGCCGCAATTGCAGCATTTTATGACACAAAATCGGCGCAAACTTACAAAATACAATTGTATTATTCTGTTTACATGTGGTACATGCGCAAATGCTGTTTATCTCATTAAACGTGTTCTTCTTGCTTTGACAATGAAGGGATCATAGTAGCAAAAAAAGTTTTTTCCTCTGAATAGAATGCACATAGGAGATCAAAAAACGTAATGTGACAAACAGCATGATGAATGAGTGAATTTTCTGAAGCAAAATAGTCTCTCATGTAATTGTATTTGTAATTGTATTTATATAGCGTTTTCTACGCCTGACGAGGTGCTGAAGCTGTTTTCGGCAAGTAGGAAGTTACTCCGGATTCCAAAAGGATTAGTGGTGGTTTAGTTTAGGAAAATATGAGTTAATTTGAGTGGTGGATATGTGAGTCTGTTAGTTGGATTGAATAGAATAATGGAGGGATAGAAGAGGGAAGAATCTAGAAAGTTTTAATTGGGAGATCATAGTAGTAAGATGAGGTGTGAGATGAGTAAAAGGAGAGATGGAGGAGGGAAGAGTCTGTAGAAAGGGATTAGGGACGTCATGGTAGTAAAATGAAGTATGGGATAAGTCAAAGGAGAGATACACAAGGGAAGAATTTAGTAAGGTTGTTTGGGAGATCATAGTAGTAAACTGAGGTTTGGGTGAGCCAGGAGGGATAGAGGAGGAAATAGTCTAGGAAGGGTTATTTTGGAGATCAGAGTAGTAGAATGAGGTTTGGTATGAGTCAGAGAGTGGTGATAAAGGATAGATTGAGAGAGGTATAGAATGAGACAGTAATGCATTGGATAGAGTGATTTTTTTCTCTTGTACAGTAGGAGTAAAGTAAATATCTAGATACATGATTACATAGAAAGGGAATATATGTATGAGGAAGATAATATATTTAGTTGTGATGCAGTATTTGAAAGTAATTTATTTGTGTATGTTTTATAATTCCATTTTTTTATTTGTTATTTTCCTCAATATTTCATTAGTGAAGTGCTTGTAGATAAATAGTTATGATTATGATATCCGTCTATTGTGATAAAGCAGAAACTCGTAAGCATCTAATCAAACAACTTATATAGAATCTATACAATGACCTATGAACATGTTAAGCATAGAATTATATATATATATATATATATATTTATATATATATATTGCCTAGTTGTGGTCGCCACTAGGTAGTTATACGTAGGACTGCGTTTCTATACAAAAAGCAGTTTTTTTTACTTCCCTATATCTTTGGCACCGCTCTACCAATCTTAATGAAACTTTCCCAAAAAATTTGCCAGTACCATCAGCTGCTGCCTGGAAAGTTTCAGGGTGATCTGTCTGGGGGGGTTCACCTTTTCCCCATTCATTTCTTTATATGGATTTTGAACAGCGATAGTGCAAAAACTACTGGACAGAATTACACCAAATTTGGCAGGAAGGTAAGTCCTGGTTCAGGAAGAGTACTTATTTGTTTTGGTGTAATTCAGTTCAGCTGTTTTTGAGAAATTAATGGGAAAACAAATTTGTATAACTAGGGATGTGAAGGATTCGCAACCCCTAACGATCTTGTGCTGAGATCTGATTGGCTGATAACACTTCAACAACAAAAGCTGTTAAACTGTTGTCAACCATCTTGGGATTCGGCTTCAGCCGAGCCCCCGAAAAAAAAATTCAAAACCCCAAAAGGGGCCAGGGTACGAACACCCTGACCCCTTTGCACTGGGGTTCCAAAAATCATTTTTTGGGGATTTTGCAAGCAGGGACGGGGTGGATCTGCAAATCTGCTCGTAAAGTGAAAATAAAATAATGAAGCGCGGTCTCCTGCGCTTCATTAGTTTAATACCCCGGGGCCTTTTTTCAAACATAAAGCATGGGGGGGCTCCTGACCCTCTATCTCTGCCTCAGGGACCATCACCTCCACCGGGGTAATTTTTTTGCATGCGGCAGGGCCTGTGGCCCACCGCTGCCCTGGGAACCGTCACCCTCTTAGGGCTGTATTATAATATGTGGTAGGGGGTCAAGCCCCCTCCCACTGCCGTAGGGACCACCACCTCCCTGGGGCGATCTTGTAATTAATGCGGGGCCCTGTGGCCCTCCTCCTGCCGGGGACCACCACCCCCCAGGGCAAGATTGTAATTGGAGCAGGGGGGCTGTGTGGTCCCCCACACCCCCTGGACCACCACCCCAGGTCAAATGTTTAAAAAAATAAATGGGGTTACCATGGGACCCCTGGCCCCCGGGGCTAAGTTCTCATTGGAAAGGGGCTGTGCGGCCAATGGAGGTGTGGCCCCCCTCGAGAAGCCTCTGATGGCCTTGGGGACCGCTACCCCCCAGGGCCGGCTCCTTCTATGTCCCGTGTGCCCACCCCCCGGGACTTAAGTATTTGCTGTTGCTTGGCTTTAAAGCAGGTCCCGCTGTCAAAATCTGAAGTTTCATCTATGTCTCCTGCATGCGTGCAGAGGGCAGAGATAAATTGCTTCAGAAAGCATGGTGGGCCTAAGGATTCCCCCACAGTGACAGGTAGCCCATAAGGGCCTTTTTTTTTTTTTTTTATTAAAAAAGTAGGGACTTTGAGTGGCTCTGAGGGCTCTCTCGTTGTCCCATATAGCCCGTAAAGGGCTTTAACATAATTTTTTTTTTTTTTAAGTAGGGACCGTAGGAGAGCCCTTGGGGGCTCCTCCATCAATCCCTACTCTTTTTATTACTTTATTTTTACTACAAAGCCCACAAATGGCTACAAAAAAAAAAGACAACACTCCACTCCGTAGCTCAGTGTGACGGTCACTGACCTTTACACTGAGCTATGGGGATTCGAATCCAGCTTGACTCATTTCATTTTTTTTTGTTTTTTTAAATAAAAAAATTGATACTTTTTTTAATTTATCAAATTACGTTTTTTATTAAATCCAACAAAAATATCTCATTCTAAGTATATGAGATATCAAAACCTAAAAAAAAACTCTCTCTTTCTCACTCACTTTCTCTCTCTCTTTCTGTCTCTCTTTCACTACGTTTCTCCCACTCACACACCCACTTAGACACTTATGCACCCACTCACAGACCCACCCAGAAACTCATGCACCCACTCACAGACCCTCTGACACCCTCATACAGCCACTCACAGACCTGACTACTAACACTCCCACTAAAACACTGATGTACACACTCACACACCCAGACAGACAATCTGACAGCCACTCTCACCCCCAGATACATCATCTCACACCCATTCTCACACCCAGAGTAGCTGCGGCTAACTTCCGCTGCGCACAGTGAAAGGACTGTGCACAACGTGGGTTTGGGTGGTTCGGGGGTGCTGGCCTCAGGGTCTGGCTGAGGCCAGGTCTAACGTGCAACCTCCGCTGTGCATGGGTGAAGGACGTGCATGGCTGGGTGCTTATATGGGGTTGGTCTTGGGCCCTGGCTGGAGGCCATGCCCTGTGGCCAACCACCACAGTGCCCAGCCTTCAGCAAAGTGGTTGGATTAATGTATAGTAATTAAAATCGAAATTAACCATCGAAATTCACTGAAAAATACAAAGGTTACAGGGACGTTATAGTTAGGAAATAGAATTTAAAAAACCCATAGAACTTCACTTAACAAATCTAAGGTTACAGGGATGTTATAGTTAGACTCACATTTTAAATGTACATAACCATAGAAATTCAACCTATAGTTACAGTTACCTCAAGTAACTACAACCCATGCCCTAAGGTAACTATAACTCACTCCCTCGCCTGCACTGTTAATCAACCCACAAATTCATGACATCTTTGATACCATCATTCACAATATCAATGTAATATTTGCAGTAAAAAAATTATGAAAAAACTGTGCATGGCATCCTGCACTTGTTTTTTAATAAGCACCTGGGTGGGCCAAGTCCCGGGGGCATTGCTATTTTTAAATGGGGGGCCCTGGGGACCACCACCTTCCCTGGGGCTATTGTCAAAATAAATGTGGGGGAACGCCCGCCCCCCCTCCCGCAGCACTGGGGACCGCCACCTCCCTGAGGCAAGAAAGAAAACTAATGAGGGTGGCGATAACCCCTCACCCCCTGCAGCCCCAGGCACCACCACCTCCCTAGGGCACTAATCAAAACTATGGTGGGGGGCAGAGCCCCAAGAACTGCTACCTCTCTGGTTCTTTTATTATTTGTAACAATGGCTGCCCAGTACCCCCTTCGTAGCCCCGGGGGGCCACCACCTCCCAGGGCTTTTAGCAAATAGGATGCGGGGGCTATGTACCCCACCGCAGCCCTGGGGACTGCCACCTCACTGGGGATTTAACCAAATATGATGTGGGGGACTGCTCTGCCCCGTCAGCCCCAAAGAATCAACCACCACCTTACATTGTGTGCAGGGGGTCACCACCTCTCCGGGACAGATTTTAAAAAAAGAAACCCCAGGACCCCCCTGCAGCCTGGGGACTACCACCTCCCCATGGCTACGCACATTGGAGGGGGGCCGTTCTGGCCCCCTCGCGGAGCCACTGATGTCCCTAAGGACCACCACCCCTCGGGCCGGCTCCTTCTATGTCCCAGGGTGATCACTCACGGAACACAGCTGTTTGCTATGCCTTGGTGGCAACTTTGAAGCTCCTGCTAAGTCACAGCAAACACTCCAGGCTCATCGGAAGAGAGGTTTTCTCTATCTCCCCGCCCGAGGACAATGCAACAGGGAGACAGAGGAAAGAATTCCTTTCACAGAGAGGGCTCTGCTTTAGTAGCTCTGTCTCTGTGAGAGCAACTCTGGCTCCAGCAGGAGGTGGGGAGCCAGCTGGGACCGTGGGGGCCCTCAGGCTCCCCTCATGGTCCCAAACATTGCGACTGAGTGCCCTGGGTGGCTCCCAGGTCACATGGCCGGGCCCTGGGTCATGGTTCCCCAGGGCCGAGATCAGCATGGTGAGGGAGCTGTGCAGCACCTCCTTCCTCCCCAACCAATAATTATTAGGCCACACCCTGTGGAATGGGATCTCCGGGGGTGAGATCAGTCTGGGTAGGGGGCTGTGCAGCCCTCTATTCCCCCCAAAAATTAAATATTTATGACGAGTCCCAGGGGATGGGTGTCCCCGGGCTGAGATCGAGCAGGGGGGCAGCGTGGCCCATCCTCCCCCCAAAACAATTAACTATTTGGGCTGGGCCCGGGGAAAGAGGTCCCCTGGGCCAAGATCAGCCTGGAGAGGGAGGAATGTGGGGTTCTGTGCCGTGCGCAGTGCAGGGTTGGGTGGCTAGAGGGGTAGCTGCAGGACCTGGCTCATGCCAGGCTGTGCTGCCAACCGCCGCTGCGCACGGTCTTTGGCCGTGCGAGGTGGTGGTTGGATTAACGTATAGTAATGAAAAGTTCTTTACGTTAAAAAAAACAATAGAAATTAATTGAAAAAAAAACAAAGGTTACAGGGATGTTATAGTTATGAAATAGAATTTAACCCCTTCGCTGCTAGGCCTTTTTCCCCTCAGGTTCCAGGCCTTTTTTTGGCTATTTGGGGAAGGTCGCGCTTAGGCCCTCATAACTTTCGTCCACATAACTACCCACGCCAAATTTGCATCCTTTTTTTCCAACATACTAGGGATTCTAGAGGTACCCAGAGTTTGTGGGTTCCCCTGGAGGATAACAAGAAATTAGCCAAAACACAGCGAAAAGTTTTTTGTTTTTTTTTTAAATGGGGAAAAAGGGTTGCAGAAGAAGGCTTATGGTTTTTCCCCTGAAAATGGCATCAACAAAGGGTTTGCAGTGTTAGAATCACCATGTTCCCAGCTTTCAGGAACAGGCAGACTTGAATAAGAAAACCAATTTTTTCAACACAATTTTGGCCTTTTATTGGGACATACCCCATTTTTACATTTTTTTTATGCTTTTAGCCTCCTTCCAGTTAGTGACAAAAATGGGAGTGAAACCAATACTGGATGCCGGAGAGCTAAACATGTCTAGAAAGTAGACAACATTTTTAATTCAGCAAGGGGTCATTTGTGTAGATCTTACAAGGTTTTCCCACAGAAAATAACAGCTGAAATAAAAAAATATTGAAATTGAGGGGAAAAAAATAGCCATTTTTCTACACATTTTACTCTGTAACTTCTTTCAGTGATGTCACATTTTCAGAAAGAACATACCGTTATGTCTGCTGGACTCTTTTGGTTGTATATAGGGCTTGTAGTTTCATCAAGAACTCTAGGTACCCAGAGCCAATAAATGATCTGCACTTTGCCAGGGGTTTTCATTGTATACCGAGTATACAGCACTTCATTTGGTGAAATATAAAGAGTGAAAAATAGGTGTCAAGGAAACCTTTGTATTTCTAATATGAGCACAAGATAAGGTGTTGAGAAGCAGTGGTTATTTGCACATCTCTGAATGCCGGGGTCCCCATACTAAAATGTGAATTACAGGGCATTTCTCAAATAGACTTCATTTTTACACACTGTCTTACATTTGGAAGGAAAAAATGTAGGGAAAGACAAGGCCCAATAACACTTGTTCTGCTATGCTGTGTTCCCCCAACACTCCTGATAAAAATGGTACCTTACTTGTGTGGGTAGGCCTAATGCCCACAACGGGAAATGCAACATGGACACATCACATTTTTACATTGAAATCTGACATGTTTTTTGGAGAGTGCTCATCTGTGAATTTTGGCCTCTAGCTCACCCGGCACCTATGGAAACCTACCAAAGCTGTGCATTTTTCAAAACTAGACACCTAGGGGAATCCATGATGGGGTGACTTGTTGGGCTCTCACCAGGTTCTGTTACCCAGAATCCTTTTCAAACCTCAAAATTTGGCAAAAAAACACCTTTTCCTCACATTTCGGTGATAGAACGTTCTGGAATCTGAGAGGAGCCACAAATTTCCTTCCACCCAGCATTCCCCCAAGTTGCCCGATAAAAATGGTACTTCACTTGTGTGAGTAGGCCTAGTGCCCGCAACAGGAAATGCCCCAAAACACAACATGGATACATCACATTTCCCAAAGAAAACAGACTTGTTTTTTGCAAAGTGCCTAGCTGCGGATTTTGGCCTCTAGCTCAGCTGGCACCTAAGGAAACCTACAAACCCTATGCATTTTTTAAAACTAGACACCTAGGGGAATCCAAGATGGGGTGGCTTGTGGGGCTCTTACCAGGTTATGTTACCCAGAATTATTTGCAAACCTCAAAATTTGGCAAAAAAACACTTTTTCCCACATTTCGGTGACAGAAAGTTCTGGAACCTGAGAGGAGCCACATATTTCCTTCTACCCAGCACTCTCCTAAGTCTCCAGATACAAATGGTACCTCACTTGTGTGGGTAGGCCTAGTTCCCGCGACAGGAGATGCCCCAAAACACAACACGGACACATCACATTTTCCCAAAGAAAACTGACCTGTTTTTTGCAAAGTGCCTGGCTGTGGATGTTGGCCTCTAGCTCATCCAGCACGTAGGAAAACCTAGTAAAAATTGACATTTCTGAAAACTAGACACCTAGGGGAACCCAAGATGACTTGTGGCGCTCTCACCAGGTTCTGTTACCCAGAATCCTTTGCAAACCTCTAAATTTGGCAAAATAACACCTTTTCCTTACATTTCGGCGATAGAAAGTTCTGGAATCTGAGAGGAGCCACAAATGTCCTTCCACCCAGCATTCCCCCAAGTTTCAAGATAAAAATGGTACCTCACTTGTGTGGGTAGGCCTAGTGCCGGCGACAGGAAATGCCCCAAAACACTATCATCAAAATTATCAAATACAAAACTACCTGTTTTTGCGGGAGGCACCTGTGTTTTTGGTTCTCGGCTCAGCAGCCATCTAGAGAAACCTACCAAACCCAGACATTTCTGAAAACTAGACACCTGAGGGAGTCAAGGGAGGTGTGACTTGCGTGGATCCCCCAGTGTTTTCTTATGTAGAATCCTCAGCAAATCTCAAATTTTGCTAAAAAATCACATTTTTTCCACACTGCACCAGCACAAATTTCCTACCACCCAACGTTCCCCTCATTCTCCCAATAAAAATGATACCTCAGTTGTGTAGGTTGACCAAGTGCCTGTGACAGGGAAGAGCCAAAAACAGGTTGAAATTGAGGGGGAACCAAAGCGGGTCCAAAAAGGCAGTTTGAAAAAAAAGGTTTTTAGGCTCACAAATGGGGCAGAATCTTTGTCGGTATTGATGCCACAATGCTGGGTGGTAGGAATTTTGTGGATTCCTGCAGATTCCAGATGGTTCCATCCCAAAAATGTGGGGAAAATGTGTGATTTCAAGCAAGTTTGGAGGTTTGCAAGGCATTGTGGGGAGGAAAATGGTGCGGGTGCATGTGAAGCACACCACCCTGGACTCACCCAGATGTTTAGTTTTCAGATGTGTCTAGGTCTCTTAGATTTTTCTACATGGCAGTGTCCCAATGCCCAAAAAGTGCAGCCCTCACCTTTCCAAGTGGGACAATTGTGAGAGTTAGCCAAGCTCTCATGGCTCAAATGTAAAACCAAAACCCGAAATAATCAAATGTTTTCTTGCTTGCCATGGGATAAAACGTTTTAGTGTGCTGGGGAGAGGTGAAAGACTGTTACTCCCTTCAGTTGGGGTGGGGACCGTGCCCATACTGGTTGGTAGCCACCACCCCGGTATTTTTTTATTTTATTTTTAATTCCCTGGTATCTAGTAGGCTTTCTGTCCCCTCGGGGTGGATCAGGGGTAATTTCCCCATTTGCCCACCAGTTGACAGAACAACTTTGTCCCCATTTATTTGGGGTGGGGGTATGGCCATTCCTCAAATCTTCCCTGGTCTCTGGTGGGCTTTCTGCCCCCCCTTGGGGGCAGATGAGTCTTACAAAAATAGGCCGATAATGACCTACATTAATGTGCCACCATGGGGAGCGATCCTTGACCAAGGGGCTGCCCCCCCAAACAAAACACACACACCAATCCCTGGTGTCTCAGTGGTTTTATGCCCCCCCCCCAGGGCAGATCGGCCTAAAAGAAATAGGCCGATCTACCCTCAAGTGGGGCAGAAGTGGCCTAAAATAAATTTTGCTCCCCATTGGAACGACCCTTGCCTAAGTGCTCGCTCACCTTGCTTGAAACTGACGTAAAAAAAAATCCCAGGTGTCTAGTGGTTTCTGCCCCCATTGGGGGCAGAGTGGCCTAATTAAAATAGGCTGATCTGCCACCGGGGGGAACAGAAATGGCCTAATAAAAAATTGCCCCCCAGGGGAGCAACCCGTGCTCAAGGGGTCACTGCCCTTCATTCTTAACATTAAAAAAAACACTCCCTGGCATCTAGTGGCTTCTGTCCCTCCTAGGGGCAGATCGACCTAATTAAAATAGGCCGATCTGCCCTCGGGGGCAGAAAAGGCCTAATAATAAATTGCCCCCCCCCCCCAGGGGTGCCTACCTATGCTCAAGGGGTCACTCCACTTCATTCATAACATTAAAAAAACTCCCTGGCATCTAGTGGCTTCTGCCCCACCCCGGGGGCAGATCGGCCTAATTAAAATAGGCTGATCTGCCCCTAGGGGGCAGAAAAGGCCTAATGATAAATTACCCCAGGGGAAAGACCCTTGCTCAAGGGGGCTGCTTCCCTTCATTCATAACATAAAAAAACCTTCCTGGCGTCTAGTGGAATCTGCCACCCCTTGCCCCCCCCCCCCCGGGACAGATCAGCCTAATTAAAATAGGTCGAGCTGCCCCAGGTTCAGAATCTCCGATCGCGGCACGATTGCGCGCTGACGTCATCAGACATCACTTGGGGGGGAAGGGATGGAAGGAGAAGCGATTCCCCTTCCACCTCTGCCCACGGGAGGGGGTTTGTGACGGCTCGGGAGCGCTAATGCTTCCCCCAAGGGCCTATATGAGGACGAGGTGGCTGAGCTTCATGGCAGAGGATGTAACCACCTCATCCTTGGCACCAAGGGGTTAAAAAACCTTAGAAATTCACTGAAAAAAAACAAAGGTTACAGGGACGTTATAGTTAGGTTTTGAATTTACTCATACAAACCTCATGCAAACTATAGAAATTCAGCAGTTATAGTTAAAGTTCTTTCAAGCAACTGTAACTCATGCCCTAAGGTAACTATAACTCACGCCCTCGCCCTGCACTGATAATTAACCCATATATTATAGCACTCAGGACAACTGCTATAACATCATTAAAAATGTAAATGAAACATTATCACTCAACTTATTGAAGAACAAACTGTGCCTGGATGGCGGACGAGTTAAAGTTACTTTAGGGCACAATGCATAGTTACTTGAAGGAACTAACTGTATCTGCTGAATTTCTATGGTTTTATACAAGAAAATTCTGAACCTAACTATAACGTCCCTGTAACCTTTGTTTTTTTCAATGAATATATATATATATATATATATATATATATACATATATATATATATATATATATATATATATATATATATAAAACCGTAAGTCATATCTATATATTTATTAAGCAGGCGTAAAGAGTATGGATATATTAAAAAAAACCATTATAATTCATATTTGTAGAAGGAAACACAGGTCTAGATCTATACATATAATCAAATTATAAATGTTTTCATACACAGGGATATGCTGTGCCTTGCTGTTTGACTATAGTGGTTATGTAGGACAGAGCCAACTTTTAAACAGTCTTCTGAAGATAAGTTAGTTATCTGTGAATTTTATATTTGGTGATAATGAATTCCATAGTTTGGCCTCTTGAACAGAGAAAGATGTATCACCTATTGTCTTTTTTCTTCTTAGTGGGGTTTTGAGGGAGGTGCTAATTGAGTGGAGGTTCCTTTGTTGAATATATTTAGTGATTTTATTCCTGATGAAAAGCGGTCCTGTTGCTATTACCTTGTGGGTATTCCAGTGAAAGCACTCTCTTAAAAGTGTAATATACCTCATAGCCAAAAGCATGAGGTGAGAGAGAGACATAAAGTACTAGGTAGGCATAGCCAAAACCCCTCTATGTATATTTTAATGCAGTGGTAAAAGTTAATCTCATTGAAAGTTTCGCTATCAGTCAGACCCATATCAAGGTGCTCACAGAAACTGTCAAGGAACCCCAAATTTCTGTTGCTTTAAAAAGCTAATTTATCTGAGTTTAGAAAGGGTTCTGACGCAGAGCCGACACAACTGGTTTGAACTGGGTCAAATTTCTGAAATCAGGTGAAGCATGTCCCGATCGTGACTTTTGTGAGTGCCTCAAAACACAGTTTGAATTATTACATTCCACTGCGAATTTCTCCTCTGTCATTTCCTAAAATTGGGGGTCAAATGAGGTTCGAGCCAGTTCTCTCATCCAGAAAAGGGAAACAGCGCCTCTTTCACGGAGGGCTCTGCACATTCCTCTCGCGGAGGTTTGCAAAGCCTGGCTACATAATACATTGCCCGGGGTTCGTACTGTAAACCTCCGAATAATAACAAGGCACAGTAAAAAAGTGTTTTCGAGCAATAGGAGTTAAATAGCATTTGGTTTAACATCAGGACTGCTATTAAAATAAACCACTAGCCGACCGGTTCAAATAGCAGTGTGTGTGGGCAGATGTTGCAAAATACGTGGTAGGCGTGAAAGGGCTGCTGGGATGCACCGCGACTCCATTTGTAAACATTTCAGTGGAACTACTTAAGAATATTTGATAAAAAGTGAAGTAAATGACGACTGTAAGCCTTCCCTTGGCATGCATCTAAAGTTAGAACATGGCATTTACTCCAAGACAACAAGAAATTCACAAGGGTGAAATGTAGGCTGAAAGCGCTTGGGCCAGTCTGTGCATCTGAAGGCACTACAGGAAGGCCCTGGGCGCGTACCAAACAATCAGACCAGTAATTCAGACGTACCAAGGTTTTCATCTGTCTATGTGTTCTTTAACACATTATTGCCCCACAAGAAATGTTTTGCTGGGCACTCTACATGTAAACTGAGTCCAGCCGTGTTTGCTCATGAATGCACATTTCTTCTACCTTCTTAAAAGTGTTTTCTTTTCAAAGTTTAAACATCTACATTTTGTTGAAATATGGTAAAGCTTTGTCAGAGGCATGGACGCATCAGGGCAAGTCGAGCGGGGCGGTGGACACCATCTCACCCATCGCATTTCATCGAAATATATACATTGAGGGCAAATCAGTGGCCATCAAGAGGGCAGTGGTGCTGTTAACCCCTTAGCTGCTGGGCCCTTTTTTTTGGCTATTTGGGGTAGTTGGCACTTAGGCCTTCATAACTTTTTGTCTACATAAGCTATCCATACCAAATTTGCACCCTTTTTCCCAGCATCCTAGGTATTCTAAAGGTACCCAGAGTTTGTGGGCTCCCCTGGAAAAGACCAAGAAATTAGCCAAAAAATGAGCAAAAAGTTTGTTTTGTTTTTTTCAGAAAAATTTGAAAAAAGCAACATCAAAGGGTTTGTGGGGCTATAATCACCATCTTCCCAGCTTTCAGAAACAGGCAGACTTGAATAAGAAAACAACATTTTTCAACACAATTTTGGCTTTTTACTGGGACATACCCCATTTTTACTATTTTGTGTGCTTTCAGCCACCTTCCAGTTAGTGACTGAAATGGGTGTGAAACCAATGGTGGATCCGTGACAGCTAAACATTTCTGAAAAGTAGACAAAATTCTGAATTTGGCAAGGGGTCAATTGGGTAGATCCTTCAAGGTTTTCCTACAGAAAATAACAGCTAAATTAAAAAAATATTGAAGTTGAGGTGAAAAAAAGAGCCATTTCTGTCCACGTTTTCTTCTATAACTTTTTCCAGCTATGGCAGATTTTTTAAAGCAATTTATTGTTATGTCTGCTGGACTCTTCTGGGTGCGGGGACATATAGGGCTTTCAGGTACATCAAAACCCCTAGGAACCCAGAGCCAATAAATGAGCTGCACCTTGCAATGGGTTTTTATTGTCTTCCCGGTAAACAGCAATTCATGTAGTGAAATATAAAGAGTCAAAAATAGGTATCAAGGAAACCTTTGCATTTCCAAAATGGACACAAGATAAGGTGTTGAGAAGCAGTGGTTATTTGCACATCTCTGAAGTCGGGGGTCCCCCTACTAGCATGTGAATTACAGGGCATTTCTTAAAGAGACTTCTTTTTTACACACTGTCTTACATTTGGAAGGAAAAAAGTAGAGAAAGACCAGGGGCAATAACACTTGTTCTTCTATTCTGTGTTCCCCCAAGTCTCCCGATAAAAATGGTAATTCTCTTGTGTGGGTATGCCTACTGCCCATGACAGAAAACACAACATGGTCATATCACATTTTCCCAAAGAAAACTGACCTGTTTTTTGCAAAATGCCTAGCTGTGGATTTTGGCCTCTAGCTCAGCTGGACCTAGGGAAACCTAACAAACCTGTGCATTTTTAAAACTAGACATCTAGGGGAATTCAGAATTGGGTGACTTGTGGGGCTCTCACCAGGTTCTGTTACTCAGAATCCTTTGCAAACTTCAACATTTGGCAAAAAAACACTTTTCCCTCATATTTCAGTGATAAAAAGTTCTGGAATCTGAGAGGAGCCACAAATTTCCTTCTACTCAGCACTCCCCCAAGTCTCCCGAAAAAAATGGTACCTCACTTGTGTGGATAGGCCTAGTGCCCGTGTCAGGAATGGATCACTCAACAGTCAATGTTAGTCCTTGCATGAGGACAACTGTTGACCTTGGGGTGATCCATTCCTGATGCAGACACTAGGTACAGGCAATCAAGTGGGATAGCCTTTTTATCAGGACAGGTGGGGAAACACTGGGGGTAGGAATTTTGAGGATCCAAGCATAATCCTGTAGTTTGTGTGACAGAAATGCAAGAGAAAATAGAGTTTTTTTTATTCAACATCTCACCTTTGCAGGGTATTCTGGGTAAGAAAACTTTGGGGAATCCACACAGGTCACACCTCAGTGGACTCCCCCAGGTGTCTAGTTTCCAGAAATGTCTGGGTTTTGTAGGTTTCCCTATATGGCAGCCAAGCCCGGGACCAAAAACGCAGGGGACTGCCTTACAAAACTAGGTTGTTTTCTGATAGATAATTTTGATGTTTCCACAATATGATTTGGGCGGTGGAATTTGGGGCTGAACTAAATTGAGGAGCTCCCAAGAGAGCACTCTCTCTGTGCTTGCCTCCACCAGCAGCTGCTCTATGGGTTGGGCTAACCCGCTATTGTCTCCCTACACAGACTGTGCTCACTAAGGGACAGCAGGACTGTCCTCATCACCTCCCTCAGAATCACTGGAAGAGGAGTTGTCGGAAAAATCAATCCCAGAGTCTGCACCATTGTCCTATCCCTTAGATGCTGTCAAAGGATCACGGACTGTGGCTGTGTACAGGTGGTGCGCACTTCCAACGTATGCGCTACAATGCTGGGTCCAAAGGTGACTGGTATCCAAAGTCCATATAGTGTTCGAGAGAGTGCCCAGGCGGTTTAACACCCAGCCACAAGGTGTTGTAACTATGAGCCAGAGTGGTCGGTCCACAGTTGTTTAGACAGCACATATAAAACCACGGCACATCCTGATTTTCATATTGGTGTCTTTTAATTCTCATGGTAAGTCAATATACACGATCAAAGAGATGTAGCATCAGCAAGTTTATTGTCAGGAAAGACGTCGCCAAGTTGAGACCGTTCGTAGCATTAAAACATCGACAGCTGACACGTGTTTCGTCATTACATTACTTTTTCAAGGCTGTGAACATAATGTTGTAAACATGGAGTATATCAGAAAATGGCGTTCCAACAGTCTATTGGCTTGAGTGTCGTCTATTTACGAAATACCCGGTGACATAGCTATAGCATGAAAAGCCGAAGTGGCCAGTGAGGTGGTAGTCTTATGAGCACTACACCACAAAAACGTGTCTTTAAACCACTGTGCAATTTGTGTATTAACGCCAAAACTCGTGCATCTAAAAACTGTGAAAAATGTGCTAAAATGATCAGCCTGTAGAACAAGTACAAAGAAATAGGTGCTCCCGGAACCCAAAGGTGCCATGTAAAATGGACGTAAGATGACAAAGCAAGATTTTATTACGAATGAAATATGTTTCTCATAACTAAAACTTGTTGCTTGTACAAGTGAGCCGTAGAAATATAAAAGTTAGACCCAAAGTGTCCAATTTTACGATGAGCAGTTTCCTTATTGTCGTATAGTGTCTCACTATTGTGCAACTCCAAATACGAATGGGTGTTGTCAGGTATTAGTCAGAAAGTTTCTCTCTGACCCTGATAAGTCTAGGGAGAAAAGAAGGGGAGTGATGATCAGTGGGTTCATGGCCCTCTGAAAGGGGGCCTTACGTCATCCAGGTCAGCGTAGTGCTAGAGAAAATTATGATACAAAGTAGTAAGCATGAAATAACATTGCTCACTGTGCGCATTAGCTCTGGAAGGGTATGAGATTGAATGGGGGGATTGGCTACTGAGTTAGATGACACTACTGAAAATAAGGAGAAATTAACTAATGCAGGCTAATATGTATGAGATCTAGTGTGAAGACTCTTGACATGAAAAGGAAGGGCCCAGAGTAGAAAACGACATATACTGAGGACATTGGGTCTTGTCTGTAAAACACCGAGAGGATTTTGTCAAGCGTGCGACATGGAAAGTCTGCATTAAATGGAGCAGAGCTGGAGGCAATACGCTATGTGCAGAGGTTGGCACAGAAGGTCATATGTTATCTCTAACAGTTGTAAGAGGACAGGCTGGCAAATACTAAGTATACCGCTTGGCGGTAGGCAAAGTACTAATTATAGGGATGAGTGCAGGAATTAGAAACATCTAAAAGTAACTTATTATTGTTGCTGAAATGCTGAAAAGCGCTACAAAGTCGTCGGTAGTCTATCACTAAGCATCTGTTACTGGTCAATTGTAGTAACCTGTTATAGTATGCTAAGAACAGAGTTTACAGGGATCTTACCCGAGAGCACGGTCCTTCAGGGTCCCGTAATAACGGCGTCTGATTCGAGACGTGTACACGGAAGGCGAGGCTGCTTTTAAATCATGAATAATGGAATAAACATAGAAAGGGGACTAGCGGTGACTGTCCTTCAACGTATCGGGGGAGATAGAGGTAGATTAGATGGTATGTATCTCAGTGCAACGTAGGAGAGATGGGTGAGAACACAGAAAAAGAAACCCGAAGTGTCGGGGCCCATTGCACCAATCCCGTGTGTATTTAGACTGGTTTCAGGTTTGTCTCAATGTATCCGACAAATTGTTACAAGGTGCACAGTTGTGTATATAATCTGAAACAAACTGTGCATAGGCATACTTTACATCACATACATACATTTTTCATCTAATCCAGTGGATAGAATTATACTAAAAGCTCATAAAAAGCTATCCTGTACATATACAATCAGTGTGTTGAATATATGTGTGTGTTTAGCACACCGGTTTAGCACATTCAGCACACCTGCTGGCATTTACAATGGCGTTAACTCTATATTTAAGTGGAAGCAAGTTTATACAGTGTTCTCCTACCTATAAGCTATATTAAAATGTTAACAAATCAGGAAAATGGAGATAGGTCGAGGACATTTTAGTATGTGTGGATCCTAAAAATTATAAGAAGACATGTAGATCCTTGTCTGTATTAAGACCTTTCTCCACCGCACGTAGTTTGATAATCCACCTGCTCTCTAGTTGTCTGAGCAACAGGGTCTTGTTGCCGCCTCTGGGGCATCCACCCAGGGTGGCAATGCCATGTGTTTTAATGTCCAACACTTCTCTATGGGAATGTTCCAAGTCATAATGTACTGCAAATGGGTATTCTTTGTTGTTGTTTCTTATGGCCTTAATGTGTTCTTGTAATCTCTCTTTGAGGGGTCTGATGGTACTTCCTATGTAGATTTGTTTGCAGGTGCAAACAAGGCAGTATACAACAAATCTTGTGTTGCAGTTTATGAATTGTTTGATCCTATGTGTAGTGTCTGTGTTGTAACAGAATAATTTAGTTTTGTCCATAGTGTGTCCACACACGTTACAGCGGCCACATTTATAGAAGCCCTTAGATGCTGTCTCAGTATCTGCTGTCTCAGTCTCTGATCCTACGTCAGAGCTGTCCTCTATAACCCCGAGTTTGGGCTTGAGCAGCAGTCATCCAACGAGTTGTCACCTCTACTGGCTAAACTCTCGCTCTAAAACACTAGCTTACGTAGACAGTCAGAAAATTGCTGGTGTGTGTGTGTGTGATGCGTGCAACAGTAAAGGTCAGTCACTTTACCTTCGCTTCTTCCCTCAATCAGCATGTTCTCTCAAGACACTCAAAAAATAAAAAGGACACACTATTACTTCACCTTGTCACATACCAATCTTCACATTCTGTAGCGCCTCTGGCGCCCAGTCCAACAATCATCATTGGTGCTCTCACTCCCATGACCTCCTCCTCGGATTCCCTCACTACTACCCAGCAAAAGTACCCTTCATCTCTCCATAGCCCCCCTTGCACATACATTTTATTTGTATTATAGCGCAGGTAATGGCTGGCCTTACTAATCCACTCAGCTATTTACATAAAATAAAGATTTGATCTTTGCAGTAGGCTTATAAACCTTCTGCGCTACTTTATGACATCAAAACTGCCACTAGACAAAAGTCAGATCCTTTTGTAGCAGAAACATAATCTTTTGTAGCAGAAACATAATCACAAGAGTTACTTGAGATTGCTTTGAAGACACAAGCTGCAACTGCAAGAGAACTGGTGACATATATATATATATATATATATATATATATATATATATATATATATATATCCAAGTGCTCGATAATGACCTCAATCGGCCCATGAGGGGTGGTGCGAGAACCGGCACAAGCGCGCTGGTAATCAATAAATCAAAAAACAAAAATAAACAAATGCTGCTCGCAGAGTTTGGATTAAAATTAATTTGGCTTTTCCTTGAATCCTGAGTGAGCGAGCAGCATTTGTTTATTTTAGTTTTTTATATATATATATATATATATATATATATATATATATATATATATATATATATATATATATATGAAAGAAAAGATGTCCTGATCTGCGTGTTACGGCGCACTTAATTCTCCGGTGGTGCTGGTTTGAGGCAGGACAACCATATTTTCAAAAAACAAGATTCTCTTTCTGTTTTAGCAAGAGAAAACCGCACTCTGTCGTTGTGCCAAAAATACCTTAACTTTTAATACATTAGTGAGATCATAAACAAACAAACAGGAATCCCCTGACGCGTTTCGGTCTCACCAGACCTTGTTCACAGGTGTTTCCTGTGTGCTAATTTTGGCGCTTAAAATAAAGTACTCCAAAGTAACAGAAAAAATACTCAAGTTACACCACTTATCAAGAGTTACTCCATAACATCACTAAATATACATACTTTAACAAAGAAAAATTAAACGTTTTTCTATATACATATTTACCAAATTGTAACAGTGTTTTGACTACAATCCAAGGTGTTTTTCACTGAGTTCCACATTGCATTCTGGTATATGTAGTTTATAGCATTTCATTCAATCAAATTATTTTTAAATATATGTCATAAAATCTTGTTTCAGCGACTAATGGAGACTTCAAAACAATTTCTGAGGTGTGTTAACAAAATATAGGGGCCCTCATTAGTTTTTAATTTATATTCACATTGGATTCATATTCATGTATTGCATGTTACCTACAATAGCACAATCCCCAAAGTTTCTTTTAAACAAGGCCCTCGCTAAATCCTGCACCTCTGATGGAAGAAAATTAATGTTTGGGTATTATTCCTTCAGTCAATTTATATTGATAGCACCAAAATTGTATGTCTATCTGACAAATGACAACGGGAAAGAAAGCATCTTATCAATTGGTGGAAATGACATAAAATAAATGAATGGCAACATCTTATGAGCTATGACAACTCTTATAGGTGTACAAATAACTCCTCATCCTGGTTTAAACCTAGCGGGGTGAGAGATCGGATATCAAGTATATGTCTGGATTCTAGTTGACGCAATTTCTTTTCTCTGTCACCACCGCGTTCTGATTTTAGTACCTGATCAATTACATAGAATGTCATGAGTTCCCACTTGCTATCATGTTTCTGTTCCATATGTCTCGCTGTTGCATAGCTCCTATCTATATTGATAGTTGCTCGAATATGTTCTAAAATTCGAAGGAATAATACCCAAACATTCATTTTCTTCCATCAGAGGTGCAGGATTTAGCGAGGGCCTTGTTTAAAAGAAACTTTGGGGATTGTGCTATTGTAGGTAACATGCAATACATGAATATGAATCCAATGTGAATATAAATTAAAAACTAATGAGGGCCCCTATATTTTGTTAACACACCTCAGAAATAGTTTTGAAGTCTCCATTAGTCGCTGAAACAAGATTTTATGACATATATTTAAAAATAATTTGATTGAATGAAATGCTATAAACTACATATACCAGAATGCAATGTGGAACTCAGTGAAAAACACCTTGGATTGTAGTCAAAACACTGTTACAATTTGGTAAATATGTATATAGAAAAACGTTTAATTTTTCTTTGTTAAAGTATATATATTTAGTGATGTTATGGAGTAACTCTTGATAAGTGGTGTAACTTGAGTATTTTTTCTGTTACTTTGGAGTACTTTATTTTAAGCGCCGAAATTAGCACACAGGAAACACCTGTGAACAAGGTCTGGTGAGACCGAAACGCGTCAGGGGATTCCTGTTTGTTTGTTTATGATCTCACTAATGTATTAAAAGTTAAGGTATTTTTGGCACAACGACAGAGTGCGGTTTTCTCTTGCTAAAACAGAAAGAGAATCTTGTTTTTTGAAAATATATATATATATATATATATATATATATATATATATATATATATATATATATATATATATATTCCAAAACAAAGAGTTAATAACAACTGCAACACTGCACTCCAGGAGAAGACATTTTCTATTTTCTTTATTTGCAGTCAAAAAAAGTCACCATCCATCACCACCGACGCGTTTTGACCTACTGGTCTTGATCACAGTTATTAATATTGAGTTAAATGGGTGAGGAAAAATGATGGATTTGGGGTTTTGATACGTTTGGTATTTTATTTAATTTGGCTGAAACTACATGTTCCAGAATGCACTTGGTTGGTAGTAGGTAAAAAAAAACTATAACAGAGGCTCATGGGAAGGTGTTTTTTATCAACTGTAAACAAGACTGAGAGATCGAAATACGTTGGTGGTGTTGTCTGTAGTAAATTTTTTGATAAAGTAATAAACTCCTGGAGTGCAACAAGTCAATTGCTTGGCAATTGTTTGTTTTGGATATATATATATAAAACCTATATATATATACATATATAAAAGTGATTAAAAGTTTGCGATCAACTGCACGCCTGAGTGAGTGCTTCATTGTGAACCTGGACTTTTGATATTTTGGAGCAGTATGCTCCTGTCGCCTTGCGCTCCACCCCTCTTGGGAGCGGAAACCACTGTACGAGCGTGACTTTGGATATATATATATATATCTATATATATCTATATAGATCTATATATCTTTATATATAGATATACCTAGTTATATAGATATATCTAGCTGTATATAGATATAGATATATATCTTCATAAAGATATATATATACATATATATATCTATATATAAATCGATACATGTATATAGATCTATATATTTTTTAAATAGCTGTATGGTTTACCTGGGGGCCAAAGTGGACCCAAGGGAAACCACACAACTCTTTAAAAAAATGACCCCCACACAGGCGACCCCCTGTCAATTTATTTTTTCAAAAAGCTATATATTTTTTAGAAATGTTTTAACCCCTAGGAGGACGCGATTGCGCCCCAGAGGTAAACTTACTTTAAAAAAAAAATAATATGCCCCTGGGGGTAGAATCTCTGGTGCCTAGTGGGGTTTTCTATTTCAAGAAGGCCTCGTTTGAAAGGGGAGAATCTCCCCTTTCAAATGAGACCTTCCTGAATGGTGGGGAGGCCCGTTTGGGCCCGTTTTCCCCACTGGAGTAGGAAGCAGCCTTACCTCCACTTCCTGCTCCGGTGAGGAAAACAGATTGTGATGCCAGCGTGCCTCGAGGCACGCTGAGGTCACAAAGGGGCAGGTGTCTCCCAAAGGGGAATTAAATAAAAAAAAATCCTCTGGTGGGACGCACCAGAGGATTTTTTAACCCCCTCCCTGGTGTCGGCCACTGGTCATGACCCGTACCAGAGAGGTAGTATGGGCATCAGCCAGGAGCTGACGTCCGCACTTATGAGGTTAATACAGCGTTCCTCTTTCACAGCATTAACGAACCAGCATTTGCAATGCATTAGGTCTCACATTTCTGACAGTTAGAGGTAATGTTGTTGAAATTGGGATTTTTTTTTATGTTTTATTTTTGTTATGCAGTGGAGTGTTGATATTTGCATAGCACTATTGCCATTTGTTTGACCTTGTGGCTCTGGAGAACCAGAAAATGGAAAATAGGTCATGAGGGAAGGGAGACAAGAGTAATATGCTGGCTTTGAAAAAAATAGGTAACAAGATCCTGGGAAAAGCAAACACTCATAGAGAATGCAAGATTAAGTAAAGCATGTGAAATGTAAGCAGGAACAATATGGTTACGTTAATGTTTTTATACTTGTAATATGCTGGCTACCAAAAGCCTGCAACATTTACTGTTGTAATGTGCATGAAGTAGGGAAAGGGGGCTGTACCACAGGCTGTCCCTAGGTGTCACTTGGGACCTCCTTTGGCCACATATGGTACTGCACCCTGCAATCTTGAAATAAACACATCCCCAATGTCTTTCGGACGCCGTGGTGAAAACTTAATCGTGGCGTTCATTTTGTGAAAAGTTTTACGCTGTGCATTCTGGCTATGAGGCAGGGGAGACAAGAGTAACATGCAGGCTGAAAAAAAAAATAAGTGCCAACATCCTGACATTTCTTTGCTGCTGTTACTAAAAAGAAGTTGGAACTGGAGGGATGACTTGTAATTAACTTGACAAACTCTAATCTTTGTAAACACACTTTTTTATCTCACGCTTTCAGTGGCTGAAACATACTATTATATAGTAAGCAGGAGCCAGGAGAGGGGTTTAGGGGGCAGCGGAAAGAAAGGGGAATGCGGATTTGTAGGTGTAGTAAGTGGGATAAAGCACACTTTGTGAAATGACCAACATTTGTGAAGTCCTTCCAAACAGCGCAAGGGAGAGGTAGAGGGTGTGGATGTGTTTTTGTCTGTGTACAAATCCCTGGGGAAATCCAACAGACACCCCACAATGCCCGACTGAAAGCACCTTTCCATGCCAAGAAGGATGACAGTTTTTACATTTTAAAGCTACTTCAACCTCGACATCTATGTGAATTCTTGATGCTGGACGACTTTTGGCTTAAAGTCTTCTCCAAAATCATTGCGGTTATTTTGCAGTTTTACATAGTGCAAACTCGACCAGCGGGCATCAAAACATTTTACAGGAGCACCAATTATATTATGCAAGTGCATATTCATTTTTTTGGGGGCATGGGGAAATTAAGTGAATTGCCCAGATTCAGATGGTGAACAGGCACCAATACTCGAACCTGGTTCCCCAGTTACAAAGGGAGCAGCTTTGGCCCTATGTCACATTTGAGACATTTGTTGACGGAGAGCGTTAATTACAGCGTGAATGCTTTGGATAGCATGGAAAAATAAAACAACAAGCTCAAGAAAAGCATGTGAAATAGTATCAGGAAGAACATGGTTACGTTAATGCTTTTACACTTATTATATGCTGGCTGAAAAAAACCTGCAACATTTACCGTTCTAATGTGCACGAAGCAGGGAAAGGGTGCATTACCACAGGCTGTCCCTAGGTGTCCTTTGGCACTTCTTTTGTCCCATGAGGTACTGCATCCTGCAATCTTGAATTCAACACATCCCCAATGAGTTTTGGGCACCGTGCTGAAAAATGAAGAGCGCAACCCATTCTCTGAAAAGTTTTATGTTGAGCATTCCGGTTATGAGGGAGGAGAGAAAGGAGTAATATTGTATTGTATTGTATTGTAATCGTATTTATATAGCGCTTACTACCCCTGACGAGGCGCCGAAGCGCTTTTCGATGAGTAGCACGCTACTCCGGAACCCAACAAGAATTAGTGATGGATTAGTATTGTTAAATAATGAGTACAGTTTTAGTATTATTATGAGTTAATTTGAGCCGCGGAATGGAGTAATGGAGGGGTGGAGGAGGAAAGAAATCCAGAAGTGTTAATTGGGAGTATATCCTTCATTTACTCAACCCAAAGGCTTGGGATGAGTAAAGGGGGGCGGAGGGGGAAGAGTATGTGGAAGGGTTAGGGAGAGAATAGTAGCAGGGTGAGATGAATGCAGGAGAATTTAGTAGGGTTGTGTGGGAGGTCACAGAGGTAGAGTGAGGTTTGGTGAGTTAGATGTGGAGGTGGAGGGAAGAGCTTAGGCAGAGATATTTAGGAGATGAAAGTGGTAGAAGGGATTTGGGATGAGTCAGAGTGAGAATGGAGGATAGTTTGATAGAGACATGACATAAGAGTGATGAGTAGATAAGTGTGATAAGATGAGAGCAGGAATTCATAGATATCTAGTATAACAACCCAAAACCAGGAGCCATGCAATGATCCACGAACATGCCAAGCACAGAAACAACATATACACATATATATATATATATATATATATATATATATATATATATATATATTCACACACACACAAACATGAATACACACACATATGCACATACAATACATAATTAGAATCATGGGTAAAAAATACTTAGACAGGTTTAAAGAGTGTGTGTGTATTTTATTGTTATGACATAGTAGGAATACATATTTTCCAAAGAAACTATAAATAAATAGAATTATACATATAATCTGAAAAAAAATATTTATCCACATAGGCATATGCAGTTCATAGTTGTTTGAAAAAGGTGGTTATGAAGGAAAGAGCCAACTCTTGAGTAGTTTTCTGAAGACAAGAAAGTTATCTGTGGCTCTTATAGTTGGGGGTAATGAATTCCATAGTTTGGCTGCTTGGACGGAGAAGGATGTACCACCTATAGTCTTTTTCTTGTATGGTGGTGTTCTAAGGCGGAGCGCCAGTCTTGAGCGGAGAGTTCTTTGTTGGATGTATTTGGTAATTTTCTTTCTGATAAAAAGCGGTCCTGTTCCATGTATAGCTTTGTGGGTGATACAAAGCAGCTTGAAAGTGCATCTTCTGGCAACGGGTAACCAGTGTAGTGCTCTCAAGGCAGGGGAGATGTGGGCTTGCAGCTTTATATGTAGTAGTAGCCTGGCTGCGGAATTCTGGATACGTTGCAGTTTTTTCATAACAGATAGAGATGATCCATGGTAGAGGCTATTGGCATAATCCAGTTTGGATAGTACAAGCGAGAAAGTAGCTTGCACCTTGTGTGGAAATCCGAGGTGGGGAAGATGCGTCGTAGAGTCTTTAAGGTGATGAAGCTTGTGCGTGCTAATTTGTCTACTTGGGCATTCATAGTTAACTTGGAATCCATGGTGATTCCTAGGTTTTTAACTTCCTTGGATAATTGAGGAGGTGGTCCGAGATCGTCAGGCCAGATGCACAGAGGGTCATAATTTTTCCAGTCACCACATATGAGTATTTCTGTTTTGGAGGTATTTAGTTTGAGATGGCTCCAGGTCATCCACTGATCAACGGCTCTGAGGCAACTGAAGATTTGTGAGTTTTCAATGTTTTTGGGGTCTTCTAATTTAAGTAGTATTTGTGTGTCATCTGCATAGTTGTAGCATGTGAGATGGAAATCATTGATCAGTTCTGGTAAAGATATCATGTAGATGTTGAAAAGCAAAGGTGAGATGATTGACCCTTGGGGGACCCCTGCTTTTGTGAGGTAGGGTTCGGACGAGAAGGGGGGCGAGTGGATGATATTCGTTCTTTTTGAAGATAGGAAGTAATCCAGTCGAGAGCAATCCCTTGTATGCCGGCTTCATGGAGTCTTTGAGTTAGGGTGTCATGGTCAACCGTATCAAAGGCAGCTGAGAGGTCCAAGAGAAGTAGTGCAGCAACTCCATTTCGGTCGACTGTGTTTTTAAGATCGTCCCAGATTGCCATGAGTGCCGATTCAGTGCTTCTTCCTGGGCGGAATCCAGTTTGGAACTCTGAAAGTATAGAATTGTCTTCAATGAATTGTGACATCTGGGCGAATGCTGCTCTTTCTATCAATTTGCCCAGGAAAGGTCCATTTGTGATTGGTCTGTAGTTGTTGGGGTCTTGCGGGTCTAGGTTTGTTTTCTTTAATAATGGTCGTATGTATGCCTTTTTCAGGTCTGCAGGAAAAGTTCCTGAAGTTAAAGAGTTGTTGATGATTCTTCTTACAGGTGTGGCAGCAGAAGTTGATAGCAGGATGTTCTTGAAGATTTGTGGTGGGCAAGGGTCAGAAGGGCAACCAGAAGGTCTGCTTGCTTTGACCAAATCCATAAATTCATCCTGGGATATTTGTTTGAAGGACTGTAGAGGTTGGGATGGTTTATTCTTAAAGGGTATTTTAGTAAAGGGGTTGGTGCTGATGGTTTTCTTCTGTTTTAAATAGGAGTCCAATGTGTCTGCCTTCGTTGTGTAGTGAGTTGCCAATTTGTTTGTGAAATCTTGAGTGGTGGGATGACTTCCTTCCATGCATGTAGGTTTTCGAAATTCATTGAGAATTTTATAAAATTCCTTGGTTGTAGATTGAACATTTTGAATTCTGTCTGAGTAGTATCTTTTTTTAGCTTTTTTGATTGATGATTTGTATATCCTGTTAAGTTTGTGTAGCTGCAGTTTGTCTTGACTGTTGTTTGTTTTGAGCCAGGTCCGCTGCAACTTTCTGATTTGTTGCTTTATCTTTTTAAGTTCTGTGTTTCTCCAAGGTGTTGGTTTTCTTTTGTTGTGTTTATTTTTTCTGAGTGGTATTAGGACATCAAAAGCTTCCTGTAGCCACTTATAAAGTTTTGGTACAGAATTAATTGTATCTAGATCTGCGTTTGCTGTTAGTTGTGTTTCTAAGTGATCCAAATTGAGTTTGCTCCATGGTCGATAGGTGTATGTATGTAAGTAGTTGTGGGGTGTGTTGATTTGTGGAGTTGTATGTCGGAAAGTTATCATATGGTGGTCTGAACAGGTGGTTGGTGTGATGCTATGAATAGTAACGAGTTCAGGCTTAGCAAAAATGACATCTAGGATGTGACCAGCGATGTGTGTGGGATTGTGTACAATCTGATGTAGGTTCAATGCGAGTAGGCAAGTGGTGATAGTTTTTGGATGGGGCATATTGGGTTTGTCAAACCAAATGTTTAGATCCCCAAGAATGCATAGATTGGAGTATAGTGTAATAAGGTTTGAGACTGTGTCGAGAAAAGCATCTGGGAAAGTGGAGTTGTTAGGTGGAGGTCTGTAAAGGAGGAGAAAGTTACAGGAGGAAGTTGGAGTCGGGTGGCATCTGGTAAGGAGGGCTTCACAACCTTGTATGGAGATGTTGTCTGTTTTACTGAGGTTCATTGCCTGTTTGAATATAATAGCTAGTCCACCTCCTCTCTTGCCTATACGGTTTTGTGTGATGGTTTGATAGCCCGGAGGAACTGCTTCGTGCAACACTGGTGCCATGTCATCTCCCAACCAGGATTCCATAATGAATAGTAAGTCAGGTTGTGTGTCTGTGAGCAGGTCGTAGATGTGGTGCTTGTTTTTTTAGAGTGATAGAGCATTTATGAGCTGGGAGTTTAGATAAGGTGTGTTAGTGGTAGTGTTGTTTTGTTTAGTAGAAGGGTAAGTAGTGCAGTGTGAGCTTGAAGCAGGAGTGTTGCTAGTTGTGATAACTGTTTGAGGCTCACAATAGTCTTGCTTTTCATTATAGTGTTCCTCTTCCAGCAGGTTAAGGAGGCATTTTGTTGGGTCTATGTGTGTGGGTGTTGGACTTGGTGGCTGAGAGAGCCATGAGGAGTGTAGTGTTTTTTGTAGGGTAGTTTTATTATGTAACAGACAAGGGGATGCGAGGTTGCTATGAGTGGCATGTTTTTTATTTAGTTTGTTTAGTGTGGATGGAGTATGGGATAGGGGTGGTGGAGGAGCATGTGGATCATGATGTAAGGCTCTAAATTGTGCAATGGAGGAGAGGCAAGTGAATGAAAGTTGCTGGGTTGGGGTGCTTGTGGTAGGTGTTTGTGAAGAGTGGGGGGGTAGGGGTGGAGATAGGATGGAATTTGTATCCTTTGTGTAGTCCTGGGGGTGGGAGTGGGTTTGACGATGAGTGTAATGTAAGTTTGTGTTGCTTTGATGTGCTGATGTTTGTGGTCGGTATTGTTTTTGTGGAATAATGAGAGGGGATGTTGGTGTAGTTGTTTTTGGTGAGGGATTTGTATGTGAGTTAGTGCTGCTAAGTGGAATTTGAGTGTTAGATGGGGGTTGATGTGTTTTGGAGATGACTGTATGAGGTGTGTAAGAGGTGATGGGTGTGTGTCAGGGAAGTAAGTATTAGTTGAGATGACCGGAAGAGGTAATATGTGCGGTGGAGTGAAATGTGGGGATTGTATGGTTGTGTGTAATTGGTGAGGAGAGTGGAAGAGTGTTTGTAGATGATGTGTTTGAATGCAGGGTTTGGGCATTGTTATGATGAGAGGTGGTCTGTGTGGAGCGAACAGCGGATAGTGTTGTTGGTTAGTATCAGCAGAGAGTGTGTATCTGGGAAACTGAAACTGAGAGAAATGTATGTTGTAGTTTTGTATTGTGTGGGTGGTGGCAGGTAGTGTTAGTGGGAGGGGACAGAGTAGTGTTTGCTGTGAGAATGAAGGTGTTTGACTGTAGTAGTTGTGGGGGGTATGTGTATATGTGTTGTATGTAGGGTATTGTGTTGGGTGATGGGGCAATGCAATCTGTCTGTGGTCAGTTTGTGATGCATGAGTTGGATGCCTTTGTTGAATATGTGGTTGCATGTTGAGGGATGTGTAGGGGGTGACACCATTCATGGTCATATGTGAATTATGTGAATTGGGCAGCATTTCTGTCCCTAGTCCCTAACAGGCCCAAACAGACAGCTGCCCTTGTCCTCTCCACCCTTTGCCTCGACGCCCGGGCAGAGACGCCCTGAATCCCAGCCTTTTATAGCCCTACTGGCCAATAAGAAGCTGCTCCTAACCCTAGCCAATCCAATTTCAAACCCTGATTTAGCCAACTAATGGGAGACCCAGCCCTAATCACCAGTCATAGCCCTATTCCTGACCACCAATCACAGCCCCAGCCCTAAAACCATCAACCAATCAGAATCTCAGCCCTATCCACCAATCAATCATAACTGCATCCCTGGAGCTAGCAACCAATGAAACACCATCACCCAACAACCTATCACAACAGCATATGCAACAACCACAAGTAACTTATATAAGGAGCAAGTTAACTAAACTCCAGTCCTTGTGGGCAGGGGGAAAGGCAACTGCTGCTCTATTCAGAATCTCCTTGGATACAGACAGGCTGAATCCACACTTCCAAGCTAGCAGAGTCTACTTTCCAGGTAAGGGGGAGATTGTTTAAGAGACAAACACTGCAATAGTGCTGGGCGCACACTCTAAAAATCGGGCTTTTTTAAAGGCAAAAATACAGGGGGGCAGACAGTTTTTAAGCACAATTTAAATCACACAAACAGATTAAAACAGTCTCCTAAAAACCACACTCTGCAAGATGTATGTAGCCTTTTTACTAAGAATAGGGGGAAAAAAAAGGGGGGGAGGGAGGGGTACCACAAACTAGCAAGGGAATTCACACAGTCACGGCAAAAACAATTAAAAAAAAAAACACCACTTTAAAAGAGGCCAGGCTGCCTGAAACACAGAGAGTCCACAGTAAAACAAACACTTTTTGGACAAATAATACTATTTACCCAGAAAAATATGCTGTTTGCAAATAAAAATAGGTACGTGGTTGCGCTATATGAAACTTCATGTCGTGATGTAAGGCACTCTTCTGACTGAGTTGACGCTGTATGCGTAGTTATTGAAAGCGCTCTTCTGATCAAGTTCGCACTATATGAAACTTCACGCCCTAATGTAAAGTGCTCAGACACCACAAGGAAACAGTGGCATGTCCAAAACAAGAAAGAGAAAGAAACAACACACAGCCATGCAGAGGGAAGCGGTGAGGCAAAAGAAAAACATTGTGCACCACACTAAGCTTTATGGCCGATCGTGCAATCATCCATGTAACAGAATCAGTCTGCAAGGCGGTAACAAACCCATCAAAAAGAAAGAAAGCAGGAACTTGCAGGAGTGAGGTAAAGGAACCGGGATGCTTGGTGGTGGGTCAAAGAGGCATGAAGTGTATTCTTGACTACCAGCCTTGGTTGGTATTTGGTGCACTGACAGTTCAAAGCGCCGGCCACGTTCTTCTGAACAGAGCTTTGGGCACCTGCACTCTGTTAAAAATTAAGGAGTGTGCCAGATAATCATTTTTAGACTCTTGTCAGACATTAATATTGTGTCCTAAATGTCGCAGAAACATCGACCCAGTTGACTGAATAATCTGAAATCTACGCCCAGTAAGACGGTACTTTTGTAAATAATGTTTAGGACAATATTCCTGTCTATGACAACCGCACACCTAACAAAAACATGGTCACTAGAATGAAGCATCCCTTTCATACAAGAAGCTGTTTTTCAGGTGTCAGCAATTCGTAGATATCCTCTTATGGGGATGTGCTAACATTTGAAAGCATTTCACTGTCTAATTCAATAAAGCACAGAAAGACTTTGTTACGGAATGCGTTTCCTCCTGAAGTGCCACTGCTCACACCGTCTGAACCGGGGCGCAGTGCCAGGAATGCAATTCACGATTACCCGTGTGTGTGTTTTAAAGGGATTACAGTCCACGGTCTGTAGTGCAGATATGAGGCATGTCAGCTTCGGTTCTCCCAGGAGATCCAATTACCAGCCCCCCCATCACTGGAGACGTAATGGCTGCTGACCTCAGTCACACAGGAGAAAATCCACAGCGATCTGTCTGCTGTAGGACCCGTTTCCAGACCGTGTGAGAGACTTAAAATACGGCCTAATGCCCTTGATGTAAGGCCGTGAAGGGAGTGTTCAACCACTGTACCAGACCCCAGTCTGCACGCCTCATGGCATGCGATGCAAAAGGAGAGACATCAATGCTTTCTTTTACTATTAATGACTATCTTTTCTTGCTTTCTGGCCGTATATATGTGAGATGGGGAGTCCAACCAGTCCTATACAATGTAAAATAATATTGCAGTGCCCACATTTTTCTCAGAAGTTCGTGGCCGGCCTGCTGAATGGTGGAGTTTCTATATAGCAAGTCTGTCCAGTTTGAGTCTACCTCATGCCACTTTCACCCTGGCCGCTTTTTTTTCACACTTTCTTAGTTCGTTTTCACCCCGGCGTTGTCCTTTTTCGTTGTCATTCTCTTCCTTTTATGCCTTTCTCTCTCTAGTTGTGGGTCAAAGTCTAATGATGAAAAATATAAGTTACTGTTCACAAAAAAAGAGTGGCAGTGGGCAGCACCTGCAACCTCTGGCTCAAATCAAGCACTGGCCCTGTACAAGAATAGACAGAAAAAGCTCTTGCACTGTTGGGGTTGGGTTGCTTCTAGAAGCACCAAACGTTGTCCCTGTGATGTAAATGGAAAGGTGGGTGCTACAGCACTTTGCTTTTTGGACAAACATTGGGCGTTTGCCGATATGAATTAATTCCCTATCACACTCTTCCTAGGATTGATTGGAAAAGTGCACATTTCATGAAAATGCAAAGGTATTTGACTAGATTCTGCGTCTGTTAAAGTTTTCATAAGTTTTAATTAATTATGGGACATATACACACACATATATATATATATATATTTATATATATACACCCACATACATACATATATATATAACAAACAGAAGGAATTACATCACTAGTGTCTCTTTTCAAACTAAATCGGGGACTTTGCAGGGTGTTAAGCTGAGCGCAGCGCTCTGGCAGTAAGGGAAAGAGTGTAGTTATCAGGGAGAAATAGATGAATGAGGTGCCAGGAGCCTTGGGTGATGTAGCGAAGAATGTTGTGAAGGTGCCAGGAGCCTTGGGTGATGCAGCAAAGAATGTTGTGAAGGGAATATCCTAGTGAGTCGTTGTGACCCACAAACAATTATTGGTAGAACATGGTATTGGGGAAGCACGTTGTTGCCGGGACATTGTTTTGAAGGGCAGGAGCCCTTTAAATCTCTTTCGCGCTCCCGCCGTCGCGGGAAGCGCGTTGTTGCCGGGACATTGTTTTGAAGGGCAGGAGCCCTTTAAATCTCTTTCGCGCTCCTGCCGTCGCGGGAAGCGCGTTGTTGCCGGGACATTGTTTTGAAGGGCAGGAGCCCTTTAAATCTCTTTCGCGCTCCCGCTGCGCGGGACGCGCGCGGGCGGCGCCCGGGCGAAGCCTGGGCCAAGGGCGGGCCCGTCCTTGCCCGTCATTGCCAGGAAGAGGCAGGGCAGGGCCACCCCCCTGACATTTTTCCAAAAAACCTTCTGGACATCAGGGCTAGGCACCTTACAAGTGTTTGGTTGCCTGAAGGTACTGTGTGGGTGCTTTGCCTGTTCCTCCTTGTTTTAAATATTTTAGTATTGAAGTAATCGTTTTTATACACTTAAATATAGCCCCTTCAGTAATCCTGCCACTAAATTGATTAAATATATTATATTACATTTTACAAGCATGGGTAAAAGGAAACACTCAAAACTAAACAACCCAATTTTAAAAGATAGTTCATCTATATTAAAATATATCTCTGGGGCAATGGGAATGATAGATAAGCAAATCGCTACTGTTGAAGGGAAAATGTCATCATCTAAAGAGTGCTCCCATGAATCACTAGGGACCGCACCATCGCAACACAATTCCCCATCCAGTCAACAGGGGGATGGACTTTCAACAGTAAGGCTTACAAATGGCTGTGTCAAAGACTCTTCAAACCTAATTTACTCCATGGATGAAATATCTCCTGTCGCCAAGCGACCAAGAAAACCAGAGGTAACTCAGGTGGACAAGACCGCAAATAAAATGCCAGTGATAGACTTAAGAACTACCTCAACTAAAAAATATTCAAGAAAACCAACGCGGAAGAAATCCCTATCCTCAGCTGGAGACACTGTTCGGACTCTCCTTATAAATCTTCAAAAGACAGTGAACCAGTTGAAATCATCTATCGGAACCACCTTGGACTCTATGTCGGAGCGCCTAAAGGGGGTGGAGTCTAGGCTTGAGGCAGGTTTTGTAATAATAAAATCCCTACAACAGGAACACACGCATACTCAAAGCAAGGACCCCAGAAGTACATCGCGCTCCCCAGGACGCGAGAACACCAGACACCCTATTCTACACAATAGGCCAATCAGTCCACACCAAATTATTAACCCTCAGACTGAACTTCGTACTCAATCAATAACTCCCTCGCTGTATCACTCTATCCAACCCTCCTTTCTAGCTACTACATCACATAATCTTTCTCCAGATAACAAAATTCTAAACCCCACACTTTGCAAGACAGCAAGTAGTGCTACGCATAGGGCAGCAACTACTTATCACCACCCAAATTCAGGGAGAAATACAACCAGTAGGAATAAACCCCCGAATCATATCTTCCTCCCTAGCGACTTGCTACATCTCCCCCCGGAGGTCACACCATATGTTGTGGTCTTGGCTAATGTCCCTCCGATAGACGATCAACAACACGAAACATGGTCGGCCTTGAGAAACAAGGCCCTCAATTGGATTGGGACCCGAATGAGCCCTGGCTCAGTGAAGACCCTTTTCGATGACATAAAAATGGTCAGAAGAATTAAATGGATAGGGAACAGCAGGAAAGTACTAACGGGAGATTGTGTGGTCCTTTCTTTTGGTTCACCAAACCTAGTGAATAGAATTATCCATGACTTAGGAGCCAGACAAGTTACCCTACAAGGAATCTCGCTACTACCCCTGGGTTATTTCTAACAAAGACCATTGGGGAATAACTTCACCCACCCACAGCGAGCTGTAGCATCCTCACTCAGCCCAGATTTTTCTATAACATGCAACAGATTCTACCCCCTTTCAACGTTGGAAAATATAGATTGACTGGATATGAAAGAGTCAGCTACCCCTGAAAGAGCAGCCAAAACAACTTATATATCAGGGACGGACACACATAAGGAAGTCATATCACACACTATGGTTCCTGTAAGAAATGAGAGTTTACCTTATCTAGCCCAGGACGATGATTCCAAACGTATACTAAACTCAACCAACAGCATTACCCCCCCGTTCCCCCCCAAAGGACCAGCACCGTAACCCTAAGCAGTACCCTAATCGGAAACCGGAACTAGCTTTACTATTCTGGAACATTGCAGGCTTAGCCAACAAGCTAGACAATGAGATTTGGGCCAATTTTTTAGTAGATTACTCATGTGTTTGTCTACAAGAGACATGGCTCCTAACTCCCTCCCATATAAATGGCTATAAAACATTTCATACTCCTGCCGAGCAGTCAAGGCATGGTAGACCTAAAGGGGGACTGTGCACATATATTTCCAACAAATTACCCCTACAGAATTTCGAGATGCAATTTACGAGTCCATATTACCAATTGATTGAGAGTAACCTGGACCACAAGACCCACTTAGTCATTATCAATTTTTATAATAATGCTGTTCCAAGAGAATTCTCCAATATTTTAGTGGGAATGGAAAATGATTAAAAAAAAATATTTGGAAAAAACAATCGAGAGATTCTATTGATATGGGGGGGTGATTTTAACGTCCATCCGTGTGAAGAAATTTCGGATAAGATATGTGGTTGGGACTCGGAAGGCATAGGCACAAGCCTCCACTTCTCTCATAACGCTCAAAGTGAGGAACTGAACTTACTGGCTCAAACCTATAACCTCTCCTTTGTAAATGAATTAGTTCTGGCCGATCCACAGTTTAAGCCAACATATAATGGAAGGGGCGCAAATACAGTGATCGATTATGTCCTAATGTCTACTCACTTCGCTCACTACCTTACAAACTACTCACTGCATGACATCGCAATTAGTGATCACTATCCTCAGAGTATGAATCTCTTAATATCTCCCCTTTTAGCAGCTAGGGAAGATAGTATTATACTGGCAGATGATATTGAACTGGCACCGCGCAATGGATATACTATGAAGTGGGCCCAGATAGACCCCAAGTCTTTATTGAAACAGGTAATACGCCAATGTAAACATGCCTTCGCAGACTGTCTAAGAGAGAACCCACATCCAGGGCAATGTCTAAGTGCGTTTACAACGATTACACAAACCATAAAAGAAGCCCTCACTATTAAAAGCAGTAAGGTAGAGAAAAAAAGGATGTGCAGATGGTTTGACCATAACTGCACCAAGCACATAAGAGACTGAAAAAGGCCCTAAATGCCCCAAAAAGGTGCTGGAGTGATATACGCAAACGCAGACAGGAATATAAGACAGCAATAAAGAAAAGGAAATTGACCTTGAAAACAAACTTGTGGGAAACCCTCCATATAGCAAGTCGCAAGAAAGATAACATACTCTTCTGGCAGACAATAAATTCCCCTATGCTAGGGGACAGTGACACTCCTAGGATGGAAATTGCTATCTCCGAAGAAGACTGGGTAGCACATTTCTCTAATATATATTCCCTGATGAGTGACACACTAGACCATACCCACGACCACGATGTACAGGAAAGTCCGCTCCTAATCATAACCCCCTAATTTAGCCTTCAGGAGGTAGAGGAAGCTTTAATAGAAAGTAAATCAGGGAAAGCGCCAGGCCCTGATGGCGTTCCGATTGATTTATTCAAGGCCAACATGGAGCTGTGGGGGCCTGTACTGACGCAGACATTGAGGGCTATCTGTATATGCGGACCCCTACCATCTTGGAGAGACTCTAACATAATCCCAATATATAAAAAGGGTGACCGCCTCAATCCAGCCTGTTACAGACCAATCTCCCTGCTGGACACAACAGCTAAAATAGCAGGGAGAATAATCCTGAACAGGCTACAAACATGGGCAGAGGAAAATAACGTTCTAACCCCGGTCCAGTATGGATTCCGAAAAGGAATCGGAACAGTGGAACAAAGTCTAAATCTAAGTCTTATTATTGCAAAGTATACTAAGATAAGAGCAGGCAACCTGTACCTGGCCTTTATTGATTTATCATCAGCCTTTGACTGTGTGATTCATGATAAATTATGGGATATTGTAAACAGCATGGGGGTGGAACCGGCCATAATTCAATTTATTCGTGAAATGTACACAGGGAGCAGAGCAAGAGTGAGGTACGGCCTAAAAGGGGAATGCACTCGCCCCTTTGGTCTATACAGAGGAGTGCGCCAAGGATGCGTTCTTGCTCCGTTCCTGTTCTCAATGTACATAAACAACCTAGACAAAGAACTGGCCACTAAATGTAAAGATCTACCCCAAATAGATAATCGACCTGTCCCGGCATTACTTTATGCAGACGACGCAGTACTAATGGCTAGGACCCCATTAGCTCTCCAGAAACTCTTAACAACCTGCATTACATACATGTCACAGCTGGGTCTTACTGTCAACCGCTCAAAAACTTTTATCATGAACTGCGGTGGGAAGCGCGGGAAGTCTTATAACATCACTATTGCAGATAGCAAGGTCGAAACCGCGCAATATTTTTCATACTTGGGCATAACTCTTGATAAGTTGGGTTCCTGGGCCAACTGCAGGAAGATGAAGAGAGTGCACTTCATTAAAACAACGATGGCACTACGACTCTTATCCAAAAGGCTTGGGGGGATTACACCACCTAACATGGTAAAGATCTACAAAGCCAAGTGCATTCCAGCTGTTACGTACGGGGCAGGAATCTGGGGTCATACAAACTGTGATCTAGTTCAGACTGTGGAGAATGATTTCCTACGACATCTGTTGAGGGTACCAAAAGGTACTTCATCGTACGTCACGCACTCGGAACTTGGGGTTCCTTTCATTGCAGACCTGATAAAGATACAACCATTGCTATTATGGCATAAAGTCTGGACCTCGGAGCACACCAGTTTTAATAAGGCCATTCTTACCGACTGTACGAAGTCATTATACACATCAAGGGTGCCATGGTTAAAATACATCACGACCTTTTTTGAAAAATTGGGCAACAAAGACTTCTACTGAAATCCAGCCTCGTTGCAGAAGATATCTAGGAAGGACCTGAGCAAACTGGCATTAAAACACCTAGAAGACATACGCTGGGGCGTGGAATAAAAAAAAACTTCAGTCATTCATAACCAAATAATTTTGACGGCGGAGGGCATGCAGCCGTACTTGGCAAACATGGTACTCCCTCGCCACCGTTATGTCCTTACCAGACTTAGGCTAGATACGTTTTATCGCCTAGTTTCATTTCCAACTATGAATGATTGGTCCATCTTGTTAAAACCATGCCCCTGTGATGAAAAAACACCGCAATCGACAATTCATGTGGTCTTATTTTGTAATTTTTACGCCTACCAGAGGAAACGCCTAGTTGCTCCACTTTTAAGGAAAATTAATCTCCCCCAATGTCGCACAGCCTACGCCTGTCTCCAGTCACTCTCTTCCTTAGAAACGTGTGGAATTTTAGCAAATCTTTTATGTTCGGTATTAAAGATAAGGAAATCCATGGGGGAGGTGTCCAAAATATAATCTACCGTGATAGGTTTCTTCCATTGTTGTGCTTCTTCTCCTTCTTTTAATACATTTTTGCTACATTTTTATCGTTTTATCTATTTTGACTTTTTATTGAAACACATGTATTTTAACCAGAGATCTTTTTATGACTGTTATGTCTTTTATGACTTGGTGAAAGTCGAATAAAGATTTTGTACTATATATATATATATATATATATATATATATATATATATATGTATATATATATATATATATATATATATATATATATATACACCCACCCACATACATGTTTATATATATATAAAATATATATATATATATTATATATATACATACATACATACAACATAACTAACAATCTCGCCACTCGGAGGCACAAAGACAGGAATCCGCAGAGTGATTTCTTACATTTATTTTCAAACATTGAGCCATAGCACACCAAAAAAAGCCAACGTATCCAATGCATCTTGGCTTGTACCTTCTAGCGGACAACCAAAGTGTAAAGACCCCGTTATTAAATGGCCCTTTATCTATTACACTACCACATAGCCCGACACTCTAGACTTCAGTCTTGTATTAATGTCTCCTTATAGTGGGCACCATCTTGAATAATAACGTATTTCTATTTAGGCACGTTTTTTCATTACCACACAGTGAATTATCAAAAATGAAGCACATTCATAGACAGATGGCGCCTATGATATAATATCAGCTAAAAACATTTCCTCTGTTAGCGTGTCGATCCTTAATAAGTAAACCTACAAGGGGACGCGTATAGGTCGATGAACCTTTTGACTCGTTTAAGGTGTTCTTACCATAGCTCCATCATAAATCAATAATCCATAATCATTAGTCAAATCAATAATCCATTATCAATGGAGTCAGTAATTGTCACGCACTATGACTTTTCAGCCATGAATAATCACACCTTTAGTAAAAGTTTAGTAATTTTATTTCCCTTGTATTAACAATACTAAAGTCATGTAGGTTAATCACAATTGTCAAATCAAAATGCATATAAGAACAAGTTTTATTGACCAAATAGACGCGCGTAACACAACCTAATCAAAGCTTTAATAACAATACCTTCCAAAGCATCAGTGCAAATCATTAGCAAGGTTGACTTCAATGAAGCTACGTAGTCCATATGATCGAACAAAGTAGTCCGTTAACCCTTTGTCTCTGTAATTTGTCAGTAGTGATGTAGAAAACCCTCAACTATTCCAAATTAGCATCAGCATGTGGGGCTTCATGCAAAACAATTTAGAACACAAATTTAGAAAACATCTACCTAAGGAAAACTAATAAGACAGCACAGTTGGTATCTAGAAAGAAAAGGCATAAAAATAAAATTCAGTCATATTGCCATATCTACCTATCCGCGGTATGGGTCAGCAAACAGAATCAGTCTTTGTCCTCAGGTCATCAATCGATCAGCAACACATCAGGCTCTCAGCCAGAGAGTATGAGCCCAATGACAGAATCTCAAGTCTCTCCTTCTCAATATCGCATCTCATAACGGGCTAAGATCTAATCTGCCTGTGTTCTACTCTGTCAGGTTGCTATGTCAAAGTCACCCAAACTATCCCCTAATTCCCAATTGGTCAATTAATCATACGTTATTACTCTGTCCAGAAATTTTCTTGTGCAAAATCTATGAATTCTAGTATTTCACACTTCACACGTTGTTGATTGGTCTGCTTTACGATGTTCTCATCATCCGGCTCGTCAGGTATCAAATTTGTTGCATCTTCTTCTCCAGTCAGTGTCTTCATTGTTCGCGTCCTGGGAAAGTACATCTAGCACACATTACACACGTTTTGATACATTACTAGTGTCCTCATCTCTTGTCCTAGGTTCCCATCGAAAGCTTCAGTTAAGTAGTTTATTAAACAATGAGCATTTCAAAGTTAGTTCACTCTGTCATCATTTTTCATTAAACGCTAAGAAATACTGCTTCTGCATGAGGCCTGGCAACTAGGCCCAGACATTTGCTAAGTTAAGGCCTACAATTTATAAGCTAAAACATACTTCATAACCCTTAATATGACATTTTACTACATTAATCTAATACATTTTCAATATTTCATACATATTAATCATCAGTTAGTACATTTCGTGAAAACTGGTGGCCATTCTTCTAGGTCACAACTCCAAACGTGCACATTATTTTTGTTTATGTTATTCTTTTTCTACAGGATTCATTATTCAAAATACATAATCACTCATAAATAATTTCTAATTAAGACATCTGCTTCAGCACCTCCATTTAACTGATAACATTCCTATGGATCCTAAAATCATTACATCATAAACTGACACATTTTGTACAAACCCCAAACCATGAAAGGTCTCTACAGCTATAAAGTACCATGTGCAATTAAAAGCTCTCATTCCATATTATACATATGCGTAAAAGCCCAATGTTTGAAGTGGCAAATGCTGTGCAAATCGTATCAAAGTTGTCATCATATATAAATATAGAGACACAGTAATTAAAGTGGCAAGTGCTGTGCAAATCAAGAAAGTGCTAAATACGACATATAGATGCCAGTTTAAGCCCCTTTACAGCCCATCTGCTCCACACAGTCTGTTAGACAGAAGCAGATGTGAGTCTTAAACACTAATGCAAGAACAATCATAAAGTGTATAATCTATAAGATATCTCTTTTCAAACATCCTGCATTTCTCACAAAACTGGTAATATGTTTCAACCATACGGAGAACATCAATCTTCACTTAAGGAGTGGATAATGCCAGGGCAATATCATAAAACTCAACTTGACTTGAGCAATCTTAAAAACAAGCTGCTTCCAGTAGTGCAAACAAAAATTTCAAAATGCTTAAGTGCTTCTACAATTTTAACTATAGAAATCCCTGCCCCAATAGTCATACAAATGTCCTAGTGATCCTGCAGAAATAGCCATGAAGAACGCAACCCATTCATACATCAAGGTCATCATAGAGGCAGTTCTATAGATGTACATGCATTTCTGCATCAAGATTGTCCCCCCACGGCCTCTCTGTTCCCCACAGAATAAACATTCTGCACTCAGCTTTCTGTAGCTGAATTTCACAGTCCCCTCTACGGTGATCTGGTTATAAATGCTTAATGTCATAGAATGTTAAGTCATTGGGGCTGCTCCCATGTTCTTCCCAAAAGTGCTTTGCCATAGGGTAAGTTCTATCATGATTCTTGATGGCTCCAAGGTGCTGGAGAACACGGACCTTCAGCTTATGAATTGTGCTGCTAATATATTTCTTCTGACAGGGGCACTGGAGTACGTAGACCACAAATTCTGCTTCACATGCTATTCTCTTGTGGATGGTGCAAGACCTACCCTCCGAAGTATTGTAGGTTTTTCTGCTGGTCCCATGTCGGCATGCCTTACAATGCCTGTGGCACCAAAATCCCAAGCTTTATTTTGAGAGACACATAGTATACGAACATATCTATCTATCTATCTATCTATCTATCTATCTATCTATCTATCTATCTATCTATCTATCTATCTATAGAGAGAGAGCGAGATAGATAGATAGATAGATAGATAGATAGATAGATAGATAGATAGATAGATATGTAAATTCACTGAAAAACCAAAAGGTTACATCGACGGGAAGTTATACTTAGGTTCTGAATTTTCATGCACAAAATCACAGAAATTCATCTGTTAGAGTTATTTCAAGCAACTATACCCTGTGCCCTAAGGTAACTATAGCTCACGCCTCTGCCATGCACAGTTTCCTCATCAATAAACTTTGGCCACGTGTGATGGGTGTTGACTGCAGGCCCTAGACTACGGGCAGATCCTTCAGCCAACCGTCCATCGGCATCTAACCCGGTGCCACGAATGGATTTTGGCCATGTCCAACAGGAGTTGGCTGCAGGGCCTGATGCCACACACTGCCTTCAGCCATGCAAAGCCTTATGCATCGAACCCTGCTACATGCACAACCTTTGGCCATGCGCAGCTGGTGTTAGCCACAGGGCCTGGCACCAGGCCAATCACCTCTAAGCACCTTGGGAGGGGGGCTGATTTTTTATTTCTGTGAAATGAGCATTGTTGCTAGATTGCATTCTGACCTGCTTATTTATCCAAGAAGAGGCCACAGTTTTGCACAAAATGTCTACCCAACGGGAGTACTTTCTACTGGCTAATCAGTAAGTGCTACCACACTATGGGGGTCATTCCGACCTCGGCGGTAAAAGTCGCTTACCGCCGGCCAGAAGGCCGCCATAACACCGCCGCGGCCACGGTAAACCGCCACGGTCATTCTGACCCGCAACTGGCAAACCACCAAAAACCCGACATCCACAAAAGTCCGCCACACCAAAGGTCAGCGGGAAACTGGCGATGACCAAACCTCCACCATCACGCCAACAGAAATACGCCCATGCCATTCCGACCCACAAATCCCCGCAGCGGTCTTTCAACCGCGGTATTCCATTGGCGGTACACACCGCCGCGGTCAAAATACACACACCTTTACAAAACACTACCACATTGGATAATTCAAAATACACACACCTGAGACACATACACACACCACTCCCACACACCCAATTAAATATAAAACACACACCCACATCACCCACAAACCCCTACGACCACAATTGCGAGTGAAGGACAGAGAGAGACAGCACAGCATAGAGTACACCATCACACAGAGGCAAATCACAACATCACCCACACAATTTCCACGCACAAAACACCATACACCACCACACTCACCACACTCTACAACACATACACCACCCCTCACCTCATCCACACCACCCCATGGCACCCCAAAGACACCCCAGGTTCTCTGACGCAGAACTCAGGGTCATGGTGGAGGAAATAGTTTGTGTAGAGCCCCAGCTCTTCGGGGCACAGGTGCAGCACACCACCATTGCCAGGAAGATGGAGCTATAGAGCAGAATAGTGGACAGGGTCAACGCTGTGGGACAGCATCCACGCAATCGGGACGACATCAGGAAGCGGTGGAACGACCTACGGGGGAAGGTGCGTTCCATGGTATCAAGGCACAGCATCGCGGTACAGCGGACCCCCACCTACTCCCCCAGAATTCACAGCATGGGAGGAGGAAGTCTTGCACATCCTGCATCCTGAGGGCCTCGCAGGAGTAGGCGGAGGAATGGACTCTGGTAAGTCAAATCTTCACTACTCCATTCCCCCCACCCCACCTGCATGCCAAATCATACCCCCACCCTCACCCCCACCCCCATCACACCAACTCCTTGCAAATGGCTCACCATCACATCCCACCCATCCCAAAACCTAGCCCTGCGTGCGTCCCCAAAGCATGGACACCCATCCCCAAAGCATGCCCACTGCACACACCCATCACCCCCACAAGCCACCGTCACAAAAGCCCCCACAAGGGAATGCCAGCACTGGGTGACACGGCCACCCACCCATTACACGAAATGCCACACACAGAAGCAATAACCATACTCTTATACCCCTGCAGGACCCGAACGCCACCACCCCGCCACGGAGGGTCCAGAGATGTCCATCCCACCCCCAGAAGAGGCCCCCAGTGATGACAGCAGCTCTGTCTCCCTGGACCCTGATGACCAGCCCGGCCCATCGGGGACCTCAGGATAGTCGGTTCCCCACAGACAGCCACAGGCTACACCAGACCTAACCCCCTCTGGGAACACCAGCACAGCTCCCACCCAGCGGGCCCATGCCTCTGTCTCAAGGACACGTCAATCAGCAGTGTGTCCACCACTACAGGGCACCCAGGTTGACCCACCACCCCAACAACCACAGGGACCTGGGGGCAGTGGTAGTGGGCACACCGTCCAGGGGACAGAGGCCCAGGGAAGCAGGGCAACTGGGAGGGCTGTTGTGCGACAGGGGGGGGGACAGGCCCAGGGAACCGACTCTCCAAGAGGCCCTCTCCTCCATCATGGGAGCATACCACCACTCCCAGGAGACAATGGCTACGGTACTGGCCAGGTTCCAGGAGATCCAGATCATGAAGGAGCAACAGTACATGGGGTTCAGAGAGGAACTGAGGAACATTAGTTCCGCAATGGGGACCATCGTCGTGGCCCTAACCCAGATAGTCACCACATTGCGGGACCATGTGGCACCACAAAGGGCCCCTGTCACTAGCCTGGACCAGGAACAGCCTACCACCTCCGCCGGCGCTAGTGGACAGGAGGCCCCCACACAACGACGGGCCACCAGAACCCCACCTCCTGCAGAAGAAGAACCACCCCGCAAGCGGAACCTGAGATCTCACAAGAAGACAGAGTAGGATTGCAAGACCCCCGCCAGCAAACGATACCCCCTGATGTCATCCCACTGTCCCACATTGTCACCCTGTCCAACCTTGAACTGCCCCTGCTCCATCCTTCCACAGGCATATGGACAATGCACCTGTGCGACTGAGAACTGGACTCTGCCATGGACATTACTCCACCATCACCCATCCCCGTTTTACAATCATGTTCCTTAAATTTAGCACTTGAATTAAATCACTTCTTGCACTAAAAAAATCTGGAGTCTGCTTGTATTTTGAACAAATGTATTAGACATAACGGTGCCAAAATGTTCAGTTACATTGTGATGACAACATACCACTGTCACACAGCTGTAGTTCATGGGCAAACAAAGCAGAGGTCACGCAGTGGGGGCCACAGCTCTGAAAACGGAAGGGAAAGTCACAACTCAGTTAACAGGAACTGGGGGGGAACTCCGACAGTAGAGAGGCAGGAGACTTTAAGTAAATGTAAAATGGCGTGGTTGATTCGTACCTGTGTGCTACTGAAAATACTGTTGTATCACTGTGTCCCTGTTGTCTGTGTCGTCCCCGTCGTCCTCCTCCTCTTCACTCTCCACAGGCTCCACAGCTGCTACAACACCACCATCTGGACCATCCTCCTGCAGGAAAGGCACCTGGCGTCGCAAAGCCAGGTTGTGAAGCATACAGCAGGCCACGATGATATGGCACACCTTCTTAGGTGAGTACATTAGGGATCCCCCTGTCATATGCAGGCACCTAACCCTGGCCTTCAGGAGGCCGAAGGTTCTTTCTATAATCCTCCTAGTTCGCCCATGGGCCTCATTGTAGCGTTCCTCTGCCCTTGTCCTGGGATTCCTCACTGGGGTCAGTAGCCACGACAGGTTGGGGTAAACAGAGTCACCTATTAGCCACACACGGTGTCTCTGTAGCTGTTCCATCACATAAGGGATGCTGCTATTTCGCATGATGTACGCGTCATGCACTGACCCAGGGAACTTGGCATTTACATGGGAGATGTACTGGTCAGCCAAACAGACCACCTGGACATTCATAGAATGATAACTTTTTCTGTTCCTGTACACCTGCTCACTTTCACTGGGGGGAACCAAGGCCACATGGGTCCCATCAATGGCACCAATGATGTTGGGGATATGTCCAAGGGCATAGAAATCACCCTTCACTGTAGGCAAATCTCCCACCTCAGGGAAAACAATGTAGCTCCGCATGTATTTCATCAGGGCAGACAACACTCTGGACAAAACCTTAGAAAACATAGGCTGAGACATCCCTGATGATATGGCCACTGTTGTTTGGAATGATCCACTTGCCAAAAAATGGAGTACTGACAGAACCTGCACTAGAGGGGGAATCTCTGTGGGTTGGCAAATGGGGGACATCAGGTCTGGCTCCAGCTGGGCACACAGTTCCTGTATAGTGCCTCGGTCCAGTCTGTATGTAAGTATGACATGTCTTTCTTCCATTGTCGACAGGTCCACCAGCGGTCTGTACACGGGAGGATTCCTCCATCTCCTCGCAAGTCCCAGCGGACGGTGCCTAGGAATGACAACAGCGAGAACAGAGTCAATCAACCCACAGGTACGTAACCACAGCTTGCACATTACACGATTCGCTATGCATTGAATGGCTTGTATGAGTGGCAATGCAAGGCCTAGGCCTGTGTGATGCCGTAGAAATTCTGCCATGTGGGCCCTTGAAATGGCGGCTGCCTGACCTGTGAAGTGTGACAATGGGATGTGAGGTCAATGCGCTGGCGTGGCACACAGTGGCGGTAGGCGGTCGAAGACCGCGGCGCAAAGCAGCATTGTTTAACATTGAGCCCTATGGGTCTCAGGAGCCAATGACGATGTGCGCCGGCGGTCGCGGTACGCACCCCCGCGGTACACACCGCCGCGGGCGTGACCGCCATTTTCTACTTGCTTAATCACTCGAGACCTGATCATCCACAGGAGAGGACCTATACTGCAAGTGTTGCTGTGAACTCGGCCTGGAAGAGACAATGGCTGCTGCGACTGGGGAAAGGGCCCCTGCCTTCACATCTGAGGAATTGGATAAACTTGTTGATGGGGTCCTCCCCCAGTATGCGCTACTCTACGGTCCTCCAGACCAACAGGTAAGTACACAGGGAGCACGTAGTATGGGCTATGCCTGTGTTGAGTGGGGTGGATGTAAGATGGTGGGGAGGGGAGCGAATGAGGAGTGCAACGCACGACAGATGAGAGCATGTGCCACATGGCAAGGTTGGGGAGGGGGGGCCGCGCACATTGACCATGCAGAAAAGTGATGAAATTTATTTTTCAACCCTGTACATGTCACATAGGTCAGCGCCCATCAGAAGATCGACATTTGGCGTGCCATCGCCAAGGACGTCCGGGCCCTGGGGGTCCACAACAGACGGGGCACCCAGTGCTGCAAGAGGTGGGAGGACATCCGCCGCGGGAGCAGAAAGACCGCCGAGGCTCTGCTGGGGATGGCCTCCCAACGTAGGAAGGGTGCCAGTCGTCAATTGACCCCCCAGATGTCCCGGATCCTGGCGGTGGCCTACCCCGATTTAGATGGGTGCGTGAGGACATCACAGCAGCCACAAGGGGGTGAGTATCAGCACATTCCGCTATATTAGCGCACAGTGGAGGCATCTGGGTGGGGGAGGAGGGCTGTGGCTATCTCTAGGCCAGGGCGGTTTCTGTAGGCTAGGCCCCTCCGTTAGACATGGCCTTGTGCCCCTGCCCCCCACCTCTGTAGGGTGCTAAGTACAGCTATCCATGGCCCGGGCTCACCTATGTGTGCATTTGTCATCCATAGACTTGTAGGCCAAGTCACTATCATTGAGTAGTGTACCCCGAGTGCGCGGCGTAGTGCAGGGGGCTTCTGTGTCTGTCCTCTCCGCCAACGGTGCCGCCAATGCATGCACTCAACATGTCTTCCTTTCTTCTCCCCCCCCCCTTTTTTTTTGGTTTTCCTGTTCATGTGTGCATTAGCATCATCAGGCGGAGGAGAAGTGGCATCGGCGCACGAGGGAGCTGCATCTCACATGGCCCCGGAGGGCCCTGCAACCGACTCCGAGTTCACCAGTGAGACGGAGGGCGAGGGGGGCTCCACAACAGGGACCCGTGGAGACGTCAGCGACACCGACACATCCTCGGAAGGGAGCTCCCTTGTGGTGGCGGCAACATCCGTGCCCACCGCAACAACAGGTACAGCCGCCACCCAGCGCACCAGCTCCTCCCTCCCAGCAGCCCCTCAGCTTTCGCCCCGTGCCCGCTCGGCCAGGAAGGCCGGCATCTCCTTCGCCCCTAGCACCTCAGGTCCTGCCCCAGTTACCCCTGCTGCCCTCAGTGCGGAGATCATTGACCTCCTCCAGACGCTCATTGTTGGGCAGTCTACCCTTTTGAATGCCACCCAGGGGGTAGAAAGGGAGGTGCATCGGAGCAATGCATACCTGGAGGGCATTCATTCGGGTCAGGCTGCCCATCAGTGATCGTTCAACGCTCTGGCCTCAGCACTAACGGCAGCAATTGTCCCTGTGTCTAGCCTCCCCCCTCCAACTTCCTCAACCCAGTCCCACTCCCCTCTTCCTCTGCCTATCCCAGACACACCTACAGACCAGCCTGCACACACATCAACACCCAAGGGCAGCTCATCCAGACATAAGCACCACAGATCACACAAGCATTCACCCAAGCAACATCCACATGCAGACACAGCAACACCCACTGCCTCCACTGTGTCCCCCTCCTCCTCGTCTCCCTCCTCCCTCCCTGTGATGTCTCCACTCACACCTGCATGCACACCACCATCAGCCAGTACATCCATCACCACCACACCCACCAGAACAGTCCGCACACGTGCAGTCACTACCCCCACTACCATTACACGTCCCCTGTGTCCTCTCCCAGTGTGTCTGTCACCCCCTCTTCCAAACCACCCACCCAACAGCCATCCACCTCACGACAGCCTCCGTCACAAGCACCTGCACCCAAAGACAGCACACTTGACTCTCCTACAACCACATCCTCTTCCTCCACTCCCACTCCCATACCCACTACAACTACCCGTCCCTGTCTTTCTAAATTGATTTTCCTTTCCAACCTTGACCTCTTTCCAACAACTGACACACCCCCTCCATCTCGTAAGACTCCAACCAGCACCTCAGCCACCACAAGCCCTGCACCTACTAGGACCATCGTTCAGGGCTATTGGAGTCCACCAGCTCCTAGGGAAGGAACATCGGCCAGCAACAAGGGGACAGCCAGCCCACCACCCTGGGAAAAGAAGCAAAAAAGGGAAGGGCCGGCGCCACAGGCCTGAGACGGCTGCCCCCAAGGACACCAGCCTTGCACCGTCACCTGGCCCATCCACCAAGGGAGGCAAGGGCCCCAGAGATTCTTCCAAGGAGGGCAAGGGCCCCAGAGATACTTCCAAGGGAAGCAAGGGCCCCAGAGAATCTTCCAAGGAGGGCAAGGGCCCCAGAGATACTTCCAAGGGAGGCAAGGGTCCCAGAGAATCTTCCAAGGAGGGCAAGGGCAGCAAGGCGAAGAAGTCCGTCAGCAGGCGAGCTTCCCAGGAGGGACCCACCAGCCCCATTTGGGGTGTGACGGGGGACACCCAGGGGCCCGGGAGTCCAGCACAGGAGGGCCCTGCAAGCGATAGGTCGGATGGCGACTGAGCGGGAATGATTGCCCAGATCTGGTTCCCTAGGAACACAAGACAAGCACCGCTGAACAGGGCCCGCCGTGAGAAGCACCGCTGAACAGGGCCCCGCCGTGAGAAGCACCGCTGAACAGGACCCCGCCAAGAGAAGCACCGCTGAACAGGGCCCCGCCGTGAGAAGCACCGCTGAACAGGGCCCCGCCGTGAGTAGCACCGCTGAACAGGGCCCCGCCGTGAGAAGCACCGCTGAACAGGGCCCCGCCGTGAGAAGCACCGCTGAACAGGGCCCCGCCAAGACAAGCACCGCTGAACAGGGCCCCGCCGTGAGAAGCACCGCTGAACAGGGCCCCGCTGTGAGAAGCACCGCTGAACAGGGCCCCGCCGTGAGAAGCACAGCTGAACAGGGCCCCGCCAAGACAAGCACCGCTGAACAGGGCCCCGCCAAGACAAGCACCGCTGAACAGGGCCCCGCCGTGAGAAGCACCGCTGAACAGGGCCCCGCCAAGACAAGCACCGCTGAACAGGGCCCTTCCTGTCAAGCACCGCTCCGCTGGGCCCTTCCTGTCAAGCACCGCTCCGCTGGGCCCTTCCTGTCAAGCACAGCTCCGCTGGGCCCTTCATCTCAAGCACCGCTCCGCTGGGCCCTTCATCTCAAGCACCGCTCCGCTGGGCCCTTCCTGTCAAGCACCGGTCCGCTGGGCCCTTCATCTCAAGCACCGCTCCGCTGGGCCCCACCGTCTCTGCACCGCTCCGCTGGGCCCTTTCTGTCAAGCACCGCTCCGCTGGGCCCTTCCTGTCAAGCACCGCTCCGCTGGGCCCTTCATCTCAAGCACCGCTCCGCTGGGCCCTTCATCTCAAGCACCGCTCCGCTGGGCCCTTCCTGTCAAGCACCGCTCCGCTGGGCCCTTCATCTCAAGCACTGCTCCACTGGGCATTTCCTGTCAAGCACCGCTCCGCTGGGCCCTTCCTGTCAAGCACCGCTCCGCTGGGCCCTTCCTGTCAAGCACCGCTCCGCTGGGCCCTTCATCTCAAGCACCGCTCCGCTGGGCCCTGCCGTCTCTGCACCGCTCCGCTGGGCCCTTCCTGTCAAGCACCGCTTCGCTGGGCCCTTCCTGTCAAGCACCGCTCCGCTGGGCCCTTCATCTCAAGCACCGCTCCGCTGGGCCCCGCCGTCTCTGCACCGCTCCGCTGGGCCCTTCCTGTCAAGCACCGCTCCGCTGGGCCCTTCCTGTCAAGCACCGCTCCGCTGGGCCCTTCCTGTCAAGCACCGCTCCGCTGGGCCCTTCCTGTCAAGCACCGCTCCGCTGGGCCCTTCATCTCAAGCACCGCTCCGCTGGGCCCTTCATCTCAAGCACCGCTCCGCTGGGCCCCGCCGTCTCTGCACCGCTCTGCTGGGCCCTTCCTGTCAAGCACCGCTCCGCTGGGCCCTTCCTGTCAAGCACCGCTCCGCTGGGCCCTTCCTGTCAAGCACCGCTCCGCTGGGCCCTTCATCTCAAGCACTGCTCCGCTGGGCCCCGCCGTCTCTGCACCGATCCGCTGGGCCCTTCCTGTCAAGCACCGCTCCGCTGGGCCCTTCCTGTCGAGCACCGCTCCGCTGGGCCCTTCCTGTCAAGCACCGCTCCGCTGGGCCCTTCCTGTCAAGCACCGCTCCGCTGAGCCCCGCCGTCTCTGCACCGCTCCGCTGGGCCCTTCCTGTCAAGCACCGCTCCGCTGGGCCCTTCCTGTCAAGCACCGCTCTGCTGGGCCCTTCATCTCAAGCACCGCTCCGCTGGGCCCCGCCGTCTCTGCACCGCTGCGCTGGGCCCTTCATCTCAAGCACCGCTGGCCCATTGGCAGGGATCTGTGTCGGGCAGGGCTTCACGAAGCACTCTGGGCACCATGCCTCCTCCATAACCAGTGGAGTGTGTAATCCACCAGATGGACATTGGCTTTGCACTCCCCAGGATGGTACAGTGGGCAATCCACCCACTGAAAAGACTTGTGAGACTGTGGCTTTGCACTCCCCAGGATGGTACAGTGGGCAATCCACCCACTGTAGAGACTTGTGAGACTGTGGCTTTGCACTCCCCAGGATGGTACAGTGGGCAATCCACCCACTGAAAAGACTTGTGGGACTGTGGCTTTGCACTCCCCAGGATGGTACAGTGGGCATTGAGGCCCCTTGTGGATCTGGCGTCGTGGACTCATGTGGCTGAGGTGCCCCCCCTTCCCTTCCCCCTGAGGTGCCTGTGGTTTTGTTATCTGATGCCCAGCAGTGTTCTCTCCAATGGAATCGGGTCTCGTGGGTGGGCTTTGCCCATGTGTTTATGCACATTGGCCCACGAACAATGGCATGTAGCCAAGATGTGCCGGACTTTTGGAATATGTATACATTGTTCATGTTGTGATTTATTTGTTTTAAAAATCTCATATTTCACTTAAGTTCAAATATGCTTTAATATACTTCTATTTTAATGATCATTTTATTTTGTCTTTGAATTATTCCGGGGGGTTTGGGGGGTGTAACTCTGACTTGTTGCTCTGCATTGGTGTGTGGGGATTTGGGGGGGGGTCGCGTATGTGTGTGCCCGTAATCTTTTCTCCTCCCCCCTCCCCTGTGTCGTAGGTGCAGTACTCACCGTTGTCTCCTGCGGCGGCGTTCGTGCTCCTGGTAGAGGAGCAGGTAGACAATCGCTTGTAGGATGTTTAATTCGGGTTCCATGCTGTCCAGATTCCTCGTGGAGTGTATAGAGGTGAGCGTTTTCCCGTTCGTGGTCTGTTTCCGCCGTGTTTTTATCGGCGGGGCTCCCGCCCCGGAAAAGGTGGCGGATTGGTGGGTCGCGATAGGGTGGGCGGTACATTGTCTGCCGCCTGTCTGTTGGCGGTGACCGCCGCGCTGTTTGTTTGCCCCGCCGTGGCGGTCGGAGTGTTAAAGTGGCGGGCTGTGTTGGCGGTTCCCGCCAGGGTCAGAATTCCATTTTTTTTACCGCCTGCCTGTTGGCGGGTTGGCCGCCGCTTTAACACCGACCGCCAGGGTCGGAATGACCCCCTATATCTGCATAAAGGACCCCAAGATAATGTCTCCAGTGAACTTGTGTGTCTGTAATGTTGGCAATGTGATTGTTCCTCAAGTGTCTTCATACAGAAATCTGCAATAACTTTAATCCTCATGTAGTCAAAAGGAAGTGACTACAAAGAGTTGAATCTCCACCAAACAAGGGTACATCCTCTTAATTATATGGAGTAAGTGCTGCTTTACTTGGTGGATATGTGCTCATATTCCTCTGCATCAATAACACATCTCCAAAATTGGTGGGAAAGGTGCTTCGGGGGCTGATTAATAAGCTGTCCATCATCCTAGAAAAACGTGAGAAGACGTTCTATAATTCTAAGGTATATGTGGCTGGGACAAATGGGCAGGGCTTTTAGGCCTTTTTACATACTCGTAGCAGTTAAAAGCAAGAACCACAATCTCTGGTCCCAACACCAGATTACAAGAAATAACCCACTCATTACTCTCACAACATAAGATATTGTGCTCGTAAGGGCAACAATGCATACTCCCCCATGTGATTTCAGATGGGAAGTGGAGGGGAAGCTTCAATGCCCCCGATGGTCCTTGCCGGCTCCTCACCTTCAGCGGGAGCTGGCATTGCTCTAGCATGCACGGAGCAGCTAAAAGTGCTGCTCCATGCATGCGGTAGCAATCCTTTCATCTATTTACTTGCCTGCTTGACAGCGAGCAGGAAAACTGATGAAAAGTCCGCTCCCAGTGAGCGTGAGCAGTTTCCCTGCTCCTGCCCAATGGATGCAGACTTAAAGTTTGCTCTCACTTTGAAGGCAAACTGCTATCTTCCGAGGATAGAAACCTCAGGAGATAGGGAGCCAGGCGTGAGGGGAGGGTGGCGGTCCCCAGGGCCATTAGTGGAGTCGGGAGGGGGGCACATGCCCTCCTTCCTTTTGTTTGCACAGGGCTGGCCCCAGGAAGGTAGTGGTCCCTGGGGCCATAAACTGACCCCCTTGACATATTTTCCATGCAATGGGGAAGTGGTGGTCCCTGGGGCCGAAATTGCCCCCCGGAGGGGAGCGGCATGACTCCCCTCCCCTTTTGACAACCTGTGTGTCCCGGAAAGGTGTTGGTCCCTGGGGCAATTTGCCAGCAAAGAGGTGGGTCCGCGCGGCCCCCCTCTATTAAATAGATACCTATCCCCAGGGAGATGGTGATCTCCGGGGCCTTTAAAGGCCTACATAGGGCGGTCCTGCAGTTCCTCTGCTTGTATTTTAATGAACAAAAGCCCCAGGAAGGTGGCAGTCCCTAGGACTTTGATTGTGTTTCATTTTTCATCAGCTCTGCTGATATTTTGGCCCTGGCAGGGTCCCTGGGCCCATTTTTTGTTTTTTTACTTTATTTTTGAGACTTGGCTCAGTCAGAGTTCCAAAATGGCTTACAACACTTTCTGGTTGAAGTGTTGGCAGCTAATCAAATATCAGGACAGGGACTGCCAGATCCACAAAGGCTCTGTTTTCTTTTCATTTCTCAAATACTAATGAACAGCCTGGGAAAAGATGGCAGCACAGGGTTGACTCACCACCACACCACCACACCTCTCAGGGGATAAAAGACAAATGCTATCGTTTTTCCCATGTAACAAGACAAGACTTTATCAGTGAAGGTATAATTAAGGAAGCAAGCGAACTCAGGTAACCGAGTGCTGCTTTGCTACATTTCTTTATGCCAGCACTCCCAAACAATGCCGGCACTGCCTGAGGCTATGCAGCCCCTATAACGGCAAGAGTGAGTGGCAGTTGGCAGGAGGAGCCACGTCTCGGTGTGCATTGTGGGTCAGCTCTTGACCCTCATGTGAACCTGTCGAGATACCACAGAGTAACATGTCGGACACTCAAGGTAGGCGATTGACTGGAAGTACAGGGATGAGCACGACCCCTCTTGCCCCCATGTGCAGTACATACATCTGGGACGGATGGCCGGAACCAGCAATCCAACTGGCCAGAAGTTGGAGGTACCTACTGCAGTCTCAGTTGGGCTGGCTTCCAAGGCTTCAGAGGATCTAAAAAAGAAGCCCAAAGAGCTCAAGAAGTCAAAATTTAATTCAGAGGACCAGCTGACTCGTGGAAAACATCGGAGTCCTGGCTGACACAGGCACTCACCCGGTGCTTTGCACTTAAGGGGGACTCTGGGGAGCAAGGTGGTCGAATTGAGGATGATGCAGGCCTTAAAGGCAGAGGTTCTATACCAGCAGGGGTCCAAACCATTAAGGTATGTGCCCCGGTAGAGGGCTCCTCTCTGTGAACTGTTAAGGGAACAATGGTAAAATGTTTTGGCCTAAAGGGGGTACCACTGGGTGACTCTGCTACTTCCTTATTTGTACCCTCCATTCCTGACCTGCCATCTACTTCTCTTAGATAGAATCCCTTAGCCCCCACACTATTGCTGATATAGATGATTCCTCAAGTATTGAGAGGTACGGAGAGGTGAACGATAATATTGGTAATATGGGTCAGATCAGGTCCAAGACTCCGGTCCAAGCAGTTCTAGAGCCTTCCGTCTCCCGGTGATCCACCAAACTCGATGGAGCAACAGCATCTGAGGGTTATAGCATTAACGAGTTACATGATATTCAAGAGGCCCTAGAGGCCTTCTTTTCACTGTCTGACCCTGCAGAAACTTGCAGCCGAACAACATCAGACTCTGAGCCCGGGTCCAATGATGAACGTGGATGGGAGAGTTGGGGGCGGTCGAGCTTTCAGAAGGCTGGAGCTGAGGGGAAGGTGGCCAAGCAAAGTGAGTTAAGATCAATTAGTGAGTTGGTGTGATCCCGGAGAGCATTGTGGCCCCATGAAAAGATCTTGGCGATGCTGGCATCTACGGAAACTGGAGGGTGCGGAGCTAGTTACTACCAATACAGCTTTAAGAGAGGCTGACCTTCCGATTTCTCAGTTGGTATCCTCCAGGTGCACGCAACTGAACATTCACCAGCGGCTGGAACTCACACAGCTCGACCAGCCAACACCTACTTATGCGCCTGCTAATGCAGATACCCTTTTTCTTGCTTCTATATACAATTTGCTCTTAATGCATAGGGAAGAGTACAAGAAAGATTCATTAGCCTTGATAACCTCCCATATGAAGACACAGGTTGTACTAAGGAAAATGTCTAAAAATATGGACATTTTACATAGTTGCCTTAATGATATAGAAACTCAATTGGCTTGTCTGCTGTCATCTACGCAGGGTATGATGGATGAAATGAAGCAGCAGAAGGATCGATTACAGTGTTTGTCACAGAAACTGGAGCATGTAGATAACCGAATGAGACAAAACAAACTCCAGATGCTGGGGATAGCAGAAGGAAATGAGAGGGACGATCCCAGAAGATATATTGTTTAATTGTTCCGAAAGGCTTTTCTCTAACTTGTGACTGGGATGTAGACTGCTAAGTGCAACGGGCACACAGATTTCCATTCCATAAACCTAAACAAGGTTGGGCTGGAAAATATCCAGGGGCAATCTTGATCCATATAGGGAACTTTGGGGGTCATTCTGACCCTGGCGGTAATTACCGCCATGGCGGAGGTCGGCGGTAGCACCGCCAACAGGCTGGCGGTGCACCGCTGGGCATTCTGACCGCGGCGGTTCAGCCGCGGCCAGAAACGGAAAGTCGGCGGTGTACCGCCGACTTCCCGCGCGCTCCGCCGCCATGGGGATTCTGACACCCCCTACCGCCATCCTGTTCCTGGCGGGTCTCCCGCCAGGAACAGGATGGCGGTAGGGGGTGCCGCGGGGCCCCTGGGGGCCCCTGCAGTGCCCATGCCAATGGCATGGGCACTGCAGGGGCCCCCGTAAGAGGGCCCCACAAAGAATTTCAGTGTCTGCTTTGCAGACACTGAAATTCGCGACGGGTGCAACTGCACCCGTCGCACCTTCCCACTCCGCCGGCTCCATTCTGAGCCGGCGTCCTCGCGGGAAGGGTGTTTCCCGCTGGGCTGGCGGGCGGACTTTCGGCGGTCGCCCGCCAGCCCAGTGGGAAACCCAGAATGACCGTCGCGGTCTTTTGACCGCGGTACGGTCTTCTGGCGGTTCCCGCTTGGCGGGCGGCTACCGCCGCCCGCCAAGCTTAGAATCACCCCCTTTATGTTTCAGCAGTTTATCTTCCAGTTAGCCCGTCCTAACTGACCAGTGCACGCTTGCAGACTAGACTTTTTCATAAGGTCTGACTTCCATCGTAAGACGTTGGATTGCAGATGGCATCTGCGGGAGACTGTATAATCTTTTTTGAAACTTGGGGGCACAGTATCCCTGCTAGAACCTGCTAAACTGAGGATTACTTTTAAGTGCCAAACAATGTACTGTCACAATCCAGAAAAGGCTCTGTCTTTATTGAAATCATGGAGAGACTTTAAGGAGTGAAGATTAGCTGTGTTGCAGCCTGGACACTAGCATTTGGCCATAGTTTAGAGGGAAATATTTTTTATTAGTTCAAATATGGTTCTTTGATTTGACTTTTGGGCTCACATTAAACTTCTGGGCCCCTGATTTGCTGTGAAGTTTTGTATGGCCTTTTCTCCCTCCTTCTCTTTGGTATTCCTGTTTCTTCCTCTTCACTCCCTTTTTCCTTCCCCTTCTCCCTCTTTTTCTTTTTTTTTCTCTTTTCTTCTTACCTCGCATCCTGGTGGCTTCACGCTCTTGCTTCTTCATTTCTTGCATTGAAAGGGAATACCTTTACTGGTCTATGATTTCTTTTCTTTCTTTGATTACTCTTGGAGGTGGGTAGATGTGGGCTATCACAGTGGGTTGCCAACTCTACATTTAGGGCGTCGGTGAGGTCCACACCTGTGGACACAACAAAGTCCTCCTCAACTGAGTGGGACAGGTTTGGGTTTGGGCATCATGGGGGTAGGTGGAGAGGTCTAGTTAGCTGGTAGGATTTAGGGAGGAGGTTAGGATGTGCGGGGGTAGTGAGGTGATGGACTGCAGTTGAATTGGGGCAAGAGGTCTGGGTTCTGGGGGTGGGCACCTGGGTTAAAGCTGTTTAAAAGAGGAGAAAGCAATTTGTGGATGGTAATGGAGTTGAACCATCATTGCATATATAAGAATGTATTCCAGTTTTATAATGAATGACATTATATGTGGTCGCAACCAGGGGTTACATATTCTTAGCTGGAACATCAACGGTATGCTCTCTAGTGTAAGGGTAAATATGTGCGGGAAGAACTCAGCACACTCAACCCACAACCTGTTTGTATTCAGGAAACTCATCTTCCCATAGGGGAATTATCCAAGATTAGCATTGTAGGCTATCATACATTTGGGCAGTTGAGATTGTTGCTCTGAAGAGGGGGGTGGCCCTGCTTTCAAAAGGGAAGGGGTGGCCTATGCACCAGGGTAAACCTGACAGATCAGGGAGGTGGCGTATTGCATATATCAATAACACTTGTAGAGCTCTAATGATCTGTGTGGTTTATGCCCCAAATTTTGACGACCCTTCCTTGTTCAACTATTTTTTGGGTGAACTCAGCAAATGGCCCGACCCGACTGTCCTGAGCGGGGATTTTATTCTGGTCATGGTGCCATCTCAATTTGCCACTACGTGGTGGGTGGCTAAATCATGGTCAGCTATTAAACAGGTATGCATGGCCTGGATGATGTCTGGTGGTTCGTTGGGGTCATGAACTGGGATTTACATTTCATTCCATTCCATAAGGGACATCTTCCCAGCTAGATAAGTTTGCCAGTAACAGTCTCCTGTGGATATCAGGTTAAACCCTCAGGATGTGTTGGATCATAATCCACTCTCACTGTTTGTTAAGTCTAGCTATGACTGACCCCCTGCCTCTATGTAGATACACCTTTAACTGCAAGCTACTGCTGGACCCCCAGTATGTTAACTTTATGGGCACTGAGCTGAAGGAAGTTTTTCAGATAAATAGGGGGACAACGAGCATTTCTATGGTCTAGGATGACTTAAAGATCTTTGTTCGGTGTCAGACCACAAGTTACATTATTCATAAAGGCAAGGAGGAGCGTGCTTTGGAGACTAGGCTGTAGAGGCAGCTTATTCAATAGGAAATGGAGTATTCATCTTATCAAAGGCTCCCCCCTATTGTTCAGAGCATTCTTTAAGGGTCTTTCAACAACTGACCCTTCTACAGATGCAGCTAAAGAAACGAATATGGGATAGGGCATGTTCTAAATATTGAGTGAGGCATTTATTGTACTTCGGAACAGCAAAGAGATGGGGCAGATATTGGCTTTTCAATTGAAGGAAAAGAAAAATAATAATTTGATTCAGGGCATAAGGGATTCTACGGGGCAGGTGGTTCCCAGTGGTCCTGAAATACTGGCTGATTTTCCGCAGTTCCATTCAGACTTCTACAGGGAAGAATCTGTTGCCACAGAGGGAATGATAGATTCTAATTTGCAGACTTTGAGGTTGATCCGGCTTAAAGAGGAGCAAAGAACTGCATTAGACAACACAATCACTAGGGAAGAGATTGAAAAGGCTATTGGCAAATGATAAAGCAGCAAGGTTGGTCGCTATTCCAACTGGGTTTTATAATCATTTTAAGACTATTATGACACCTCTATTTACTGAGCCAGTAAACTTGCTGGCTTTCTTAACATCAACTCAGCCTTCCTAGGGAGAAACTTATAGTTTTATTTTTTGTTAAGAATAATAAAGATCCTTTAGACTACAGTTCATACCGTACCGCCCTATTACTCTGACAAATTGTGACTCAAAATCTATACTCCGGCCCTCTTGAATCGTCTTGCTGCTGTTATCACAGCCCTAATAGAGCCAGTGCAGCATGAGTTTGTTCTTTCTTTCCTAGGAGACCATTTCCATTATCAATCTTTCCATCACTGTTTTGGATGTGTTGAGTGAGTCAAATGGGTCTGCTGAGATGATCCTGTTGGTTGCTGAAAAAACATTTGAAAGGGTCTGCTGGTGGTATCTGAGGACAGGCATGTCACAGATGGGACTAGGACTGAGTTTATTACCAGGAGTAAGTCATTATGGCCCTCATTCTGACATTGGTGGTAAATGCCACTTACCGCCTCGGTGACGGCCGCCAACATAACGCTGCGGTGGGGAATATCCGTTTGCCATATTATGACACACACAAACACCAAACCAACAGAAGACTGCCACATACACAAATCCGCCAGCCCAAAGGTCAGTGGTAAAGTGTCGGTATGATCACCCATACCGCAACGCCAACAAAAAAACGGCCACCACATTATGACCCATGAATCACCAAAGGTGGATATTCAGTGGCGGGAAACCATTGGTGGTACACACAGGCGTGCTCAGAATGGCCACCCAAATACAAAACAACATAACATTGGCCAATCCCAGAAACACACACCTGACACTGATGCACACACCAAAGCCACCCACCCACAGCACTATAAAACACACACTCACACTACACACAACCCTTTATGAATATCAATAAGCACAACAAGAAGACCACTGAGACAACTACACACACACACCACAAACACCCATCCATTCATCACACACCCCACATCCCACACCCCACCACATCACTTAACACCCTCTGCACAGCACACAACACCCATGTCCCCACTAAGGCACCCCTGTTTCACAGATTAGGAGTTGCGGGTCATGGTGGAGGAAGTAGTCAGGGTAGAGCCACAGCTGTTTGTAGCACAGGTACAGCAAATATCCATTGCAAGGAAGATGGAGCTATAGCGGAGAATCGTGGACAGGGTGAACGCCGTGGGACAGCATCCAAGAACAAGGGATGACATCAGGAAGAGCTGGAACGACCTACGGGGGAAGGTACGTTCCATGGCAGCAAGGTACCAGCTCGCCATCCAGAGGACTGGCGGTAGGCCCCCACCTCCTCCCCCACAGCTCACAGCATGGGAGGAGCAAGTCTTGTCAATACCGCATGCTGAGGGACTCACTAGAGTAGCCGGAGGACTGGACACTGGTGAGTCAACATTTACTACTCATCACCCCATACCTGCATGCCATCACACCCCCTCACCCTCACTCCACTCCATCCCACACACTGCACCTACACATCTGACTAACCCCAATGCCAAGCCCTGCATGCTATATCGATGCATGGACAGCCCTCCCAGCCCTGCATGGACACCCATCACCAAACCATGCACAGCATGGAGAACTAACAATCCCACAATACATCAGCATACACAAACAAAGGTGGCAGGGCAACAGCAACAATAGAGGGGAAGCTAGGGATGTACAATATGTCACAGACATGAACTATAATAGATCACTAACATCCCCACAGGTGCCCCGCCAATCTCAGCGGCGCAGAGGTGCCACGACTATCCACAAGATGCCCCCAGTGATGACAGTAACTCTGGACTTCAGGATCTGGATGAACTACCTGGACTATCAGGGACCACTGGTCAGTCAGCAACCCCAGCCCACTCACAGTCCACCACAGAGCCTCCCCCTCAGTATCCAACACCACAGCACCCACCCAACATCCCTACACCTCTGTCCCCAGGACACGTCATACAGCAGTGTGCCCACCTGTACAGGCACCCCAGTCCACACCTCACACCCAAGACAATCAGGGACCTGGGGTCAGTGGCATTGAGCACACTGTTCAGGGGACAGGGGAACAGGGATACTGGGACGACCGATGTGTGCCAGGGGGAGGACGGGCACAGAGAAACGACTCTTCAGCAGGCACTCACTAATGTCCTGGGTGCTTACCAACAATCCCAGGACAAGATGGGCCACAATGCATGTGACAAGGTTGCATGGAGATGTGTGTGCAAGCATCGTGTCATTTGGCTGTTGGTAGTGTACATGGTGGGCGCTGTGTGGTGTGTGTGTGCCAATGGAGATGGAAGGGGATTTGTGGGCCATATGTGTGGCAGGCTGAATTGTATGTGTAATGGTGTCCTCTTGTCTGTGTTTCCTCTGCAGGTCAGAGCCCATCAGAAGAAGGGATTGTGGCATGCCATCACCAAAGATGTGTGGACCCTGGGAGTCTACAGCAGGCAGAGCACCCACTGTAGGAAGAGGTGGGAGGACCTGGGACGCTGGGCCTGGAAGACCGCAGAGGCTCAGCTGGGGATGGCCTCCCAATGATGGTGTGGTGCCTGTCGGAACCTGACCCCCACTGATGGCCCGCATTCTGGCGGTGGCCTACCCAGAGCTGGATGGGTGCTTGAGGGTATCACAGCAGCCACAGGGGGGTGAGTACAGTGGATGTTACAACCGGTGGTGGGTGTCGGTTAGTGGGTGACCCTTAATGCCAGGTCAGAGATCGCAGAGTGATCCAGCTCAAGGGTAATGGTTGTGTTGCTAAATCTGGTATCCTAGCTAGGTTGCATTCCATGTCAGACGTGGCTCAGTGACTCCCAGGAGGGGTGCAGGAGGGGTGTAGTTGGTCGGGGTTGGCTCACATCTTGCTGTGCTACCTAGCCAATGAAATGCCAGTGCGAAGCTTGGTGCTCAATCATGATCCTTGTGTGTCATGGTAATGTGTATGCCATCTGTGGTGTAGGTGCTGCAATTGACACACTGCTCCCTTTCTCTCTCTCCCCCTTTTTTCTTCTGTCATCCTGTCCATGAGGGAGCTGCATCCCACAGGACCAGGAGGCAGAGTCCACTGACGCCGAGGGGACCAGTGGAACGCAGGACAAAGGGAGCACCACGGCAGAGATAGGAGGTGACAACACTGACTCAGATTCCTCCTCCGATGAAAGCTCCCTGGTGGTGGTGGGCACCCCTGGGACCACCCCAGCTACAGGTACAGACACCACCCCCGTACCAGCACCTCCCTCCCAGTAGCCCAATACCGAGTTGCCCGTGCCCGCTCAACCAGGAGGGTGGGCATCTCCTTCGCCCCAGGCACCTCAGGTCCTGCCCCAGTGAGCCCTGCTGCCCTCAGTGAGGAGGCTATTGATCTCCTGAGATCCATCTCTGTAGGGCAGTCAACCATTGTGAATGCCATCCAGGGCCTGGCATCCCAGATGCAGCAATGCAATACATTCCTGGAGGGCACTCACGGTGGATTGACGGCCCAACAGAGATCGTTTCAGCCTGTCTGCCCACACTCATAAGATACACAAACGCACGCACTCAGACACTCAACAGCCATCCACCTCACATCAGCCCACTGCCCATGCACCTGCACCCAAGTCCAGCAGACATACACCTTTAACAACCACTCCCTCAACCTCCACTCCATCCCTCCTCCCTCATCCTGCCCCACCGTCCCTAAGGAGCTTTTCCTTGCCCATCTTGATCTCTTCCCTCCCCCTCCACCACTGTCCTGCCTGTAAGAGCAGGGTCACAACGACCCAGCCCAGCACCTCAGCCAAACAGTCCATGGGGACAGTGAAGGCACCTCCTAGTCGTGGAGGCACGAAAGGAAAGGATCAAACTCCACCACCCAAGAGAGGGAACGATCCCACTCCACCACCCAAGAGAGAGAAGGTTCCCACTCCACCAACAAGGAGAGGCAAGAGGCCCCCTCCAACAGCAGTGGACAAGGAGCCCTCACCTCCAGCTGGAACACAGCAGCCCTCACCTCCAGCTGGGACACAGCAGCCCTCACCTCCAGCAGAGGGCATGTAGGCCAACATTCAGGGACTTTTGTACAAGGGGCTCCCTCCAGAACCAGTGGGCAGGTTCCCCACCTCAGAGACAGTGACCTTGCACTCCCCAGCGATGTGAAATGGACATGGATCCTCCTCCAGAACCAGTGGGCAAGTTCCCCACATCAGAGACTGTGACCTTGCACTCCCCAGCAATGTGAAATGGGCATGGAGCCCTCTCCAGAACCAGTGGGCATGTTCCCCACTTCAGAGACTGTGGCTTGCACTCCCCAGCAATGTGAAATGGGCATGGAGCCCCTTCCAGAACAAGTGGGCAAGTTCCCCACCTCAGAGACTCTGGGCCAGATGTAGGTAGTTCCGATTTTGCGAATCGGAAATTGCGAGTCAGCGCAACTCGCAATTTCCGATTCGCAAAATTGGATGCAGAACGATGTCTCAGACACCATCTGCGATTTGCTGTGGGGTCGCAAAGACCCACCTCATTAACATTAATGAGGTGGGTTGCATTTTGCAACCCCATAGCGAGTCCCTGCACTCACAGGGATGGTGGCCTGCTGAAGACAGCAGACCTCCATGTCTGTGACTGCTTTTTAAATAAAGCAGTTTTTTTATTTTATTTTGCAGCCCGTTTTCCCATTGGACCACTGCCTGCGCTTAAAAAAATATTTTGGGCAACATTCACAAAGGGGAAGGGATCCAATGGGGATCCCTCCCCTTTTGCGAATGGCTTACCACCAATGTGACACTAGTGGTAACTACGAATTGCTTTGCGACCGCATTCACGGTCACAAAGCAATTTAGCATAGCGATGCGAGTCGCAAATAGGAAGGGGACACCCCTTCCTATTTGCGAGTCGCATTCACAATTTGCGAGTCGGTACCGACTCGCAAATTTTGAATGTGCATCGCGATGGGCATTTTGCATGGCACAAACTGCGATTTTCGCAGTTTGAACCATGCAAAATGCTTGCTACATCTGGCCCTCTGACCTTGCACTCCCCAGCAAAATTAAATGGGCATGGATCCCCCTCCAAAACCACTGGGAAAGTTCCCCACCTCAGAGACTGTGACCTTGCACTCCCCAGCAATGTGAAATGGGCACAGAGCCCCATATAGAACCAGTGGGCAAGGTCCCCACTTCAGCTGAGGTGCATGGGTACCACCCCAGAAATCCTGGCGGTTTGCTATGTCTTAATATGGTGGGCGGTACCTTGTCTTCCGTCTGGCTGTTGATGGCTACCGCCGTGGTCAGTGGTGTTAACACCCTGGTGGTTGGTGTGGTACATTGGCTGTCTAAGGGAATTGTCACAGTAATGGTCATAGTTTGCTGGTAATTACCTCCAGCCTGTTGGCGGTATTAGCGCCACTTTAACAGTCACCGCCAATGTCAAAATGACCACCTATATTGTTCTCTGACTGCCAGGGTATCATTTATGAGGATGCTCTCTGAGTCTGTTCTGATAGGTCAGGAAACCAAGCAAGGTTGTCCCTTTCTCAGCTTCTATTTGCTTTGTATTTGGATCCCTATATTTGCATATTAAAGACAGCCACCTCTATTTCATCATTGAGACTGCACAACTTTGAGATTAAAGTTCTGGCCTATGCCGATGTTGTTGCTACACCTACATCATCCCCGGTAAAGGCATTGCCAGCAAATGTAAACGCGGCCACGGATTTGGGCAAGTCTCGGCTACAAGTTGAATATTAACAAAACAGAGGTTATCATCAGCAAGTAATCTCAAAAAGAGGTCCTTTACTTTGTAACATAGTATTTGGGGATTCAAATATCGTTAAATATCATAACTCTGAGCTATGAAACATTATATGCAGATTTCCTCTCTCTATTTAGGAAGTGGGACAGGTTCCACCTAGGTCATATTGGGAGATGTAATATCATCAAAATGACCATATTGCAACATTATTTATATTTATTTAGATCTATTCCTTTGTACTTGTATAAAAGCTTTTTTTAATAAAGTAGAAAGTAGCTGGCAAAAATGTATTTGGGCTTATAAAAAAACTTGCTGTACCATCTGTCACTTCCATCTCTCTTGTAGAGAGGGTGGTTTGCGCTCCCATTACTTTGGAATTATTTTTTGGCTGTATTCATATTCCGGTTCTCTGCAGTAGTAGGGCTTAGTTTATGGGATTTGTCTGTCTCATTTATTGAATACCGGACCTTTTGTACAACGCAGCAAGGGATTGTTGATACTGCTTATCATAAACACACGCAGCTTAATAAGTTATTGGTCTACCATCTGGTCTGGCAGGCTATTTGTTCTACCTGTCAGGTATCCCGGTTCAATCAATATATCTCAATGGGTAACAATCCTAATCTCTCACCTTCCTTCCAAGATAGTTTTCTCAGGTTTTGGGGCATAGCTAAAATTCAGTTTTTGGGCCACCTTTTCAAGAACAGAACCTTGTCATCTTTTCAGGATTTGTGTAGATTGGGGCCTGTTGATATTTACAATTTAGAAAATTTGTACAGCAGCTCTCGGATAGGGATATTAATATGGGCTGCATTGAATTTCTGGAGAGATTTGTTAAGATTAGGAAGCATGGTTAAATACATACAGTTTATTTGAACTTGGGGCATCAGGGGATTATGGGTAATAAATTTGAGGTACTTGCTGCTAAGTGGTTTCAATGGTTACGGTGCATTATCTCTATGTTTCTGAGATACGGTACACCAATAAGTTGGCTCAAAGTACATTTAGGCCCTCATTACGACCCTGGCGGTATAGAACCGCCAGGGCCGCGGCACGTGGGAGCACCGCCGACAGGCTCGCGGTGCCCCGCATGGCATTCTGACCGCCGCGGTCAGAACAGGAAAACTGGCGGTCTCCCGCCAGTTTCCCGTGGCCCGTTTGAATCCTCCAAGGTGGCGCAGCTTGCTGCGCCGCCGAGGGGATTCTGACAAGCCATACCGCCATCCTGTTCCTGGCGGTTCGGCTGCCAGGAACAGGATGGTGGTATGGCTTGTCGTGGGGCCCCTAGAGGCCCCTGCAGTGCCCATGCCAATGGCATGGGCACTGCAGGGGACCCCGTAAGAGGGCCCCACTTTGTATTTCACTGTCTGCATTGCAGACAGTGAAATACGCGACGGGTGCCACTGCACCCGTCGCACCTTCCCATTCCGCCGGCTCGATTACGAGCCGGCGTCCTCGTGGGAAGGTAGTTTTCCCCTGGGCTGGCGGGCGGCCTTTTGGCGGTCGCCCGCCAGCCCAGGGGAAAACTCTGAATACCCGCCGCGGTCTTCCGACCGCGGTGCGGTATTCACGACGCGCAACTTTGGCGGGCGGCGGAATGTCTCTCAACTTAAGGCACACTCTTCAAAATTTTAAATGATACATACTACTCACCATTTAAGCTGTATAAGTGGGGTTTGAGGGAAACATCTGCCTGTTTTAGGTGTGAAACTGCTACAGTGCACATTTTTGTAACATGTGGTCCTATCGTACAGTTTTGGCATTGAGTGCTTGCATTGATAAATCAGCTTTGTAAAACTAATATTATAATGATTCAAAAAATGTGTTGTTTTGACACTCGGACACTCACCTGATGTCCTGGTGGAGGTTGCAGGTGGGCCTTTTTTGAGGTAACGTCTGCAAGGCTCATGATTGTTCACTTTTGGCTACCAAAGGAACCCTGGATCCCTTATCTTGGTGGCGGGAGTTAATGTTTCTTTGTAGTCAGGAGCTTGCAATTATTGAATGCCATTCACGTCACCATAAGCTATGGAAAATGTGGGAACTGATCAAGCGGGCATTGTTGGACCATTAACCTGGTTGCAATATGATGAAATGAAACAATGGCATAATCTTAGGGGATTTTTTTTTTTTTTAGATATGATAATTGTTGGAAATGGCCCTTCTTGCAGGGTCATTCCCAGTCTTTTTGCATCCTGCCTCCTATTTTTTCTGACCTGTTGCTGTTGGCTTTTGAACTCTGAGCACTTTACCACTGCTAACCAGTGCTAACGTGCATATGCTCTCTGTGTAAATTGTGTTGTTAATTGGTTTATCCATGATTGGCATATTTGATTTACTAGTAAGTCCCTAGTAGAGTGCACTAGAGGTGCCCAGGGCCTTTAAATCAAATGTTACTAGTGGGCCTGCAGCACTAGTTGTGCCACCCACATTAGTACCTCTGTAAATATGGCTCAGACCTGCCACTGCAGTGTCTGTGGGTGCAGTTTTGCCTGCCACTGCCACTTCGACTCAGCAAGTGTACCCATTTGCCAGGCCTAAACCTTCTCTTTTCTTACATATAAGATACAGCTAAGGTAGGCCCTAGGAAGCCCCATGGGCAGGGCACAGTGTGTGTTTGAGGTAGGACATATACTAATGTGTTTTATATGTCCTAACAGTGAGATACTGCTAAATTCGGTTTTCACCGTTGCAAGGCCTATCCCTCTCATAGGTTAACATGGGGGCTGCCTTCAAATATGATTAACGTGTAGATTCCCTTTGGGAGCGGATAGACATGTGGAGTTTGGGGTCTCGGAGCTCACAATTTAAAAATACATCTTTCAGTAAAGTTGATTTTAAGATTGTGTGTTTGAAAATTTCACTTTTAGAAAGTGAGCACTTACTTGCTTAGACCATTCTATGACGCCGCCTGTTTGTGGATTCCCTGTCTGGGTCAGTTTGACATTTGGGCTGTTTGCACCTCTCTCTAGTCAGTGACACAAAGGGAACTGGGGTGTAGCCTGCATATCCCGATGAGACATCTGAGGGGAGGAGTGGTCACTCACACCTGAAAGGGCTGTGCCTGCCCTCACACAATCTCCAACCCTCTGGTGTGTGTCTGGGGCCTGGCATGAGCAAGGCAGGATTTCATGAACAAGAGAGACTTTTCTTTGAAGTAAGCCTACTTCAAAGGGCACCCCAAACCACAGACCTTAGATCACTTCTAGAAACCTAGAGGAACCTCTGCCTGGAGAAGAGCTGAAGAGCTGAGGAAGAAGAGCTGCCCTGCCTGTGACCGTGCTTTGTGGAGCTATTCTGCAGTTGCTGCTTCTGCCTGTGCAAGAGGACAAAGACTGGACTTTGTGTGCCTTCCTTCTTGTGAAGAAATCTCCAAGGACTTGAAACTGAACATGCCTCCTGTTGTTGAAATCTCAGGGACAGGAGAGACTTCTCTTTGCCAGCACCTGGAGCCTCTGCTGAGACTCCTGCCCTGCCAAGTGGTGCCCTATCCAGTTCCTGGGGCCTTGAAAGGAGAAGCTGGCAGGCCAAGTTTAAGAAATCCATGCACACACCACTGTGCAGGGAAAATTAACGCAACCTCTGGAAAAAAAATGCACCGCAGGATTCGCAGCTGAAATCAATGCTCCACCTGTAGCGCGGCTTGGAGATTCACGCATGCGGCTGGGGAAATGACGTGCAGCATCGCTGACGGAGGCTGGTGAGATCGCAACCTACACTGCACTGTTTTTGGATCACAGTGCAGCAGGATTTCTGACGCAAACATCGCTGGGCGTGTAAAAACAACACAAAGCCTGCCCAGACCCAAAAGTGCTTGTCCGGATCGAAGCATCGCTCTCCTGCGGAGAGAAGAAACAGCGCACGCCGACCCGACCGAAGGAGAAACCACGCATGGTCTCGCTCGTGATTGATATCGATGCATCGCAAGCTTCTTTCGACACACACTCGCCCGTGTGGGGTTATTTTTGATGCGACCCAGGTACATTTTCACGCTAACAGCGTTAGCGTTGCGTTTAAAAGAACATTAAGACCCTTTTTACATTTTAATTAATAACTTGACATGTATGTTGGATTTTTGTCGTTTTGGTCTTGTTTTGTTTAGATAAATAGTTCCTATTTTTCTAACCCTGTGTTGTGTCATTTTGTAGTGTTTTCATTAAGTTGCTGTGTGTGTTGGTACAAATACTTTATACCTAGCACTCTGAAGTTCAGCCTGCCTGCTCATGCCAAGCTACCAAGAGGGTGGGGGGGGGGTAGCTGAGGGTGATTCTCTTTTACTCTGACTAGACTGAGGGTCCTTGCTTGGACAGGGGGTAACGTGATTGCCAACCAAAGACCCCATTTCTAACAATAATAATATTTCTATTGGTTATTATCTGTTTTCTACTGCTCCAATGTATGCTTGATGGTTCTTTAGTGTTTACTATTTATCTATCTTCTTTCTTTTTTTGAAATCATGCCACCTTTGTATATGGGATCATGCTATAAGATTTTAATGAATTACAGCTCCTTAGTATAAAAAGACAAAAAATACCCTACTGAACAGATTTATACCAAATCACAAAAGCATGCTTTGTGGACCAAGAGCTAGCTTTCTGCCAAATCTGGTGTAATTGTCGTCAGTGGTTGTAGTCCCTATGAGAAACTGCATGGAGTGTTTTAGGACCCCCCTCTTTTTCTACGCCTCTGCTTAATAAATCACCTTGAAACTTTCAGGGCAGCAGCTGAAGTGAGTGACAAACTAGACACTTCAGTTTCCAAGTTTAGATGGAGAGCAGCTCCAGTAAGAAGCACCCTGCAACACCAGCGACACTCTAGATGTGTTAACCTCAAATGTCTGTTTTTCTAAAAAAAGTTTTTAAGCATACGATTGGCCCAGTACCACCCACGCCTAGCTAGAAAGTGAGTATTTTGCCATTTTTACAGCAAAATCTTTAAGCATAGGATTGGCAAGTGCCATCCTTGCCGAGCTGTAAACTGACAAAAGCCTTTGACCACTCCAGGCACAGTATTACAGCTTTGGACTGGTAAAATACCATACAAGCCAACCTGGAATGAGCAAAAGCAACCCTTGACATGTGTTTCAATGTCATTACATCTCTTCAGAGAGGTTTAGCTTGTCCAGACACAAGGCAGCACAAAGTCTAAGTCAAAGCAAAACCCTTTCAGGGTTAGAGTGATGCCTAAGGCAATAGTGATTGGAGGGGGGCTGCACAGCCCCTCTCAAGGAGCCAAGGATGGGCCTGGGGACCACCACCCCTCAGGACCGACTCCTGCTATGTCCCGGGGTGCCCACCCTTGGGACACAGCTGTTTGCTTTCTAACAGCGAGAGCTGTCAAACAGGTCCCACTGTCAGAAAGTAGAGTTTTCATCTGCTTTCCTGCATGCAAATATGCTTGCATGGAACCAGATGAAAATACTGCTCCCACAGGTTGCAGGGAGCTTGCAAGGGCTGCAGGGGCCTTCAGTTACCCCTGCGGTCCTATCACTCTTTCTCTCTTGCTTCAATCCCATTATCAGCTGGAAGAGAGAGAGATTGTCACTGCAGTGGTCTCTCCATGCAATGACTTCAAAGAGTAAGAGTAGTAAGATGTTTGGTATGAATTTTATACTTACGTTTGGATACAGTGTAATGGTCAAGGTTGTGTGCTGTCACTTAGCAGCCTAAAGGCTCATGTCCTAGTATCACTCAGCAGTGTGTTTATTTATTGACTACTGTTTTTACTCTTAAACCATCCTAGTGATGGAACATTGACATTTCTTTCCTATCACGTGTCATAGGTATGTCTGGAAAAGTTTGGAGGTGGAGTCACCTGTGGTGTAATGGTTAAAATCAGAGGCCCTCACACTGAAAGTTGAGGGATCTACTCCAGGTGTTTCTGTTGGCTTTTCCCTTCTTTAATTTAATTTAAACTTTAAAAACTAACGGTTCAATCTCACTTGTTTTAAGTGACAAATACACTTTTCTTTTTAATTTGTCCTAAAATATCTTATTCTACGTATATCATTCATCAAAGCCTATACTGCTGTCTTTCTCTGAACCTCTGAATTACTCTGTCTCCCTCTCTCTTTCTCTCTGTTTCTCTCTCTCTCAAGGTAGGACGTTTAGGGGAGTGGGCTGCAGGGGCCAACCCTCACTGTGCAGGCTGAAGGTTGTGCCTGGTGGGGTGGATGTATTAACTATAGGAGTGAAAATTATTTTGCATTAAAAACAACAACTGAAATTCACTGAAAAACACAAAGCTCACAGGAACGTTATAGTGAGGAACTAGAATTTAAAAAAAACATAGAAATTTACTAAAAAAACTAAGGGCCTGATTTAAGAGCCACTAGCTCCACGCAAAAGTGGCATTTTACCCATGCTATATTTACAAAGTGGCACAATGCACTTTGTAAACTCTTGCGCCACATTATGCCTGTGCTATATAAAAGGCATGTTTTTACTTGCCTATATCTTTGGCGCCGCTTGATGAATGTTCACGAAATTTGCCAGTCCCATCAGCTGCTCCCTGGAAAGTTTCGGGGTGATCCATCCACAGGGGGCCGAGAAAAAGTGGGGTCCCAAAACACATTTTCCCCACTCATTTTTGCATAGGGATTTTGAACAGTGATAGCGCAAAAACTACTGGCCGAAATTACATCAAATTTGGCAGGAAGGTAGGTCCTGATCCAGAAAGAGTGCTTTTTTTGCTTTGGTGTAATTCGGTTCAGTAGCTTTTGAGAAATTAAAGGAAAAGGAAATGTGTATATTCAGGGACGTGAAGGATTTGCAACCCTTAACGATCTCGTGCTGAGATCTGATTGGCTGATCACACTTCAACAACAGAAGCTGTTGAAGTGTTGTCAGTCATCTTGGGACTCAGTCTCAGACGATCCCCACCCCAAAGAAAGTTAAATAAAAACAAAATAGGCCAGAGTGCGAACACCCTGACCCCTTAGCACTGGTGGTGGTGTCCCAAAGGGACCCCCTTCCCCCCCAGGCTAAAAAGCATTTTTTTTTTACGAGTGGAGATGCAGTGGATCCGTGAATCCGTTTGTAAAATTATAAATAAAAACTGAAGTGCGGTCTCCTGTGAAGTGTTGCTTTAGTGGCCCCAGGTGGCCCAAGTCCTGGGGTCTTTTAAAAAATTAAAAAATAAAGCAGAGGGGCCTCTTGGTCCCCTTCCGAAGCCCCGGGGACCGTTACCTCCATGTGGCTTATTTTTTTGTATGCTGGGGGACCAGTAGTCCCCCAGCTGGCCTGGAGACCACCATCTTCCCAGGGTTTTTATGTAATAAGTGGTGGCCCGTTTGGTCCCCGCTCCCCTGGGATCACCACCTCCTGGGGCAAACAGTAAAAAATTGAAAGGTGGTCTGTTCTTGACCACGTGTCCCGGGGACCACCACCCCTGGTCTATTCTCATTGGATGGGAGCCGCACAGCCCCCCTCATGGAACCATAGATGGCCATGGGGACCGCCCTCTAAGGGCCAGCTCCTGCTATGTCCCGGGGGTGCCAAACTTCTGGACATAGCTTTCTGCTATGGCATGGCTGCAGCGCTGCAGCGAAGCCACAGCAAACACTTTGCTGTTTGAAAGAGGGACCTTTAAAGCAGGGGACAGAGATGAAATGCTTCAGCAAACATGGAGCTGTCAAAGCAGCTCCCTGCTTGCAGAGGCAATGGCAGTGCAGGTAGCCCGTAAAGAGGGCATTTAAAAAAAAAAGAAAACATAAATAAGAAGGGATTATGAGGTATAGTTACCTTAGGGCACGAGTTATAGTTACTTGAGGTAACTCAAACTATAACTGGTGAATTTCTATGGTTTGGTAGGGTTAAAACTGAGCCTGACTACAACATCCCTGTAACCCTTGGTCTTTTAAGTGAATTTCCCTATAACCTTTATTTTATTCAGTGACTATATATATATATATATATATATATATACACACACACACATTTATGCCAGGATCACTCCACTCTACCCCATTCCACGGTATTCTGCTGTAAACCACTCCACTGTACGGCACTCCACTTTATGCCACTACACTGTATGCTATTTGACTTTGTGCCACTACACTGTACCTCACTCCACTCTACTCCAGTCCACTCTACACCACCCCACTGTACTCCACTCTATGCCACTCTACAATGTGCCACTCCACTGTACTCTATTCCACTGTACTCCAGTCCACGCTATCATAATCCACTGTATGCCACTGCACTGTGCACCACTCCACTAATTCACTAATCCACTGTATGCCACTCCAGTGTATGACACTATAGTCAACACCTCTCTGCTGTATGCTAATCCAATTTACACTACTCCACTGTGCGACAGTCCACTCTATACAATCCCACTGTATACCACTCCACACCACTCCACTGTGGGCCAATCCACTCTACACTAGTCCTTTGCATACCACTCAACTGTACGCCACTCCACTCTATGCCACTTTGTTCTGTGCCACTTCTGTCAAGGCCACTATGCCAATCTATGTCACTCCAGTGTATGCCACTCCACTCTATGTTACTCCACTGCACTCTATTTCAATGTATGCTAGTCTACTGCATGATATTCCACTGTATGTCATTGCACTGTATGCCCCTTACTGTACACCATTTCACTTTAAGCTATTCCACTCTACTGCACTCCTCTGTACAACACTCCACTCTACACTGTTCTACTATATGCCACTACATTGTACCTCACTCCACTGAATGGCACACCCATTCTAGTCAATTGCAACTCCACTATATGCTTCACTCACTCTTTGCCACTCATTGTACTATATTGTTCTGTATGCCACTCCACTCTGGACCACTATGCTCTACAACACTGCACTCTATGCTGTTCCATGATACGCCACACCACTGCGTACAAACACTTTACTCTACAACCCACCACTCTACCCACCTCCACTCTGTGCCACTCTGTTATTCACCACTATGCCACTCCACTCTATCCTACTCCACAATACGCCACTCCACTGTATGTTATGTCACTGTATGCTACTCCACTGTAGCCCACTCCATCCTACACCACTCCACTGTATGCCACTCCAGTTTACACCAAACCTCACTACCCTACTACACTCTACCCTATGCCACTGTATGCCACTCCATTCTATGCCACTGTACTGTATGTTATTCCACTATATACCCCTCCACTCTATATCACTACTGTACTCCAGTAACACTCAATGTTATTGCGCTTAACCTGCTTCACTCTCCAACACTCCACTTTATGATATTCCACTCACTCTACACCACTACACTATACCTCACCCCACTCTACACCACACTACTGCACACTATACCACTGCACGCCACTCCAATTTACACTTTTCCACTCTATGCCATTCCACTCCATGCCATGCCACTCCACTCCAATCTACACTATTCCAATGTATGCCACTCCAGTGTATGAAACTCCACTCTACATCATTCCACTCTATGCTATTCCACTGTATGCCACTACACACCAGTACACTGTACGTCATTGCAGTTTATGCCAGCCCAGTCTAGAAGGCTCCACTGTACAACTCTCCACTCTATGCCACTCCACTATTCACCACTTCACTCCACGCAATTCCACTGTACACCACTCTACTCTAACACGCTCCACTGTACGCAATTGCCCTATACACCACTATAATGTTCACCAATCCACTGTACACTGTTCACATGTTATTTCACTCTGTGAAGCAACACTATATGCCACTTCACTGTATGCTACTGTAATATATGGTATACCACTGTATGCTACTCCACTATATGCCACTGCACTCTACGCCATTCTTGTCTACCCCACTCCACTCCACTCTATGCCACTCCAATCTACGTAACTCAAGTCTACTGCACTGTACTCTACACTAGTTCCCTCTAGGGTACTCCACTCTATGCTTTCCACTGTATACAAATCCACTCTGCTCACAACACTCTACGGTATTCCACTCTATGGCACTCCACTCTGTTCTACTACACTGCATGCCACTCTGTTATTCTATTCTATGCCACTACACTCTACAACACTCCAATGTACGACACCAGCCATGCACTATTCCACTCTAGGCCACTTCACTCTACGACACTCCACTCTTCACTGTTTTACTGTATGTCACTACACTGTGCGCTAATCCACTCTACAACAGTCCAGTTTTTGCCACTCCAACTTATGCATTCTATGTAAGCCACTCCACTCTACGCCATTCCACTCTACAGCACTCCATGCTAGCCTACTCATAGCCGCTAACTAATTGCCGCTCCACTGTACCACACTCTACTGTACAACACTCCACTCTAAGCAACTCCACTGTTCACCATTCCACTGTACCCTATTCCAGTGTACACCACTCCACTGTACCACATTCCACTCTACTAAACTATACTCTGCAACAGTACACTTTACAACACCCTCCTCCACTCAACTGTGCCACATTCAATGACACTCCACTCGATAACAATAAACTGTACGATTTCAACATTCTTTCTATTAAACATTAAAAAACATTAAAATTCAACAAAACAAAACTGGTTAAACCTTTTTCATTCTTAGGAAAACTTCATTAATTTTATTAATATCAAAAGCAAAGTATATCAACATTAGAAATTCTAATGTTATAGTTAGAACTTATATTTAGAATTTACACAATCCCTTTATTGCTATGGGTTGCACACATCTGTACACAGTCTTGTCACCTTGCTGGCCTTTTAACATTAACTATACATCCCCCCTCATTCATGCACTAGTTCTACCCTTGCATATTACATAACTTATATAATGTGAAATCCCGTGGTGGCTGGTGATTGCAAAAAGTGGTCGGCTATTAAGCCATGCATGGAATTGCACTGTGCGAGTGAGCATAGTGAGCAAGATTGATACTTCTAAGGAGTGTTTGAGGAGGGTCTCCCCTGAGATTCCTTATGTTAAGATTTGAGTAAAATTGTGCAATTTCCGGCAGTATTAATCTAAGAAATTAAAATATATGCCTTACTTTTAATCAGTATTTGTGAAAGAAACTGCATTAATCATTTAAATGAATTCCTGGTTGCCCAAGTGAGTAGGACCACCATGAAGGGTGAATGCACCAGTCACAGGGGCTTGTGAGATTATCAGTTGTTCCACTGGTGTATGTCCACTTTTCAGAAGCGGACAGGCCTCATTGCAAACTGATGATGTTCAAACATCCACTTGAAAAACAATTTCATCCTTTACACACAAGTGAAGAACATGATTGTTGCCGGAATGTAGTATGTTCATTCGCAACATTACATGATGAGTAATTTAGCCATCTTGGAGCACTGTTATGCCCTTCCGAGTCATGACCCAGGCACATTACCAGCCATTTTGCATGCACTTGTTTGTAATTTGAGAATGAAATAAGTCAAATGCCTTGCCAATTCTCTTTCATGTTTGTGTTTTTGATCTATGTGTCTGTGAAGGTGTGTGAATGTGTGTACATTTGTGTGAATCTATTTGTCTAAATGTTTGTGTGCTTGCCTACTCTTGGGTATATCTGTGAATGCCTGTGACTGGATATGTGTCCGTTTTGTGATAATGTATATTATAATTGGAGAGACACAACAGTGGTCTGCGATGAGCGTGCCATCTTCAGCTAATTTTAAATTGAAGGGAAGCACCTTTATTATTTACCAGTAGCAGAAATAGCCATTGTCCCAAGGAGAGAAGAAAGCCAGCATCAGAAAAATAGAGGGTAGTTTCAACCCAATATATGTGTTTGTGGAGAACAAGTTTATCCTTGGGACGGTTGGTGTAGAACAGATATTCATTTTTACCACAAAGTCAACAGTTCTTATTTTATTGACCTCTGCAGGAGGATAAAAGGATGACTCGGTCTGCCAAGATTAGAACCCCTAACTCTGGATTGAAACACAGATCCCTGGAGCGGAAGCATGAGTCAACTGAGCTTTCACACCCTGCTAATAAGAACGATCCTTTGACTGGCCATATTCCCATCGTACATTCAACATTATCGTGTGTAGGCTCACTCACACGCCCAACTACACCCTCTCATTCATCCCCCCTCCTACACATTCTCCTAAAGCACATTCACCCCCGTTGCATTTGTATTTATTAAGAGACTTTATTGATGGTTGTGTGCTGCATTTCAGTCACTTCATGGTGCTTAAACTCACTTTTGCAAACCCACCTTGAAATTTCCACATTCACTCACCCAGCTATTTCCACTCACCTATGCACTTACTGTCATTCATCTACCTACTGATACTCACCCACCTGCATTCAACCATTCACTCATGGTCATCCATCTGCCTTCATTCACCTATTCACCTATGTACTCACATTTATCCATCAACATTGTTTCCCCATCCCACTCACCCAAGTCATTTACACACCTACTCAGTTAACCTTCAAGATCACTCACCAACCTATTCACACTCAGATGCATGACCTACTGAGTAGGCATCAGTTTGACAAGGAAAACGACACTTATTGGACTGTTAATGCATGTTTTATTTCACCTGCTGATTACATTATGTTATTGTACAGCGCGGAATGTAGGTGAAATTAAACACACATTATTAGTCATCTGAACCCAGTGATGCTGGATAAGAGAGAGAGAGAGAACAGCACTTACAGAGACTGATAAAGGACGAGAGAACAGCATAGCTACCAAGTTTGTAGATTGCTTATGTGTGAAATTTGCATGGTTTGAGTGCAGTTATGAGTGACATTCCAGTATCACATGTGTGTGTAAAATCAAGCAATGAATTTATGCACAGACTACCACTACGTTGGCCATGGTGGTACTCTTTGCCTACTGGGTACATCTGTGAGCAAAGTAAGGATAGGTGTGGCACAGATGGGCCCTGCAGGTGAGGAGATGGATTCCCCATGGGTTAGCTTAGTGGGCCCTGAGACTATGGACAGGAGAATCCAACTGGGTTCAGAAAGGTTTAGAACTGGAACGCACCCCTGCTGTTGCGGGCCAGGGTCCATGTGCTATCGCTCTGGCTTCAGGCTGGTGGGGGTCATGTTGGACCTGGCCTGTTTTTGCAGGATCATCCCCAAACCTTTTGCCCTCTTCCTCCTTTCTTTTCTGATCTGTTTTATTGGCTTTAGGACTCTGGGCACTTACAATGCAAGTGCTCTCTGTCTAAAATGGTATCTGTAATTGGTTTATCCAGGATTTGCATATTTGGTTGACCAGAAAGCCCCTAGTAAAGTGCACTAGGTGTTCCCAAGGCCTTTAAATCAAATGCTACCAGTGGGCTTACAGCACTGATTGTGCCACCCACATGAGTAACCCTGTGAACCTGTCTCAGAACTGCCACTGCAGTGTCTGTTTGTGCAGGTTTTACTACCAGTTCGATGTGGCAAGTGCACCCACTTACCAGGCACAAAACCTTCCCTTTAGTTACATGTAAGTCACCCCTTAGGTACGCCAAGGCAGCCCCATGAGAGAGGTGCAGTATATTTTAAAGGTAGGATATCTACTGCTTTGTTTTACATGTCCTGATAGTGAAATACTGCTAAATTTGGTTTTCATTTCTGCAAGGCCTATCTCTCTCATAGATTTACATAGGGGTTGCCTACAAATATCTTTTAAGTGTAAATTCCCATTGGGAGCAGATAGAGATATGGAGATAGGGGTCTCTGAACACACAATTTAAAAATACATATTTTGGTGAAGCTGTTTTTTAAATTGTAAGTTTGAAAATGCAACTTTTAGAAAATGGGCATTTTCTTGCTTAACCGTTCTGTGCCTCTGCCTGGCTGTGGAATACACGTCTCGGTCAGGATGACAGTTGGGCTGTTTGTGAATTCACTCCAGACAGTTACACTACGGGCACTGGTGTGCCATGCATATTGCTCAGTAATCCTTGGCTAGAGTGATGGGAGGAGCTGACACTTACACCTGAATAGGGCTGTGCCTGCTCTTACACAATGCAGTCTCCAACTCCCTGGAGTGCGTCTGGGGCCAGGGCAGGAAAGGCACAGTCTTGTGCAGTACAAAGACTCTCTTTTGATGTTTGCCTACTTCAAAGGCAGAAATGAGTATAAGTATTGGGGCTCTGAGGCCACAACATAAGGAACACTTCTGGACTGAGGACATTCTGGGAGGAAGAAGAACTGGATGCTGTAGGAGGAACTGCCATTCTGTCTGTTGCTTTGTTGTGCTGGCCTGCTGCTTCAGTCCTGGGAGTGAAAGGACTGGACTTTGCTTTCTGCAGTTTGCTTTCCAAGGTTCTCCAAGGGCTTGAACTGACCTTGCCTCCTGTTAAGAAGTCTCAGAAACATCAATTACTTCATCTGCCAGTGCCTAGACTCTTCTGCTGAGAGCCCTGACTTGCCAAGTGGTGCCAAATCCAGTCTCTGGGTACTTGGAAGTGGAAATCCAAGCACTGGATCACTGTGGCTAAAAAAATCAATGCATTGTTGGGCTTGCGGCAGAAGAATCGACAAAGCGCTTGTCTTGCGATGGAAGGATCGTCGCAGTGTCTGTAGGACCGATGCAGCACATGTTCCACGTGGCTCCATCATCACCGTGCGTCTGGATTTTCCCACCCAACGTCTCTGGGTGTAATTTTGGCATCAACTCCGCACCGTGTCAAGGAACCGAGGCTGTGTGACCAGAAACTGATGCATCATCCCTCTTGCGGAGAAAGAACCAGCGCATCACCTCCCTGCCAGTAAGGAACTGACACATCACCTCTCCTGCAAGGAGAGAATCAACGCATTACCTCCCTTGTCAGTAAGGAATCGACGCATCACCCCCCTGCTCAGGAAGGAACCAACGCATCCCTTTGTTTCCAGGCATCTCACCTCCTCTGCGGCCTGCATTGTGGATTAAGATTCTTTGCAACTTTTTAAAAGTGATATCTTTACTGGTGTATGTTGAATTTTTGTTGTTTTGGTCTTGTTTTATTCTGATAAATATTGTCTATGTTTGTAAACTGGTTTGGAGTCCTTTTGTAGTGTTTCACTGTGTTACTGTGTGTGTGTGTGTGTACAATATTTTACACACTGCCTCTGAGATAAGCCTGACTGCTGGTGCCAAGCTAGTAAGGGAGTGAGCAAAGGTTATTTCAGCTTTGTGGCTCCCTTACCCTGATTAGAGTGAGCGTTCCTACTTGGACAGGGCACAAACCACTGCCAACTAGAGACCCCATTTCTAACAGTTGCCATATACATAAAAAGGAAAGTGCCGACACCATCAGTGGATAGCTATGGCCTCCTTCTCAATTTGGGAATACCTTTGTTCTGTCGTGTGAGGGACCAACTCGCAAAAGCCACTGGAGCCCAGTCTTCTTCATCTTTTCATTGCATCAACACTGCTCCCAACCCTTTTGGGCCCACGTCCACTGCAATTGTGGTGTCCCTCTGTGGGTCAAAATAGACCAGCATGGTGTCGTCTGACAGGGCATCTTTCGTTGCTTGGAAAGCTGAATCTTGCTCGGGGCCCTACAGCCATGGGACATCTGATTTGGTGACGTCTCTTAGTGGTGGTGTTAAGGTTGTAAGGTCCTTGATGAAGCAGCCACAATAATTGACTATGCCTAAAAAACTGTGCACCTCCATCACTGTTGCTGGGGGTGGTGCTTCCTTGATGTCTTGCACCTTGTCAGGGTCAGGTGCTACTCCCTCCGCCGAGAACACATATCCAGAAAAATTGAGTTTCTGTTTTAGGAATTCACACTTGTTGTGATGTAGAGTGAGTCTAGAGTCTTGAATTTTTGACGCACGCTTCTGAGTCTCAAAGTGTGTCTGGTATGTTATTGGCTTATATCATAATTTCATCATTGACATTAGTGACCCCCCGGTGAGGTCAGCAAGGAGCCTGTGTATGATATTCTGGAACACTTTGCACTTGAAATGCCAAAACTCAGCCTCTTGTAGTGCCTCAGCCTACATTCATCAAAACCAGGGTGATGTAGTGGGACTCTTCCATGATGACCAGTTGGTGGTAGCATGAACACAAGTCTAGCTTGGAGAATCAATTGGCTCCACTCAGATCGCCAATCAGTTCATCTGTCATGGGCGTTAGGTGTCACTCCCTTTTGATGGCAACACTAGGCAGATGCATATCCCTAAATACCCTCACCTCATTTCGCTTTTTGGGCTTCCTTGCTACCACGATTGGGGACACCCAAGGAGTAGGTCCAGTCACCTTTTCAATTATGGCGGCAGCTTCAAGCTTATCTGGCTCTTTTTCCAATTGAGACCTCAAATGAAAAGCGATGCATCTGTGTCTGAGGGTGACGGGCTGCACAGATTGGTCGACATGTAGGGTTATTTCTGTCTTTCAGACATCCGATGCCTTCAATTACCTTTGGAAACTCCTCTAAGATGTGGGTGATGGCTTATTCATAGACTCCAAAGGCAAACATCACAGTGCCGAGGGCTTCCACCACCTGGCATCTCAACAGCATGCCATGGCCTTCCTCCGCCAAGTAAATCCACACATCTACTGAGTGAGATCCGTATACTATGGTTGTTTGAGATTTTCCCCACATGATGAGTGGACTGTCCTGTCTAAAAGCAAAAACTTTGATCACAGCTTGGTGTAGGCGGGGAGCTGCATGTTGTGATAAGCCTCAGCAGACATTATGTTGATAGATGGCCCTGTGTCTACTACCACTAGTATAAAATGAGTCTTGATGAGTATCTGACACTGAGGCAAATGGTGTGCAGGCTGGGATGCGGTGTCAATGGTAAAAATGGAGTGAATTGTGTGTTCTTCACCATCGTCATCATCCATGTCACTGCTTCTCTTTTGTATTTCTGGAATAGCATTCACAGTGGTGTGAGGTCTTTTTCCAGATCTTCACACCTTCATGAAGTGGTTAAATTTTCCATAAGCCACACATTTCTTCCCTGTTGCTGGGCAGTCCACTGGACGGTAGGTCAGCCCCACCCACAATAACCACATTCTCTGGAACTTGCACCACCCCTTCTGGGTTAGTTCGGGTTGGTTGTAGGCACGATGGTGTTAACTGGTCCCGACTTTATTTTTCTGTATAACAGCTTCTTTCTTGGCAAGTGAGGTTTTGAAAAAGAATTTGTCCTGCCCATTGTTAGGATGTCAGGAAGGGATCTTCCTGACTCTTCCAGGATGCATTCTCAGAGTTTTGTGGAGGCACACCCTTGAATTATTTGATTCTTATCTCTTATCTCAGTTTTATCAGCATAGTCACACGTGCTGGTTAGCTCCTTTCAGCACGTGTGGAACACATCAATGGAGTCTTCTGCCTGCTGCCTGGCCTGTTGAAATATGAATCTTTCATAGTCTTTGTTTGCCATCGGTTCAAAATAAGTGTTAAGAGCTGCAGTAAGAGTGAGGTGCATCTTTGGAGCAGCTTCAGTGATTGTCTTGGAGATCCTATAGATTTTGTTGCCTCCTAAGTGTAGAATCATTGCCCTTTTCTGTGCGATATCCAATTTGGTGGCCTTAGAGAACGGCAGTACCCTTTTCACCCAGTCCTTAAACCTGAGCTCTCGCCGTTAAGGAGCACCTTCAATTATGAATGGTTCGACAGGTGGTATAGTTGCCATCTTGCAGTACTTCGAGGTAAGTCAGATGCTAGAGGGTTCAGCTCTTTCTTCACGTAGGATTTTTTTTCGGTGCACTTGCCTTAGATGTGATGACGGCAGGAGGAGGGCTATGACAAAAACTGGCAATTTCAGCAGCACTGGCACCCATAATAACCCAGGGGGGCATTTAGTCTTCTGATAGTTAAAGCACCAATGTCCATTCAGTCTCAGCTCTAGTGTATGTATATAGAGTACCCTCACGTGCAGGCCAGCAGAGGGTGCTCTCATCTTTTTCACCTCCTACACAAGGCACTGTCAATAGCCCATAACTTCCTGTGACTCTTTGTCGTGCCAAAGCACAGCAGGCCTTGTTCTCACCACCTACAATGAGCTCCACTGTACCATATGCATACGCTGAGTTGTGGGCTCTGATGTACACATGTCACACATGGGAGGTTTGTGATCCCCAGGTGCGCACGGCACGAACACCACACACAAAAGACTGAAGGTACGGAGCCACTGCAGCACCAGAGAGCAGGTGACCGACACCCTCGTCACCAGTGCTGTGTTGTCATTTGTATTTTAGCTTGGCAGGAGCACAGACTAATTATGGCCTAAAATGATGACTTGGAGGCAGTGTTATGTTTTGGCAGGTGCTCTGCAAAGGCAGGCTAGGATCCCCCTTCCATGCCAAGCAGCTTCCTGTGTTTATTATCATCAGCCCCTGTGATCATGGGGCTTACCAGAGGAGTCTTAAACAAGCGGGCAACTCACAGACATCCCCTGCTGTCAGGTTGCAGGTATGCTAGTCCATCACTCTCATGACGTAACTGAAGCGACATTACAGGTGCAGAAGATGGAGAGAGTAATTCATTGCCGACCATTCATCATGCTGATTCTCTGGTGACAGAATCTGAAGCTCACAAAAGAAAAGGTCACACACTGACACTGGGGGTAGCACCAGTTGTTCTGTTCTTTTGCCTGAAAACAGCAGCAGCCAGGTCATGTGTCACCTTAATTCAGTCCTTAACTAGCATAGAAGTTCTCCAGGTCACCTGACAGTCATCAGACTGACGGAGGCAGCCATGCGGGGTCTCAGCTAATATGGAGTCAGCTGAGCCCAGCCCGCTACAGCACAAGCCTGAGGACGACACTGTGAATGAGTATTTCTTGCAGGCTTCAAATTAAATTATATTAATGTGTGGCAGTTCATCATGTGTCAGGCAGCCTTTATTTATTAAAAACAATGCAGACCTGACTCACGGCCAGTACCATACCTTCTGTGCACAGCAGACGCAAGCACACAGTAGCACCCAACTGGCAGGCTGTAAGTACTGCTGGCTGGTTCCGGGAACCTACTCCAGGGCTCACAAAGCTTTAGTCATCCCTTCAGGACAGCCCCCCCGGTTGACCCTCATTCACCACTTGGATGCCATTCTACTGTAGTTAAATGCATCTCCAACTGTCATGGCCACCTTGCTTCATCCCTGACAGTGCGCAGGTAGTCAAGGCTCTAAAAATGAGTGATTAATACATTTTAATGTGGTGACCACCACATTCAAATGGTTTAGTGTAACACCCGATACATTGCACTTGGCGGGCTTGAACGGAAAAGAGAATTGATTTTTCGCATTGTTTCTAAATACTAGCTGCCCTGGAAGCACCTTACTTGTGTGAATTTTTCAAGGCAGCTCCGGTCATGGTATTTGACCCTCAGGCTTACTGATAGCTGAGGCCACGCAAGGCTATATACTATTTCCCTTGTGGCTGCGACTGAATTAAGTCTTGAGTGCCTAATTCTGACTGGGCCTTTCACACGCTTCTGAGGACGGATGTTGCACAATGTCACATGCACTGTAAATTCAGTCTGACATCTGAGAATAAGGTATGAGCTTCCTTGTTGCATGCCTTGTAGCCCACCCTTTTTTCCCTGTGACACGGGAGGGTGTGGTCAGTGGAGCTTACTAATTCTGCAACACCCTGTGAAGAAGGGAGAAGTGTAGGTTAACCACAGCTGAGTAGCATGCTGTCTTGTACAGCCTGTTATACAAACTGAATGAGGAAAAACCCTAGTAACACCACTATACCTGGGCTAATCAACAATAATAAAACAGAACTGACGTGCAGTAGGGAAAGATACCAAAAAATTATACGTCACAGTGAGAACCCTAATTAGTCACTGGAAACATATTTTAATTCTAGTATTTATACTTTATATAGATAAATATTTGTCTCCCTTTGCCTCACCCTTCTTCAAAAACCATAACACATATAATAAATACTCAAATGCGCATCACTAAAACAAACATATACATATCTATCACACCCAAAAATATCACATCACAATTTACAAAACCATAAACAAAGAACAGGTACTAAGTGCAAGTGACTTAGGACTAAAAGCTTCCAACTGAATCCAGAGTTGTGGGCTGCCAAACACCATTTTCGAAAGCAGTCTTCAATGTACCAGAATCTAGAAAGGGCTTCTACTAAAAACGAAAAAAGTACTTTATTTGTGACAAACAACAGTACTGTTTTTGTATTCTTGCCCTTAGCCACATGTACACCTTAATAATAGATTGTGATAAGGTATAGAGTTCTTAGTTCTAAGCAATAGTTCTTCCTGGGTATTTCACCCTTGAATAGTACATTTTCCATCTTTGCTCATCTTTGGAGGCTGGGCCTCCGAGAGCGCTGGCAGTAGGTCTGGACTGCATTCTTCCTTATGGTGTGCACTTCTACACAGCCCATCACGTATAATTGTGTTGACTGCATCCCAGTCCAGTCAACATTGCTGCAGTTTATCTCCTCTGCATTTTGTGTAGGCAAAGCCAGCACCAGGTTTAAAGAGGCCACACTCCATTTGCACTGATCATGGCCTGATGGATCTTCACTAAAGAGATATTGCTCAGGCACAATCATAGGCCCGCCATCCAACAAAGTGAAGGGCCTCATGGAGGTGATTCAGAGGTGGAGAGGAAAACCACCAGGGAATATGGTGAATGATTTTGCATGCATACAAGTTTCTTAAGACACTTCAGTTCTTTAGAAAAGGCCAACAGATGTGGCCACAATTTCTCAACTTTGAGTAATCATAAATGCCATGCCTTCTTGGCAGGAAATCTGCAAGACATGTTTGTGGTTTTGGGGAGCACTTCAAAGTCAGCAGCGCTTTTGTACCTGGTGCATTGCAGAGACACCAGGTGACAAGTCCTCACTACCGGGGATGGGTGAAATTATATAATCCCTTCTAATAAAATTTCAAAATATTCATGAAGATTTTGTGAAATTAAATTTATGTAGCAAAATGTAATTTGCTGGTATCTCAAGTCACCTTTTTACTTAACCATGTACCTCAAGTGAAAAACTCTCATGAACCACTGGTAAGAGACAGGGTCAAGTAAAAACTGTCTCTTGCCAAGTAGAAAAATAATAATTTCCAGACATTTCATTAATTTTAAGCAATGCAAAGTTTGGAAATGTCATAAATTTCACTGGCTTAATTAAAATTGTGCCCATGCCTGCTCACCACACTAACTGGTGGTGTTCATCGTTCCCTGGGTTCCAGTGGGCAACTTATAATTCTTCCTTCCTTAGCTTCTCGTAATGAACTCTTATTGGTAGCATCTTCTTCAATCAATGGAACCTCCAACACCCTTCCTCAGTAGGTCAGTCAGCTCCTTCCTTCAAGGCACATTCCAAGCAACTGTTCTCCTAGTCTGTTTCCAAACTTTCAGGTTGCTGTTCCTGAAACTCTCATAGGACATTTGACTGTCTGCAACCACAGCCCTGGTGCACAAAAGAGCCATGTGGTCTCCAGAGTTGTGGAACTCAGACTCTGGTTCAGGAATCTAGCCACACTGGCTGATAGTTTCTGGCCCATACTTATTCTAAGTTTGCAGACAGAGTTTGTGTAATTCAAAAGTCTAACTTTGGGATTGGTTACAGGAAGCTTTTGCCATAGATGTATCCCTCTCAGTCTGGCCCAGCTATAGTCTTTGTATTACAGTGTCAACAGGAATGTGAGGTGGAGTTGGGTGTCTCTTCTCAGGGGAGACTGAAAACAAAGGCACAAAAAAGGGAGACACTTCCCTACTGAATCACATCTTAACTTGTTGTAGTTAATACTTCAAGGGAAGAAAGAGGGGGTCAATTAACTTTCCTTGCAGTAGGCCAGGAAGAGTATGGTGCCTTGCTTGTCTACTTTTGCATTAATGTTCATCTTAATTTCAGATCTACAAGATTACCAGAGGGGATTTTTGCCCTTTTAACTTTGTCATCCTAACTGAGACCCCATTAGGAGACACATGACACTTTTCACGTGTACTGTTAAGTGCAAAAAAGCACAGTGCCATTCGAAAGAAGTAATCTATTCTATGGGCACAAGAAGAAAACTTGACACACCTACATTGTTTCCTGTTCTAGACTGCCAATCAACTGTTGCAATACCATTACCACAGGAATAGCACATGGAGTAAAGGTGCACTCAGTTACTCACAGGACCACCAACCTGGCCACTTCTGCTTAAATGCACTTCCAGTCTCAGTCTGACATTCTTCATTTTCATGGGCCAACTATCCTCCATGTCTATGTCATATACACAAACAAGACTTAACCCTGGGGCAAGTGAGAACATCTGGGCAAACCGCCCAATAAATCTCCACACATCATCTTCTGTTCAGGAGTTAAAATAGGAGTGAATTTAACCCCATCCCCTGGGCCTTTCTTTTTCATCACTGTAGAAAAACTCTCTACAGCAACTGTCCCCAACCTCGTCTACCATTGCCAAAATGGCAGCTGCATAATTTTTTCAGAGGTGTATTCTAAGTCACTTTACATGGAACACCGAGAGGGGGACCCAAATAGTATCTCTAGCATCCAGGTTGTTGAAATCTGGACTGTGTTGTAGGGGACACTCCATATGCCCTCCAAAGTTTGAAGGCAAAATGACTTCAGCATCAACATTGCCTTGACCTTCTTTGTTTCCAGTCAGCATCTCTTTCTGAGCTCACCACTCCTTCACTAGCTCAAGACTAGCCTGAAAAGTTGTTATTCACTTTGGCCATGATTTCAACAATCAGCTTTCGGGAGGCCGATACCATATTTCACTACATCAGAGTTAGCTGACTAAGAGATACATTCTCATCCCTCTCTGGAAAATGTTAGAGGACCATTAGAGAATGACGTAAAGGAACTCAGAAATGCTACATTTAACCTCCTTCTGTGGAATTTCCCTTTAAGTGTACAAGAGACATGATTGGAGGAGATTCCATTTCCTCCTAAGGTTCTCTTGTAGAGTTACATTCATGGCCTTATGGGCCTTATTGAAGAATTCCACAATCCAACTGGCCTGGGGTGATAAGTGATAGAGAAGTAATAGATCTGTCCAGTTTTCTCCCACATCACTGTCTCACATCAGTGAAATTATTTCTTCTGTCAGCTATCACTTGCCTGAAAAATCTTACTGAGCAGAAAATGGGTGATAACACCAACTCAGAGTAAGTGCCTTGGGACACTTGAAGGTGTGATACAACCCAGATAATCATGCTACCTCCTATGTTTATGCCCATCCTCTGACAAGGCACTCAAACCATGAGAGAGGGTCCAATACCACTCTGTTTGGTCTCCGGACTTGCCACTTACTTGACAAGCTGAACAGGTCTCAACATCTTGGCTCATATCTGGCAAGTAGGACAAAAGTTCCAACCTTTCCTTGGTCTTCTTGATGCCCAGATGCTCCACTAAGGTTATCATGTAGGCTAGTTACAACAAAACATTTCTGTGTAATTGTGGGACTACCCAGCTCTTGCTGATATCAGGTTCTGGGTCCAGGGGTTTAGAATACAGCAACCCCTCCTCCCACTTCATGCTGTGGCTGCCAACCACTCTGGTGGCATCCTGCTCCTGGGCCACCCTATGAAGATTTGCTAGAGTAGAGCATGCTTTCCTTTCGCAGTAGAACTCTTCCTGGGACAGTCCTCCAGCAACTAATACTCCCTGCAATCTTGGCAGTGACCCGGACCCTTACACACTGTTTGCCTCCCGGACCTCATCTTTGTTTGGAGCAGGGGTGATAGGCACCATGGGTGGTGTCTTTTCAGAGTATAGCCAGGTCTGCACTATACTTCTTTTTCAGATACAACCAGTTTAGGAGAGATTGCATCCTCCTCCAGAGGCTGCTGTTCAGCCTGTGCCCTTGTAAGCAATATTAGAATTGCCCAGGCCATGTAGGCTTCTGGTCCTGGCACTAGCCTATGTGCAATCAGGTTATTGACAAGCCGGAACCCAGAACTCTGTTTCCTTTGAGCATCCTCATCGACCTTTTCACCCATTGACTTCTACCTTAATCTTGGCAAGCAGGTACTCCATGTCATCTTCACAGACTACCAAGCCATTGCCTGTGATACTTTGGAGAATACCTTTAGGTTTGAGGAACTTTCTCTCACCTACAGCCGTGTAGGTGCCAGTATCTATCAGGATAGGATCCTTCCTCTCATTGATACCTTCCTCACATACAAGATATGCTAAAACCGTAAGTACTCCCCCCGCCCAGCCCCTCGCCCAGCCCCGCGCTACTCACCTCTCTTTCCCTGAACTTCTGTCTTCTGCCTTCCGCTCTCTCCTCCAACCTTTCTCCGCACCTCTGCTGTCCATTTGCCTTCGCTTTCTGCTCCTTCTTCTGGTAGCCATCTTCCTCCGCTCTCTGCTCCTCTTCTGCAGCCCACTTGCTGCGTGTTCTGCTCTTCCTCTGTGCCCCGCTCCTCTTCCTCACCGCGTTCTCTTCCTGCTTTGCTCTTCATCTGTGTTCTTCTTTTTTCCTCTGCACCCCGTCCTGCGTGTTCTTTCTTCATCTGTGTTCTTCTTCTTTTCTCCTCTTCCTCACCGCGTTCTCTTCCTGCTTTGCTCTTCATCTGTGTTCTTCTTCTTTTCTCCTCTTCCTCACCGCGTTCTCTTCCTGCTTTGCTCTTCATCTGTGTTCTTCTTCTTTTCTCCTCTTCCTCACCGCGTTCTCTTCCTGCTTTGCTCTTCATCTGTGTTCTTCTTCTTTTCTCCTCTTCCTCACCGCGTTCTCTTCCTGCTTTGCTCTTCATCTGTGTTCTTCGTTTCTCCTCTGCACCCCATCCTACGTGTTCTTTCTTCATCTGTGTTCTTCTTCTTTTCTCATCTTCCTCACCGCGTTCTCTTCCTGCTTTGCTCTTCATCTGTGTTCTTCTTCTTTTCTCCTCTTCCTCACCGCGTTCTCTTCCTGCTTTGCTCTTCATCTGTGTTCTTCTTCTTTTCTCCTCTTCCTCACCGCGTTCTCTTCCTGCTTTGCTCTTCATCTGTGTTCTTCGTTTCTCCTCTGCACCCCATCCTACGTGTTCTTTCTTCATCTGTGTTCTTCTTTTCTCATCTTCCTCACCTCGTTCTCTTCCTGCTTTGCTCTTCATCTGTGTTCTTCTTCTTTTCTCCTCTTCCTCACCGCGTTCTCTTCCTGCTTTGCTCTTCATATGTGTTCTTCTTTTCTCCTCTTCCTCACCGCGTTCTCTTCCTGCTTTGCTCTTCGTCTGTGTTCTTCTTTTTTCCTCTGCACCCCGTCCTGCGTGTTCTTTTCTTCTTCTGTACTCTTCTCTGCGTGTTCCTTTTCTTCCTCTGTGGCCTTCTCCTCATCTTCTGGACGCTTCCCTCCTCTGCTTCTCTGGTCTCCTCCTCTTCTGTTTGACTCTTCTCTCCTCTTCTTCTTGACTCTTCTCTCCTCTTCTGCTTGACTCTTCTCTCCTCTTCTTCTTGACTCTTCTCTCCTCTTCTGCTTGACTCTTCTCTCCTCTTCTTCCTGACTCTTCTTCTTGACTCTTCTCTCCTCTTCTTCTCTCCTCTTCTCTCCTCTTCTTCTCTCCTCTTCTCTCCTCTTCTCTCCTCTTCTTCTTGACTCTTCTCTCCTCTTCTGCTTGACTCTTCTCTCCTCTTCTGCTTGACTCTTCTCTCCTCTTCTTCCTGACTCTTCTTCTTGACTCTTCTCTCCTCTTCTTCTTGACTCTTCTCTCTTCTTCTTCTCTCTTCTTCTTGACTCTTCTCTCTCCTCCTCTTCTGTTCTTCCTGACTCCTCTCCTCCTCTGTAATCCCCCCTTCCCTATCTTTTCTACCTTCCCCTCTACCTGACCCCCCACCCTCCGCTTTCCCGCCGCCACCTCCTGCTCGGCCCGCCCCCCCCTGCTCCCATTCGTCGCTTCCTCCCACCCCCAGCTGACCCCTCCTCCCCACCTCATCCCTCTTATGGCGGCCGCTGCGCGGCAGAGTCAGCGACCCTTGACTCTAGAGTAGGTCGCTCCCCCTGCCGCTGCAGCTCCACCAGCCCAGGCTCCTGACACCTCCCAGCAAGACCTGCTAAAACCGTAAGTACTCCCCCCACCCAGCCCCTCGCCCAGCCCCGCGCTACTCACCTCTCTTTCCCTGAACTTCTGTCTTCTGCCTTCCGCTCTCTCCTCCAACCTTTCTCCGCACCTCTGCTGTCCATTTCCCTTCGCTTTCTGCTCCTTCTTCTGGTAGCCATCTTCCTTCGCTCTCTGCTTCTCTTCTGCAGCCCACTTGCTGCATGTTCTGCTCTTCCTCTGTGCCCCGCTCCTCTTCCTCACCGCGTTCTCTTCCTGCTTTGCTCTTCATCTGTGTTCTTCTTTTTTCCTCTGCACCCCGTCCTGCGTGTTCTTTCTTCATCTGTGTGCTTCTTCTTTTCTCCTCTTCCTCACCGCGTTCTCTTCCTGCTTTGCTCTTCATCTGTGTTCTTCTTCTTTTCTCCTCTTCCTCACCGCGTTCTCTTCCTGCTTTGCTCTTCATCTGTGTTCTTCTTCTTTTCTCCTCTTCCTCACCGCGTTCTCTTCCTGCTTTGCTCTTCATCTGTGTTCTTCTTCTTTTCTCCTCTTCCTCACCGCGTTCTCTTCCTGCTTTGCTCTTCATCTGTGTTCTTCTTTTCTCCTCTGCACCCCGTCCTGCGTGTTCTTTTCTTCTTCTGTACTCTTCTCTGCGTGTTCCTTTTCTTCCTCTGTGGCCTTCTCCTCATCTTCTGGACGCTTCCCTCCTCTGCTTCTCTGGTCTCTCCTCTTCTGCTTGACTCTTCTCTCCTGTTCTTCTTGACTCTTCTCTCCTCTTCTGCTTGACTCTTCTCTCCTCTTCTTCCTGACTCTTCTTCTTGACTCTTCTCTCCTCTTCTTCTTGACTCTTCTCTCCTCTTCTTCTTGACTCTTCTCTCCTCTTCTGCTTGGCTCTTCCCTCCTCTTCTTCCCTCCTCTTCTTCTTGACTCTTCTCTCCTCTTCTGCTTGACTCTTCTCTCCTCTTCTTCTTGCCTCTTCTTCTTGCCTCTTCTCTCTCCTCCTCTTCTGTTCTTCCTGACTCCTCTCCTCCTCTGTAATCCCCCCTTCCCTATCTTTTCTCCCTTCCCCTCTACCTGACCCCCCCACCCTCCGCTTTCCCGCCGCCACCTCCTGCTCGGCCCGCCCCCCCTGCTCCCATTCGTTGCCCCGCCTCCCACCCCCAGCTAACCCCTCCTCCCTCTCATGGCGGCAGCTGCGCGGTCACGCAGCGGACGCGCCGAAGGCGCGCCAGAGGGAAGCACGTCTGCGCCCATCCGCGCCTGGACCGCGCCCAGTGTCACGACCCCTGGCCCCCAGCACTCCCAAACCCCACAGCACCGCTACGACCCCAACTCCCTCCACGCTCTCAACCCGGGGCGCTCCAGAACCTGCTTCCAAGCCAACCCTAAACGCACCCATGGTCCCTTTGCATGCCTCACCTGCAAACTCACCTTCCAGCGCGACTCCACCCCGCCCGCCAGCCCACGCGCCAACAACCACCTCAAATGCATCCTGATCAACGTACGCTCCGTCCACAAGCACGCCATTGAAGTATGGGACCTTCTGGACTCCACCGGACGTCGCCTTCATCACTGAGACCTGGATGAACGCCTCCTCGGCCCCCGACATCGCCATAGCCATCCCCGATGGATACAAGATCACCAGAAGAGACCGCACCAACCAAGTCGGTGGAGGAATCGCCATCGTCTTCAAGGACTCCATCAACGTCACCACCTCCACCGAAGACACCCTCCTCGCCGCCGAACACTTGCGCTTCCAGATCCACACCGACCCCAGGACCACCCTCAGAGGAACTCTCATCTACAGACCCCCTGGACGACGCGCCCTCTTCAGTGAATCTATCGCTGACTTTATCTCTCCGCACGCCCTTGCCTCACCGGACTACATCCTCCTCGGTGACCTCAATTTCCACCTGGAACAGAACAACGACCCCAACACCACCGCCCTGCTCATAAACTTCGCCAACCTCGGTCTCAAGCAACTGGTGAACACCCCCACCCACATCGCCGGACACACGCTCGACCCCATCTTCTCCGCCAGCAACCACGTATCCTTCAGCCACTCCTCCGTAATACACTGGACCGACCACAGATGTGTCCACTTCCCCTTCAGACGCGAGACTCTCCACCTCCGCACACAACCCATCCCACGCAGACATTGGAACAAAATCCCCACGGAACATCTTCTCTCCACTCTCAGCGACAACCAACCCACCTTCTCCACCGACCCCAACGACACAGCCCTCAGCCTCACGCATTGGATCACCAACTGCGCGGACAACCTCGCACCCCTCAGACGCCTCCCAAGACAGACCAGCACCAGGAAACCTCAATGGTTCACAGACACCCTCAAGGAATCCCCAAAAAACTGCTGTACCCTCGAGAAAGCCTGGCGCAAGGACCACACCGCAGAAAACATGTCTGCCCTCAAAAATGCCACCCGCGAACACCACCAACTGATCCGCGCCACCAAAAGAACTTCCTTCACAGACAGACTGGACAAGAACACCCACAACAGCAAAGAACTCTTCAACATTGTCGAAGAGCTCTCCAATCCTAACGCCAACTCCAACGCCATCACGCCCTCACAAGACCTCTGCAACTCCCTCGCCACCTTCTTCCATCGTAAGATCACCGACCTACACGACAGCTTCGGACACCAGAACCAGCCAACCACCACAGAACCTACAACCCCAGCCATCACCCTCAACGCCTGGACTCACATCAGCACGGAGGAGACCAACTTACCATGAACTCCATCCACTCCGGTGCCCCCTCGGACCCCTGCCCACACTTCATCTTCAACAAAGCAGACGACATCATCGCCCCACATCTCCAGACCATCATCAACAGCTCGTTTGCTTCTGCCACCTTCACCGAGAGCTGGAAACACGCAGAAGTCAACACCCTACTGAAGAAACCTACGGCGGATCCCAGCGACCTGAAGAACTTCCGCCCCATCTCGCTCCTCCCCTTCCCTGCCAAAGTCATAGAGAAGACCATCAACAAGCAACTTACCAACTTCCTTGAAGACAACAACCTACTCGACCCCTCTCAGTCCGGATTCCGAGCCAATCACAGCACAGAAACCGCCCTCATCTCAGTCACAGACGACATCAGAACTCTGATGGACAACAGAGAAACAGTCGCCCTCATCCTCCTCGACCTATCGGCTGCCTTCGACACCGTCTGCCACCGAACCCTAACATCCCGCCTGCGCTCCACCGGTATCCAAGGACTGGCCCTGGACTGGATCTCCTCTTACCTCTCTAACCGCTCCCAAAGAGTCTACCTCCCTCCGTTCCGCTCAGACCCCACTGAGATCATCTGCGGCGTCCCACAAGGCTCCTCGCTCAGCCCGACTCTCTTCAATGTCTACATGAGCCCCCTCGCCGACATCGTACGCAAACACAACATCAACATCACCTCCTACACCGACGACACTCAGCTGATACTTTCCCTCACCAAGGACCCCACTGGCGCCAAGACCAACCTACAAGATGGAATGAAAGACGTTGCAGAATGGATGAAACTCAGCCGTCTGAAACTGAACTCAGAAAAAACGGAAGTCCTCATCCTCAGAAACACCCCGTCCGCCTGGGACGACTCTTGGTGGCCCACGGCCCTAGGCACCGCACCAACCTCCTCAGACCACGCACGCAACCTCGGATTCATCCTGGACCCGCTTCTCACCATGACCAAATAAGTCAACGCCGTATCATCTTCCTGCTTCCTCACCCTCCGCATGCTCCGAAAGATCTTCCGCTGCATCCCCGCCGACACCAGAAAGACTGTGACCCACGCCCTCGTCACGAGCCACCTGGACTACGGAAACACCCTATATGCAGGAACCACTGCTAAACTCCAGAAACGTCTGCAGCAAATACAAAACGCCTCCGCCCGCCTCGTCCTCGACATACCCCGCAACAGCCACATCTCCGCCCACCTGAGACACCTGCACTGGCTTCCCGTCAACAAAAGGATCACCTTCCGGCTCCTCACCCACGCACACAAAGCCCTCCACAACAAGGGACCCGAACACCTCAACCGTCGCCTCAGTTTCTACACGCCCACCCGTCAACTTCGCTCCGCCAACCTCGCACTCGCCGCCGTCCCTCGCATCCGCCGCACCACGGCAGGTGGGAAATCCTTCTCCTTCCTGGCGGCCAAGACATGAAATTCCCTCCCCACCAACCTCAGGACCACCCAGGACCACCTTGCATTCTGGAGGCAGCTCAAGACCTGACTCTTCGAGCAGCAGTAACCCCCTCCCCCTAGCGCCTTGAGACCCTCACGGGTGAGTAGCGCGCTTTATAAATGTTTTTTTGATTTGATTTGATACCACAGTGTGTGGGTGAATGTACTTAGGGGCACCTGGGTTTCTCGACCAGCTGTCTAGAGCAACTTGGTTGAGTGCCACTGATCACTCACTGGTACTCATCATGGCATACCGCACACTGCCAATCATGGATGTGGCTGGTATTGAGGTCTTTACTGGAGCATCCTTGTAATGCCTTTCCTTATGGCACCTAAAATAGGTTACCACCTTGGGAGAAGGGCGGATCAGCATATCTTCCTCCTCTTTGCAATTCTGACTAGGAGCCTGGTTTTGCTTAGGTTTCTGTCTCGGCTGCGACATATGGGATCCATTCTTGCCCTTCCATTTTGGTTTGGAACCATTCTACTCGGAGCTCTTTTAGGCGTGAAACTATGCTGCTTGCTCTGCCCCGCTATGTTTACCCAGTTAGTTAGCCACTTGTCAGCTAGCACAGCATGTTTTTCTTCTATTATGTCAGACAAATACTGCCTGTGTGGTGTAGCATTCTACTCCCTGAGCCACCATCAACTGGTTCAGTGACTGTTAATCTTTCAGTCCCCTCTCACCCACACATTTAAATTTCTCGGTATGTCATCAATCCAGTTATTGAACTGAATTCGACTGGCTGTAGCCCAAACCACATAATCAGAGCTGCCTTTATGCACTTGAATGAACGTTTGTCATTTTAAGGCATCCTTACAATTACATCAGTATTTTCAAAAGGAAGAGGACTCAACAGAGTTTCTGCCTTGTGCTTATAGTTTAAATCTTGCATGGTACGTGCAGCCGCAGAACTGTGGAACCACCACCTGATGCATACATGTCTATCAGCTCTTTTGGTGTTTTAGTAGTGGGTCCTCGAACTTGGTGAAGAATCACTATTCCTAGATCTATCTCTTTTTCTGCTGCGAAGCTGCTATTTCAACTCCTTCTCCAGTTCTATGTCTTTCTACATCTGACGTTTTTGTTTCCACTTCCTTGCTTCCTAGACCCTCTCTTCCTCTCTATCTCTTCACCTCTTTTACCTGTCCTGTTCTTCCTGATGAGTTAATTTGAATTTCTCCCTCTTAAACTCTAGCCTTTTTCTCCTGTTCTTTTTTTGTGGAGTGCTCGCTAGAGTGTCAGAGTCTCAGTGAAATCTAACCTGTAAGGCATTGGATTAATATTTGGGGTGGGCAGTCACCAACCTCAGGGAATAATAACACTAACTTGTCAGGGTGAACCCCAAAGGTCATTAAATTAGCCCATGATCAAGCTACTGGAACCTATGGCACAGAACCGACAAGCTTAAATTATGACAATGTGTAAGGTATTTATGCAATATCAAACACAAAAATCAAAACAATAAGAATCCCAAACCAAATGAGAGAAATAGAGTAAGATTTTATTAAAAGAATGACACTACAATTACAAGGATCCAATAAGGGGACCCAGAAATATGACCTGTTAAAGTTTTAAGTAAAAACAGCACCCAAAAGCACTAAGGGCCAGATTTACAAGGCCCTATCCTATCGCCACGAAGCGTCACTTTTAGTGACGCTTCAGTGGTGCTATGCATTGTGCCATGTTTGCAAAGTGGCACTAAGCCACTTTTTATGGCTTAACGCCACCTTCTAAACACAGCCTATTCACACACAGCACTTTGTGTGGAAGGGGAGGGCAATGACAGCAACACCCATTGCATTTTGGCGCTCCCCCAGATTTACGAGTGTTGAAGTCAATATGTTAATTAGAAATAATAGTGAGTGTTTATGCATCTTAAATAATAATAATACATTGTAGAAAAATAATGTAGAAAAATAATATCCCCATTTGAAAATGTACCCTTGGAGAGTGGTCACCAAGATTCACAAATGTACTAATAAAATGAGTAACATGTATGAAATATAGAAAATGAATTAAAATAATGTGGTTGTATGTCATATTGGGATATATAATGTATGTTTTGCATTATATTGTATAGTTAACTTAGCCGAAGTTGTGGCCTAGTTTTGCCAGGCCTCATGCAGAAGCTGAATTACTAGTGCAATGTGGAGAAGCTAATGTGCTGAACTGACCCTGAACTGCTTATTGTTTAAAAAAAAATCTGCTCAGCAAAAATCCTATGCGTGAACCGACGGACAGGGGATGATGGAATCATAAATGTAACAAGGACTATGTAAAGCAGACAAGATGTACTTTCTCAGGATTAATGAATTGCTTAGTGGTTATTGATTCTTGTGTATTGACTATTGATGCATCTTGGTTACACTGTAGCTAGGATACTCCATGCGAATCAAACGGTTCATCAACCTATACGCATCCCCTTGTAAGTTTACTTACTAAGGACCAGGCGCACTAGCACGAGAAATCATAAACCTGAGGCAGCGCCAAAATCTAACTGCACCAGGGGTGGCGTTAGAGGGCGCAACAAGAAGAATTGCTTTAATTTCTTCTCATTTTTTGCTCTTTCTACAGAAAGAACTAATTCCATTTTAAATTATTTTTTGTGCTGGAAAGTGTGCCTTCCTGCACAACAACAATCTCCCCCTCAATGCAGCTATCCTTGCACCATGGCGCAAGGGTGGCTGCATAGGCACAAGGCAGCAAGGCTGGCACAGGGGGGAACAGAAGTGTGCCGCATTCTAGTATATACAGCACATCCCTGTGTTTTGAAAATGTCGGTGCACAGTGCTGCCAAATTTGGCGCAGCTCCGCGCACTATCATTTTCTAGTAAAGCTGGCCCTCAGTTCCAATGATAGTCTAAGGAAGCAGTAGATTGACCCAAGGACGATTTCAGGTGGACTGCATGGAGTACATGTCAGACACGCCAAGTGGGCTTGTCAAAGATTCTACCTTCTGACTTAGGGCCTGATTTAGGGTTTGACAGAGGGGTTACTCTGCCGTATTACAAGTTCCATAGGCTATAATGGAATTGTAATACAGAGGACTGGATATCTGTCACGTTTGTGATAGAGTAAACCCCTCCGTCAAACTCTAAATGAGGCCCTTAGTTTTTTTATGGAGCTCAAAATCCTCCAGCAAGGCACGCCTGAAGCTATAGCCACGTAAGCTGTATCAAAATTGGACACCTTTGCAGCGAAGTTCCACTGAGGCTATGGAAGTCTTAAAAGTCCAAAAACTTTCTAAGACTGAACTTTTCAAGGTTTGTTTAGTTGTGCCTCTAAATTACTTCCAAGGATCCCAGGACCTCAAGGACAGCAAGTAGGAGATATTCAATGTTCTGATTTTATGCAAGTGTACTACTTTTTGTACTTGAGTTGGAGGGAAGTCCATGAGAAGCTCACATGCAGCAAGAAACCACCAGCCTGGATGAAAAGCCCGACGTGTGAAGTGAAGAGTGGTATAGACCCCCGCAGGATGCAGGAGAACCGCTGTAACTCAAGAAAGTTGCGGGGAGCCAATGAGTCTTGAAGGGAAGGAAGTGTTTATGTTTGAGGGTTGGGAAGGTCACCGTCTTTTGTTGTTTACTGTATCACACTAATTAAAAAGAGCTTGACATAGCGCTAACAGGCCAGCTCTTATGTTTCAAGGAGCAAGGCATCTCTGACCCTGTTAAAAGGGTAATCCCTGACACCTAGTGAGGTTAACCGGATGCATGCCGGAAACCCTATGACCCACTAACAGGGTAAAAGTGAGCAGGCAGGTACAGAGAATAACATAAAAGGGACCTTGCCCAGAACGCTTTTCCGAAGCTCTAATTTGCATATTGATTTCTTCTGCTTTTCTTATGACTGACACAATCCTATTCCATAAAGTGACCTCACTTTACAAATATATACAAATCAATAAAATGCACAACGGGTGTGGTAAGGGATGAAACAGACAGAGACTTTTCTCCTGTTCTCATACTTACAGCTACCTCTTTTCTTTGAGAATCTGGGGTGGTGCCATCTGGGTAGAAGACCATGGAAAACCAAAAGAAAGACTATTATCAGTGGATCCATCATCAACATCCTCACAATTGTTGTTTCCTCATACTAATAACACAAATAAATACCACCTACTTAATCCCATCTATCCTCTGTGTTTCCATATCTGCCCACCTCTCTCACAATCGCATATTGTGGTGTGCTGCGGGCCACTGCAGCCCGGCCAGGAAAGCCGGCTTGGGACGCGGTCGGGACCGCCGTTCATTTTCCTGGTCACAGACTCGCTGCAGCCCTTTTTTTGGCCTAATTTTGCACGAGGCCCTAGATTGGGCATTGGGACTCGGTGACTTCAGGGCGCGGCACGCCCTTAGATTTAGGATGGGCACCCCCACCTCTCACTTACCTGGTGACTGACGTTTCTCTGTCTTCTTTCCTCTTTCTTTCTTTTTCTTTCTTCTTTTCTTCTTTTCCAAGTAGGGGCCACATTCTTCTTTCTCTCAGCATGCCTTTCTTTTGATCTCTTTCCCTGCATGCATTAGGTTCCCTTTCTAAAATGGTGTCCTAATCTATTTTCTTCTATAGTCCGTTCCCAATCCAACATGGCATCTTTTGCCTTTATTGTATGTCACTTACTCTTTAGGGGTATTTAAGGAGTGGGATTCTTGCTCTCCTTGGATGCAACATTTCCTTTGGTGGTGATCACTCTCCGGTTGTTTTTTTTTCTGATTACAGTCTTTTTTCCTTTGCTCATTCCAGTTTCCTTCCAGTTATTGGTTTTGATTGGAAGTCTTACATTTTTTTGTGCTTTTTCTTCTGTTCCAGGGAGTTCCAGTCATAGAGGCTTTGTTCCCCTTGGGTTTTTACTCTGGGACTCCTTCTGGAGGGCACGGACTGCCTTTTGACGTACCATTGTCAGCAGCACCGTGGCTACCAGAAAGGGCCGCCCTTACCTTGGTCAGAGCAGGACCTACAAAAATTGAGGTCATCCTTCAGTTCCAGTTGGCCGAAACCGTAAGCAACGAGTAAACTGTGACAGATTGCAGCGCCAAGAGAACCAGTTTTTGTCAAGCATTATGGACAATACTTTGACGGCTGCTGCAAAAACAAACCATTCGCTACTCATAACCATCCAACAACAAGCCCAGGAACTGCAACAATTATGAAATGAAAATGCTGCTTTACAACAAGCCTTTGATTCCCGAACAACAGATGTTCCCAATGTTTCTGCTACCACAACATGCTTTTCAGGGGATCCTAACAAATTGCGTGAATCCCTTAATTCCCTTAGAGTCTATTTTGCATTTCGACCTTTACAATTTGCGCAAGATAAAACTAAAGTGGGATACTTGATTAGTGCCCTGTCTGGTCCTGCTTTAGCCTGGGCAACTCCTTTGGTAGCCTCCAATGATTCCGTGCTGTCTGACTATTAAGCTTTTGTTGGTGCCTCTAAGCAAATGTTTGAACGTTCTGGACTGGAGTTTTCTGCTGAAGAAGCCTTATTTGGCAGGGTACCTAGGACGTCCTAGAATATATTGCACGTTTCAGACAACTGGCAGCAGAAACTACTTTGGTAGAACGTATTCTTGTAACCCTTTTTCGTAGAGGTCTTCAGGAGGAGATAAAGGACGAACTGGTACATTCAGCTAGAGTGGAAGATTTAAAAAGTTTAATGGACTTAGCACTCTCCATAGAGTATTGTCTACATGAACACAAGTTGGAGAAGAGAAAGAATCATGGCCCATCTCATTCAGGGAGCCCGCGTACCATCATCCATCGTTCTTAAGAGTCGCGACCTGAATTGAGAGAAGCTGCTGAGGAGGAACCTATGCAAATAGACACAGCTTGTGGTCCCCTAACTGCTAGTGAATGTGAAAATAGACGAAGAAAAGGATTGTGTCTTTATTGTGCAGCTTCTGGTCATTTGCTTCGTACCTGCCCAGTCCGTCCTGTGAAGTCTCTGGGAAACACCAATTCCCGTCCTCTATGAGAAGGGAGGGGACAGGATTCTCTGAGATACCTTCTATTTGTTCTTCTAAAGACGATGCCCTCTTTCCTTTACCTATTACACTGCAGTTACCGGATGGTCGGGAAGAAAGGGCATTGGCATTATTAGACTGTGGAGCCAGTGGAATATATATGGATGAGACATGGGCTATGGAACAAAATATTCCTCAAATATCTATGGACATTCCAGAGCAAGGTCATACAGTTGATGGAGCTCTTTTAGCTTCTGGTCCTGTCTTCAACACTACTCCTACCTTACCTTATGTCTACGCTTCCGAAAATACCAGGAACATGTCTCTTTTGATCTGATCTCCTCACCTAATCATACAATAATACTGGGAATACCCTGGTTTACATGGCATAATCCTTATATCAATTGGGAAACCAGAACTATTTCTCTCTCTTCCCAATTTTGTCAAGACCATTCTTATTCCTCAGGGACACACTGGTCACCAAAGAAAATGTTATCAACGGCACCAGAAGTAGCTTGTTTCATAAACTCCATCCAAGGGGGTACCTAGTCATTAGCTGGACTATGCAGACATGTTCCAAAATCCCACAAAACCAGTATTACTTCCACATAGAGAATATGACTGTACCATTCCCTTGGAACATGGTGCCGTTGTACCCTTTGGTAGAATGTACTCTCTTACTGTACCTGAAAAGAAGATACCAAAGGAATATCTGCAAGAAACTTTACAGAGTGGTCTGATTGCACCTTCTTCTTACCCCGCTGGGGCTCCCCTCTTTTTTGTGCCTAAAAAGATGATGGATCTATGTCCCTGTATAGACTTTCGTGGACTGAATAAGATTACTATAAAGGACCGGTATCCGCTACCTCTAATAAAATATATTTTGGAAGCAGTCAGAGGGGCACAGATATTTACTAAGTTAGACCTTAGGGGAGCCTACCATCTTTTAAGAATAAAGGAAGGTGATAAATGGAAAACCATGTTTCGCATACCTTTTGGTCATTATGAATATCGGCTAAAGTCCTTTGGTTTAACCAACGCCCCCTATGTTTTTCAGAGATTTATGGATTCAGTATTTTCCGACCTTTTAAATCAAACTGTAGTTATATACCTAGATGACATCCTAATATATTCCAGACATCCAGAACATCACACCATGCATGTACTTTAAGTTCTAGACTGACTCAGGTAACACCAACTCTTCTGTAAACCCGAAAAATGTGAATTTGACAAGACTGAGGTAAGATATTAAGGGTATCATATTAGTCAAGTCAGTATTTTTATGGGCCCAGAGAAGGTTCAGGCCATCCTAGACTGGCTGTACCCTAGTCTATCAAAGAAACTAAGTGTTTTTTAGAACTGGCCAATTTCTATTGCCAATTTATTGCAGATTTCGCTCCACAAACCAGCCAAATCACACAAACTCTTAAAAAAGAGAATTTACAGAATGGTTTTGTCTCGACAGAAGTTGCTGAAATCACCCAAGCTCCTATACCATCAAGCAATTTATAGTAGTCACTGATGCTTCAGAAAGAGCTACAGGAGCCACATTGTTACAAAGACAAAATGACAATGGATTAGAATACCCGATTTTTTATCTGTACCATGTGTTATCTGTTTCTGAGCACAATTACTCAGTTTTTTTTGGAACGAGAACTTCTTGATTTAAAAACAGCCTGTAATAAGTGGAGACAATTCCTTATGGGATCAAGGGAGCTCTTTGAATTCAGAGCTGACCATCGAAATTTACAGTGTCTACGAAACTTTCAATGTCGGAAAGGTCGCCAAGCCCGTTGGGCTTTCTTCTTTAGTCAATTTGACTCTTATATAATCTATATACCGGGTTCTCAAAATATTGTCACGCTATCCTGAAAGTATCAATCCTCCTTCGCAACACCTCATTGAACCAGATAAAATCATTGGACTAGTACAGTCTTTTCTTGATAAAGTACGGTCTGCGTATTCAACCCTCTCTGAACTCGAAATGAAAGACCTACGTCCAAAATTACGCAAGGTTAAGGGGCAGTATTACCATATAAATGCATTATTCCTTCCTTCTAAGACAGTTCAAAGGAAAGCACTACAAATGTGTCATGACTTCTCTGTGGCAGGTCATTGTGTTATCAAAGCCACACAGGAACTACTCCTTCATTCTTTCTCGTGGCCTACACTAAAGAAAGATACCGAGAGTTATGTGGAGTCTTGTCCCATCTGTGCTCAAACAAAAATACCCCATACCAAGCCAGCAGGACTGCTTCAACCTCAGCACCTTGGCATACAGTATCAGCCGATTTCATGTGTTCCTTACCTCCCTCAGAAAGAAATCGAGGTATAATGGTGACGTGGATTCATTTACTAAGGTGGCTCATTTTACTGCACTAAAGAAACTACCCACGTTCAAAGAATTGAGTCAAATCTTTATACAAGAAATCTTCTTCATGGTCTCCCTCAAGTCATGATTTCAGACCGTGGCCCTCAATTCCACCCTACATATCGAGGTAGCCTTATCATCTGTTTATCATCCACAGACTAACGGGCAAACAGAATGCCTGAACTAAGGATTCGAACAATATTTACACTGTTTTTGCAATACAACTCAGAGTAACTGGTCTATGCACTTCCCCATTGCTGAGTTTTCATATAATAGAGTCTCAAAAGTCACTCCTTTTTTCTGCTCATCTGGTTTTCATCCCAAGTCCTTTCCTGCTATTTTAAAAGAATCCTCTACACTTCCTGCAATCACCTCATTTTCTTGGAGGCTATGTAAAATTCAACGTGTTATACATTCCAACCATCTATCTACCAAACAACAAATGAAAAGGATGGCTGATAAGAGATGATGTGATGCCCCATCTTATCAAGTCAGAGACAAAGGGCCTGATTACAACTTTGGCGGAGGGGGTTAATCCATTCTAAATGCGACAGATATGCCGCCCGCTGTATTACGAGTTCCATAGAATATAATGGACTCGTAATACGGCGGGCAGGATATCCATCACATTTGAGACGGATTAACCCCCTCTGCCAAAGTTGTAATCAGGCCCAAAGTCTGGCTTTCCTCCAGATTTTTACCTCTCCGTCTTTCACAAAACAAGTTCAAACCCCACTATTATGGACCTTTCTTGATTCTTCAAAAAAACAATCCGGTATCCATTTGCCTTCCTTTACCTTGAACCTGGAAGATACATACTGTATTTCAAGTCTTACAACTGAAGCCCTATAAGCCTGATCTTTTTCATAGACAATTCACCTATCCTCCTCCTCTTTTGGTAAATGATGTACCCGAGGATGAGGTTCAAGAAATATGTGATTCCCGCATATTCTGAAACCGCCTCCAATATCTCATTCACTAGAAGGGTTATCCTCTTAGCGAATGTTCTTGGGAAGATGCCACGCTCCTCTTTTAGTCTATTGTTTTTTCCGTCTTTATCCGAACAAACCTGGGGCTCCGGAGCGGAGGGGACCTATTATTGGGAAAGCCGGACGTGAAATCCGGCTCGGGACGCGTATGGGACCGTGGTTCGTTTTCCTGGCCACGTGGCTCACCCCGACCCCTTTTTTCGGCCTAGTTTCACATGAGGCCCTAGATTGGACCTCGGTGAGTTCAGGGAGCGATGCGCCCTCGGATTTAGGATGGTCCCCCCCAACCTTCACTTACATGGTGACTGACTTTTCTCTGTCTTCTTTCCTCTTTATTTTTCTTTCTTCTTTTCTTCTTTCTTTTTTTCCAAGTAGGAGCCATATTCTTCGTTCTCCCAGCATGCCTTTCTTTCTATCTCTTTCCCTTCATGCATTAGGTTCCCTTTCTAAAATGGCATCCTTATCTATTTTCTTCTATAGTCCTTTCCAAATCCAACATGGCGTCTTTTGCCTTTCCTGTATGTCACTTCCTGTTTAGGGGTATATAAGGAGTGGGCTTCTTGTTCTCTTTGCGCTGCAACACTTCCTTTGGTGGTGATTACGCTCTAGTTGTTTTTTCTTCTGATTCCAGCCTTTTGTCCTTTGCTCGTTCCAGTTTCCTTCCAGTTATTGTTTTTGATTGGAAGTCTTACAGTTTCTTGTGCTTTTTCTTCTGTTCCAGGGAGTTCCAGTCATAGAGGTTTTTTCCCTTTGGGTTATTCCTCTGGGACTTCTTCTGGAGGGCACGGACTGCTTTTTCAAGTACCATTGTCAGCAGCACCATGGCTACCAGAAAGGGCCGCCCTTACCTTGATCAGAGCATGACCTACAAAAATGGAGATCATCCTTCAGTTCCACTTGGCCAAAACCGTAAGTGACGAGTAAACCGTGACATATTGGTCATCCAGTGAGAACATATCTGGATTGAGTATATGAATAATTTATGGCTTTGCAGGTATTCTGTATGTACTGTAAATATTCCTTTTACATTGGACAACTTAGCAACTACCCATGGTTAGCAATTTTTAATTGTAATGTAAACAAATTGTGAGCATGTCAGTAGATCTCAGATTTGCTTATAGCAAGAAAGCAAGTAAAACATGTGAAGTGCTCAAATGCCTAGGGGCGTCTAGTTGCTAGCGTCTGAGAATTGGACAACAAAACAGTGATCTATTTCGAAGAGAGTAAGAAGAGCCAAGTATTTACATTTTTCCTAAATGGAAGTAAATTTGACTGGGGTCTTAGCTGAAAGAGTAGGGTCTTCCACAATTTACAGGCAAAAAAGGAGAAACTCTTGTCACTTAACTGGACTTTATTGATTCTAGTGATGGCCACTAGCTTAGCTGAGATTGCAGCTGGGCACATGCCTGGAAGATCTTTTGGAAATATTCCATGCCAGTCTAAAGAGCTTTATGGACCAGGCAAAGCACTTTTAATTTAATCCTCCTGCAGACTGGTAGCCAGTGGAGGCCGAAGATAGTTTGGGACACTGAAGTGAATTTAGGAATTTTCATGAGCAGCCGGGTTGCATTTTGAAGGGATTGCAGTTTTCGCAGCAGATAATTCTGAATACCAATATACAAAGTGTAGCAGTAGTTGATCTTTGAAATGATGAGTGCCACAATGACCAATCTCTGCAAGTCTGGGGAATAAAGGGAAAGGTTTTTATAAGGTTCTCAGCAGTAAGAAACAGGAGGAGGTAATTTGGTTGACTTGAACATAGAAGCAGAATTTTCCATCAAACATGACTCATAAACTCCTGGCTTTCTTCACTGCCAGAGGGAGTGGGCCTAGGTTGGAAGGCCACCCTTAGGTGTTTCAAAAGCTGGTATTATTTCCAAACAGTAGCACCTCAGTTTTGTCTGAGTTCAATTGAAGACCGTTATTCTGCATCTAGCTCACTATTTGCACCAAGCGGTTCTTAAAGTTTTTGGCCACCTCCTGAACACTGGACGAGACAGACACTACAGTTTGTTTTTTGCCACATGGGAAATAACACAAAAACTGCAAGTGCTGATTCAGGTGCCTTATAATCCAAAAGTGTGATGTTTAGTCAACAAATAGCTGCCCTAAGATGATGAAATGAGGTTCTTGTGGGTACTTATCATTTGCATAATTTTAGAAACTAATTGTTGCTTTAAAAGAAGACATGTAATATTTATTTTAATCAACATCCTTGCTCTGAGCTTAATTCTGTTCAATTTAGTCCTTTATTTTATATTCCTAGAGGGTGTTTGATGAAAAATGGTACAGGAGAATATTGAATTAAAACCTTCGACCACAAAAATACTGTCATCATATGCTTGTATTGTGAAGTACAAAAAATAACATAACCAAATATATTGTGGTCCAAAATAATGATAACATAATAGTGAATTTAATTATTTAATTGCAACTAACATTATTCTAATTTAAATTAAACTAAAGTTAAAATCAAATCAGAGTAAAAGTGAAATTATTTTAATACAGTCAATACATTAAATATATATTTATTGTATATAATGATTAATTTATTAACATTAAACACAATATTTATAATATGTATCAATACATATAACAGACACATTATTTATAAGATTAAACAATACACTATATTATTACATCATATATTAGAAACACATACAGAAAAAAATTATTATTAAATGAAACTAAATAAATGTATCATAGGACAAAAAATGCATAAACATATAAATATTAAGTATTCATCTAAAAAAAAATTATCATATATTTTAGATGTATTCAACCTTTATAAATAATACTTAGGAACATATAAGAAAAATAAATAATATAGGTCCAGATGTAGGAAAGGATTTGCGAGTCGCAAACGGCAAAAACAGCCGTTTGCGAGTCGCAAATCGCATTTTCCTATGCAGAAATGCATTCTGCGAGTCGGGACCGACTCGCAAAATGCATTTCAGAATCGCAAATAGGAAGGGGTGTTCCCTTCCTATTTGCGATTCCAAGTGGTATGCAATACCATTTGCGACCGCATATGCGGTCACAAATGGTGTCGCAGTTACCATCCACTTCAAGTGGATGGTAACCCACTCGCAAATTGGAAGGGGTCCCCATGGGACCCCTTCCTCTTTGCGAATGGACCCCAAATTATTTTTTCAGGGTAGGTAGTGGTCCAAGGGACCACTACCTACCCTGAAAAAATACCGAAACTAAAGGTTTCGGATTTTTTTTTAAGTGCAGCTCGTTTTCCTTTAAGGAAAACGGGCTACACTTAAAAGAAAAAAAAACTGCTTTATTTAAAAGCAGTCACGAACATGGAGGTCTGCTGACTACAGCAGGCCTCCATGTCAGTGAGTGCCCATAATCGGTATGGGGCCGCAATTTGCGACCCACCTCATTAATATTAATGCGGTGGGTCATTGCGACCCCATACCGACTCGCAGACGGTGTCTGAGACACCGTTCTGCATAACATTTTGCGAGTTGCAAATAGCGAGTTGCTATGACTCGCTATTTGCAAGTCGCAAAATGTTTCTTTGCTACATCTGCAGCATAGTATGCTAAAAAAAAGTAAAAAAAATATAGGGTGTAAAAAAACTCCTTTTGGGACACTGAGACAATTGGTGTGAGGGATGATCAGATTAAACATTTCCTTTACCAGTCTAGCAAAGTCTAGGAAAATTGCATACATTGGCGGGGGTAGAATTCATTTTCTAACTTCAAAACAACACTGTACTGTACTGGGGAAAGAACATACTCGGGGACGGATTTGATTTTCTATTTCAAGCCTGACACACAATAGGAAAAGTGATTATTTTGAGTGGTCAGGCTTACTATTCTTCATACAGTAACAGACACAGGGAAAACACAATGGGGGATCTGATTTACTATTTTAACCCCAGTCTAATAAACATTGGGGAAGGTGCATACATAGGGAGATGTTCAGATTTAATTCCATTACAGCTCAACAAACATTGGCTACAGTGTATACATTTAAAGGGGGTATTGGATTCACTGTTTTCACTCCTGTTTAAGAAACATTGGAGAAACAGTGAAGAAGAAGTGCATACATTAGCTAATTTCCTATTCTAATTCTATTCTATTCTAATCAAATTACAAACACTGGGGGAAGTGCATATGGTGTGGGGGTGGGCAGATTTTATTATTCTAACTCCAGTCTAACAAACCTTGCAGAAATGTCTTAGATGTTAGATAAATTTGACAAAACAACAAACTTATTAGAACGGCACACAATTTTTTTTATTTTAACAAATAAATAATGAATTAAATAAATGGTATCCCTTAAACACCACCCCCTACATAGCACACAAACATAACTGAAAAGGAACAAAATCTGTTTTGATTAAAACACAAGTTTATTTGATTATAATTTAACTATCTTTAAAATACAAATACCACCCACTTAATCCTCAACATACTCAATGTGCCAAAAAGTATAAAAAATTAATAAAAAATATAAAAAAAGAAAGTAAGAAATTAACATTTTGAACACGTGATTTTCTGACGCTTGATGTTGAGCAACTGGAGGTATGACGCAACCTCTCGGCCTTGAAATGGCAGACTATTCCCTGCCAAATCTTGGCTCCTGGTGAACATACTTCTCCATTTTGAAAATCACAATATCAGTGACAGTTGATCATGCTATCTCCACTTCTAGTTATATATTGTTGTTATCAACTACAGCTAGTAGGAGTCATCCATCAGGCAGACTTGCAAAATCAGCACACATGTGTGACAATGAAATGGGCGACACTACTTCAGATATGATCGAGGCATGATTGTTTGGTGGTTCTTTGTTCTGATAGGCAAAACAGCTTGTAAAACCCACTTCACATGCATGTCAAAAATATCTAATATATACTTCCAAAATAATAATACACTGCCAAACCCCAATACACAACACTATCCATAAAAATACCCAACATTGAGATTTTTGAAAACACATATACATTTCTATAAGCTAACATTATTTGAAGATATAATTAAAATATGTAAAAACAAGAGAGCACATTAATATGTGTATTCAATTATATTATATATCTAAATATATTTTATTTGAGTATCAGCCGCCCAATCCCCCGTAAACCCTAAAACTCAAAATTAGGATTAAAAGAATTATCAAGGTATTACATTTATAAGCAAAAAGTCATGAAACCTATAACTGAATAAAATGTATTACACATATAATTATATAATTAAAATGAATTGATTAGCATGAATTAATATATAATAAAAAAAAAAACTCACTCAAACCCCAACTAAACCCCAATAATCAATTTAAATTAATTTAAAAAATACTCATTGAATTCACAGAAAAACCCAACAACCCAAAAAATAAATCAATTACGTTCCTATTATTGAAAAATCATTACAAATCACAATTGCAGTCACATAAATTATAATTTAAAGAACAATAACAACAGAACATAATAACAATTATATTATGGTATACTATATTTTAGAGTATGAAAATATTGTAAAACAGTAGGAAAAACTATACTTAACTTCAATATTTTTATCCACAATATTTTTATAGTGATGATATGTTTGAGTCTATATTTTGGGAAAACACCTACTTTGCAGATCAGGTTCTCTGAAATGGCTGCCAGATGACACAGGAGGCATTACAAACTCCCTCAATAAATAACTGTGACTGTTCTTACTCTTATTTTTCCCCTTTTTGTGGATTTTCCTGTTACACCTGGTCCTGCTAAACTCTGTGTTCGAGGTTGTCTAGTGCTTGGATTTCCTCTGTGAAGCTCCTGTTCAATTTCGTCACTCATTGACTGGTGGTTTTTTAGGTTGAAGTCTACCAGACAGCATAGCTGTCTTGTTCTTTTACGACTTCTTGTGGCCACCCATTGCTGACCATTGGCTTTGTAACTCACATTTTCTGGCATTCTATTAGTAGGCTTTATTTGTTTTAGGCTGTACAGCTTGAGTTTGTCCCTCCCATTGCCCAAACCTTGAATACGGTGTTCGTCCCCAAACTAGCTTTCTGTAAACAGGCCTTTAAATCTTGTTCTTATCATGCCACATTCACTGTGTATTCAAAGACAGAGGTCAAATGTCAGCCTTTGTCTTCTGATGGAGCTTGATGTTAACATTTCTCTCTCTGACTTGAAAGTGAGAGAATTTAAGTGACAATCTTGCCAAGCACCATGTGAGAGTAGAGGGTGTAGGTTTTTTTTCTAGCACACAGAAAAAGTGAACTATGCTGAAGTATAGGAAAATATATCATAATTAATGTAAATGAAACACACATTTTTGTAATTCTGGAGTGCGATGAAAACAAATATTTGAATACGATCAAAACACATCAATAAACTAGGTGATGACATTTGCACACATTATCATTTGTGTGTAGTAAAACCGTATTTCAGTGAAAATGTAAGTGGTCATTTCAGTCGAAAATGTGTGTTCTGTAATGGCAGTGCACTGCTACACCGTGCATACTACATACTACGCCACTTCACTCTATGCACTTCCACTGTATGCAATGCCAATCCTCTCTACCCCACTCCACTCTAATCTACTCCACTTTGCTACAATCTACTCCACCCCACTCTATCCCACTCCACTCCAATCTACCCCACTCTAGTCCAATCTACTCCAATGCACTACCCCCACTCCACTTTACTCCAACCTACCTCTATCCACTCCACTCTACCCCACCCCACTCCAATCTACTGAAGTCCAATGTACCCCATTCCATTCCAATTTACCCTACCGGACTCCAACCTCCTCTGCAATCTAGCCAACCTCTCTTCACTCTTATCTACTGACTCCTCTCCAATCTACTCCACTCCATCATAATCGTCTCCGTTCCCCTCTACAACAATCTATCCCACTCCACTTTAATCTGCCAAAGTCCGATCCACCCAATCTACTCCTCTTCACCACAATCTACCCTATTCCAATTTACAACAATCTACCTCATTCCACTCCAATCTCCCACACTCCACTCCACCAATTCTACCACAGTCCACTCTTCCCAAATCTACCCCACTCCACTTCTCTCCAATTCATACCACTCAAATCTACCACATTCCACTCAAATCTACCCCAACCTAACCCAGTCCATCCCACTTCAATCTACCCTACCCCACCAGACCCCCATCTACTTTACTTCAATCTACCTCTCTCCACTTTACTCCACCCCAATCTACCAGACTCTAATCTATTCCTATCTACTCTACTCCAATCTACCCCACTCTAACCCATGCCACCCCATTCCACTCCAATCTCCACCACGCTACTACACCCCTCCCCAATCTACCCCACTCCACTCCAATCTACCCCATTCCAATCAAACTACCCATCCCACTCCAAACTACCCCATTCTGATCATCCCACTCCAATTTACCCCACTCCAGTCTATCCCACTCCATTGCAGTCTACCCTGCTCTAATCCACCCAGTCTATACCACTCCAATGTAATTACCCCACTTCACTCCACTCCAATATACCCCATTTCACTCTTTGCGAATCAATCTCACTCCACACCCATCTCAACTCCTCTTCAATCTACCCCACTGCAATCCACCCAGTCTACCCCACTCCACTCTACCACAATCTGCCACAATCTACCACACTCCATTCCACTCAATCTACCCCACTCTGCCTCTTTTTAAAATTACTAAATGCCGTTCAAATCTACCCCACTCCAGCCCAATCTAACCCACTCCACCCCAATCCACCAAACTACCCTACTCCAATCTACCCCATCCCCACCTACTCCACTCTACCCTATTATACCCAATATAGCCCACTCCAATCATTCCTACTTCATGCCACTCCAATCTCCCCACCTCATCCCAATCTACAACACACCACTCTATCTAAGTCCACTCCAACCTACCCCACTCCTCTCCAATTAACCCTACTCCAAACTTCCCCGTTCCCATCCATCCCCTTCAATCTGCCCCACTGGACTTCAATTTACCCTACTGTAATCCACCTAATCTACACTACCCCTGTCCACTCAACTTCACTCCAATATACCCTCACTCCACTGCAATCTACCTCACTCCACTCCAGTCTACCCCACTCCACTCCAATTCACTGCACTCCACTCTTTCCCAATTTACCCTATCCCAAGCTACACCAGTATATCCCACTCCACTCTACCCCAATCTACCTCACTCCACTCCAATTTACCCCACTCCACCCCAATCTTCACCAATTCAATCTACCCCAATCAAATCTACCCCACTTGACCCAAAACTACCCTACTCTACCCCACTCTACACCACTCCAATTTACCCCACCCATCACAATCTACACCACTCCAATCTACCCCACTCCCTCAATCTATCCTACTCCACTACAATCTACCCCCACTCCATTCCAATCCACCCTAATATTTTGTTTAATCAGCTTTATTATGCAATATCTGAAATTCCAACATTAGTCAATCATCACAAAAAGCAATAAAAGTATAAAGCTAATAAGTAATATATAAAATAAAAGCTGTTTACAATTTTATGTTATAAAGGACGAGAATTTGTATAAATTTGTCTATATTTGAAGATCAGGTAGGTAGACACAATAATATATAAGTATAATGAGAAAAACTAGAATCATGTTTCCGAGAAAAGAAACAGAGAAAAAATAAATTAAGGTGGTTTAGAATTCTCTGACCTGATGGATTGATTACATTGTTTAGCCTTATTATTAAGAAAATTCATTAATGCTGACTAATATAAATTTCTATTCACCAGAGGCCTACAAACAGAAGCAAATAATATCTAAGCGATGACAATGGCAAACATTATTCCACCAAGCTGTAAACTATATGTTAGAGGAGGATTAACAGTTAATTGTAATTTGTTGAAAAAGCTAAGGCCAACATAAGATCAACTAATCCTTTTTCATGAGTGTGTAATTCAATTTGATCTGATAGGCTGCCTAAAAAAAGTGAGATAATCGACATAGGACATTTTATTTAAAAAATCGTTGAAAGTTGGGCCCATACTTTCTGCCAAAAAACAGTAGTAGGGAGGCATAAAAAAAGAATATGGAGCAAATCCCCTTTCGAGCAATGACATGACCAACAAGTAGAGCTAGACGTGATACCGAATTCAGCCAAGGATATTTATATAATCTATGATAAAGAAAAAATATAGATTGAGTGGTAGAGGCCAATCTTGAAATTTTAAAGATTCTGGACCATATTTTGTTCCAGAAAACAAACGGTCCAATTACATCCCAAATCCGGTCCCCAAGTAAGTTCTACTTTGGCTTTAGGCCAAGAGGGATCAGATGACCAAAAATGTTTGGATATAAGAGAGGCTTTAGGATTGATAGAAAACAAATGTGAAAGTGAATCTGGGAGAGAGAGGGAATGAGGTATGGAGTCTGATGGGAGGGAACAGAAAATATCCAAAACAGTCCCCATAAGGATTGAAAATTTGTGCCAAAATGATCAAGGACAGTTAAAAATCACTTGAAATTGAGAAAAGGAATGAGGATTGAGGTCATCAAAATGATCTTGAACTCAGATCATCACCCTAGTTCTCCAAAATTTCCAGTAGAAGGGCCTATTATTTGTAGTTATAAGCTTGTTATACCAAAGCCAGGATTGTAAAAAAGTGGCTTTGGAGGAGATTTTTATCTGGTAATAGGGACTCAATAAACAGCAGGTATGCTTAAAGAGCGTTGATGATGTTATGTTGTTTTTTTGAAGAAAACGTAAAAATGTCCTTACTAGAGAAAGGTGCAAGCAATGCTCATTCAATGTCAAGCCACAAAGGAGTAAAAAGAAAGGAGCAGAAGAAACTCATTTGATAGCCTGTTTCAGACAAAAAGCTTTATGAGAAGTCTGGAAATCTGGGAAATTTACACATCCATTATCCTTAGCTTTTTAAGAAGAGAGAGATAATTTTTTTTTATCCCAAAGGAATTTGGAAGGAAGTGAGTAAATTTTTTTAAAGTAATATCTGGTATATGAACTGGGGTCATATTTAAAATGTATAAAATAATTGGTATAGTCATCATTTTTATGAATTTCATACAACCCCACCATGATTAAAAAAGAGGATTCCAGAGGATAGTAATTTATCAATTCTATTCAAACATTCCTTCATATTTATCTTAACTGACTCTAAAATGGAATTAGTAAACCAAATGCCCAAGTATTTGATTTGAATTATTCCAATGAAACCCAGTGGAGTCCAAGGAATGCTTAGTACAAAATTTGGTAAGGGGCAGAATTTCTGTTTTCTCTGAATTAATTTTATAACCAGAGACAGTTGAAAAGTTTGAAAGTTCCTCAAGTGAACCAGGTATAGAGATATCAGGATTACAAAGAAAGAGAACAATATAATCTGCATAGGCGGAGAGTTTTAAATGTTTCTCTCCATATTGAAAGACTGCTATAAGAGTATTGTCACAGATACAAGAATAGAAAGGTTCAAGGGCTAAAACAAATAAAAGAGGAGATAAGGGGCATCCTTGATGAACCCCTCGCATGCAAGGAAAAATAGTGGGATACACAACCGTTTATTAATACTGCAGCTTCAGGATCTGTGTAAAGCAAAGAAATAAGAGAGATAATTTTGGGTCCAAAACCATACTATTTCAATATTTTAAGTAAAAAAGACCAACTTACTCTGTCAAAGGCTTTTTTAGCATCTGTAGAAATAGCTGCAAGAGGATAGGAAAGAGAAGGAACTTTATTTAATACATAAAAATATAAATGAGAGTTATCAGAGGTTAGTCTGCCTTCAACACAACCACACTGTTCTTTTCCTACTAATTTGGGCATAAAGGACTAAAATTCTACAGTAAATCTATCTAGGCCAGGAGTCTTCCCTTTTTTCAGTGTGTTAAGAGCTTTGAGTAACTCTGTAATCGATAAATCAGATCCAAGAGGATCAAAATTCAATAAGAACTGGGGAGGAGGTGAAACCATTTTAAGATAAGAGTCGATAGAAGTAGAATGAATTGGATGTTCCGGAGTATATGACTTTTTGTAAAATGTTGTGAATTCAGCTGAAATGTCCCAATCTATAAATAAAAGTCTCCCATCTGATGAATGAATGGAATCAATAAAAGAGCGTTCTTTATGAGATTTCAAATAATTGGCTAAAAGTTTTCCTGATTTGTTACAACCACCATAATAACGGGCACTACTACGTAATAATATGTAGGACGCTTGATTAGTTGATTTTTTATTAAAAGCTCATTTGGCCTGAACTAGTTCATGCAAAGAAGAATCTAAAGCTGAGGAATAAAATTTATATTCTAAACATTTGAGGTTAGATAATAAGAGTTTCTAGTGATGAGCAAAAAACATATATCTTTTTAGAAACAAAATCTATAATAAAACCATGAGCTGAGGCTTTAAAGGAATCCCATACCAATTGGGGAGTTGTGTCAGAAGTAATATTGAATAAAAATAATTCATTAGTGAAAGAGAGAAAGGAGAAGGAAAAATTTGGATCTAACAAAAGCGCATTATTCGATCTCCACCTGGCTGATTTGGTATGTGATCAAACCAGATCTAAATTAGCAACGACTGGGGCATGGTCAGATATGACTATAGGTTCAATACAGGCAGAGATAAGGTTCTGCGTTAGCGATTTACCAGGTGAGAAAGGGAGCCATGTGGGAGGGAATGAAAGGAATACTCTTGAGCAGTGAGATTACATAATCTCCATGCATCAACTAAAGAACTCTGGGAAGTGATGGAGTGAAATTGCTTATGAGATTTATATGAAAGAAAATGAAATTGAGACTTCAGGTCAATAAAAGGGTCCATAATGTGATTACAATCACCACCAAAAATAAAAAATAGAATTTTATACTGCAAAAATTTCTTAGTAACAGTAGGCCAAAACAAAAAATCCGGCTGAGTCAGACCATGTACATTAAGAACAGTTAACAGACTATCCTTAATAAGAAACTTTACAATCAGCCATCTACCTTCAGAATCATTTTCTTGAGCCACTACAATGCAATTTAACCTTTTGTGACAAAAGTAGGAGAGACAAAGACTGATCCCACCCAATTATGTTTCAGTTTTAATGCATAATTTTCTGTAAGGTGAGTTTCTTGTAGAAGTACCAAATCTGGGTTATGAGAGCCAAGATGAGATAATGTTCTCTGCCTTTTCACATGATTAACAAAACCTTTCACATTCCAAGATCTCACCCTAAATATAACCAACAAGAAATAACTATAAAGCTACACAATCCTTAACAATGCATGACTTGTAAATGAAGACAAAAAGACTTTCAGGTATCAGGAAAAGAAAAAAGGGAGAGAAAAACACAGGAAATAGGGAAAAAAAGAAAAAGGAATGAAAAAAGGGTAAAGAATCAAGTGCAGAGAAAGATTACAGTACATGTAAGATGACGACTGATCGACGTACCTTAAAAAAAACTTGAAGAAAATAGGTTGTGGCACCCCACAGGAGACAGCACAAGCAACACGAAGAAGCGGGCCACACCGGAACTTCACATGAGAACAAACGGGAAATGGATATATAGATGACTATGATGATTCTGTAAAGAGATTAAAGAAATATGGACTAAACCAACAATAAAAATAGTATATATTAATTAATGGCATATGAATCAAGAACAAAAACATTTGGAGTCAATACTTAATTGATCCTGAAGAGAAGGAGCCAGCAATGTCCATCAAATCCTTTGAATGAGAATGAATACATTTTCTGAGGTAGCAGTAGCTGTAGACACATCTTAGGTCAAGAATAGTTTTGCAGCAGATCATGTAAGATGTGTTTTTTGTTTTGGCTGCATTCATAACTTGTAAGAGATCCGTAAACTTCAGAAACAAAATAATTACACCTCAGGGTTTTGTTGGCACAGAAATAGAAGTAAGCTGGGGTCCCAGTCAATGGGCTCGTTGAATACTTAAGGTAGAAGACAAAGTTAAATCCAACAGCTTTGGTAGAAATGTAGTGAAGAAAGCAACTGGATCTCTACCCTCAATACCCTCCGGAAGACCATATAAGCCCAGGTTATTATGTCTATTACTGTTTTCAAGATCTTCAGGTTGTTTCTTTAGCACTGAAACATCCTTCTCCAAAGAAGCAATGTTAGAAGCGGACTCCTTTGTGATGCTGACATGGTGTTCAACCAAGCTTGTTCTAGATTCCATAGAAGACCATTTATCATCAAGATTTTGAATGCGAGCATTGGTTTCTTCAATGAATGGTCTCTAATTAACTCTTATACATATCAAGAGAAATAGGAGATGTAGACTTCGGAGGGGAAGGAGGATCGTGCTTATGCCTTTTATTTGCTGAAGATGATCATGACGATTTCGGGGGTAGAAGCGTAGATGCCGCTGGACGAGGGGAACTAGATTGAGCCATGTCAACAGGAGACAATGAAGCATCCATCAAAGGAAATGTGAAAGACTGATCCGAGGCCAAGGTAGTATTTGAAGAATGTTTAATAGACTGCAAAAGTTTCCTACTCTTTCCCATACAAGCCAAATTTGAAGAAAAGTCTGAAGAAAATGATGCAAAAGACGAGCCAGCAAAATCCCAGACTTAGTACTGAGAAAAAGTGACTGAAGTTCAACTAAAATAGTAATTCCTCAAACCCTTCACAGAGTATCTCCAATAAGAAACTGAGAATAAAGTATCCAGTGTTCAAATATCCATTATAATTTTTTTTAAATGGAAGGAATATAAAAATAGATGACAAACATGAGCAAAATGACCTTTCATTGCATAACAAGGCCTGAAAGAACAGCGTGCTGAGGAAAAGAAAATGGCGGTTGTATTCATTTTAGTCAGCAAAACTGCATTTTGAAAGTATTCAGGCCCTCATTACAACATTGGCGGGATTGACCGCCTACCGCCACGGCGACGGCCACCATCATACTGCTGCCGTGGCTATGAGCCATCTACGTGTATCATGACCGCCAACGGTATTCCGCCAGAATGTTGGCGGAACACCACCGACGGTCATGGCGGCGGATGGCGGTAAGGCGGCGATGCTGAAAGCAGCACCGCCACACCAGTAAAACACTGCCGACTGTATCATGAGCAATAAGACGGCTCGGCGGTGTTTTACTGGCAGACGCTGCTGCTGACAACAGCGCCGCGGATCGTCTCCAGCCAGAGGACCCCCTGTAAGCAGTTAAGTCGGGTTCTCTGACCGGAGAACAGGGTGTGGACTTGTTGTGTGTATGTGGGGATGGTGTATGTTTTGGTATGAGTGCATGCAGGTGTGTGTCGCGTAGGATGCATGCGTGAATGAGTGATCGTGAGTGTTGTGTGTCGTGAATGCATGTGTGTGACAAGGTATGTTGGTGTGTGTTGCGGTGTGTGGGTAAGTATGTGTGCATGCGTGGGTGGTGGTGGGTATGCATGTGTGGGTGTGTATATGGGTGCGCGTGTGGGTATGTATATGTGCGGGGAGGCAGGAGAAGGAGGGGGAGGGTGGGGAGGACTCTAGGGAGGGGGAGGCAGGCGGGGGGACCCTATCAGTGCCATGGTTTTCGTGGCAGTAAGTTTGGCATGAAAACCATGGTGGTAGACTGGGTCGTAATCCCGAGAGTGGGATTGTGACGGCCGCCGGGCTGGAGACCGAAGTCTCAAGCCCAGCCGCCATTAACACCCAGGCGGTCGGTGTGTTAAAGTGGTGGTCTTGAATGGCGGTAACCACCATGGTCAAAATCCCATTTTTTTTACCGCCGCTTTAACACCGACCGCCAGGGTTGTAATGAGGTCCTCAGTACATTAAAAGGGTTTGGAAACACAAATAACCATTACTGGCATCCTCCTCTACAAAATTGATGATAAATCACGATCCAATATTTAAATGTGAGCCGAGAAAAAGCTGCTGAAACTCTGGTGTGGCACAGAGCTATGCGGTCAGGCGGCAAGCTAAGGTGGTGTCCTAGCCACGCCCCCTAATCCACCCTAATATAATCCACCTATCTACCTCACTCCACTCCAATCTGTCCCACTCCACTGCAATCTAAACCAAGCAACCCCACTCCACCCAAATCTACCCCACTGCACCCTAAACTACCCCAATTCAATCTATCACCATCCAATCTACCTCACCAATCTATCCATTTCCCCCACTCCAAGCTACCCCACTCCAATCTACCCAATTCCACTTCTGTCCAAATTAGGCCTATCTACTTAATCCACATCCAATCAATTCTACCCCACTCTACCGCCACTTCACTTTACCCCAATTTACCCCACTCCACTCTACCCCAATCTACCCCATTTTACTCTACCCCAATCTACCCCACCCCACTCCACACCAGTAACTTTTAGCCATGGCGAGGATGCATTAGAGAGCCAGCTGCACGATGGTCACCGCTTAGTGAGGCTCCCCCATACAGGACACATAACTTGACATGTATCCTGCTCTATGAGGACCATCTGACTTACTTTGCCTCCTGCTGTTGTCCCCACTGGCTAGGGGATAGCATTGAGCCCTCTTGGTGGATCCCAGGATCCAGAGGGCCCAGATTCAAGCACCACTTCGCGTGAGGTCTACTTGGGTGCCTGTGGCTGGGCTGCAGGCACTTCTGGATGCCATGCCTGTCTGACACCTCGCAGCAGGCAGACTAGCAGCGAGCAGCACTACTACTGGTGGGGCAGTGTGGCACCTGGCCTCCCATGTGAGTGTGTCGGCAGGCCCTGTGTGGACGATCCACAAGTGAGGCGGGCCATGGGGGTCTTCCCTGGTATGACTGGGTGTGGTTGGGTTGATGATGCCAGCTGGCCCTTTCCCTCCTTCTGCTGAGCTTCATGGCTATGGTGCTGGGCCCACCCATTCATCTCTCATGTGTGCCTTTGGCCTGCCTCTGCCCCCCAAGAGGACATCTTGGGTGTGGAGCAGCTTAGTGCCTCAAATGGACTCTTGTACTTTGGGCCTGTGGCCCTCCAGCATTAAGGATAATGGATGACCCCCTTTCCCTGAGCTGAGTCAGGTGACTCCTTTGGGCCTACTTGGGATGCATTCATGGGAGGATTCGGGTTCGGTCTGTTTGTGCCCCTTGGCTGATTACACCTGAGGAGTGGTGGGACCTGGTACATCATGCAACTCACCCCCATGGAGTTGGTGACCTTTGGCAATGCGCACCTTGAACCCCCTAAACCACACCATGGGAAATATGACAACAAGCAAATTAAACTAATTTTTGAGTCACGCCTTGTCACACGCACTGCAGACTTGTGTTCTGAGGCCCATAGACTACATAACAAGCTTGTGAAAAGGCCAGGGATGTGCAAGACATGCACTCAATGTTCTTAGAGCTCAAGCACAGCCTAAATGCCATTGACTCGAAGACTGATCTCCTCACTGACAGATTTGATCAATTTAAAGAAAACTTAGATAGAGCGAGGAGGGTATTGACCAGCTTGAATGCAACTCACCGGATGCTGAAGATAGACAATCTACTACTGGTGAACAGCTACTCCAGATGGAAAAAGTGTTTGAGGTTATTAAAAGAAAAAAGAGGACCTTGAAGCACATTCTAGGCATCCCTGAATCAACAGCGATGGATCGGATGGAGGCCTGAAAAGAAAATATGTTGCAGTCCCTCTTTGGAGATTATCTCTCCCCCATGTTTATAGTAGAGAGGGTGCATTGATCCTTGGGCCTGTGTCAGCCTCCTGGGGCTCCAGCATGCATGATAATTGCTCAACTCTTGTATAATAAAAACAGGGAGTGTGTACTGTGCCTCGCCAGGGAGTGTCAACCCCTCCAGTACCAGGCTTCCCAGACTATGGGTTGGCTGTGCAGGCTGCCAGTTGTGAGTTCCTCCAGATGAAACTATCACTACAAAAGGTTAGTGCCACGAATTCCTCTATCTAGCTAAGCTACGTGTTCTGCCTTGCGGGAAACATATCATTTTAGGGACCCACTATCGGAACCAAGTTCATTAAAAGTATCAATATTCTGACTGTCAAGCCTCTTCCCTCTTCAGGGAATCCAGCTGTGATTGTCTCAATGATAATGATTAATCACCAGATAACATTTATGTGATTTATGTTATCCACCATGGGCATAGGATGGAGTGGACTTCTGGATGGGAGCAGCGTAAGACTCACCTACTGAAGACCCTGCTGGCTGAGCTCGGCTTGACTGCTTGGTTGTGACAATTCACCTGGTAGGCCATGGGGACAACCACCAAGCTATCCTGCCACATCTTCCTCTCTACTGTTCCTGCCCACTCAGTCATTTTATGGTTGGGGTGTACGCTGGGTCCTTTTGCTGTCCCTTGGGGATGTTTCCCTTCACAGTTTTGATGTGTGGTTCTACCTTACTGTGCAGGAAAATGATGGGGGAATTTGGCTTGATTGGGGAGGGGGGCTGAAATGAGCGGGAGGCTGTGTTTGTCAGCATTGTCCACTGTTTTGTGTTTTGTCTCAATTTCCATTTTCCTTACTAGTCAGGTGTTCACCACCACTGATGCATTTGATCCACATATGCTGTGCGGCATATATTACTATCTGCCTCCCTAAGTACTGATGCATCCCATTAAATGCATGGTCTGGAATGTGTGGAGGTTGAATGATTGTTGTAAGACCATATTGATGTCTGTTTACTGCAGAAGGTACATTTAACTGAGTCAATCCGGGCGAGCCTGCAAGCCTGCTGGATCAGCAAGCCATATGTCTCACACCACTCCAGCTATGTACATATATTAGCTGTGCTTATCTGAAGGGGTTTACCATGGCATACGCCCTATGTGATATGTGATTCACAGAGCACATTTGTCATCCTGTCAGGAACATTGAAGGGACACCCTCTGAAACTCACATCGGTTTATGGCCTGAATGTCTCTGACCCTACTTTGTTTTGCTGAAGTCTCCTGGCTTGCCAGTATGCTGGGCTCAGGGACAGTGCTGTGGGGAGGGTGGGATTTCAATGTGGTGCTAGACACATGTGAGGACAGGTGTATTAATTCTCAGCACCTGCATTGGGGGGCAATGGCTCAGCAGTCTACTCTCATTGATAAGTATGATCTCACTGACATCTGGCACACGTGCCATGCCTCTAGTCCAGAGGGCACATGTATAGGACCGACTCACAACACCTGCTCTAGAATCAACTATTGGCTAGTCACTAAAGATGTGGGCATCTGGACTACAAAAGTTACCCATCTCCCAAGGACATTGTCTGATCACGCCCTGTCTTGGAGTTTGCTCCCACCCCATCGCTCCTGCCCCCGATGGGGTGGGAGCCTTTTCTTGGAGGCTTCCCCCTAAAAAACTTCAGGATCAGATCTTCAGGGCTGAAATTTTGACCGCCATCATTGAGAACTTTGAGTAGAATATGCAGTCTGTAGAGTTCCCATCTACATTCTGCTAAACAGGCTGGGGTACTTAAAACACTACACAGAGAGTAGTATGCTTGGAAGCAGACATCAGGGCTTTGGAGCTCCAATTTTTCACCATTAACAGCGAGACCACCCTTGTATCCATCTGGAGCAAGATCTTAGATTACAATGCAGCAGCACTGTGAGAGATGCATTACATTAGGAGGGAAGCGCGCTCTTGCGATATGGCGAGGGCAATAGGGTGGGTAAAAGGCTGGATGGCCGGCTACGAAAAACATGGGTGAGTGATCTCATAGAGCTAGTGGATGACCAACAGACCGCCTATGTAGGTGTTGCAGCTATACAGTGTTTTATGACCAACTTTTACTCTGGTTTATAAACCTCACCTCTGCTGCCTGCCCTGTCTGATTTGACCTCCTATTCTGTGCAACTACTATGATTAGATGATGGGCACCACCAATTCCTAGATGAACCCTTCACAGTGAAAAATGTCAAACAGATCATTAATGGTTTGCCTGAAGATAAGGTGCTGGGTCTAGATGGCCTGACAGCAGCTTTCTATAAAGAATATGCTCCTCTCCTTGCCCCCCCCCCCTCCTGACTCTGTACAAGGAATCCTTATTGCACGGCTTCCTCCTGCCCTCTCTCTGGGAGGAACTTATTGTTACCATCTTGAAACCTGACAAAGATCCCCAGTGCTGATACTTCTACACACCACTTTCATTCTTTAGCTTAGAAAACAAAATTCTGGTGAAAATGATTGCTTCCTGGCTTAACCCCCTGTTACTGCACATTGTTCGTCCAGATAAATTCGCTTTTGTACCTGGCCATTCGACATGGCACAATTTGTGAAACCTATTTGCCCTTCTACACTCAGTTAACCTTCAACCTGGTTGACAGTGGTACTGCAAGATTCCACAAAGGTGTTTGATTTGCTTGATTGGCCCAATCTTTTCCACCTCCTGGCCCGAGTCAGAATGGAGGATGTCTTTTTTACTGCTGATTAAATTGCTCTATGTTTGGCCTGTAGCTTGACTGCACATTAATGGGGTGATTACTCCCTCCCTCGCAATCACGCAGGGCCGGGGCAGGGCTGACCACTGTGCTGTTTCAATGCAGCCTTTAGCTGATCAGCTGTGGCAACACCCTGTGCACCATGGGTTTGTGTACACCCCTAGGATAATATTGGTCTCTATGTATGCAGATCACATTGCCTTGTATGTTTGGGACCCCCAGTCCAACCCTTGATGTGGGTGGTTGACCTGGTTAAATACCTGGGCGTTTGGCTGAGGTGAAATCTGGCCAGTTGTGGACAGTTGACGACTATGCTCAAGGGTCAAGTGTCTGCATGGGTGAGACTGCTGCCGTACCTTATTGGGATGATTGCATTGGCCAAAATGGTGATTCCCCCCGAATTTCTTTATCTCCTTCTTAATCTCCCAATCTCTCTGATGGGTTACTTTCACAAATGCCTCTGATCTCATCTACTTATATACCTCGGTTGGCATGGGAGTTGCTTGCTCTCCCCTTTGAGCAGGGCAGGCTCTGCTCCCCAGATATGGATCTCAATTTTTCTTGCGCTCAGGCACACTTTTCTCATCCAGCTGCATCTCACCCCACTCGGTACCAGCGGTGCCTGGCACCCGAACATGATCAGGTAGTCCCCAACCCTCTGTAAACTGCTTTGTACCCCTTCCCCAGGTGCCCCCACACTAGGATCGACACTGTGGCTTGTACAGTTGGTGTGTGGGACAGGTTGCATCAGCGGGCGAGATTGGATCATTTGTATGCCCCGCCAGTGCCCTTTCTGAGTCACTCCCTGCTCCCCATGACTACAGACGCAGGCACTCGCAGTCGCTTGCAGTGTCTGCAGCTGATGACATTAAGGGATGTTTATCACAAGGGGCCCTTCATTCCTCCAAAGTGAGCATCAGATGACTCTGTCTTCACACCACTGAATGTACTTACTTATCATTAACTTCAGGCAGATCAGTGCACAATAAATGATACTTTTCTGACAGCTCTTCTGACTTTCCCTATGCTGGAGCCCATGCTCACTAACTCCTCACCATACAGGCTCATTACTCGCCTTTACGCTATGGTACAGGATCACCATTTAATGTAGAAAGAATAAGAGACTGTCAGATGTCTTTGAATCCAAAGAAACTAGGAAATTCTAGTTACAGCTCAAAGCAAATAGTTGGTAAGTATATGTTTCAGTCAGAATATCTATGTGAGATTTAAACGTTAGAAAGGGGGTCAAGTCTATATCACATAGATTAAGTTATAGGAACAGGCACTGGGAAAGGATCAATTGAAGACCATGAGAAAAGCCCGGCCTGAAATGTTTGGGAAGAAGGGTTGGGTAATCAACAGAAAAATTGTTTATATCAGATATTTACTCACAAAATAAAGCAACCTTCAATCCATGTTAACAGCAAGTACACCTCACAAGCGGTGCACATTCCCAGCAGACGACACCCGTAGATAACATTGGGTGACAGCATACTTTTGGTTGGTGGATTTGGCCCTGTCACCAATGACAATACTTTTGCTCTCCATCCCTGGCTCTATCCCCAAATTATAGGTTCCCTTTGTTCCATTTGAAGACCTGCTCAGACTGTACCATACACCCGCACAGCTACAGGGAATGGGCCTGCTTGATGATCCACATTGTTTGCTCTGCACCCATTGCTATCTTCTTGAATTTGGCATGGGAGTGTCCCAGAGTATCGCCATCTATGTCTGAAGTTTTTGATACTATTCAGCTGATTAAGGACTACGGGCCTGCATGGACACCAATGATAACGCTGCCTGGGTATGTAAAGAATTCCCCTACTGAAGTACGTAAACTCATTGCTATCTTGCTGCTGTGGGCTAAGTTTAAGGAGGCCGCCTGGACCAATAAGATGCTGCCTATTGCTAGGAACAACTTGACACTTATTGGGAGCTGATGCTGTTAAGCTCTCACCCTAAAGACATTTAGACTCTGCTGAGGGCCTAACTGATGTCCCAGTGGGATACGGAAGGAACTGATGACCATCATAACTCCCAAGGCGCTACACTCTGACTTCCTTCAACTATGCTTTGATGGGATGTGGTATACACCCACTAGAGTCACCTCCTAGATGTTCATGGGAGAGATTTGGTGCAACTGTGAAAAGGTAATTGCTTGCACACTGCCGTGCTGCATATTGTGGGTTTAAATGCTGAGATATTTCCTTGTTTAGATGTGGTCAGTGCTGATTTGGGTGTCTAGTGGATTGATGTTTTCTTTTATGTTGTATTGAGTTAGGAGCTTATGTTGCTCGACTCTCTGTTTTCACTCAATTCTAATAACCAATAAAATAAAAACAGAAAATAATTCAAACTATTAGCCATACTGAACATCAGCAACACTTGTGTACAACTTGGCTAAAACATATTGCCAAAGTCAATAGCTCTCGCATAGGTGACATCTAGATCAAGCACTTCCACTGAGTGCCTTGTTGGGAACTGGTCACTACCTTTGCCCACTGGCATGCTGCTATACACAGTTAATCACTCCTGATAGGCAAGTATTGCTGCCCAACCTACAGTCTCAAAAGTCTGTTTGGGAACTGTAAGCTTGCTGTCTTCATAAAACTACTCTTTTATAACACATTTTGGTATATATAAAAGAGATTGTACTAGTACTAGTGACATTTTGCACTATTATTTCTGGATTGTGTAAATTGTGCTTGTGTACGTACACATTTTTCACCAATCTTTACACCAGCACTAGTATAATAATCGATATATGCACTGCTCAGTCTATAAAAGTGTCATTTTTAAGTCTTGAATAATAGAGTACACGTGCTCTCTTTTTTTAGATCCTTTATTACCTTATAGGAGGCTTAAGGCCGTCCATTGTTTACTATTGGTTGGTTTCATTGTCACTTTCATTTGTTTGCCTCTTATTTGTCAGTTTCCATAGGCTTTCTTCCTCTTTGTGTGTTTGTCCCTCCTCTGGACCATGGATGACTTACTGTGTCCTTCACCTGATTGCTTTTCGGCGGTACTTTTTTTTGTTAAGTTTTTGAGAGAGAACTTTTGTTTCTCAACTGTCTTCCTTGTGTACTTCTCCTTCCTCCATATTCCTCCCCGAGTCCTCCCCACTCACTCTTCCTCAGTTGTTCGTGTGCTGCCTCATCCTCCAAACCCTCGATTGTCTGTGTGCTTTCCTCAGCTCTCCTTCTTAAAAGAGTGTCATAGTGTTTATTTTTCATTAGTTTTGGCCAGGCTGCAGAAGCAGCTGTGCTACTGTACAGCATGGCTTCAAAATATTTCCAAAACATATAGTTCTCGCCTATAAAAGCTGTAATGCTTGCTATGCCAATGGAAGTTTCCTCCTATTGACCTTATTGAGGAGCCACCTTACTCTGCCACCTAAACTGGCACTAAGGCTGCCAGAGGGCCTCTTTCATCAGTCAACTGAAGGTCCATGAGTTGGGAATACTTTTGCATCTAGCGCTTAAAAAGAGGTCATTATTTCGACTCATTCCTGATGGTCTCAATTTGATAATGGATATTAGATATGGACAATGCCACTTTCTACGCCCATAAAAGGATAAGCATTTTTCATAAGTAGTATGAATCCGAGTACTCTATTGGATGTTGAGGGATTTTGCTTGTCTCGTGTGATAAATCAAAACTTTTGGGGAAATCAAATTATTTAATGTCACTCTCAATGGCAGTGAACCCATGAAAGAGAGTCTGAGAAAATAAATCATGACCAAACACTGGGCACATCCACAGTTTCAGTAGAAAATGTGCATAACATAATAATTCACTTGAATGTGCACTTAATTGCACTAAGATACTCCGTTATTATTGTCTGTTGCTCCAGATAATTCCCAGAACGTGAAGTAAAAAGTACAGTTCAATTGAATTATAAAGAGGCAGTTACTTTCGACCATGAATTCGATGCAAAACTAATAATTGCGTTTAATATTTGAATACCGGGTTCCAGGAAACAAACATCCCGTTAGGCGCTGCACTTAGTCATTTTTTATTAAGGATTTGTGCTTGAGTATGTTTTGCTTAACTAAATAATGGCGAATGTTACTCTTGAGTTTATAGTATTTCCTATCAATACCGAGAAATCGACTAATGCACTGAGTGTAAATGATTTACAAAAGTTAGTAATAAACAGCAACTTTACTGTGGTTAGAGACTCGTAAAGTGTAGGTAGATAAGGATCCATAATGCAGCTGAAATTCATAAATTGATTGTCAAATAGACTCATAGTAGGCGATGTAGGAATGAACTGCAAAGTCGAGTTTCTTTTGACTTGAGGTAGGTAGTAAAATCCTACTATTTCATTCAACAGAAGTTCTAGGAAAATGGTAAAGGAGCCCTGCGAATAGGGGTTCTCCTTCAGCAATGTCAATGTCATGATGTGTGCAAGGCCACACACAGGGCTCCTTTAGCGTGATGCAGCTGTGTCTCTGAAGACAGAAGCCATCAAAATGGTGCAGGGCTTGAATTGTAAGTTAAGGGTTTGACTGCCGTCTTCTACCTCCCACCAAGTAAGAGATTTAACAGTTCAGCGTGGAACTATTTCAATAATTTGAGTTCAGTACACTGGAGAGATGGACTAGCAACATACCAGCAACCTGAGTGCCTGCTCTTAGTTACAGCATTAACTGTCCTAGGGAATCAAAACCCCCTTTTGACGAGGCAGAAAATACTAAACAATGCTGAAAATGAGCACAACTGTCTGGCTAAATGTTAAGATGCCTTGAATTTGCTTCTTTATCATGTCACCTTCTTCACGGTAGTAGAGCATCTGTGTTCCCTCCGGAGTCTAGAACAGTTTCCTGACAGGCCTCTTTGAGAACCTCACGCAGAACATTCTTTAGAGGAATGTACACATTGAAGTTGCTCTTTAGAGGAATGTACACATTGAAGTTGCTGCCTTCGCTCCAAGTGCTCAAAGTTTTCGTCATTTCTGTGGTTCATGCCAACAGGTCTTATGGGTTGCTGCCTCTCACCTGTCCCTTTATCCAGTCTGAAAGTGCCCCGTACCAGGGCCCTCCCTCTCACCTGACAGACAACAGTGCTGTGCGAGAACCACGTATTGGAAGTTTCCTCCTATTGACCCTATTGAGGAGACACCTTCCTCTGCCACCTAATCTGGCACTAAGTCTACCAGAGGGCCTCTTTCATCAGTCAACTGAAGCTCCATAAAACGGTAATACATTTGCATCTAACGATTAAAAAGAGGTCATTGTTTTGAAGGAGCAGTGGCTGCATGGAGCGCTGCATAAGCGGCCCCACTCCCGAGGAGCAGCAATCTCTGGCTGTGCTTTAGCTCCATCTTACACATCTACACATGACTTGTTTTTTATGTTGTTTGACAGTTCTGTATAGTAGGCATTGCTCTTCCTTGACTCCTTGCTGGTACTTTCCTCAGAGCAGAAAGAGAAGAAGGGAGCCAAAAGTGGTTTATTAAAGTAGAGCTTTCATATATGAATCACTGATGGCAAGACTTTCCAGAGCTGCGATTACTCAGGGCAACCATGACATTAGCTGACAAAACTGGTTTCGAACCTTTTCGTGAGATCAGTCTTCCTTATTTTAATACTGAATCTTATCCACAGGAGAGAGCCCTGCGTTAGGGATGAGAGCCAACCATAGCTTTTCTTCTTGAGTGATAGAATGCACAGTCTGGTCTCTTTGGCTGTCAATTTCTGCAATCAGTTAAAAACCCTACTGAAACTGAATTCATGCCCCTCTCTAACGTCAGCCTCCACTTCAGCACTGAAGTGTGGCTCAACCACATAGTTAGCCACATCTCAGGACTCCTGCCCCCAAATACTTAGGCTTCTGAGTTGTTCTTCAAAATTCCCAGAGCTAAAACACTCAAAGCACCAAAAGCAAACCACCTGGGACCAGCAGATTTCCTTTAATAATGAAAACCAATGTAAGGTGTGCATCTTCCAAGCATATATACTTTCTCATATTTGACAGTGCCAAACGCATAGCTCCCCTATTAAGTGTGCATTCATTTACGTTTGTCTTTTTGGGAGTTTTTAGTTAACATTGTCACATTAAATGATGTGATTGCTCTACGTGTATTGTCGGTGATGTATCGATTTGTATATTGATTGTACTAATTGTGTGAGATGGTTCACAAATGGAGGTACTTATGATATATTTATACCCCAATTAAAAGCAGACACCCTTGCTAAACAGTCTAGAGGGCGAAAGCAATTACCTAAAATCGCTGGTGATCTCTGAGTGCTCTATTTATCAGAAGAATGTCTGCAATGTGCTTAGTTAACCACTTTGTTTACAAGAGGAGTAGGCCTGACAGCCAAAGAAAGCAAACCCGTAACAATCGACTGACAGGCTTCCTGCATGCACTGAGAAAAACCTCAGAGTCTGACATTTTTATTTCTTTCTTTGCCCTTTATTTGAAGGGAAGCAGAAAGACTTGTTACACAATATGTTGACACGTTCAGGTACAACCAATCCCTGTGTTTGTGTTTTGGTATACATTTGAACTTAACTAATATTCACTGCATTCTACAAGTGCTTCATGCATTGCTAACATGATGCAGCCTTTCTGGACATCAGCCGACCTTCTGGCTTCTTGTAAGGATGCAAGGGCCAAGACATAGGAACTGTGTCTCACTCCATTTGTTATTCACACACTAAAAAAAGAAAACATGGCGCTGTCCTACGCCATACTTTATCCAATCATGAATCTTTTCCATTCCAAACAGGTGACAGTGGGTATAATTTCAAAGTGTGATTTGTTGCACTTTAACACAGCTGAGACCAGTTTGTACATCAAGGTACACATCCATGTCATAGAAAGGGATTGCCGAACACATGTATGAGGTGGGTAGAGTGACTGTGGGCAGAGAACCTACTTCAGTTCTCCAAAGCATGGCCAGCAAAAGGCATGAAATCCACTGGCAAACCCCGCCCATGCCAGAGCGACAACAACAAACAATATAGTAAAATCATGCAACAAGTGTAACACTAGTGTCATGGAACTGCTGCCAAGTACAGTGCGAATGCATTTACAAAGCGGTGGACTCCTGGCACACATTTAGGTAATGATGGTCCAGGGACAAAAGTGCTTTTATGGGACATAAGAGAGGAATGAGGAATTCTTCGGGGTCTCCTCTCCTTTGCCACCGAATATTCTCTTCCACTAGCGCCCCTTTCTCCATAAATCAACCCACTGCAACCTCTGTAGATGTAGGGGGTAAAGGCCGAGACAATGTCTGAAGGACTTCTCTGGGAAACAGGTATTGACATTGCCTTACTTACCTATTGTAGTTCATGGTCCTCAATGCCAACATAGAAGCAGGGGCTAAAGGCCGATGCAGTGTCTAACGACTTCTTTGAGAAACAGATATTGACATTACATTACATACCTATTGCAGTTTACAGTTCTCACGGACAACATATGCTTCACAGTGCAGATGAAATCATCCCCAGCAGCTTGCATTCTAGAATGATGCAAAGTCAAGAGGTGTACACTGATGGAGACTGGGAGGAAAGGGGGTAACGATAGACTGACTACTACTTAAAACAAATACATGGCATGCTCCTGAAATGACTCAGCCCTGTCCCTACCTATCTCACTCCCATGTGGCCTGCCACAAAAATTCAGCAGTCCTATACACATGTCCATCATCAACACTTTTCCAAATTCCCAGACTTTACAAATATATGTGTGTGGGAGGGCATGGGTGAAATTCTCAGCCTTTACATGATTGTGTATTTGGGAGGCCTGGGTGTGTGAGCAGCCTCTGCCTGCTGAGTCTTCAAATCCTCTCTCTGTGGCATACATATACAGACGTTCCAGTCTGTCTGTGGCCTTTCCTTCACTGCCTGTCAATAATTTAGTGTACATTTTATGTTTTGCACTCAGAAAGCTAGCTAAGGGATATTGCATTTAATCTCTGCCTTCTCCAACACTTTAGCTTTCTACAGCGCTCCAAAACTCACATCTGTCCTCTTCCATGCTTCCCCACCATACATGCCTTGGAATTCCCCCCTCAAGAGAGGTGTTGTTGGTATCAGTCTTATTTCCACCTCGTACATTACACTCAGACTCTTTGCCCTCTGGAAGTGGTTTACCAGTTGGATTGTGGACATTCTTGTTTGACACCTAGCGCGAAGCCCACTGGATTCAGCATCTCTCATGCATTTAGGCATAGTGTTTCCAACAAAGGGCCTGATTTAGCAGATGGGATATCCATCACCGTTGCGACAGAGTAACCCATCCGCTGAAATCTAAATCAGGCCCAAAGTGATTCAGTTTGAATGAATCAGGTTTCGGTCTCAAATTTTGTGTTAGTTTGCCAAGATATTTAGAACTTTGAGAACAGTACCCCTTATGTCGCATGCCAAAGATCTCGAAGGTAGGCCTTTATTACTTTGGGGGACAAAGTTCTAGACTTTAGAATGTGTATAGTACATTTAATTTATTTAGTTACTGGGCTATCTCCTGTTAGGCCCTTTGTGGCTGCTGTAGTCTCACACATTCCAAAACATTCCAGCCTCGTATTAGGCAGAGAACATTATGGCTCTGCTCTAGGCTACAGTTTGTCATAGTTCTATTTCTAGGGACTCTGCAATCTCTTACGTTGGGGACACTTTATTTTTTACCGTCAACATAGAGAGTGACCCAAATTTGAAGCTTCTAACTCTCTGCACAGTACCAAGTAGTCTATCCCCTCTACAGGTGTCCTCCTTCCAGCCTCTTCAAAAACTCAATAACAGCCTCACTGACATATTAAACTCTGTAGTGACAAAATATGTCTAAATCATATCCCTACCCCATTCAGACACTCCCATCTATATCCAATCTACCACTGCCCCAGACATGTGAATATAAATACCCTCAAGTATAGGAAATGGAGTTACGCCTTCTACACTAAAACCATAACCCTCCACCACTGTCTAAATTGCATACTTCTAAATGCTAGATCCATACCCATTCCAAGATTTATAGTCTCATCTCCTCTCAGAACCTCAACAGCCTCTGTATCTCAGATTCCTGATGAGGTTTTTTTCATAATCTATCCCTGATCAGCTAGTCAATGAAGCTACAGTATTATTCATGTGGGCAGACAGCTACACATTGGTTTAGCAATCACACACAACGAAAAACTTAACTTTAAACTCCAATCTGTCACAAGCTATGACACATTTGAATGCTTTAAAATTATTTTTATGTTGTGTCCAACCAACACTGTCCATCCCTATACCATTAATCCCCCCCCCAAAGCTCAAAGCAAATATTGCTGTCCACTTAACAGATGATATGAAGTCTGGACTCATGTTGTTCTTAAAAAACATCTTTTCAAATGACTTCAACATCAATTAGGACAACCCCAAGCCCACACATCGTCTGTAAACTTAGATCAGATTTTACTGTATTAAAACTATTGTTGTATAGCTATTTTAGTCATATTTTATACATGTTCTTTTAGCAAACTAGGCCTGCCATTGTGCACTTTAGCCCAGTTACATTTTAGTTATTATTGCTTTGTTTTTCTGGCATTAGCCACATTTGCGGTGTTGTATTATTTTCTAATTGGTCTTTCACCTAGGAAGGCATCACGTTCTTAGTACTGCATTCATTTCACTTTGTGCTTTCCTCAAGGCTGCAGTCAGATAGGATTGCCGGCAAAAGTGGTATGTTGTGTCTCCAACATTCACAGCAATATACACATCCTTACGTGGGGACAATTTTCCTAGGACATCCATTGTTTCATTATAAAAACAATTCTCTGTCCCATACACGTTAGAGGGAGATTCTAGACAGATGACTACGACTGTATGCTGTTTGCCAATCGTCCTCGCTACAGCTGCTTGCTTAGCTTCGAATCCCTGGCCTCCCTGGGGACAGTGTCCTTTTAGACAACAGGCTTCCCTGCTCAGGTATGGGGAATGATGACTTCCCAGGGGAGAACCCTGAAGGGCTGATTAGGGCTTATCATGCTGTGCTCTAACATAGCTTAGGTAGGAAAGATATATATCACTCTTAGTGACAGTACGGTGGGACTGATTTTGTGTTTCACTTTCTTTGTCACAATTTTGCTTCTATTGTGTTTTATCATCCTAGTTATTGCAATACATGCCATTTTCTATAAGATGCAGTTACTTCAATAAACTCTTATTGAAATATATCCTGCCTCTGTTTGCCTTTGCCTATGTGAGACTAATGTAACCGAGAGAAAGGGGTGAGATCTGATCTCCCACGATTCCCCTGAGGAGTCATTCTTGTCATGCGCCTGGTTGCCACAATCATCCCTGCACTGGTCCAGAGATGAGGAGCTGCTAGTTACCCGGCAAACCCGGATTAGGCCGACAGGTGTCACATGGAGTGGGATTGTACTCAGTACCCTACAATTCAGGCGATTCTGCTGCCCAAATCCAGTAGCCTGATTAGTATAATCAGAACCTACCCAACACTATCAATGCCCAAAACACCCCGAGGGATATGGATTAATACACTAATACAGTCACTGTACTTTGTGAATAAAAGCTTTGTCTCAAAGGCCCTGTAGACAGAATACTAAAAGTTCATTTTGAGAAAATATCACATTGCTTGCTGCTGACTTTCTCGCTCCATTACTTTTGCTGACCTTCTGACAATCTACCTTTGGTGTCTTTATGCCACTCTCGTCTTCTTAAACTTTTCCCCTTTTGCTATTGTCTGTAAAGGGCTGAGTTTTACCTAACCATGTACCTAGGTTTTGCTTGGAGGCAGGCAATTCACAGGTTTGGTGGAGATGTGTATTTGTAAAGTTGCATTTGTTACCCATTTTTACTTTGCTGGTTAAACAGTTGGATAGACATCCAAGCAAAATCCAGACAAAACTGAAAATATTGTGGTACATGTATACAAGCCTTTTTTCTGGAGTAAGTTCACTGCGTGTTTTGGGTAGGAAAAGGTTGGCATTCTGAACCTTCTCAATGGCTACTTCTCAAACAAAACACACACATCCCCACTGCTTTGTTAAGTCTGTGCATGCAGAAAATGTGTCCATGTGGCAGATTTTCCACAGTAAAGATCTACTGGAGTCTTTATGCTTAAATATCTGCAGATGCTGAACCTGACATAGTTGCAGCATTGGCACGCATAAGTGATTATTTTTGCACACCTATGTAAAACGTAGGCTTGTAGACATTTTAAAGAAGGGGGCCCTCACTCACTTGTACAATTTTAGACTCACACTACCCCCCTATTGATCAATTCACAAGGTACATTTCAAGCATTCTCCCACCGCACAATGGTTATGTTTCCCAAAGATTGAATCATTAGGCATTTAGACCTTGTAATATTGCACAAGGAGTGTATATTTGTAGTGACAATTGAACAGGCATGAAATGTTCAACAGCAATGAAGTTCACTGGAAAGTGGCATTCCTTTGTGTACAGCTGAGGTATCGGTACAGGAGACTCACAGCGATGAAGTCTACGTAAGAAGCCAATACCCCCACACCAAGTTGGACAAATGCTACACCTTAGTTAATACCGCTCTGAGCAGTCACAGGTATTCCGGTGTCTCTGGGCCTGGAATGACCGTCCCCATAAATACTGAACCTGCTAATTTCCAGGCCTGCAGGTGCCAGAACTGCCAAAGGAGCTGCTAGGGCTGCAGAAAGCTGTTGTGCAGGGAGAAACAAGCTGTTGGGCAGCTGCTGTGCCAGGTGAAAAGAGCTGCTACTGCTTAAGGTAGCTGTTGTGCCGGGCGATAAGAGCGTTGGGACTGCGGGCAGCTGCCATGCCAGGCCAAAGGAGCTGTTGAGGCTGTAGGCAGCTGCTGTGCCTTGTGAAAATAGCTGTTGAGGCTGCGGGCAGCTGCTGTGCCTGGTGAAAAGAGCTGTTGGGGTTGCCGGCAGCTTCTATGCTTGGTGAAAAGAGCTGTTGAGGCTGCAGGCAGCTCCTGTGCCTGGCAAATAGAGCTGTTGGAGTTGCAGGCAGCTGCTGTTCCAGCCTCTTTACTGCCCCTTTCTTGCAGTAAAAACTCCCCTTAGTAATCCGGACCCTCTCTCTACTCCTGGCCCCTGGCCACTAACAGCATAATACAAAACAAAGCTCTCTTCAGGTAGCTGTGTGCATTTGTGTTCATTAATTTTTACCAGAATAGGAAAAATGAGACATGGAAAGTGGTTGATGTTCTCAGGTTCACTAGTTTTTTCCGACCTCAGGTAAAACAACTCATATTCCCCATTATTTGAGAAATTCATATTAGAGGCCAGGACGTAGGTAGAAGTATATGGGGGGCTCCCCTGCAAAGTATATGGAGGGGTAGGGCCATAGCCAAGGGAGGGCCCAGCCAGGCCTTAATTTGGTTTGCCCCCCCCCCAAATGAAAGCAAACTTTGAGTTTTCATTATTTAAAAACAGTTTCATTTAATCTCTGATACTGCACGCGATCCCCTTCCTCAGCCCTGACTGCCTAATTATACTGAAACTGAAAGTACCTGATGCTGTCTGAGAACAAAAGAGTAAAGCAGGGAGAAAGGCCGAAAAAAAGCATCTGGGCCCAGCTAGCCTATATATTTATCTGGTGCCCGCAACCCCAATTAAGTACATCAGTTTTGTTGCTTGTTTTTTTGTTTTCTTATTTGGATATGTGAAAGCATTTTGGGACTATGGAGACACACTCAGTACAATATAACTAGGGTGCCCATATAAATTGTCAGTTTTGAAGCCTGGCGGGTCATTTGAGGGCAAAATAGGAGTGGCAGGGCCATGGACAGGCGCAGCTGATGGCTTGTTCCATCCTCTTCCAAAACCGAAAGTACTGGCTGAGCTGGAGATGCCGATTTGAGTGTGGGGCTCTTCTCACCAATTCAGATAAACACTGTCCAGGTAGATGAGCTGCTACTGGGTGTTGCTGACACAAGCAGCTCCTTACTTCCCCCTAGACTGGCCTGGACCTGCACAGTTGTCTTTTTCTGTTGGGAGATGTACAGCTTTCAACTCACCCACACAGACTAATCCTGCACATGGTGAGTGAGCCACATAAGATTCTTTATAGGCAGAGACCGAGGGGGTGTTTATAATCTCTGCAGTGAGCCCGACCAGGCCAGGGTGTAACTATTAATCTTGCTGCACATACAGTGGCACAGGGATCAGAAGAATGAAGGAATCTTGAATCTCAATTTTGACAGTATTTTATTACATAAAGGGGCAACAAAGGACTTTTTCCGTAGCTTACATTAGGACCCTTTGCACCATTGCTTGTTACTGAGTCAGGCCTGCCCCAGCCAGTCTGTGCATACCCGGCAGCCCCACTGCTGCTACAATGTCCCAATTTACTCCATCCTCCAGTTCACCCATAGGTACATCAGGACCCCCAAGGCTCCTTGCTTCATTGAGATTATAGGTGGGAAGGCAAGGTTCTCCAGGTGAATGGTGATGAGTGAGAACAACAGCAAAGCAATCTAGTAACCAGTATTCAGTAATTCTTCAAACAGGATATTTGCCAAAAGCAAATGTCTCCTTAATTATTTAGCAAAAGGCTGAAAGGTGAAATGAGGACTCTCTAGTGCAAATAGTCTCTCACTAAGTGGTGAAACAAAATGGAGAGGGTGGCAGTATATGATGAAACACTGAACAATGTGAACTTCTGAAGACGTTTCATAGTCCAGTCATGGTTCTGTCCAGCATTCTGTTAGCACCAATACTTCATTATTCTGGGGAGCATGATGAACAACAGTCTAAATGCACATCAGTGATACCAATAAATATACATTTATTTTGTTGCTTGCTACGATTTATCACCATATATACCACCGTTACTTAGATTGGACAAACATGTGCTTTACAGTTCTGGTTAAACCTTCTGTATGGCTTCTAAACTCCTAAAAGTGTAACATGGAGGGCTTGAAGGTGCTGTTATTTACGCCATTTTGTAGCTCAAACTTCAGAAGTAGGAGCTCACACCCCAATGTGTGACATATACTCTAAGAATGGAGAGGTGAAGCTCAGAGCATTGAACTTAAACCAGCAGCAAATCCAATCTTCAAACTGGCACCTGCAACGCAGACCTACACTGGTGAGTGCGCTAGTGCATATAAAAACTTGCACTCGTAACCTCGCTCACTTAACTCGCACCTGGAGTATCATCAGTAAACCCCCTCACAACTACAGTGACAGGAGCACTCATATTGGTACTCACACCAGTAACCTCTTTTACATCTGCACTCATGCTGGTATTTACACCAGTATCTTTACTTGGATTTTCAGTAATACATTGCATCAGTAACCTCACACACACCAGAAATCATACCTGCTTTTGAACTTGCACTCACACCCACAGCACTCATACTTGCACTGGCTCTTACCATTACACCTGCACTAGCACTTGCACCAGTGAAATCACTCACGCTTACTCTTACACTCACGCCACTATGGGCACTTGCATCAGTACCTTCACTCACACCTACACAGGCACATTCACCGGCAAGCTCACTCCTGCACACTTGCACATGTACTGGAACATACAACAATACCCTCACTCACACCTCACTCACATATGTACTGGCACTAGTACCAGTAACTTCAATGGCACATGCATTCATACCTTCACTGGCCTTTACATTAACCCTAGCACGTGCACTTACTGTTGCACTGGCACTTGCACTGACACCTCAGAATGTTGGCTAGAACCATGACTGGACTATGAAACTTATGCAGAAGTTGACATTGCTCAGTAGTTCACCATATATTGTCACCTTCTCCATTTTGTTCCTCAATTTAGCAAGAGACTGTTTGGACTAGAGAGTCCTCATTTCATCCTTCATTCTTGTCTTCCATATGCTGCATAATGTGTTTTTGATAAATAATTAAAGAGGGATTTACATTTGCTTTGGGCAAATATCCTGTTTGAATAATTACTGAATATTGACTATGGACTGCTTTGTTGTTAATCTCACTCATCACCATCCACCTGGAGAGCATTGCCTTCCACCCTATGCCCTCTATGAAGCAAAGAGCCTTGGGAGTCCTGATGTACCTATTGGTGAACTGGAGGATGAAGCAAATTGGCCTATTGTAGCAGCAGTGGGTCTGGTGGGTATGCACAGGCTGACTGGGCAGGCCTGACTCAGTGACAGGCAATGGTGCCCAGGGCCCTAATATAAGCAATGAAAAAAATAATTTGCTGCCCCTTTATGAAATAAAATACTGTAAAAATTGAGATACATAGTTACTTCATTCTTCTGGGTTCCTGTGCCATTGAATGTGCAGCAAGATTAATAGCTATGCCCCCGGCATAGTTGGACGCGCTGCAGAGATTATAATCACCCCTCTGTCTCTGCCTATGAAAAATAGTATGTGGCTCACTCACTATGTGCAGGAGGTGCTGCTGTAGTCTGTGTGGGTGAGGTCAGACTGCACATCTTTCAACAGAAAAAGATGACTCCGCAGGACCAGGCCGGGGGGAGTAAGGAGCTGTTTGTGTCAGCAACACTTGGTAGCAGCTCATCTACATGGACAGTGTTTATCTGAATCGGTGAGAAGAGCCACACACTCACCTCGGCTTCTCCAGCTCAGCCAGCACTTTCGGTTTTGCAAGAGAATGGAACAAGATATCAGCTGCGCCTGTCCATGGCCCTTCCACTCCCATTTAGCACACAAATGACCCAGCCAGGCTTCAAAAGTGACAATTTAAATGTACACCCTAGTTATATTATACTAAGTGTGTCTCCATAGTCCCAAAAAGCTTTCACATATCCAAATAAGAAAACAAAAAAACAAAAAACAAAGCTGATGCATTTAATTGGGGGTGCGGGCAGCAGATAAATATATAGGCTAGCAGGGCCAAGCCCCCTTGCCTCAGCCTCTCTCCCTGCTTTACTCTTTTGTTCTGCAGACAGCATCAGGTACTTTCAGTTTCAGAATAATTAGGCAGGCAGGGCTGAGGAAGGGGATTGCGTGCAGTTTCAGGGATTAAATTAAACTGTTTTTTAAATAGTGAAAAAACAAAGTTTGCTTTCAGTTGGGGGGGAGGGGCAGACCAAATGGCCTGGCTGGCCCTGCTGCACCCCCCATGGCTACAGTCCTGCAATAGGCCAGAATCATGGATGATTCCGGAACACCGGTATCTAAGCGCCACATAACTGGCAACATGTAATGAGACCCATATTGTCAAGAACGAGTTAGGGGATTAGCTTTGCAGCTACGGCCCTTTGGTGTGGTATTTATTAGACATCTGACCTTTGGATGGGGCTTAGAAAACCGATAAATGGTGAAAAAACAGTGCCAACTTCTAGATCAGGCAGGCCCTGGCACCGCTGTTTGGAATATTTTAATTCAATGATGTCACAAATGTGTGTGATGTGGTTTTAATTAAAAAGAAGTCTCTGTCAGCTACACAATTGATCTCTTGTAATATTTCATTGTATATTTCGAGCTAGCTCAACAGCTCCCCTTAAAGAGATGAATTTTTAAAGAGGTTGTATCTGTCCATTTTGCTTTACAGCTGTTTCCGTCTAAGGACAGAAATGGGTTATTCATGTTAATAATGACCATTTCCATGATTTTTGGAATGTATAATATGTACAGTGCGGTTGTAATACTATGTTAGGCTCACAGCAATGAAACCTTAGTGAGTGTGGTGCTTTACACATATTAGTTTAATATTTTAAGTTATTCTGGGCAGGACGCATGAGTGAAATAATATTTGAACCACAAGATGTGTGCTTAATTAGTTACTTCTCCCTGGTGTTACAAATGATTAATATATATGAACAAGGCCAGAGGGATATGTGCTGGAAGCCAAAACCGGAAACAGAAAACAATGTGGATTTACTCTCCCTCTTTTAAATGAACACTTCGAACTGAATATGCTAAAAGCATGGTAATACTTAAACACTGCATATCTGCAAACGGAAAGCATGGCATAGCAATACAAAAGTGTTGTAATATATCTATTACGTGCCACCAAGATATTGCTTTTACCCTCCAATGGAGTCTGTGAAAACCTACCGCTCCTCCACCACATCCGCCAAGTCACACATTAATTGATAAGATAGCTAGAACATTATGAGCGTACCTGCTTTAGCCTTAATGATTCACAGAGTACTCTAGTTAGGATGAGTCGATCCACTTGGGCCTTCATTTACCTGGTCTCCTGTACAATTCAGCAGACAGTAGCGAGCTCTTGAGGGGGCTCCAGATGACTCTAGATCAAGGCATCAGTGGCAATAGGTTGGCGTAAAGTTTTGTTTACCAATTAATTAGTCCATTATTTGTACTTATGAAACCTCCCCTTACCCTAACAACAAGCGATTAGCCTTTTGGCTACAAAAAATGCTAACCCAGAGTAAGGGCTGTTAGTGACAGGAACACTCCACACCCATCCTGGTTTTGCAATGCATGGGTCACAGTTCAAATCATATCCAGTCATACCTCATAAGGCTCTGATGACCTCATGCCAGTAGGTCTGTATGCTATTGCACGCCCGAACATGTAAATTTTCCAATGCGTAATATGCGGTGTGCAGGAACCTATAGTGGACAATATGCAATCTGCCAGTATGGGAGACCAGGGCCATTTGTTGACAACAACATTTCTACATCATATCAGGTATATCTAGCCTTCCAATTCTTTTTCCTAGCCTGACTACACAATGTGTATAGACCCTGGGGTCCTTTCCAATGCAGCCCTGTAAGATGAAGCAAACAGGTGCCTATTTATGAAAATGTGACACAGTGCAGCAGAGCAAGTCACCTTGCTGCGCTGCGTCACAGGGACAGGGCAAGAATGTGCTATATTTAAGGCAATATGATGCATTCCTGTCCTTTCCCTTGTGCTGGCTCACAATGGGCTGCCTAGCACCAATGCAGGCACCTTTACACCATAGTGCAAGGGCACCTGCATAGCATGCAGGGTTGTTTTTACGCAGGAAGGGACACCTTCCTGCACAAAAACAATCCTGAGAGACATATTCCACTTTCTGTGTGCACTGAAGGATGCAGCACACATAGAAAGAGGAACTAGCAAGGAGAAATAAAGATATTTTTCCTCATTGTGCCTTCCTTGAGAAGGCATATCTTTTTGGCGCATATCCAGGTCTGCCACTTCTGGTAAATCTGGCAATGCATCAAAAACCATGAGAGTTGGATTGGAATACCCACGCAACACCAATGGAACACCTTTTCAGGGCAGAGTAAGGCAACACAGCAATTTGAGCTACGTTGCTTTACTCCAGATTTATGGAGTCATTCAGGTCTGCCACGCACAGTGGCCTTGCGTGGCTTAATAAATCTCTATTTTAAGTTGTGTGGCGCTTGCACCATGTTGCGTGGTGCAAGCATGACGCAACAGGGCTCATAAATAAGCCCCTAGTTGTCTTGTATTAGTTGCTGTAAGTAGCTTTTTCCAGTCTAAGGCAGTTTGTGTACTCTGTCAGGAAAGAGGGAGTAGCAGTTCCCATTGCCCTTCACAGCCTGTAGTTCAGAAAGGCATCTAAGGAGTAGATTATATATTCCTGGTGAAGATGACCATAAGAGATAAATTGCTTGTAGTCAAAAAGAGCCCCTCAGATGCCTAATCCCCGTGTAGACTGATAGAAAATTGCCTTTGGCTCATGGGTTGCTGGCAGTAGTGGATGCTTATATAGTAGTAATGAGGGTAAAAAGAGGACCACTATGCCTGTTTGCTTGCCATAGAAACAAACTTCACAGGAAATTTTTCATATACCTTTCACAAAGATGGCATTCCTTGCTGCACTAAAGGAAGGATGTCCTAACTTGAGTTTGAACTGTCCTTGAAAAGCACCATATCCCTATTTTCTCCAAGGTGGGGTCTTCCAGTATCCACTGATTGTCGACTGTGGGTAGCATTTCTGAGGCTCGTACATGCCCCAATACCACACCAAATTCTACAGTGCAAACAAATGTAGAGGCCAAGGCTGATGAAGGAATTCCCTGTGTTGTTTTAGATAAGTGTCATGTGTTTGGAAACTGTGCATTGAGTTTTTTTCCAAAACTCATGTTCTCAAAACTGTATAAAACTTCTATCCACATCTCAGTCAGCTACATTTAAAGGTAGAGAAAGACAACAGAGATCAGGCTCATGAAGGTGCTATTTTTGGGTTCATTGTTTTCTAAGTTTATTAAAGATCTTCAATAATCTTTATACAAATTAGAAGTGTTTTTGACATTTTTAAATAGATCCTTGTTTTACATACCAATGAAGGTTACATAAAGAAGAGAAGTTTTAGTAAGAAGGCCAATCGCATTAGGTGTAGCCGGAAAGCTTTTTCTTCTACAACATCCTTTTATGCTTTTTTAATACTATGATTTACTCTAACAACCATTTTTAGCTTCGAAACTTCTTAAATTGTAGGTCTGCAAGGGGAGGTCCTTGTCTAGTACCTGAAACGTATTAGGACAAGATTAATCCCAATAACTAACAATGACAAATAACACTATTAATCACTAACTTTGCGTTCTAGAGCAGCGTGCTGCCCAGTGTAAAGCGCTTCAACGACTCGTTAGCAGTAGTAAGTGCTATATAAATGAAATTACAATTTTATCTTCAGGACCAAAGTTTGGCTAGGGATCATGGGATCACATCTTAAACTTGGCTCTGGGCCGTCCAAAGAGCCAAGGTTGCTGTTCGTGTGGGATTTGTTTATTCTATGTCTCCCAAGCTCAAGCAACAGTGGGGAGGGAGGAGAGAAAATGGGGGGATCTCCAGTTGCTCTCTAGGTGAGAGGAAACACTCCAGCCCTACAAGGCAGATTTCTGGGAACGTTGGCAAACACATTTTGCCTTCAGTTTAAGATTAGCTTGATCCAGGAATTTTCCCAACATAAGCCACGTTAGGTACCAGTGAAACTCTTACAGCAGGGAAAACAAAACAAAATCTAAGCTAACATTGGTTTTCGATGGCAGGTGATGTGAGTGACATCGCACTGGTGCTCCAGAAAGGGGGTAGGCCCTCCTGGAGTCAGGTAATGTGAGTGCCATTACACCAATGCTCCAGAAAAGGGGTAGGCAGTCCCAGAGTCAGGTGGTGTGTGATATCACACTGACACTCCAGAAAGGGGGTGGGTACTCTTGGAGGTGAATCCATTGATTGAAGTTCCACTTTGTCACCTCTACCCTTGTGTTCCCCACCATATGCATTGCCTGGGATACCCTGCCACTCAATCTAAGGAGTAGTGGGGATTTTAGAAGCTCTCTGCCACAGCTCAGTAGTAAGTTTTATTTGATGGTACCTGTGAGATGGAAAGACCAGCATATGAGGTTGTGTCCAAATCTGGATTCTCTTTTTCATCAGCAGCCAACCTGCTGAAGGGTCTCTGAAGACGGATAGGCTCTTCTCAGTCTTCAGTGGGATACTTGCCAAGGTGCATTGTTCTAGCTGAGAGGCCAATCAATATTTCCACCCAGGCTTCATTTCAAATGTTTGATGACTTGTAGATTACCAGCATGTTTACCGACTGTTTATAGGTGCAACTGAAATCAACTGTAAACAAGTTCAGCTTTTCTTTAACCAGAAGTAGTAAAACTAGTAGGCGGCTATGCCCTGCGTGGAGTAGAATATTTCATTAGAGGAATTACTCACCCACTTTCGGTGAACAGAGTAAGTAAGGACTTTTGTCTCGAATTTGAATCCTTTGATAATATCCACTACTTATTGCTTGATGGGGTTTCAATAGACCACTGATTTAATAAATGACAATTTGCTCTGCTTAGGCTAAGGACTATTTCTGCCCACAATTACATTTTTCAATTCCTTTTGTATTTTGCCATGTTTTCATGACTGATTTATCTTCCGTTTCATAGTGATACTTTATTTAGTATTTGAATAGTTACTAGTGGTCTGTGGGACTAAATCTCTGCATTCCAAATGGTACAACATTGTGCCTGCCCCCCACATCCTGTTGCTGCCACCTGGGAGTACGGGATGTTTAGGGTTAATTTCTAAGACTGGCACTAAGTGAGCTATACACCATCAAGGGTGAATGCCAATTCCATTACTCTTTCTGTGATGTTAAATGCTGGCTGATAGAGGCTGCAACCTAGATCAATGGTAGTTGGAACAGGGGTGGAACAGATCAGTCCTTCTGTATTGACTTTGATTGGAGAATAATCATGTAGGAGCAGATAATAATCCTGTCTCTTCATTAAATTATCTCTCCAGCTGAAGGACATAGCAGAACCTGTTCACAAAAGGTTCTAATAGACCTTAGATTTGGTAATACAGTTACGCATAAAAAATTGCTTGTAACACAAAGCGACTATATACTTGCACATTTCCTCTTTTTATATTACTTTTGAACTCCTTGGGTGCCCTGGACGTAATGGTTACTTCCTTGGCAGTACCGCTCGGGTGTCCAGGACGTAATCGTTACGTCCAGATAGAGGCCACCAGGGGAGTGGCGTCTGATGACGTCAGCGAGAGATCACGCGCTGACCTCATCAGAGGCCTGCCCCTCCGCGCTGGAAGCTCAGCTTCCAGTGCGGATCGGAGGAGAAATGCAAAAGCATTTCTCCTCCGATCACGTGTAGGGGGCGAGAGAGGCATGAAAGGAGAGGAAAGGCCTTTTCTCTCTTTTCATGTCTCTCTCTGCATTTCTGCTGCCCGATCGCGATTCGATAGGACAGCAGTAATGCCCACTAGACACCAGGGATTTTTTGTTGTTGTAATTAAATAAGGGGAGCATCCCCTTGAGCAAGGGCCATTCCCCGGGGGGGCAGAAACCACTAGACACCAGGGCTATTTTTTTTTATGTTTGTGGAGAGCGTCCCCTGGGGCAAGAGTTGGTCCCTTGGGGAAAAATTTACTTTTAGGCCATTTCTTCCCCCCTTGGGGGCAGATCGGCCTATTTTTATTAGACCAATCTGCCCCCAAGAGGGGGCAGAAACCACTAGACACCAGGGAGTTTAGTTTTTTATTTATGTTTATACATAAGGGGAGCAGCCCCTTGGGCAGGGGCCACTCCTCAGGGGAGCAAAACATTTTTAGGCATTTTCTGCACCCCCTGGGGGCAGATCGGCCTATTATAATTAGGCTAATCTGCACTCGGGGTGGCAGAACCCCTTGACACAAGGGATATATATATTTTTTATGTTCACCTTTTTTATATATTCGGAGCGACCCCTTAGGCAAGGGTCTCTCCCCTGGGGGAACATTACTGTTGGCCATCTCTGCCCCCGTTGGGGGCAGATTGGCCTATTTTTAAAAGGTCCATCTGCCCCCAAGGGGGCAGAAAGCCCACCAGAGACCAGGGAAGATTTTTTGTTCTCCAAAATAAGAGGGTGTGGGTATGGCCATACCCCCACCCCAAATAAATGGAGCCAAAGTTGTTCTGCCCACAAGTGGGCAGATGGGGCAAACACCCCAGATCCACACCCCGGTGGGGCAGAAAGTTTACTAGATGCCAGGGAATTTTAAAAAACAAAAAATAGTGGGGTGGTGCGTGAAAGTGTTTTACGAGTGGGGTGGTGGCTACCAACCAGTATGGGCCTGGTTATGCCCCCACCACTACTGAAGGGGGTAACAGTCTTTCAGCTCTCCCCCCGCACACTAAAACATTTTAGCCCATGGCAAGCAAGAGGACATTTGATTATTTTAGGTTTTGCATTTACATCTGGGCCATGAGGGCTTGGCTAACTCTCAAAATTGTCCCACGTGGAATGGTGGGGGCTGCACTTTTTGGACTTTGGGACGCTGCCATGTAGAAAAATCCACAAGACCTAGACACATCTGAAAACTAAACATCTCGGTGATTCCGGCGTGGTGTGCTTGACATGAACCCCACACCATTTTCTTACCCACAATGCCCTGCAAACCTGCAACTTTGCTGGAAATCGCACATTTTTCCAACATATTTGTGATGGAACCTTCCGGAATCTGAAGGAATCCACAAAATTCCTACCACCCAGCATTGTCTCATCCATACTGATAAAAAATTCTGCTGCACTTGACAGCCTAAACATTTTTTTTTTCAAACTACCCTTTTGTACCCGCTTTGGTTCCCCCTCAATTTCTAACATGTTTTTGGCTCTTCCCTGTCACAGGCACAGGCTGTTACTTGCACATTTCTTCTTTTTATATTACTTTTTAACTCCTTGGGTGCCCTGGACGTAATGGTTACTTCCTGGGCAGTACCGCTCGGGTGCCCAGGACGTAATCGTTACGTCCAGATAGAGGCCACCAGGGGAAGCGCTAGTGCTCCTCCCGGGGGCCTGGCACCCCCCTCCCCTTGGCAGGGATGGAAGGGGAATCGCTTTCCCTTCTACCCCCGCACCCCTGACCTCCTGTGGCGTCTGATGATGTCAACGCGAGATCACACGCTGACCTCATCAGAGGCCTGCCCCTACGCGCTGGAAGCTCAGCTTCCAGTGCGGATCGGAGGAGAAATGCAAAAGTATTTCTCCTCCGATCACGTGTAGGGGGCGAGAGAGGCATGAAAGGAGAGGAAAGGCCTTTTCTCTCCTTTCATGTCTCTCTCTGCACTTCTGCTGCCCGATCGCGGTTCGATAGGCCAGCAGTAATGCCCACTAGACACAAGGGAATTTTTTTTTTGTAATTGAATAAGGGGAGCATCCCCTTGGGCATGGGCCATTCCCCACGGGGGGCAGAAACCACTAGACACCAGGACTAAATTCTTTTTTTTTTTTTATGTTTGTGGGCAGTGTCCCTGGGGCAAGAGTTGGTCCCTTGGGGAAAGATTTACTTTTAGGCCATTTCTGCCCCCCTTGGGGGCAGATCGGCCTACTTTTATTAGACCAATCTGCCCCCAAGAGGGGGCAGAAACCACTAGACACCAGGGAGTTTAGTTTTTTATTTATGTTTATACATAAGGGGAGCAGCCCCTTGGGCAGGGGCCACTCCTCAGGGGAGCAAAAACATTTTTGGCATTTTCTGCACCCCCTGGGGGCAGATCGGCCTATTATAATTAGGCCAATCTGCACTCGGGGTGGCAGAACCCCTTGACACAAGGGATATATTTTTTTTTTATGTTCACCTTTTTTATATATTCGGAGCGACCCCTTAGGCAAGGGTCTCTCCCCTGGGGGAACATTACTGTTGGCCATCTCTGCCCCCGTTGGGGGCAGATTGGCCTATTTTTAAAAGGTCCATCTGCCCCCAAAGGGGCAGAAAGCCCACCAGAGACCAGGGAAGATTTTTTGTTCTCCAAAATAAGAGGGTGTGGGTATGGCTATACCCCCACCCCAAATAAATGGGGCCAAAGTTGTTCTGCCCACAAGTGGGCAGATGGGGCAATCATCCCAGATCCACACCCCTGTGGGGCAGAAAGTTTATAGATGCCAGGGAATTTAAAAAAAACAAAAAATAGTGGGGTGGTGCACGAAAGTGTTTTACAAGTGGGGTGGTGGCTACCAACCAGTATGGGCCTGGTTATGCCCCCACCCCAACTGAAGGGGGTAACAGTCATTCAGCTCTTCCCCCGCACACTAAAACATTTTAGCCCATGGCAAGCAAGAGGACATTTGATTATTTTTGATTTTGGATTTACATCTGGGCCATGAGGGGTTGACTAACTCTCAAAATTGTCCCACTTGGAATGGTGGGGGCTGCACTTTTTGGACTTTGGGACGCGGCCATTTAGAAAAATCCACAAGACCTAGACACATCTGAAAACTAAACATCTCGGTGATTCCGGGGTGGTGTGCTTCACATGCACCCCACACCATTTTCTCACCCACAATGCCCTGCAAACCTGCAACTTTGCTGGAAATCACACATTTTTCTAACATATTTGTGATGGAACCTTCCGGAATCTAAAGGAATTCACAAAATTCCTACCACCCAGCATTGTCTCATCCATACTGATAAAAATTCTGCTGCACTTGACAGCCTAAACCCGCTTTGTTTCCCCCTCAATTTCTAACATGTTTTTGGCTCTTCCCTGTCACAGGCACTTAGTCCACAGACACAAGTGAGGTATCATTTTTACCGGGAGACTGAGAGGAACGTTGGGTGGTAGAAAATTCATCCCGGTGCGGTGATCCCACACAGAAATGTAGGAAAAATGTGATTTTTTAGCTAGATATAAGGTTTGCGGAGGAATCTGGGTAAGAAAATTTGGGGAATCCACGCAAGTCTCACCTCCATGGACTCCTGTGGGTGTCTAGTTATCAGAAATGTCTGGGTTTGGTAGCTTTCCCTAGATGGCTGCTGAGCCCAAGACCAAAAACGCAGGTGCCCCCCGCAAAAACAGGTAGTTTTGTATTCGATAATTTTGATGTGTCCAGATAGTGTTTTGGTGCATTTCCTTTCGCGGGCACTAGGCCTACCCACACAAGTGAGGTATCATTTTTATCAGGAGACTTGGGGGGAAAGCTGGGTGGAAGGAAATTTGTGGCTCAACTCAGATTCCAGAACTTTCTGTCACCGAAATTTGTGGAAAAAGTGTTTTGTTGGCCAACTTTTGAGGTTTGCAAAGGATTCTGGGTAACAGAACCTGGTGAGAGCCCCATAAGTCACCCCATTTTGGATTCCCCTAGGTGTCTAGTTTTAGAAAATGCCCAGCTTTGGTAGGTTTCTCTACGTGCTGGCTGAGCTAGAGGCCAAACCCACAGCTAGGCACTTTGCAAAAAACAGGTCTGTTTTCTTTGTGAGAATGTAATGTGTCGATGTTGTGCTTTGAGGCATTTACTGTTGCGGGCGCTAGGCCTACCCACACAAGTGAGGTACCATTTGTATCGGGAGACTTGGGGGAAGGCTGGGTGGAAGTAAATTTGTGGCTCCTCTCAGATTCCAGAACTTTCTATCTTCAAAATGTGAGGAAAAAGTGTTTTTTTGGCCAGATTTTGAGATTTGCAAAGGATTCAGGCTAACAGAACCTGGAGAGAGACCCACAAGTCACCCCATCATGGATTCCCCTAGGTATCTAGTTTTCAGAATTGCACAGGCTTGGTAGGTTTCCATAGGTGCCTGCTGAGCTAGAGGCCAAAATCTACAGCTAGGCACTTTGCAAAAAACACGTCATATTTCAATGTAAAAATGTGATGTGTCCATGTTGCATTTCCTGTGGCGAGCATTAGGCCTACCCACACAAGTGAGGTACCATTTTTATCGGGAGACTTGGGGGAAAGAGAATAGCAAAACTAGTGGTATTGCCCCTTGTCTTTCTCTACATTTTTTCCTTCCAAATGTAAGACAGTGTGTAAAAAAGACATCTATTTGAGAAATGTCCTGTAATTCACATGCTAGTATGGGCCCCCAGGATTCAGAGATGTGCAAATAACCACTGCTTCTCAACACCTTATCTTGTGCCCATTTTGGAAATACAAAGGTTTTCTTGATACCTATTTTGCACTCTTTATATTTCAGCAAATGAATTGTTGTATACTCGATATAGAATGAAAACCCATTACAAGGTGCAGTCCATTTATTGTCTCTGGGTACCTAGGGTTCTTGATGAGCCTACAAGCCCTATATATCCACGCAACCAGAAGAGTCCAGCAGACGTAACGGTATATTGCTTTAAAAAATCTGACATTGCAGGAAAAAGTTACAGAGTAAAACGTTGAGAAAAATGGCTGTTATTTCTACGTCAATATCAATATTTTTTCATTTCAGCTGTTATTTTCTGTAGGAAAACCTTGTAGGATCTACACAAATTACCCCTTGCTGAATTCAGAATTTTGTCTACTTATCAGAAATGTTTAGTTTACTGGGATCCAGCATTGGTTTCACACCCATTTCTGTCACTAACTTGAAGGAGGCTTAAAGCACAAAAAATAGTAAAAATTTGGTATTTCCCAGTAAAATGCCACAATTGCATTGCAAAATGAGATTTTCAGATTCAAGTATGCCTGTTCCTGAAAGCTGGGAAGCTGGTGATTTTAACACCACAAACCCTTTGTTGATGCCATTTTAAGGGGAAAAACCACAAGCCTTCTTCTGCAGCTTTTTTCCCCATTTAAAAAAAAATAATAATAATTTTTGCTGTGTTTTGGCTAATTTCTTGGTCTCCTTCAGGGGAACCCACAAAGTCTGGGTACCTCTAGAATTCCTAGGATGTTGGAAAAAAAGGATGCAAATTTGGCATGGGTACCTTATGTGGACAAAAAGTTATGAGGTCCTAAGTGCGAACTGCCCCAAATAGCCAAAAAAGGCCTGGCACCTGAGGGGAAAAGGCCTGGCAGCAGAGGGGTTAATGCAGCAAAATACGGAGTAATGTGATTGCAAATTATTTTTGGCTCTTTGCGGTCTACTTTTCAATAATCTTTAACTTAAACAGTGAATTCTATCACAGTGTTCCTGTGTAGTACCTGGCACGTTGTTCACTTTTTTTATGCATGGGATTGCACAGGGGATGTTAAAGATTTCTTTGATTAACTGGTGGTTTTCTTGATGTGTTTGGCGTAGTGCGCTCTCTGTGTTGTCTACTTTTCAGTACTCACCGCCATGTATTTTTTTCTTTGGACTTTGCACACTTTGAGGTTTGATTGTCTCTTTCTGTACGTCAGCTTTTAGTCAGTCCTTTTTTGGTTGTCAAGAATTAGATCCCCCCACTTACTGCCACATTTCTTGCTTTTCCTTGGTCTTACCAGTTTTAAACAGGGCAGTTATGTCCTCAAAATGCTCTGGTGGAACACTTCAGAGTTGATTTTAGGTCCTGGGGTATCTGGAATAGGGGGAAACTGTAGTGTAAACGTAGTGTATTTGGCTTTTGTGAGGTTCTTTATTGTAAATACCAATACAACAACCTGAAAAATGTTGTGGTGGCGACTAGGGATCTGTAGCATGTTCAGACGTTCCAGTGTGGTAAGTGAATTGGTCCATGTATGGATTCTGGCACTCTATTATCAGTTGCGCTTATTTTAGTACTTTATATTAGAGCCACATCCATCGTTTGGCCTGTCGTGTAGTCAGTGTCTGTCATCCTTCATGAGCTGGCAGAACCTGAGTGCTGTCATGTGCCCCATACACTCCAAGGCTTCGCAGTTTACTGGGATGTCCACCGACAAACTTGAGTGCCCTAAAAGTAGAATAATTTAGGAAACTTTTTATTTGTGTAGTGGTGTTCAGGACCTCCTTGAGGAAGTTATTTTGTACAGGGAGTGGATGTGGCATAATGGCCAGAGCTGACAATTTTGGAAATGGGGAACTAGGTTTGAGTTTCGGGACTGACTCAGCAACCTGTGATTCTGGGAAATTCACTTAATCTTCCTGTGCCTAGTAAATATATGTGACATTGTGTATTGTAATTGGTAGTCATGTAAAGTCCTCCTATACTTTCTGGTCAGAGCGTGCTATATAAAACTGCAAAAAAATCCTGCTGTGCAGCAAACAAATGGTGCCGGAAGGCAAGTTTTAGGTTCATCAGGCAACGGATGAACACTTACTGGAAACCCTCCAAAGAAAGGACTGAGATATCTGTGAATGACGGCACCAACACCCGGCTTCCTCTTCTGTATTTCTGTCTTTGTGTACGGTTGGGAGAAACATGTCTAGAATGCTCATAAAGTTGTCTGAGAACCACATTTCTGTCAGGAAAAATAAAAGAAAAGCACACTTGGTAAAGAGATTATTGGTACTATGGATGCTGACTGAATGAGTATTTATGAACCCAACTTTGATGTGGATGGCTTCATCATGGGACGCTGTAAACTGCACCATTGCTCCAAACACATTTTCACTCTCTTTCAATCTCAGTCTTCCACTTTATCACTGTCCATTTGACTCCTGAGCTCTACTAAACGTATGCAACAATACATTGTGTACTATTTGGACAGCGCGTAGTTTAAAAAAAAAAGAAATAGCTCACTGGCCATGGAACAAAACATTAACTGGTTCTTCCAGAAGCTTAAACATCCACAACTTCCAGATCATAGAGCAGAAAGGAAACGATGAGGAAGTTATGCCTCTGAGCAAATGAAGGCGTCTGTCACCTTTGACCTCTTACACGTCCAAAATCAGGGAGACCAGCATATGTAAACATGCTGAAAATCTTTTCAAACACTACTGTTTAACTGAGTTACAGACGCCACAGGCTGCATCAGTCCTGGGCCCAGCCAACAGGGGTTTTCTGTATTAGCACCTCATACATTTTTTCTGTGAAAATCTCCAAGATTCATGATACCATACTATCAGAAAACATTTCTTATCTCATGACTTAACCCCACCCTTCACATATCTTTTTGCCAGAGCCGAGTTGCCATTTCTATGGGCAGTGACCCATCACATTCTTCAAAGACCTATGTCCGGCTAGGTAGATCAGATTACTTTTAGCAAAAAGTAGCTTCCCCTACTTTTTAATATCTGTCTAGTCAATGGAATTTTCTCTAATGCTTGGATGTCTGCAGCAGTAATTTTAATGCTGAAGAAATATTCATGCATTGTGGATGCTGTGCTGCTTGGTAAAGTAAAAAAAAGCCTATGATGTAGTCATCCACATCATTTTGAAGGTGCAATATGGAATGGGACCTTTATTTTCTTTTTAGTTCCTAGTCCGAGTTCAATCAGGACATTCTGTAGCGTATGGGTGAGGTAGACTAGCCCACTTAGCGGCACCATTAGGTGGGGCAGCCCATTCCCCAACTCCCATGAAGGCACTGTTATTTCACTTATACTTCCCGTCCCAGTACCCAAACTCCCGGCACTTAGGGGGTTATTACAACTTTGGAGGAGGTGTTAATCCGTCCCAAAAGTGACGGTAAAGTGACGGATATACCACCAGCCGTATTACGAGTCCATTATATCCTATGGAACTCGTAATACACCTGGTGGTATATCCGTCACTTTACCGTCACTTTTGGGACGGATTAACACCTCCTCCAAAGTTGTAATAACCCCCATAATCTTTCTCGGCCTGCGACCCTCAGAGAAGACAGCACACAGGGACTGGAACCTTCAATTTGATGGATCATGTAATAGGGCCACTTGGCCACCACGAGAGACAGACCAAGTGATTAAACAAGTGCTACACAGTGAAGGGGAAGCTAAAGACTGTGAGTGCGAGGAGCTAAGAGCGAGAGCTATAAAGTGCTAGATATAGTAAGATGTAGGTAAAGATGAATATTGGAACCGAGGAACAGGGAGCTAAAGGACATTTAGGATCGCAGAATATGGTAAAGTGAGGAAATTAAAGTTTAGCACTCCTCATTCTATAGCTTTAATACTTCCTAACCAATGCATCCTATGTCTGCACAGGCACCGTTATAAAGTGCAATTTGATTTCCTAACACCCACAAGACACATATAAATTATTACCTGAAGTTAAAAGTGGAAGCCGAGGAATTAAATAATCTAAACCCACCATGTTCTGTGGCAATTATCAATGTCAATCAGTACTAATTTGTGTTCATCTCCTGTTTTCAAAACAATTCCATTCTAAAAGCCAAGTGGCACAGCTTCAGTTGTCGTGTAATATTGTTCCAATCTCTTAATATCCAGATATATTTGCATACGAGAAACGATGACGTTATAGGTTGGATGGTGTGTTTGAGTGTTTTACAATATCGACTGCACTGTGACATGTTTCTCTGTTAAATTGATAGTGTGTGCCAGAAAATAGTTATTTGAAGTGGGCACTCAGGTAGCTATTGATCTTCTAGAGATCACTGGCATGATAGTTTCCATAGGGAAAGAGGCATAGATTATTTAGTGTGTCCGAAAGAAACCCTGCAAGTTCATTCCATAGATTTATATAGTAGTCTAACCATTTTTCCCAAAGTAAAGTGAAATGTGCTTCTCAGACACACAGCATTCAGCTCTAGGCACAATCTACGAAGTTCATCTGCTTACAGGCACCACAATGGGACTAGCAGCATATCCCTTGCGAGGTCCAAAAGGATATTTTGTGTAACATGGTGTTTTATTTTTTGGAACTCAGTAACTCCAAAGCCCATATTAGTTATAGTGAAGCACCGTACAACCACATCATAGCCGTTACAGCAGTGTAAGTGTAAACTATTAACACCAATAATTAATCGAAAACATACACAATTTAGCTAACATCAAAACGGGGGAAAAACGTTCAGGGATTTCAAGAAAATCATACACACTAAATAGGAACAAAGTGCACAGATACATTACTAGCAGCATATTGTCTCACGTATTGCTTTAACCAAAATGTACAAAACCTCTAACTTCCCATCTTCACGACCCTTTTCTTTCTCCCCGATTTTCCCTGATACTCATCCTGCACCTTCTCAACTTTTTACTAGCCAGCTTTTCCCCTTTCCATGCAATGCCGACCCATCCAAGCATCTACAAGCCCATTATCTTTCTTGCAACAGCAGAAATGATACAGCAGCTGTACTGCCATGTGGGAGTCCTGTGGCAAGTGTACAGAAAATCGTACACTCCCTGCCAGTTTAGCCCTTTCACCACAATTAACAAGCATTTAGGATGCAATGGTCTCGCGTTTACTGGAGTTAAAGCTATTAGCGTTGTAAATTCCTAAATGGACTTTTCTGGTACATAAACTGAAAAGTAAAACAGTTTCACATGAGACCACGGCCCCCATGAGCGCAAAGCAAACACACAAAAGGGAACAGAAGTTTGCTCTCAGTGAAACATATTGGCAAAAGTGCAATTATCCATGTAACCGGCAAAAGTTAAATTATCCATGTAAATGAGTCGATGTCATGCAAAGCGCTGGACTACTGCCCAGCGAGATTGTGCTGCCTATGGAATAAAGAGAAAATGTAGTCCAGAAACCATATGGAAAACATGAAGTCTCGTATGTTTTCAGTAGTTGACCCGTGCGCTCGAGGCAGGCTAAACACCAGGCATGACGTATTGATGCCTTTCACTAATGGAATCAAGCGAATTGTAAGAGGCAAGCCCACAAACCAACCAAACTGATGGGCAGGACATGGGAGTGGTTTCAAGCCCATAGAGAGATAACAACAGGGACAGAGTGCTTTGCGCTCAACCCTAAAAATTAGCTCTCCTTGAAGTCTCTGTTGAAATGTTTCACCCGACCATTGTATCAGACTCACAGTTCCACTGTGGGGATGTCAAGATTTTGATGCGGCTCTATCTCACGCACCTTGTTTTTTGAGAAGGCTAATATAATCAATGCCCAAGGAAAGAGGGGAAAGAGGATTAGGAAAAGAAGCAAGCGCTGAGTATTGCCCTTGTATGGATTCTTCTGTCCTGCGCTTTCAATACCTCGACTCTTCCAAGAATTATTGAAAGGGAACAATAATTCAGCTATTTTATGTGATCAACTAGTTTTTGGACATTGTATTATGATATATATATCTTTCAGAGCAGGACAACCATCTGCAGCTACGTGTTCCTTGTGAAGATTAAGTGATTTTATGCGGCAAAACATAACAGCATGGTTACTACAGATTCTAAATCCTTACGTAGTGTCACTGTAATGTGCATACAATATCTACATACATGTCACTCAGGCTACCTGATAGTAAAAAGGGTGTTGAATGCAGCTCAAGGTGTGACTGTATGGACACAGCCAATATCTAAGTTCAGAGTCTTTCAGGAGAAAAGGGATCTTGATGTCACAAAGTGCAACCCAGCAAGAACTGTTCTAGTAATTAGTATTCAGAAACACAGTGATACGCTTGTTGAAACTTCCATATCCTGAAGAACAGATGGGTGAAAACCATCATAGGCAAAAATATTCCAAACCCTTGAGGGTAAAACAGGGAAACACTGATGCAACAATGGTCATAGGAGAAACTGTCTTCAACCCAAGAAGACATGAGCAGACAGAAAGCAATGACTTAGAAGCATAGATCTCCATGATAAGGTGTCAACACACTAAAGGGTCAAAAATGGACAACCCTAACCAGTTCACATTTGTTCACACTCGAGATGTAAAATTGCACATGGAGTCACCTATCATAACTGATTCGGAAAATGCACAAGTATCTTTACAGATTGCATCTCCATCTTGGATAAAAACATAGAATGTTACTGTTGCTTGAAACAATATCATAAAGAATATTTTTATAGGTTAGCACCAATGTGTTCCATTTAAGTTCACAGGCCCCTGCAACGCACAATGACAGCAGATGACAATCTTTGTCTTAAAGTTCCCAACACATTGCTGAGAAAGCTACAAATATATCTGTACACCTCAACCCTACCGTTGTTATTTTTTTCATTTCACCAGAAACTATGTGAAGCTCATTGTACATCATGTTTATCCTTAATCCCCTTTTTGCTTCTTACACTTCTTCTTTGACTCCTGCTTACAAGGATAACTTTCTTATACACTTTACAACATTTTTAATTCACCAGAAAAAAACAATTTCTATTTTATCTACAGTAAAGTTCCAGAATTCTTTGACCCTTATCTTTTCATGTGGGTCACCCTATAATTTCCCTTGAATGCTATTAAATTGAGGGTCAACCTATAATCTCCATACACTTCACCGTAAGTGTGCCTCTCTAATAATCTATGGCCTATATTTATACTTTTTGCTGCAAAACTGCTATAAAAGTATAGCACTAGCTTGCGCCATTCCAAAGCGCCAGTTGGGTGCCAAATTTATGGAATGCTGCAAGTCAGTGCAAAGTCAGAAAAAATTGCGTTAGCCGGATGGGGGTGGCAGTACGGGTGAAGGGAATTTTGCCTTAAAAAATGACACTAGGCTGGTTAGAGGCAAAAAAAATATGCCGTTAACCAGCCTAGCGCCATTTCCTGACGTAAAACCATCCATACAACATGACTCATGAAAAACACCCCAATGGCCAGCACAAGGTACCAGGGGTCCCTGGGTATAGTTATTGCACCCAGTGCAATGCGGAGGGAGCATGTCAGGGCCCCCAATGGCACTTAAAATATTTTTTTAAATATTTATGCTAGCACTCCTTGTCCTTGGTAAGTAAAATTACAAGGGGACACGTATAGGGTGATGAACCTTTTGAATCGCATGGAGTATCCTAGTCATGCAGTGACTATTGTATCAATAACTAGCATCAATAATCAAGAAAACATGGTGTTTCACCATGGAAATGGGTCCACAGGTCCCCTAATGCCGGTTCTGACCCAGGCGTTAAATAATTGTGCAAACAAACTTTGCACCATTAATTAGCCCCTCCTCCCACCTGTGCATCATTTTAGCACAGGAGGATAAATATGGGGTGATGGGGTTAGCACCGTTTCGTATACAGGAACGCCTATGTTGCATCTCATTGACGCAAGGTAAGTGCACGCATCCAAAAAATGGTGCTTACTCCAATATTTTGATGCTAGACTTGTCTAGCATTAAAATATAAATATGGAGTTAAGTTTGCACCGAATGTGTGTAAAATAAATGATGCAAGTTCGGCACAAACATAGTAGAAATATGCAGCTCAGTCTTTCCAACACATTGTTGCTAGGATTATGGGCCACATGTACGAACACATTTTCCCATAGACACAGAATGGGCAAAACTGCTTGCTACATCTGGCCCTATATTCTTTCACTAACATGTCTATTGCTGCAACATTCCTTTTCTCTTCACCACAAATATTACGAGCTCCAATGAACATGGGTTTTTCCATTGCCCACATGTGACAGCCAACAGACAATCTCAGTGGTACTTGCAGGGGCATTCAAAATTTGCGTAATTTGCTTTCAAATAATTAGGCAAAATGTTGACAAAATTTGTCTTCTTGTCAATGTTTGATGTATGAACTCATTTTGCACAATAAAAAAGTGAAAAAAATCACAAGTACCATGAACAACAGTCTCCTGCGTTCTGTTGTTCCTGTGCATTTGCGGTCAACTTTTATCATGAATGGTGTTTTTTACCACAAATGGTACGTAATTACATGAAGAGACATGATGACAGAATTTCAGGAATTTCACATTACCATCATAACATGAAATTCAAAAAGTTTCTGAAATTACGCCACTGCACATAATTTAAATTTTGCCCAGGCCTAGGTACAAGATGCATACAGTTATGAATTTGGAACCGGACCAGCACAGCATCCTCATAAGGTCCAAATCTTATAAAACATGTTATAAATCCCTCACGTGGGGAAGCCAACAGAGATACTTACTTCTGACCATACATCAGTCTCTCATTCCCAATTCATATTCCACTGGTTTCTAGCACCATCCTTCACGCAAGAACCACGTGTGGTTACTGAGTAGGCATCATTGTGCACCAGGTCACCATTCACAGTCTTCGGGGTCCTCTCTAACAGTTGCTCCACCTCTTTATGATCACTAGACAAGGGAATATTGAAAAGGCAGGCTCAAAGACAAATGTGGAACATTTCTCGACCATAAAAGCAGATGATCACTTAGATATAGGTCTTGATTTAGAATCTGGTGAATGGGTTACTCCATTACAAATGTAGCGGACATCCTATCCTCCATATTACAAGTGCACCATACCCGAAATGCTTGTAATATGGCGGATGAGATATTCAACATCTTTGTGATGGAGTAATCCACCAACTGAACTCTAAATTTGGCACATAATTTGTTTTCATCACTTCAAACATTTTACTTAATATGAGCGCACCTGGCAGCCAAGGCAATCAACACTGACTGACAAAGTGAGAACAGAAATGATTTAGCATCTGATTTATATATTGGCAGAGTGAGTACTCTGTCACAACAACAACAGTGTTCCCTCCCTGCCAAAATAGTGGTCCACCTGCCAAATTTAATTGGGTGGACCTTTGGTTTGGCCACAGCAAAGTCTAATCTTTCCTCTCTGTGGCCAAGCTTCTCAGATGACCCTGGGGAGTAAGGGCCGCTGCAGAAATGGCTATATGTCTACCCACCCAGTTTAAATGGGCTGACATATAGGGCCTGATTTAAAGATTGTTGGACAGGTTACTCCATCACAAACATGATGGATATCCTGTTCACCTTATTATGATGTGCATAGGATGTAATTGAAATGTAATACAGCGGACGGGATATCCGTCACATTTGTGACAGAGTAACCCCATTCGCCAAACTCTAAATCAGGACCACAGTAATTTGTTACTGCTCCATACCGCCAGGTAAACCTAGAGGTACAGTAAAAACATTATAATGATCCCCACGTCATGGTGAAAGACTCCCACGGCTAGAGGAGCATTATATGTTTTCCTTACAAAAAGAAAATGGTTTCCATTTGTAAAGAAAAGCAATTATTGTGTGCTGCTGGGTAAGGTCCTGTTGACGCAGCCTGTAGCACAGAGTAATATGCATTGTGAGGAAATGCAGTGATGGTGGTTCCTGGCAATGCTTTTATAATTATCCCCCTCCTTGGCACTCACGTGTAAATTGGGCGGGCGGCATCTCCACCATGTGGATGGAGCAAATTACTCCATCCCCATGGTGGAAGTGCAGCCACCCGCCCACAAATAAATCAGGCCCTTTGTTTTTAAGGAATTTAAGATAATCCATTTCTCACTAATGCCAGCAGAGTCACTTGCAAGCACTAAGGAGCAGTCTAAACTGAAACACAGAACAGGGTAAAGCATCAGCAAAAAGAGTGAAATATTTCCTTGCTCTTGAACATGCTGAAGTTCTCATACTGGATAAGCTTGAAGTATAACAAAGGCACAAGGAGAGTGAAAGGGATGTTGGGTACACAAAAAACAGCTGTAACAATCAGAAAAGGAAAGGAAGGTTGTGTTACTACTGTACAAGGTTTTGTTCACTGCTGGAGCACTAATCTGGATTGCTGTATCCAGTCCTAAAGGAATTTTTGGAAGTTCTACATTTGTGCTCATGAGGCCTTCTGTGCTTATTATTCAGTATCAACATATGACCATTTGCACATTTACTAGGCCAATAACCCATGAAGATACAAATATATGCAGATGATAAAAAATACATTTCTAGTTAGATTGTCTGTTGGACAACCAATAAATATCACTTTGTGCTTCAACAATATCTGTTTCTGATTAAAAGAAAGCGTTCCCTTTATGAATGGAGTCAAAACTGTGACTTTATTCAGGGGAGCTACAGAGCCCAGCTCATTAATCTTTAACTGATTCCCATGCCTTGGAAACCCCACCATCTTCCCTAAAATTAAGACCCATGAGAATACTCTTTTGCACAGGCCTTTCCTCTGGAACTTGTGAATAGATTACTTAGAAACACTAATCTCCAGCTTCCCCTACTCTGTACAAATTCCACCACTACTCAGATCATACCACAGGTAGGAGAGAATAAGAGCATTGTAGAAGGTATGTTGGAGTACAGGTACATTATTTCTGCTGACGTGTCCAAAATTCTTATCACCAGGCCACAAAGCCTAAAGATCAAGACTGCTAGAACATGCCTGAGTCTCTAAAAGCATGATCACATCAAACCGTCATTGTAAGAGATCCAGTCATTCCCTGTTAAAACCTAAAACCAGGATTAAATACAAGGTCCTTTGCACCATCTACATAGCATACTGGGTCAAAGTTCCATAATATAACGGGGATGAGCTAAGTCCTTCAGTGTGTTGCAACTCTTCCTGAATTCTCAGTTCGTTGCTTGCTCTGGACAGCTACGGGTCTTCAACCATCTTCTTTTCTCACATCATCCAATGTGCTTAATGTTTTTCTTGCTTACTTACAAGCTACCTGCCTTCTTCTGCCAACCACATTCTACCACAGCTGCTATTAAATTCATAGTGTCTTCCCTAAGGCATTTTCTCCTGATTTCCAGGGTTTACCTCTAAGGGAACACAATTTTATCCGGTCCTTGTTTTATCTCTCACCCTGAAATTCCTTGTGCCTTCTCCAAGATTTCAAGGTTACAGATAAAAACAGCAGGCCATATTTTCCCCAAGAGTTGATTGTCACAGCAGGACCAGATAGTGACAGAGTGGGTTTACATTGACTCCTGGTTGTTCAGCAGATCAGCTTCAAGACGCTTTGGACCTCATTACCAGTGAGGAAGAATCGAGTGTGGTATTACAAAACTTGATAAATATCTTATCTGGGAGTGAGGTATTTACCAAGTGTAGTAAATACCTTTTGCTCCGAGGTTTCAACTTGCAAATGAGGTGTAACCTGGAGAAGCGGGATTTAACTCTCTGAATTCTGTATGTATTGGCTATTTTATGGCCTTTTCACCTGGATATAGTTTGGCAGGTTTTTAATTGCTATAGTCTATTCCAGTTCCTGTGAGAACAAGCATTTGGACAGCAATCGGAATTTAGCCCTACACTTGTTATAGGGGCCCTTGCCTTATACATCTAGTTTATCAAGGGCAGGGCCCCACATTTCTCTCCAACAGGCTTTGTCCATACTCCAGATGCCCAATAAGGTCTTTCCCACTTTGGCTCCCTCGACGACAGAAGGCTGCACAGTGCACATTATGTCCATTGCATAATTGTCTTGCTGCCCAGAGAGTAATGAAAATGACTTTTGTCATCTTTTCCATTTTTTTTGTTTTTCTGTTTCACTCATTCTGTTTGATCTTCCTAAAAACTTCACAAGTCTTCAATCAATCATTTATATCCTTCAATTGCAAGTGCTGGTGTCTTAATAAAAATGATTGAGTGTTTATGTAATTTGAATAATACATTTATGTAGAAAATAAAATAACGTAGAAAAATAATGCACACATTTGAAAATGTGATCACAAAGAATGCCCACCAATGTTAACGAAGTATACTAATCAATTATATAATAATATGAAATGTTGAATATATGTTAGACTAATGCAATAATATGTCATATTGTGAGTTATGAAGCATGCTTTAGCTTCATTAATTATAGGCCTTAACTTAGCGAGTGTCTTGGCCTATTTTGCCAGGCCTCATGAAAAGCTGTATTTCTTAGCGTTTAATAAAAATGTTGACCAAGTGAATTAAACTGTGAAAAGTTTATTGTATTGCTAAATGTGCTCATAACGGAAGCTTTTCGTGTGAACCAACTGATAAAAGATTATGTTCTTGCTAATGCAATATTTTATGTGTAGTGTGTGTGAGACTGACTTTCCCAGGACAAGAACAATGAAGATACTGACTAGAGTGGAATCTGCAACAATATTGTTACCTGACAAGCCGAATGATGAGGACATCACAACAATACGAGGACAAAAAAAATATTAGAATTCATAGATTTGGGATAGCAGTATTATTGGACAGAGTGCGAACATACGATTAACTGACCAATAGAGAATTAGGGGATAGATTAGGTGGCTTTATTATAACACTCATTCTGAGAGAAGACAACCATTCCGAAAATCTAGTTTGCCCTTATTTTTTCTGAGCGAAGGGTTATTACTTTCCTATGCGTCTTTACTAGAGGTATGATGAACTTTAATGCTTAAATTACTTTGCCCGTATTTTCCTGACTGAGAGCCTGATACCATGCTGATCGACTGATGTCCTGAGGACGAAGACTGATTCTGCTTTGATGATCCATACTGACTATAGGTATATTTCTGAAATGTGATTATTATGCATATTTGCTTTTTCTTTCCAGGTACCAACTGCACTGTTTTGATAGAGCCTTAGTTAGATGTTTTTCCAAATTTGTGTTACTAAGTTGTTTTGCATGAAGCCCGACATTCTGATGCTAATCTGATGTTAGTTAAGGATCATGACTTATGACAACAGAGTCTAATGTTTGATAAATTTCTCTACTCAACTTCATGTACTTCATTTAATTGACGCAGCTGACTTTGCTATTGGTTAGCACCATAACTCTAGAATGTGTTGTAGTTCAAGCTTTGATTAGATTGCGTTTCTTTCGCCACTTCGGACAACCAGTGTTGTTTCTGTATGTGTTACATTTGATTTTGAGATTGATTTACATGACCTTAGCATTGTTAATATAGGAAAATAAACATTCTAAACTTTTATTAAAGGTGTGGTTATTCATGACTGAAAGGTCATGGTGCGTGACAATTACTGACTCTATTGATTATTGATTTTATTGCTTACTAATGACTATTGATTATTGTGTATTGATTATTGATTATGAACTGGAGCTATGGTAAGAACTTCTTAATTTTCGAATCAAAAGGTTCATCAACCTATTCTCGTCCCCTTGTAAGTTTACTTATTAAGGTCAGGCGCACTAAAAGGATACACACAGACTAAGTTAAATAGTCTATTGCATACAAGATCAATCTACTTCTATCAGTTTGAAGACATTTATGAAAGACATTGGACAAAAATCCAGTCATGATATCCAAAATGCTTTAGCGTTTCTGTGACGGATCGATAGGAGGCTGTAGAATTAAGAACTTGTCATTTAAGAGAAATAGCTGCTGGTGAAGCTGTCCTCACAGTTCACAAGGGAAAGATACTTACATAGAGAATAAAATGAGACAAATACATTATCTAGATAATTAAAAATCCTTTCCATCTCGTAGGCCTAGATTTACGAAATAGTCACACAGTGCAGTGAAGAATTTTTCATTGCTGCGCTGTGTGACAGGGAGGGAGCAGGAGAGCACCATATCTACAGAGATATCCTCTCCTCTTCCTTGCGCCGGCACTGATTTTAGCTGATGTGCGCCACACACACACACTCCTTTGCGCCATAGTGGAAGGGTGTGTGCATGAGTGTAGCATAGGTTTTGTACTGGAAGAATACTGTTCCAGTACAAAATGCAATGCTTAGGCACACTTTAAAACTTTTCCTACTTTGCATGTGTGCTGCATAGAGCAGCACACATGAAAAGTTGGAAAAGTGTGTACTTTTGGTGCAAAACCCTGTCTACTATTGTTTGTAGATGGGTTTTGCATCAAAAGGCATGGGTGGGTGCATGGGAACGCCCATGTACTACCCATGTAATGCCCACCTGGTGCTAAGTAACTCAAAGCTGTTTTGCACTGGAAAGTGAATTAATAAAAAAGCATTTTGAGCGCAATTTTTTTTGTAGTTCTCCCCCTTAGTGTGAAGTTTGCTGTTCCTTATAGCAAAGACCAATTCCAGCAGGAAGACATAAAGGGTTTTGTGCAACTCAAGTATAACTGAACCCTAGTCCAATATCACTTTTGTGATTTAAAAGTACACTGACACGTCCCCGAAAATGAAATCGTAACGTCATTTTATGAATAGATTGTACTTTTGATGAAAAAAATCCAGATGGGTGATCAGTCTGTCCAATTTATTCCGAAGGACACAGTCTTTAAACAGTAAGCTACCTACAGATGTAAATTCCAGATCCTGATTCATAAAATCAGGATGGCTGGACATGTATGCCTGCAGAAATAAAGTTCATGAATATGATGAATTTTCCTCCATACCTCAGTTAATATTGGGAAAGGAACATGGGTGTTCTCGTAGAGGGGCTGCAGGAAGGCTATTGCCAAGTAGGACATGCAGGGATCGGTTGTCGCCCCCCCAAACCCCACTCCTCTCCCCCACGAAGTCAGATGGTGGGTGTTCGGGCTCATGAATGAGAGAGGTGAGGAGAGCAGATTGTTTATAGTGTGAATAAGATACTGAAGGTAAGAAAGTAAAAAGATTATCAAATCCCTACAGCAGTAAGATTTTTCGAAGTTTACAGTGGTAGTAAAGCACTTCAGAACTAGTTTATATTCATCTACACGCTTTTTCATTCTGGATTTTCACCATTTGTTAAACAGTGCTCGCATTTCATTTTTATTGAGTGTATTCTGAGAAGATCCAGGATTGAGGTGTTGATCACCTCATACTTCTTCTTCTCAATGATTTTGTTTCTGCACATCATTTGATACTGTGCGAAGCATCTGTGTTATAAAGGCTGTTGAAATAAACATACTTTAAGTGTAACATTGGTACTCATGGAAACCTATAAGTTACAAAGTTTTCCTTGCCTGAGAATTATTGTGAGTTCTGAAAAAATCTGAAATCTACTCAAATTGTAACATTAGAAACGTAAGGAATAGATTACCAACTTTTTAAAATAATTTTGAGTCCTGGCCGCTCAGGCAGCTGATGCTTTCACATTGCTGCTAGTTCTCAGTCGGGAAAAGTTGATCTTGCGGGTTGAAGATGCATGGCAGTTTAAGTATGGACAAAGCAAATGGACAGAGAATATAAATCAGAGGTCTGTCTGCTGACAACTATTTCTGCACATTTCTCCATCATACATACATTGTACTATTAATGGAATCAGTGTATTATCCAAATGCTGTCCATGGCATCATTTAGAAGAGGGTGGTAACAGGACTTTATACAGAAAAGAACAAAAGTCCGATCTGACCTTCCAAGTGTCTCTCCCCAATTAAAAGTGTGACAGAAAATGGCAAAACCGAGTAAAGGCATGGCACTGGCTCTGCTATTGAAAATGATATCTGACATTATTGAGGCCTTCAAAGGTGGTGGATCATCTGCCCAATTTAGGGTGGCAGATAGGCCATCATTCTAGATCGTTTTACCACGTAGAAAAACTGCTGTTCTTTGCAATAGCCTTATATATCATACATAACGAGGCCTCCATAATCCATAATGTCCTGGGAAAAAAAGCTCTGGAATGTTAAGGACATGTTTTCCATCCGCCTCACTCAGAAGGTGTGTTTTCCATACCAACCTATGGTGGCAGCATTCCCATTATGCAAAGATGCCTGGTGGAAGTGCAACCAGAGAAACGTTCCCACAATAGGGCTCCGTGGAGAAAGAATCCCTCTCATGGGATAAACATATGATATATTTAGGGGCGTATGGTAACATGTGGCCACCATTATGGCAGAGGTCGGTTGTCCTCTCACTCAAAACTTAATTGAAATCTTTAATCACATGTAAGGTAACTACATCTAATGGCTTCTTCAAAAGTTTTCATTTTACATTTGTGACTTGCTACAAGAAGCTGAAATGCAAGAAGAAAACGGTGCACAAAGACTGGTGCACGAAGGTACGACTGCGTTCTCACAATCTTCAAAGCAAATTTTACAAAAAGACGAATGGCAGAGAATAATTGTATGGATTTTCCTCCGTTTCTTTGCTTCAATATTTTACATGGAATCGGGTGTCTGCCATATAGCACCCTATCACCAATAAATCTGCGTTGCAAAGCACTGATGATCATAAAAAGCTGATACAATAGTTCCAAAAAGAGTAATAGCATCGATCGCTCGTAATTTATTTATTTGACTCATGGTGTTATTTCAGAGTTTAACAGGTGGGCGGACTAGATGGGAACAGAAACAGCAGAGGGGTTATGAATATGGGTTAGAAGTATTAGAGGTCTTGGACAGATAGGAGCGAGGAAGTTTGTAATTCTCTTCTGAACTTCAAGTGATTAGGTCCCTTGCAAATGTGAGGCAAAGAAGTTTTAGAAAGTTCCAGAACATAGATAATTGTTTGTGGATGTATCACACCCATTTACACATGTACCTTTTTTTTAGAGGGATGGTATAACACTCTGGTCATATGGTGTTGGAAGTCTGTGTAGTGTTTTTTCAGAAAGGAATAACACTTTGAATTCTGAGTGTATCCTAATCAGAAGCAGATTCACAAATTGTTTAGCTGTGGTTAGGCAGCTGTTCCTCTTCCCCCAAAGAGAAGACCGTAAATGTTTTGAGCCCTCTCTAGTTTTGAGGGTTTTGGTTAGCACACCAGGGAGACCGACCTTGATGATGTTGCTTTAATTGAGATAGAATATTTCCGATGTATCAACCAATTACCACTGCATCGACCAATGCAGACCTTTGGTGTGAAAGTAGAACAGAGTGAATTCCAAAGCGGAGGCAAAGGGCATTTAAATCAATCCCTGCTCTGTTTTTGAATCATGCCCCAAAGACCCAAAGGATAGTTTGATTTTAAAGATAACTCCTGGATTTCATACTTTACGAGTAGTGCAGTACAGTTTCTGTTGATGATGTGCTGAGGCAGGGCTGACTTGATTGCATTCGATTTTGGATGTGCAATGGACAGTCCACAAATTGCTTCTATCCAAAACCATTCCATAGTTCACTGTCAATCTGCATGTTGTTAACGCTGGTATCTGTTAAGGATAATGGCCCGTGGAGCCAAATGTACAGTATAGTAAACAGTATTAAAATAAATCAATCCTTGAATTGCTCCACAAAAAATGGGATAGCTAAAAAATAAGAAGAATTTGAGTTAGTGGATTAAGTTTCGTTAAATTTCACTTAATGGAGAAAGGGGTCAAACTTAGGGCCTGATTCAGAGATTGGCAGATGGATTACTCAGTCACAAACGTTCGGGTATCCCGTCCACCATGGTCTGATCTCCATAGGCTAGCATGGGATCATAAGACGGTGATATCCGCCACGTTTCGGAACAAGTAATCCCCTCTGCCAAACTCGAAATCAAGACCTTAGGAATTAGAGATAGCTCCTAAATTCTTGTTGTATCATCATGAAATGGGGGTGAAACATTTCTCCCACTGTTCAAAAGCATGGGAGAGTTTGTGCAAGATCAAATTGATAAAAATCCAATTTGGAATAAAGTTACCAGATATAGCATTCCTGAAGACAGGTTAATATAGGGAAAACTTAGGTTAACACTAATTTCTTCACAAAATGTTGAAAGAAAAGCCAAGGAGGGCTGGATCAATGCCTGTGTCCTGGGTAAAAAGCACTTGTAAAACTCCTAGTGTGTCAAGGTTTATGGTCAAAGCATCTCATTGAATTAAAACTTCATCTGTAAAAATAAAAGCAGACCACAATTGGATGCCCCAGTCTTAGATATTAATGCTGATATTCTTTCCACTAATTCTAAAACTGATTAATTCATAGATGTACAGAACACAGAGGAGAACAATGAGCCATGGCATAATGAGGTAAGGGAGTTTACCAAGAAAGAGGACCGAGAAATGAAGAGAGGAATATTAATGAAGTAAAATGGAATACTATTTATACTTATCGCCATTATTGAAACCTGTCCAAAACATTCAGCAGGCCCACTTATGGAGAAATTTGAAACAGTCGCCTACAATATAACCTTTAACAAGAGCACAGTGGTGTTAAGGGACGGGAGGCTGTCATGGACTACCACCACCTCGTTGCACCTCAGTGCATTGAAAGGAGTTACCCACCATACGTACATGTTTATGAATGCATCACTGACTCAGCATCCTCCTTCACAGCTGTACAAAGTTACTGACTTTCTAAATTGCTGTCATGAGTGTTTGTCAAAGTCCAGATGTACATCTCCCTAGGTATGCTCACTATTAAGCATCTATGACCCAAGTATTTCTAATGAACAAGGAGTATTTGAAGATATGGACAATCTTGGCTTCTCACAATGGTCAGCTTTGCCAAACACAAATCAGACCCAGTCTCTGATTCCTCTTCAATTCTTTCAAACCCATAACTCACCAAAGGATATACACCTCTAGATGGATTTGATCATGTCCACATACGTTTCTCGATCCCTAATCACCTCATCTCTAAGAAGGTATTTCCTACTAGCACGCTGACCAATTCATGGTGCAGAACATGTGGAAAATCTGTACAGACATATTTGTTGAAGCTTTTCAAGATGTTAAATTACCCTGTGACTTCTCCTCTTCCTAAATACTAGCCCAATAGAAAACAACATTATCACCACCCTTGACCAATAGGCACTTACCACAGAATTCAAGTTCAAATTTGAAACTAAATTCTAAATTAAGGGACTCTTTGGAAACATGGTAGAGAAGGTCTAAACTCCTTGCTGACTATTTGGCAAACCTTGAGAAATATAACTTCATACAGATAACACAAATTAGCAGTCACTTAAAGAAGAGGGCTTTAGATACTTCCAAACCCACTAGTTTATTGCATCCTAATTTCATACATGTGAACAAACAAAAACACTCTGGTGTAACATTGTTGCAAGCAACACTCTGAAGCCAACAACCACCTGCCATTGCACATTCTCAACACTTCTGTTCAAGAGTTCTTGCTAGCAAAATGATATTTCTAACAGAAATATCATGCTGTACATATTGTTTACAAAAATAGTCCCCCATTGGGTATATATTTTGTACTATTTATTCCAATGAGGCAGTACTTTTGTAAATGATACCTAGGACACAGATGTGGGTAATAGTAAAGGTGTTCTGGAGTGAGTCACAAAGGTCAGGTAAATAATAGAACACAATTTTCTCCACTTAAATATATTTTTAAATGGGGTTCATGCTGATTAACTCTGTGCACCCCATAGAACCCCTCCTGGATTACCCTCCTTCGTGGGATGGTCACTTATACCATTTAATGTGATTTTAGCTTGGGTGCTATCTTCAACCGCAAGCTGTTCTTCATCTTACAAGTGAACAATGTGACCAACAATTAGTTCCTCAAACTCTACCCACTATTGAGGAAAGACCACCAAATTACTATATCTTACTACTGAACATGTTTTTCCAGTGATCTTCTTGGAAAAATGAAAAGGGAAGCTGTAACAGGCTAGAACTGCATTGTTAATCTCATCATTCCGTTAGAGAGATCAGATCATAACACCGCAGTACTGCTGTTCCTCTGCTGATTACCATTCAAGCAGAGACTCTTATTCAAAGTCCTCTTCCACAATGCCTCACAAGGCTCCTGGCCAGTTCAGAAAGTTGGTGTTTTCTCACCACTTGACAAGACACATTTGGTAATTCTTTTAAAGCTTTCTCTTGCTCCACTAGGCTAGGTATATATGACTTGGGGACATTCCAACACTCACAAACCTCTACGCTTTTGTCTTCTCCCTGCTTACTATGACTCGTCGCCTAAGGATGTCGATGAGAAAATTCTGTAAAGCTCTGAAAATTCACTTTCTATTTTCCTGCCAAGCATGTGCTAATCATAAGGTATATACTGCACATAATAGTACCAGTTTGCTATCTTCTGATTAATGGCGTAGAGAGTGCTTTGTAAAAATAATAGAACAATTACAACCTAAAATCAAGTACACGCCAATCAAACCAGGTAGCTGCAAGCCGAGACAAAATTTCCATTACGCTGGCATAATCTTGCATAATTTTGAAAATTTCATGTTATGCTTGTTACACAAACATTCCTTAAATGATGACATTATGTGACAGTAACACAGGAGCACAACACCAGTATAAATAATGAGAATCTGAGTGACTGTTGTTTGTGACACCTGTGTTTTTTTGTACTTTTTTGCGCAAAATGAGTCCGCAGTACAAAATTCATTCTAAAATATAGCGATAAATGATGGGTTTGCATTTGACGTTATTTTTCTTGATTTTTGTGAAATTTTGTGCAATTATGCAAAAGTAAATTACATAAATTTTGCACATCCCTAGTATCCATGCTCAAGCTACCCCATACCAAACTGCTGACATATAGCATTAGACACCTCCTGATATTAGAGATTAGCTTTTATTGAGTACTGCAATAAACATGCTACAAAAGTGGCATATGGACCAAGGTGTGCTTTTTTGTAGTTCGGTGAAAATCCATTCAGTAGTTTTTGAAATAGTAAAATTAGAAAAGAGTGTCTGACAAGCTTTGAGTGATTAATTTTGTGTATACATGGACAAAAAAAAGCCTTTTTTTCTGGATTGAATCGCTCATATACTGTAGTGAACAATCTGACCTTAACACCAGGGTGCTCCTGCAGACGTCGAGGTCTAAAGACATCTGGTGCCCCCTTAAAGTTTTTATTGTAGTAGAACTGTAGTTGGGCAGTGCTATCTCCTGTCTAACATAAAGCATGGGGAGTGAGCAGGAGTGTGGGGCTGGGGATGGCTCATGCGGGAACCGCTGCTGGCATTGGGGCGGGGGTGTCCTTCCTGCGCTAATAGTGCTCACATGCCCTTCCTTAACAATTTTGTAGGAGTTGACTAAGCTGCAGGTAATTTATATTTATACCTTTGTCATGTTAAGTACCTTAATTTCTCTTTTCTGCTTTGATTGATTTCGTTTTTCATTCCTGCTTCTGTATCACAAAATCTAAAAACAAAGGAGAAGCATTTTTTGATTTGATTATAACCTTAGCACGGTTTAATGAACATGCATGAAATCTGGCAGCTACTGTCCAATGTTGTTTACTTTTGGCATTTTCATTTTCTTACAGATCCGTCAGTGGAAGAGGCAACTCTTCAAAGGTGTGGTAGTTCATAGAAGTGTTTATGTATGAACAACCGTGGCAACGTCTGAGTAATGTGCACACATGTTAACAGACCTTTAGCGTGTTCATATTTATTTTGGTCTTATGGGTGGGCAAAAAGCTTTCATTTACTAATAACTGCTCCTGTTTGGTGTTGCTTTTATTCTGTGATTCGTGGATTGTTATTCAAATGAGACAAAGGAGACAATGTTGAAGGGGATTAGAAAATCTTTCATTTGTTCACAAAATTGGTGGCATATGAAGACTTGTACAAAAGTAAAAGATACTAAACATTTTTACCTTACTCTTGGTATGTTGAGTTACATACAGATCAGTCAAGGAGAGGATATGGTGAAGAAGTAAGCAAAAAAGTGTTGATTTTTATTGTGTTCTTTGGCAAATCACTAAGAAATTATGCAGACATTTGCATGTTTACCTTTCTGTTGGTATGTCAAGTTTTGCGCAGACATACCAATGGGGAAAGGGGTCAGGTAATAAGTTTGCTTCTATTTGATTGACCTAGAACAAAAATGTAGATACCGCGATGAGTTTAAATTGCTAATTTAAGCAACAGGATGGCTTCAGGGGGAATTGGTTACCTTTGGCAAACCTGGCCGCACACACCAAAAGGCTATGTGCGCAGGGGTTGCAACCTCCAGGACAACATGGGAGTCGTACTGCTCCAGCTTGGCACACGCCGCAGACGTCAGCGAAGACAACAGGCCCCCCTCCCCTACCACCGAAGCAACCACAAACACCACCACAGCAGCCACAAGGGGAGCGCAGAAGGCGGGAGAGGATCTTCAGATAGCATACAACCATCCTTGTGATTAAGGTACATGATGTGATCAGGATGTACCGACTGAACCGGGAGTCCATTGCACGTCTGCTGCATCACGTTGTGGCAGATATCACTTCAAGGGTAGAAACTCCAACAACTATTCCACCCATGACCAAACTCCTTGTTGTCCTCAATATGCTGGCATCTGGATCTTTTCAGACAACGGTCGCACAAGTGGGTGGTATCTCAAAGCCATCTTTCTCGGTCCTCCTTCCTAAGGTCCTGTAAGCAATCATACACCTCACAACCCATAACATCTGCTTCCCCAACACCCAGTAATTGCAGAAGGAGACCTAGCAAGGTTTCTACCTAATTGTGGGATTCTCCATGTTCTGGGTGCAATGGACTGCACCCATGTCCAACTGGTGACACCCGCAGCAACCAAACATCTATACAGGAACTGCAAGCACACCCATTCAATCAATGTGCAGGCCATTGCGGACTCTTCACTAACATCCTAGCCAAATATCCCAGCAGTGTCCATGATGCCTACATATTCCGCCATTCCCCTACCAACGAGCGGTTCCAGGATTTGGCAATATGGCAATAGGTTACTCGTAGGTAAGCCACCATACCAAACAGTCTACACACAACACACCAACCATGTCAGACAAACAAGACAAAAACCACACTAAATGCACATGGGCAGGGTAACATAGATGTACAGACAACAACACATATGCCACACTACATCGCAATCATTGCACATCACACACACATACACCCACATATACATAACACAACCACAACCTGACTGGCACACCACGTGAGGACAAGTGGAGCTCTGTGCCCCCTTTGCATACAGAAGCTGGCCACAAAACACTAGAAGTGTCCACTGGTTGATAACTAAATACAGATACCACACACATTACACCAAACAATGAATAGCTCAGCTATGTGAATGGCATAGGCCTTGGCCAAGTAAACAAAGTTACACATAGGCACAGCCCCACATTAATTATGGTGTGCAAGCCTCTGGCTGCACCAAAATCAAATGCCACACAAGTGGTGCCATTACCAACTACATATTATCTACACATAACTGACATATCTGTAGTGTGCACATTCACCTGTCTGCTGCATTGTGTCACACACATAGGAATACAAAGTAACCTGCCATGAAAGACCATGGGGCAGAATAATGAGATATGGTGCAGCACCTACTCCAGTGCCATCTTACATGCACCCCTTAACACCCCCAAAACAACCATGTGTGTTCCGTATACAGGAAACATTCCACCATATTGCAGAGTTTGTGCAAAACTGTAAAGATAATGGATGCCATAGTAGGACTCTGTAGGAGTATACAGGACATACATGACCTTCCATGTTCCTTTTATAAGGACCCATGTAAAAAAATGGTGTTCCTCCTCCCAAAACCTGCACTGTGCATGTGTTGAAAGTATCTGTGATAAATAATGTATTGGAAGCTAGGAGATTCCACAGCACAAAGTTTGATCATCCTACAAATGTGTGATTCACACCCTCGTACACTTGATGGCTGGCACAACCATCATCTGCCACAAAAGGTCACAAAGTGTTGCACTGCATGCGTAGTGCCACATGGTTACATAGTTTGACAATTCAAAGGTCTCTTAGCCACAACCCAAGATTGCCATGTCCATCAACACAGACCTATTAAACCATTTCACAAAACAGGAACATACACTATACCAGAAGCAAGTCTGAGTCACCACTCCACCTACAACTAACAACTGCCATGGCATATTCCAAACCACTATCGACCCTTGCCAACACATCTTCTCTTATTCCTTTGCAGCCAGGGCTTCTGAAGTCAAGTTTCGGGTGCCTGGTCCTGACAGGAGAAAGCCTGTTATATGCTCCACCACTGGTATGCAAGATCATACTGGAATGTGCAATCCAGCATAATATATGTATACGGACAAATGCTCCCTGGGAAAAACTGGTTGATGTCCCCAACGAGGATGATAATGACTAAGGTGCAGCAAATTAGAGGGGGAACTACATTACACTGCTGCAGAAGTTTGCAGGAGACTCCATATAGTACAGAACGTTTACACATAGTGATTGTACAATCATCATCACATTGTAAATAGCACCAATAAAATACTTTGCACCTGAATCTCATTGGTCTACTAATTTTCCACTACATCTACCATTAGAATGTAACTCAAACCTCAGAGAGCAGGAAAGAAACACAATAGTTACAAGTATGGTAGCAACATCGTTTGTGATGTAAGAGGGTTTACTGCTTCCATTTCACATATAAGTGACACCCAAATCATGGGCATGTGACTCTTGAAGGCCCAGACCCATGCAACACAATATATAACGTGCTGTCAAGTGGCCAATGTGCTAATTACTAACCTTAGCCCCACATCATCACCACTCCTGTCAGGATGTTTGCAAGGGGGGCATACATAAGATAGGGGCTCTGATCAAATGGTGTTTAAGTAATGTCAGAACTGAACACTGCCACATCTCAGGAGGTTTGCTGCTTCGCCTGCACTGTGCATATGTGACAAGGGGGGGCACATCATTGGTATTCAGTAACTGTACAGGGTTTGTAACCAATGTTAGAGGCAGATCCTGCACTGTGTATTCATGAGATTATGTCCTGGCACTGCCAATGGGCCCAACCCAGGCACATGCTGGGCATTACCATACTAAAGGCACACACACTGTGGCTGTGGAGTGCGTTATGGGTTGCCAGACAAATGAAACAGCAATGGGTGCTGATTCACTATCCAAACATATGCCCCATTGTCAGAATCAAAGAATAAAATGGGACAATGCACCACCAAATTATTGTCTGGGTGGAATGTAGGCAGAGTGTGTTACACTCCCTATGTAAATAAGAAGCACAGTTGTCACACAAATCTGCTGTCTTGACACTTGCTTTCAGCAATTCCAGATATACATGTAAAGACTGATGTATGAGTGTGCCAAGATGTATTTCAGATATCTTTATTACATCAAAGCAACTTCAATAATCATATCGACATCCACTGGGAAAGTCCGTCGCACTTCACCTCTCCTTCTTCTCCTCCGACTTCCTCAACCGTCTCTCTCGGAATCCTCTCGTCATCGCATTCCACTCCATCTCGCTTCCCCAAAGAACCATATGACATCATCGTATACATGAAGCCATAACACATCTTCCCCCTTACAATTCACAAAATATAACAAAATAATATTGCATAAAACTATAATACAATCTAAATACATATCGGAATGTTTAAGACGATTAATTCAACATTGTATCAATTAAGGGAACAAAACATAACCCAAACAAAAAACAATTAATTTTCTAATTATATACACAACAAAATATGACTTTCAAAATTTACTTCACAAAGTCTGATAGGTGCTTTGGAAAAATTCTGTTCCTCACACTCCTTCTTAGCTTCTCACTCATCTCTGAATCAGGTACTGTGTTACTCAATTCCTTCCCATTAGAACACTTGGCTAAGCGAGACATACTCCAAACTTCACCATCCTCAAGTACCACAACATTTTTCCTTATTTCAACAATTTTCTTTGGCCCTATAAATTTGGAAACACCTTTATTACACCATACTGGTTTTTTTATAAACACCAAATCCCCTTTAGACCAATCCCTCTGTTTTACACACTTCCTCTCATCAAACCTTTTCTTGTACCTATTTTGATTCTCAATTACTCTGGCACGAACAGATTTAGAAATAAGTGACTCTTTCAGATTTTGTAATCCAGAATGCAACCAAGAAGGATTCAATTTGGAACCCGCCAATCTACCCTTCAAAATTCGAAAAGGAGACATTCCTGTGATAACATTAGGTGCATTCCTATGAGCCCATAACTTCTCTCTCAGAACCACTTTCAAACTTATCCTATGTTCAAGGGCCACCTGAGCACTCGCTCTCACTAACTGATTCATCTTTTCCACTAAACCATTTGCTTGTGGAGCATATAACGCAGTTCGATGATGGGAAATTGCCAAATTATTAAGAAAATTCCTCATTTCCAAAGAAGTGAATTGTACACCATTATCCGTAATAACCACCTTGGGGATACCTTCACATGCAAATACATCAGTTAAAAACTCAATCACATTTCTTGTGGTGATGGAACTCACACAACTAGCAGTAACCCATTTGGAAGTGTAATCAACAAGAACAATTACAAATTTCTCACCAGGAGGTAATAGCTCAAAAGGTCCAACCAAGTCTAAACCTAACTTGACCCATGGCACATCTGGAACAGATATCGGAGACAAAGGAGCAGTTCGCACTATTTTAGATTTGTCATTACTGGCACATTGGAAACACTCCTTTACCACAGCTTCAACTTGTTTGTCCAATCCCGGCCACCAATAACGTTCCCTAATACTAGATTTGGTAAGATTTCTACCCAAATGTCCATCATGAGCCAAGTTGATCAATTTTTTATACAATCCCGCAGGTGGAACTAATCTATCTCCTCTATACAGGTTACCTTCTATAATACTAAGTTCATCTTTAACACACCAGAACGCTCCAACATCAATTAAACATTCCTTCAAACACGGCCACCCATGCACCACAAAATTCATAACTGAACTGCGGACAATATCTTTATCACATTCTTCACTCCATTCTCCTACACCAAAAGCAGTTTCTTTAACCCACAAAATAGGAGGATGCTCAATCATGCCTGGATCCAAAACCGACAATCTAGAAAGGAAATCCGCAGGAATATTCTTCTTCCCCGGATAATATTCCAATGAAAAATTAAAATCCCACAAACTTTCAACCCAACGTTTAATCCTAGGTGTGGTGTTCTCATTATTTCTACATGCAAACAATTGTACCAAAGGTCTATGGTCACTTCTGAGAGTAAAAGGTAAACCCCACAAATAGAACTTGAAATGGGTTATTGCCCAAGTACAAGCCAATGCTTCACGCTCAATTACTGAATATCGTTCTTCAGCTCCTTTAAGTGAACGGGAAGCAAATGCTACCACTCTCTCCTCACCATCAACTAATTGAGAAAGTACGGCACCCAAACCCTTCAAACTAGCATCCGTAGACAAAATGGTCTTGCGTTTGACATCAAAGTGACCTAAAGTGGGCATTTTACCAATGTCATTTTTCACTGATTTAAATGCTTCATCACACTCTGAAGACCACTCAAAACGCACTCCTTTCTTTAAAATTACTCTTAAAGGTTGAATTACACTTGCAAAGTTTCTAACAAACTTCGAGTAGTATTCAGCAAGCCCAAGGAACGATCTTACTTGATCCTTATCAGTAGGTGTTGGCGCAACCAGAATTGATCTGGCCAATTCCAATTTGGGTTTTATGCCATCCCCAGAAATAGTGTGTCCAAGAAATGAGACAGAATTTACTCTAAATATGCACTTTTCCCTCTTCAACGTCAACCCATTATTTTTTAGTCTCTCTAATACAGATCTTAGAACCTCATCATGTTTTGCTGTGTCTTCACCATACACCAAAATATCATCTTGAAAAAACAAGATTGAATCGAAACCTTTAAGTACTTCTCTCATAACCCTCTGGAAACAAGCCGCAGCTGAGGCTAGCCCAAACGGCATCCTGAGAAATCTGAACGCACCCAAAGGAGTAACAAAAGAGGTAAGGTGTCTTGACTCCTCATGAAGCATGACTTGATGATATGCTGCTGATAAGTCCATAACACTGAATACTTTGGCATTAGTCAGCATGGTCAACGTCTCACTAATATTTGGTAAAGGTTGACGGTCTACCCATATAGACTGATTAAGGCCCCTGAGGTCAACACATAACCTTATTTTTTTTCCATTGTCCTTGGGGACCAAAACTATGGGGGCCAACCATTCAGATGCTTCAATTTCCTCTATGACCTTTAATTCCAACAGTCTATTAAGTTCCTCTTGCAATGGTTGTAACATCAAATGAGGAACTTTCCTAACTTTGTACACAATTGGTTTCGCACCTGCTTTCAAAATAATCTTATGTTTAAAATTCCTTAGTAAACCTAATTTGTCACTGAAAACTTCAGGAAACTCACTGGCAAATCCTGCATCATCACTCATACTGGTAACAGAAAGAACTTGGTCAGGGGCGTTTGGATTTAAAATTATTCCCAAATCTCTCTGATGACGCCACCCCAAAAGATTATTGCCACGTTTTGCTACATATATTTTACCCACAGTCTCTCTTCCTTTAAATTTAATTGACATTATGGAGTAGCCAAACAAATCAATTTTTTGCCCCCCATAACCAACCGGAGAAATATCAGGTGGAATCAATTTGATATTATCATCACCAAAAATTCTTTCCCAATTTTTATCACCAATCAATGTAAACGGGGATCCCGAATCAGCAAGCACTGCAACAGTTTTCTCCCCAATATTAACATCACACTGCGGCATGACTAGTTTATCCTCTGAACACCCATCAGATTGCAAATCTCCAGCACACGTATTATTAATACACAATACAATTTGTTGATCAGCAGAAGATTCTCCCACCAAATTTATCTTAGAACTTCTGCAAACTTTCGCAAAGTGTCCTTTCTTCCCACATTTCCTACAATTAACATTTCTTGCAAAACACTTAGGATTGTTTGCCAAGTGACCAGCATTCCCACACTTAAAACATCTGATCTTAGAGTCTTTCTGTACATCATTGCTGACCCTCATTTTCTGCGAAACTCTATGTACTAACTCATTCCCACACTCATCATCAAAAGTTGAGATTGCAGCTGACATAGCTGTGTATCCCGAGTCCATATGAGAACCTGTGTTCACATCCTTTATCTCCTTGACCCAAAGAATAGCATGTTCAATGCTTTCTGCAATTATAATTGCTTCCTTTAACGTAGGATTTTTAGCCAATAACTTTTCCTGAACTCTGGGATTGTTCGTACAACGTACCAATTGGTCCCGTATAAGAGATTCAGTTAAATCTGCAAAATCACATGTCTGAGCTAACGTTTTAAGTGCTGCAATATAATTAGTAACCCTCTCATCTTTTGCCTGAGATCTCATGAAAAATTTGTGCCTTTCCATAACAACATTGATGCGACCGTCAAAATGCTTCTTAAGCATCATGAGAGACATCTCATAAATGTCTCTCGGTTCACCTTCAGCAGTGCCAATGCTTATAAGGTCAAGACTATCATAAATATTACGTCCCTCAATTCCCAAATTGTGCAGTAAAATTCCTTGTTTCCTTGCTGGTGAGAACTTTTCACCACCAATACCAATCAAATATGAGTCAAATAAGTTTATCCATTTCTTCCATGGCAAAATTGGTTCACCACGTTCTGATAAAAATTGTGGAGGTTGGGACATACTGAGGGGAGAATGATGAGACATAATAAACTGCGTACTGAAATGAATGAAACCAATAAAGAAAATATTAATTAACTATAGTTATCATACATTGTCTCATGTCCTTATAATGTCCTAAAGTTCTAGTAAAAGTCAGCACTCTAGTTGCTATAGTTCATCCACGTAAAGTTAGCACTCTAGATATCTAGATATCTTAGTAGGGTTTTTTTCCTTATTTCCTACTTCCTGCGAGCAAAAATCCGGTGTGCACACTCCCAGTTAAGTGCTCCACACACAGCGTGCAGCGTCAGCACAGCGTCAACTCCAGCGTGAACAGGAGCCCCCCGGAGAAAGAAGTGTTCCTGGAACCAGGAATCCTGCTGCCGGCCGCCCCAAGGAAACCCAGTGACTGAGGTGAGTGGCGCTGCTGGGGAAAGAAACCAAAAAAAAATTTCGGCGTTCGCGCCAGTGTCCCCCGACTTTCTGCCTGTTCCCGTCTCTGCCTGTTCCCGTCTCTTTGAAAGATCGCGACGCCCACACCGGTGTCCGCCGTGTCTCCGCCTGTTGATGGAAAATCAACAGCAATTCTTCCTTCTACTGGCAGCCTGCTCAGTTCTGCTCAGCGTGGATTCAAATGTGGATGTCGAACACCTCGTCGCCAAATGCCAAGATGTATTTCAGATATCTTTATTACATCAAAGCAACTTCAATAATCATATCGACATCCACTGGGAAAGTCCGTCGCACTTCACCTCTCCTTCTTCTCCTCCGACTTCCTCAACCGTCTCTCTCGGAATCCTCTCGTCATCGCATTCCACTCCATCTCGCTTCCCCAAAGAACCATATGACATCATCGTATACATGAAGCCATAACAGAGTGTATGTCCTAGGTAACAAAGGGTTTGCTAGCACCAACACTAGTTGATATATGTCAGCTCGGTTGCCTAGTATGCTCTGTATAACAACATCACACATCACATAGCAATACACTCACATGCCAGACCAAGAGCAAGGTAACAACAGTTACAAATTATTCCAAACACGTGTTGTGCTCTAACATGGCAAGCAATCAGGTGTGGGATGTGCAACTATGTCCAGCAATGTCCAAAAATCTAAGATACCCATCCAAAAAATGAATGGGAGTAGAAGTAGCCATGTATGTTGCATTTGGCTAATTAAAAAAGCATCATTCAGTCATGGTAAGAGTTACATACGTTGTGGCATGTAGGAATAAATGCAAGGCCATGTCCAACGGAGGATGTGGATGGACAACTGAGAGAAACCCACAGATACTTTGATATACAACATGGGAGATCACTTTGAGATGACACAAGTACTGTGGCTGGTGTAATGTCATGTGTGTCATTACATCTCACAAAAAATGGCAATGGGACAGTAACTATCAATGTAGCTAGTAGTAGAAGATGTAGTCATCTACAATTTACACAAGTCACACGTTGCATCCTGTCCATGCATGACCAGACAATGTTGCTGTAGAAGATGTGTACAAAGAATAAACAGCCTAAAGAATGGCAGCAATGTAGGACACAAAATATACCTTACATGTATTGCAGTAAAACGTGGAGAAGGAACACACATAGACCAATACTGACTGTGCAACACATCAATGTCTACATGTGAACACCCAACATATGCACAGAGAGGATGGCTAGGTTAGTACATAAACCTGTCATGTTTGCCACTACCATAACCTGGTAGTTGCCCATCGCATGCCAACATGACAGTAGGCAGTGACAGATAGCACCATTTGTCCCCTGGCACGTTCCCAAAATAGAAGTCACAACAGAGATACAACCCCTAACCAAGCTGACCATGGAAATTACCAAAGACATCAAATGATGAGACATGTCCAAGATGTGCAAGTAGCCAGTCCTCTATATATGATAGAGGAAGGTTGACATCAAGTACTGCAGAGAAAAAAATGATATCCCAGTCTGTTGGATCAAAATTGTGCATGTGTCTATCTGCAAGGGACTGTGTATTGCTCTGCTTATTAGCAATCATGAAAAGGCTAGATCCCTGCTCAAAAACCATAACACCACTGCTCTGGCTACATAAACCTAGGACATTATCAGGGGCCTGATGCATGTGCACAGTGGACTGTGTAATCTGGAGCTCTGTAAACCTGCCCCTTCACATGCAACCATGGGTTTGTGTTGGCATAAAGAATCCCGCAGTAGTGATGAAGAGTAGGCTGCCATCTGTGCCAGACTGCAACACTGTTACACAGTGATATGCCATTGTATGATGTCATATGTGGACAAATGTGAGTGCCTAGTTGGTGGCATGCAGACATATACCAGATATCTCAGCACTCATGCACCACTGAAATGGGTTAGGCATGATAATGTGTATTGGAGTCTGAGCAAAAGGCAACGTACCACAAATGTAAATGCATATGTATCAAAAGATCATTGACAGAAATAAATTACCTTCACATGTGTTCCAACATACTGACTATACAGGCATTTGTCAAAGTCCAATATGTGTCCATGCAGGAAGATATATATGAGAGGTTTCAATACCCATGAACACACCACTGTGGTCATATGTTACAGAAATAACTCTACACATATCTTTACACACACACAGCTTGTAGCAGTCTTCACTGACACATGTTTAAAACATCTTCTGAAACTAAGATGCATGGGGAAGTATATGTCACACGTGTAGCAGAGAATCATGAAGGCTAAACCAACAACACACCACAGAGTGCACACACATGCACACGCAAATTTAAAGGGTTAATGTGATGTCAACCCAGTACTAGTCCACTGCATCCTCTGAGTACAAGTTGTTATGGCTGTCACATGCCTTACCATGTTTTGGACATAGGCCACCTTACCTATTGTGTTGTTGGTATGTGTAAATTTGTATATCACACATAACAATGTGGTACACCCACAAATAAGTGTTCACTCATAGTACACATGTGCTAACGTGTATGTGGACACAGTGTAGCTACACATGTACATATGCACAAGGTGTAAGTCACTGCATGCAGCAGACACATAAACAAACACATAGGTTAAGCATACCACCCCTGAGTGTCTATCGCACGTTCACTGACCTTTTTGCGCACAATGGGAAACATATAATGCATGACCGTCATTTGTCAAAAATGTTGACGATAACACCTAAATTTCACACTTTTCTCTACAGCAAAAGACGCCTGGCCCCTGAGCATCTATTGCATGCCTACAGGCCTTTCACACACATTGGGAAAAATACACCGCATGACCGTCATGCGTAAAAAAAAACACGCATGACTGAAATGTGACGCACAGGCCCAGGAAGAGATGAAACAGGACATCCTTCATACATGGTACAGTGAGTACACTTTCACTTCACAATCTATGTGTCTGTGACTGTGTGAGGGTGTGTAGAGGTGATTTGGAGTTATTGGAGTGTTTTGTGCTGTGTCCTGTTGCTGTTGTGTATTTTGTGTCTTCTAATCAGGCTTTTGTAGTGTATTTGTTCTGTATCTGACACTGTATTGTGGGGTGTTTGTCTAGGTGTAGGATCATTTTTTGGGTATTTGGGGTAGTTGGATTAGTATTAGGTTTTATTATTTTTCCTGCAACTGTATTTGCTGTTATTTTACACTGCATGATGAAAGGGAAAGGGAGGATGGCCAAGATGTTGGCAGATGAGCTGGGGGACTTAGTTTGGCTTGTCCAGAATTACCTCCCCATGATGCTTGTCCTGGGTGGCCGTGTAATCCACGGCTACCCCACAGAGGCCAGGAAACTGTAGTGGGGCAAGGTGCTCCAGCATGTGACCAGAGCTTTTCGCACTGGACACAATGACTACCATCTAAAATACCGGTGGGCTGACCTTATCGCTAGGGAGCAAGATCTACTGCATCACCTGGGGATTGAGATTGTGGAGCAGTTGGTAAGTATCCCATTTCCTTGCCAACACCATTATTTGCATGTGCAAGATAGGTGCTGATACGGTTGAGTGCAGCATGTTTTGTCTAGGGTTCTGGACATGTCATATGCTGCCAGTATTATGATCCCCAGCGCCACCTTAGGGCTGCCATTGTAATATGCATGTATGAAGCAGAGGCAGGGCAGAAGTGCCATCTTCCCTGCACAACCATAACAAAGTGTTGTGATGCATGCCTAGTGAAACTCTGTTTTGAGCAGCACAACATGAAGCCTGTGCCATGCATTATGTATGGGAGTGGGGCCCAACACCTGTTTTGGGGGGGCAAATGTACAAGCCTCTGGGAAATATGAGAAATAACTTAATGACATTTTTAATGCATTCTGAATGGCTGCTGAGAGCAGGTGTTATAAGGGGGCATATACATTTATATGATGGGCCCCTATGTACTCAGCATAAGTCGTGATGAACGGTTTTGTTGCTACTCCTGCTGAGTACATCATTTGCCTCCATATAAATAGATACAATTGGACCCTACCTGCATCATGCTGTGCATTATTTCTCATTACGCACACATGGCGGGGGAATGGGGTGCACTGAGGGCCACAAGGATTGTAGTGATGTACTTGGTGCAGTGCCACTTTCCTTAAATCTGCCCCTTTGTGTCATTGGCCAAGGCCATGTAAGGGAGCTTGACTATGCACGGGGTCCAGACTACTACCACTTTCCTCTTCCTCTACATTGAGTATCACATACACCCCTAATTTTGTCCATTACCCCACACACATGTGCTGATTTTGTACCACAGGCCTGCTGCATCTTACTGACAGTATGGGGCTGCCCTGCATCTGTACCATCACTGGCACATTACTCAGACACCTGCACCAACACATGCATCCTTGGACCACAGAGCAAGTGTGTCTGTGTTGAGTCATATATCTATGCACATGTTCTAATCCCTTCCTGGACAAATACTGGAATACCATGCAAACAATGGCTGGCCACACAGTATTGGTAATACATCCATAATTTCAATCAGTCAAAGTGCAGGTAGGCACAATTAAATGAACATAAGTAAACTCCATTGGCATTATTGCTCGTGTGTGTGCTTTGTGATGGCACCCACATATTAGTAACTACAAGCAAGGATGTATCGAAGCATTCCTCACCACTTTGGAATACTCAAAAAACCCCTGGGCAGTTATTCGTCAGTTTGCAGTGACAATGAGGTAGATGTCTTCAAAATCTGGGGCAGGCTGAAAAGTTATGGGTGTCACAATGGGCTGGCCACTGCAACAACCATTACATGCCCCTCAGATGCAGTATTCGGTGTAATGCAGTCCCATATGGTCATGGAGGTGTAAAGCTAAAAAACACCTGCATGACAATGCCATGTAAATATGGTGCAGTGAAAAGCACCACAGGAGTGTCTGGTAAAGTGATGGCTTGTAGGTGCCAGGGTCTCCATTATCTGAGACTATGTGTGATTGACTGATAAAAGATGTTTGACAGTTGGTCTGATCTACCACTAGGTTGACTTGCTCAATCAGCCTACCAAGTTGATATTAAACAATGTTGTCCTTTAACAGAAAAGTCCAAATATCACAAAGCTATGTTTTCCGTTCATGTATTGCAGGTGGACCTCCACCCTATACAGTTGGAGAGGTCACCAGATTTGAAGACCCCAATGCAGGCAGTAAGTGTCACCTTGTGAGTCATGTGTGCCAATCCAGGGTTTGGTGTGAGTCAGTCTGATATGTGCAATGCTATGAATAATAGTTTTGCCTGACCAGTGATATGATATCATTGGAGTTAGGATGGTGACATCATGTCTGTTAGAATGTTGAGCATTGAAAATGGCTTGATTGTAGCACAAGTGGCAACGTGTGCTGGTATGGAATTGTGGGTATTAGGAAATGGAATGCATGGCCACATATTCATTGATATCTATCATGATAGGTGTCAGATGGGCTTTTAATGTAATTAGCATGCCTGTTGACAACAACTTTGTCACAGCACTATTGACAGCACTGTGTGTCGCATATAGCTTATACTTACTCACAAAACTATCCAAATGAAGGAAATGTATAGAGGTCTCTAGGAGGCTTATATAGGAGATACTTGCACCACAGGTGCCTCAGTACCCTTCAGATAAAAATTGAAGCTGCAGTACTGCAAGGAGCCATATTGTGCTAGACAACAGTTACTAGTGTACACAATTAGTAGACAAGTCAGCTCCAGATAGCTATGGGAAAAGTCTATGGATTGTCCCAAGCTAGATCTCAGCAGAATTACCAACATGGCCCTGCCACCATGACCATTGTGAGTGATATCGGTCACAGTACATGTGCATGTGATATGCATTCTCAGTGCATACATGTTACTTTGATGATGTCTGAAATTCATGTGCACATGATGTTCAATATATACGAATACTGTAGCAGCACCCAGTGCAGTGCCAAACTCACTGTGGCCCTAAGGGCACTCTTACAGCCATCATGGTGTGCCGCTTTCCACATTAAGCACAACATAGCTTGGGTAGGGGGCATAAGTTAATTTAAATGTAGACAACTTTGATGTGCTAGTTATGCTTTGGCCAAACTTAATGGGGACATAGCATAATTTGTACATGTGGTCACATCATGAGCAATGGTGTGCCCCCTTGTAACATATGCTCACACCAGGTCTTAAACAAGGACGCATGAATGAGGTGGTGGAAACTTTCCAGAACCCATATCTGATGACCCCCACCTTGCAAGCATGATGCCTGGGCAAGGCCTTATGTAGCGCCAGGGGAGTCAAGGAGGTGGATTGCATACAAAGCCCCCTGTTTTGACAAGGGCTCAGGAAATCTTGAGCTGTAGGGCCACGTGATCCTGACAAGTTTGTTAATACATATGTTGAGCAAGGAATCATTGGTCCATTCACCTCTGGGGCCTGATGGTCAACAATGAATAGTCTTTTTCCTAGTGACATGTACATAATACCGTAGATGGCTGGTAGGAAATAACCTTGGATTAGGAGTAAGTCATTGTTGAGGAATGTGTGGTGGACTGCATGTGTCATTTGCGGATGAGGTTACATTATACATCTGTTCTACCTCCTCCCAATCCTTTAGTCAAAGCTTGATATTTCAGCTGCCAATATGACACCTGAGGAACGTAGAGCTTTCCACAAAAGAGCAGACAGGCACCACCACATTATGGATGTTGATGGCAGGCACAAGCCGATGGCAAGTAGGTACCACAAGGAAAAGGCCACATGGGGGACCTCCGCAGAAGCCACCACATAAGCAGCTGACATCGCCAACACCATCAGGAGTCCAGGGGGCCTCTGCGAATCCAACCCCATCAACATCCGCTCCACCTGTCATGAGCCAGGAACCTGTACAGCCATCTGCTGCAGTTTTGACTGCTAATTTTGAAAGAGACATGAGAAGGGACATGGCGGCCTTGATGGCTAGATTGGGCAGGTTAGAGAAGGAAAGTGCTCAAAATCAAAAACTTTTGAGGTACTGCAAATGAAAGCCTAAAAAACTGTGATTGGGTTTTAGATATAGGCATAGTTTAGGTTAAGTATAGTTGGGGGGGTGGGTTTTAGTACTTATATTTTTTGGGGGGAGGGGTGTGTAAGGTTGTCATGTTGGGGTATTTGTATACAAAATAAAAGATATAAAAAAAAAAAATATATATATATTTGTTTAGGCCATAGGTTAAGTTAGTACATGTGTAGTCAGTGTTTATGTTGTCGTACTTGTATCTTGTCTCTTAAAGGGGTGGGGGAACAATGTTTAGAGTTTGGCATTACATTTGTAAGATTAGTTTATAATAGGTTAGATAGGTGTAGTTGTAAGGTAAGTTAGTTTAGGTTAGTTTAGTGTAGGGTGGTTTTTAGGATAGTTTTAGGTATGTAGCAAATAATAATTTACAATAAATCCTGTTTGCATAATGTAGGAAGTTGGCTCTGTATGCACTATTTCAAAGTAAGGAATAGTATGCACAGAGTCCAAGGGTTCCCCTTAGAGGTAAGATAGTGGCAAAAAGAGATAATATTAATGCTCTATTTTGTGGTAGTGTGGTCGAGCAGTAGGCTTATCAAAGGAGTAGTGTTAAGCATGTGTTGTACACACACAGGCAATAAATGAGGAACACACACTCAGAGACAATTCCAGGCCAATAGGTTTTTGTATAGAAAAATATATTTTCTTAGTTTATTTTAAGAACCACAGGTTCAAATTTTACATGTAATACTTCAAATGAAAGGTATTGCAGGTAAGTACTTTAGGAACTTTGAATAATCAAAATAGCATATACACTTTTCAAATAAATCACATATAGCTATTTTAAAACTAGACAGTGCAATTTTCAACAGTTCCTGGGGGAGGTAAGTATTTGTCAGTTTTTGTAGGTAAGTAAACCACCTACGGGGTTCAAGTTTGGGTCCAAGGTAGCCCACCGTTGGGGGTTCAGAGCAACCCCAAAATTGCCACACCAGCAGCTCAGGGCCGGTCAGGTGCAGAGGTCAAAGTGGTGCCCAAAACGCATAGGCTTCAATGGAGAAGGGGGTGCCCTGGTTCCGGTCTGCCAGCAGGTAAGTACCCGCGTCTTCGGAGGGCAGACCAGGGGGGTTTTGTAGAGCACCGGGGGGGACACAAGTTAGCACAGAAAGTACACCCTCAGCAGCACGGGGACGGCCGGGTGCAGTGTGCAAACACACGTCGGGTTTCCAATGGAAATCAATGGGAGACCAAGGGGTCTCTTCAGCGATGCAGGCAGGCAAGGGGGGGGCTCCTCGGGGTAGCCACCACCTGGGCAAGGGAGAGGGCCTCCTGGGGGTCACTCCTGCACTGGAGTTCCGATCTTTCAGGTCCTGGGGGCTGCGGGTGCAGAGTCTTTTCCAGGCGTCGGGATCTGGGAGTCAAGCAGTCGCAGTCAGGGGGAGCCTCAGGATTGCTTCTGCAGGCGTCGCTGTGGGGGCTCAGGGGAGGCAACTCTGGCTACTCACAGTCTCGTAGTCACCGGGGAGTCCTCCCTGAAGTGTTGTTTCTCCACAAGTCGAGCCGGGGGCGTCGGGTGCAGAGTTGCAAGTCTCACGCTTCCGGCTGGAAACGCAGTTGTCTTGAAGTTGCTTCTTTGGAAACAAAGTTGCAGTCTTGGGTGAACAGAGCCGCTGTCCTCTGGAGTTTCTTGGTCCTTCTAGAGCAGGGCAGTCCTCTGAGGATTCAGAGGTCGCTGGTCCTGGGGAAAGCGTCGCTGGAGCAGTTTCTTCAGAAGTGGGGAGACAGGCCGGTAGAGCTGGGGCCAAAGCAGTTGGTGTCTCCGTCTTCTCTGCAGGGTTTTTCAGCTTAGCAGTCCTCTTCTTCTTAGGTTGCAGGAATCTGAGTTCCTAGGTTCAGGGGAGCCCCTAAATACAGAATTTAGGGGTGTGTTTAGGTCAGGGAGGGCAGTAGCCAATGGCTACTAGCCCTGAGGGTGGCTACACCCTCTTTGTGCCTCCTCCCAAGTGGAGGGGGTCACATTCCTATCCCTATTGGGGGGATCCTCCATCTGCAAGATGGAGGATTCCTAAAAGTCAGAGTCACTTCAGCTCAGGTTGCCTTAGGGGCTGTCTTGACTGGTCAGTGACTCCTCCTTGTTTTTCTCATTATCTCCTCCGGCCTTGCCGCCAAAAGTGGGGCCGTGGCTGGAGGGGGCGGGCAACTCCACTAGCTTGAATGCCCTGTGGTGCTGTAACAAAGGGGGTGAGCCTTTGAGGCTCACCGCCAGGTGTTACAGCTCCTGCAAGGGGGAGGTGATAAGCATCTCCACCCAGTGCAGGCTTTGTTACTAGCCACAGAGTGACAAAGGCACTCTCCCCATGTGGCCAGCAACATGTCTCGAGTGTGGCAGGCTGCTAAAACCAGTCAGCCTACATGGGTAGTTGGTTAAGGTTTCAGGGGGCACCTCTAAGGTACCCTCTGGGGTGTATGTTACAATAAAATGTGCACTGGCATCAGTGTGCATTTATTGTGCTGAGAAGTTTGATACCAAACTTCCCAGTTTTCAGTGTAGCCATTATGGTGTTGTGGAGTTCGTGTTTGACAGACTCCCAGACCATATACTCTTATGGCTACCCTACACTTACAATGTCTAAGGTTTGGCTTAGACCCTATAGGGGCACAGTGCTCATGCACTGGTGCCCTCACCTATGGTATAGTGCACCCTGCCTTAGGGCTGTAAGGCCTGCTAGAGGGGTGACTTATCTATACTGCATAGGCAGTGTGAGGTTGGCATGGCACCTTGAGGGGAGTGCCATGTCGACTTACTCGTTTTGTCCTCACCAGCACACACAAGCTGGCAAGCAGTGTGTCTGTGCTGAGTGAGGGGTCCCCAGGGTGGCACAAGATATGCTGCATCCCTTAGAGACCTTCCCTGGCATCAGGGCCCTTGGTACCAGGGGTACCAGTTACAAGGGACTTACCTGGATGCCAGGGTGTGCCAATTGTGAAAACAAAAGTACAGGTTAGGGAAAGAACACTGGTGCTGGGGCCTGGTTAGCAGGCCTCAGCACACTTTCAAATCAAAACATAGCATCAGCAAAGTCAAAAAGTCAGGGGGTAACCATGCCAAGGAGGCATTTCCTTACACATAAGACTCATTTTTTTCCATGTTGATTGACTGTCTGGGGGTTCTCATGTGTGCACTGGCTAAATTGAAGGAATGGCCTAGGATATACTTACTGTCTTGATTTCAGTGGATTATCATGTGCAACCCCTATGATCAAGGAGCTGTCAGATTGGCTGCTAAATAACATCCATTAGTCCATACATTTGCCATCCACTGTTTGAGCCACTCACATTGTGTATGTATACTTTATCTTGGACAGTTAATATGGAACTTCAACTGTCATTGGAGGGGTCTTGCAGTTTCATTGTTGGCAAAGTGTGGCACATATGACAACAGACAAATTTGAACTGTATCCTGCAACACTGACAAGTGCCCATCACTGATTAGGTTAGCCTCTTCTGTACCACACAAATCAGTTGTACCGGTACTTCCATCTGGGTAAATTACCATTGACTTGGTTCTGAGCCATACATGGGGTATGTCAACTTCAAAGGATATCTGTTCAGTATTTGTATAGAATACCCAGTAAATTGGTTGTAGCCTACAACACCATCATTCACCTTTCTCATGTTATGATCCTAGTGTGTGGCTTTGTGCCTGACAGTAATGCACTCATGTAACGATGTTCTGTACTCATTGACATGGATTCACACAATGCAATGATTTAGCTGAGTCGATGGATCACAGTAAACATAGCAACGCTACAAGTATACAAGGTGCTTTATTTTAAAATGTTTGTCTGACAAGTGCGGCAACGCTGTTGTGAAGGACTATTTCTTGTTCGGTTAAGACTGTTTGTGGTATCATACACAGGTAAGACGGTTGCATTACAAAAGAAGATATATAAATTGGCAGGCTTAACATTCTTAGCAAAGTACTGAAGAATTGGTTAATATAAGAGTAACTTGTTGTGTAGAGGCATTGTGAGTTTGGCCGTCATGTTGAACAATGCTCATAGAGATTGAGAGTTGTTTTGGTCTGGAACTTGTTGGGTAGACGTATATGTACTGTATAGCTTACTTCAAAGTGTATACAATCCCGGTGTTCGGTGACTGAACACATACATTTAAACAAACACTCTAGGATTCTAATTACATCATTATGTCTAATTTACAAATCCTTTTATATATTTGCTATCCGTTTCCTCGGACATGATAAGTTATTATTACATGGAGAGACGCGTTTCTTAGATTTTTTGAGTTCTTGAATTTTTGAGATTTTGATATTTGGATTTGATTACTTGGTGGGGTAACTTTCAATATAGATGTTGTATATTTATATTACATTCAGTAGTGTTAGATATAATTAATGGTTGAGAACATTAATAAGGATATGTTTTTGACTTTGGCAGTATATACAATGTCATTTATGTGGAATATACATTCGAGATGTGATACATTTTTGTTCTTTATAGTGTTTGCGCTTTCTATAATATTATGAGGATCGGTGTTTAATTAGCATAATGTGACAAACTTTTGTTTCTCTTCAGTGACTGTGCTCTTTATATTTATACTATTATGAAGATTCTGTTATGATTAACATAAGGTAATTGTGTTTTTTGGATTTGGTGACAGTTTCTGTGGCTTTGTATGAGGAATGTAATAAATATTAGGATGCTTTGATTAATATTAATTAGACTTTGTTTCTCTCATATATTTCACTTTTATACTTTTCTTAATAAAGATAAGTATATAGGGGTTTAAATGGACACATTCGTGGTGTGCTCTTCCTTTCACACAAGTATAGTCCTTAAATACTTCAATACTAATCCACTTGCATGATTTATGCATGTCCCAATCATGGACTAATTGACATGCTCTTTCCTTTTTTTGTAAAGTGGCTTATAATTAATTTGTATTGAAATATTAATATTATTTTTCACTATCCCTGAAGAAGTCCTATGTTAGGATGAAACATGTGTTGGCTATTTTCTTTAAACGTTTGGGCGGTACAACATTTTTCTAATTTTTGGATCGAGACTCTAATATCAAACCAATACGGAAGGAAGACTTATGTTACAACAGCGAATTACATGAGTTATGGACTAAAATATGATTATCAACCTGTCTTCTTATGAGAGCATACTGCTTGATGGACTTCTTTTCTAAGCAAATGATTTATGTTTTTCGGCCAATGGTCACATCAAATTTGATTGGACAAATATAGTATTGTGTTGAATGAGAAATTTAATGCTTTAAATATAGGTTCATATAGGATAAGATTCAATGATATGTTTCAATTCAAACATGTTTACGGGTTTTCATAACTATTATGAAAATATGTAATGATGTTATTTGGGCATTTACAATTGGTATTAATGACTACTGTAAGGAGGTTTCTGAGTTAAAGTTTGATATAATTGAACAAATGTTTTTATAACCGATAATTGTTTACATATGTGTGCCTCACTTCCTTCTATTCAAACATAGAAACGCTACATGTATACAAGGTGCTTTATTTACAGGTGCAAGTGTATTTTCAAATGCTATACAATGTCCAGTTCACAAACCCCATGAATGAACCTTAGTCATACGTAGCACAATCAGAGTTCAGGGCAGAGGGACATGTCATGGGACATGGTTATGATAAGTGTGGTAAGAATGGAGACAATGACAGTACGTAACAGACAAGTCAACAATGGTTGAGTGAAGAGAGCACATTTCCTACTGTTACAACACTGGCATGATCTTAAGCAGAGAACTAAGGAGATACTGTGGCACAGACTGGTGCTATTGGGTTGATTTCCTTGTGAATGTTATTCCTTCCACATCTTCGTCCTCTGATGTGTGTGGTGCCTCCTGTGCCATGGCTGGTGATGTTGTAGAGATAGAGGGGGCCACACACACATCAGGGGATGGAGATGTCCTGGCAGCTGCCATTTGTGGGAACACATAAGGCATCACTACAGGAAGGAGGAACTTCTGATTTTTAAACACTGCAGCAACATCACAGTGGTAGGCAGCAAAGTTTTCCCTGAGGGAGGCGACTTCCAACTGTATGAACTCCAGGATATTCTGCATAGCCCCCAGCCTGTTGTCTATCATGCTGCTGCCAGTTTGGGAGGGAAATAGTTGCAGCCTCTGCCTCATGACAGCAGCTATGTTGGCCAGGGACTGTTGGAGTCCACGTAGCAGGTAGTGGGTGCCTCTGATAGCAGCTGAGTTGTACTTAATTGGATTGAGGCACATCTGCACTACCTCTAGGTTGCTTGCCATGGTCTCCATCCCCACCCGCTCCTACTTGGCAAGCTCCCACTGGACTCCTACCACTGTCCCCTGAAAGGTGATCTCTGGGTCCTCGAAGTCCAGGGCTGTGTCTGTACTGGCTCGTGGTGTGTGTTGGTAGCTGGGTGGTTCATGTGGAGACCCTTCAACACTGTGTGTCCTCCCTGTGACTGGAGGTGGTGTCTGGAGGGATTCTAGGACATCCTGGAGAGTCTCTTTATTGATGGTTGGCAGCTGGTCATCCATGCCATCTGTAAAATCCAATACAGGCAGGTCGGCAGGAGGTAAGCCATCATCCTCTGCAATGAGATAGTGTAAAGTCAATCTTAGATTGTTGTGGTTGTTGACATGACACATCCTTTCTTTGCTACTGGAGGTTCAGTGACATGTTACTGACCCAAGGTTGTAGCTGTACATTATGCGTATCATTCTGCATCACACATGGGTCAAGCTCACAAGGTATTTTGGGGCATATTTAGGTGCCCCTAGCGCTACCTGAGTGTCACTTTTCATGGCGCTCTGGTGGCGCTAAGCACTGCTCCACATTTAGAAGGAGGTGTAACGACACATGTTTGTGGGGTTACGCCTCCTTGTAAATATGGGCCCCTCCGACGCTGTTTTGTGCGTCAGGGGAGTGCAATGGGTGTTGTGATGGGCGTTCCACCGCAACACCCATTGATTTTGATGCAGCGTCAGATTTATGAGTTGTCGTAAACCTGAGGCAGCGCCAAAAATTAACCCCACCCCAGGGTTCTGCAGCACACATAGAAGAAGCAACATGCCATGGACGATTGTTTACGTGCAGGAAAGGACACCTTCCTGCACATAAACAATCTATCACCTCAAGGCAGACACCCTTGCACTATGGTGCATGGCTTGCTGCATTGGCCCACGTCAGCTAATTTAGCCCCAGCACAGGGAGTGACACAGGGGTGCTCTGTATTCTAGTGACTGCTGGCCATCAGTGCATTTATAAAGTGTCTGTGCGCAACGCTGTCACATTTGGGGTTGCATGGACGACAATCATCTCCTATTACATCTGGGCCTTTGTGATTTTAGCCCACACCACCTTCTTCCTTGCAGGCTCCTTGTCCCTGCCACTGACACAATGGTGTCATATAATTATCCTTCCTATTCACCATGGTGGAAATTACCACAGTAGTGTAATGTGTGCTGTCACTCTTTTGGTGCAATGATGCATTGGCACCATGAATGATGGGACTAGTGCAGCAAAGCATAGGTAGATCCATTGCATACAATGCTTTTGTTACATTTTCAACTGCCTATAGCACAAATGCTAATTGGAGGTGACAGTGCAACCATTATGGATTGTCTGCCCCATTAGATTGTCCCCCCCTAACTTTGTATCATTTCCTTGCACACAAGATATCAGCAACAGGCCTGTGTTGGTGTAAGGATGTTGAATGTGGATCATTGAATGCATTTTGTGACTTTGTAGATGTGGCACTGCAGAATGTGCAGCTTGGTTCCACATGGGCTATTATTAGAATGATGATACAGTTGCATTACAGGCTAGTGATATTGTGCCAGTAGTGCAACACTGATGCCACTTGTGCCAGTTATGACGCATGTTGGATGTCCCATTAAGCAGTAGACCTACCTTTCACACAAGACACTCTGGCCCTCATTATGACATTGGCGGTAAATCCCACTTACTGCCATGCTGACTTCCGCCAACATGTCACTGCTGCAGCGGATATCCGTTCATTATATTATGACACACACAACCCAATCCGTCAGTATTCAGCCACACACACAAGTCTCCCACACCAAAGGTCAGTGATAAACTGGCGGTATACAAACCCACACCGTTACGCTAACAGAACTACACCCATCACATTATGACCCACGAATAACCAGGGCAGACATTCAATGGTGGTAAACCATTGGCGGTACATACCACCGTGCTCAAAATGCACACACACATACAAAACAACATTACATTGGTCAATTCAAACAACACACACCTGACACCCATACACACGCCACACCCACACACCCACACCACAATAAACCCCCCCCCCACAATGCTCACAACCCCTTACGAATACAAACCATTGGCATGAGACAGACACCATGACTACAGACAAAACCAGAGCCACACACCACCTACACTTATACACCACCCAGGCATCCCACATCACACATCCCAACACATCACCCTACACACCCTCACCTACAAAACTCACACAACACCCATGGCACCAAAGAGACACCCCAGATTCTCAGAGGAGGAACTAAGGGTCATGATGGAGGATATCATTAGGGTAGAGCCTCAGCTATTTGGTGCACAGGTGCAGCAGATATCCATTGCTAGGAAGATGGAGCTATGGCGGAGGATCGTAGACAGGGTCAACGCCATGGGACAGCACCCCAGAACAAGGGACGACATCAAGAAGAGGTGGAACGACCTACGGGGGAAGGTGTACAGAGGACTGGCGGTGGACCCCCACCTCCTCCCCCACAACTAACAAAAAGAAGGAGCAAGTCTTGGCAATAATGCATCCTGAGGGCCTGGCCAGAGTAGCAGGAGGACTGGACTCTGGTAAGTCAACCCTCTACTACTATCACCCCCCTACCTGCATGCCAACACATACCCTCACCCTCAACCTCACTCCACCACCTCCTACACCCCCACCATCACATCTCACTCATCCCAATGCCAAGCCCTGCATGCCATACCGATGCATGGACACCACTCACAGACCTGCATGGACACCTATCACTAAAGCATGCACACTATAGAGAACTAATCATCCCACCATACACCAACGTACCCAAGTGAAAGATTCCAGGGCAAATACAAACAAAGGGGGCAACCCACTGATGCACAATATGTCACACACAGAAACAATAACACAGCATTTACATCCCCATAGGTATCCCAGCCAATGTCAGCGGAGAAGAGGTGCCAGCATTATCCAGTCCCCCAACTGAAGAGGCCCACAGTGATGACAGCAACTCTGGTCGCTGGATCTGGATGTCCAACCTGGCCCATAATGGACCTCTGGACAGTCGGTTACCCAGGCACAGTCACATACCACCACAGAGCCTCCCCCACCTGGAAACACCACCACAGCACCCACCCAGCGTACCCATACCTCTGTCCCCAGGACACGTCAATCAGCAGAGTGTCCACCACTACAGGGACCCCAGGGCACTCCTCATACCCAAGACAATCAGGGACCTGGGGTCAGAGGCAGTGGGCACACGATCCAGGGGACAGAGGCACAGGACAACAGGGGAACTGGGAGGACTGCTGTGCGCCAAGGGGAGGTCAGGCCCAGGGAACCGACTCTCCAGGAGGCACTTTCAGAGATCCTGGGAGCCTACCAACATGCCCAGGATATGCTAGGTCAAATCCTGGACAATGTGCAGGAGAACAGGCGGCTGCAGGAGGGACAGTATCAGGGGATCAGGGAGGACTTGCAGGCCATCAACAACACCCTGGTCTCCATAGCAGGGGTGCTGGCAGACATGGCCAACAGTATGAGGGAGGCAGTCTCACAACAGCGGGCCCCTGCCACTAGCCAGACATCTGAACTGCCTTCCACCTCCGCTGCTGCTAGTGGACAGGAGGCCCCACCACAGGACCAAAAGGCCACCAGCACACCTCCCCCTGCAGAAGGTGAACAACCCCACAAACGTTCCCTGCAGTCCAGGGAGAAGCCAGAGACTATTGCCAAGACTCCCGCCAGGAAATTACACTCTCCTGATAGTCACCCTTGTGTCCCACTATGTCACCCTGTCCACCTTGAACTGCCATTGCTCCCCTTCCTATGTCCCCTTGGACATTGAACCTGTGCACCAAATAGACTGGAACAATACCCTGGACTTTCCTCCATCATCACCCCATCCCAATGCACTTGCCCCGCTTCTTCTCAGCATTTCAATACACATCCTTTGAAAAATGCAAGTATGGAGTATGTCACATTTTTTAAGTATGTATTCGTTTAACCAGGTTCAAACATTGCAATTCAAATGTATAGTAATGTTCACATAGAAAAGACCTGTAGTTGGCTGCAGTGATCACACCAGGAGCGATAGTGGGGCACCAACATCTGAAAAATGAATTGCCAAAGGGTACAGTGGGTGGGGATAGAAGTGGGAAATAACAGCATGCCAGTGCCAAAGATAATCTAAATAATGACAATGAAATGTGAGGTAACACTGTCTTACCTGTGTGTCATTGGAAGTACTGTCGTATCACAGCTGTTCTGGTGTCCTCATCCTCATCCTCTGCCTCCTCATCCTCACTGTCAACAGGGTCCACTGCTGCCACACGGCCATCTCCAGCCTCCTCATCCTGCAGAAAAGGCACATGGCGTCTCAAGGCAAGGTTGTGAAATATGCAGCATGCCACGATTATCTGGCAGACCTTCTTGGGTGAGTAGCACAGGCATCCCCCAGTTAGATGGAGGCACCTGAACCTGGCCTTCAGGAGTCCAAAGGTCAGTTCGATTATCCTTCTTGTTCGCCCATGTGCCTCATTGTAACGTTCTTCTGCACTTGTCCTGGCATTCCTCACAGGGGTCCGTAACCATGATACGTTGGGGTAACCAGAGTCACCTGCAAATATCTAGGGACAACATTTAGGCACACACTATCCTATATGGCCCGCACCATACCCATACATTAACATATACAGGGTGGGGACCAGGGCTCACCTATTAGCCACTCCTGGTGCCTCTGTAGTTGGGCCATCACATTTGGGATTCTGCTATTCCTCAGCACAAAGACATCATGCACCGAACCTGGATACTTAGCATTGACATGGGAGATGTACTGGTCCGCCAAGCACACCATCTGTACATTCATGAAGTGTAAACTCTTTGATTTCTGAACATCTGTTCATTTTGCTGGGGGGGCAACATATGCAATATGAGTTCCATCAATCGCCCAAATTATGTTGGGGATATTTCCCATTGCATAGAAGTCAGCCTTCACTGTGGCCAAATCCCCAACCTGGGGGAAAACAATGTAGCTGCACATGTGTTTAATCAGGGCAGACATACTCTTGTCAGCACTTTTGAGAACATTGGCTGTGACATTCCTGCTGCCAAGCCCAATGCCACTTGAAAAGAACCAGTTGCCAAGAAATGGAGCACAGTTAGGACTTGCACAAGAGGGGGGATCCCAGTGAGGTGAAAGATAGCAGATATCAGATCAGGCTCCAGTTGGGCACACAGGTCTGTGATTGTGGCCCTGTCAAGTCTATAGGTGAGGATAATGTGCCTGTCCTCCATTGTTGCCAAGTCCATCAGGGGTCGGTACACGGGGGTATGTCTCCATCTCCTATTCATCCGCAGCGGTTGCAGTCTAAGGGACAAAACAGTGAGGAGCCGGTCACAAACTGAAGATTGGAGCCACAACAGTACAATGCATGATGTTAATTTATAATGGTTATGTGGGATTTGTCCTGTATGTCCTATTTGTATTTTATTATCCAGGGCCTGCCCCCCCCCTGAAATGGCGTCCGCCTATCCTATGTGGAGGGACAGGTGGAAGTGAGGTAATTCCGCTGATGTTCTGCGCCGTTGCGGTAGGCGGTCGGAAACCGCAGTGCAACTTCTCATTGGTTAACTTTGGGCTCCATGGAGTACAGTGACCAATGGTGATGTATGCCGGTGGTGACGGTATGCACCGCTGTGGATGTGACCGCCATTTAATAACTGATCACTCACTTGCTACCTGATCTTCAGCAGGAGAGGACCTACACTGAATGTGCTGCTGTGACCTGTGTCTGCAACCTACCATGGCCCGTGTGACTAGGGAAAGGGCCCCTGCCTTCACCTCGGCAGAGTTGGAGCGACTGGTGGATTGGGTCCTACCCCAGTACGCACTACTGTATGGACCTCCAGACCAACAGGTGAGTACACTGTAGGCACGATGCATGTGGCATGAATGTATGGAGTGGTGTGTGTGAAGGCCTTGTGTGGGGGGTGGATGTCCCCTGGGCAGCGTACAGCTTGTGTGCTGGGCCATGTGTGTGTAAATGGTGATGTGAAGGAGTATGGTGGGCCATAAGTGTAACAGGCAGGACGGTCTGACTGATACCATTTCCTGTGTGTATTTTTTTGCAGGTCAGCGCCCATCAAAAGAAGGGTATATGGCATTCCATCGCCAAGGACGTGAGGACCCTGGGGGTCTACGGCAGGTGGAGCACCCACTGTCGGAAACGGTAGCAGGACCTGAGACACTCCCTCTTCCTCCACTCCCAAACCTTCTCCCTCTCCCCGCCCCAGTGTCCCTAAGAAGTTTTTCCTCTCCACCATTGACCTCTTCCCTACCCCTCCCCCCGTCCTTCACGTCTGGCCAGGTGGTCAAAAACCCAGGCAAACACCTCAGCCACCCAGTCCACGGGCCCAGTAGTCTCCACACCTACACGTGGTGGGAAAGGATGCAGGGCACCAGGCAGTCTCAAGGGAAGGGTGCCTGCCCCAGCTGCGGGCTGGAAGACCAAGGAGCCTGCCCCAGCTGCTGCCAGGAAGGACAAGGTGCCTGCCCCAGCAGGCAGGAAGGACAAGGGGCCTGGTGCAGGGACTCAGACGGATCCCCCACCACCAACTGTGGTTGTGCAGCCATCCGAGGCTGCAGGGGATCGGATGGAGCTTCCCCCCACCAGCAATAGCAGCAGCATCACCACCACCACCAGTGGGCAGCCATCCGAGGCTGCATGGGATTGGCTGGAGCTTCCCCCACCGCCAGCAGCAGCACCACCAGTGGGCAGCCGTCCGAGGCTGCAGGGAATGGGCTGGAGCTTCCCCCCACCAGCAGTAGCAGAAGCAGCAGCACCACCACCACCAGTGGGCAGCCGTCCGAGGCTGCAGGGATGGGCTGGAGCTTCACCCCACCACCACCACCAGCAGGAGCATCACCACCACCACAAGTAGGCAGCCGTCTGAGGATCAAGAGCACATGGCATGATGCCCCCTCCAGAACCAGTGGGTAAGGCACCCACCTGAGAGACTGTGGCCTTGCAATCCCCAGGACTAAGCACAGGGCATGTTGCCCCCTCCAGAGCATGTGGGGAAGTCACTCACTTGAGAGACTGTGGCCTTGCACTCCCCAGGACCGAGCACAGGGCATATTGCCCCCTCCAGAGCATGTGGGGAAGTCACCCACTTGAGAGACTGTGGCCTTGCACTCCCCAGGACCGAGCACAGGGCATGTTGCCCCCTCCAGAACCAGTGGTCTTGTTCCATCTGCCGGCTGAGGTGCGCCCCCGTTTCCCATCCCCTGAGGTGCCTGCCTATTTTCCAACTGATGCCCCTGCAGTGTTCTCTCCGTGTTGGTGCATGTGACAAGTGGGGCCTTGGACTTTGGCCTGTGGCCTTGTGGCCCACGCACAATGAGGACTGGGCAGTGTCCCTTGAACTGTACATATGTATATACCATTACATTGCATTTTCGTATTTCTACTGTGTTATTATTACACTAACTTTAGCACATTCCTGTTGTCCTTGCATTATTCCTCGGGGTACAGGGTAAATATGTTTTATTACTGCAGCTGATTGTGTATTTGGTGTTGGGGTGTGTGTGTTGTGTGTGTGTGTCACTCTCTTTTTCCACTCTCCCTCCCCTTGTGTGCTACTCGGCTGTACTCACCGTGCTCGTCTTTGCCGTCGTTGGTATTCGTGGTGGAGTAGGACGTAGAAAATCATTGGAAATATTTGCAGCTCGGGCTCCATGGCGGCGTGGTTCTTCCCTGTGTCTCCAAAGATGAGTCCCTTCCCTTCTATGCAGTGTTTCCGCCAGGCTTTTGATGTCATTGGTACCACCCTGGAAAAGGTGGCGGTTTCCTGTCTCATAATACGTGGGCGGAATATTGACTTCCGCTTGGCTGATGGCGGCTACCGCCGTAGTGGCTGTTGTTTCCGCCCTGGCGGTCGGTGTGGTAAAGTGGCTGTCTATCTGAGTTCTCATCACCATGGTCATAATTTGGCGATAGTTACTGGCAGCCTGTTGGCGGTATTACCGGCACTTTATCACCTACAGCTAGGGTTGTAATGAGGGCCTCTATCTTGTCAGATGGTGAGATTGCAGCTACTTGTACAGCTGCACACATGATGTTCACAGATTTGCTCCATGTGCTGTATGTGTTTTATTTTGGGGCCATTCCTATATGGCGCATATAGTTGTGTGTGAGTTGTTGTGGGTTCACCCGGTGTGGGTTGTGTTCCAGAGGTTGCACGCTTTAGGGCTGATTTTTTCTCAAGTGGCATGGCTCAGTGCGGAAGCAATATTTGTTGGACAACACTGCACCAGTTTAGAAAGGCAGGGATGAACCATGTTTACTAGCATTGGGTATACCCCTGCATTTCTGCCTGCACCTGCTCAGATTTGTTTTCCCTGCACTAACACAGGCATTGTTGCAGCATGATGAAGGGATGCCTGCCTTGAGGGGATAATTTGTTTATGTGCAGGGAGGTGCCCCTTCCTGCACATGCACAAGCTATTTTTGATAAGGTGGCATTTCAATGTGTGCTGCAAAATGCAGCAGACATGAGAAGGGCAATGAGACAACGAGGAAGGGAAGCATTTTGGCCAGTTACACCACACTGACAACACCACTGGGGTGGTATTGACTTCAGTCCTAGTCTCTGATGTCTGAGTTGTGTAGGTAAAGGGGCTTTGACAGAATGCAATGGGTGTTGTTGTGGCACAGCCACACTATTTGCACGTCCCTTCCAAGCAACGTGCTGCATATTTATATGGTGGAGTATAGCCATAGTGAGTGGCTTATGTCCATGATGTGTATATGTTGGAGTGCATTGCACAACCAAAGAGTCAGTACATGTGTGGCTTGGGTGGGGATGGAGCGTCTTGATTCAGTGCCTATATGTCCTGATGCAACCCTTTAGCATGTATTAAGTGTGTCCTATGTGCCTCCCCGTTCTGCCATTTAGAGAATTCCAGATATTCCCCCCGCAACTTATCCTGCATTTGTGGTGGTTCTTGGTAGTCTGCTCTGTCCTGCGATGCCAGTGACCAGCTGCTCCGGGATGACCGCTACAACCATCTCCTCCAGCTCATCCGGGTCCTTCTGTGGTACAGGACTTCCTCTTCCAATCTGCAGTGCTGCCTTTCGGTTCCTGGCCAGTTTCTCATTAGGTCTGCACTTGCAATCATGCCAGTGCTTCTTGCACTCCTGACAGTCCTCTTCACCACTATTGCCTGCCATATTGCGTCTCTCCTACCGACTGGCAATTTGGAGGTGACAAAGAGCTGGTGTGGGTGCTCCGTCACCTCTCTGACCAGGATGTCATATTCCTCCTCATCAAAGCGACACTTGTGGCTTCCTCTTCTCCTTCTCCTGGGACTTTTCTTGACCCGCCTGGCAGGTACTTGGCGTGATTGGGGTCTCCCTGGGATCTCTCCTGACCTGCAATCTCCATCTTGTCTTTCAATTTCTATTTTTCCTGCTTGTGTGTTTTATTTTGACTTCAATGCAGTAAAAGAAATTCGCTAACCCGTTTCGTGACATATATAAGTGCCGCAAAACAGTCTTGTGACACTTTTGCAGCATTAGCACAATTTTTCATGTCACAATGGGTAAAGTCATTTTTTTATGCTCACCATTCCTTAGCGCCATCGTGTGTAATTTTTTTTATATGGCGCATGGATGGCGCTATGGAATGAAGTTAGCTTGCGTTAAAAAAAATGACCCACAACTGCGCTAGCGCAGTTGTGGGTAATTTTTCATAAATATGGGCCTTTAGCTCTGAATTATTTCAGTGATTTTTGTAGTGGTGTTAATCCCAAGGAGGGAAAATGTATTTGCACTACATGAAACATAACTTACTTTTAACTGTGTTTTTTTCACTGACTATATACATAAATATGTTATGTCATTGGGTATTGTGCTGAATTATTTTCACGAAAATTAATGTCACACCAAAGACGCTTCTAAAACTGCTTTAGAAGTTGACCTCTGAATCCCTGAGGATAAAGTGACTTTGCTAAGATCACATGACGTGCCAAGATAATAACCCAGAACATGAACTCAAATACCTTGCCTTTATAATTTACCTACTAATGTTCAGATGACACCTCCTTGCCATAAATCTGCTTTAACAACATTGTTTTAAATATGACAAACACTACATAGTTGTCTTTTAAGAGGCTGGTATCCAGAACTAAAAGCTAAAACAGAGTGTAAAGCAGAGGTCTTGGTACCAAAGCCACAGAACAGCAAAAGATTGTGGTGATCTAATGTCTTTGGAAAATAAAAACCTAACCACTGGACCAGACCGCTGAATTAAACATATGCTAATCAGTACCCAGCTAAAGCCTTCGCACACACCATGAAAGCAAACTCGGATACAATTTTATTGGTGTTTGATGTCAAGTCATTTGCTTCAGTGTGGTCCTTTAGTCATAATTCATAATAAGAGGGCATTTTTAGTGTTTGGTGGCCAGAGTTATGTTGCTCCTTAGAGATCATTTCTTTGTATGAATGCATGCAACTAGATAACGCACAGATAAAACAATAGAAACCATAGCAGTTTGTCTTTTTTAAGTTATATCTTCTATACAAATTAGAGGTCTGATTTACAAGCCCATCACATTGCTGGAGTTGCATCAGTTTAACGTTGAAACTCCAGCAATGCATAAGTTTAGTGCCAACAGATGCGTCAGAATTTCTGAAGAATCTTGTAAAAGAGGCCCCAGGTCTTTTAACCAGAAGAGCACATGAGAAGTATATTAATCTCTAAAATGAATATAACTGCAGCAGGTTTGATTAATGTCTCTTAGTATCTGAATCATGCAAAGCATGCTGTGCAAATGCATACGCATGATGATAAAAATATGTTTGGATCCAGTCAGTGTCATTAGATCCAGGGGCGTAACGCATTTCCCTGCAGTGCAGGGGAGGGGCAACAGTTCAATGGGTCCCCAACCTGTCAGGGGGCCTGTTCAGCCAGAAGCCAGTGTAAATCTTTACAATATGGGAAAGTCAGGGCCCCCCTCATTATATCCTGCAAGGGAGGGAGTATTATTTTGGGTCACATCCCTGAATATATCGCTACATTTTAAATTAAAACATTTTTCTCATAACTTGGGACCAGCTCTGAAAGCGTTCCTCGTTTCTATGCTTTCATGTATCCCAGTTAAAAGTTTCCATGTAGGCATGTTGCACACCTTGTGAATACCTGTGTTGTTCCTGTATTTTTCTCTGCCACAATATTGGTTGTTGGCATGATGTATGCACACTTGCCAACATTCTGTGAGCATAAACTGTAAGGACTTTTCAGGTTCTCTAATATACTAAATAGAACAATGACGACATCACTGGAAATGACATAGGGGGTCATTCTGACCCTGGCGGTAATTACCGCCATGGCGGAGGTTGGCGGTAGCACCGCCAACAGGCCGGCGGTGCTCCGCCGGGCATTCTGACCGCGGCGGTACAGCCGCGGCCAGAAGCGGAAAGCCGGAGGTGTACCGCCAACTTTCCCCTGCCCGTCAGAATCCTCCATGGCGGCGGAGCGCGCTCCGCCGCCATGGGGATTCTGACACCCCCTACCGCCATCCTGTTCATGGCGGTTCTCCCGCCAGGAACAGGATGGCGGTAGGGGGTGCCGTGGGGCCCCTGGGGGCCCCTGCCATGCCCATGCCAATGGCATGGGCACGGCAGGGGCCCCCGTAAGAGGGCCCCACAAAGTATTTCAGTGTCTGCCTAGCAGACACTGAAATACGCAACGGGTGCAACTGCACCCGTCGCACCTTCCCACTCCGCCGGCTCAATTCTGAGCCGGCATCCTAGTGGGAAGGTTGATTTGCCCTGGGCTGGCGGGCGGACTTTTGGCGGCCGCCCGCCAGCCCAGGGCAAATCTCAGAATCACTGCCGCGGTCTTTTGACCGCGGTGCGGTGTTCTGACGGCGGTACCTTGGCGGACGGCCTCCGCCGTCCGCCAAGGTCAGAATGACCCCCATAGTGTGACTATTACGTTCCTTCACTCGCTTTTGTGTTTAAGTTACGTATTTATTGTAGATTAAAGATACAAAATAAGTAGCCCATCGACAAGCAACCAACACCACTAAAGTCAGCTCGAAGACCCTAACCACGAGTAATAGAACCCACCAACGCTCCATATCTCTAAGCGCTTGTGCCCTATATCATGCCAATATAGTGTACACATAGTGTATTATATAAATATAAATATAAATAAAAAAATATTTTATACACAGACAACTCCATGTATAACATCTCCTCCTTTTATAAGAAAAACAACACACACAAAAAATTCACATAATGCTAATATACATTCTTTCAAGTCTTGTAAATAACCAGGTTTCTTAGAAATTGCGTTCCCTCCAGGTTGCAACTTCTACTCCCTCTTTAGAACCATTACAATCCTGAATGCCCTCAGAATCATACCGTATTGATCGACCCTCAATAAATTAATTTGAGGTGTGATCATTTGAAGATGCAGAATCACTTGTTTGCTTACTTCGTAGATCATTTTGTAGAACAATAGGATTGCTTTCTGCGGAATTTTACTCATTACATACTTGTTTGTCAGAAAAAGATAAATAATCTTGTGAATTATCAGAATTGTGTAACTTCTTATTTCCAATGTCTTTCAAATGAACCACATTTATAATAGACCGCTCCCTGCCACCTGCAAGCTTTACAAAACATTTTTACAAAACATTTTTTCACTTGAATAACTTGGTATGGTCCACAGAAACGAAATTCATTTTTTCTGCCTTTTCCACTCATGTTTTTTAATATAGCCCACACACCACTTTGCAACATATTAGTATACAGTATCCGATTATCATCATGATGAGCTTTAATTTTCTGCTGAGCTTCTCTTACTCTGGATTTCACAACATCATAATCAACTTGATCCACCCCCAATAAGCTTGTTTTGTTCTCCAACCACCTAGGAATTAGTTTAGGACTAAGGGATCGACCTCTAAGCAACAAAAATGGTGATACGCCATTTACAGAATGGGGCATGTTGTGATATGCCCACATCTTTTCCCTGACATATTCAATCATATCCATATCACAAGTTGAAGTAGATTGAAACACCTCCCTTAGCAATCTATTCACTCTCTCTACAGTTCCATTTGCTAGGGGGCTATATGATGATACAGTGTAATGTTTAACATCATCTTCTTTAAAACAACTTCATTTTTTCTGACACTAACTGCACCCCATTATCAGTAACCAATTCCAATGGAGCAGCCTCTATCACAAACACACTAGTCAAAATAGTTATTGCCACCTGAGTAGTCACACTGCTAACAAATTCAAAATAAACCCCTTTGGAAAAGGAATCTACCAATTTGTTCCAATATCTCTGATGAACTGGTCCCTTAAAGTCTAACCACAGCTTCTACCATGGTGAATCAGGCAAAGGTACCAGAATCATAGGAGTATCACATAATTTCCAGTGTTAAACTTTTATCACACTTTTCAACAAACTCGTTTCACACTCTTATCCACCCCTGGCCACCAGAATAACCACTTCAGAACTTTCTTTGTTGAAGTAGTATCTAAATTACCTGTGTGAGCTAAAGATACAATAGTATTCCTCAGTTTATACCACCACTAAGCAGAATATTTTTTGATCATCAGTTCATTAGCCATTTGAAAGAAACATCTTAGTTCACCTTGAAAGTGTTCTATATGAAGCCAAATGTTCTTCACATACTCATACACCCTCTAGAACAAGTTATCCTCTTTGCATGCTTTAAACCAATCAGTTTCATCTATTCTACCCTGACACACTTTAGAAACATCTACAGCAACAACAAGACACTCATCTTTGAACATGTCTACCTCATATGTGTGCTCCACCACTGGCAGACAAAACAAACAATTTGCATGACAATTAGCCGAACCCGCAATGTATTTCACTTCAAAATTGTATTCTTGTAACCTAGCTAGAATATGAATGAGCCTTGACGATGCCCCTGATATTCCTTTATCCCCTAATAGGAATGTCAAAGGTCTGTGATCCATACATAAAATGAAATGAGTTCCCCACACGTATGTCTTGAATGTTTCAATGCCCCAGGCACATGCCAGCACCTCTCAATAGTGCTGTACCTTCTTTCAACTTCTTTATGCAATCTTGATGTGAATGCAAAAACAAATATGCACCGAATGGTTAATAAATGCAGATAACAATTGAGAGTTAGTCTCCAAGGTGATTTGGTGGTATGCTGCTTTTACGTCAATAGTGCTAAAAAAAAAGTAGCTCCTTATAACTTAGTCAATAGTTCCTGGGTTTTTGGCAAGGGATGTCAATCTATCGCAGTATTCTTTTTAAAAGACATAGGTCTGCACACAGCCTCATTTGACCCCCCCCCTTCTTAACTACTATAATTGCACTAACCCCTTTTGCTGTATTCACTGGTTCAATATTTTACTTTCACACAACTCATCCAGATGTTTCCTTAAATTATTTCTCACGCATAACAGTACACTGCGTACTTACGAGCTACAGGTACAGCATTCTCCTTCACACAATATGATGCTCAAAGCCTTTTACTTCACTAATCTTGTCACAAATACTTGCTCAATCATTTTCCAGATTATTCTCTATTAATATTACTAGGCATCAGCACCAGGTCTTAAGATAGTTCCAAGCCTTCCCTGATCCACCCATCCTCATAATATCCTTGCCTTTTACTTCCACATACATTTTAGTAAATATTTCTCCCTGCAAAATTCAAATTTTCCTCAAAGAAACCCAACATTTCAATTTCAGCATCACCATGCGTCACTGCCCCTATATCTGTTCATTTGAGATGCTTCTTACACCAATGAATTTGAAATATGCTTTCAGATAGTATTGTAACTGGAGATCCTGAATCTTCCATAATCTTAATCAGTTTGTACCCTATCCTGACAGGACAAAAGGGACCTTTCTTGCTTGCAATACTCCCTTTGTTTACTTCTGCATCAGCTAGCCGGTACTCTTCCACACTAACTGTTAAGAAGTCTTTTGTGAATTCCTTGCTCATTTCTTGCACATCTAACTGATGTACACAATTGATTTTTACTGGATTCCCACTTCTACAACTGCACATAAATAGCCCAACCATTTCACATTTATTGCATTTTTTTACCTTGAGCTGGACAATTTACATTGCTCCATATATGTGCATTTGACCCACATCTAAAGCAAACGTTTGTAAAAATGTTATTGAATGTAGCTCACTCACTTTATTCACCTCATTCATCCTCATGCTATCATTTCTTTCACCTGCAATCAATTTAACTGATTCCACTGATCTTTCAATCCCCTTAGCTATCTTTACAGTTTCTTCTAATGTCAAATTGGTTCAACAAAGCAGGTGTTCTTGCCCTTTCTTCAGCGCACAATTTAAAACAATTTGATCTCTTATATATCACTCAGAAACAGAACTCCAGCACGTCTTAAACCACATGCATTATGTTTGAGGTATTGAAATACTAATGCTGTGCACAGTGTTGCTATGGAGCCAAAATGCCGCTATCTGACATTCAAAATGGCCACTTTACTTTTCTCATTTTGTGCATACTACAGGTATGATATCAAGCGTATCCAGTCGATGTTTGTCCCAGAATGTTGCCTGAACTATGCGTTGTCAGTCACTCAGACAGATAACAGTACGTAGACAGTCAATGGTTCCTCCTCCCACTACAATTACAGTGCAACACAGAGCAATGTACACAGCAATGGGAAAACATAGACACAGTCTCCAACCCGATCAAAGTCCTCCGTGCCTGGCAAATATTGCACAATGGGCTCCAAAAGGTATCAATGCATCAACACATGCTTACATATTCTGTCATAAGTGTTTTTCCGCTCATCGCTGTATATTCCAAATACGTTTCTTCACTCGCTTTTGTGTGTAAGTTGTGTATTTATCATAGATTAAAGACACAACAAATGGAGCCCATTGACAAGCATCCAACAGCTTCAAAGTCAGCTCGAATATGCTAACTGCCAGTAATCGAACCCCACCAACGTTCCATGTCTCTAAGCTCTCCTGCCCTATCTTGTGCCAATAAGCTGTACACATGCACATACTATATCATATAAATATAACTATAAATTAAAATACATTTTACTCACACTGAACTCTATGTATAACAGTGATCTTTGGCAACCAATGACATCTGAGGATACCATGCTAAGGGCCAGATGTAGCAATTTCCACATTTGTGATTCGGAAATTGCGAGTCGGTGCGGCTTGCAATTTCTGAATCGCAAATACTGATGCAGAACGGTGTCTCAGACACCTTCTGCGATTCGCTATGGGGTCGCAAAGACCCACTTGATTAATATTAGCGAGGTGGGTCGCATTTTGCGACCCCATAGCGAGTCCCTGCACTCACAGGGATGGTGGCCTGCTGAAGACAGCAGACCTCCATGTCTGTGACTGCTTTTTAAATAAAGCAGTTTTTTTTTTATTTGGAAGCCCGTTTTCCTTAAAGGAAAATGAGTTGCAAAATAAAAAAACATAACAAAACCATTTGGTTTCGTTTTTTCAGAGTAGACAGTGGTCCATTGGACAACTGCCTGCTCTGAAAAAACCTTTTTGGCAACGTTCACAAAGGGGACGGGGTCCCATGGGGACCCCTTCCCTTTTGCGAATGGGTTACCACCAGTGTGACACTGGTGGTAACTGCGAATTGCTTTGCGACCGCGTTCGCGGTCACAAAGCAATTTGGCATTGCGGTGCAAATCGCAAATAGGAAGGGGACACCCCTTCCTATTTGCGAGTCGCATTCACATTTTGCGAGTCGGTACCGACTCGCAAAATGTGAATGAGCATCACGATGAGCATTTTGCATGGCGCAAACTGCGATTTTCGCAGTTTGCACCATGCAAAATGCTTCCTACATCTGGCCCTTAATGCCACAAAAAATGCTCATGTGATTTCTAACACAGATGATATCATATGAAATTAATGAAGTGCTGTAGACAGGGTCGGGCTGGGACAGAAAATAAGACTCAGTCATCAACATAAAAGTGCTCCCCGTTAGCAAACCAGACACCCAAAAAGAGGTCCACATTTGCAAATCATAGCAGTTTTAAATTTGCAAAGACAAGCTGTGATTAAAAAGTTTGGGATACCGAATGCATTTGTGGTTTCTACAGGTAATGTGTGTAGTAATAACAGAGAAATCAATACTAAAAACCAGCCCACAAGCCCATAAAATAGGCTCACAAATTACCGCCTGCAGGAAGAGCCAGCTCACTCGGTCAAAAGCCTTGACAGCATCAGTAGAGGAAATGGTTAAAGGCATGTTAAAGGTGGATGCAATATCAATTGCAGCAACTAGATCGTGGGTCAGGTCCCCTAAATGTCAATTTCTCATAAAGCCTTTCTGGTTAACATGGACTAAATCACTGATCACTTTATCCAACCTCCTTGCGAGCAGTTGCGCAAAATTTTTATAATCATTATTAAGCAGAGAAATCGGACTATAGGACTCACATTTTCTAGCATCTTTCTGCGGCTTTAGTATTAAAGTGATAATAGCTTCATTCCAGGAGGATGGAACCAGAGAGGAATCTATAAAAATTTAGTTCATTAACTAGATCAGGACTGCCGCAAGCTCATCTTTCAGGATTTTATATACTTCGACAGGTATTCCGTCTGGACCGGGAGACTTCCCGTTTTTCAAACCAGCCATAACACTGTCTATCTCGCAAGGGAGAAAGCATTGATTGAGGCTCAACTTCTTAACTGAATCTAACCTGGGTAGTGTCGCTCCCTTCAACCATTCTTCAATCGCCTCTGCTGAAATCACTGAGTCGTCTCTATATAGTTGAGAAAAAAACTTGACAAATTCTCCTATAATGTCTTGGTCTTCTGAGGAGGTTCTGCCAGTTTTGCCTAGTATTACTCCTTTAATCCTATTCCTAATGTTATCAGACCTGGTCTTCCAAGCTAATAACTTGCCACAGTCTTCGCCATACTCAAAATGTGCCAGTTTACTGGTTTCCCATCTACTCTTCACAATTTATTCTAGCAAGACCTCGAGTGAATTTTGGGCTTCCTGGATTTGATACTGTAGGTCTGCCTGCGTTATTGGGTCCTGAGAGGATAGTCTTTGGGCTTGCAGAGTATGAAGTTTATCCTCAAGAGTCTCTATTGTTGTTCTGGTTCTCTTGGCTCTAAAAGCAGCATAGCAAATTAGTTTTCCACGGATAAAGTTCTTATATGTCAAATATGCCAAACCGTGGCTATTGGAGCAGAACCTAAGTTGATCTAAAAAAATTCCTTGGAGTCCCTTTTCAACTTTAAAACAATATCTTCTTCCCTCAGGAGAGAACGATCCAGTGTCCATCTAGTGCAGCTACGAGAGTCAGACAGATTTATAGTCAGCTGAACAGCAGAGTGGTCCAAAAGATGGCTTGGCTGATGGGAGACTGCCGTTAGGTTATTTCGAAGTTTAATGTCTGTCAGGAAGAAGTCAATTCTGGAAGCATGCCCGAGTTTCTTATTCCAGAAAGTGAACTCCTTGGTTTGACCCATTCTGCTTCGCCAAGGATCAATCAGGCCAAAATGTTCCATCATATTATGTAAGCAAGCTCTCATGCTAGGTGTACTAAAATCCGGTCAGGGTGTAGACCTATCAAGGGAAGCATTAAGCAGAACATTAAAGTCTCCGCCAGCAATTATCATATTCTGAGCTCTTCCGATCAGTTGCTCATAAAGATCCCTAAGTGGGCCTGGGTCATCCACGTTGGGACCATAATAGGATAGTAAAGTGTGTTGGAGCCCTCCTAACTTAATATTTGCTAAGACCCATCTCCCCCTAGGATCAGCACTGATGCCTGTCAACTGACTTCGAACAATACTCTTTACTATAATCGCAACCCCTTTCACATTGCAAGATTGATTAGTGGAAGCAAAGTGGGTGATACATCTTTGTGACTTAAGAATACTCATCCACTCCTCATATCTTAAAAGGGTCTCCTGCAGGAGAATGATCTGGCTATCAGACAATCTTAGGAACTCCAGAATTCTCCTTCTTCTAATGTTCACACTAAGGCCATTTACATTCCAGATCAAAATGTTAAGTTTAAATATATCACCAGAGTGCATCATCATGTCCTTACCCAATTAAGAATAAGAAACTCTTGTCTGATCTCAACAGTTATACAGTCGTGCAAGGACTCAATGTTTTTTTCTTTTTCCCCCATCTGCTCCCCATCCATTGTGACCTAAATCGGATGCACTGCCCTTCCCCAAACCCTCCCTGGGGAACCCTCCTTGATACCTTATTGGGTGGCTCATACTACCCTTAGGCCCCAGCCCTCCGCAATCCGCTAGCTCTCCCCTTTTATCTGATCAATCAAAATCTTAGCTTCTTGGGGATGGCGAAAATTATACATTTTGTTTTTCCACATTACCCTCAAGGTGGCGGGGAACCTCAATTGTGGAGTGGCACCCAAAGACTTAACTCTTGCAAAGCCTTCCCCAGCTCCCAACGTCGATCTAACGTTGCCCTACACATATCGGATCTTATTAGGAATGACCAACCCTCATGCCAAAAACCCTGGACTTTGAGAGCTTCTGCAAGAATCAGTTCCTTAACTTGATATGAGGCAAAATTAACCAGGACCTTTCTAGGTTTCTCCTTGTTAGGGTTCCTCTTGAAAGGGTCTCGATGGACTCTTTGAATTTTCGAGGCCAGATCGTGGGAGGTCACCGTCGGCATATGGTCTTTGAACAAGGCTATTATGAAGTCTTTAATATTGTCCCCTTCCATACCTTCTGGAATGTTCCGAAATCTGAGATTATTCCTCCTACAGTGATTTTCCAGGGACTCCAGTTTCTCTCTCAGGTCCTTCTCACTTCGTTTCAGTGCTTGAACCTCATGAGAATTAAACTCCACATCTGCCTGTAGTGCCCCTATAGAAGATTCCATAGCTCCTAGTCTCTCTGTAAGATTAGTCATTTTCACATCTAGACCATCACAGAGCCCCTGAATTTTAGCTTGGTTGGATTCAGAAATGGCAAATTTGTCTCTCATCTTGTGCAATAACGACTGGAGGAGGGAATCTGTGTGTGCTACATTGGTTCTATCGGACTCTGCCTCACATGGGAGCACAGAACCCCTCCCCCAGCTGTATCCTGATCTATCTCCTGTATAGCCAGACTGTGCGGCGAGACCAGCAGGGGGGTAAAGCTTCGGCCAAATTAGACATATTTGCCGGCTTGTTTACCAAAGAGGTGGGTGCTGTCTGAGAAGCGCAGGACTGGTCTAATATTTTAAAGAAAGACCTAAGGGAGTGGGTAACTTTTTGCTGCCTGGAAGTAAAACTTGCAATGGTTTTAGCCGAAGGGGCTTGAAAGTTTGAAAGAGAGACCCCTTCCTTAATTCACAAGTCTGGAGGTATAGAAAGGTTAGAGGTTTTACCTTTTGCCACAAGTTTACTCCTTGCCCCTGTACCCAGAGGAGGTAATGCTGATGGAACTGCAGAAGATGCCGGGGGTCCAAATCAGCCTTCGAGGGGGGCAACTTCTGCCCTCGTAGCCGTGTTCTGGCCCCCGGCCCAGATGGGCACCTGGGGGTCATGCAGGATGGCTGGTAAGGAAAGGCCTGAGGCGAGGGCAGCTCCAAGACGACAAGATCACCCAAGAGTAGCTGCTCCGAGGCTGGCTCACCTCCTGGATCCTGATGCAGGCAGGGCAGAGCCGGGAGCAAGCCTGTGCTGGCTCTGCCTCTGCTACCCTGGAAGTGTAGCCTGGCCGCCACCCCTCTATGCTTGTGGAGGGACCAGGCAGCCCGAATCCAGCGTGGGCACAGCTGTGGATCTGCCCGGTCGGGGGGGACCCCAATATGAGGAGCGCCCATCCGCTGTAACACCGGGTGAGTGGAAAAAACGAAAAAGAAAAGAAAAACACAACCAGGACTCGTCCCCGCAGCGGGAGAGCCGGCGGCATGTGAGGCTGAGGGCGGGGACCGCAGACGGCGCACTAGCGGTCTGCCATGTTCCCCGTCAGTGGAAAAAAACAAGTCATTCTCTACTTCAGTTTTAACTGATTCTAAATTTGGGAAACCAGAATAAGCATAAATATGTTCAGAGAATCAACAAGTCTTATCTTCACTCCAAGTCACATAGCAGTTCCTCAAAAACTGTATCCTGCTAAATGTGTGTGGGGGTGAACATATACCAAAACAGTCTTTTCACATTTCGCAAACATCTGACTATGATAATGTAAATCTTGCAAGCAAAGAATTCATATCAGACAAAACCCATGTTCATCAGGTCTTAAATATATTTAAAATATACTCCCTGTGTATACGGTAGTGAATAAAAAGACAAAGAATGAGCATATAGATTTTTCCTGGAAAGCCGCCCACACACCTTGGCAGATTATTGGCCTAACACTGTATGTATATGTATCGGTCCACTCTGACCTATTCATTTTCAGAGTTCTTCATTTGTCTGATTATTTATCAAAGTGCAGTTTTTCATCACCTGCTTTGCAGTGGTGAAATGTTCTTCTGTGGGAAAAGAACCTTATAACATTTTGGGGGTCATTCTGACCCTGGCGGCCGGTGGCCGCCAGGGCCACCGACCACGGGAGCACCGCCAACAGGCTGGCGGTGCTCCCACGAGCATTCTGACCGCGGCGGTTCAGCCGCGGTCAGAAGCGGCAAGTCGGCGGGCTCCCGCCGACTTACCGCTGCTCGGGGGAATCCTTCATGGCGGCGGAGCGCGCTCCGCCGCCATGAGGATTCTGACAGCCCCTACCGCCATCCTGTTCATGGCGGGAAACCCGCCATGAACAGGATGGCGGTAGGGGGTGCCGCGGGGCCCCTGGGGGCCCCTGCCGTGCCCATGCCAATGGCATGGGCACGGCAGGTGCCCCCGTAAGAGGGCCCCGCAAAGTATTTCAGTGTCTGCCTTGCAGACACTGAAATACGCGACAGGTGCAACTGCACCCGTCGCACCCCTGCAACTACGCCGGCTCAATTCTGAGCCGGCGTCCTCGTTGCAGGGGCATTTCCTCTGGGCCGGCGGGCGCTCTTTTGGAGAGCGCCCGCCGCCCCAGAGGAAATGTCTGAATGGCCGCCGCGGTCTTTTGACCGCGGTGCGGTCATTTGGCGGCGGTACTATGGCGGACGGCCTCCGCCGTCCGCCATAGTCAGAATCACCCCCTTTGTCTCTTTCAAAATTTACCAACTCTTTGTTTTAGTTTTCATTTTATGTGTGGTAGCACAGGGTGTGCTTGCAAATTTCTTTCAATCACATTTCTCATGCAGGAAAAGTGGGGTCCAAACCTCTGGATTCTATGGTTAACATCTAGTCAGCTCGTTGTTCATCCACAGGCATATATGGAGCAACGGTATGCAGATATCAAGATGTCACTACCTTACAGATTGCTGAAAACCTCTTTCTGAGAAGGCTTTTGTCAGTCCACAATAGTCTTCCTATCTTCTTATGCCATTCAGAGCTAGGTGTGGTTACCCTGGAAGATTGCATCAAACTAGCACCATTATTGCTTTGGAGAGCAATCTGGGATAAGGCAAAAACCCATATTAAACAGGCCATAATAAGTGATTGTTTGCACCTTGACAATGTTCATAATATCACCTGGTTCAGCTACATAAAGAAGCAGCTTGATACTTTATGTAGAATGGACGGTTTTCAGAATCCACTGTAAATTACTACAACATCAAAACAGCAGCTAAAACAGGATTTTTTAGCCGTATGTAAAATAAAAGAGGGAGTGTACAGCTGAAAAAGAAGAGGGTAAGTGGGTACCTCCCTCTTTATACTATAGATTACATGGAACCCTAGCTGCTGTTCCCATTTACCCACTCCCAGTGGTTCTACTTGATTAGATTCTGGTTCCTTGTAGCCGTTTTCTGGTTCCTTATCCCAGCATTGTGTACTGTGACTCCCTACTTGATTCTTGTCCTTGTGATTCAAAGTACAGACAGCCAATGTTGCACTTCCTTTTCTTTTGTAAATTATATTCTGTACCAAGGAAATAATTTTTAATCCAGTTGCTAAGATTTTTAAATATTAGAAAATGTAGGCCTGTCTCGTTTTATGGTTAGCTCCTACAGCCAGAATACATATGTCTGATGGTCTATAGATTCATTTCAGCTGCCACACGCTTGAGAAATCTCGTGGGGAACTGATCTCCTCTTTTGTTGTCTATCATGTTATATCATGTTGTTATTTTGCTCTGCATATACATTATACACTTTATCAATTGATGTTAAGATATTTTTGTACAAGTAGTTTTCTGTTGTGAATGGATGTAACATTACTTTTATGCCTGTATGCACAAAATCATTTTGAGATTTTAGGGACCCAATGACTATCTAGATGAGCCTTTTCACTACTGTTTTAGAGTTTCCCCTAAAATAACAATGAATTGTTCCCTACTAATCCTTTGATACAATTGGTTTATCCATGATTGGCATATTTGACTTTACCAGTAAGTCCCTAGTACAGTGCACCATGTGTACACAGGGCCTGTAAAAAACATGCTACTAGTGGGCATGCCGCACTAATTGAGCCACCCACATGAGAAGCCCTGTAAACATGTCTCAGACCTGCCACTACAGTGTCTATGTGTGCAGTATAATCTGCCATTTGGACCTGGCAACTGCACCCACTTGCCAGGCCCAAACCTTCCCTTCTACTATATGTAATTCACCCCTAACGTAAGCCCAGGGCAGCCCCACGGGCAGAGTGCAGTGGACATAAAAGGTAGGACATGTACTGGTGTGTTTTACATCTCCTGCTGGGGAAATACTGCTAAATTCGGTTTTCACTATGGCAAGGCCTATCTCTCCCATAGGTTAACATGGGGATTACCTTGAAATATCTTTCAAGTGTAATTTCCCATTGGCAGCAGATGGAGATGTGGGGCTTGGGGCCTCTGAACTTTTTAAACTGTAATTTTGAAAATGTCACTTTTAGAAAGTGGGTATTTTCTTGTTTAACTATTCTGTGCCTCTGCCTGGCTGTGGAATACACGTCTGGGGCAGGATGTCAGTTGGGCTGTTTGTGAATTCATTCTAGACTGTCACAGAAAGGGAGCTGAGGTGTGCCTTGCATATCCCGATGGGTCTTCCAGGGCTAGAGTGGTGGGAGGAGCTGATACTTGCACCTGAATAGGGCTATGCCTGCTCTTACACAAAGCAGTTTCCAACTCCTTGGAGTGTGTCTGGGGCCAGGGCAGGAAAGGCAGAGTCCTTTAAACTATAAAGATTTTCCTTTGAAGTTTGCTTACTTCAAAGACAATAATGATTATAAGTACTGGACTTCTGAGACCACAACTTTAGAACACTTCTGGACTGAGGACATTCTACCAGGAGGAAGAACTCAATACTGTAGGAGAGACTGCCACTCTGCCTGTTGCTTTGCTGTGCTGGCCTGCTACTTCTGTCCTGGGAGTGAAACATTGGACTTTGCTATCTACATCCTGCTCTCAAAGGTTCTCCAAGGGCTTGGACTGAGCTTGCCTCCTATACGAAGGACATCAGGGACATCTCAAGACATCGAAGACTTCATTTGCCAGCACCTGAACTCTCTTGCTGAGAGTCCTGACTCACCAAGTGGTGACAAATCCAGTTCCTGGGCCCTTAGGAGTGAGTTCTAGTGTAAACAAGAAGAAACCAAGTACATCGACTTCAGAGTGACTTCGGAACTGGTGCCGCTGTCTGATTTTGCGCTGCTGCTTGCACCAGAGCCGAGGTTCCCGATAAGTGCAACGACCGCACCTGACGCTGCAGGCCTGATGCAACCGCAACGCCTCTGAAGTCCTGCCACAGTGTGAATCCTGAGTGCCATGTTACCGAAGTCGGGGACACCTAACTCCGACTGAGCTGTAGCACCTGTGGCCCCTTGATGTGATTGTAACACTGCAAAGTTGATGCCTTGCATGTTAACCTGCTAGAATCGACCCCGCCAGATTGTAAGCAACCAACACCTCGCTGCTGATGCTGCATCACCTCCACTGCAACGTAAGGAACCAACACCTCACTTCCCCTGCTTGGCAGTAAGGTAATAAGCAACCGACACCTCACTGCCGATGCTGCATCACATCCCCTGCAACGTAAGGAACCAACACCTCACTTCCCCTGCTTGGCAGTAAGGTACCAATGCCTCACCTCTCCAGTAGAAGTAAGGAACCAAGGCCGCTCTGGCTCTAGTGACACCTCACCTCCCCAACTCTGTGCAATATATTTGTTTCCTCGTTTTCTAAAGGTTCTGTACCTGGGGCCCATGCGACTCTGGCACTGACCCGCTCTCCCTCACTAATGGTGTCGGACTGTTAGGAAAGACTCTGTTAAGACGTCGTGATAGTCCCAGTTGGAGCTATTGTGTTTCTAAGTTCTTTACTGAAATGTAAGCCCTCATTATGACCCTGGCGGTATTCTGACTGCCAGGGCCATGGTGGCAGTTTCACTGCCGACGGGCTGGCGGTGAAGACTGCCACATTATGAGTGTGGCGGGTTGGACACTGCGAACCTGCCACATCTCCGCCTGTACCGCCAGGACAGTTGGACTCGCTGGGCCAGAGAATAGCATCTCAGACCCGGCAGTCCAATGAAGACTGCCGGCGGTTTTAGGAGCCGGCTTTCCACCAGGATTTCCACAGTGGTATCACCGCCACAAAAACCCTGGCGGAAAGGCTACCAGCGAGAGGAAATGTCCTTCCTTTTACTGGCAGATGACTCCCCCACCACCCATGCAAGCCCAATAGCCCCTACCCCCTTCCATACCAGAACCCCCACCCCCCTACCAGAACAGCACTCCCACCCCCCTTCTAGTGCAGTGCCCTCCACCCCACATGTACGCACACAGACACCAGCACGCACCTCGCATACACTCATTCACACACCTCGTATACACTCATTCGAGCACCCCACATACTCTCATACACCAACACTGAAATACACGCATTCACTTACAAGCATCCATACACTCACAAGCATCCATACACGCATTCACCTCAACATTCATACATGCACTCACCTCAACATTCATACAAGCACTCACTTCAACATCCATACAGGTACTCACTTCAACAATCATACAAGCATTCAACCACACATACACACATACATTCACACATGCATACATACCCCCATGTACACACGCATACACACACCCATACACACACGGATACACACATACATGCACACACGGAGACAAGACCCACTCACACATGCACACACAACACTCCCTACCCTCCCACTCCCCCCTCCCCTGTCGGACGATCGACTTACCTTGTCCGGTGAGGAGGTCATCCGGCAGGGAACGGGCGCTTCCACGCCGGAAATGCCCCATCAGGAAGCCGCCAGGCCATATTACTGCTCTTAATACGGCTAGTGGAGTCCTTTTGGTGAGACAGGGCCGGTGGTGGAACCTCCCATGCACCTCCGACCGCCAGCACAACTACTGGAGGATTTCTGCCCAAACTGTAGCAGAAATCCTTCAGTACTCATGATATGGTGGGTGGAAGACTGTCAGCACTGGTGGTCTTCTGGCACCCGCGGCTTTGGCGGTCTTTGCAAAAGACCACCAAAGTCATAATGAGGGCCTTAATATTTAAAATGTCATATCTTTGCTTGTGTGTGTTGCAGTTTTGTCATTTTGGTCTTGTTTTACTCAGATAAATATTGCCTATTTTTCTAAACTGTACTTTTGTGATGTTTTCACTGTGTAACTGTGTGTGTGTACAAATACTTTACACATTGCTTCTGAGATAAGCTTGACTGCTTGTGCCAGGCTACCAAGGGGGTGAGCAGGGGTTATTTTAGATGTGTGGCTCCCTTACCCTGACTAGAGTGAGGGTCCATACTTGGACAGGGTGCAAACTACTGCCAACTAGAGACCCCATTTCTAACAATTATGTTAAAGTTAAGCAGGACCTGCAGGTGTGGGCTATATTAGAGTACTCACATGACCAATAGTGAGCAGCAGATCTCTTCAGAAATGTTTTTCATACCTATCCACAGGGTTGGTAGAGTGGTAAGATTCTGTGGACTGATAAGGATATTAGATTCTAGTTGAGTCCAGTAACAGATCTGCCCATATTTGATAAGATAGCCATGTGGCAAAGTCTATTATTATGCAGTCCATATTGGCTAACAATCAGCTGCAGGACCTTTGAGAGTTGGATATTAATCCAGGAAATAATGAGGTAGGAATCTGGGAGTAGCTGATTTCGTTACCAGATGGATGGCAAACATTTTTCTAGGGCACAGACCTGCCTTCTGTGTTTTTGGCTAGAATGGGATGCCTTTGGCTCCATTCACATCTGGTTGCTGTGATGAGTCTGCAGAGTTATAGTGTTCAAGTCTGAAGAGCAGCCAAGCCTCATGTTCAAACCTACTTATTTTTGCAATTATAAAGGTAATATACATGACTAAATTAATAATGTCTGACTCAAAAATCCCTGCTGTTTACCACCACAACTTCGCTTTTGTCTTTAACTCTCACAAACCCACTTACAAATTGATTAATATGATTATATCTAGAATCTAGCTGATTGACTGTTTTCATTTGTAGGGAAATAAGTTCCAGACTCTGGCCCTGATTACTTTCAAAATACCTGTCTCTGATACAGAATCCCCTTAGGTCTAGGTGATATATGAATAATGCTATTTATCCATCCCAGAAAAAAAATGCTTCTACATAGGATGTTATGTTTAATTTCTTTTATCAAAATTATCTTCAAGCTACATACTTGAGTGGTTTGATTTTCCAGTGAAAGGGATTAAAAAAGGGTGAGCTTACACTCCTCAACTGATTCACCCATAGGTAACATGACCCTATTATGGTCTAATTATTATTTTCATTAATAAATCTCGGTGAAGGTTTATGTTTTGGGGGTTTCCCACTTGGGATGCCCGAGAAGGTCTGTGAAAACCCACGTACTTGGGAGTTTGTGGGTCTTCACAACTACTCTACAACCGTTTCCCACCTCCAAACAATTATAGATTCACTTCTGTCAAGACCAAGAGAAAATACATTTTCAGGATGAGAATGGGTAGGGAGCACCCCCAAAGTGTGCAAAGGAACAGTTTTCTTCACTAGAAAAAATATTTTCTTTCCACAAATGTGATGGCTTCCTTATGTTTGCACTTGTACGCTACACACAATTACGTATGATGAAATGGCAATGAGTTGATGTAATTAGTAACTCACTAAGATTGTTCAAGCATATTCCTGGAAACTGTGTCTGTTTTAGGTTTTCAAAAATTTTTTGGAAAAGTTGTGAATACCTGAAATGAATAATGTTACATTCATGGCAATTTTTACCATTTGGGTCCAGTGTGAATATGTCTATTGCAGTTTCTAATAATATTGCAATTAAATAAAGAACTGAACAATTTATAACCTCAAGATGCGCCATCACTGTGGAATTCCAATATTAAGTTCCATTTGAAATACATTAGATAAAGAAGATCACCATCATTTAACATCAGAAGACAGATCAAGTTTGATCTTTCCAATATTAAAGGATGGAGAAGGATTGGCTTTGAATTCCATAAATATAGGCAATGCCTCAGGAACAGATGGCATTGCAGGAGATTTAAAAAACATCTTAAGTGATCTGATTGTACCATACTTGAACAGTGTTCAACTGATTTATTTTAAAGGGTGGAGTTTCAAACTCATTTGATAAAGCCAACCCTTTCGCAGGGCTTGAAGGAAGTTAGGAAAACTGATGGAGATAATGGAGAGATTCAAAATTATCAGGACACTGGCATGTTCATCATCCAACTCCATAATAAATCATCCAGAAACAATAAGATCACAGAATATTACAAAGGCCAACCTAAAATGAACAAAAATGTACATATGTTTGAGGACAGTCTTAATTTTGCTGCTAAAGGAAATAGTGAAATTGGTTGAAATTTACCTGGTTCTACTGGGTAAAAAGAAGGTTTCCATTTTAGCCCTGAAACAGTCACGTATCTAACTCACTGAACATTATCATTTAGGAACAGGTGGAACATAGCTGAGATCGTTATGCCAAGATATTTAAAGATTTTTTGCAGAACAAGGGTTCATAGGAGAGATGTATGCTTTACTTGTGGGTAGTAGTTCTGGAAGTTGCCTTCAGAGAAAGGCAAAAAAATATAAGTAAATGATGCTAACTTGCCTCCAAGGTTGATTGTGAAGGAAGAGCAGATGATTTCACTGCTATCCTTTTTAATAGCAGAACTAATGTTAACCACTTTTGCTAACAATGTTGAAGTGATGGAGAACTATTCTAAAACTCTGAAGATTTCTCTAGGAAGCTACACTTGCAAAACATGTCCTATAAGAAAAATAAGATTGGTTTGCCACTGTAACAGTACAGTTGTAATCCCCAAGGCAAATACAAAATGCTTATTTATCAATTGAGTCATAGTGGTGTCACCATTTACATTTCAAAGTATAAATTAGTCAAGCGCTAAACACAGTCTCAGGTTTCTCATTTCAAAAGCTGCACTCACTAATGCACAAACATTAACAAAACACTTGTTACAATTTTTGTAATTTGCTACTTTATTTTTATTTGGATCTTTGGTTAATATCAGAGACCTGTCTGAAACATGATGTAGAGGCGGTTCATCATATGCCTGCCCACCTTATTTTATTCCAAATAGAACAGAGAGTCCCAGCAATAAACACAGCAGTGGTGTATATACTTTTTTTTAAAACTACTTCACACCATTATGCCTCCTCTCTTCCTAGTGAATTTTTGTGGTGCTCCTTGTTATTCTCTCTCCCCACCACACCAAACATGTACTTTTACTACTTTACATAGAGGTCAGGTCCAGTACAAGCCATCCACATTTTTTTAGGGAATGTTAACCAATCTAAGCTCCACTCACTTTAATTCAGTTATCACTGGAGATTGTAATATTGGCCTAGATAATTTAAAAGATACTTATTCTACCCAATTTTTAGACATAATCCATACCTGCTCACACTCAGTACGATCAGCAACTCTCAAAGCTAGTCACGTCATTTAATGATTAGTCTGAAATCGTTTACCAAATCTATGAAGATTCTGCAGGCTGGTTGGTCCAACCATCACACAGTTTAATTTGCACTTCCTATTAATTAATGGCAAATTAATATCACTCTCCAGGACGCTGATGGATGTGAATGACAATAAATCTCTCTAGGTTCCCACCTTAAATTTACTTCAGACAAGTTAACCATCAATCCTAACCCTACGATGAAAGATCAAGCGTATCACACAAGCATAGTGGAGGCTGTATACAACCTAGCCCCTTGCAAAGGAAAATAGGTTAAAGCCAGTTCTATATACAATGATAATTTGAGGAATCTGAAGGAAAAAAGTGAAATGTAAAGAACACTCTTGAAGACACTGTTATGCAGCATAATTGTAAATTCATTATAAAGGTAAACATGGCATTAGACATGTAAAGTGTTCTTTCTATGCGAAGACATTTCTCAATGTGAACAATGAGCAAAAATAACTTTTAAAATGATTAATTAATTGCCTAATATTACTGAATTGGTAAATGAATATCTTTGCTTTCAAACGTTTTGCAAACTCAATTCTGTGCTTTTTACCGAAATGATTGAGAACACTCTGGCCTTTTTAGCCATGACTGCTGCTGTTGTCCTTTCCATTTGTGATCTTACTGTGCAGAAAAATCAACTTGGTCACCTTTTAATCTATTAAACCTCAAAGTAGAGCTGCAACTGTTAGCTCAGTGCTGGTCAGGCTCCCTGATAGACCCAATTCCTGTTAAATATATTTCTTTTTCTAAGTATTACCCCTCTTTGAAACTTTTGAAACTTCCTAGTGCCTCCCTTTTTCTGGCAATGTTCCCAACACTTTGGGAAATACCTCAATGATCCAGCTTTTGAAAAAACACTTTAACCTGACCCTTCACTCTCTGTAAATTACCATCCAGCTACACTTTCAACCGCAGCAGCAAAAATGTTAGAAGCCACACTTGCAAAACAACTGTTCCATTTCCTGTTATACAGTAATATGCTAGATGATGCCTAAATGGGTTTCTGCCCTTGTCATAGCACAGACATACCCATGCTGACAGTGGAGAACAACCTACACATTGAGGCTGGTGCCTATAATGCAAACGCCCTAATATTATTAGCTCTATTATCAGCATTTGATGCTGTAAACCACGAAATTCTCATTAGGCAACTCTGGCCAGTTAGTTTACAACATAAAGTACTTGACTGGCTAACTTAGTTTCTTCGTAAGAAGGACTCAACAGGTAATATTGCAGTGCTCCCCTGGGATCTACTTTGTCTCAGTAGCTGTTTAACAGCTACATGATGCCTCTTGCAGTACTTGTGCCCTCATTCAGCATTAAAATCTACACATATGTAGGACACTCAGCTCTGGTTTAGACTCAATAATTCTACAAATGATACCTTGTCTCTACAGAGCTTCCTCCATACAGTGCTCAATTGGGTGGGTGGGGCTCCACTGGCTGAAACTCATCACAGATAATACCAAAATCCTGATCACGAGAGCCAAAGGTAATCTTTAGCGACCTAATTTGTGGTCTGCCTGTTTCCATCCCTGTGCCGATCCCACCTCCAGTGTCAAGATCCTGAAAATTAAACTTGACACTTCTCTTCAGATGGACAGCCACTTGTCTGCTGTTATATCCTCGTGTTTATTTCATCTGTGTCATCCTCTATCACTGCAACCCCAGCTCTCCTATGATAGCAGACATATCTGCATCTCTACTTGAACATGAATAATTCATCACTCACTAGGGTCCCAGTGATTCAAAATCAGGCATCAGGCTGCCAAGCTTGTAGTCAGGGTCAACCAATTAAGCGACGCTGAGCCTATCCCGCATGAATTACACTAGTTACCTGCAGGTAACTGTGTAATTTTCAAGACACTATGATTCATTCACTCCTCTCTCTATGGTATATCACCTGAATCCATCTTGCTAAGAGTTATGAAATACATCCGCACTAGGGATCTTAGTTGAGCATCATTATTTTCCCTGATCATTTCTCACTTCCAGAGAAAGTGCTCAGGAGGCAGGGTGTTTTCGATTCAAACCCGTCAAATCTGGAATCAGCTTCTTTTCAAACTGCAAACTACGATCACTCACTCACAATTCTGAAAGGATCTACAAACTTGGCTGTTTCTGAAGGCACATTTACTGTCGTTCACTTTCACAGTAACACAGCCAAGAGACCTTGTAGTTGTGGTGTGCTTTATAAATCCAAACTCAAATGTTACTTTTTGGGAAGTATTTTGGAAGTAAATCAATTGCAGATTTTTTTTTTATTTATATGTGTGTTGTGTATAGGACAGTCTTGCCAGGTCCAGTAGACATAAAGACAAGAATAGATTTAATAGTGAAGGTGGGGTTATTTGAATTACAAATAGGACTTAATTATAATGGACCAGGAAAATGCTGGTGCAAATTGCTCAAGTTGCAATTTCTTTTAGCTAGGGTACCCCATTTTCTCTTCCAATAAGCCTCCCGCAAAATGCAGCTTGAAAGACCTTCAATTTAAACTTGAAATCATATTTTACACCAAATTAGAGATCTGTCCCATCGTAGTTCGTTCCACAATATGACTGATCACCAGAGGCGTGTGTAAGTTTCTATGCTGACAGAGATGTTGTTATCCAAACCTTGCAAGGGTCGGAATAGATGTGCTCTATATTCCAGTAGGAAGCACAGGTAACAGCAAAAGTACTGATCTGACGAACCACCCGGTGTGGTAAGTATATATCACACCTTACCTGGGGTCTGGAGCTAAAAATAAGCTAGAGCATTTGGCCGTGAGTATTCCTTTTTCCTATATCCTATTATTTTTCATTATACAATATAGTTTTTATTTCTTTAGGTGAAACGCATTATAGCCTGTATTTTTTGTGAATGTTGTTTATTGCTACCTTGAAGCAGAGGTCACAAGAAGTTAGACTTGGAGAGATCACCTCCTCGGTTCCCCAGTGCCTTATGTCACAGAGAGCCAGCTGTTTGTGCGGACTCCAGCGCCGTTCCAGCTGTTCTCTTAAAGGTCATGTGAAAGTTTGGCCCCCACGCCACTTAACACCTGTGGTAAAATGATATGTCCGAACTGTGTGCTTGGGGCACCGAGGGGAGTGGAGTTCAGACTTTTTCGGTCTGTTTCACAAATCGCTGCCCGAAGCCTTAGCTGTCTTATACCACTAAATCATTAATGTGTGTGTGTAGGCTGGCAGCCTTCAGAAAGCTCGGCTTGACATCAACAAGTAAATGTGCAGCATAAGGTATTTACATTCTGAATACAGATAGGTATTCCAGACAGGATGGCAATGCATGTAAGCTGATACAGTCACACTTCAAACAGGATAACATTATTTGTGTGAAATAGTATGTGTTGGTAGTTCTTTTACTTACTTTTTGTAATTTTCTAGCACTCAAACCAGGTCCGTACTGGCGCCAGAGCACTGTACATGCCCTGAGGTGGAATTAAATAACCGCATTGTTAGGTAGCAACGTCAGAATGACAGTTGAACAGACCATACAAATAGGTCATAAAATATTAAAATACTAAATGTGTCATAACAAAATGCACTATCCAATTGTAAAATAGCCCCTCGTGAATTCCAGTTATGGCAGAGATATGCAGAGATAGCCTTTAGAAAGAATTTGAAACTAAAATCTTCCAGTGGGCTGATCATGGATGTGATTCCTAATGCCATAAACCAATAGGTGATGGCTCCTGTGCCAAAACAGCCAATGCCTGAAGGTACCTGAATCAAAGCCATTTGGAAGATGCATACAAATCAATATGTTAGCGCTATTAAACATAAAATCCCAAAACACACATTGTATACCTTCCAACAGACTATAACTTAGCTAGTCATTTTGTCACTGATGACTGCACTTAATGTCTGAAGTTGGCTGCAAGGGAAAGAAAATAACATACGATATGGATCTTTTTCAAGAGACAGAATTTATTCTTGTCAGACATAGCCCATGGAGAATTGCCACTATACAGCCCTGAATAGTATCCTCGGAATGCAAGAGCTGACTGTGTTGAAGGCTTGAACTGTGAAAAATGAATGAATTACTAATGATTTTCCTTAAGAATTTGAATGAAATTAGGGTAACGTAGAAAGATAATGTGTGACTTTGAAAACCTTGAGTGGCCGCCATATAATAGGTAAATGTTTTTAGTGAAGGCATATTTTTAATAATTATTGTGCACATGTAGAGAATAATGTATTAGGATGTCACATTAATGGATTTATGTTACGTATTTGATTTATTAACTCTAGGCCACATGTTGGCCAAGTTTGGGCCTAGTTGCAAACCCCCATGTTAAGATGCAGAGTTTAATAAATGATGGGAAACGTATTACCAGACTAGAATATTAATGCTTCATTGTTCATGCTGTGCTGACCAAACGAATTGTTGATGTCTTTAACTTTCTCATGAGAACTGTTTCTAGAACCATGTTGTACTATAAAAGATACAAATGTTAAATTGATGCGTGAGATTGAAATGTTCGCAGGATTCAACAATGGATGCACTGACTAGAGTACGGATTGCAACAAAGGAGATACCTGACGAGCCTGACGATGGGAACAGGAGAAGAGGAGCCAAACCTCGACGTGGGAAAGACAGTTTAGTTATATCTTAGATTTTGGTTTTAGTTTCCATTGGATCAACTGTAAACGTATGATTTTCTGACCAATGACAATGTGGGAAGATACTTTAGGGAATTCTAACTTAGCCTTACGGCAGAAAGAGTTCCATGGCATTTTGTTAGCAATTTAGCCATTAGTCGTTTTGCCATTATCCTGCTCCCCTTCTTTGCACATGGTTTTTGTTAGAAATTGGGTTTTTGGTTGGCAGTCAGGTTACCCCCTGTCCAAGCAAGGACCCTCACTCTAGTCACGGTAAGTCACACACAATCCAAATTATCCTGTGACCACACTCTGGTAGCTTGGCACTGAGCAGTCAGGCTTAACTTAGAAGGCAATGTGTAAAGTATTCGTGCAATAAATCATACAATAACACTATATAGCACCAAAAAAATACAACACACAGTGTTTAGAAAAAGGTATAATATTTATCTGGATATTTTCAGGTCAAAACGATCAAAGAGGCAATAAGTAAATGTAGAGATCTCACTAAAAAGTAATATAAAGTGTCATAAGTCTTTTAAAAGCAAACAAAGTCTCTTTCAAGCACAAAGTACCTGGTTCGCGTGAAAAATCTCCGCAAAGGGCTGCAGAGGAGGAGAAGCGTGGAAACAAAGGGGTGTGCGTCGATTTCTCGGGCCGCACATGGCGATGCATCATTTAGAATCCTCGCAGGGACGGCTGTGCGTCAATTTCCTGCGCTCGGTCGTGGAGCCTCTTCGGGTTGCGGGGCTTTTCAGATGCCCCATGATCTGTGCGTGGAATTCTGGGCTTGCGGAGTGAAGTCACAAACACTGCGTTGTTCCGGTGGGCGTTGCGTGGAAGTTTCTTCCGCACGGCAGGCGCTGCATCGATTTCCTCTCTGGAAGTCGGACTGCGTTGCCCCAGGTTGGCTGTGCGTCGATCCGGTGGGCCGTGCATCGAAGTTCCGGCCACAACGCAGGCGCAGCGTCGATCTTCTTGCGAAGTCACGCTGCGTCATTCCAGTTCGGCGTGCTGTGAATTTCGCACTGCGGGGCAGGCTGTGCATAAGTTTTAGCAAGCTGTGTGTCAAATTTTTGTCACAAAAGGAGTCCAGTCGCAAGAGAGAAGTCTTTTTGGTCCTGAGACTTCAGGGAACAGGAGGCAAGCTCTATCCAAGCCCTTAGAGAGCACTTCTTAACCACAGCCAGAGAGCAGCAAGGCAGCAGTCATTCACAGAAGGCAGTCAGGTGAGTCCTTTGGGCAGCCAGGCAGTTCTCCTTGGCAGGATGCAGGTTCTAGTTCCAGTTATCCTCTCCAGAAAGTGTCTGAGTTGGAAAGAACAGAGGCCCTATTTATATACCCAAATGTGCCTTTGAACTGAGGGAGACTTCAAAGAGTGGCTTAGAAGTGCACCAGGTCCCCTTTCAGTTCAATCCTGCCTGCCAGGGTACAGTAGGGGGTGTGGCAGTTCTTTGTGTGAGAGCAGGCCCTCCACCCTCCCAGCCCAGGAAGACCCATTCAAAATACAGATGTATGAAAGTGAGGCTGAGTATCCTGTGTTTGGTGTGTGTCTGAGTGAATGCACATGGAGCTGCCAACTAAACCCAGCTAGACGTGGATTGTGAGGCACAGAAAGATTTAAGTGCAGAGAAATGCTCACTTTCTAAAAGTGGCATTTCTAAAATAGTAATATTAGATCCAACTTCACCAGTCAGCAGGATTTCATATCACCATTCTAAATATGACCTTCCTACTCCTTTCAGATCAGCAGCTACCACTCAAACAATGTATGAGGATAGCCCCAATGTTAGCCTATGAAGGGAGCAGGCCTCACAGCAGTGTAAAAACGAATTTGGGAGTTTTACACTACCATGACATGTAAAGTACATAGGTACATGTCCTGCCTTTTGCGTACACAGCACCCTGCCCTACGGTTTACCTAAGGCATACCTTAGGGGAGTCTTATATGTAGAAAAAGGGGAGTTTTAGGCTTGGCAAGTACTTTTAAATGCCAAGGCGAACTGGCAGTGAAACTGCACGCACAGGCCTTGCAATGGCAAGCCTGAGACAAGATTAAGGGGCTACTTAAGTGGATGGCACAATTAGTGCAGCAGGCCACTAGTAGCATTTAATCTACAGGCCCTGGGCACATATAGTGCACACTACTAGGGACTTGTAAGTAAATTAAATAGTCCAATTGTGTATGGTCCAATGTTACCATGTTTAAAGGGAGAGAGCATATGCACTTTAGCACTGGTTAGCAGTGGTAAGGTGCGCAGAGTCTAAAAACCAGCAAAAACGGTGTCCAAAAAGTGGAAGGAGGCAGGCAAAAAGTTAGGGGTGACCGCCCTAAGGCTGACGGGTCTAACAGTCTTATTCTATTTGGGGAGCTGAACAGTTCCTGATGAGTTTTTCCCCTTATAAGCACCCTCATGAAGTAAATCTGGGCTAATGCTTATTCTTTAGCTTACTAAAATTAAATGGTTCAAAGCTAAAAGCCCACTGTGTTTGAACCATTTTTCCTTGTACTGCCCTGTACCGACGCTGATCAGATGGATGTCCAGCTGACAAAGAGAATCACAGATTTCTGATCCCATTGAGGAGCGGCATAAGAAAATGCTACTGTTTGTTGAAGGTTTTGTTCTTTAAATCTCTAGGTACCAACCGCCGATTTTGATAGCGCGATAGTTCGATGTTTTGCAAATTAACTTTGACAAAATTGCTTTTGTATGAAGTCCAAACATGCTATTCAAACTAGATGGTTAGTAAGAAATCCTAATGCTGACAAATGCGATTAACTGCAAATTTTTCTTGTTCACTTGCTGAGACCAGATGTAAGTCATTTCTATTGTGCAATTATTGTTACTATTGATTTGTACTGTAACTCTAGAATGCTTAATTGTGAATGCTTTAGTTAAATTGAGATTCTTTAGAAGATTTGGTCAGCCAGTGTTATTCATCCAGGTTTATCATTTGGTATTGAGACTAATATACGTGTTGTTAGCATTGTTAATATAGGGAAATAAACTTTCTAACTTTTACTCAGGGTGTGGTTATTCATGGTCACATGGGTCATGGTGTGTGACGTTTACTGACTCAAGTTTTTACAAATCTACTGTTTATGGGAAAAGTTGAGAGTAATGATGGTGAGATTCCTGTAAGCGCAGTCAAAAGGTCTATTGCACCTCTAACGCGTCCCCTTATAAATAAGTTATAAAAGACCAAATAAGGTCAGGCACGCCCACAGAACTTTCTAGAAAACAGAAGTACACGTGGGTGTGCTTCTGTTTCTCCTTGTGTGAAATACAAGAAATATTCTTTGCAGCTGTGATTCAAGAAAGACACAGAGATTTAGTAATTTAGCTGGCAGGAGAGGAGCATACATCTGCAAGTCTTACCAACTACTCTTATGCAAGTAATTCACAGGACAGCATAAGAATGTGCCCTTCTACATACCATCTGCATATAATTTTTAGGCTGCATCTGAGACAGAGCATGTGCTGTCACTTGTAAGTCTATTGTTCTTTTTTTAAAAAGTAAAAAGGACTTAGAGTCTGCCTGTTACATACCACTGTTCAGCTTCAATGTTACTCTCATTTCCTTGCTTCTCATTGGTCAGCACCTCCTAGTTTCTTTATCACTTTATGTGTTTCTCCATTGTGTGAAGCACGGACTAACTGCTTCCTATCTGCAGCCAATGTCCTTCCATTGCCCACGCGCTTCTGGAGGTACTTCATTAATTTCAGTTGTAGCTTCATAAGAGGGCATGTGTTTGTAGACCGTCTATCCTCCCCCCTCCCCTCTCCTGAGTCAGTACTTGCACCCACTCTCCGCCACCCCACTACCTCCATTGTTGCTGCCTACTTATCATTCCTATCCACCCTCTATCCTTTTGACTTTTTCAAATCTGCCTTTTTCTTTTCCATCCATCTGCTCAGCTCTGCATAACTGTTGGAATGTGTGTTTTCCGTTTTTAGTTGAACTTCCAAGGGCTTTCCAACCTGTTGTAAGTATAGTGGGCTTTTAACCATGCCCATGTCATGCCCATCACTTTCACTTGTTCGTGGGCTTGTCTTTCAAAAATCCCTTGATATCATTGGTAAATGTTTTACGTTTGTCCTGCCTTGGGGCAGTTTTGTTACTGCCTTGCAGACTGACCCTGTTACATGGATAATTGCGCGATTGCGATATACTTCAGCATGGGCGAACTCCTTTTTCAATTTGTCTCTCCCGTTCGTGCTCATGGCGCCCATGGCCCTCACAGTGCAAAAAACAAGCTGGTCACATTGTTCACACTGTTACCTAATTAGAGTAATTTCCTTTGGCTCTCTCCTAAGTAAGTTCTTTCTCTAGAAAGATCATTAATCGCCAGAGATATTTTGACATTTTTACATTATGTGCACTCTGATCTGCCTAGTACACATTTTTTGCAGTAGGCACATTAGTCCTCTGCTGTACCTTATAATGACTCAAAGCTTCCACTGGACAGAAGCATGTTCTCTCTCCAGAAAGAACATAAATCACCAGAGTTATTTTGACATTTTTACATTGTATGCACTCTCTGATCTGCCTAGTACACGTTCCTTGCAGCAGGCACATTAACCCTCTGAGCTACCTTATATTCAGTGCAAACTTCCACTAGACAAAAGTATGTTCTCTCTCCAGAAAGAATATTAATCACCAGAGTTATTTTGATATTTTTACATTACAGGCACTCTGAAAAATGCCACAAATAGAAAAAAACTGCTGTAACAGTAAGCAGTAGTGGCAGTGTGTAGCTGGACATGGAATATAAAGGCTTGATATGGTTCTAAAATTATGTTGCTCATTATTTAGTGCTTAAACATTTATATGCAACAGCTGTGTTACTGCATAGCTCTTTAAAACTATTTTCGGCTTTGAAGATGTTTGTTTTTTTGGGCTTCCAGGAATAATGAGTTCTTTGAGCGCAATATTACAACTTTACTGAACTCCTTAATAAATACCTTTGAAATTTGTGCAGTGCATTCCCTTCCAAACCCTGTGCAGGTAGCCAACCCCAACTCATGAGCTGTAGTTGCAGTCTGTGATGAAAACAGTCAGGTAAGGTGCTGAAATCCTGACTTTGCAGTATTTTTACTGTGATACACTACGATTCAAGAAGGCATTCCAACTGTAATATCATAAAGTTAGAAGCCAACCCTTGGAGTAGTAGTCCTAGAGTTGTCCAAAACATGAATAGCTCATTTAGTTAATTTTTTTGCTTCCTGGGACTTGTAGTTTTTTTTTTTATAACATGATACAAACTGGAAACCAGCCCTTGGAGTAGCATTCGTAGAGTTGCCCAGCGCCCTACCTAAAAATGTGATTCACTAATTTAGTTTATGTATCTGCTTTGCTTTCCGGCACTTGTAGTTTTATTTTTAGAATGTTAATCAAGCTGCAAATACAAAGCAGAAATCTGAATACATGAAATACACACGTTTGAGTCTGTGGAACGTGAGCTGTGTGTGCATGTATTTATAAAACTATCCTTGAGGAGAGCTTACAGTTGATCATGCTGTACAATGGTCAATATATTTTATTACTAATATTTCAGTTTAAGGCTGACTGAGGATCATAATGAGATGGCTCTCTCCAAGCGTGTGAAAAATCATGGGTGTTTTGTTTGACTCCCCAGACTGCAGTAAAGGGTCAGTGTTCCAGTAAGTAGGCATTCTTGGAGTACAATTATTTATTTATTGCCCCGGGGGCAATGTCGCCTGTACCAACTGGCAAGTAAATATGTTTTGCACCTGGGAGTAGTTTGTGTTTTAAGAGCCCTGTTTAAAAAATATTCCAGTAGGCCTACTAGCCCTTTAGTTATGTGCAGGGCCGGTGGAATTATGTGGCAGAAAGGACCAAAATATTCTGCAGGGTTGACCAATTAATGTGGCAAAAAAAGTCCAGTTATGCATTTACAATGCCAATAGCTCTAACTCAAGCAAATGCGAGACCTATTGCATTGCAAATGCTTGTCTGTGTGTGCATCCCTTCGCGATTCTAGCTTTTGCAGAATTTCTTTGCACTTTTGTGTCTGTGTATTCTCGGCCATTCTCTGTCCTGTTTACTGGTTGTTTAACTGTTTAGTCTGTCTTTTCACCCTTTTATATTTGTCTGTCCGCAGTAGTTTGCAAGGGTCACATGATCTGTAATGGGGGGTATGAAGACAGATGGCATGCCCAGGGGCGTAATGCAAGGCCCTGTAGCCCCTGCAGCGAAGCCCGTCCCCCCCCCAGCCTTCAGAGGCCCCCAACCCTTAAACGGGGGGGGGCTCATTCAGGCCAAGGCCAATGAACATCTGAGAGAAATGGGAGACTCAAGGCCCCTCTTCACATTCTGCAGGAGGGCCCCATTTTGCGTTACAACAAGGTGCATCTCATGATAGATGCAAAATGTGCACACACAGTTTACCCACCTCAGCTTCATGAAGCATAGAATCAGCACGTGGGTGGTGGAACAGCACAGATTCTATAGAAGCATCCAGCACTGTCTGGATCAATACATCACACATTGTTACAAGTATCAAGGCTGGCTTCTCCTTTAGGGCGGAGGAGTGTTGCCCCCAAACCTTTACAAGAAAACGATAATAAACTGTGTTTATGATCATTGTCTTAGAGAGGGGTGGGGCCATGGGGGTGACGAACAGTGAGGGGGAGTGCATAGCACTTCCCCTCAGTGCACATGTATGTTTGGCCGGCTATCTTGGGCCGGCCAAACACATGTGCAGTGTGCTCTCTCTAGCCCGGCACTGTGTTGCTGGGCTGGAGAGAGCATTCACAGGCTCCCAGTCTCCCTGGGAGCACCCTGGTTAGGTGCTTCTAGCCAATCCTGGCGCTGCTTTGAGCAGAGTCAGGCTTGACCGCTGGGCAGGTTGGAAGCCTATGCCTGCAGCAGAGGAGCGGTGCAGTGGTGTCAGCGGTGGTGATCGAGGTGTTTTTAAAAATTTATTTAATGTTTATTTCCCCGCGCTGCACCCTGCCCTTTCTGCACACCGCAAGCCGTGACTGCGTGCATTCTCTTCCGAAACACCATTTTCATATAAACTATTTTGTACACATTATAGTGGGTATGGAGTGGACCGTGTTGGCTTGTGAGAAAGATGCAATAACATTGGATAGCACCTAGATGTCGGAAGTGAAAGAGAAGCAGGACGTACAGCGACTCTTGGGACTCACTTTCCCAATGTTGTATATACTGAAACATACCCGCCTCTATTTTGCAAATTGTTGCATAGGTTATCCATCATCCATCAATCCATCCATCCATCTTCATCAGTCCATCTTCGTCCATCTGTCGCTCCACCCATTCATTGTCCTGCCGACACACACTTCCATTTGTCCATCTATTTTACATGCAGACATTTAGTATGCAATTATAGACATGTGCCTAATAGCTATTACATTTGGCAAGAATGCAATATAGTTGTTAAAGATGACATATTTAAATACGGTTATGAACATGAGTTGTATAAAGCAACAGTAACTAAACATACACATTCACGCATGCACACTTGCACAGATGTTTAGTTTTGCTCAGTGCATTCAGGAGCGAGCAATACAACCTCTTCAGGTTTCTAATATGTGCACAAACTTAGACTTGATAAGTAGGTTATCATTTTTGCACCACTAAAAGATCGAAAAACATGATGAATAACTGGTCGCTGCATTTTATTGATGATAGAAATCAGGTCCACTTGCAGAATAGTTTATAATATGCAGGCAATATGTACCGTTCCTCAACTTCTCTCTGATTGGAATACCTGTGCAATGGTATTTCCTGAATTAATGTGAAATTATTCACAGGTATGACATCATATCTGTGTTCAAGCACACTAACACCTAAAATAGCTACTCTAGCACCTTCGTAGCTCCTGGATACCCCTAAGGCGTGGTGGTCATGAGTTGAGAGCACTTGAAATTTAAAGTTAAGGATAATTGGAAACTTTTTTTCTGGAGATGTCTCAGACAGTCTTCTGTGGTGTGAGGCTCTTGTTCACACGCCATGTACTGATAATAGGAGTTCAAGGGTCACCATAGGGGTATCTGTCCAAGCACCCCTTATTCCCAAACCCTGGGCTCGAGCTGCACACATAATGCTCAGAGTCCCTCTTTAGTCTAATTAAGTTATTTTCCCTCCAATAAAAGTTCAGCAAAGTCCAGCAAAGTCCAGCAAAGTAAATATGCCTTGCCTATGCAAGCCTTGTCAGTGTTTTATATGCATGGGTGTATGGCAGCACGACTGCAGAGCAGAATGGTTTAAAGTAACAAGCATTTGCAATGCGATAGGTATCGCATTTGCAAGAGTTATATCTATTGGTGTTGTAAATGCATAACTGGACTTTTCTTGTCACATAAATTGGTCAACTCTGCCGCATAATTTGGTCCTCTCTACCACATAATTTCAGCGGCCCTGCATGTACCTAAAGCACTTCCATTTACTCTCTGTGTACCACGTTTGGAAGAAACTCTTTGTTGTCTGTACTTGGTGTTCGAAAAGTACAGAAGTCATGTCCTTCATCTATGTTCACTCACAAGGACACGGTTGTTGCTTGGCAGAAAAACTCCAACTGAGAGGAGAGCTTGTGACACTATTGATAGTAAAGCAGGACTAATCTCAGCAGTTCCGCCTACTCGTTGCAAAGTAGCGAACAGAGGGGGTTATTCTAACTTTGGAGGAGGTGTTAATCCGTCCCAAAAGTGACGGAAAAGTGACGGATTTACCACCAGCCATATTACGAGTCCATTATATCCTATGGAACTCGTAATACGGCTGGTGGTATATCCGTCACTTTACCGTCACTTTTGGGACGGATTAACACTCCTCCAAAGTTAGAATCACCCCCAGAGTGTCCAACTTGGAATACACATACAAGTGTAGTTGATACAGATCTGCGTCAAAGCACACATTTGTACTATATGAATCAATTGTTCCTTTATTTCTCGAAAACATTGTTTCACTCAATATGCCTTATTTATTGAAGTCAATTATATTGGAATTACAAAATGTAAAATGTATGTGATCTTCATTTCACGGAAACATTTGAGGAGCTAACATTTTAGTGAATAGTGACATTTCGGTAAAGTTCTTGCAACAACAAAGCTGGAATTAGACAACAAATACTCTGGTAATCCATAAAATTGGACTGAAGGTGTGGAAGGGGGAGAGACAGGACACGATGTGCAGAGCTTGAAAAACCAGAGTATGGCAGTCAACTTACACATCCATTTAAAAAAATGAGTACTCCTGCGTGGGCTCCAAAAGCGTAGCTGGAATTAAAGTTTGTTAACACACTCACACAAGGCTATATTCTGGTTGGCAAATGAGTTCAGCTGAGCACGTTTCGTGAAGACAAACTAAGTGTCCTGAAACAAGGAGCAGAAGACGAACAGCAAACTAACAAAACAAGTCGAAACAGATTGGCTCTCCCGCTGCCATGGAGAGCGTAGAAGAGAGTCAAAAGAAAAAAGTAGTGCGCCCTCATTTAAGTATATGGCTGATCTTGCAATAATCCATGTAACAGGGTCAGCCTGCCAGGTGTTACTAAACAGCCTCAAGGAGGGACAAATGTAAAGCATTTACCTAGGAAATTAAGGGAATTTCAAAAGGCAGACCCAGGAACGAATAAAAGTGATGGGTGTAGTTAAAGCCACCAGGGTAGATCACAACATTTCAAGTGAGCAGAGCATCCCACTGAGTGTACCCTCCCTTGCAAAGGGAAGTTTCTGAAATGTTCAGTTGTCCCATTGAGTGTACACTCCAGTGTGAAGAGAAGCCTATGAAATGTTCAAGCGTCCCATTAAGTGTACCCTCCCATGTGAAGGGATGCCTATGAAACGTTCAAGTGTCCCATTGAGTATACCCTCCAATGTGAAGGGATGCCTATGAAACGTTCAAGTGTCCCATTGAGTATACCCTCCAATGTGAAGGGATGACTATGCAATGTTCAAGTGTTCCATTGATTGTAATTTCTCATGTGAAGCTTATGAAATATTCAAGTGTAGTATCAAGTGTACTTTCAAGTGTGATAAGATCTTTATTGAAATGCTAAATGAATGCACCCTGTAAAGTGAAGAGATGTCTATGAAATGTTAAGGAGTGCCATCAAGTAGACCATCTAATGTGAAGGGATGTCTATTAAAATGTTCAAGTGGATCATTGATTATACTTCCAAAGTGAAGGAGTGCCTATACAATCAAGAGTACCCTCCTGTGTAAAGAGACGCCTAATGAAATATTAAAGTGTACCATAGACTGTACCCACTAAAATGCCTCATTGAGTGTAGTCTCCAGCGTGAAGGGGTGCCTAAGAATGTTTACCATTAGCAAACTCTTCGATGTGAAGGTATTCCTGTAACATGTCAAAGTGTACTATACAGTTGTTAGACCTGACAGCCGTAGGGTGGTCACCCCTAACTTTTTGCCTGCCTCCCTCCACTTTTTGGACACTGTTTTTGCTGGCTTCTAGACTCTGCGAACTTTACCACTGCTAACCAGTGCTAAAGTGCATATGCTCTCTCCCTTTAAACATGGTAACCTTGGATCATACCTGATTGGACTATTTAATTTACCTATTAGTCCCTAGTAATGTGCACTCTATGTGCCTAGGGCCTGTAGATTAAATGCTACTAGTGGGCCTGCAGCACTGGTTGTGCCACCCACTTAAGTAGCCCCTTTACCTTGTCTCAGGCCTGCCATTGCAAGGCCTGTGGGTGCAGTTTCACTGTCACCTCGACTTGGCATTTAAAAGTACTTGCCAAACCTAAACCTCCCCTTTCTCTACATATAAGTCACCTCTAATGGGTGCCCTAGGTAACCCCTAGAGCAGGGTGCTGTGTTGGACTGCTGCCTTGCTGAACTCTTGCCTTGCTGCAGACGTGCTCTCCAAGGGCTTGGATAGAGCTTGCCTCCTGTTTCCTGAAGTCTCAGGACCAAAAAGACTTCTTTCTTTCAACTGGACTCCTTGTGCGCCGAAAAATTAAATGCACAGCTTGCTCTGCGGTGAAAAATTCCACGCACAGCGATCCGCAAAGATGCAGCTCGACCCCGCAAGGAAAAGATCGATGCCACGCCTGCGGGGCGACCGGAACTTCGATGCATGGCCCGTCTGGAAAACGCCGCCCGAATTCCAGAGAGGAAATCGACGTGACGCCTGCCTGAGGGAGAAAATTCCACACACAGCCCACCGGAATGACGCGCAGCCGGACAACAAGCCGAGGAATCCACGCACAGACTCCGGGGCATCTGAAAACCCAGCGACCCACAGAGGAGAATGTCCGCGCACCAGAAATCGACACAATGTCTTCCCAGCGTGAAAAACAACGATGCAAGTCCGTGTGTGAAGGGGCGAAACCGATGCACACACCATTTTTCCACGCATCTCCTCCTCTGCGGCCCTTTGCAGAGATTTTTCCCTCCAAACCAGGTACTTTGCGCTTGAAAGAGACTTTGTTTGCTTTTTAAAGACTTAAGACACTTCATATCACTTTTCAGTGATATCTCTACAATTTCTTATTGCATCTTTTATCGTTTTGACCTACAAATACCCAGATGAATATTATATATTTTTCTAAACACTGTGTGGTGTATTTTTGTGGTGCTATATTGTGTTATTGTATGATTTATTGCACAAATACTTTACACATTGCCTTCTAAGTTAAGCCTGACTGCTCAGTGCCAAGCTACCAGAGGGTGGGCACAGGATAATTTGGATTGTGTGTGACTTACCCTGACTAGAGTGAGGGTCCTTGCTTGGACAGGGGATAACCTGACTGCCAACCAAAGACCCCATTTCTAACAGTAGTGTATTATCCTTCATGCAGGGACTTGTGTGTAGCATTTCTGGTACTTCCAATGTGACTAGATGCTTAAGAAATGTTCAAGTGTAGCACTGAGTGCACCTCCCAGTATGAAGGGATGCCTATGTAATGTAGCTTGGGGTGTGCTGTGGGTGTTTAGGGAAACCTATGATGACTTGTCACTTCCTTGTACAGTATGGGCATGAAAGGTACAGTCAAAGTAACTGAGACCGTCTGCCCAGGAGATGACACTTACAGAAAACGTGTTAGTTGTGTTGGGATTGTGTTTTTAATTTCTGAACCACTTAAATTATGCAGTGAGTTCTGTACAAAATAAACACAGAAAAAATACTTAGAAACAGAAGATGTGAGCCATTACTTTTTTTCCACCTTGAGAACGAACAAATCTGCAGCCTTTACAGTGGCTTTCATTTTATAAGGGTTTCTTAATATTTATCCCGCTATTATCTGCACATCTGACAAACCACCCCAATGGTCCAGGTAGAAGTAGTATGAAAGTTCCAAAATGAGCACACCTATTTTCATTGTTTACATGGTGTGCAAGGAAAGGGGCGACATGTAAGGGAAAACCTTTTTACTAAATATTAAGAAAAGTTAAAAGAAAAACATCAAATGTCTCATTATTTCTAAGCAGGCGAAGCGTACACTAACCACAAAAACAGCCACAGAGGGCTAGAAAATAAACTTGTGTTGTGAAAAAGTAAACTTTTTTAATTTTCCTTGTCCGGTATTACCCACTGTCAGACGTACACCACAAGCAAGTGAAAATGACGAATTAAAAAATGTGCACTTGTTTTCCGTAGCTCGGCTCCTAACTGTTAACAGACAACAAATGTTGTCATCGCCTCATTATAACAGCTACCAGTGCGTATTTCTAAAGAAGGGCTGCTGCCCAATCCTCTGTAACACACCAGCCAGAAGGGGAGGATGGTGACTTCTGCAATACACTAGGGTCATTGGAATTCAAAGAACAATATCAAGAAACATTCACCGAATATTATAACATTATAAGTTTAAGAATAAATGGAAATTCTGATGTTTTATTTAAAAAGTAGATGTGTTTTTTTGTGATTTTGTCGATTGTCTGGTTGCATTTATTTTGTGTCTGTTCATCCTGGGTTCAAACTAATTTTGCACACATTCAAGTTTGACTGCACAATACTCAGGTGCTGAGAGACTTGACCTGACCGGCAGCAAGACTTTTGTGATTGAAACGAGAGAAACAGATCCGGCGCCGAGACTTGCCCGAGCACCCCAGCAAAACATCTGTGGAGCTGAAGGGGTTGGGCACTGGCTGCCAAGGGGATAGGGCACTGGCTGCAAAGGGGATAGGGACCTGGCTGCAGAGGTATGCAGATGTAGCCTGTAGGCCGACGGTTCCTAGCCTGGTGGGACCAAATCAACATTCTATCGCCCGAGCATGGTAAAATTACTGCAACTAAACGGATCGTTAGTACTGCCGGTTGTTGGCAGTGCTTAGAAGTCACGAGACTGCAACAGCAAACGCTACATAAAACCAACTAATTCTTAAAAGATAGTGTAGCAAAGCACAGTGGTGACCTAGCAAGAACTGGTAGGAAAGTTCAGACAGATAATGTTCAAGCCACAGAGTAATATGCACACGTCTCCGATTTGAAATGTTAAAGGGTTTCATACTGAAAGTCTGCCATTTGCACCCCTCTTTATATCAATGAGTAGAGACCGGCATGGTACGGATTGGAAAAGAAGGGCTTTTGTCCCCCGGCCCCACCACCAAATGATCATAAAGTTAAGTCGTAACCTGTAGGGTGACCAGACCTGCTGAAAATTCCGTGCTCTCGTTCGTGCTGCCTATTCGGCTGTTCTTCGCCCGCAGGAGCTTCCATTATGTATCATCCTGTAGCTGAGAACTGGAGGCAGCATATCATCTGTATTCCAGTTTTTTCAGGGTGGGGTGAACCGATCTGCTTGTAGCACATAACAAGTCATTGATGAACCCTAAAAATATTGTAGCACACTCGCACGCACCTCTACTTCCACGGAGCCATCAAAATTGTGTGATGATTATACAGAGTCATCATGTATGCCTTTTAATATGTTCCAGTGGCAACCTCTGTTTATAAAACAGCTTTGTTACATACGTTCCTAATTTATTCCAAATAGCTTCCGTCAAACAGGTTTATCAAACTCTCCCTGAAAGAGAATGTGTTCATTCTGAAGGAAGGGAAGCAATAGAAAATCACATCTCACCTCGAAAAAGGAAAACTTTGCTCAAAACCACAAAAAGCTTCAGATTAAATGAGCGGTGTACATAGGGGAATAAATAGAAATGAAACAAGCACAGACAAGGTTTTTTTTTATGATTTCCCTTTGAGTGCTTAGCAAATGTGACCAAAATAACAACCTAATTTGCAGCCCTGTTTCCTGAAGCAGCATTGCAGCAATGCCAAGCTGAGAGCAAGAATGCTCTGCAAATGAAAAGTGAAGCTTTGCCGAACATAAAAAGGAAAGGAAAAAAAAAGTTCCCCGAAGAACAAATAAACACGACAAAACTGGCCTTGCTCCCAAACAGAAAAAGAAGGGATAAACGAGCATGACTGACCACTAGCAAACAAGGATTTTTCCAAATGACACTGATATTAACAAATGAAATGCCTTTAAGCCCACAGGAGAAGTATACTTAAAAGTATACAAGAGGTCCTATGCTTATGCCCAACCTAAAAATGATAGTACGCGGTCAACGCTGGCCGCATCATAGCACTCTATCTTTACATTCATTCATGCTGCACAGCACCCATAGTGCTGTACAGCAGAGCTAAAAAATACATTGACAAAGCCAATAGATCTTATAGGAGCGAGAGCTATTGGCATTGTCAGTGGTTGTTTTAATTTTACACAGTATAATAATAAAATGTTAGTATAAAACCATGAGAAGTGCCTTACTGCCCACATTATGCATTTAGGTAATAGAATAGGAACAAAAAACAGAAATTATGTATACATGATAATGAAACAAGCCGTTTGTGTACCTTTCTAAGTTAGCTTCTATCTATTTATTAATCAACAATGGCACTGCTGTATTACACAACAAATTAGCTTTCTCAATCCACCACTGGTCTGTGGATTTCAGTTTGGGGCAGCACTGCAAAACAGCATGTAACTGTACGTTCCTATTTTAAAGTATGAATTTACAGTCAGGAGGTCCAATATATAACTTACTGTTGATGAGGTGGTAGGTTCCCAAAAGCGAATCTGACATTCTAGGTCCTGGCCAACTTAAGCATCACACTTGGAAATGGGCTTCAGACTCACTCCACACACAGCGAGTAGTCAGTCTCTTTCTCTGTGAGTACCAGGCCCCTTTATCCATCCACTGTTTGATGAATTGGGCATTGGTAACAGATAACACAATTTGAGGGGTGAGCATCATAAATACCATGAGATAGGCATTGTGGTCACATGTTTGGTGGGGTGATTTTTCTCTAGGTTCACATGAAGAAACTATTTTCTGTATCCACATTCCTTAAAACATATTGCTAATTAGTGGTATTGGTCAGCTCCTAGAATCAATAATGTGACTCTCTGAGACCTCACAAACTCTGATTACTCAGGAAAACATAAAAAACAGACTCATGAAAAACAGGAGCATTAACCCAATGGGTCATCATAACAAAAATCAAGATTTCAAGTTGTGACACATATCCTCATTTGATTATCAATTACAAGGTATCAGAGGTTACTGTTACTCAGTTTACTAGTTTTGATAGTACCTACATCAGAAGGATGACAGTCCCATGAATACTTACCTACAGTGTCACCTGCGATCTGATGATCTGAATCTCATATCTGAAGTAGGCTTATTAGGCAACAGAGACAGCTTTTTCATGCCCTTGCAATAACCTTTAGAGCTTATCTATCTCCTTCGTGACTACTCCATGATTGTCCCCTATTTTCTTCAGGAGGTGCAACTTTGTGTGTTTCTATAGCCAGTTCACTATTAACTTTAAAATCCACTGAATGCGATTGTTGGTTTCAGAACTCATAGCTGGAACACTGTAGCTGGACCAGTTACTGCCTAAATGACCTCCTGTCCCCAAAGGTAATAAGTGCTGCTGCCAAGTTGATGCTTGCAGCTTTGCAACTACTGTGATATCAACAACCCCAAACACAATCTTTTAAACTTTATAAATAAGCAGTACTTTAGATTTTGTGAGATTTAGCGGGCGATCCTTTTTCAAATGTTATAAGTCATTCTTTATCAACATGCTGCTATCTTAAGTTTTCTATAAGGATTGTGTACAAAGTGTCAATTGCCCCACCTCTAGGGTCAACAGTCATGTGATAACACTTCAAAAGATGTCATAAAGTGGCAAAGGACATAAAGGCCCTCATTAGGATATTGGTGGTAAATCCCGCTTACCGCCACACTGACGGCCACCAACACACTGCCGCAGTGGCGGATATCCATTTACCATATTATGACACACACACAACAATCTGACAGAATACAGCCACATACACAAATCCGCCAGACCAAAGGTCAGTGATAAACTAGCATTCCCAAAACGTATACTGTTACGCCAATAAAACAACGCCAACCACATTATGACCCATGAATCACCACGGCGGACATTCAACAGCGGTAAACCATTGGCGGTACATATTGCTGCGCACAGAATGGACATCCACAAACAAAACAACACTACATTGGCAAATACCAAATACACACACCTGACACCCATACACACACCACACCCACACAAACACACCTCTATAAAACACCCACCCACATTACCCACAACCCCTTACAAACACCAATTGCCACCAGGAGACTGAGAAGAAGAGCACAGAGACAGCTAGACACCCACACCACTTACACCCAAACACCCCTCACGCACTCCACATCCCACACCCCACCACATAACCCAAAATACCCTCACCAACACACATCACACAACACCCATGGCACCACAAAGGCACCCCCGTTTCACTGAGGAGGAGTTAAGGGTCATGGTGGAAGAAATTGTCTGGGTAGAGCCACAGCTCTTTGGAGCACAGGTACAGCAGATATCCATCTCAAGGAAGATGGAGCTATGGCAGAGAATCGTGGACAGGGTCAATGCCGTGGGACAGCACCCAAGAACATGGGATGACATCAAGAAAAGCTGGAACGACCTACGGGGGAAGGTATGCTCCATAGCAGCAAGGCACCAGTTCGCCATACAGAGTACTGGTGGTGAACCCCCACCTCCTCTCCCAAAGCTTAAAGCATGGGAGGAGCAAGTACTTGCATTACTGCATCCTGAGGGACTCGCTGGAGTAGCAGGAGGACTGGACAAGTCAACATTTACTGATCATCACCCCATCCCAAAACCTGCATGCCATCTCACACCCTCACCCTCACTCCCATCACTCAATTCCAACCCACACACTGCACCTACACATATGACTAACCACAATGACAATCATTGCATGCCATACTAATGCATGGACACCCCTCTCAGGCCTGCATGGACACCCATCACTAAAGCATGCACAGAATAGGGAAATTAACAATCCCACAATACATCACCATACACAAGCAAAAGGTGGCAGGGCATCACCAACCATAAAGGGGACGCTAGGGATGGCCAAATGTCATACACTTGAAGCATAATACATCACTTACAACCCCACAGGTACCCCCGACAATGTCAGTGGAGAAGAGGTGCCACCACTATCCAGTCCCCCAACAGAAGAGGCCCCCAGGGATGACAGTAACTCTGGACTTCAGGATCTGGAGGACCCACCTTGCTCATCAGGGACCACTGGACAGCTGGTCACCCAAGCAGAATCACGAACCACCACAGAGCCTCCCCCATCAGGATCTACAGCACCCACCCAGTGTCCCCAGGACATCTCAATCAGCAGTGTGCCCACCTGTACAGGGCATCCAGGCCACACCTCGCCCCCAAGACAATCAGGGACCTGGCGTCAGTGGCAGTGGGCACACGGTTCAGGGGTCAGGGGAACAGGCCAACAGGGAAACTGGGAGGACTGCTGTGCACCAAAGGGAGGAAAAGGCCAGGGAACCTACTCTCCAGGAGGCACTCTCCGAGATCCTGGGAGCCTACCAACATTCCCAGGACACGATGGGCCATATCCTAGACAACGTGCAGGAGAACAGGCGGCTGCAGGAGGGACAGTATCAGGGGATCAGAGAGGACTTGCAGGCCATTAACAACAACCTGATCTCCATAACAGGGGTGCTGGGAGACATGGCCAACATCATGAGGGAGGCAACAGTACACCAGCGGGCCCCTACCACTAGCCAGTCCATTCACCAGGCATCCACTTCCGCTGCCACTGGTGGGCAGGAGGCCCTGCCACAGGACCCACACGACACCAGCACCCATCCCCCTGCAAAAGGTGAACCACCCCGCAAACGTTTCCTGCAACCCAGACAGAAGCCAGAGACATTTGCCAAGACCACCGTCAGGAAATCAGACTCTCCTGATTGTCCCCCTTGTGTCCCACTCAGTCATCTTGTCCACCTTGAACTCCCATTGCTCCCCTTCCTATGGCCCTTCGGATACTGCACCTGTGCTACAAACAGACTGGAACAATACCCTCGACTTTCCTCTATCATCACCACATTCCATTGCATTTCACCCTCAATTTATTAGCACTACAATAAACAACTTTAGAAAAATCGAATGTTAGTATTTCATGTAGTAAAAAGTTATATTGATGGAAACAGCTACATCCATTGCAAATTAACTGTACATAGGGAAAGCATAGAAAGAATGACATGTAGCTGGCTGTAGTGATCACATCAAGACATTGTTGTCATATCACCAACATCTGTAAAATGATAATGTATAAGTGACAGTAGGTAGAAGTAAAAAGTGGGAAATGCCATAATGTCACAGCCACACAGAATACACCAATAGTCACAGAAATGTGAAGTTGCACTGTGACGTCCTTGGAAGTAGTGACCTATGACTGATGTTCTGGTGTTCACATCCTCATCTTCTGCCTCCTCATCCTCACTGTCCTCAGGGTCCAATGCTGCCACAGGGGCATCTGCAGTCTCCTCGTCCTGCAGAAGAAAAGGTACATGGTGTCTGAGGGCCAGGTTGTGCAACATGCAGCATGCCACTACTATCTGGCAGACCTTCTCAGGTGAGTAACACAGGGATCCACCTGTCAGATGGAGGCACCTGAACCTTGCCTTCAGAAGGCTGATAGTCCTCTCTATAATCCTTCTGGTTCACCCATGTGCCTCATTATAACGTTCTTCAACCCTTGTCCTGACATTCCTCACAGCGGTCAGCAGTCACAATAGGTTTGAGTAGTCAGAGGCAACTGCAGGTATTGAGAGACAATATTTAGCCACATACTATCCTATTAGGTAACATCAGAGGCATACACTAACATACACCGGGTGGGGACCAAGGCTCACCTATAAGCCACACCCTGTGCCTCTGTAGTGGGCCATCACATTTGGGATGCTGCTCTTCCTCAGGACAAAGGCATCATGCACAGACCCAGGATATTTAGCATTGACGTTGGAGATGTACTGGTCCGCCAGGCACACCATCTGCACATTCATTGAGTGGAAAATATTACGATTCCTGTACACCTGTTCATTCTGGCGGGGGAGGACAAACTCAATATGTGTATCTTCAATTGCAACAATAATATTAGGGATATGTCCAATTGCATAGAATCCGGCCTTCACTGTGGACAAATCTTCCACCTGGGGGAAAACAATGTAGCTGCACATGTGTTTTACCAGTGCAGACAAGACTCTTGCCAGCACAATTGAGAACATTGGCTGAGACATTCCTGCTGCCAAGCCCACTGTCACTTGAAATTAACCTGTTGCCAGGAAATGGAGCAGTGACAGAACTTGCACAAGAGGGGGATCCAAGTGGGATGACGGATAGCTGATATCAGGTCAGGCTCCAACTGGGCACACAGCTCTGTGATTGTGGCCCTGTCCAGTCTATAGGTGAGACTAATGTGCCTGTCCTCCAGTGTTGCAAAGTCCACCAGGGTTCTGTACACGAGGGGTATGTCTCCATCTCCTATTTATATGCAGATGTAGGTACCTAAGGGACACTATTAGTGAGTAGGTTGTCACAATTTGAACAACTAAACCACAACAGCAGTCCACATCGTGCAAATACATATTGGGACAGAGTAAATTTCTAAGTATGTGCTTATTTATCCTGTGACTCAGCAATTATCGATAGGCCTGTTCACTCTCCCTCTCTGAAATGTTGACCACCTGTCCTGTGTGGAGGGACATGTGGAAGTGAGGTAATTCTGCTGATGTTGGACATGGTGGCGGTAGGCGGTTGTGTTCCGCCGTTCAATTTCTCAATAGATAATATTGGGTCCTATGGAGTACAGTGGCCAATGGGGATCCACGTCAATGGTGACGGTGTACACCGCCGCGGACATGACCGCCATTTTCTAAATCATTCCTCACTTGTTTCCTGACCTTCAACAGGAGAAGACCTACACTGCATGTGCTGCTGTGACCTGTGTCTGGAACCTACCATGGACCGTGTGACTAGGGAAAGTGCCCCAGCCTTCACTTCAGAGGAGTTGGAGCGACTTGTGGATGGGGTCCTACCCCATTACGGACTGCTGTATTGGCCTCCAGATCAACAGGTGAGTTCACTGTGGGCACGATGCATGTGGCATGAATGCAAGAAGATGTGTGTGAAGGCATTGTGGGGGGGGGGGGATTATCTGTTGGTGGTGTTCATGTTGTGCGCTGGGCAATGTGTGTGCCAATGGTGATGGAAACAGGTATGGTGGGCCATGTGTGTGACAGGCTGGACTGTTAGTTAATTGGTGTTCTCCTGTCCGCATTGCCTCTGCAGGTCCGCGCCCATCAAAAGAAGGGGCTATCGCATGAAATCGCCAAAGAGGTGCAGACCCTGGAGGTCTATGGCAGACAGACCACCCACTGTCGGAAACTGTGGGAGGATCAGAGACGCTGGGCACGGAAGACCGCAGAGGCCCAGCTGGGGATAACCTCCCAATGAGGAAGGGGTGCCCGTCAGACCCTGACCCCCCCCGATGGCCCGCATACTGGCAGTGGCATATCCTGAGCTGGATGGGCACTTGAGGGAATCACAACAGCCACAAGGGTGTGAGTACAGTGGGCATCATTACATATTGTGGCTGGTGGGGTAGTATCTCGGTGTTGGTTGTGTGTTAGTGGGTGCCTCTAAGGCCAGGCCAGACATTGCAGCATGGGTCCTCTGAAGGGTAATGGTTGTATGGCAAATATAGGTAACCTAGCTTATTAGTAGTTACTTTTAGGCAGGGCATCATTGGTCCCAGGTGTTCTGCAGTTGGCGGTGTGTGCTCCTCATCATGGGTTGGTGACTAGCCATATCACTGGTACTGCATTGCATATTGCATAGGCCTTTTCCCTGTGTGTGAGGGTGCTGTGTACACCAATGGTGGTGTTGGTGCAGTCATTGACACAGTGTATCCTTTGTGTCTCTCCCCCGTCTTGTTTTGTCATCCTATCCTTATGTGCATCAGCATCATCTGGCGGAGGAGCAGGGGCACCTGTGACAGAGGGAGCTGCATCCCACAGGACCCTGTTGGCAGAGTCCATGGACACCGATGGAACCAGTGGGCCGGAGGGCGAGGGGAGCACCATGGCAGAGACTGGACGAGACAACAAAGACTCTGACACATCCTCCAATAGGAGCTCCCTGGTGGTGGCGGACACCTCTATGACCACCCCAGCTGCAGGTACAGCCGCCACCCATGTACTAGCACGGTCCTCCCATTAGCCCCTCAGCAAGTTGCCTGTGCCCCCTCACCCAGGAGGGTGGGCGTCTCCTTCGCCCCAGGCACCTCAGGCCTTGCCCCAGTGAGCCCTGCTGTCCTGAGTGAAGAGGCTATTGACCTCCTGAAATCCATCTCTGTAGGGCAGTCAACCATTGTGAATGCCATCCAGGGGCTAGCATCCCAGATGCAGCAATGCAATGCATTCTTGGAGGGCATTCACGGTGGATTGGCGGCTCAACAGAGATCGATTCAGGCTCTGAGCTCCTCTATGATGTCAGCCATTGTCCCTGTTTCTACCATCTCCCCTCCCACTACCACTTCCCAGTCCCACTCCCCTCAACCCCAACCCATCCCAGGCACACATGCAGACGAGCATGCACACAAGACAACACACAAAAGTGGCACAGGCAAACACAAACACCACACTTCATTACACAGGCACAAACACCATCCAGTTTCAGACACAACAACATCCACAGCCTCCACTGTCTCCCCCTCCTTCTCCTCCTCCACCTCCCTACCAGTCACGTCCACACTCACACGTGCATCACTACATATACATCCACTATCAGCATTACCACACCAAGCAGAACACACACACACTTACTGGCAGACACCACCACAACAACCATGCATGCGTCCCCTGTGTCCTCTCCCACTGTGTCTTTCCCCCCCTCCTAAGGCACACAAACACAAGCATTCACACACCCAACAGCCACCCACCTCACTTCAGCATACAGCCCATGCACCTGCACCCAAGTCCAGCAGACATATACCTCCAACAACCACTCCCTCATCCTCCACTCCCATTACTCCTCCAGCCTCCCACCCCACTGTCCCTAAAAAGCTTTTCCTGTCCCAATTTGTCCTCTTCCCTACCCCTTTCCCCCATCCTGCTGATATGGGCAGGGTACCAAGGACACAGCCCAGCACCTCAGCCAAACAGTCCATGGGGACAGTGGTAGCACCACCTACTCGTGGTGGTAAGGATACCAGACCTACAACACAGAAGGGGAAGGAGCCAGCACCACCAGGGAAGAAGGGTAAGGATCCTGCACCACTATGGAAGAGTGTGAACAGTCCTGCACCATCAGGGAAGAGTGTACAGTCCTGCACCACCCGGGAAGACTGTGAAGGGGCCTGCACCCGCTGTGAAGAAGGGGAAGGGGCCTGCACCAGCTGTGAAGAAGGGTAAGGAGCCTGCACCACCAGGCAGAGAGGCGAAGAGCCCGTCCACCCCTGCCAGGAAGGGCAAGGGATCCACGACCCACTGATAGGAGGAGACGAGGTACTCTACGCCAGCAGAAGCTGTCAGGCTAACACCTCCACCACCTCCAGCTGTCACGGGGCCCCCACCGCCAGCAGTTGAAGTGCAGCCAACAGGGAGGACAGGGAATGCCCAGGAGGCTCCTCCAACCACCACCACACTGCAGCCATCGGACAGTGCAGGGGCTGCCCAGGAGGAACCTCCAACCACCACCACAATGCAGCCATCGGAAAGTGCAGGAGCTGCCCAGGAGGCTCCTCCATCCACCACCGCAGTGCAGCCGTCACCACCAACGGACGCCATGTAGGCCACACTCCAGGGGCTGCTGTGCGAGTTTGCCCCCTCCAGAACCAGTGGGCAAGTCACCCACTCCAGAGACTGTGGCCTTGCACTCCCCAGGACTTAGCAATGGGCATGTTGCCCCCTCTAAAACCAGTGGGCAAGCCACCCACTTCAGAGACTGTGGCCTTGTACTCCCCAGGGCAAAGCAATGGGCATGTTGTCCCCGCCAGAACCAGTGGGACATTCCCGTATTCAGCTGAGGTACCCCCCCATCCTCCTGAGGTGCCTTCCCACTTGCAAAATGATGCCCCTGCAGTGTTCTCTCTGGCTGTGTCCGGTAACAGGTTGGACCTTGAACTGTTCCCTGTGGCCTTGCGTGCCCTCATGACTTTGTACTGGGCATTGGCCCTTTATGGACATTTGTATATATTTGATTCGTGTGGTGGATTTTGCTATGCAAATCCATTGTCGTTACTCCAGCATTATGGTTTGTGTTTTATTAAGCCGTGTGTTGTGTGCCATTGGTTTATGTGTGCAGCTGTTTGTGTGTATGGTGTGTGTGTGTCAGGTGTGTGTTGTGCGTGTGTGTGTCACTCTCGTTTACCCCCACCCTCCCTTGTGTGCTCTTCGTCTTCATCCGCATTGGTGTTCCAGGTGTAGCATGACGTAGATCATTGGCAAGACTTGCAGTTCGGGTTCCATGGTGGTGTGGTTCTTCCCTGTGTCTCCAATGGTGAGTACTTTCACTTCTGAGCTCTGTTTCCACCAGGCTTTTTATGGTGTTGGTACCCTCTGAAAAGGTGGCGGTTTGCAATCTCATAATATGGTGGGCGGTACTCTGTCTTCCGCCTGGATGTAGGTGGCTACCGCTGTGGTGACTGTTGTTTCCACCGTGGTGGTTGGTGTGGTACATTGGCTGTCTATGGGAGTTATCACCGCCATGGTAATGATTTGGCGGTACGTACTGCCAGCCTGTTGGCAGCATTACCGCCACTTTAACACTCACGGCGAGGGTCGTAATGAGGGCCAAAGTGTCACTTCTATTACTCCTATCAATTTGTTTCAGTAACACCATTGTCTTCACCTTCATTTGCCTGGTAATTGTGCTACCAACAGGCTGATTCTGGCTGCTAATAATTCCTTCCTCATCTTTCTCACTATAGGCATTGAGTAAAATACTCTAGTAGCCTTGAACATAGACACACTTGTTTTTTACTCAAGTAAAATGATTTTGCTCACCACACACTTGAAAACACATTCACAGTGTTTCTCCCCAATGCCCCTCAGCACGCAGCAATTTTAAAATCATTTTTGTGAAAAGTGTAAAATGCTATTTGATAAACACAGGTAGGTTGATTTCTTAATTTAGCTGCATTTTTCCCATTATGGCTCAAACTAACACATTTATTTATTTGTATTTATTCATTACACCAATAAAAGTATTTTTTACAAGACATTCTGTACATATCTACTGTTACAGAGGTGTAGCTACAGTTGGTGCAACAGGTGCAGTGGCACCTGTGCCAAGAGCCCCAAGGGTCCCATTGGATCCTGATAATTGTCATGCTTTGCTACCCCAACATTCTGGGAATGGATAGGGAGATTTAGAGGAGGTTATTGAATTAATGGATGGCAGATGTTTAACATACACAAGACAGTACAAATGCCTCAATTTACATTGTCTGATTAAAAAGAGGGTCACGATGGTGTGGGTGATATTTAGGATTCGCCTTACCTGAGGTTATCTTTGAGAACAGTCTTGATGACTATGGACTACGTTTCATCCCGGGGATAATTCCTGGGCAGGGGTCCCAGTAAGTAAAAGAAAGAAAATCAGGAAGTGGCACATGGACGTTTGTGCATTTCCAGGAGATTAAGGTTCTCTGAGTGTAGGTTTGAAGTGGGGGGGTATCTGCACAGAATTGAGGAGATGTATTTCATGGAGGAGCATGTTATGCTTTTGAAGACTACGATCAAATATTTTTCGAAAGTTAGCCCCTGCTACTGATTCTGAGAGATTTAGTTGGTTACAACTCTCAAAAGAATGTGTATTTCTTGGAGGGATACCACTTGAAATAAAATGTAGGCATTTGACACAGATTATAGGCTGAGGGTTTAACCTAACCTCATCTGTACAAAGGCAAAACATCCTATCTAAGTGAAAATATGTCATTTAAACGTGCAAACATTCCAAATGGAACAATGTACTTACACAATTATTTTAGCATTTCATTATAAGATGACGTTGAAAAGTCAAATATTTCAATGAAATTCGGCATTTAGTTGTGGCAGAAAGTTGCCTATGATCTGCCATGTTGTTTTACCTTCTCTGGGTCCTCTCTGGTAGGCTCGACTGGCTGCTGGCAGGTGTAGAGTGTCACCAGAATCAATTTATGTTTTGTTCTTAGGAAGAAGGACTTGAGGCAAATGCCGAAACTCCAGAGCTGGGGTCGCCTCACCAGAAAAGTCGGTATTGCAAAGTGCAACAGCGTTTGAGGAATTAAAAGCTTTGGAACAAGTGCACAAGAGACCACTCACCGATTTCTCAAGGAAACACATGACTTCACCAGGAGCTGTTTAGTCGGCACACCAAGAGACCCCCTCTAAGTGAATGGGGTGAACTGCAATGGAGACACTAGAATACACATTAGATAATATTATAATCAATTTAAGCACCTGTGAGAAGATTGTGAAGAAGCCGGCAGTGTGTACGATTGATGTACCAAATCTGTCAGCGTCTGATCGTCTCCAATAAAGCTGGCCATTTTTAGATAATACACCCTCTCCCATCCTGTTTTGCCCTCCTCCGGTTGAAGTGACTAATCTCTGCCCTTAACGTACAGGACCTGTCCACTCTTGTGGGCCCACAAATGCTCCTTTGAGTGCTTATAAATCATTCACAGCCCATTAAGTAGCTCCTTGCCTGACAGCTTGAGTTCTAAAGAGAAGACAGGCTCACATGACAGAGAAAAATACCAAACAACACTTTTTCATCACCTGGTCAATTGTAAGATGAATTGTTTGTTCTGGGAAAATAGTAGTGTCGTTTGGAAAAAGCACTCTAATGGAACCCTTCCTTACTGGAAATAATGTCCCCAGTTTTCGAGGTATTCACAACTTACTGTATGCATTAGATTTGCAACATAAAAACATAGCCAATCTAAGAAACATATGTATTGAATGAGATGTGAATGCCACTTGTTAGTTACTTATTAAGGAGCATTTGAGAGTCCTTAAATTGTTCACCATCTTACTATGTCATTTTAACTGTTGGATCTGATTCGCCAGGGATATTCCCAACTATCCTTTAATTCAGGCACTACACATTTTTGTGTTTCAGCTCTGCAGCTGACGGGGTTGCTGAGATTAAAAATAGTACTAACGTCAATTAATCTCTGAAACAAAAGACCAGTTTATGAATACCGTCCATTGCAAGCTACATGCCAGAACCCTAGCATTCCATTTTGACAACTTAGGGACCAGAAAGGGGGAACATCTATGCTTAGTTTGAGTGAGTATTTGCCTGTTTTAAGCACTGCTACTTATTTTAGAGGACTTGATGGCATATTATAGAAAGTGCCATTGTGGTAGAACACGTATTTGCTTCTGCTTTTGTGGCCCTGGATAGTTTGATATTCTAGAATGTGTCACAGGACCATTCTGTAACACATATTTAGCACCAAGGTGATCTCAAAGGAGTTTCCCTCATATGTATGTGGATGCGTCCCCATACAACTGAGGGAACCAATGTAGCTTTGCACCTGTGCCATACAGACAGAGGTGCACAGTAAGAGATAGCAAGAGGCGCAGTGAACATGTGCCACAGACAGATGGTGCACAGTCAGTGCGTCTTCTGACATCACTCCTTGAAAGGAGGTAAAGTCAATCCTGGGGACTCTTCCAAGGGCACCCCCGGCAGGCTGGTGCATGCACTCACTGCACCTGCCTGCAGGGGCTATCAGGCATGTTGTCACCTGCACAGTAAAAATTGGATCAAAGGCTTCAAACAGCTGGTACATCTTTGACTAACACACTGTTCCCAGTGCAGGAGCGGGTTTACAACATTCCAATAATGGGTGGGGCCTGTAAGTGAGGTTCTGTGGGGCTGGACAGAGTTGCATGTTGCTAGCACCCCACAGCCTGCATGGGACAAGATTCTGCATTTTCAGGCAAGCGATGATCCCTTGCACTGTTGGTTCACAAACTTAAAGAAAGATAATTTTGATGAACTTCAGGATACAAACACCTGCATGGGGGGTTTCAGATTTCGATAGAAATAATCACTATTCCCTTTCTCAAGAGTGAACACTTTGCTACAATTGAAGGAGCAGCTGTGGTAGAAATGTTGTGTGCCTTGAAGCACCAAAGAAATAAGTTCTTCCAGTTTAATTTTACCGTCCTGGTGCCAGGATTCAAAAGTTGATCAGCACTCCACCTTTAGCCATCTTACGTACATTGCTTGGCAGCTCAACAGGTATGCATGTACAGTTTTTGCACCCGGGACACTGCAGTGTTATAGAAGGGGCTGCAGATGCTTGGTTGGCCTATTTTTGAGAGAGTGTTCCCCCGTTTGCATGGTGATGTGGTCCTATATAAATGAAGGAGACACTTTGCCTCTGCGCCGGCGCTGTATCATCGACATGGGTACAGAGGCAAGGAGGCAGTCAGGAGGCGCACTGACTATGCACCACAAAAACGCACTGCTCCGTCTTAAATGTTGCAGTGCCCCAGGACAGCCACGAGTTTGCATTTTCTGTGGGGGCAGCGCATTATCAGTAATAAGCCGCACTGTACCTCTTTGTGCCCAGCGCACAAACTTAAAGTTGATCTGTAGCACAAACAGGCTCAGCGTGCCCTAATTGTAATACAGCCCAGTATACATTCAGGAGGCTAGTTGGGTCGCCATTCTCCCTGTGAGGCTCCCTGTGAGACGAACTGTAGAATTCAATAGGAAAGAGCCTGAACTTGACTTTGAAGTTCGTCAAGATGATTATCCTTCCCTACCACAGAGGGCTCTTTATACCAGCCTCAGCACTACTGAAAAGAGACTATTTAAATGTTTTTGTAAATCTACTTGAAATGAGTAGAGTTGAAGATCTGACCCTTTTAGAATCCATGCTGTCAGGTGATTCTGTTACTTCTAGATAATACTTGTTTACAACTAAGCATAGATTCGTGGAGATAGTGTGAAGCAGGCAATCTATGGTGAAGAGTGTGTTCACCAGCTGCAATAGAGATACCAGTGCCAAACCTTTTTAGCGGACAGGATTTTTCCTGTAAGCAAGGCCAAAAGCATCCTGTTGGGTGGTGATGTCAGTACAAAAACTGTGCGGTCAGTGCAGTGATTTACACATGTTCTCCATAAGAAGGGGTATCACAACTCTTTGAATCTTGAGGCAGAAGGGAGACTGAAATCAGAAGTGATGCATGAGCACTGAAGGAAGCACTCCATCCAGAGAGAAGGGAGACGGCAGTAACATGACACTGCTCATGGAGAAAGGAGGCAACATGGCGTGACACATTTCAAAGGACTATTAGATTGGCCTCGCTCTGCAGAACGCTACGTTGAGGCAGATGGGAGTGGTTCTAGCACCCAAGTGAGGGAGTGAAAGTTGTGCCAGCAGTGGGCGGTGCTACACCAGGAAGTGATGGCTTTCTAAGAAAAACGCTGGGCCTGGCATTTGTATTTCTTTTTATAATAATATTGGATAACAAACAATACAATGGCAACACAAGTCTCCATTACCTGCAGCTACGGATCATATGTGCCCTTTTTTATTAGTTAAATATGGCACGTACACTGATTGACATCTTAATGTTTAGAAGATATACTCTGGTTTTACTTGTTTTCCTTTTCAGGACAGTTTGAAATATATATATATATATATATATATATATATATATATATATATATATATATATATATATATATATATATATATAAAAGAATAATAAATTCAATATATTTGCCAATACACTATTGCTAACCTAATATTTGAGAGTTCCGAAGCCAATAATGATTTGTAACATAAAATTTAATGCTATGTAATAGTTGGCAGCATTTTATTGGGTAGATAATGGTGCTGGCCATACAATTTGCTATCTGATGTTCTTCTCTGGTGTTCCAAATGTCATATTCAGGCTACTAACATCCAGACTTCTGTGTCTCCTCTCTGTACACTATCCTTACATATGAGTTATTTTCCTTTTCCACTCTCTTATTAACTATTACCTTCCATTGCAAATTTTATTTTGTTTCCCTCTCTTTAATAATACATGCAAGATTGTTTCTTCTCAGTAAAACTTTCTACGAAACTAGGGTAGTGTTACAAAGTCAGGGCCACATTTACAAGGCCCATGTGGCTCCCTGTGCCACACTAGCGTCATTTACCTTTTTACACTAATGTGACGTTAAGGAAGGCATTCCCCAGTACCATATTTACAAAGTGGCTCAATGCTTGCATTACAACACTTTGTAAGCCCTTGGGGCACATAATGCCTGCACCAAGCATAATGTATGCAAGAGGGGTGTTCTCCCATTAGGAGGCCGAGAAAAATGGCGCAGTGAAATCCACAAGATTTCACTGCCTCATTTGTTCCACCAATTTTAACGCCTGCACAGGGCAGGTGTTAAAGTGACAAACCCATAGTAACCTATGGGGCTCCCTGGTGCTTTGCTGGACTAGCACCATGAATTATGGAGCTAATCCTGCAAATCACCGCAATAGCATCATAAATTATGACGCTATTGTGGAAATGACCACCATGGTGCATGGCGCAACCACGGTGTTGTTAGGTGGGGCAGGGGCAACGCAAAAAAAGTGGCGAATCAAAACTGATGCTCCACTTTCTTGTAAATCTGGGCCTCAGTATTATTTGAGAACATCTGCATTTTTAGGGACTACTATATGTTGGATGTACCAAATGACATATTTTTCAGTTTAATTCTTTCTTTGTGTATTGTGTGACTCACATATATTCCACGTTCAACCTTAAATTAGCATTTTTGCGCTTTGATAGTTAGATTGTTCTTCTCAAGTCTTTTTTAAACTTTTACTCAATCTGACATCATGTTCCATTTCTGTGTCCTTGTAAATTAGTATATTGTAATAAAAGTAATTAAGGGCCAGATATATCAAGCTCCCGGTTTGCATTTCTTAAATAGCTAATTTTAAGAAATTGCTATAAAAGAAATGCAAAATGCGATTTATCAAAATAGCGAATTGGTAATAGCGATTTCTTAAAATTTGCAAATGCAATTTGCGAGTTGCAAATACCGAATCGCAAAAAAATAGCAAATCGGTATTTGAAAATTGCAAATTGCGAAGACGGCAAACTGGAACAGGATGATATCACAACAAGGAAGTGAATCAGCCCATGCTGTTTCCAGAAGCCACACCCACTGGAGCAGGCAGAGAGACACCGCCCAGCACCAGGGAGGCAGCCCTGAGAGCAAGTCAGGACCAAACAGCAACATGGCCACTGATAGGAATGTAAAGGAGAAAGGTGACAGGAAGCGCAAGTTCCAATTCAGTGAGCAGGAATTGGAGGTGCTCACTGAGGAGGTGGCCAGGAACCACAACAAACTCTTCAGGAAGAACTCACTCCAGGTACCGAAAGTGAGAAGAGGAAACTGTGGTTAGACATCCAGACCAAAATATGCACAGTGGGTGTTGCACAGCGCTCCGTGGAGGAGATACGCAAGTGATGGTACGACTTGCATTCCCATGCCAAAGAGAGGGTAGCCAGCAGGCTAAAGGAGGCAAGAAGCACCAGAGGAGGACCACCCACCCAGACACCATCCACACCAATGGAAGACATGGTGGAGTCCACACTGCTTCCTGAAGCTGTCAGTGGCTTCACTGACATTGACACAGCAGGGACACCCAGCACCAGCAAAGGTAAGGGCAGCAATGATGTGTATTCCCCATATGTGCATGTACAAATGCCCCCTAGAAAAAAGCTATTAGCTCGAAGCAGTGTGATAAGTAGTCCAAACCACATCTTGCATACAACGCAACAATGCCTTATGGGAGTGGTAGTCCACACCGCTAAAGTGCAACTACCACATAAATAGCAAGATAGTGCTCAGCCAAATAGAGAAACAGCATAAGAGACTCTTAGTGTTATGATGTTAGTGAACATTTAATACAATGATGCAACAATTTATGAAATATAAAAAAACGATATGCTGCACATTGTCATTGTAGATGTCTCGGGCCCTGACGCAACAGAAGGTGGAAATGTGGAGGATAGCAAAACACAGCCACGGTCCGACTCAAACACCAGTGAGTCCTTCATTATTGCACCAACTAGACACAGGGCAAGAGTGTTACCTTTCCCAAAGTATAACCAGGACTCAGATGAAATACCAGATGAAGTACCCACACCACCCCGGAGGCTAGAAGCACATACAGACAGCAGTCCCTGCCCCAGCATCAGTCCACTCCCCTCAGGAGGCGTCACGATGCAGGCAGACAGTGCACTGATGAAGGAGAGGGCCCATCACTCTTTGGCAGCCTTAAAGCTTCCATGCTGAAAGTGCAGCGCCTGCAATGTAAACACATGAGGTCAATGCACAGGCAGTTGGTGTCTCCAATGACAACATGGGAGTAATGCACAAGCAGTTGGAGTCTCTTAATGAAAACATGTGAAAGCTGCAGGAGGGACAGCAAACAGCAGCAGAAAACACAAAGGAGATGACAAACGCCATTAGGAAACTCTGCCCTGTGATTCAGCAGGAGCGTGTCAGCCACCGTAGGCGTCATCACCAGTTGATGGGCCGGTTGGATGAGTTCTGCAGATCGGTCAATTGGCTCGCTACCTCAACTGCCTTGATATCATGACATGCTGTGGGCATATAAGTGGAGTTGGCACATTGCAGTCGGGATGTTGCACAGGGATTTGACAGCACGGAGTGCTACAAACAACAAACTGGGTGGTGGGGATAGTGAGGAGCACTCTAGCCTCAGCAGTCTCACAGCCCCTGTGATGGATCCTAGGCATTGCAGTACCAGACACAGTACTGTCTTTGAACCCACTACAAGAAGTGCCACCGAGGCCACTGAGCACTCAAGTGGAGTGCGTGAATGTAAGAACTGATGATTAGGGGGTTTAGGGGACTAGCTTAACATGTTGCAAAACTGTTATACTATGATGCTAATATTGTGACACTGTTACTTGCACCTGTTTGTGTATAGTGCATAGCTATGTCGTAATCACACATATGTTACCTGAAGTCTTGGCAATAAATATGCTACCTACAGCAATACATATAATAGACGTAGTATTGTCATTACTTACATCAGAAATGGTTGCACATGATGTCAGCACGTCTTTTGTCTGCCCTCTGCTGCACTGCTTCTGTCTACTGGGTGAAGGGGTGGCAACGGAATTATCATCCTCATCTGAGTCTGGCTTGGTGGGTTCCACAGGTATGCCCCTCGTTGTAGCAACATTGTGCAACATAGCACATGTAGCCACGATTTTGCAGGTTGTTTCAGGGCTGTATTGTAGTGCACCACCACTCTTGTGGATGCATCTGAAGCGGCGTTTCAGCAGTCCAGAGGTCCTCTCCACAATACTCCGGGTTGTCCTGTGAGCAGCATTAAACCTCCTTTCAGCTGGCGATGCAGGACTCAGGTAGGGTGTCAGTATGAAGGACCGCACAGCATAGGCACTGTCTCCTGGAATGACATGTGAGAATAATGAGTACTTGTTATACATTAGGTCTCATTTACATCAACCCAACATTGTCAACTATTACATTACCCAGTAGATATCCTTCGCCAAACTCCCCAGCTAGTAGCCTTGTGTAAGTCCACTAAGGCGAAAGATGTAGGAGTCTTGTGTGCTACCTAGATATCTGGCAACAAGATCGGTTATGATATTGGAGGCATTGCTAATTACTTGTATGTTCATGGAATATTCATTTTTATGGGTCCGATAAACATACTCTGTGGCCGATGGCGGACAGATAGCTACATGTGTCCCATCAATGGTGCCTATTACATGTGGGAATCTGGTAGAAATCGTGTTTTGTCTGTAGTAATTCCTGTGGGGTGTTGGGGAATCTTATGTGCTGTTTAATTTTGCTCAGTATGGCTTTGAGAAATGCATTGAAAAATAGTGAGAGGGCACTCTGTGAGATCCCTCCAGCTGCTGCTATAACCCCTTGATAGCTCCCTGAGGCTAATAGGTGCAGGGAGCATAATACCTGCACATGGGTGGGTATTCTATTGGTTCTGTGTGTTGTGCGCTGCAATATGGGTTGGAGATCAGCTATCAGGTCAAGTATCATGGCTGAACTTAACCTGTACTTCTCATATATCTCCTCCTCTGTATGGTCAAAAAGGGTTATGCGAACTCTGAAAATGCGCTCCTGTCTTCTCCTCCCTCTCCTCAAACCTGCCAGGATCCTCATCCTCCTTGCCATGACGTAGAGTGTGGCCATGTGGAAAAGGGGCTGCGTCATTCTGGGCCTCTTTACATAGATTGCACATGGTTACCACTTGATTTCAATTTGTGTTAAATTGCATGTGAAAAAGGCCATTCTGAGAATATTCTCTATTTGTGAATTTTTGATGCATAGCATTGTGAGACGGAATTTGCGTGTTGCAATCTGCGTATCTCAAAAAGCGACATGATTTTGTGGATCGCTATCTGCGAATTGCAAATCTAGGTTGCAATTTGTGTTACGCAGATAGCGATTCACTAAATCATGTTGCTATTTGTGATACGCAGATTGCGACACGCAAATTCATGTAGCAGTTGCACGGATTCGCAATTTTAGCGATTCCTTATATTTGCACAGCGAGTCTTCAAATATCTTTGGAATCATTCTTTGAAAAACTATCGAGACTGACGTTAGCCTAAATGCATGCCCTTGCATTCCAAAAAAGTAAGGTCAATAATATTGACCATCTACAACCACCAAAGTACTCCAGTCCCATTTATATGTTGCAGAGTGACTTGTCTATAGGTCCTGATGAAAGCCTAAACATCTACTAAATGGTAACAAAAGATTGAAAATTGTTGACCACTTGCACTATTGTTTTTAATGGTAAGGTTGGGGACGAAATATAGTTCCGGTCGCAGTAGGAAATACTTTTCCACTCTTCTCAATTTTTTCACTGATCATTGCACTCTGCATTTATTACTGACACCATTTACCAATTTAGGGAATACCCACTGAAAGAGCTCCTTTCCTGTGGAAGAGGTGTAGCTTTCACCATCAAGCATGTGCATTGTATGAGTAGGAACTCTATGATGAAGCATGCCACCCAAGGGTTGGTAATGGTTTGCGTCTAAGAAATATTGATCCCCTGCATTCGTTTGGCAGCTATATTTTCAGACTTCGAGTACCTTGATGATTGTATTGGTTGTAAATTATAGATCAAAGATAGAACTCATGGGTATTTAGAAAGTTACTGGCCATCCTTTTGTGTTTTTTGCTCAATAATATTGACCTACAGACCTACTGAATATAAAATACTGACTGCCAAAATATCAAGGTAAGCGCATATAGGGAAGTATAGATTTTCTATTTTCTATTCTCTATTCTAATTCTCTTACCTTTATGACATCTTGTCAGTCTGTACTGTGGAGTCGATAAACTTGCTGGTTGACATTAAAAACTCAATACTTTTGGTAGAATGCCCAATGTTCCCTATGGTATTCCAAAAAAATAAGATTGCAATATGTTGGATGTAGAATTAGCTGCTGAAGGGAAGTTTTATGTGTAAATCATTTTGAATTAGCAATTAATGTTAACTTTTCTCTGTTTAGTAAATGATGTCTAGCCACCTGAATAGCTGTATTCAGATCCATTGTCTCGACACATGCCCTAAATGAATTATTTGGTTATTGTACAGTAATTACTAGGCCGAACCACTCCAACAAGTATATTTCTGGATGATTGCAGCAGGGCACAATTTATATATTTTTTTGTTTTATTTGATTTCCACAGACAAGGGAATGTTCCTGAGTTTGTGTTCCATGGACGATGCTACTTTACATAGCGCAAACATTTGTACAAATACTTTTAGCTTCTCTAGGTCATTATAAAAGCAGTTGGCCATTACTATATCCAACATACTACTTATTCCAAAGGTTCTGCTATTAAGAAATTAATTCCATTCTCTTTTCAGTTAGATGCACTCAACTTATAAAGGTGCCAATGTTTTTAGGTTGAGCATAGCAGTGCGCATGCCAACCGCATGCCCATCACTATCACTCGTTCATGGGCTTGCCTTTCACAAATCCTTTGTTTTCGTTGGCAACTGATTTACGTTTGTCCATCCTTAGGGCGGTTTTGTTAGTGCTCTGGTCATCGACCCTGTTCATTGGATAATTTGCCTATAACTTTGACTGCGAGCAAACCTCTTTTTCCTTTTGTCTCTGTCTTTGCACTCATGGCGGTGCTTTAAATCAGCTCGCTTATGTCAGCTGTCCAGTTAGGAATTTACAACGCTAATAGCTCTACCTCAAGCAAACGAGAGGCCCATTGCACTGCAAATGCTTGTTATTGCATGGAATCTTCCTGATATTTTTGGAATTCTATCTCAGCCATGAAATGCTCAGTCTTATCAACGTTTGTTCCTCCATATCGTTACAGTTTTATAGTTACTGTCTTCCACAGAATCCTTGCTCAGATATTATGATATATCTTCTTCAATACTAGTACATCCATCTCAGTGTTATTGATTTTCATATTAGTTTTGCAGCATTAACAATACTGTCCACATTGCTGCTACCTTCTCTAGTCTTTGGCCTTTTCTTAATTGCTATTGCTTATCCTTAATACATTTCACGCATGTAGATGTAATCACTTCACCTAATGCTTTATACAATGACAGTATAGGTGTGTTATTTCTTGATTTCCATATATCTTGCAGTGACTGGATATATGGATACATCAGTAGCTGCTCCTTTATATATTTATCATGTTGGTGTGCCAAAGTGCAATTTACTAATAAACGTCTTAAACGAGCAAGAAAATTATCCATTGGCTAACTGAGCCCTTGATAAAATTGTACCTTTCTACAATTATGTTGGGTTTAGGCTCAAAATGAGTGCCTAGTTGTTTTATGCTTTTATTTTATTAACTTGCATTGTTTCTAACTCCATTTGTCTCTGGTTCTAGTAGAGTGTGAAATACTCCTCAAATAGTATGGTAGAGTGGCTAATTTGCAGTCATCTGATAAACGTTTTCTCTCTGATACTACCATAGATATTATAAACCCATTCATCTACTATAACCTAGGTGTATCAGTTTCTTTTGGAAAGAGCAGAATATTTGTTACAGGTGTGATTTGTGACATGGTGGGAAGTAGTGACCATTCTCAGTTATATGGGTTACATAGTTGTCAGGTGATCCCTAATAGCTCTGTGCCCTTGTAAGCTATGTCCAGTGAAGAATTAGTGTTTAGGATAACAGTACCTACACAAAACTGTGTGTATACTTTCTACAACATTGTCTGTTTCTCTGGTCAGGAAGTCCAGCAATGGGTATCCAACGGACTAATACATTTGCTCTGTAAAGGGATGGCAGCTCCACATAAATTCAGTGCATGGTTGCTGCTGGGAAGTTGTTTGGCTCAGTAGTGTCCATGCTTTCTAAACCTGGTTTACCTAAAGACATTTGTAATTGCATGGGAGTAGCTATTGCATTTGAGTACTGTTATCTTTTATTTGTCGCAAGCATGGTAGTGATGCAAGTACTTTGTTGTGCATAAGCCCAATGCATTTTTTGTCTGTGCTCAAAAAAATGCTTTGTTTACCACTGACCTGCATGCAGTGCTTTTCTTGTGCACTAAATAGAGTATGTACTCTTGGTGCTGAGTCTTTAGAGCCGACAGACATTTTGCTGACTGCAATTCACAGAGTATGAGTTCAGGAGATGGTGCACATGGCAAATTGCCACAGTGTGTGTTTCTTTATTTTTGTTTATTTAATTATTTGCATGATTAATTAAAATTTTAGCAAAATAGTCAACTAATTACATAATTATTACAGTTGGATATTTAAAAGCTGCCCTAATGTTGCCGGCCTAACAACATATAGGGATAGCAATATTTGATAAAACTAAACACAATTAAGATTTAATATACACTATAAAATTCTTGAATTTATGCTAAAGCAAAAATAAGATTAACTAAACAATTATTAAAAGCGCAAACTTTGCAATGTGCCTGGTTCGCCATATTTCAAGGACATAAACTACATCTTTATGATGTACTAACAGTCTCAGGCCGCAGGTTTAGGCACAGTGTGTGTGGGGGTGGGGGAGCGAAGGGGTATGAGAGCCCTGTTCAATTATGAAAAAAGAAGCAGGGGCACAGTAGCACCACCAAAAGATAGAAAATACATGAAGGAAAGAGAGCAGTGTGGAAAAATCACAACCATATAAACATTTACACCTTAGGTGCATTGAAGTTTGTCTCACTGTGAAATGTCTGCAAATCCTAAGTGGAATTATTGCGCCCACACAACACCCAGTTCCAGTAGCCTATTTGTCAAGGCAATATGCACAAGGCCAATGTTTTGAATCAAAATTTGAGCCGGTATCCAGCAACACATTCCTGAAAATGAGACAGTGTGCCGCTGGTGTACTTGTTATCAGTTCTTTGCAATGTGTTCCTGTAAAAGATATCATGGGATGAAATTGTTGGACTACTTCCTAGGTTGGTATACATGCCAGTTACAAGTGTTAGAGCCCTGGTAGTACATACTTCACACCTTTTTCATAAATGTGAAATCTAGGTTAGCGGCCTATTTCTATCAAGAATGCTATTGCTCACAGGCAGAAATGATATGCTTTGCAGCCATATATTAGTTCAATAATTTAATTTATTTTTATAGTATAGTCTATTTGTGTATCTATTAACACTCCTGCTTCATAAACTACAGGTGGCTAAACTGGACCTTTATTTTGATAGCATTATCCAATACATCCATTGACATCATTCATTTTGTGTTGGATCAAGGCACTGTAGTGATGTTTACTAAGTATTATATTCAACCCCCCACACTTTGCATTCACACCCACTCACAAATAAGACAGCAACGCATATCATGCTGTGTACCTAAAAATAGGTGTGCGCTGTCAGCTCTGGATATTCCGTGATTATTTTTTCTCTGGTGAATTTGATGCGTGCCTTGGGCCCCCATATTACAAGCAATGAGTAAGTACACGATGATATGGATATTGTGCATTGTTTTCCTTCACTTTTTTTCACATGACAGCGTTTTACAATGTGAAACAATCCTATCGGTTCCCTCATGAACAAATTAGGGTTTTGCTCCATCTGCACATAGTTGAAGTTGATGTAATTTTAGAATGACAATGAGTGTGAAAAACATTGCAAATGTTTATGAAAACCCTCAAACCAACAGACTTTGTTGGTATCCACCATATTACCGATGCCCTCTTCAACGAGGCCTCCTGTAAGAATGCCCCTTTCGCCACAACATGTTGACAAAAAAATCTATAAACCCAGATTGTCTGAATCACGATCTGCCTTTTCTTGTCACGGATAGTTATTTTTGGGCACACAAGTTAGACTTATGTGCAAAAATATTTTGTGACTGAACCTGTTTAGTTTTTATTTTGCCATGCTTAATATTATTATTGCTTTTTAAAAAAATATATTTTTATTATTATTAACTTTAATTCGATTGAAGAAACTTCCAAATAAATTAGTCAAATGATGCTGCCGATGACAAGTCGGGAGTCCTGGTTTCCCAGCTGATAAAGGAGTCACTGGACCACATCTCCTAAATCCTCTCTTGTCAAAGAGTGAAGTATTTGTTATTGTGACATGTCCACCAACCCGAAACAGCTTTGTTAATTTGGAATATGTTCACCAGCTTTAGCCAATGAGAAGTGACATTTTTTCTGTGAAAAATAGGAACAGCAAATTTCCTGTGCGGACAGGACCAGATCAGATCTCTCTGTTGCTTTAAGACGGTCATGTCATGTTTAAATAGAGACTGTCCTATCAGCAACTCGCTTTTCTGTCTCGTGTAATAAGGATAGATATACCTGTCATCGTGAGCCTAATGAGCTGTAACTGTACGTTCACATATTGTGGCTTAGAATAATACACTGTTTGTCATGCTTCCCATGACAAAGGACAAAGTATGATAGAACTTTTCCCAGGCTGCTGAATCTCATTTTCTTTTCTATAACAAAAATGCTTAATTGAAACTTTACATTGTATTCATTTGCCTATTAAACGTTGCTCACTGAACTATTTCCTGTGACCACAAAAAGCTAGTCACGCTAAACCCACGCCTTCTGGCATGCTGTTGCAGGATACTGGCTGAACAAATTTAATCAAATGGTGCTTTGAATACTGAAAGTGTATTTTCTTTCTAAATCTTCCATTTACTGATGCTGTAAAGATAATCATTTTATCATGATCTGAGCAACCTTGAGACCTGCGTTCTTAAAATCAGAAATAGATGGTAAAATGCGTTGGGAAAGACAAACAAGCATTGTCATTCTCTTGCCAGTGGATTCTGAGGAAACTCTTCGGAATTCCTAGAGAAAATATAAGAACCCCTTATCCAGCTGCACTTCAGTTTAACTGTTTAAATGATCTCTCATGCAATCCGGCCTCCAATAATAATTGTATTAGGTTTGCATTAATCCAAATGGAAAAATAAAAAATGTTCAGGATCTAAGATAACTAAAATAGAAGAAGTCTCTGAAGTTGAGTCGTAGAAGGTATATTTCTTATTACATAAAATACTTACATTACTACCTTGCTATCCTTGTCCTACTCTGTGCTCTTCCGAATACCTGTCCCATCCTAAAGTCTGTTTCTTGAGTCTGTGGACTTTATACTCTCATGAGCAAGGGTGTTTGCCCCCACAGGCTGAATGATTGCAGATGGTAGATTCAGTCCTTCTAGTGGGCTTCCGCTAGAGGCATTATGTTTCACCAACGGCATAAACTTTGCAGGAGGGGTGGCTGGTGACATTTTAAAGTGGTGGGTTGCAAAAGGTATGGCGGAGTTTTACGCAGCAAGTGAGGGAAGCGCGCAAGTCCAACTGACATAAGGAGAGTGCACGGGGTTCTCTCCCAAGAACATTTGAAAAAAGAATGGATAATGAAGCATTTTTAAGCAAAATTTAATAAAGAATTTAGTGAGAAAGCAAGAAGGTATATGAAACAATTGTGAATATGGAGCTTGACATATTTAAACAAAGGAAAAACAGCCTCCTATCTGACTGCATAAAAAATATGGTCAACATATTACCATAGTGTGCAAACTGTATGTAGCAAAAAGTAAGGTTTTTAATTATCATGCTTGCCCACCCGGTTGCCTCTGTAGTGCATCTGGCTGGTAAAACTGAAACATCGTCTTGCCATATTGATTGATGATCTCTTAAGAAGCCCTTAAAAGAAAGAAGTAATGGGGCAGCACTTTTAGCATTTAAGATAGTCTTATGGCCCAACTTCCAGCTCTGATTGGAAACTGCAGACCCCAAACCGGGAAATCTGAGTGGATATCTTTGCCTTCCATCATTCAAAAGTGTATAAAACATTAATATTCCCATCTGTGTTGAGTTGTAATCACTGAAGTTCTAAGATGCATTTTTTTAAAGAGTGACAATGAAGGGTCACAATGAGGGATGGCAGAAGCAATATATGCTCCATAAGCCACCACACTACATACAATAAACCTAAAATAAGAGAACAGGTCATATCAAAAACAGTAAATGCATAATAACTATATTATTGACCCCAGAAAGATGAATGCCCAGAGCCGCCTGTCCTTATTATTGCTCCCAGAGTCGGTCTGCATAATTATAAGGAAATGCCTTCCTTGGCATGGTTACCCCCTGACTTTTTGTCTTTTGTTGATGCCAGTTATGACTGAAAGTGTGCTGGGACCCTGCTAACCAGGCCCCAACATCAGTGTTCTTTCCCTAAACTGTGCCTTTGTTCCCACAATTGGCACAGCCCTGGCACACAGATAAGTCCCTTGTAAATGGTACCCCTGGTACCAAGGGCCCTGATGCCAGGAAGGTCTCTAAGGGCTACAGCATGTCTTATGCCACCCTGGGGGCCCCCCATTCAGCACATACACACTGCCTCACAGCTTGTGTGTGCTGGTGGGGAGAACTTTACTAAGTCGACATGGCACTCCCCTTAGAGTGCCATGCCCACCTTTCACTGCCTGTGGAATAAGCAAGTCACCCCTCTACCAGGCCTTACAGCCCTAAGGCAAGCTGCACTATACCACAGGTGAGGGCATATGTGCATGAGCACTATGCCCCTACAGTGTCTAAACAGAACCTTAAAGATTGTAAGTGCAGGGTAGCCATAAAGAGTATATGCTCTGGGAGTTTGTCAAACACGAACTCCATAGTTCCATAATGGCTACACTGAAATCTGGGAAGTTTGATATCAAACTTCTCAGCACAATAAATGCACACTGATGCCAGTGTGGGATTTATTGTAAAATGCACCCAGAGGGCATCTTAGAGATGCCCCCTCAATACCAGTCCGACTCCTAGTGCTAGGCGGGCCAGTTTCTGCCAGCCTGCCACAACCAGACGAGTTTCTGGCCACATGGGGAGAGTGCCTTTATCACTCTGTGGCCAGGAACGAAGCCTGGACTGGGTGGAGGTGCTTCTCACCTTCCCCTGCAGCAACTGTAACACCTGGTGGTGAGGATCAAAGGTTCATGTCTTTTGTTACAGCACCCCAGGGCATCCCAGCTAGGGGAGATGTCCGCCTCTCCAGCCACTGCTCCCACGTTTGGCGGCAAGGCAGGAGAGGATAGTAAAAAAAACAAGGAGGAGTCACCCACCAGTCAGGGAAGCCCCTAAGGTGTCCTGAGCTGAGGTGACCCCTGCTTTTAGAAATCCTCCATCTTGAGTTTGGAGGATTCCCCCTATGTGATTAGGGATGTGCCCCCTCCCGTCAGGGAGGAGGCACAAAGAGGGTGTAGCCAACCTCCAGGACAGTAGCCATTGGCTACTGCCCTCCTGACCTAAACACACCCCTACATTTAGTATTTAGGAGTGACCCAGACCCTGGAAATTAGATTCCTGCAACCTAAACAAAGAAGAAGGACTGCTGACCTGAAAGCCCTGCAGAGATGACGGAGACGACAACTGACTTGGCCCCAGCCCTACCAGCCTGTCTCCAGACTCAACGAACCTGCAGAGTGACGCATCCGACAGGGACCAGTGACCTCTGAGGACTCAGAGGACTGCCCTGAAACTGAAGGACCAAGAAACTTCAGAGAACAGCGGCACTGTTCACCAACAGCAACATCTTTGCAACAAAGAAGAAACTTTTAAAGAACTCACTCTTTCCGCCGGAAGCGTGAGAATTCACACTCTGCACCCGACACCCCCGGCTCGGGCTTCAGAGAACTAACACTGCAGAGAGGACTGCCAGGTGACTGCGACCTCGTGAGTAACCTGAGATGATCCCCCTACATCCCCACAGCGACACCTGCAGAGAGGATCCAGAGGCTCCCCTGACGCGTCTGCTTGGTAACAAAGAATCTGATGCCCTGACCAAGCACTGCACCCGCAGCCCCCAGGACCGAAAGGAACCAACCTCCAGCAGGTGGCCCTCTGTCTAGCCCAGTTGGTGACTGGCCCGAGAAGCCCCCCTGTGGCCTGCCTGCATCACCTAAGTGACCCACGGGTCCCTCCATTTGCTTTCTATAGCAAACAAGAAGCCAACTTTGCACACTGCACCCGGCCGCCCCGGGCCGCTGAGGGTGTGTTTTGTGTGCCTGTTTGTGTCCCCCCCAGGGCTCTACAAAACCCCCCCGGCCTGCTCCCCAAGGACGCAGGTATTTACCCGCCAGCAGACCGGAACCGGAGCACCACTGTTCTCCATATGCACCTATGTGTTTTGGGCCCTCCTTTTAACTCTGCACCTGACTGGCCCTGTGTTGCTGGTGCGGTGACTTTGGGGTTGCCTTGAACCCCCAACAGTGGGCTGCCTATGCCCAGGAGACTGAACTTGTAAGTGCTTTACTTACCTCAGAAACTTAACCATACTTACCTCCCCCACGAACTGTTGATTTTTGCAGTGTCCACTTTTAATATAGCTTATTGCCATTTTAACCTATACTGTGTGTACACTGCTTTAATTCAAAGTGCCTTACTTACCTGTGTGGAGTACATTGCATTTTATGTATTTACTTCAAATCTTGAATCTTGTGGTTCTAAAATAAATTAAGAAAATATATTTTTCTATATAAAAACTATTGGCCTGGAGTTAAGTCTTTGAGTGTGTGTTCCTCATTTATTGCCTGTGTGTGTACAACAAATGCTTAACACTACCCTCTGATAAGCCTACTACTTGACCACACTACCACAAAATAAAGCATTAGAATTATCTAATTTTGCCACTATCAACCTCTAAGGGGAACCCTTGGACTCTGTGCACACTATCTCTCACTTTGAGATAGTATATACAGAGCCAACTTCCTACAATAATGTAGTAAATCTAACCTCCCAATTTAACCTTTCAATAATCTCCTGAATGTATTTCTTACTTACTTCACCTACACCACATTTCTATTAACCCCTTAGCTGCTGGGCTCCCCCCGTGCTGGGCCCTTTTTTGGCTATTTGAGGTAGTTCGCACTTAGGCCTTCAAAACTTTCCCAGCCAAAAGTGTGTCCTTATTTCAGCACAGTGCTATCCACGCTGAGCTAGATAGGGACAAAGTCTTTTGTCATTTGTACAGCAAAACCTTTAAGCATAGGATTGACACAGTGTCATCCTTGCCGTAGTGGCCCCCAGGGAAACCATATAGCTTTAAAAAAAAAATATTGTCCCCACAGGGGGTCGCCCTGCTCAGAAGCGACCCCCAGTCCATTTCATTTTGGTTTAAAAAAATCATTTTTTACACCCCTGGGGGGCGTGATCGGACGTGATCGCATCCCCCCACCCACCCAGGGTAAACCTACCTTTTTAAAAAAAATTGCCCCTTGGGGGGGACTGGCCCATTTGCCGAGGGGGCCGAGCCCCCCAAGTTAAATCCCTGGTATCTAGTGCGGGTTTCCTGGCACTTGATCGCAGCTGTGCTGCGCTTGAGGGCCAGGAAACCTGTTCAAGAAGGCCTTGTTTGAAAGGGGAGAGCCCCCCCTTTCAAACGAGGCCTTCCTGAACGTCGGGAAGGCCATTTGGGGCCGTTTTCCCCACCGGAGCAGGAAGCGGCTGCAAGTCCACTTCCTGCTCCGGTAGAAAAAACAGATAGTGACTTCAGCGTGCCTCGCAGCACATTGATGTCACAAAGGAGTGGGTGGGGAGACGGGGGAGATATGGAAGAACTTCCATATCACCCAGGGTATTTTTTTAACCCTCTCCCTGGTGTCGGCCAGTGGCCGATGCCCGCACTGAACAGGTTAAAGTACCTATTTTCTGTGTAAAGCGTTGAGCCACTAGACTGTATAGTACGGAGCAAGTGCACTTAGAACATAACAAAAAAGGAACCAGATCCATCATGTAGGCTTTGGCCTATTGTAGTTCCTGGAGTGGAGCTCATACTATATAGTTCTCCAGTTTCACTCCCAACCCTGTGTGTCCTGTTTGGGCAATCACAATGTCCCAACATGGCAAACACCTGCTGGCCAGTAAAAGGCAAGCAACAATTTACAGTTTTTTTTTGCAGTTAATATAGCACAAACTCAACCCAAAGGCACCGGAGTGCTTTACATGACCAGCAATTGCATTGCACAAGGCTATATTCATTTTTGGTAGGCACAGGGATATTAAGTGATTTGCCCAGAATCACAGGATGCTGAGCCGACGCATACAAAAAAACACTTGTGAAATGCTGCACTCCTCTCTGGAATTAAAACTCAAAATGTGTAAAAAGCAGCTACTCCTCTGGCATCTAAGCTGAATCAAATGTGACCTGCAGACAAAACTACCAGATAATTCAAACAGGAAAGGGGTGATTGCAGTCACAGGCACTCAAACACTTGTGAGCTCCTGCGCCCTCCCTAGCTCTATACCAACTGGAAAAGGACTCTTAAAAAAACATAGAAATTCAGCAGTATAATCAGAGGTCTTTCAAGTAACTAAAATTTGCACCCTAATGTAACTATAACTCACACCTTCACCATGCACAGTTGTCTCATCAATAATTTTATCACAAATGTTGCAGTCAGAATATGAAAGATGGCATAGAATATGTCATCAATGGCATAATATGTAGAGTAATTATCTGTGCATGGCATTGGTGTGAGTTATAGTTACCTTAGGGCTCTAGTTCTGGTTACTCTAACTATAACTGATGAATTTCTATGGTTTTGTACGAGTAAATTCAGAACCTAACTATAACGTCAAGGTAACCTTTGTTTTTTCACTTTTTTTTAGCATATAGTAATTTTCATTGCTCTATGTCAACAGCCAGGCCCTGAAGCCAACCCCCTATGACCACCCATCCTTGCACCATGCACGGCCTTCTCCTGTGTGCAGTAGCCATTGCCCACAAGGGCTGGCCTGCAGTCAGTCCCTGTGGCCAATCCTCCTAACCACCCAACCTGCTGCTGTGCACGGCCCTTTGCACATGCATGGCGGAAGTTGGCTGCGACCTCTAAGGGTGTGCGAATAGGTGTGAGAGGCTATACCTGGGGGTAGGATTACCTATCAGAGTGTCTCTCTGGGTGTGAGAGTGCATACATCAGTGTTTTAGTGGGTGCGTCAATATGTGCGCGAGTCTGTGAGGGGGTCCAGCAGGGTGTCAGTGGGTCTTTGAGTGAGAGTGTGATGATGAGAGAGGGTGTGTGAGTAGGTGCATACCTGTCTGAGTGGGTCTGAGGGGGTGTGTGAGGGTCTGACTGGGGCTGTGAGTGAGTGCGTGAGGGTCTGAGTGGGTCTGTGAGTGGGTGCGTGAGTGTCTGAGTGGGTGCGTGAGTGTCTGAGTGGGTCTGTTAGTGGGAAAATTTATTGAAAGAGAGACAGAGAGAAAGAAAAAAAAGGGAGAGGAAAGGGAGAGATAGAGTTTTTTAGGCCTTGAGGTTTGATATACTTGGAATGAGTTATTTGTCTCCAATTTCAAATAAAGAATGTGTTCGTTTAAAAAATATATATCATACAAAATAATGAAATGAATCCAGCTGGACTTGAACCCTCAAAGCTCAGTATGAAGGTCTGCAACCTTCACACCGAGCTATGAGGTTTTATTTTTATTGTTTTATTTAGCCCTTGATGGGCTCTCCCTCACGGTCCCTAGTGATTTATTTATTTATGATTTTTGTAATTGTTTTTCATTAAAATGCCCTTATGGGCTACCTAACACTGCGGAGAAAGCCTTAAGGCTTCCCTTGCAGTGCCATTGCTTCAGCAAGCAGGGAGCTGCTTTAACAGCAGCTCCGTGCCTGCTGAAGCATTTCATCTCTGCCCCTGCATGTGTGCAGGGGACAGAGATGAAAGCTTTGTTTATTTAAAATGGGACCTGCTTTACATGTCTCACTGTCAAAATCTGAATTGTTTGCTGTGGCATGGCTACAGCCACAGACCTGCAGCAAAGCCACAGCCAACAGCTATGTCCCGGGGGTGGACAAAATGTACTAGTTTAAATTACACAAATTACAATCCTGTTTCTCACGCTCCTTGCATCACATTTCCTGCATAAAGCTGTGCCACACATCTTTTAAACCTTGATTGGAGGAAACCTTCGAACCTCATTCACACCACAAAGTTTACTACTCATAGGCTACGCCTCAACCAACGCTCTTCCAGTCATACATAACAAATGTATTAGCAACTCATTCAACAATCCAGGAAGCACTTCTAGCTTCGTCAGGGGTAGCAATGAGAACACACTGTATAACTCCTATAATAAAATAAATACTTCCTTGAGGTTTAAGGAAGTGATTTTCTCTAATTAAACATATTTTCAATGTGAAGAAGCCAAGGGTAATAAAGATAAAATGAGCAAAAGCACATTACTATCAAACTTACTTCTGAGTAAATGTTGCGTTGTTTAGGGGGCAGAAAAATGTCTCTACATATACATGTGTAGATTTTACAGGATGTTGTCCTTGGAATTCTGAGTATCTCAAAAAATGACTCAGTCTATATAAATTGTATCATGAAATCTGCAATCGCCTAAATGTTAATGTGTTGCTATTTTGATGAATTGCTCCCTTTCTGAAGATTCATAAGGTATTATATTTTAAGCATTCTAAAAGCCAAAAACAATTTATAATTAAAGATTTTCTCTCAAGTCTGGTTGAGAATGAATGTAAGGTATCAAAGTAGCAGCGCACTGCTACATTTTAGAAACACAAATATGGTCTTATGTCAGCAATGTGCATTATTGAACGTATAAAAACTCCCGAGTATTTAGTTTCAACTTTTGTCTATTGAACAAACATACTGGCTCTGATTCACAAAGATTTTTATGAGTATTTGCATACTTCTCCCATTTTGTATGTAATTTTCTCCTGAATATTCAAGCCTGGCATGCAAAGAATAGTGCCATATTCCCTGCTTGGTTGACTTCATTTCTATTTTTCCCAGGAGCAAAACATCTTCACACACAGAGAGAAAGAAAGGGTTGTGATTCATAAGTATACCTTTCTCCTGCAAATACCTTAACCATGGGAATACACCTGTAAGTCACACTTAAGAATGGAATAAGAAACAATCACTCAAACAAAATGCTCTGTGAATCAGGCCAGCACATTAAGAGCTCAAAAGGACTAACACTCAACAATAAATAGAAAGAAAAGAGAATTGGGGCAAATAATGTTATGTTTCTGGCAAAGTGCAGCTGAGTCTTTGTATAAAAAGGGAGTATGGTTTAGATGTAAAAGTTATCTCTTCTGTTTATGTTTCACATCTCCAGTCTTGTTTCCTTAAACTGATGACCCTCTGCTAAACAGAAGGTTTGACCTGTCGCTGCTGGTAGGTCGTGTCACTACTGTCAACGGGAATTATTTTTATTTGTGGGAGTGGAAGGCTTGACAGCACACAACTTCAGTGGCTTAAAAACAGACGGAGTAATCAGTCAAATAAATTAATTGGTTGAAGGGCAGAGGTCAGTTAGTGTTAGTATTTTTCTAGAGGAACAACGGCGTGCACAGGGGGCAATGTTTTATTTATACATTTAGTTTTTTGTAGAGCACAGGCCAGGCCAATTCAAGCGTGAGAATAAAGTAATATGGCTGTGTCCAATCATTGTTATATTATATGCGCTTTGACATGCAGACCCGTTTCATGGGCGAATTAAACATTTTTAAATCGCATGATGAAGTGTTTACGGTAGCTCACATACGCTCAGATCATAGTGTTTGTTTCCTCTGCAAATCCTCCACCTTCACTGCTGAACATGCATAAAGTATACTGGTGGGGAGAGAAACTGGGCCATCACCAATTAAACAACTGGTTCAGAAAGGGCGCACATTAAGACTATTTTTCTTCAAAGCAAATACTGCTGTTGTGACTTGCAAACATGAGCGTGTTTGACACAGCCCCTGTGTCACTAGGTGCCGCACACCGCATATCCACGTGATTTCAGTTCCAAAGATCTAGAAAGGTTATTTAGGTCATAGGGGTTGATATAGAGTCTAAATTTAAGGCAATGCTGCGTGAATTTATGCCGTTGGGAATATCTTCAGAGAGAAGACTGCCACTGCCACTTTCTGAATGTATGGTTGCCACCGTGAGGCAGGCACCCACTGTTATAGTGTGCACCTGAGAATAGATGATCAAAATCGGGAACCTACGCATGCGCACCTTTGCATTCTGGAAGCTGGTCAGAGGCCTGTGTGTTCCCTTATTTGATATACATTGGATAGGTGCACAGTTTGCGTCCGCACAGTGTGAAGTGCACATTCCCTTATGTGCATGGTGGTATGGCCCCAGGCAGAGGGAATGACTTACTTATTTGTCTGCACCATACAACCAAACGGGTGGATTGATAAAACAGGTGATGCACTAACTTTGTCCACATCAGTGCCAGAGTACAGTTATTGAGGGGCATGGGAGGTTCTAGTGACCCTCAAGAATACTCACATCTGGGGATACAGTCACAAAGTTTAACCCTGGAAGCGCTGCCGCCCCTACCTGCACGGACGGTGCAACAGAAACGACTCTACCAGTATCCCTGCTGGTACTTCCGACCTCTGAAGGAGTCGCGTAAGGCCGCCCCAAAGGCCACCACGAAGGTGGTTGGTCTTTAAATGCAACCGTACTCGTGGGTCTTCAAGATTCCACACAAAGGCCAGAAGGCCTTGATGAATAGGAACATGAGGGTTTCATCCGTTGGTCATTGCTTCCGTGCTGCACTGTCTCAATAGGTGTTAGCACATGGTCTGTACCCAGAGCATTCAATGACGCTGTACAATGATGCGAAATGGGGAAATGTGCCAAATCAGAAATCCTGCACCACACCGCAAACCAGATATTGTGCTAGGTACAGTGTTATGCAATATGATCTATAATCCTTTAGGTCTCCTGATCCTGAGATCGTAGTCAGCACTTTCTTCCCATGTTTGCCTAAGCTGTCTCAAATTCAAGCACACAAGGTGTCCTTGAATGGCAGTAAGGTTATATGATTATAACTCAGCTATGTGCCACTCGCAACATAACTCACTCTTGGTTGTACTGGAGCGCTTGCGGCAGTCTTCTTTCCACCTTGGGTTCAGAAACCTCACACACTCCGGTGAGACACCATAACTTATCCCACCACACTAGAAGTCAACCAGATCTTTGGACTCTGTGAGGAGTGTGGTAATTTGATTCATTTATCACAGATCAATAACATGGAAAACATAAACAAATTTAAACAGCATGACCAATTTAACCACAAAATCAAAATCCAAACTGAATACAATTTCAAAGCTTTATTACAACCACAAAGTCTATGCAGTGTAAATGGTGCATAAAACTAAGTTATAAACATACATGAAAACCATTATCTGACCAAAACTCCTAAAGAGATTTAGCCTACTGAATAGCAATGCAGTTAATCACTCCAAGAGGATAAAACAAATTAACAAAACTATAATATGCACATTTAAATCAGATTTCAAAGCAGATGATGGAGACATCAGTAAACCATCAAATTCAGTTAATAACAATCAGTTTTAGACCTGGGCCATCCTTATCTCTAATACAAATTTGGAATTGCATGCATGGGGAAGTGCTAACACATGCGGGCAAAACAAAAGAAAAGACAAAAATATTTTGGAAAAATCATCTAACTAGGGCAACTCACTATAAAAATACACTGGTGTAATCATCTAAACTGAAAAGGAAACAAGAAACCATATTATAGATAATACCTCTCCTCATGGGACAGCAGACACGAACGGTTCGTCAAAACGACCGTTCACAGTTTCTTAGCATCTGTAGACAGCAGCATCAAGGGCAGTGCAGAACACAAGCTACATATAGGATAGCTCAGTAGTTCAGAATTTATTGGGCATCTTAGTACTGAACAGCATAAGTAAGTGGGGCAATTAGAAGGGATGCCTTTAATTCTTCAGAAGACATCCAAGGGGCTAAGGGCCAGATGTAGCAAAAAATAGCGAGTCGCAAATGGGCCGATTCGCTATTTGCGACAATGCAAAATCGGAAATGGGATTCAAAAACCCCATTTCCGACTTGCAAAAAGCGATGGGAGCCGTTTGCGAGTCGCAACAGTTGCGACCCCATTTTGCGACCCGCAAATAGCAAGTCGCAATTTGCGAGTCGCAAAGCTTATGCAATTGCAACTTGCAAATTGCGACTAGTCGCAAAAAGCCGAGTTTGCATGTCCCATTTACCACTAACTCAGAGCAGGTGGTAACCATAACCAAAGCATAAAAGGAGACCCAGAAAGCATCTGGGTTACTCAAGATGGCGGAGATATACCTGATAGCAGTGAGGAGGAGAGTCCACGCCGCACAGCAGAGGAGGAGGAGGGGCCACAGACAGGAGAAGATATATAGAACAAGGCAGACTCTTTTCCAGCAAACTGAGGATGAGATATACGATAAATACCGCCTTAGCAGCGCAGCCATACTAGAATTAATTGATTTACTGAAACCACAGCTAGAACACCAGACTCTGCGTGGCTGCGCCATCCCTACGCATGTGCAAGTGCTATGCTCACTGCACCTCTTGGCCTCAGGGAGCTATCAGGGGGTCATTGCTGTGGCAGGTGGGGTATCCCAAAGTGCAGTGTCAAGGTTCCTCAGGGCCTTACTAGATGCCTTAGTCACACACATGTCTCACTTCATATACCTACCAAGGAATGAGGCAGAAATTAACAGCACCAAGCTGGACTTTTACCGCATTGCCAACTTTCCCCATGTCATAGGATGTGTAGATGGGACACACATTCAAATATGCCCCCCTGCAAACCTGGAACATATTTTCCGCAACAGAAAGTGTACCCACTCACTCAATATTCAGGTTGTTTGTGACGCCCATTATGTCATCACTGACATTGTAGCTAAGTTTCCAGGCAGTACCCATGACTCATACATTTTTAGGCATAGTGGGATACATCAATGCCTGGAACGTGGGGAATTTGGAGACGGATACCTTCTAGGTAGAGTTACATACACCTTGCAGACATACACACAGGTCACTGTGCACAACAATCAGGACTTCCTAACAGTGTACATTTTGTGCCCAACAGGTGACAGTGCATATGCTCTAAGGCCATGGATTCTGACTCCGTTTTTAACACCCAGCAATGAATGTGAGAGGCGATACAACAATGCACATAAGAGGACCAGGAACATGATAGAGCGCACCTTCGGACTCCTGAAAGCAAGATTCAGATGCCTCCACCGCAGTGGAGGTGCCCTCCAGTATACCCCCATTACAGCATTCAAAATTGAGGTCGCATGCGCCATCCTCCACAACATAGCCACCCGACGTGGGCTACCTCTCACCCCTGCAGACCCAGATCCTGATGATGAAGAGCAAGAACAACCACATCGCCATCATGGGGATCGGAGTATAGCTAATCAAGGCAGACTGAGATGGGAACACATCGCAAACCAATACTTTGGAAGGTACATGTCAACTCCAACCATACTCACCTATTGACCAAAAACACCATTCGTTAAGTGGAACAAAAATAACTATTTTATTAGTGCAGAAATTGAACTATATACAAGTAATGAATGTCCATGGGCATGAAAATGCAAACCAGGCATGTGGCACATTGACGTCATGTGCCACTTCTACGGGGCCAGGGTAATCTCTATGACCTTCTGCCCCTCCTGCTAGCTTGGCTGGTCCCTGCTGCTTCTGCTGTGCTCTGCCTGGTACTCCTGAGCACCCTACTGTCAGTGGCAGAGACACTGCTCACTGTCGAGCCCTCCTCACTGTCCTGGGGTGTTTCCCCTGTGCCCCTAGACAGATGCCGTGCCTCCATCAAGTCAATGATGTGGGTGAGACGTCCCAGGCCCCTAGCCACATCCCCAGCGAAATGGCCCATTTCCACCTGCAGCCCAACTGTCCTCCTCGACAGGCCTGTGGTGTTCATGGTGAGCCTGCCGATGGATGTGGCCATCCTGTCTAGTCTGTGCAGGAGTTCCCTCATGGCTAGGGCAAGGTCCCCAGTGTTCGTGCATATCATGTCCATCCTGGAGTTCAGTTGCTGCATGCTGGCCTGGTTATTGCGCACGAAGCGGTGCAGCACACCACTAATCCTCCCTAAAATTCTATTTTGTAGGCGCTGACCATGCAGCAGCTGTGCCTCACTGGTGCTGGGAGGTTGTTGGCCGGACTGCAGCCCTGATGTCCTGGACCTACGTCACCTGCGCAGCAGTGGCTGCCCGGTGAGTTCCACTGTCTCACTCATGCCTGTTGCTGGCGCAGCCTCTTGGGATACAGTTGCAGCAGGTGTGGATACTGCAGGGATGCTGTTGGCCGTGCAGGTGGGAGTGCTGGCGGGTCCTGAGGTGTCCTCATGGGGCTGGCTGATTGGAGTAGTGGTGGTGTCTTGTTGGAGACCTGTGGGACATGGGGAACAGACTGTCAGTGTCTACTATCTGTTGCACACTTCCTAATAAACATTTGACTATGAACTGCCTACTTGACTACATTTCCCATAATGCATCATTCTGGCGTTTGCTACCCTGAAATGGAGCTATCTTGGTTGAGCATGTCCCTGTGTACATGGTGGGTGGGGGTATGGCATTGATAGGGGTACAGGCATGTCACATGGTACTCACCGGTTGATGTGCTGGGCTTTGAGGTGTCCAGGTCCCCAAATCCGGAGACTGCCTCCTGCTCCAGGGTTTCCTCCACCCTTTCTTCCAGGGGTGTGGGTGGTGGCACAGACGATGGTCCCCCTCCTGTGCCTCTCATCTCCCGGAGCCTTTCAGCCACCCTCTCCTTGGTCCGGGAGCGGAGGTCATACCACCTTTTTTTGATGTCATCAATGCTCCTGTGGCTCACCCCCAGGGAATTTATTTTGTCCTGGATGTCCTGCCACAGCTGTTTCTTGGTGGCTTCAGGCACATTTAGGGCTGATTTACCAAACAAATCATCATAGTGCTGACAGCATTCGTCTGTCAGCACCTCCAGCTCCCTCTCAGAGAACTTTAGCTTTCTCTTCCTTGGAGTTCCTTCCATGGCAGCTGCTGTTTCTCCTGTGTGCAGTTCAGCAGTTATAAAAGGGTGTGGTCCTCCCTCCTCCCAGGTGTATTAGTAAACTTCCTGGCTGTGATGTCATCATCATGTGCCAGGAAGTGTTTCCAGAGTGTTCTGGAGTGGTTTCTGGAGTGTTCTGCAGCACCTGCAATCAATTAACAAGCTAATCGCAATTTGCGACTGCCACTCGCTAATTACGAGTTCGTTTTTTGCACAGTCGCAAAAAGCGACCTCGCAATCGGCGGACTCGCACACTGCGTTGCGAGTCCGGGTGCGAGTCGCAATTTCGGCACTGTTGTTTTGCCTGCATCTCGTTTTGCGACTCGCATTGTGCGAGTCGCAATTTTTTTGTTTGCTTCATCTGGCCCCTAGAGATTAAGGAGAAGAGAGAGCAGCACCACTTCAAGGGTCATCAGCAAGCTTTAACTCTACTTGACTGACTAAAAATTTCAAAAGTCTCTCTCTAAGTAGAAATGTCCATACGTTTCTGATTGGTCCTCCAGGTGGGCTCATCTTGCTCATATTAACCAATATCCAATTAGAATTTTAGAAGCACATCAGGTTTGCAACTATTCCGGATTTTCTCAGGGAAGATGTGAAGTCATCTCAATGAATTCATACAGTTCTGCCAAAATATGACACTTATTGGTCAATTGCAACTTTACAGGTCTTTCCCACAACTCACAGGATAATTCTAACATTTCTCATACAAATTTAATAATGCTTCCTGTCTTGTTTGACAGCTAGAACAAATATTGTTATATAGGTTATTTATCAAGACATGTTCTCTGTTTTTAATACAATAAGACATTCACCAATACTTCAGCAACTTAGGAACTAATTCAGGTTAAAGGAAACAGAATGAACCAGTACTTTTCCTCTACCGCTGCAAAATGAATCTTCAGGCCTAGTCTAGCTAAGAAAGCCTAAATACATATTAATACTATTTAAACACATAAATCCTATTGTGCAGCTCAGAATTTGAATCAGGTATGCAAACCAAATCACTAATTGCAAACAGTATTCACGTATAATATTAGGAAACAATTTAACTGTGTATTTTTCTGCACACATGTAACTCACTTTAATAAATTCATTTAAATCAGTATATTGATTAATTCAAGTTTGCTTAATAATCATAATATGCTTCATTTCTAATATTCTTCTAAGAACAATACTTTTAATATTAATTCATGTCAGTCGTTCACTTGAATCAGAATGCACAACTTCTTTCATGGCAACACACAATGTCAAATACGAATGGACATTACAATGTCCACCATAATTCAAACGTGCACATTTTTACATTTCATGTTAATTTCTCTATCATGCTTTAATTAAGATTTATAAGTCACCATATGCTAACTTCTTTGGCACTAATGTGTTAGTAAACTTTGGTCTCTATCACTTGCTTAGGCACACAATAGTAAACACAGCAAGGTAAAGTACATAAACAGCCAGCAGCGAAAGGAGGAGGAACTGAAAAATAAAAAAATGGTACAAGTACCTTGAGGACTGCAATCCCTGGCTGATAACCCGACCCCACATTTGACCCGGGAAACAGTCATCAGTCATGCTTTTATAAATGAACATAGCTAGATTACATTAGTTAATTATGCAGATTTTACTTTGAACTCTTTACATTCATGGAAGAGTAAAACAGACTCTTAGGGCATTCATAAAATATGAAATTTACAAAAAGAGAAAGAATTAAGATTCAAGGGAGAAATTCATTGGTACCATTTCTTGCTACCTGTGTAGTTCAGAATGGAGGAATTGTTTTCACACCAGGGCAATACGGGGAGCAAACTGATTTCACATTATTTCTGTTGTTTCTGTTGTAAGGAGTAGAGTAAGCTCTGCGTTGGTGTTCAAAGCCAAATTTGTTTGTTGTATATGCATGATACAAGAAACAAAATGGTGCCAATACATTGCTCTGATGTTTTGCTTCAAATTTTCTGTGATATTAGTCCTGAGGTCCATACTATAAATCACGTTCTTTATCGCCATGTTGTTTGGAAGGTAATGTCCCCTGCATGGTAAGTTCCCCTGCCCTGTGTTCCCAACTTCATGTATATCTGGTATCCTGACTTTTAGTTTGGCCAAAGCAAGATGCAATTCTAAGTGGGTGTGCGTGTGTGTGTGTGTAGTCAACTTGGCCTATCCCTGAACATGTAAGGTCCTGGACCTGTCATGTGATTAGGCGGGAAGCACCAAGCATACACTTAGGCCCATATTTATACTTTTTTAGCACCGCATCTGCGTAGTTTCTTGATCCAAAATTGGCACAAACTTACAAAATACAATTGTATTTTGTAAGTTTGCACCACTTTTGCGTCAAAAAGCGGCACAAATGCGGTGCTAAAAAGTATAAATATGGGCCCTATTGTGGGAAGAGGACTTCTGTCCATGTCCTGGGTATATAGCATTGAGAAACTGTGGCAGTATACGTGTTCTAGAACCCTCAATATTGTGAGCACACCTTTTTGTGGTGTGAAGCTTACTGGTCCCTTTTGTATCCCAAGTGTATGCTGATTATGTATGCATGTTTAGAGCATGTAACACATGCAGTGATAAATTATATGCGTGAGTGAATCTGAGTAATGGGGCTAGTGGAACCATTGTGGATGCCCTTGGTCTCGCATAGCACATGATGAAGGGTGAGGACTGTTCTCCTAAACAGTGGAAGGGAATTGCCTGCACCCCTGTGGCTGGAGGCAGGAGATCCAGACAACAAGCGAGGAGGATGGAGACAGGGCTTCTATTAGAAATTCATGATGCCTTTTGTTAGCAAGGAGCTGTTTATTAGTACTCCTGAGAACAACCAGTTGACAGATGGTAGAGAGGACAAGTGGGATTCCAGTTTCTTTTGTGTGGTCTGAGTATGTTTCTAGGTCAGGTCTGCCCTTTTGTCTGTCCCTGATTTCCTCTTCAGTATGGGTGATAACAGACGGGTACAGAAACCTCACACCTCAATGTGGCTGTGTGGTGGGTGTTCCAGATTGGAAGATAGCCCCACTGCTACCAGGCTGTATCTGGACAGCAGCATAAAGAAGACAGTTGAAGGAAGAACCACCCATGCCACTTCTACTTTTTTAGGCAGTGAAATTACATCTTCTGTCAAAAAGAAATGTCCTAACAGTGAGACCCAAACCACCCCATCTGGTTCCAATTTCAAATCTTTTATGACCAGGAAAGGAAATCCTGTCCAGATTGCTCAGAGGACATCCGTGTAACATGTGCTCATTTGTGCCTGACAGCCAGTCTCCCAGAGGTTAAGGGATAGTACCTGAAATCTGTACTTTCTGCTGGAGGAGCTGTAGATCTGCCTGAAGCACATAGAAGCCTGCCTGCCTATTGAGGGAGGAAGCAGCCTGCACTGCCCTGAAGGAGGAAATAGTGTCCAAGACGAGAGCACCAACATGTCATGTGATTGCCCAAAAGTGAGCTGGGAGAGATTCGCATGACAGAGGGTCCTCCTTGTTTTTCACCTTTGTTCTTGATTGGAACGTCTACAAGCAGCTGTACCTTAAGCTTGGCCTGGGGCTGCACCTGCTACGATTATCATGGGACTGAATGGGGATAGAGCCTGTAACTGCTGTGATAATGGTAGGCAAAATTGGGACTGCCTGGTATGAGGCTGCATCTGTTGTGATCACTGAAGGCTCGATTGGGGTTAAATCTACCTGTTGGTTGTCTGATAGAATATCAATGACAAAAATATCATGTGGACTGAATATTGTGTCAAAAATATTGAGGACCAAAATATTGAGAAGGCAAGTGCAAAGAGGAAGGTATAGATTTACTATTATTAACTCCACATCCATGTACTATGAACATATATGTTGTGAACGTATGTATACGCAGAGTTAAGTATAGTAAAATTTTGCTTAGCCATAGCAACTTTCCTACATGACATTTTTTTCCTCAATATTCTTGACATGATATTTTGTTCACACAATATTTTTAACTCAATATTTTGGCTAAACACGCTACATGTCGTCCTGGACAGGGGCTGCAACTGTTGTGATCACCTTTGGCCAAATCAGGGCTGCAAATGCCATGAGCCCAAGCATGACCCAAGGAGATGCCATGGCCAGGTGTGCCTGAGCCGTAGAATTACTGGACTGAGCCAGGTAGGAGAGTAGACTGACATGGTCTGTGACTTGCCTACCCGGCACCCTTTGAAAATGCTTCCTTACTACAGCATCCAGGTGTGCAGAAGCCCACATAGACTGGTCTAGAGGAAAGTTACCTATCAAATACACCACAAGGGGGCAAGACTAAAAAACAATTTCGAATTGCCTGCACATCTGACTATGGGAAACGTAAAGACTGTACCTGAACTTGGTACGTGCTTTACCTGATTTCCAGAATGAGGGACCCAACCAGAGAGGGACCATCAAGGAGAGACTAGTAAAGAGGAAACAGGAGGTGGGGGAGGGAGCCATGAAGGATACCCAGAAGTGTAACCAATTAGATTTTATATTATTTAGTATTGCTACATGAATAATATGCTTTATTTTCCTTAAAAGACAAGCATTGTGAACAAGATTTAGGTTATTGTGTGTCTTGGTCGGTTGAGTGCTGAGCTTCGGCACCCCGATTACTTCCATGAGAAGCCTATGATTGCTCACCCCTGCTACCCTGACTGTCAAGTTTGGAAGAGGTTGTATTCAGCCCAGTTCTCAAAGCCACAACAGCATGGACCAGTGGACACCAGTGGGAAACAAACCCAACCCCCAAGGGTCTGACACATGCATAATCTTACATTTATAGCGCAAACAAATGTCAATGTATTTTTGATCTATTTCAATAATTATCTTAATAAGAAGTGTAGAGGATGTTTTGGGACATCTCAATGCCAAATGACCGTAAGGCAACATACCAGCACTGCACAGCAGACACAAAGTAAATACTTATGTTGACTGCGGTTTTCTTTATAAGTTTATTTATTCCATTTCACTTTGTTGCTGACAACTTTCCATGTCCCTTCTGTGAAATAAGACTACACAATGATACCAGGAGCCCTTAAGGTGTGCTCTTTGGCCTCGGAGCATTTATGATCTGCAGGAGTTTCCAGCAGCAGTGGTGTTTGTTATGACTGAAGTAGTCACATCCCATTAGGAATTATTTTGACCGTCTGTGTTATTATTTAATATTGTACTGTACGCCTGTTCTCATTTTCGAAACAACAACGAGTGGAAACAACTACACCCACAGTTATATCGTAATCACCATTACTGCTTCATAGGTGCTCGGTAGGTGATTGTCCTGGACTAATGGTGAGACCTCCTTTACTCACCAGCAGCTTCCCATCAGCGCATTCCTACGTAATGACGGCGTAGAAAGCTGATGCCTCCTTCTTGAAGAGAGTGTCCTGTAAGCTGAAAAGGTCGACAGGCGACCATTGCATGCTCCGCGGATGGACTCTCCCATACATACTGGAAATAGCCTGTATCGATCTCCAGCCTTGTGTGCTTGGGTGGGCCAAGTATCTGATACCTTGTCATTACTACCACCCTTCCAGTGAGGGAGAGTTAGCGCTGCACCCTTTTTTAAGCTTCAAACATAATCCTTTTTGACTTCTTATCTTTTATTTTGGCACCTTTGGCTTGAAAACATGTTCTGGACTGAACTTACTGTTAAACTACAGTTACATTCTTTGAAACTATCTCACACTGTGAATTGATTTATTGGAGCTCACACGTCATATTGCTAAAGATGTTTGCCGAAAAATGCTTGCTTGCCCAGTTGTAGGTTTATTTAGGATTTTCTACGAATCTGACAATGGTGATTAAACGATTCCAATACAACAGTGCCGCAATGGCTTATTAATATAGGCACATTCGGGTATTCAAGTCGGGATACATTTAAAATATTTTTAGTGCAGAGAAGAAGCATCTTTAGGTGGCCAGATGGTTGGACATATTGTTGAAATAATTGTTGAGGTACAGTATTTCTGATCCAGGTGTTGCTATCTTCAGTGGCGTCAGCATACTGTCCAGTTTAAAAAATGAAATGAAAGGTGATGTAGCTCTCTGGACTCTGTACTGTAAAGGATGGAGATTAATGCACAGGTAGTGCAAGTGAACTTTACGTTCAGGTAGAAAGTATCCTCTGATCATTTAGAGAAAAATGAAGCCCCAGAAGCTTTCTCCAAGCAATTAATAATTTTATATCAAAGGTTTATTTAAGTCTAGATTTTGATCACACACTAAGAGACAAACTGAGATGTGAACTGGAGAGACGTACTTGGTCCAAAAATGGAGAAGAGGCTGACAAATTTCTTGTGCTAAACTTTTCATTGAGATTATGTAATTCTCTTCCAAATGTTCGTGCAGAATTACAAGTCCTTCTGAAGAGTGGATTGTCTGGCATAACGAAAAGTCCAGATGACATCCATATAGAAATGTTAATCCAATTAAAAAATGTTGAATAGAGAATGTTGACTTCTGAATGCAAATTGGAGTCATGAGTAACTGAGCATCTACAGAGGAGAAGACTTAGGCTTCTGAGATGTTGATGCAGTAAATACCAGATTAGATGTCGGTGGTTCCAGAATTATAAAGCTGCGTGCTAACTTCTGTCATCCATTTCGTGAAGCAGCTGAGAGCTTCGAGAACCTTCGAAGATGCCAGAATGTGAAGATATTGGGCTGGCAGGTGATATAAACTATGCAAACTTCTCAAAGTTGATCCAGTCAATTCCTTGTAAATATGCAGTCTCAGACTCACACTTATCATGCCCCTGAACAGTTAAAGACAACAAAAGAGCCTCCTAGATGGTGGGTGAATGGTGGCACAACTCAGGTGGTGTTTCAGAAAGAGAGGATGCATTAGGTATTAATATGGGTAGTGACTGCCAAAAGAGGATTACCCTTCCATGGACTCAGAATTTAGCTTTTGCCTGATATGAGACTTGCTGCAATTGTGATAGGAAGGAGCTCATGAAGCTCACAGTGTATGCTTCAGGTCTATGTCTTGCTCACTTACCGATGACTACTGAGAGCATTTAGTTGTTATTTGCCCGAGTGACTGATAATATAGAGAGTAGATATTATTATATGGAGGAAAGTAGTAGGACGAGATGGAGTGGCAAAAAGTAATGCTGTTGTAACTCCTTTTGCTTCAATGTGATTTGTTATGACCAATTGCTTCAGAGTGAAAGGGGCTGGAGTTGAGTTGTATTTTTTCATTTTCTAATGGGAGTTGATTTACAGCATTGCATAAATTCACATATTCTTACCTTTGCTTTGCTATTCCTATAGTTTTTCATTCAGATGGCATTAACATTGAATGAAGCATGTTTTTTCAAGAATGTTAAGTATTGATATTTTTAGCATTCTATGCATAATATTGTTAGTTAGGAATTGCGGCAACACTGGAAGAAATATAGACATCATGATGGGATTACCATTTTAGCCTATACTCCCATCCTCCTAACGGAGAGTTGTAACTTAGAACATAATTTAACATGGTTCTTTAGGGCTGTCAATGCCCTCTGCATGTCATGAGTTCGCATAACCTCGCCTGAATGATAGGCATTTATGTCTAGATACTGGAATACAACTTTCACTCATTGCAACACCAAATGTGACAGTATTTGTACATCCATCCGTCTGAGTTCTCCCAGTCAGGAGAGGCAAGATGTATCCCAGTATATAAAGACAGAGACCCGGCAACAGTCCAAAACGTATTAGTTATTCCAGAAGAGCCAGCACAGTTTCTACCCTGTCACTGACATCCACATGAAAGTGAAATAACATGCTGACAATTTCCAGCAGCTATGTCTCTATCAGGTAACCTTTTCCTCCTCAGGCAGATCAAAGATCTCATAGAAGCAAACAGGATCAGAGATTGGGTATGCCAGGGTGATGCCACTCTGCTCCCCTTTCCCCATCCTCTGATACCACCTTGTTAATGCATATATTTTCAGGTTAGATATAAAGGCAAATAATCCAGGCCAGCATATTCAGTCTGAGGTTCAATCTGTAGTGGATTTCAATTAGGTAGTCCCATCCTAGCCCTTTTTTGGCGTCTTAAGGAGCCCCCAGATACATCAAGTAAAAAAATCGAAGCAAGTTGATGGTTGTCTTCCTACCTAGTGTAAAGCATGTTTAGTGATCATTTGCAAGTGAAATTACCACATGTTGGATACTAGAGTCAATAATCTTGCTGAAGACCTTGACCTCTACGTACATATGACTAAGGGGTCGTAAATGTTACATTTAAGTGTGTATATCCATCCTTCAGCATCCTGACCATCCCCGTTTACTTCAATGAGAGCTTAAGCATGTAATTTTTCTTTGAGTGTTCATATATTTCATTGTGCTGTGGGGCTATTATTTCTATACAAGGGATATAGAATTCAGCAAGTAGGACATCTGAACTAGGCTTGGGCAAATGGTTTTACGGATGTGTAACCTTTCATAAATCCTTATTACTCAGTAAGCCATATTTCTTGTCATTTGTTTTCTTATGTGTATGGTTTTCAAGTAATAACCAGAAACAATATAGTACTTTTGGCAGAGTCTCCACACTCGGGGTGGAATCCCCACATGGTGCACTCTCTGCAGAGTACCCTGCAGAGATTCCACCCCGAGTACAGAGATTCTGCCATGAGTCTCATGCCACAAGTGCAGAGAATCAGCACTCGTAACTTTACTACATGCAAGACTCTTTGTGGGCCCTAAATGTCTTGCAGCATCAGTTTTAATGACCTGAAGGAATTGTGTGTTCCACATCCAGGTAAAAGTTAACTATCCATTGAAACTTCAAATCACCTCCCCAGTTTTTGACCCCCCCTTACTGTCTGTACAGCTGTCAGCGAGACCGGATCCTCGGGGTTTGCGCCTGTTCCCAATACGTCCACCTCTTGGCAGCTCCAAGAGGTGGACGTAGCTGTGAGGTGGCAAGGTTCCTGCTTCTTTTTCGTCAAAAACATCAAGGAAGGATGAATACTGCAAAGGCAGTGTTACATCTTTTTCAGCAGCTGTGGCTATGTGGGACTTGTGAGAATCTGTGACACTTGATGTCTGGAGACATTTTTCTTCACACAGAAGTGAAGAAAACGTGATTTTCCTTTCTTGCCAATTTATTAAAGGATTATGGTAGCTTAACCATAGCATTCCTAGGATAATTCCATACTGAGGAGCATGGATTACATCAAAGATTATTTTTTCTACATGTTTGGTGTCTTGATTTCTCCCTTTACAGATCATAGACAAGAGGAAGGTCTGCAGAGGTACCGGACCTCCAGCTAGGAGTTTTCCATCTACGGCTTGTATTATTTCTGGTGTTTTCTTCTTCTTACATGGGATCCCCTATGTTTGAATCAATTGGGCATTGATAAAATTACCAGTAGCCCCGGAATCTACTAAGGCTTTTGTTTAGATAAGTCTTTTGTTTTACCAGTACTTCTAGATCTAACTTTAAATGTCTTGACTCAAGTAAAACCTTTCTACCATCTTGTGAAGGGTCCACGGTTACACCCAAGAGCAACACCTCCTTACACCTTGGGTGTTCTAGTTTTCCTTCTTGATCTCTGCATTTGCTACAACCTTCCTGGTAGGAGTTTGTTTGCTTTTCGGTTTTGCTGGACATTCTTTGGCGAAATGGCCCTTTCGACCACAGTACAGACATTGTCCATTCTTTCTACGTAGATCTTTCTCTTCTTTCGTTAAGGGTCGCCTGATGGTTCCTATTTCCATTGGCTCATGATTGTTGTCTCCATGAACTTGTGATTCTCTATGCTCCACGCCAGGAATTTTTCCTCAGTCTTTTTGCGTGTCCCTTGTCGTTCTGCAAGACGATGGTCTAATCTCAAAACAAGATTTATCAGATCCTGACAATCCGTGGGTTGAGGATCAATCTGTGCAAGAATGTCTTTTAACTCATCTTTGAGTCCTTGATAGAACAGGGCTGATCTCTTTTCCTCAGGCCAGGCTGTTCCTGCTACCAGCCGATTAAAGTTAGCCAAGTAAGAGACAAGATCCTTATGTCCTTGTCGCAATTCTAACAGTTCTCGGTCTGCGGACAGAGTAACTGGTCTTCGATCAAAAACACTTTCAAATTCTCAGACAAAGACTCTCCAGTTATAAAGCAAGGGACTATCTCGACGCATGAGAAGGATTGCCCAGGTGGCCACGTCTCCAGTCAAATAGGAAATCAAGAAGGCCACCCTGGATTGGGGATCAGGGAAGGTGTTTGGTCGACAGGTGAAATGCAATTCTACTTCATTCAAAAAGGATTGTAGCTTCTGAGGATCACCTGAAAACCTTTATGGGGGAGCCAAAGGAATGGGTGTGGGAACTGCGAGTGAAATGTTAGTTGGAGGATTCCCTCCTGAACATTGAGGAGGAGGATTAAGCCAACCCGCACCCAGAGGACTTTGCTCCTTCTTTCCCACTCTGTCTTGTAACTGATCCACCCTTTCTACTAGATTGGCCGCTATGTCTTTAGGTTCAACTACATCCAATTGGATCCAACTACATCCAATTGGATCCAACTACATCCAATTAGATTCAACTACATCCAATTGGAGCTGCGTAATTACCTTAAGTAACTCCTCCAATGTGGCCATATTGAAAACCTAGCGCAAACCAGGAGGATTAAAATTTGTGGGCTCACTTTTCTGTCAGCGAGACCGGATCTTTGGGGTTTGCGCCTGTTCCCAATACGTCCACCTCATGGCAGCTCCAAACTCTACTAGCTATCATAGCACAGAGTTAAAGAATGGCCAAGTGGGGGATGGGGTTTTAGGCTGGGAACAGCGGGGAAGGAGACCTGTGGAAGCAAGAGTTAAGAACACAATAGCAAGGTTATTCACATTAATCTTCATGAACTTTGTTTTAATTATCTATACTCTAATAACATGAGAGATCAAGAACTTTTCAATAACGTGACCTTTTTAACTCTGGATACCTTGAAATAAAAGAAGGATTATGCAGACGTTCATATGAGCGTTTTCAAAATAACATCTTCTTATAATCATATACTCTGAACATTGAACTCTCTCAAGTTAGTCCTTAGAATAGCAATTACGTCATAACAAGAATCAATGAGTACATTCGTTCCCAAATAATTACCTGCTATAGGATTCATGAATGATACTGTAGAAGAGGTAAACTGACTGAACTTGTTTTGCCTAGAAGGATCACACTCTGTTTGGTCTGAGTTTCAAGATTAAATTTTCCAGAAATTATTGCGCACCTTATTGCCAGACTGCGCATCAAGACTCAAATACCGGAAATGATCGTGCACTCTGCCGATCTGAACTGCAAGAGTTAATTGCCAAGAATGAATCGCGCACACTGTTGCCGATTCAACCATCAAGATTCAAATGCCTCGAAATGATCGCGCCCTCTGCCGATCCGAACTGCAAGGGTTAATTGCCAAGATTGAATCGCGCACACTGTTGCCGATTCAACCATCAAGATTCAAATGCATCGAAATGATCGCGCACTCTGCTGATCCGAACTGCAAGGGTTAATTGCCAAGAACGAATCGTGCACTCTGTAATTCACAAGGTCAAAACTCAAAAGCTTCTAGAAACGGAGTCGGGGGTCTACCCCGACCTCCGTCTTACCACCCTGCTTGAAGATCAGCAAAATAATGTTTTATCTAGAAGGATCACACTCTGTTTGGTCTGAGTTTCAAGATTCAATTTCCCAGAAATTATTGCGCACCTTATTGCCAGACTGCGCATCAAGACTCAAATACCTGAAATGATTGTGCACTCTGCCGATCTGAACTGCAAGGGTTGATTGCCAAGAATGAATCGCGCACACTGTTGCCGATTCAACCATCAAGATTCAAATGCCTCGAAATGATCGCGCCCTCTGCCGATCCGAACTGCAAGGGTTAATTGCCAAGAATGAATTGCGCACACTGTTGCCGATTCAACCATCAAGATTCAAATGCCTCAAAATGATTGCGCACTCTGCCGATCCGAACTGCAAGGGTTAATTGCCAAGAATGAATCGCACACACCGTAATTCACAAGGTCAAAACTCAAAAGCTTCTAGAAACGGAGTTGGGGGTCTACCCTGACATCCGCTTTACCCCCCTGCCTGAAGATCAGCAAAATAATGAGGACAGGGCCAGGTAAATGCCTAAGTAGGCCTCCGGAACAGGAGTTCAGGGAAATGCTGCTGCTCTGCACCAGGACCTCTGAATAGTGAGCACATGGAGCTGGGCTGGGTCCCTTAAATAGTCCCATGCCCCGCCCACATGCCACACCCAGCCAGGCTGCAGGAAAGGCATCTAGAAAGGCTCAGAATAGGGACCACACCCTAACCACACCCTGTATTCCTGCAGCAGAGCCTTGAAAATGAACAATACGTTACAAATAGCATTAATGACATTTCAAGATAAATACCTGCAATGCAAAAGGTTAATATACAATATCAACACATAATGCATGAATTATTACATTGCATAAGGTTTGTCATTTTGCATTATGTTGCCCGTAGAGTGCGCACTGTCCTGGTGTTGACAACAGCCCCATCAATTCTAGAAGAATGAGGGCGTTATCAATCTTTGGAGTTTACAAGTTCACCAGACACATACCTTCCTACCTAGACAGACATGAACAATGGCAAACCAACTGTTCTATTGTATATAGATGCCCCAGAAATACATCTTGTGGGATGAATGAAATAGCAGCCAAATCCACCTACTGAAGCATTTAAATCCAGGCAATAACCCACTTGCCATACAGCAGACCTATGCTTCTTTTTACATGGTTATTTATGCCAAGGACATTTAATGACAATATCTTGAATGTTTCTGCCATCATTGTATAGGGAATAAGTAAATGCTCCACTTTCACTTGGGTCCCTGTGGTCACGTAGAGCTATTTTGACAGTGTTCTATAAACACATATATAAATGGGAATAAACAACACCATACCAATATCACTGGAACAAGGCAGGACTATCCCTAGGCATATCATGTATAAAAGTATTCATGGCCAAGACTCTGTTGTCATGAGCATCAAATTCCTTCTTTATAACCCTCTCTCATTCTTTACCTTCCAGTTGCACCTTTCTGGCTGTGGTCCCAAGGTGAGAACCTTTTCCTGGGGTAACTTTTTTAGATGCCACAGCCAGGAGATTCAAACTTTCCATACTACTCTGTGATATTTACCATCAATTCTGAGTTTCAAAAACCAACTAAAATGTTATTGTGTAAAGAAGCTTTCCCTCACTCCTATGCCCTCAATCTGTAGTGTCCTTAAGAGCATTTGCACTTGACACCATGAAACTTTAGTGTAAGTGTGGTTTCCAAATACTCCACACATAAATATAAACTTGCTCTCCCATGCTCCTAAGCCACTACTGTTAGGCTTCTCCACCAGGATTATAATGTATAACCATCCATTGCCCTTAAAAATCACCAGCTAGCAAAAACTGTTGGGTGACTGTGTCTGCTTGTAGAACTCTCACACATGGATAGGTAAGTACACAAAGGCAAACACACTGCCATCTCCATAACTGTGCATATGAAACATCATATCTTTCCTTGGCTCAGCCTTGACCTTATTTAACTGGACAACAGCAGTTAATGTAACTCTCTGCAGCGTCTAAATCTAGCAATTGCTCCTCACTGATAGATGTACTTCTCAAGGTGAATGGGTGTTTCTTTTTCTGTCTCTGGTCAGCGCTTGGTCCAGACTAGCTGAGATGGTAGCTGATAGATTCCAGCTTTCGACAAGGGGCCAAATCCCTCTGCACACCTGCACACCTTCTTAGGGTCAGTGAAGAACCATATGTGATCCTCCTAAAATGTGGTTAAAAATCATGCATCTTGGCTTCTGATTGACAACTCCCAAAGATATCCTTCCTGTTTCCTAAAGTATCAAACATTCCTAAAGTTCGAGAGTCTTGAAGGTACATGTGTGGGTGAGGTTCATGTGAAAGTTTACACACCAGCCCCTATTTGCCGTTCTACAGAAAAGTCTCTAGGTTGTTACATTCTCTTGAATGCAGTTTTCCACCAATAGTTTGTACTCATTCTCATAGTACAAGTAGCCTTTTAGCTCTTCTGGCAGAAATTCAAGTTCCCTAGACATGCTATACTATTTGGGTTCTGTGGTTCTACCACTTTCTTCAACAAATCAAATATCCATCCTTCATTCATAAACAATGTTTCTGTCAGTTATTCAAATCAGAGCATGACATTGACTTCAAACCCCACTATCTCCATACTTGATCCAGGAAGGTTTATGAGTAGCTTATTGCTTTCAAGGTTAAACAGGATCTAGAAGTGGCACAGTGCCCCACCCAAGGCAGCCCTTTGAGAAGGGTAAAGGGGGTCCCAGGTACCCCCAGATATCCTCTGCACAATGTGCAGTAAGATGCAGTAATCCTTTTAAATGTAGGCTAAGTTGCACCTGCAGTGAAAGGGGGTCCATCATCTTCAAACCTCCACTCCACCTTTTACTGTTGTGCTGTTCCCAGTTTGTGCTTTCTCTCTGATCAGCATGTTGACCCCAACAGGGTCCACTTTCTCTGCCTGCACCTTGCACACCCAGTTAAAACAATACCATGGGACAGAGTTACACAAGGAGCCCTGCAGGTAATATGGAACCTTCCTAGCAGTACAAGTCAATTTGCAAGCTCAAAGAATGTGTTGGATGCCCATGAGACCTCTTACAAAATTCCCTAACATCCACATTAATTAAAGTGAGCGTAGGCAGGATGAGGGACAGTTAAGTCAGCAAGGTCCATATGCTGGGGGAATGTAGTATCACAATGATAACTCCTTCTAAAAGCTCCTGTGTGGCCTCTCACAGTCCACAATGAGCACCATTATTATTATATATGTCTGCTGTAGGTACATTATTGACAGTGCTGTGGTGCTTCTTTATGTTTTTTCACATGCCCAGGATATGAGGATCACAAGTACAGGGTTTCTTTCTCTCTGCTTCAACCCAAGGCTGTGGCACTTAAGATGTGGGACAAGGCGTTATTTTCCCACAATGGAGGCCAGACTGAGCTTCAGGCTTGGAACTCTCACAGCCACGTCCAATAGGTTTCACAAGTCCAAATCCATCTAATTTGCTTTGGTGTGCAGGTATCCAAAACTAAATGTCCACTACAAGAGATGATCCAGGGCACCCCTTGCACCATGACAGAAAGGAAATGCTGTCTAAAATTGTAGTCCGGGATACTACATTAGGACTCCTGGGTCAGAATCACAAGTTCTCTGGTCCTGCATTGCTTTCAACAGTTTCAGTATTGTGTCAGAGCATTTGTTACCTCCAAGCATTCCATAATAAATATAACATCATTATAATGGTAGTTTTGTATGAAACACATGAAACATCAAACTGGCCTAATGGTCCTAGGCCATCCACCAATGGCCCGTAGTTTTTAACAACCATCATTAATTAACCACATTAGCAGATTAAACCTCAGTAATTAGGATTTTTTCACCATTAGGAGTCAAGATTGTCACCCAAAATAAGCAGTGACACCCTGAGATTTTCTTTTGCTCCTACATTATTCACCACCATTTTCCCTTCCCATGCAGTTCCCTTTTCCAACCATTCCAGATCAGTGTGCTCTTCTTGAGTGGGTTCCTGAAAAGTACCTATACTTTTAACCCCTTTAACAAATTCTTTTGTGTACATGCTGTTTTCTTCCCAAGAAGAACTCAATTTAAATCATTCAATCATTAATACCAATATCCATTAATGAAAAAGCTATTTAGACGTGCCCACTTCCCAATAAATCAATCAATCAGGATTTATAAATGCAGCCACTCACCCACAAGGGTATCTAGTTGCTGAAAGCCTTGCTGCTTCAGGAGGGTTCAGTTGAACAGGTAGTTCTTGAGTCCCTTCATGAATTCCAGAAGAGAGGATGTGGTCCAGAGGTGAATGGGGAGGTCATTCCAGGACTTCTGAGGAGTGTCCTCCACTGTTGCTTTGATGGATGCGGGGTGAGGTGCGAGGGGGAGGGCAACCGAGCGCAAGTGCCCTGAGGGTTAAGGGAAGTTCATGCAGTAGTTGATGTATGCTGGTCCTTGATTGTGTAGGGCTTTGTAGGTGTGGATCAGCATCTTGAATTGGTATTTCTTCTAAATGGGGAGCCAGAAGAAACACTTGAGTTAGGTTGGTGATGTAGGTCCGTTTGGGGAGGTCAAGGATGAGTCTAGCCCTGAATTCTGTATGGTCTGCAGTCTCTCCAGAAGGTGAGTGGTGATTCCTACGTAGAGTGTATTTTTGTGGTCCTGCCAGCTGGTGACTAGGGCTTGAGTGATGGGTCAGCTGGTGTTGACAGGGAGCCATTTAAAGATCTTATGGAGGATGTGAATACTGAGGAAACAGATGGAAGAGACTGCGTTGATCTGGCTTTTCATGCTGAGCTTGTTGTCTAGGATAATGCCAAGGTTGCGGACGTGGTGTGTCAGAGTCGGTGAGAGTCCTAGTTCACAGGGCCACCAGGAGTAATTCCAGAGGGGGCTCTGTTGTTCCTGAAGAGCAGCACTGTTTTGTCTGTGTTGAGTTTTAGGCAGTGGTCTTTCATCCAGTTGGCGAAGCTCGTCATGCACCTGCAGAAGATGGCCATCATGGTGGAAGGGTCTTCTGACAGCAAGAGTATGAGTTAAGTGTCCTCTGTATAGAATATAATGTTTCGTTCATGGGTTCTGACGATGTTGGCCAAGGAGGTCATGTAGGTATTGAACAGTGTAGGGCTGAGGGTTGAGCCTTGAGGAACGCCGCAGATGATGTTCTGGGGTTGCAAAGTAAAAGATGGTAGGTGGATTCTCTGGGTCCTTCCAGTGAGAATGGAGGAAATCCATTTGAGGGTGTCTCCTTGGATTCTGATGTGATGAAGCCTCTTGATAACGGTGTGGTGGGATACAGTGTCAAAAGCTGCTGAGATGTTGAGGAAGTGAGGGCTGCCATTGCTCCCTGATCAAGGAGGGTTCTGATGTAATCAGTGGCAGTGATCAGGGTGGTTTCGGTGTTGTGGTTGGTGCAGAATCCTGATTGGGAGATGTCCAGAAGATTTTTCTTCTCTAGGTGTTCTGCCAGTTGGCGGTTAATGGCCTCTTCGATGACTTAGGGGGGGAAGGGGTACAGAGAGATGGGACGGTAGTTCTTGGGTTCGCTAGATTTGTTGAACGTTTCTTTGAGAAAGGGTTTGGCCGCTACATGTTTCCATTTATCGGGGAGGGTGGCCGTGGTGATGCATCCATTGAAGATGGTGGTGTGCTCATTGGAAATTATCTTGCTCCCAAGTTGAATATCTGGTGAGGACAGAGGTCTGTGGGAGCTCCTGAGTTAACGAAGTTAATGATGGCTGTGGTGTATTGTGTGGTGAGCTGGTCCCAGTTGATGAGCAGGTGGTCGAACATCTGTGGGAGCAAGGAAGCTTAGGATGTTGGCAGCGGTGGGTTGAAGTTCAACGTTTTTGTAGATGGTGGGGATCTTATCATGGAAGAAGTCCGCCAGGGTGTTGCAGAGTTACTAGGAAGGGGTAATGGTGTTTTCGGTGGCTGAGGGGATTGGAAATCTCTCTGAAGATGTTGAAGAGTTCTTTGCTGGCTTCAATGCAGTCTGCTAGGGTGCTCCTTTTAGCATTTTTCAAGAATTGGTGGTACTTGTTGAGGAATGTCTTGAAGGTGGCTCAGCCTGTAGGCTCGTTTCTGGTGTGTCATTTCATTTCTAATCACTTGCAGTTGCGTTTTGTGCCACTCAGTTCCATGGTGTAACAATTGGCATCACTTGAATTTGGTGGGTTTGACGGGGGAGACTCTGCCGGTGCGATCAGTGATCCAAGCGAAGAAGTGCTTGAAAGTCGATTCTAGGTTGGTTGCGGTGTCAGGGTGGGAGGTGTTGAGAGCGTTGATCCACTGGCTCTCTGATACTTTGTTCCAGCTGTGGTCTGAGGTGCTGGGAGGCTTGGTGGCAGTGCCGGGGATCCTGTGATGGTGAAGTGGACGATGGCATGGTCTGTCCATGCTCGGTGACGTGGCTGTCCTCTGTCACTGGCCATGAAGATGGGGTCAAGTGTGTGCCCGGCACTGTGTGTGGGGTTGGGTGAGGCCGATGTTGTTCATGCATGTTGGCAGTGTTTGTGTTGTTAAGGTGAAAATTGAAGTCTTCAAGGAATATGTAGGGCCAGATTTACAAGGTCCTATCACCACCAGAGTGTCACTTTTTGTGACGCTCCTGTGGTGCAATGCCCTGCGCCGCTATTACAAGGTGGCGTTAAGTCAGTTATTGCGGCTTAATGCCACCTCATAAATTTGGCCCCTTCACACGCAGCACATTGCGTGGAAGGGGTGTGCAATGGGTGTTGCTGTGGGTGTGCCACAGTAACACCCATTGCATTTTGATGCTGCCTCAGATTTATGACATTTCGTAAACCTGAGGCAGTGCCAAAATCTAACACCACTCCAGGGTTGGCATTAGAGTGGCACAAAAAGGAGGAATGCTTTCATTTCTGCTCGTTTTTTGCTCTTTCTATGTGTGCTGCATTCTGCAGCACACATAGAAAGAGTGAATCGCCATTTAAGATTGTTTTTGTGCAGAAAAACAATCTCCTCCTCAGCATAGCCATCCATTCACCATGGTGCAAGGGTGGCTGCGTGGTGGTGATCATCGTGCGTGCGGGTGCTTCGATGTTGCAGAAGAGACATTGCAGGCAGGCAAGAGGTCCTATTGTAGATTGAGGTGAGGTGCGGCAGCAGTTGCTATTGCGGAGTCTGGGGTCCTGGGCTTGGAGCACTGTGGCGGTGTATCTTTGTGTGGTGGGCATGGTACAGGTATGGATGGGTGTGGATGGACTTGCCTTTGGAGCACCTTTGGCACACCCGCTGAGCGCATCCGCAGCACAGGTGCACTTTGGCCTCCATAAAGTAGGTTCTGGGAGGAGGGATGGGTGCTGAGGTGATGGGCAGGGCAGATGTGACGCAGGAAGGAACACACTGGGAAAAGAACAGCGGGAGAATAGCGATTGGCGCAAACATAACAAGAAGGAAAAACAAAATACAATTACAGAGGAAAAATCTAAATATAGCTAACAGTGGGTAATACAGGCCAAAAAACAGAAACACAACAAGCCAGTCAGGGGCAAGGTATGAACTGCTGTTTGTGCAGGAGCAAGGGGAACTGGTAAGAGGAAATGCTCATTAGGGTCATGCTGCAGCCTCCATTAGGTGGGTCCTGGGAGAAGTGAGGGGTACTGAGGCAATGGGCAGGGCAGGCAGGAAGCGGGAGGGAAAACTGCTGAAAAAGAACAGCAGGAGAGTGGAGGATGGCGTAAACACAGCATGGAGAAAAAATAAAATACAATCAAATCAAAATACGGGGATAACAACAAAGCAGTCAGAAGCAAGGTACGAATGACTGTTCATGCAGCAGCACAGGGGGAGCTGGTGTGAGGACCTACAAGAATAGATGGAAAGCTATCAATAGAATCCCCAGCAAAATAATCCAACATCAATAAGAAAGTGGCTCTGAAATTATAATGATTGTTTGCAGTGCATTTTGAATAGAACTAACATCTAGAAAATGCCCCATAGGAATTTTAGTTTCGTCAGCTGTGTTGTTTTGGAATGAATGCCTTCCTACAAAACATTCTGTGACATATTTTTCCAGGCTAAGATCTTGCATAAATACCAAGATTTTACATCATGGTGCACTTACATTACCGTTATTTAAAGGTACTCAGTGGGCGTCTGTGGTAGAAAAACACTTACTAAGGTATTTTAATCAGAAACTCACATTATACATTACTCCATTCTCCGGCATTTCTGCCAGTCTCAGCTGGAGGCATTACTAAATTCAAAGAAGATATGGGGCAAGCAACCAGGTCCTTGAATGTTTAATGCTCCATATTGATATTTTTTTGTTTGCTCATTATAGGATGCCAGGAAAGTGAGGAGTGTTTGGGAATTTACTTAGACATCCGTTTGCTCAAACAGCATCAATTACTAGGATCATTCACCTCCTGGGAATTTACTCAGCTTCGGCCAGTCCCTTGAATCTCCCGGCCTGTTAAGGATGGCAAAGCAGTGCCAAGATTTTAAGATACATCTAAAATGTCGACCCATCCATCCCTACTCAGATAAGGCCTCCCTCCTTTAGATGCTTTCATTTGATTTATTTGATTCAACCACATTGGGACTCACTCTCAATATAACAAAGCCCTCTAGTTTGCTGCAGAGGCTACTAGACAGCCTTCCACTTTCTCATACTAATGTATCCACTCAATACCTAGTAATAGCGTATTTAGCCCCCTTTAGTCACTTCTTGTCTCCCTTCAATGTAAATGCTGCAAACGTAATCTGGAACCCAGCTGAGTTCTTCTCACTTTGCTTAGGGTGGCTCTGCTGCTTCCAGCATCGAATAACAGCTCCAGAGGATTCTCTGACACCATGCTGCTCTGGATGCCTCATCCACCAACCCCACTTGGATAAAGACAACTAAGGCATATGGTTCCTCTACTGTTGCCTTCCTGGGAATAAGAAGCAAATCCAAGGGCAGGCATTGGAATCACCAGCTCATCCCTCAGCTTCTTGTATCTTCCCACTGTATGCACCTTCTCATGGCTTTTTGTGTTTCATAATATTTTTATGTGAGTGTTAGATAAATCCACAATCAATGTTAAAGTTTTTCTGCATCAATTGTATAAAAGCTATTAAAATACTTCAAAATCTAGTGATTTATGCACATCTTGTATGTCTTTGAGAATATTTCTCTTTAACTCATAATTTTCCATCATGCCACTTTTTATTGCTTCAATAAACTCACTATAGGGCATTGACTTTATTTACTTTTGTTGACAGTATCACTAGCAATTTTTGAGGTTGCCATTTGTGACTTGAAGGCTTTCCAGCTGGTCCAGTTGCTGAACAATCTGGTTGGTTTATCAGGTTCTAGAATATCAGATGTGTACACAAAATATGGGTCATCATCAAGTAGCAAGTAAATGCTAATGGTGAATTATGGTGAAGATTAAAACCTTCTCAACCCATTAGCATCATTGATAAAGGCACCTCATTGTCTTCAGCCTGTATTTTAGCTTGAAAACCTTTCCAAGCATCCTGGGCAATAGATGATATGTGCAAACCATTAGGCTGTCAACTTGGTTGGAAGTCTTAACGAACATTTCACTTTGCCATGAAATGCAATTCCAGCTAGAAGACAATTTCCGGTAGTGTTTACAGATGATGTCTGATTTTAGTGCAGTTATCAAGTTCTCTATGATGGAGAGCTACTCCTAGAATGTATTCATCATTAGTAATGGTGCCTTCTCCTCATTTACTGGACTCTCTCCACTTGGAGAATCTGGGACATTACTTTAAAAGCTTTTAGTAGTGAGACAGCTATTACCTGTTAACTGTAACAGTATACGATACCTTGCAAACCACTCTAGGGAGCTGCAGGATAATACCAGTATTTTGTGTATATATCATATTCTTCAAAAAGTATGGAACGTAGACACATAGTGGAATGCCAAATTTGATGCCCAGTTTCTTCTAAATATTCAATGCATCCAGACAAGAAGGCTAAGCGAGTTACCACATGTGACTGGTATCTACATTGATTTTGAGGTCAGAAGTTTAATTCCTGCAAAGGCAGACTAAGGGCCTCATTACGACCCGTGGAGGCCGGAGGTAGCACCGCCAACAGGCTGGCGGTGCTTCATCAGGTATTCCGACCGCGGCTGTGAAGCCATGGTCGCCCAGCCGGGTCCGGCAGTTTCCCGCCGGATTTCCCCCGGCTGGGGGAATCCTCTATGGCGGCGCTGCATGCAGCGCAGCCATTGGGATTCCGACCCCCTTCCCGCCAGCCTGTTCCTGGCGGTTTACACCGCCAGGAAGAGGCTGGCGGGAACGGGTGTCGTGGGGCCCCCTAACAGGGCCCCATTAAGATTTTCAGTGTCTGCTTGGCAGACACTGAAAATCGCGACGGGTGCAACTGCACCCGTCGCACCCCAGCAAATCCGCCGGCTCCATTCGGAGCCGGCTTCATCTTTGCTGGGGCTTTCCCGCTGGGCCGGCGGGCGATCTTTTGAAGATCGCCCGCCGGCCCAGCGGGAAAGTTAGAATGGTCCCTGCGATCATTTGACCGCGGGGCAGTGTTTGGGCGGCTTCCAACCGGCGGGCGGTGCCCGCCGCCCGCCGGGGTCGGAATGACCCCCTAAGCCTTCCATCTTCCTGAGGTCGGGAAATTGAGCACTATTAAATCTGTGAACAGTCATATATGTTTTCTACAGCACTTAAAAACCTAAAGAAGCAGGGGTGTGTTATATTCTAAAGAGCTCCCCTACTCCTTTGAAGAAATATGCACTTTAGCATTCTATTAGAATGAGAACTATGTACGGTGTGGACTCTTTCCGAGTCAGTTGATTTATGGCTGGCGAACGGAAGTACCACGTCGGTCTTTACTTAAATAAATCTTTTTTTATTCATCAAGTGGTTACAGATTTGCAGAGTGATTACTTCATTTTTGGTGAAGAGCGTCAGCCATATTTGAGACACTGCTGGTATTGGACCGTAGACCGGACGCGTTCCTGTGGTGAGCTTATTCACCATTCGAGCTATGTGCAGAGCAAGAGGAAGCCGTAGAAGAACAGGTTGTAACCTGGGTTCTATTCATAGTCAGCAAGGAAGCATAAATGGGTGAGATTTACTCTTTGAAAGTTATACACTTACAGCGAGCAACAGAGATGATTGTTATATGCATTTTGCACACGCGCATTGACATAACAAGTTGCTACCGGAGTGCGTTTTTTTCAATTTGTCAAGCGCTCCTGTCTTCATGCGCTGAATCTTGTGCGCCCGTCTGTTTATTTTTCACGCGCTCTATTTTATGTGCATTAAGCGATAGCAGGATAAACATTAACAGCTCAGCGTGAAACTTACAACATTTTTGATTATATAGCGTATTCAATCCGTTTCCTCACCTGGTGAATGATTCATAATGTGGCAATCCCTATGTCATGGAAGACGTAATAGGTGCTGGATTAAAGGAATAAATCTTAGCACTTGCTGAGTACTGGGCAAAAGTGGAAACTAAAAGTGGATTTATTAAAAAAAAAAAAAAAGGAGGAAGAATTTTCTGACAGTTTAGTGTAGTTGTACATTTCTTTTGCCCTGAATTCGACACAAGGCCCTGGACTGGCTCACCTCCTTCCTCGCTGAAAGAACCCAAAGAGTTTGCCTCCCTCCCTTCCAGTCTTCAGCCACCAAGATCATCTGCACCCTCTTCAACATCTACATGGCCCCTCTCGCCAAAATCCTCCACCCCCACGGAATCACCATCATCTCTTACGCAGACGACACCCAGCTCATCATCTCCCTCACCAGGAACCCACCTACCGCCAAGATAAACCTGCACGCCGGACTCCTGGACATCGCCAAATGGATGACAGCAAGCCACCTCAAACTTAACTCAAACAAAACAGAAATCATCATCTTCGGCCCCAACAAGACAGCATGGAACGACTCCTGGTGGCCCACCACCTTCGGACCACCCCCAACACCCACTGCCCACACACGCAACCTTGGCATCGTTCTAGACTCATCTCTCTCATTGGCCCAGCAAATCAACATCATATCGTCCTCCTGCTTCAACACCGTTCGCATGCTATGCAAAACTTTCAAATGGATTCCTTTAGAAACAAGAAGAACGGTTACCTACGCCCGCATCAGCAGCAGACTGGACTACGGCAACGCCCTCTACACAGGGGCCACAGCCAAGCTTCAAAGAAAACTCCAGCGAATTCAAAATGCAGCCGCAGGTCTTATCCTCAACCTCCCTCGTCACAAACACATATCCACCCACCTCAGATCCCTACACTGGCTGCCCATCAGCAAAAGGATCATCTTCAAAGTCCTCGTCCACGGTCACAAAGCCCTCCACGACACTGGACCGGCCTACCTCAACGAACGAGTAAACTTCACATACTAACTCGACAGCTCCGCTCCGCTGACCTGGCCCTCGCTACAGTCCCCCGCCTCCAACGCACCACCTCTGGCGGCAGATCCTTCTCTCACCTCACCGCCAAGACCTGGAACTCCCTCCCCACCCACCTATGCAAGACCCAGGACCTCCTAACCTTCTTAAAGCACCTCAAGACATGGCTTTTTGAGCAGTAACTGGCAACCCCCCCCCCCACAGCGCCTTGAGACCCTAACGGGTGAGTAGTGTGCTTAAGAATTTTTTTGACTGATTGAGTTTTTTGATTGAAGTGATAGATTTTTAAAGGAAATTTGTAAAATGACATATATTAATCACAGGTCGTAAGTGATATGGCTTAGATCAACATGGTCAATCATCTATACAATGGGAAGAATGGATAGATGTGTTTGGGAATTACTTGCTGACATTAGATGATCAAAAGTTTTCTGCACAAAGGAAAGGTAAAGAAGCACATTATATATTTAAACACTTACCTGAAACATGTCGTGATGATGATCACGCAATAGAGGATGTGTATGAAGAGGCAAAACAACGCTTGTGGAAAAGGTTTGCTAAGGAAGAGAACATAAGTCTGAAGTGATAAATGAAAAATTGGTCATGAGAAATGACAAATTTGTACCACTGGATAATCTAAGGAAAAAAATATTTGGTTTGGCTCATTAGGGTCATTTAGCCAACAAGCTGGGTTTTCTTCTAAAAGACTCACATCTATGGTGAAATGTAACTCTTTTTATAATAGTCTAAAAAACAAACATGGATATTACATGCAATAAATGCATCAATGAACCAGAAGCTGCAGAGATGAACGAAAACAAAGCAGTGGCACAGGGAGAATCATTTAATTGAGATGTTCATGTGTTTCAGTTCCAGACAAAGGGGGTCATTCCGACCCCGGCGGTCAAGGACCGCCGGGGCCGGGGTCGGTGGGAGCACCGCCAACAGGCTGGCGGTGCTCCGCAGGGCATTCTGACCGCGGCGGTTTGGCCGCGGTCAGAACAGGAAAACCGGCGGTCTCCTGCCGGTTTTCCGCTGCCCTCTGGAATCCTCCATGGCGGCGCAGCTTGCTGCGCCGCCATGGGGATTCCGACACCCCATACCGCCATCCTGTTCCTGGCGGTTCGCCCGCCAGGAACAGGATGGCGGTATGGGGTGTCGTGGGGCCCCTGGGGGCCCCACAAAGAATTTCAGTGTCTGCTGAGCAGACACTGAAATTCGCGACGGGTGCAACTGCACCCGTCGCACCTTCCCACTCCGCCGGCTCCATTCGGAGCCGGCTTCCTCGTGGGAAGGGGTTTCCCGCTGGGCTGGCGGGCGGCCTTCTGGCGGTCGCCCGCCAGCCCAGCGGGAAATACAGAATCACCGCGGCGGTCTTCAAACCGCGGAGCGGTGTTCTGTCGGGGGAACTCTGGCGGGCGGCCTCCGCCGCCCGCCAGAGTTAGAATGACCCCCAAAGTGTTACATCTGTGAATATTTTACTCTGACCTTTTCATTAAGTAATATTGAGTCAGATGCACATGCAAAATTAGCTTTTACATATGCTGGACATCAAAAGATATTTTTACAAGGCGCGCATGGACTTGCATCCTTCAAAAATCTGTATATGCCTATTTAAGTATCCATGCCTTCGGCCCTATTTCGTTGCAAAAGAACTGGCTGCTGGGTTTGCATGATGTGGGTTTTGTTAATGTCCAGGGGTCATTTGCCTAGATTTAAACAATGTATGAATATGAAGTTGGTGTTTTGAGCTCCATGGCAACACATACTTAATCTGGAAAGAAAGCTACTCATTTTTAAGTCCCAACAACCGAGAGCTTGAGCTCCCTGCTCATGATTGGATGAATTTGTGGTATAGCACACTTCCATGCTTCTGAATGGATGGCTTTCTTTCTTACACTAGTGTTTGTCCCATCCTTGTATATTTTGGCCTCATAGTATCAGTGCCATAAAAAATGCCCCCGCAGCCCCTGCAGTGCGGGGGGCCCTCAGCAGTACACTGTGCAAGGGCGGCAGGCCTCTGACTGGGTCCAGGTGGGAGGGGGCCCCTCCAGGTACTTTGCAGAGGGGCCCCCTCAAGTTTTGTTATGACATTGCATAGTATTTGAATTCTATGATGTACCCTACTAAAGTTGATATCAAACTTCACTTTACATATATGGGATGGACCATTTTTTCTTCCTCCCTCTCTCTTCCTTGTCCCCCTATGGTATACTATCTACATATTAGGCACGTCTAGAGTTGGAAAAGAGAAACAGTATTCAAAAATATTCATATTTTTTTCAGGTAAACTATTCTTTTCTTTAATCTAAACAATTATTTGCCACTGCTTTCGCTTGAATGTATATACACATTTCATTCTACTTCTTGCAAGTGTGGGTGTGCAACTAGGGTTGTACCTATAATCCTTTTGTGTACATTTATCATGTGTTATCTGTCAGTCTGTGTTGAGTAAAGGGGGCATTGAGTAATATTGTCTGGCAACTAACTCAGTACAGACACCCTGCATTGATGAGAAGATTCAGCAATATCAGCCTATGATAGATGTGATTAAATGTAACCTTGAAAAGTGAGCATCAGTGTACCTTATATACTAATGAAAATGGCTTTGGTGAAGAAGTTGATCACAGAGATTTGTGTGCAAGCGTGAAGCAGCCCATAGACAATGAACATGATGAAGACAGAGAGAGGCCAGTAACTAATGTTTATAGAAGATCAGGCACCAGTATGCAAAGTTGCAAGGACTGCAGTGTGGGCAACACAATCCCAAAGCAGGCTTTGGATTTCCGGAGAGCCAGAGCACTGGAGGAGGTGGGAGGAATGGTGAAAGTTGGTTTAGCTGGTGACGAGGCCTGGGGAGGTCCGGACTCCATGTGACTGTGAGAGGACTGTGAGTGCTTCAGATGGCCATGTGCCATTCGGTGTGACCGAAGTGAGGTCGAAGCTGAGGGTGCTGCAACCATTACTTCCGTTGTGACTCCCTTTCTCCCTTCGACAGCTACCACTATTGCTACCATTGAATAAAGCTGAGAGAGCGCAGCTTACATACTTAGAAATTAATATGAAATGTTTATGAACTAATGCGTAATAATGCTGCATAGAAAATGTATTAATGTATTTTGCTAAACGTGCGCTTGAAATGTGCGGGGAGTGGCCGCCAATATATACAATGACTAACGAAACTGATTACTAATGATGAAATGTTATATTAAAGTATGGATTTGCACTAATAATAAAAGGTTATATGTTATATGTTAAAGTTCTGCTAATAAATGATTAGGCCTTAGTTAGCATGAGTGGTGGCCAGCTGCCTGGTTTCATATTAAATGTGTTTTTCTAACGTACAGTGTGCTGACTTGCTGGAGGACATGAACTCGTATTTTTCCAAAGCTAGAAGATGAATGTAACTGTAGTAGATCCGTTCTCATGCAATTCGACCTGCTTAGTGAAACATTTTTGCTGAATGCAAAAGTGTAGACTACTCGCAGGTACAAGGTCGCCTGAACCGGTTCACACAATGGAACCACTGACTGAAGATGCAAAAGACGACCACGAGAGTATGAAATCATACCGGACATTCTACCCGCTCAAGACGTAAATCATAAGGACCAATAAACTACGTTAGAACTGTTATGGGGTGACAAATTTAATGACGTCATTGAGACCCTATTGGAGGGAGATAGTGGGGTGCTGACCCCAACCAATTAAAACTTAGGAGATTGTACAACCGAAAAGGGATAAAAATCCTTGACACAAGGAAGCAAATCAGAATAGGAGACTAGGAGATAGAGGAGTTAGGAAGATGCTATTGCGATTTGCTATGACCCAGACACTTTGTCACTCTGCATAGAGACTTTGCTGTTTGGTTCTTCAAACCATCCTTGCCATTATATTGCCCATTTACACTTTACCTCCTTATGAGGGAAGTGCCCTTTACCCGACTGCTGAATTCCTGGCTGATGGCGAACCAACTGATGTCCTGAGGACGAAGACCAAACCTGTATGCTGACCCAATACGGAGGGTAACTATATGACAATGAAATTGTAATTGTCTGTTTGCTTTTCCTTTCTAGGTACCAACTGCTTCTTTTGACAGAGACCCTAGTTAGACGTTTTTCTAAATTGGTGTTGCTAAATTGTTTTGCATGAAGTCCAACATGCCAATGCTAATTCGAGTTTAGTTGAGGGGTTCACTAAACTGACTCAAATAGACAAATGACTGAATCTATGCTTTGTTGAATAATGTGATAATGATTCTCTGCTAAGGATAACCTATGTTGACGTCGTGCTATATTCTAATATTCGTAATTCTTGCCTTGATGAAATCTTATCAGAGTTGCCATATTGGGACTATGCTAATGTGTTTCTTGGTTTTGAGACTAATAAACTTACTAGTAGAATTGTAATCAATAGGGAATAAACTTCATATAATAGTACTAAACTGGTGTGGTTATTCATGACTGCAAGGTCATGGTGGTTTCTGAGTTTTATTAATGTCTTTGACTAATCTGAATTGTCTTATTATGGTAAATATTGATGACGTTATTGACATATTGATTGACATGCTGATTAGTTAACTCGTCCTAAGTTGTCTTCATTCAGGGTCAGAAGATTCATTGGCCTAAAACGAGTCCCAAAGTGAGTAAATTAGTCATAAAGGGACGCGTTAGCAGTTCTGGTAGCCGAGCGACGGTTTAGGCCCTTTGGGGCCCTAGGACGAGGGACCATTGTTTAAAAGTGTTTTTCGAAATAATGCTAATTGGAGGTATGATGCGTTTCTAAATTCCCCATGACTTTCCCAGAATCTCGGAGCTCGCCTAAGTGAGTTGGGTATGTTCTCGGCGTTCTAGCATGTGTGGTGTAGAATTTGCGCTTGCTCAGTTTATGCATATTGCAGGTGATTGTGAAGTTTGTGTGAATTTAGGTCAGGTAATGTTGTTTTAGTAGGAGTGGGCGTACTCCGCAGTATGAGAGTGGGGAAGTCAGCGAACTTCATGAGAGTGTGGCGCTTTGTGCTAAAAAATTATCCACGTGGTTGTTGGTGATGTACGGACCCGTCGTGGTCTAAGACTCCAGAGTATATTGACACGTGTAGGAGACACTTTGGTTTATGTTGTAATTTGTGCGGTTTAATATGTCAATCGGGCGTGGTTGACAAGTCGAGTTTGAGTCAAATTGTGTGGGTGGAAACTTCGATGGAGATTTGGCAAGTTCTAAAGTGCACTAGAACAAACCATTGACAAGTCGAGAGTAGGATTTGCGGGTCGAATTCTGCTTGCGAGTGCGGGAGCTGAGAAGGTGAGAGTAGCGGCCGAGGCTTCAAGTGAAATCTCTGTAAAGTTCTGAAGCGATTGTGTTACCCTTCCTGTAGTAAACCGGCAAATTTTGGGTTTTGTTGTTAAAGGTGCTCGCAATATATTGCATTAGTTTTGTGTGAGGAGGACAAGCCGCAAGACTTTGTCAGCTGCAGTGTGTGAGTGTGATGTCATTTGAGCTGCGCTGGGATAGGTCAGTTGCTGAGAGGGGTTGCGCACGGATTGGCAGCCGTCCATGAGAGGCAATTGGTTGAGAAAGGTGGGTGAAGAGTGTTCTGGGAATTAAAGTCACTTCCTGATTAGATTCTAAAGCAGAATAAAAAATGCAAAAATGAAGTTTTTCAAGGCTCTGAAGAGTGCTTTGAGGGGAGATACATACATTACAGCGAGTGTGGGGGAGCCTACACCGCTTGAAGGTACTCCAGCTTATATCGTAATGGAGGAGAAGGGAGTCACGCCAGGTCTTTGGTTAAAACAGTGGTGCAAATTGACAGAGAAGGAGGGATGTTTAGTGTTTCCGGAACACGAATGATGTTAACTGTACAAAAACCACCTCCGAGACCAGCTCAGTATGAGGCATTATCAATCTGGGATTTGATGGCCATACGACAGAGACAGCAGAAATTTGAAAGGAGAATGAAAAGAGCAGAAAAGACTTTAGCTGAGGCTAGATGGGATAATGAGAGCAAGATGTGGAGAAGGGGAATAGTTGATGGACTTAAAATGTTCCCGGCAATAACACAAGAAGACGAGACACAGGGAAAGAAGGCCATTTGTGAGACAGACAAGGGCTCTAGTAAGCCAAAGGAGACTCAGAGGTCTTGGGCAGACGCAGATGATTCAGACGATGAAGAGTTTCTAAATTAGTTGTTACATGATCGACCACCACCATATGCCATAAATGACAACATACAGGGCACTAGTGTGGGTTCTGAAGACCCGGCACAAAATAAGGGTATCACAAGTACAGGGCAGACAAGTGATACAGTTTTGATACAGAATGGTGTCAGTGTACCCACTGCGCCAGACACACAGATACAGTTGCCGCCACCGCAGATTCAAAGGATTTATCCTGATGTTCCAGTATTGGAAACAACTATGAGTCTGATGGTGCTGCCTGATTTGGTATACACAAGATCAAAGTTAGTGCAGATTGAGCCAACTCCACAATTGCTGCCCCAGCCGCAGCAACAAGTGGTTCAGAGTTACACTTCAGTTGCAGGACTGCAGTCAGTACCTACAGCACCTATGATGAATCAAGCTATGGGAGTTAATGCTGCACAGGGTTTGGGACTTGGTCAGACACCAGCTGCAATATCATTGCCAATTACTGTTGGTCCACCAGTACCGCTGTATGCGCAAGGTAAGCCTAGCGTATGTGATCAGGGAGTAATGACCCAAGAGGCAATAAGAGGAGGGTCCATAGGACACTTGCAGGGAGAACAGACAGTCGAAAGGTCTAGATCCTTGTTAGACTTTAGTCCGATTGGGGTTCCTTTGGAGACAATGAGACAAGCAGGGTTGGGAGCACTAACCCCACAGGTAATGAGTACAAATACGACACAGACACCACTGGTGCAGTCTGGAAATATTTCGTTGCAAGGCTTAACAGCGCAACAATTGAAAGAGTGGTTAGACAAACTCAACACTCCGCAGACTACTACTGTGACCGCAGAGAGGTCAGAAAGGGAAGAATACCTGAATTTTGTGAGACTGGGTGTAGAAGCCATGGAACTAGTGGAAGGAACAATGGGGGTGAACAGACTAGAGTCATACACGGAAGCAGAATTGAGGTACCCGTGCCCCAAAATAACTAATGAAGTGTGCAAGGTGCATCCGAGGTTGGCAAACCTGGCACATAAATATGGCATAGACATTGAGAGTACTAAACATTTGAAAAAAAGCTAGAGATTAGACTTCGAGCCTAAAGATTTCGAGCACCTGAGGTCTACCGAAATGAAGGCACACCTCAAAGAAATAGTGCAGAGTGCTCAAATTTAGGGAGCCTTAGAGAAATGGGAAGGCAGATGGGCAAAGAAGAGAGATAAAGAGAAAGGTGATGGTCGGGAACCAAAGCAGGCTAAAGCCGCACCGGGCACAGGGACAATAAAAATGTTACCAATGAGAGAAACAGCCGGAGGGGTTCTAGTCCATGTACCGTGGTCTAGAGGTGACATTCTGTCATTTACAAATGACTACCCGAGGTTGAGGGAGAAGCCGATAAAGTGGTACCAGCAGATGGACAGATTTGTGAAGCTTGCGAAATGTCTCTGGGAGGACTTGAATACCCTGTTTGAAATTATAGTTCCACCTGACTTATGGCTTGAGTGCAAGAGGGGTGTAGATTGGCCGACAGAGGAGCCGGCAAGGGATAAGGTTACTGGAGCACCATCCGCAGAAGTCATGAGGTATTATCATAAAGTGATTGAGTTTTTGAAGCAGAAAGTGTCGCCGAAAGTGACTGATTGGCAGAAAATTGATCGAACATCACAGGAAGCCAAAGAGTCGATTCATGCTTACTATGAGAGATTGTTGAAAGCATTCAAACATTACAGTGGCACTGAGGTCATTGAGCCGAAAGACATGAATCATCTTGTGTTCAGGTTTGTTGAAGGGCTGAGACCAGAAATTAGCCAGATGATTAAAAATCATTTGATCTGTTGGCAAGCGAAGCCAATTGATGAGGTATTGCAGTATGCGAAATACTGTAGTGATGAGATTGAGTTGAAACAGAGAAAGTTGAAAGAGAAGGTGATGGTGATGCAGATTAAGGCAGCACAAGCAGGAATGCAGGGAAATGGAATACAGCAGGTGATACAGCAGCAACCGCAGGGGAATGGAATGTTTCAGGCACAACCAAGAGGCCGAGGACGAGGAGGTTTTGTGAACCGTGGTCCAGATATAAATACTGTTGTGGTTCAAAATGATGTGCAGGGGATGAAAAAGGTGTCACCATGTCACGCGTGTGGGGGCGTGGGGCATTGGAAGCGGGAATGCCCAATGGTGGTGCAGGATGGTGTTGTTCAACAAAGCAATGATGGTGGTACATTTCAAAATGTGAGGGGTTAAAAAATGAGGGGTCAAAATCAGAATTTTCAGAATAACATGGTGCAGATGCAGGGTCTCCAACCTGTGCAACAGATCAAATGCCACATGTTCAACCAGCACAAATGCAACAGGCACAACAGCAGATTCCCATGGTACCTAGACAGCAAATGCAGATACCATTAGCTCCAATGGGACAGCAACAGGTGATGCTTCCTCAACAGGTCACAGGTCAAATGATCAGTCAAAATAACACAGTACAACATTTCCCATTGCGTGGTGAGGATGGAATAAACGATGAATGGTCAGGTGATTGTTCAGACAATGAGGAGTGCAGGCTTGCAGCGTCCCTAGAAGTAGACCAGAGGGGACCCTATGTAGAGGGGAAGGTGATGGGTCATAAGGTTTCGTTCCTAGTTGATACAGGAGCTACACGCTCTATAGTTAGAAGTGCAGAGGTTCCGAAATTACCATTTTTGGGGCGTACCATAAGGGTGGTAGGAGTAGCAAATCAGTTCCTGACAAATCCGATTACAGATCCGGTCCAAATTGAGATTGGTAACTTCCAGGGATTACACAAATTTGTAGTCTGTGACTCGAGTCCTGTATCCTTACTGGGAAGAGACTTACTGTGCAAAACAAGGTGTTCGATTACCTGTTCCAATGGAGGGATTGAGGTGCAGACAAACAGTGATGATGAAGGGGACAATGGTCAGTTTCCAGAGTTAGAGACGGAGACCGCAAATGAGGAATACCCTTTGGTAACCCTATTCCCGATGCTTACAGTGACTGACTTACCACCTGAGTTGCAGGGAACAGTGACAGATAAAGTGTAGGACCTGACAGGAAAGGAAGTGGGATTAATAAAAGGAGTAGAACTGGTTAAAGTAGAGGTGAAGCCAAATGCAGTGTTTCCCCTGGTACCGCAATACCACATGGCACAAGACGTCCTCATTCAAGCAGCGCAGATAATTGCGGACTTTGTGAAGCAAGGGGTTCTGAAAGAAGTGCTGAGTAGCCCGTGTAATTCACCAATAATGGGTCTGAAAAAGCCTTATGGGAAGGTTCAAATTGTACAAGACCTCAGGAAAATAAATGAGATTGTGGTAAAGTGTTGCCCCATAGTGCCAAACCCAACTGTGATCATGTTTCAGGTTCCGTGTGATGCAGAGTGGTTCACCGTTGTGGACTTGTCTCAAGCATTCTTTTCGGTGCCTCTTCATGAGGATAGCCAATGTCTCTTCAGTTTCAAATTCCTGGATAAGGTTTACAGTTGGTTCAGAATTCCTCAAGGGTTTTCTGAGTCACTTTCCACCTTCAATCAGATATTGAAGAAGGATTTGGAATCATTAGAACTGCCTTTCAGTTCGAACTGCAGTATATTGATGATTTGTTGATTGCATCCAGAATCAAAGATGACTGCAGGTATGACACAATTGCCTTACTGAAGCATTTGGGAAAGAATGGACATAAAGTGTCCCCAAAGAAGCTGCAATACTGTCAGAAAGAGGTGAAGTACTTAGGTCACCTGATTGAGAAAGGGTTGCGAAAAATATCCAAAGAAAGAGTGACAGCCATACTGCAGATGAATCCCCCGACAACAAAAGAGACGTTAGAATATTTTTGGGAATGGTGGGCTACTGTCGTCAGTGGATCCCCAACTTCTCAATTATCTCTAAACCCTTGGTAAGACTGACTGTCAAAGAAGTTCAGGATGGCCCGGGTGCCATAACCATGTCCGAAAAAGAAATGAAGGCATTCTTGGAATTGAGGGAAAGTATGTGCAGGGCACCAGCTTTAGGTATGCCTGATTACACAAAGCCTTTTGTACTGTTTTGTCATGAACGTAATGCTCGTTCTTTGTCTGTCCTGACACAGGTCCATGGAGGTGCAAACCGCCCAGTAGCATATTTTTCAGCTACTTTGGACCCAGTCGCAGCAGCCTTACCGGGTTGTTTGCATGCACTTGCAGCAGTTGGTCAAAGCTTCACCCAGTGTGAAGGAATAGTGATTGGACATCCTTTAACAGTAATGGTCCCCCATTCAGTTGAAATCTTGTTAACCTGAACCAAGACGTTGCCCATGACAAATGCGAGGTTAACAAAATACAAAACAATTATATTGGGGTCACCTAATGTATCCCTTAAGAGATGTACTGTATTGAACCCGGCAACTTTACTTCCTATTGATAATGCAGACATTGATGATGCCGAGGAGGTAGAACATGATTGTCTTGAGGTAACAGATCTGTGCACCAAACCAAGGCCTGATATTAAAGATACCCAACTTGAAGAAAATGATTACATTATCTTTGTTGATGGTTCGTGCTTGAGAGACGTAGTAGGAGTACTGAGAGCTGGGTATGCCGTGTGTACAATCACTTGTATCTTAGAAGCTTCCTGGCTCGAAAGAGTGTACTCTGCTCAAGTGGCTGAATTAATTGCTCTTACTAGGGCATGCCACGCAGCTGAAAACCTAAAAGTCACTATCTATACTGACAGCAGATACGGATCTGGAATTGTACATGATTTTGGCCAGTTGTGGTCACAGAGGGGTTTCATGACCTCTTCTGGTTCTCCAGTGAAAAATGGCGAAAGGATTAAGGATTTGTTGCACGCAATTCAGTTACCTCTTGAAATTGCCGTGGTGAAATGCAATGCTCATGTTAAGTCACAAGATTTTGTGTCAATGGGAAATGGATATGCGGATCAAGTCGCAAGGTTTTGTGCATTGAACTGTATATCGTTTCGAGATCAGTGGGAATTGTTACCTGAAACTGAGAACGAAACATGCACAGGGTATGCATTAAGGGTAGTTGACACATTAAATGAGCTAAAATCCTTGCAGGGACGTACCAGCAAAGAGGAGAAACATTCCTGGCAGAGAATGCAATGCGTACAGAGATCTGATGACTTATGGGTTTCAGAGGAGGGAAAAATGGTTTTGCCAAACAGTCTTTTGTCCCAGTTTGCGAGGTTTTACCATGGTCAAGCACATGTTGGGAGAGACTCATTGATCAGTTTGTTCAAAATCGATTGGTTCAATCCAAAATTCAGACAAGCTGCAGAGGTTATATGTCACAGGTGCATCATCTGTCAGCAGATGAATGCAGGAAAAGGGACTGTGGTGTATTTGAGCCACGTTGGGAGAGCAGGAGGTCCATTTAGCAGAATGCAGATGGATTTTATTGAGATGCCTGTGTGTGGAGGTCTGAGATACGTGTTGGTGATTGTGTGCATTTTTAGCCACTGGATTGAAGCTTACCCTACACGCAGGAATGACAGTCTCACAGTAGCAAAACTGCTGCTTAGGGAGTTAATACCACGTTTTGGGTTTCCGATCTCTTTAGAATCAGATAGGGGCAGACACTTCGACAATGAGGTAATTAAGCTCTTATGTGCGGCATTAAACATTGAGCAGAAGTTGCATTGTAGCTATCGCCCTGAAGCATCAGGACTAGTGGAGCAGATGAATGGTACCTTGAAGTCGAGAATGGCAAAAATGTGCGCAGCTACCAATTTGAAGTGGCCAGATGCATTGCCCTTAGTGTTGATGTCAATGAGAAACACACCTGACAAGAAAACAGGACTGTCTCCTCATGAAATTCTCATCGGCAGAGCTATGCAATTGCCCGCAGTGACTGCAAATGCTCTTGTGAATATCACGGATGATATGATGTTGGACTACTGCAAGGGTCTGGCTGACGTGGTCCTCTCTTTTTCTCACCAGGTGGAGGCTACCCCATTGCCACGGATAAGTGATCCAGGTCACACCCTGAAAGCCGGTGACTGGGTGGTTGTCAAGAAACACGTGAGGAAGTTGTGTTTGGAGCCACATTGGAAGGGGCCGTATCAAGTAATACTGACAACTACTACTTCTGTGAAATGTGCAGGCCTTCCAAATTGGATACATGCCAGTCACACAAAGAAGGTGACGTGTCCAACTGATGAGGAACTTGAAGTGTCCAACACAACAGCTGCAGAGAAGGAAGTCTCAGGGCCAGAGAGTATTCAAAGGGGAACTGAAACTGAAGGAGAGCCCGCTGAGGACGGCTTAATCACTCAAACCGTAAACGACATCCAGAGGAGCGACAGTGAGCCTATCTCAGCTGGGGCATCAGGGGAACCGACACAAAGAGAGGTTCTCCCAGAAGCAGACGGATACGGGTTTGAAATTGAGCCCATAACTGACCCTGAAGGCGAAGGGAGTGAGGCAGAAGGAAGTCGAGGTGTTCTGACTCCTCCTGAGCCACTTGCAGAGCCATCAAGAGAAAACACCATAGCACAAGAGGAGGGCGCTGTTCAACGTCTTGAAAGGACAAGCAGAAAGAAAACACTTAAAGGAGATAATTGGCCGGAGCCACAAGCTGCAGGAGAGAGAGTGATCCCTAATGAAACAATGGAGGAAGAAGTTGACACAACCAGGAAAGAAGATCTTAGTGAAGGAGAGTTGCAAGGTGATCGCAAACTGAAAAGAAAGAGAGTTGCAAACAGAAGATACACAGGTCCTGAATGGGCATATGCAGCATCAGCTGAATGGCAACAAGAATTCTTGGCGTTCTGTTTTGATCGAGAAGTTCCAGGTCAATACTACGGCACCTGAATTAAACTTTAGAAAGAGACTGTGTTAAATTGAAATTGAAATTGAAAGCTGAAAAGCTGAGAAAAGAGACTGATAAATTACCGGATGTGACACTGTTAACCTGAATTGACTCTACAAAACCTATTATGACAAGCTGCTAACCTGATTTGACAAAGGGGTCCTGGATTGAGTGAAACACTGTAAATACTCGCAGAGAAAGAGAGAGACTTTGCACAGAAAAAAAAAAAAAGAGCTTTTATATCGTCCTCAAGTTGATTGTTTGCTTTGTATTATTCTGCTGTCTGATTCTTTACAGATCATGAGTTACACTAGAGATAATAGTCATAGGGGTAGGACATATGCATGTTTGGTTGTTGGTGTGGGAGTTATGTGTGCGGTAGTGATAATAGCTGTGATTGTAGGAATGCCATTGGTGGATTAGAAAGTGACTAACAATGCTTCAAATCCTGAGACTGCTACACTAACACCATGGGAGGAGTTTGAGTAGGATACAAAATACTTGCAAGAGGGAACTAATTCAAAAGGGGAACTATCTACTAATGTCTTTTATCGCTTGCTGAATGAGTATGTTGACACAATGGATGCGAAGAATTGCTATGTGTGCACAAAGATTCCTTCATCAGTACAAGAAGGGGTTACTTATCATAGTCTGCCACTTACATACGGGATAAGCTGTAGTTTGCTGTTAACAAGATTCTGTGATCAAGAACATGTTCAATACTTCTATTCTAACTTAGATGTAGTGTTTTCCTTCGTGCCTGTGATTGAGTTTCTAAATAAATTAGCTAAAGAACACAGCATAAAATTAGTCAGGGGTTTCTTTGAGCCGACACTGACATTTGGGACAGCTTATGCACACCGCAATAATCTAACCTGCCTACTAACACCTGTAGAAAAGAGCTTCTTAGATCACACTGATAATAGACGGAAAGCATTAAAGAAAAGGCTAGAAAAGGGATTAGAAAAACGCACGCTTGCAAATGATTATGCTTGCACTGCAATAGAGACACAGGGCAAACTAGCTATAGATGCATTACACGTAGGAAGGCTTTGTATATATAGGCCAAAATCTGAGCATGACACTTTATTTGTGGGAACGAGTGAATGCAGGCATGTGTTTTTGTTTCAGAGTAAATGGACGTTCATGTTAAATGGACAGGATCCAGCGATCCCTGGGATCTATTATATATGTGGACTTAATGCTTATTACCGTCTTCCAAAGGGATGGTATGGGACATGTTATTTGGAAATAGTTTTTCCAAAGATCTGTCAGATTGATGACTTAAAACAAATTCCTAAAGTGTCTGAATTACAGCATACTAGACAAAAGAGAGAGACAGCGGCTGCCTGTCGTTGGTGACATATTTGGAGCCATAATTCCTTCAGTAGGGGTTATCTGAAACGCAATAAAGATTTGAAAGTTGTCTACCATTGTGGATAACATGAGGACAAACTTCACAGGGGCTATACTCCTGATGGATACTGAACTTGCTGCGGAAAGAGCTATGACTCTTCAAAACCGGCTTGCTTTAGACATTCTTTTTGCGAAGAGTGGCGGAGTCTGTAAAATGCTTAATGAGCGCCATTGTTGTGCATTCATTCCTGATAATAGTAGAAAGATTAGAGGTATGCTTACTAACCTAACCAGAGATAGTGCAGATTTGAAGGAGCTGAAGGAACCTGGAGTTTGGGAGAAAGTTGGGAAAGGAATCACTAAAGTAGGGAATTGGTTTAGTAGTACTTGGAATGGGGTTCTTGCAAAAATATTAGGGGGTATATTGATTGTCCTGACTTGTCTATTTAGACTATGGTTATCATGCAAAATTAATAAAAGAATTAAAAGAGATTTGGCAAAACATAATAAAAGAAAAGAAGAAAAAGAAAAAGAGAAAATGTTCAAAGAGATTTTGGAAAGATCACTTAGGGAGGAAGAAATTGAGATGCGTAACCTAAAAAGAAAATGAAAGGTTGTGAAGGGAAAGGTTTTGTGTGATGACAAGTGTCATCAGAGGAGAGACTGAGAGAGCGCAGCTTATATACCTAGAAATTAATATGAAATGTTTATGAACTCATGCGTAATAATGCCGCATAGAAAATGTATTAATGTATTTTGTTAGAAACTGATTAATAATGATGAAATGTTATATTAAAGTATGGATTTGCACTAATGATAAAAGGTTATATGTTAAAGTTCTGCTAATAAATCAGTAGGCCTTAGTTAGCATGAGTCGAGGCCCAGCTGCCTGGTTTCATATTAAATGTGTTTTTCTAACGTGCAGTGTGCTAACTTGCTGAAGGACATGAACTGGTATTTTTCCAAAGCTAGAAGATGAATGTAACTGTAGTAGATCCGTTCTCATGAAATTCGACTTGCTTAGTGAAACATTCTTGCTGAATGCAACAGTGTAGACTACTTGCAGGTACAAGGTCACCTGAACCGGTACAGACAATTGAACAACTGACTGAAGATGCAAAAGAGGACCACGAGAGTATGAAATCATACCGGACATTCTACCTGCTGAAGACGTCAATCATAAGGACCAATAAACTACGTGAGAATTGTTATGGGGTGACAAGTTTAATGAAGTCATTGAGACCCTATTGGAGGGAGATAGTGGGGTGCTGACCCCAACCAATTAAAACTTAGGAGATTGTACAACCGAAAAGGGATAAAAATCCTTGACACAAGGAAGTAAATCAGAATAGGAGACTAGGAGATAGAGGAGTTAGGGAGATGCTATTGCGATTTGCTATGACCCAGACACTTTGTCACTCTGCATAGAGACTTTGCTGTTTGGTTCTTAAAACCATTCTTGCCTTATTTTGCCCGTTTACACTTTACCTCCTTATCAGGGAAGTGCCCCTACATGACTTGCTGAATTCCTGGCTGATGGCGAATTAACTGATGCCCTGAGGACGAAGACTGAATCTGTATGCTGACCCAATACGGAGGGTAACTATATGACAATGAAATTGTAATTGTCTGTTTGCTTTTCCTTTCTAGGTACCAATTGCTTCTTTTGACAGAGACCCTAGTTAGATGTTTTTCTAAATTGGTGTTGCTAAATTGTTTTGCATGAAGCCCAACATGCCAATGCTAATTCAAGGTTAGTTGAGGGTTTCACTAAACTGACGCAAATAGACAAATGACTGAATCTATGCTTTGTTGAATAATGTGATAATGATTCTCTGCTAAGGATAACCTATGTTGACGTCGTGCTATATTCTAATATTCGTAATTCTTGCCTTGATAAAATCTTATCAGAGTTGCCATATTGTGACTATGCTAATGTGTTTCTTGGTTTTGAGACTAATAAACTTACTAGTAGAATTGTAATCAATAGGGAATAAACTTCATGTAATAGTACTAAACTGGTGTGGTTATTCATGACTGCAAGGTCATGGTGGTTTCTGAGTTTTATTAATGTCTTTGACTAATCTGAATTGTCTTATTATGGTAAATATTGATGACGTTACTGGCATATTGATTGGCATGCTGATTAGTTATCTCGTCCTAAGGTGTCTTCAATCAGGGTCAAAAGATTAATTGGCCTAAAACGAGTCCCAAAGTGAGTAAATTAGTCATAAAGGGACGCGTTAGCAAAGCCAACTGATAATTGACAGTCAATTGCCGTACCCTTATTATAAACCTGCTGCATCTGTATTGAGGCTACTAATGTGGTACAGAAAGTAACTAAAGCCAAGCAGTTTGAGCGGGGAGCACCCTGACTTGCCAGAGAATGTAAAGCAGTGGGGCTGGCCATATAAGTAAAGCAGAAAGAGAAAAAGTTGATTTTGGTAAGCCTGAAAACCGTGGTCTCGCCAAGTGTCCTGTTAGTTTTCCTGGTGCCCATTAGCCTATTAAGGGACCCATGGAGTTATATAGCAAGGTACTCCCTGGAGACCTATAAAAGCTGGATACTTTTGTTTTCCTGAGTGGCTCACTAGTCAACTTCATAAAAAACATCCGGATAGCAGTAAGCAATGTTACAAAGACCTAATATGTGGACAAATAAACTCTTTTTATTGGCGCCCTCAATGAATGTTTAGGCATCAAACTTTAATATTGCTTCCTAGAATTTCTACCAGGCTATCTTGGAGAATTGTCAGAGGTGCGGCTACAGGGCTCAAGCCCCTAGTTGACGGTGTTTCGTCATCCTGTAAACATCAATCTGGCTGTATCTTACTCCCAGACTCTAAAGCCCAGGGAACTCTGCTGGTGGACAGAGATGGGAGGTGAACTGGACTTGTCTGTGGCATGGTTGTGTGGTTGGGGTTTTGTAAACTCCTGTAAAACCATTCCTCTGGTGAAGGCAGCCCTAGTGGAGCTTGTAGCATGGGTGCAATCTGGTTTTGTTTTTTGGTTTTGCCCTCCATCCCTCTGTTAAGTTTGTAAAGGGGACTCTAGTTGTGTGAATATATAGCTATGCCCCATAAGTCATTTGTGATCTGATCCAGACACTCTCCTGAATTTCTTTGAAATGCATTTGCAACGGTTGCATTACTCAGTGTATTACAATGAATTTGCTAACAACGGAGCTTCATAATCGGAAAAACATCTACAAAACTCCCCTGGCAGACCTTAAATCAGACAGTCAATTGGGAGTGCAATCCAATAATCAAGAGCACATAAAGAAGGTGACTTCTACACCCAACAAATGTACTATCATGGATTATTTTCCCACCATCGAGGGGGACAGTAGGTCTAATGGAAAGAAAAGGTTTCTTGAGGGGATTCGTATTCCCACACAATCCAGGAACAGTCACTGCTCATGTCTTAAAGCTTCCCTCCTTAGAAAGACAAATACTAAATAAGGACAGTTGACAAGAAATTGTGAAGAGGCAGGTCACACCAATCACACGATCACTGCCATTTTTCAATGGTTCACAATCATTTGATGACTCCTTATCAGAATCATAGATGAGGAATCGTGTAACTTTTAGCAGGTTGATTTACTGATGATGGATCACTTACTAATGAGGAATGTGTATGTAATAGAACGGAGGGCCTCATTATTGTAGCTAGGCAAAAATATTCTGCTGCAACAAATAACTGATGGTCCCATTTCTTCAACGATGTCTTCCATGTATTCAGTTTTGTCGATAACATTAAAACAAACTAATAAACAGCGGATGGTTCATGAACAAGCACTATCAACGCTTTCTCTCATACTAAAGGTGCTTACAACAGGTTCTAGTGCTGGCAACAATGGGAAATCAATGTTGATGGGGGTGACAACAATCCAGTGTTGAGAAAACCTAGGCAAGTAATCCCTCAGGATATCCAAATGGAAAAAGGCTACTCTAATGCTGATCTCCAGCTAACGCCAGAGGTGGAAAAGAAGAAAGTATCAAACACTGTAGATACTTCTCCAATTATTGACATTACTGCCTCAAATAATATTCCAATAGACAAGAATGAAGGTAATGAAAAGACATGAAATCACTCAAAAGAAAAAAACTAGGGCCTATAATTAAAACAAGAAAAAGTGTACGAAACTATAGAAAATCAAAAAGAAAGCTGCAAAGAAAATTAAATCTCTAAAATATTCACAAGGGCCTATAATGAGTTAAGACTCACAGATTAATTTGGAAACTGTACTAATGGTCTTGGGCACACCCTGTACAAGACCAATAATATGTATCTGCCCTGCATGAAATTTTATGAACAACCTATTGATGAAAACCTATTCAATACCTCACAGATTAATGTTGTCTTCCAAGCACGAACTGTATATTTCTTTACCTATAAAAATGTTGAATTTGATCCCATCTAGTGTATTACAGCGCAGGATACCTGACGCTGTCATAACAGTTGAATGAAAACATCCTGTGAATGCAAAATGCAGCACCCAGCATCTGCCAAATCTTAAACAGTTGTCTGATTCTAGCCATGCTGGCATTTATTTTTTGGTTGCCCGTATCAAAAATGATCAGACACTAGTTGCTGTTCTGTTCGGAGTGAGCATTCTCTCTTGTTTTAAAAAAAAATGCTCCCAGAGGCCATCCCGTTGTATCTTTAGCCATGCCTTTGGCCATTTCACCCACCAGGCAGACATTCAAAGGTTTCAAGGAGTCTTGTGTTCAGTTGTCTTTGCTGTATGAATTAATTTAGAGGCTGAGGGACCATTACATAGTGAAAATGTGTGTGTGTGTGTGTGTGTGTGTGTGCAGTACACTGAAGTGTTATACATGTACTATCAAGTGGTACCTATGATTGGTACAGGTGGGTGAAATAATATAACAATTATGACATAGATGTGTGTGGTGAGACAAATAAAATAATTTGATATTCTCAATGGCACCCTCTTTGCAATGGGTATGACCAGATGTGGGTCTTGTAGCTCACTGTGCCATAGAACTCTCACTGCACTCACTAAAAAGGCACAACAAGGCTAAAAACACCCTGTGGCTGCTTGTACTGTGAGTAAAGAACATTGTTTGTGTTTGAGTTTAATAATATTCTTACATTTTCTGCAGTGGACGAAAGTATCAAAGTTTTCATGGCCACGAGGTAATATGATGGGGTGTGAGAGGAAGAGAAAACTCGGAAATATAGAGCATCAGCCTTCTAGAAGGTGGAAAGTCATGTAGTATTTAATAGGTATCAGATAGTTCAAGAGTTTGAGTTTGAGTGGGGAACAAGAAGCATGGGAAGGATAGGTAGATTTAAGTGTCATTTGCATATACACGATTTGCGAAGCCACAAAGAGAGATAAGAACACTGAGGTTAGTAGCAAAGAGAGAACAATAGAGGGCTCAGTAATGATCCTTGGAGCACTGGTAGAAGATTTGCAAAGCGAGTGAAAAGCACCAAGAAGCAAGGAAGTAGCAGGCCGCATTGTAGAAGACCAATAAGAAGCTTTTCTGGAGATGGATAGTAGGGTATGAGTCAGCAGCACAGTAAAGTGATCAACAGTGTATCAATCTGCTGAGTGATCAATAAGAATAAGTATAAAGGAAAGATTATTAAAAACAAGTCATAGTGAGGAAGTTATCAATGGGTTTCAGAGTCATTTCCTTTGAGTGAAATTGGCAAAGACAGACTATAGAAAATTTAAAAGGTTGTAATAAGTGAGAGGGTGGATATATATATCTGTTGAATACAAGTTTTTAAAGGGTTTCAAAGAATGTTTGCGGCATTAGAGGGCTGGTGGAAGAGACAAGGGTTCAGTGATTGTTTTTGTTTCTGGAGTAGTGGCAGAACAATTGCAGATTTGAATTGATCTGGGTGGAGACTGGCTAACCAGGAAAAATTGAAGATAGAGGAGAGGCAGGAGAGAACACTATATATGGCAGGGTGAAGAGATCATAGGGGTTGCATAACGAGGGAGTTGCGTGCAGAGTTTAGTTGGGAAGGTTGGGTGAAGATATCATGTCAAGTCGGCTGTGAAGCAAAAGGAGGTAGACAGTAGAAGTGTTGATTTATTGGTAAACACGCTTTGGAAGAAAAATAAGAAGCAAAGTAGTTAGTACTGAAACTGGTCAAGGTAGTGGTGATGCAAGGAAGAAAGAGGAAAGAGTATTATTGAATGTTACTTCACCTTGCATAACAGGCATATGGATGTAAAGAAAACCACACTCAGGTACCATGTAAAGCGCAGAGCAATGAACACAGCCACAGAAGGAGTCATAATGGACTTTGGTAGTGTGAGGGAGCCTTAGGCCCTGTTCTGAGGTTGAGAATTTGGGAAGTGCCATACATACTTATTAGTGTTTGTGAATAAGGTGACATATTTAGCTGGAGATACAGCAGTAGAGGAGGACAGGTCAAACTGTGCAACAAGAAGCTTTGACAGTGGGCCCACTGAATTGCTGAGCTATGCCTGTCAATCAAAATATACCACCAAACTAATTATTAGAACTAGGAGTGAATGCCTACAGGCTATTGATGCAAGGTATCCTGAATACACTAATATACCACAGACCTCTCCTATTGTATTTTAAACATCATGTCCATGATCAATTTGCGTCCTCTGGCCCGTCATGATTTCTGAGGATCATTGTCAGAGTCATACACAAATCTTACATCAGGACTTGCAGGAGTGATGTAAATCCCCTATTCTCCCCCTCAGTTATGGTAACCAACTTTAAAGGAGAACACAGAGTTGATGCAATTGAGTGGGGACAGTGGGAAGGGAGTCAGAGACTGCTGCAACCTGTGGTTTTCTTGTGAGATCATCAGGTATGCTTGTCTGTACAACCATGCAGAATGGCTGCAGCAGGCAAGTAAAACAGCAGAGAGAGATAAGGATGTTTTGAATGTAACACATTCCACAGTAGTACAGGGCCACCTAGAGTTTGATGGATATGGGCCAACTGCCATTAAACACAGGGTGCCCCATTTGGCAAATCCCTGTTTCCGACCAATAAGAACAGTCATTCTAGAAGAGTATTCTGACAGAGAACCTAGTAAGACTTTTAAACAATTTTTGTATTACAAATTAAACAATGGCTGTAGTAAAAAACTAGAGATTCCGAGATTTATTCATTATTGCCACAGCATTACTGGGTAGGTTTTATCAAAACCGTTACTTAAAGTCGACAAACGCCACATACAATTTAAACTTTCTTATTTTCATATATTCTCAGCAATCATCAATAAACACACAGGGTCCATTTAAAAATTGGCAGTCAGGTCGTCCTCCACCATGGTGACAGATAAATGACTCCTTTTCCCTGGTGGAAGTAACAGTGACCAAAGTTTGAAACGGTTGTCGAGCCGGTGGATATTTTAAGCATTGACAGGAATCGTTATCAAGAAAGTTCCTGCCAATATATTTGTAACTTTGCCGTACAGCTCAGCCAAACATGATGATGTCATAATGCAAAGTTACAATGCTTTTTTATTTACAAAAACAAAACCTCACAGCAGGATTTTGTTTTTTGAAAATAAAAAATGGTTCCTTTCTCACCTTGGAAGGCGTTTTGCTCTTTTCACTGGCCCCCTTACCGCCAGGGTTTTCCTGGTGGTGACGGTTAGTGTAAACTGATCTCTATATCCGAACATCTAAATTATGTAGGTGGACATACTTGTTAACCTCGGAAGGTCAATACTCTGTTCGGCCGTCAGAATAGTCTCCGCTGTCATTACACCAAAAGTCCACCTGCATTTAAACTGGGTGCGTGGACCATTATGTTGCAGAAAGGGTACCTCGTCGCCATCGAGCCCAAAATGTTATCCACTGGCGAAAATCCTTCCCTTAAGCCACATTGTTCAATTGCAAGAAGATCATGCACATTTATCCAGGTAGATAGTCCGGCTAAAAGACATTTTGAATTGATTTTTTCCTGTTACATCCAAAATAACTTTCGAAATATAACTTTCAGGGTCGTTACTATTGCCTTTTTATACTGGTATAATTTTACTCCCATTCCAGGATTTTGGAATTCAGACAGATTTTTAAACAAAAATCACATAATCATTTAAGATATATTGCGAAGGGATTGGGTAGGGATTTAATGGAGATTTCATTAAGACATACTCCTCTTAATTTTTTCAGCTATATAATTACTCTGCAATTTTTTTGTGTTGGCATATCTACTCATACAACTGTAGCAGATGATGAATTCGTTATTTGGAATGACGCAAATCATACAATCGTTATTGCTGTACAATGTTTCTGTATGAAACTGCTACTGCTTTTCATCTAGTGGAGTTGGTCTTTTTGAGTAATCGTTAGCCAGACATTTTGCAATTGTACACCAGAATTTACTAGTGTTCCTTGTTCTAAGGGAACTTGATCTGAACACCATGGTGTTGCAATTTTAGATTATTTGTATTCCTTTCTTATCACTTCAGAAAGAAAGGTTTTCCCCCCGGTCTTTTTTGAGGTATAAATGATAAATGAACAAAACTCGTCGACCTCGTTTTGAATAAAGAAAACAAGACTTTTAAACGTAGATATGTTTATTTTCTCAGACAAGGTATCTACAGCAAACTGTATTTGCAGCCTTGTTACTTCATCCAAAACTTTCCCCTTGGTGTAAGTTCTATTTACTCAAGATGTTATAGACCTATTACTATCAGTGGGAACCTTTAATGTCTTATTTTGTAAATGAATGAGTATATTTAACTAACGATGCAATAAATTGTCAAGTAACACAATATTGGAAAGTAATTTCATTCACAGCAATCTATAAGGACATAATCAAATAACTTTTTAAAATTTCCATATTGCCACGAACAATATTCTAAAAGATAATCATTAAATCTACAATTGATTAATGCCAAATTCAGTTCCAGTTTCCATTTTAATAGTAATGGAGCATGCTTGTCTTTCCTCATATTTAGGAGAATAGGGTCTGCTAGATGCCTTAATATATCTAACTCATTCAAACCACTCTTCCTAAAGATATTTAAAGAATCTTTAGTATTAAAATCCACAAACATCAGTAATTTAACACTTGGAATAAACTTTCTAATTTTAAAATAACTTCTTGAACATTTAACAAAGTGCAACCAAAATTACAAAAGGGTGAAAAATAGATATAAGTAAGTTATTCTAGTGACCTACCATCTAGATACCTGTGTATCTAAGATTGAACACTAAATCGTCAAAGTGAAATTTGCAAAAAATGTCACTGTAGTAAACTGCCATCCCATTTCAGATTTCAGTAGAGTGCATAAACCCCCTTTAGTGTGCCCTTTATTATATTATAGGGAATGGATGGAGCAGTAAAAATTTGAAATCATCCATTTTGAAATCCCCACATATCCAGGTTTCTTGGCAGCAAATAATCAAAGACAAATTTAGTAGACCCAAAATTTGGATAAGCAAACAAGTTATTGCCTTGTTGCAACTGCACAATGACCAACTATCTTTCATAGCACCAGGTTGAGTTTAAAAACCCGGGAAGCCACGTCCAGGGAGCACAATCCCCACTTTCCCTATGGGCAGGAATCAAAGGTTTTTTGTCAAACACCCATTTTGCTTAAAGACAGTAAAAAGTCCTGCCTTAGTTTTTAAATATGACGGCATTTAAAAAGTTTGGATTGTAAAAAAATTCGGATTTATACCAAAAGGGCTCTTTCTGGACCAAGAGCTAGCTTTCTGTCACATTTGGTGTCATTCCGTCCAGTGGTTTTGGGCTATAGTCATGTCCAAAATCCCTATGGAAAACTGCATGGGGAAAATGTGTTTTGGGACCCCACTTCCCCCACCCACCACCCCCGCTTGACGAATCACCCCGGAAAATTCCAGGCATGAGCTGAAGTGAGGGGCAAACTAGTTTTGAAAATGTTGGGAAGATTCGTCAAACAGCACCAAAGTGATTGGCAAAACAAAAATGCTTCTCCTATGGAAACTAGGCTAGGCCCTAACTATAACTACCTACTGGTGACTGCCAGTAGTAGGCAATATATATATTTATTCACTGAAGAAAACAAATGTTACAGGGGCTTTATAGTTAGGCTGTGGATTGGATGAACAACAGTCGCCTGAAACTCAACTCCGACAAGACGGAAGTCCTCATCCTCGGGCGCACTCCCTCGGCCTGGAACGACTCATGGTGGCCCTCCGTCCTCGGACACCCACCCACCCCTGCCAGCCACGCAAGAAACCTCGGCTTCATCCTGGACTCCGCCCTCACCATGTCCAAACAGGTCAGCGCCGTCTCCTCCTCCTGTTTCAACACCCTTCGAATGCTCCGCAGAATCTTCAAGTGGATTCCAACAGAAACCAGAAAGACGGTGACCCAGGCCCTCGTCAGCAGCAGACTTGACTACGGCAATGCACTCTACACAGGCATCCCAAACAAAGACATCAAACGCCTCCAACGTATCCAAAATGCCTCCGCCCGACTGATCCTCAACATACCCCGCCGAAGTCACATCTCCCCTCACCTAAAGGAACTCCACTGGCTCCCGGTAGACAAGAGGATCACCTTCAAACTCCTGACCCACGCTCACAAGGCACTTCACAACACCGGACCCTCCTACCTCAACACCAGACTCAACTTCTACACTCCAACACGTCAACTCCGTTCCGCCAACCTCGCCCTCGCCATCGTACCCCGAATCCAGCGCAAGACATCCGGCGGCAGATCCTTCTCCTTCCTCGCCGCCAAGACCTGGAACTCTCTCCCCACATCTCTTCGCCAGACCCAGGACCTCCTCGCATTCAGAAGGCTCCTCAAGACCTGGCTCTTCGACCGCTAAACCAGCAGCGCTCCCCCCCCTCCCCCTCAGCGCCTCGAAACCCTGACGGGTACATAGCGCGCTTTATAAATACTATCATTGATTGATTGATTGATTGTGTGAGTAGATCTCTGAGTGGCTGTATGGGTGTGGGAGTGACTGTATGGATCTGTCAGTGGGTGTGAGAGTGGCTGGATAGGTCTGTCAGTGAGTATGTGAGTGGCCATATGCGTGTGTGAATGGGGTTGTGAGTGGTTGTCTGGGTGTGTGAGTGGCTGGGTGAGTGGTTGTATGGGTTGTGTGTGAGTATGTGTCTGAGTAGCTTTATGAGTGTGAGATTGGGTCATAACTCATGAGTGGTTGCATGGGTGTGTGAGTGATGTCATTTGAGATGTCATCGATGATGTCACTGACCATGTCATTAGTGCATTGCGGAGGCATAAGTTATAGTTAGCTCACATAACTATAACTGCTGAATTTCAATGGTTTTGTGAGAGTGAAATCTCAGTCTAAGTATAAAGTCCCTGTAACCTTTGTTTTTTCCGTGAATTTATAACGTTTTTTAATTCTATTTCCTAACTATAACATCCATGTAACCTTTTTTCAGTGAATTTACATGTTTTTTTAATGTTATTACCTAACTATAACATCCCTGTTACCTTTTTTTTCCTCTCAGCCCTATTTTGCACATGCCTGCTGCTTGCTTTTCCCTCCTTCTCACTGCTTTCTCCTTGCTCTCAGACCCATTTTGTGCATGCCTGCTGCTTGCCTTTCCCTCCTTCTCACTACTGGCAAGAATTTAAAAAAATATATGTTTTAGCTAGGCGGGATCTGAGGGCAGCCCCAGGACCTAGGGAAGGGGATTAGGGTGTTTGTACCCTGCGGGGTCCCAAAATGGCAGACAACACTTCCTGGTTGACGTGTTGGCAGCCAATCAGATCTCAGCACGAGTCCTTTGGGGTCCATGGAGCCTCTGCATCCCTAGATCTCTATATTTTTTCTTTAATAACTTTGAAGCTACTGAATGGATTTACACCAAATCACAAAAAGCACACTTTCTGGACCAAAAGCTAGATTTCTGCCAAATTTGTCCAGTGGTTCGGGATGTAGTTCTGCTCAAAATCCCTATTGTAAAATGCATAGGAAAAATGCTTTTTGGTACCACCCTTTTTCTAGGCTCCCGCTTGACGGATCACCACGAAACTTTCGGGACAACAGCTAAACCGACTGTTGTATTATTTTTGAACATTTCATGAATGGCGCCAAAGTTATTGGCAAAACAAAAAACTGCTTTTCCTATGGAAACTAAGTCCTTACTATAACTACCTACTGTCGACTGCCAGGGAGGCAATTTATATATATATATATATATATATATATATTGTATGCGCACAACCATACAACCAGAAAATAATTCATGAAATTCCTGAAAGCTGACTATTTAGACTTGATTTTTAATTGACCTTCGTACGGATCAGAGGTCACAATTGGCGATTATCAGACACAATTACTCACCTTGTGTGACTGAACTAGGAGTGAGTGATAAATTCCACTCTGCCCGTGGATTTGGCAGAATTTTGGCCACTCTGCGTTCTGCTTGTAACATTGAGTTCTGGCCAAATCTAGCTAACCGCCGTGCGGTGAAGTTTTTTTCTAGAGCTGGGCAGAACTCAAGGAATTTTACTCCACGGAATTCCACAGTTACACAAAAACTTTGTGTGATTCCACGGAGTTCCACCCAGTGTTCTATGACTTAATCACACATCCTCTGAAAACCTTGATAACTGTTGAACATATGTGGAATGCAGCCATCCTGAAGCACCAAGCGATCAAAAAACAAGTAGAATTAGAAAAGCAAATAATCCTTCTCAATACTCACTTTAACACCTTCCACACCTGTGAGATGCTCACTTCAATTAAGGAAGAAGTTCACGTTCAACTAGTTATACAGATCTATTGCTGAAAAAGCTCTACTGGACCTGCAACAGAGGCATTAGGAATGCAGCACACAACCCAGGCACCCTCTCGACGCGCCCACAAACAATCATCATGTGAATCCCAGGTGTGTTACAGACATCTCGACATCTCTGAATGGTACCGGCATGCAAACCGTCGGCTAGTGTGAACTCGAACCACCACGTGAATTTCCCATATTGCTCACAACAGAGTTTCAGAGCCCTATTATAGTTAAAAACTGCTGATTCTCCCTGAGTTCCTCAAGGAACAAAGCTGTTGTAGCCGCAGCAGCTGCCACAAGCTGCCTAAACCCGAGACTCTCTAACCTTCTTCTTCGTGGCCCATTCATTCAACATTACAGGTTTCACTAAATCAAATCATCGCTTCTAGGCAAGCCCACTCGGCACTGTATAACGTCTGAACATTAAAATTAATAGGACGCTTACGTATCATCTAATTGTAAATTACATTTGCCCACTCCATCAGGAAATAATAAAAAGCTACAAAAATCAGCTTTTACCGCCCCTAAATTTTGCAACAGCCAGGTTCCATAAGGGAACAGGAAGAATGAATGTGCAAAGTACATACTCCTTTTTTTAGTGGGACTCAGTCCCTGTGCTGCACTGTATATTGTGTATAAGCATCTGTATCTGTACCTCACGAGCTGTGCTGCCTTATCCACTTCTCACATCTGACTGGCGCTGCCCCTAAGCAAACTCTGCTGGTCGTCACCTTTGCCTGCTTGGTATCTGAGCACTCACCTCCTCGGTCACACCAACCGTGTGCCTCTAAGTTGCGTCTCGACGTCCAGAGCTCAAAAACGAGCAAATTTCCTCCAAAACCAAAACCCACACAAAGAAATGAGGTGGCAACACAATTGGTTAGATTTTGAAAGTACTCAAGGTACATTAGTTGCGTGGGTATGGGTAAAATTTGCCACCTGGTGAATCCAAGCGGAGCACAAAGTGGCAAAAACTCTGTGAATTCTACCCGCGGACTGGAATTCATCGCTCACTCTTAGGTTTTTTCTTGTGTGTGACTCGCTGAGTGACAATTGGCATCCCCCAGCATGATTTTGAGGTGCTAGAAAGGCACCCGGTGAGATTTTCCCAATGCAGGCTGTCGTGGTTTGTCACAACCATTCGCAGTGAAAAAGCTGCGGCTCAAGTAGAAAATCTACTCAAGCAGCACCGAAAACAACTCAAGAAGCAGCACCCTCTTGTGCACCACCTGCTGCTGTTTGTGCTGATTTTCCAGCGTGGGGGGTTCAAGCTCCCGGTGCCAAATATAGTACGAGCTATATTTCTGGCCTTTCTGGAACCTCTGCAGAATCTCTTGGAGTTTTTATGTAACTCGGTGAAATTCCTCGGAGTGAAACTCCGGAAGTTCCGCTCACTCCTAGACTGAACTTCCATTTCACTGGTTAATCTCATCATATTTTATGTGCGCTATACCCATTAAGACTCTGGCATAGTTTAAAGCTAACAATAGGTCCTTTACAAAACCTCTAAATGAGCACATTATTCTGCTTTAAATCCCATGTATTCGCTTTCTTCTTCTTAGTTTATCCATTTACTTATGATTTCATTCCTAAAATAGGTCTTACTTCCTTTATTGAATATTTAATTCGTTTATCTTATAGTGCAAATATGGTTGCATTTTGGGCATTGCATGATATATGCTCCTGGGAACATATAACACAGAAAAATATACATGCTGCCATATGCAGTGGGGCTAGGCAGAAAACGGAGACTTCATGAAAAATTCAACCACTTCAGCTGCTATCTGTACCGTCTTTAGTCTCCCCCCCCACATGCCCGTCAGAGAGCTGCTTTTAAACTGCTATAGCTGGTCCAACACTGATTTATAACTGGATCGAAGTAGGTGATAATAGGCTATTCATCCTTTCCCTAGTAAACAAAAGGATACACCAAAGGCAACATGATTAACAAGCATGACTAAAAATACAAATATTTATAGCGTTGTGCAACCCCCTGACCCCCTGACCTGCTTGGGCCAGGAGTACACTTCGGCTCCACCAGCCTGCCTCCATGCCCCTGACCCCACCGTTGCTGTAACCTGTAGAAGTTTGAGGCCCTCCACCAACCGCAGGCACCTGCTTGCGCCTCATCCCTGGTGCCTAGTGGGAGGCCTGTCTGATATTTCATTCTGCAGTTTGTATTTCATTTTCTGTATTTCAGTATTCTTTTCGGTGGTAGCATGGGGTGTGACCCTGTATTCATGATGAAATGTGTTGTTGTGTAGCCATTTTTAGCTATAGTTTTATACACGTTATTTTAGAAAACTAGGCTTGCAACTGTGCACTTTAACCTAAATATGTTTTATTTTAGCTTTGTTATATTATCTTAACATGAGCCACATTTGCAGTCTTGTTTTATTTTCTCTATCTAGCTGTTCTCCGCCTAGGTCAGCACTGCATTCTTAAACAAGACATTTCTTTCACTCTGTGCTTTTCTCAAGGCTGCAGTAAGATTGGTTGCCGGCAAAAGTGGTACGCTTTGTCTCCAATGTTCATAGAAACATAAACACTTTTACATGGGGATCCTTTCCTGGAACATCAGATGTTTTATTATAAAAACACTACTTTGACCCATGTATGTTAGAGGGAGATTTCAACCAGATTACCACGACTGTATGCTGATTGCTGTTTGCTCCGCTACAGCTGCTTATGTAGACTACAGGCCTCTTGCTCAGGTATGAGGAATGATGTCTTACCAGGGGGAACCTGAAAGGCAGAATTAGAGCTTAACATACTGTGCTCTAACATAGCTTAGGTAGGAACCATCCCTACAAACCTTAGTGACAATATGGTAGCGTTATTTTTGTGTTTTACTCTCCTTTACTCTCCTTGTCACAATTTCAATCTTTTTGTGTTTCATCGTCCTAGTTATTGCAATATATGATTTATTATCTAAGATGCAGTTACTTCAATAAAACCTTATTGAAGTTTACTCTGCCTCTGATTATCCTTGCATACGTGAGACTAATGTAACTGAGAGAAACGGATGAGATCTGAGTGACCACGATTTCCCTGAGGAGTCATGTATGTCATGCGTTCCGTTGCCCCGATCATCACCGCTCTTGGGTGGAGATGAGGCACTGCTAGTTAGCTGGAATAAATCCGGATTAGGCCGACAGGTGTCACATGGTGTGGGATCAGACTCAGTCCCCTACAGTACAGGTGATTCTGCTGCCAGAATCCAGTAGTCTCATTAGGATAATGAGATCCTACGCAACAGTGTAGATGGCACTCTCAACATTCTGGGACTCAGCTCCGGCTATGCAAATGGTCTTTGAGAATGTTTTCACAAACCTTTAGATTTACCAGTTGACTTGGGGCCACCTCGGTGTGATCCATCGGTGTTTGGTGTTTCTAGCTCTTAGAAACTCTGACCACTCATAGCTGTTTAACTGGGGTCCAGATGTCGGTGCAGATCTCACCAAAAAGGCTGTGGGTGGCCATCATTTTGGTTTTATCTTGGGTAGGACCAATAATGCAGAGGTAGCAGGAATAGTCATCTACAACTACCAGCATGTGGAATCCGTTGGGAAGGCTCCAGAAGTCAGTACTGACTCTCTGCCATGGGGCCTTGGGGCCCTCCTCAGTGATAACCGGTGCAGGCGGATCTTATGACCACCTCTTCCACCTGTTGGTCCAGCCCTGGGAACCAGACCTTGCTCCGAAGCCGGTTCTTTAATTTTTCACCATGCCTTGGTGAGCTCCATACGCCAGAAGGACAGCCCAATGACTCAGGCAGGCAGGTAGTACAAGATGGGCACCACGCAGTAGACAACCTTCTTCACTTACAGAGACCTCGTGGTGAACGTGGTAAAAGCCCTGCAGCATGGCTTTGGCCTCAGTGGTACAGAAATACACTGGGTGTTACAGAGGGCACCAGTTGCAGGACTGAAGGGCCTCCATGGCTATTTGCAAACAGTCATCTTGACCGATGGCTTCCACTACTTTTGCGAGAGGTATGGGGAGTGGTCTAGCTCAATCCAGCACCAACCTGACATACTCCTCTGTCTCAGTTCTTCTTCGACTTCTCGAATGATGGCTGGCCGCGCATGGTGCAACAGGCAATCAGCCCGGTTCCAGGTGCCAGGCTGGTACTCTGTCATGAAGATGAACTCTTGTATTTGTAGTATCCATTTCTCAATCCGCGGTGGCGGCTTGGAGGACGATCCTTTGAAGAGCGGGAGGAGTGGCTTATGGTTGATAACAACCATGAATACCTTGCCATACAGGTGAAGATGAAAATCCTGGCACCTCCAGTGGATAGCGATGGCTTTCCATTCTATCTGGGAGTACCTTTGCTCTGTGGACATCAGGGTCCTACTGGCATATGCAATGGGTACCCACTCTCCGCAGTCTTCCTTTTGGGCCAGGGCTGCGCCCAAACCCGTTGGGCTGGCATCAACCACTAGCCTGGATTCTCATCAAGGATTGAAATAAGCCAGGGTGGTATCCGAGGAGAGTGGTTTTCATGCTCTGGAACGTGCGTTCCTGGTCTGGGCCTCACACCTACGGGTGGTTGACTTTGGTCAGATTCCGCAACAGGCCAGTGATGTCTAAGAAGTTCCTCATAAACTGACCACAGTATGTGACTATGCCTAGAAAAAGGAGACAGAGGTGGGGGTTGGGGCTCACTGGATGTCCTTCACTTTGGCTGGGTCTGGGCATATTCCATGTTCTGAGAACTTGTAGCCAAAGAAACAGATATCCCTTTTCCGGAATTCACATTTTTCATGGTGAAGGGTTAGTCCTTGTTCCTGGAGGCTCACGAACACTGCTCGGAGCCGAGTCAAGTGACACTCCAGTGTGCTAACATGCACCAGGATGTTGTTGCTTACATTAAGGACTTCTGAGAGCCCTTTCAGGACCTCCTTGATGGTGTACCTCCATAAACTTGTGTAGGTGGAGAATGTGGTTAAGGGACGGGAATCTGGGTGCAGCACAATCTGATGGTAGCCCAACCGGAGGTCCATTTTGGAGAACCACTTAGAGCCAGAGAGTTCCCCGATGATGTTGTCTATGGTTGGGGTCAGGTGCCTCTCATGCTTGATGGCCTAGTTGGATAGGCGCATATCACACAGATGCACACTGAGTCGGCCTGTTTAGGTTTCTGTGCAATGACTATTGGAGGCACCAATGGCGTGGGTCCCAACACTCTTTCTAAAATTCCAGCATGTTCTAGGAGTCCTAGTTCTTGTTCCACTCTCGGGCGGAGGTGGAAAGCCAACCTTTGGTGTCATCAATGTGCAGCCGGAGTGAAGAGTCTTTTAGACATCCGATGCTGTTGAAGAGCATCTCAAAATCCTTGGTGAGGTCTTCCAGGCCACTGGCATGGACGCTGAATGCAAACTTGACTAAATTCAGGCTTTGTGCCATTTGGCAGCTGAGTAGGAATCAGGACCCATCTTGCGATACACAGACTTTAGTTGTGATTGCAGCTGCTTCATGTGTGACATTTATTGTAAAGATGCAAGCTATCTGTAGGGGTTGGGTGTTTCCAAAAGCGTATACCTGCACTTGTGTGGACTTGATGGGCGGATGTTCAGGTAGGCTATGGTACAACCCCTCAGCCATGAGGTTGATTGATGCCCCAGTGTCTATAAGAGCTGGGAGGTGGTGCCCATGCACTACCACCTGCTATGTGGGTAGTCTCCATTTGTCAGATCTCCTTCCACCCACTGCTCTCACCACGTGGACCACTTCCTGATCATCGTCCATGTTGCTCTCTGATGAGGTGGCGGGAAGTGCCGCTTCTGCCTTGACCGCCTTCTTGGGTGTGGTTGGAACTGCTTTGGGTGACGAGCGGTAGACTTTTAAGAAGTGGTTCAATTTGCCACATGCACTGCAGGTCTTTCCTCTTGCTGGGCAGATGCAAGGGTGTGGCAGGGGCCTACGAACCACCTGCATAGTCCGTCTCTCAGCTTAGACTTTGCATGGTCGGATCAGGCTTTGGCAATCTCTGCTACTATGGCGTTTATGGGTTCTGCTTTGATTTGAATCGTTGGCGTCTGTTCCACGTGTGCCGCCCGCACTTTTGACAACTCCTTCGAGCGACATCGGGTGAGGATGTCTCTCATGCTTATGTTCGGTTCCTGCAGAATGCGCTCCCAGAGTTTAGAGGAGGCGCATCCTTATAGGAACTGGGCTATCACCTCATCGTCTACGTCAGGTAGCGTGCAGGTACTGGCCAGTTCATTCAACCACGCATAGAAGCCGTCTACTGACTCATCTGGTTTCTGGCAAGCTTGGCGCAGTAGGAAACGCTCGTAGTTTGGGTTGGCGTAGGGTTCAAAATGCACTGTTATAGCCTCCTTCAGCATGACATAGGTGTGGGGGAGTCGCTTCCGCCAATGTCTTGTAAATTGTGGGAATCTCAGCTCTTCCTAGGTGTAACACTAGAGGCTGTCCTCTTTCATCCGTCACCTCCAGGGCTCTGAAATAGGTCTCAAGGCTCTCACCCCAGGCTTTCCATCATGCTGCCTGCATGGGGGGTAGTATTGATGAATAGTTCTAGAGTTGGAATGCTGGACATCGTGGGTGTGCAGTGCTCTTTTCCTCCCAGTAGTATGTGGGAGCTCACCCGCTTTGAATGCAGTGGCACCTTGTCAGGTGGGTGGGTGAGCCAGAGATCGATTGAAACAGGGGCTATCTGTTAAGTTTGTGTGGGCAAGCCCAGTACATCACCACAACTGAAGAGTGCTCACCAGGCAGTGGCATGAGCATGTGGTGCTATCCCCCGGAGCAGGCCTTGTGTCGCACAGCAGGAAATCAATGGGCCAAGGAAACATCAGTGTGGCTTCAGGTAGCGGCATCCAGCAGGGTGCGGTGTACGTGCTGGGGAGAGCCTGGAAGATGCTGGCTGCAGGCAGGCCAAATGCACGGACACAAGCTAAGCAGTATGGTGGCAGGCGATGTGCTGCTCTGGGTGGATTCGAGTTCTGCTGCAGGCCTGTTTTGTGGCCAGAGAGGGCGTAGCACCACCGGGGGGAAAGCGCTGACAATGCTGCACAAGCCAAACACCTTGTGAGGAGGTGGACTAGGGTGGCGGCGAGGCTCTCCTCACCACCAGTGTTGTGTGTGCAACAAGAAGCAAGAGGGATGCAGAGCTGCGTTTATGTGTCACACACACTTTATTCTTTCCTTAAATACCTGCCCGTCTATGTCATCACGGGCTTTATATACTAGGTTGGTCACCGCTACGTCGGTCCGACCAATATACCTGCTCCCAAAGGGGGGTCGGGTAATTTCCCATACACTGGACCACCACATGAGATCACCCCGTACATACGACACTACAGAAGGGTCTTAGTCTATGCAGGGGCGTGGCTTCAGGGGCAGAGGGAGTGTTGTTTGAGGTGACACCCCCTCATAAATATATTTTCTGATGAATAGTTGAGTACATGTGCTTTCAGTCAGGTATGGCGAGGTGTCTGTCAGATTTCACCTGAATGTTTGCATACACACAGACAAAAACACACACTCTCCCTCTCTCTGTTTTGAAGGTCCTCAAAAATGTTGTGTTTTCACGAAATATTATGTTTTCTTTTGTTTAGTACTCCACCCAATCCATATTCCTCTTTTTTTTGACTGACCTGTAAGCACCCCTCATGCACCCTGTTTGCCGTATAATGAACCACAGGTGTAGTATGAGGTGGGCAGAAGAGGGTTCGCTGCGCTCTACTATAGAAAGCTTTTTGCTGTCTTCTGAAAAAGTAGCCTTGTTTTAAAATCTAAAAGAAATCCGGATTGTTGACTCTTCGGATTTGGTAAATACAAATGAACTAATAATATTGAAAAAAAGGAAGAGGCTTGTTAAGAACTTGGTAAAGGATGGTGCTTTAGGAAAAGCACCTCCACGGATGAGAAAAGTATTGAGCTATGCCCATCTACGTGTTAATGACAATATTGGTGTTCTGCAACCACATTTAAAATATATACAAGACAGGAATACTAGAGATGGATAATGAAAATGAAATTGAATCAAGTTCCCATATGCAAGATGAAAAAATGTGATAAGAATAATGCAACATTTTGCACAATTTGCCCTTTATGTAAAATGATAACCGACATCATTGCACTTGATTGTATTTTGCATATCGTTAGAAAAAACAAGAAGAAAATGATTACTTCCAGTTCTTAGAAAACTGCAGATTGGGAAAGTAAATGATTTGCATGTATATTGTGAAAACTTAGGGGGCCATCACGACCCTGGCGGACGGCGGTATTTTGGGGAAAGGTACTGCCAACAGACTGGCGGTACCTTTCCCCAAAATATGACATTGGCGGTTTGGCTCAAGCCAAATCGCAAATGTACCACTCCGTCTGCCAGGGCGGTAACAGCCGCTGGGCTGGAGACTTCGGTCTCCAGCCAGGCGGCCGTCACAATCCCACCCTCTGGATTATGACCCTGCCTACCGCCATGGTTTTGGTGGCAATCTTATCGCCACGAAAACCATGGCGGTAGGCACTATCAGTACCAGGGAATTTCTTCCCTGGCACTGATAGGGGTCTCTCCCACCCCCTCCCCAAGTGTTCCCTCTCTCTCTCCTTCCCCCTTCCACCCCCGACATACAAACACCTACACGCGCACACATACACACTCATGCACACACGCATACCCACATCCACCCACGCATGCATACATACATACACACACACCGCAACACACACTAATATACAATGAAGCACACATGCATTCACAACACACAACATACACGTACACTCACATCCATTCATTCACACGACTCACACCCGCATGCACGCATACATAAACAGACACCCCCCCCACCCAATGCCCCCCCACCCCTGTTGGAGAACCCAACTTACCTGCTTGCAGCTGGTCCTCCGGCAGGAGGCGGCACGTGGCACTGCTGCAAGGGTCATGATACAGTCGGCAGTGTTCTGGCGTGGTGTGGCGCCGCTGCTGGCAGCAGCGCCACCTTACCGCCGTCCGCCTCCATGACCGTAGCCGGAATTCGGCCAGCCTTCTGGCGGAATTCTGGCTACAGTCATCTTATGGTGGACGGTAGGTAACCACGGCAATGGTCTTTTGGAGGCCGTCTCCATGGCGGTAGGCGGAATATACCGCCATTGTCATAATTAGGGCCTTCGCTTTATGTTACAAATTTGGGAAACATTGTAAAATAATTAACAAATCTAGGAAGAATGACAAGCAGCTGATATATCCAACTGATACATTTTATATAAAATTGGCGAATGGGGGGATCAGGTTCAATTGCATTCTTTTTTATGAAGTTGGCAGCTGTTTATTGTATTATTATAGGTTCAGAGACGTAGATAGAGTTACACATACAATGGAGCATACATCTGTTAGATGATGTAGCAATTTAAACATTTTTGGGAGACAAAATTGTATACAATTAATTTTAAGTAAGGAAAGATGTATAGCAAATTAACATACATTGGGATTTCTTTGGATTAAACGTCTGATGCATTTTGTGGTTTTTATAACATTGATGTTTGTTTTGCTAGATCGGCATATCATCAAACAAATTAATACATGAAATGAAGTGATTCAGAGAGTGCTTCTGGAGAGTAATTGCAGATAAGTTTATTTTTACAGTGAGGGGTATCCAAATACAAATGGGCCTTCAGAGGTCCAGGTTCCTCTACTTTCAACAAGCATTGTCAAAGCCATGAGGTCTTGCCTGTAAGAGAGCTATTGGCTTTACCAACAGCGTGTTTGTGCAGCAGGGCTAAATGTAAAGTTTGAAATAAAGTACCATGACGAGCCCAGCGCTTGCCATGTCATAGATATTTTTTTTTACTTCTGGCAGATGGGGTGGGTAGGATGGGCAAGGGAGGGTTGGTGGTTGGGAGGAAATGGCCAAAGGAGGGAGGGAGTGAACAGTATGGTAAAAATAGAATGTTATTGCATGCCCATTGCTGGCAATGTCATAGCACTTTAGTTTTGTTATGGTGGATGGGGCAACACAGACAACGGGAGGGTGCTGGCGTGAGAGATGAAGCAACACAGACAATATTGGTTTGGGGGTCCCAAAGGGAAGAAGCAACAGTGAAGAAGAAACAGGAGCATACAGGTGGGAGGAGAAGAAGAAACACGGAGCACGGTGTGGGAGGGAAAGAAGAAAAACAGGCAAGGGGTAGAGGAATCCGAAAGCAAGAAGCACATAAATAAAATACTACCTGAAACACAACACAAACAGTGAATGGATGGCAGAGAACACTAATCAAGCTAAATCAATCAGTAGTTGGTCCATGCTTCACACAAAGAAGAGGAACTCATCATGTGCTGGACAATTAGGAGGCAGCAAAGAAGAATGATAATGAAGCCAACAAATGGTAAGCAATAGGTGGGCTCCAACCCCCCTGCTAGTAAACAATACCGTAGCAACAGGGCATGCTCTGTTGGCAGGCGAGACCTAAAAAGAAGGAACCATGTAGCTGCAGTTTTTTACTTATGTTGACTACATAACCCGGCCATATCACGTAAAGGTATGCATTGGCTCACCTCACAGGCTTAAGGAGATACCCCTATGTCCCTCACTACTCAATGCCTTTCTCCATAGATTGTGCACATTGTGCATAAAGCCACAGCTTTATGGTAGCCTCCTGATCAGAAATCTTGCAACTATATTTGAAAGAGGCCATAAACACAGTACGCTGCAATTCTGTATGAGAGGAAGATCTGTGTGAACTCTTCCACGCTGTGTTTCAATCCAAATATGCCACAGATTTTGGCTTTTGGTCGGTGTCACCTGATTTCATACTGACCATAAGTCTGTCTAATATGCGCTTGTTTCTGCATTTGGTAACCTGATATTGTGTGCACAATTTAGATTTTTTTTTTCCTGGAATATTTCACATTACAAGAGCTTGGCGCGTCTCCCAGGCTCATGTGTACATACCTAAAGAACAGTGGTGCTGGAACAATTTTTAGAATGTAGGTGCTGTTCAGTACTTCACCTCACGAAAGGCAGAGAACTATGTGACAGTCTGTCTTTGAAAACACAACTGTTGCCAGAAGAAAAACTTTTTGTTGGATCCCTTGTTCATTTCCCACATAAACTCTTTAAAGTTTTCCAAGGGGCTGTGGTAGCACCTCTCACATCCCTAGTTCTAGAGCCACTGATAATGAATGTACATGGGAAAGATCAAATTGATAACTAATTTGAAAAAAGGGTGGCTACTGTAGAAACTAAGAAACTGTGCTGTTTCTTCCCTTCTCTGGGGTCTAACAAAGAAATCCCCGACCTATGCTAGTCAGAACCACAACCGCGCCTCTTACGGTGAACTCTTCCTGGCAGGAGCCAACTTGAAACAAACATCTGTGTTATGCATTAACTTCTGAAGGCAAAACAATCTGCTCGGCCTTTCTTGTGTCAGCAGGCTGTGTTGATCAGGGTTTCTCGCAGCGCCCAGAGGAACAAAGCTTTAGAAGGCAGCCCGTGAATCAAAGAAGCCAATTCTGGCCAAACAGTTGAATTCACAATGGTATTTGAAGTGTCTGCAAAGCAACATTATGCGGGCTTTTCTGCTTCAAATTAGAATTGTGTATCCAAAAACGTCATGCATCAGAAGAGTATTCAGCATCCCCTACTGGCAATAGGTTATTGAGTATGCTATGTGCCTAATATTCCACTTTTATTTTCTTAAGCATTTTCCAGATAGAAACGCGGGTAACCGGAGTCCAAAGTAGCTGAGATCTACTGGGAACAGCGTTCATAATGTTTTTTTTTATTTTCACCAAAACAGTTCCTATACTATTGAGGTCGAGGGACCAGACAGCATAAGCTGTCTGTTTGTGAAAGATACACTGTGGCCTTACTAAGAACATACGGGGACTTGCTGCCCATCCATTGCATGTCTTCGTTTGGCTTTTTTGTCACACTCATTAGCCTCTTCATATTCATGTCTTAGCTTGTGAATTTTGCATGTCCCTTCCACGTAGCGTGTCTCTTACACAACTCTTTGATCGACTGGCTGCTCTGCTGTCACTGTTTGCTTTAAGAGAACTACTTTTTAGGTTTTGTCTGCACAACACTTGCGATACACTTGCTAAATCTTTTGTACTAAAAAAAACTTAAAAGGGCCTTAGAACCCACACCTCACTTACCTATACTTACCATTGGCTGGCTCCCTCCTCACTTTTCTCAACATTGGCTAGCTCTCATGAAACCTCCCACGTCACTCGGCTACTTAGTGCCTCCTCCTTCGTCGTCCAGCCATGGAGCCTGGACCAAGTGCTGCTTCTGGTGGCCCTTGTCTGCACACCTGCAAAGATACTTTTTTTGAAAGTATAGCACTCCATCAGAGTGCATTGTTTTGCAGGCTGTCTCTATGCCTGCATTTGTTGATGCTTGCCCTGTCTTCTCAACCAGATCCCTCCCGACATTGCTTGCCAACTCTCCCCTACTGTTGCTAGCCTCAGCCACAGATCCCTTCTCCCTCACACCATCACTGCTTTTCCTTTCAGTGCTTATTGGCAGGCTGCACTGAAATGTCTTATGGGTGTGTGTAGCCAACATTCACTTTTTATAACATGTGAAGCTTTGTATCCAGAGGCTGGCCTCTAAGAGTAAAAGCCGATATATTGTTTGCACAGGGCTCGGTTTTAACAAATCCTTTGCTTCGTGGGTGCAGTTTGAACTGGATGCCTGCCTAGGGAAGAGAGCTAGGACTGTCTTTATAGCTAGATATCTGTGTATGTGTTTGTGCCTATTCATTTCTGTATGTGTGTGTGATGTATACCTGTTCATTTGACTGTGCATGTTTGTGTGTGGTCTGTGTACAACATGCAAATTTTTTTTACAAAAACAATAGGTTTATCGTAGGTGAAACCTATTGGCTTTGCCAGTGCTTGTTTCTGCGCTCCCTCAGAGTGCATGTATTTTCCAGCTATCTCTGCATGCGTTACCCTCTCTTGTTATGTGCTTCTTTCCCCTCACTCACACTCGTGTTGCGTTCACTGACGTCTAAGTGCTCCACCCCTGCCCTTAGTCCATGTTGCTCTCTTTCACTCGGGTTGCTTCCCCCCGCCCCAGTCATCCTTTTCAAATTTAAATTTTTTAAAGTGATTTTACAGTGCGATTTAAACAGCACTTTCAAGCTACTTTCTTTACTTTAGCAATCCATCTCCGATCTGTAAGTAAAAATAAAAAAAGCCCTACATACATGTTAAAGGCACGTGTGCACCTACAAGATCATGCTGCAGTCGCGTTATCAAACTTTTTTTAATAGCCATACTGCACAGCAGCTGCGATGCTGTACAGCATGACTACAAAAGATAGGCAAAGTCAATAGGTCTAAGAGGCGAGAACTATTGGTCTTGCCAATGCTTCTTTTTAAAAGACAACTGTTAGTGAATGGTTAATGCCTACCTTGTCTTGTCGCAGGCTCAAAAAAAGGAGAGGGGACTCGTTTAATGTGAAGGGAGAAGAGGGACAGGCGGCTACAGAAGTCAAAGCATTGGCATATTCACAAGGTCTCATCTTTTGGAACTAGGGGCTTTGCCAATGTAGGTTACCAATAGTGTACAGCCTGAAGAAAAAGCAGAGTGCTTTTTGCTGATGGTGCATGGTATCAGCAAAAAAAATAATAATAAAAAAAACTGCGATGACACAACAGAATGCCTGTGCCTACAGAATAATCAATTTTCCTTTTTTATGCATCAGTTCAAAATGGGGACAGTACTTGGATTGGTAAATATGTTTTTTTTGTGGAAAAGCACAAAAAATGGACCAGAGGCTGGGGAAGGTGGAGGATCGGGTAAAGGAGTGGGTGGTGGCAGTTGAAGAAAAGCATCAAATGAAGCAGAGACAAACAAGAAGGGGAGAAGCTCAAGATGGGGAGAATAACATTTAGCATGAGGCACAAAGGAAGGTAGGGGAGAAGCGGAAGATAAAGAACGATGGGGGAGAAGTGCAAGAACAAGAGAGTAACATGTATTGCAGAAGGCAGGGACGTTTGCAGGAGAAGCACACAGGAGAGAGAGAGAGCAAGATTGGGGTGGGGAGAATCACCTGAAGGAGCGAGCAATACAGAGTGGGCCAGAGGAGTTTTAATGGAGAAGCGTATAGGAGAGAAAGCAAGCATTACACAAGGGAGAGAGGAGCCCAAACTGCAGGAGCATGTATTTGGCAGGGGAGAAGCACGCCAAGGAGAGACCTGGTTAAGCCATACACCCATGGACTGCTTAGCGAAAAAGAAAAAGTAGCTCCCAAAAAGTGAGAAATGGAAGGATAAAAGCCAGCCAATGAAAAGGATGTAAAGGGGGTATACCACAGGGGAGGGACAAATGCAAGAAGTGGAGGGCAAGCCATAAAAAAGCAAGCAAATCATAATAATAATAAAGTCAATCAATGGTAAGCAATCTATGGACTGGAAGCCCACTGTAAGTGCACAATAGTCCGTTTAGTTATTCTTTCTCAGAGCTACTATAAAGGTGTTACCATTTCTGGAATGTATTCTTTTAGTGGAAACTTATAAAAGAAGATCTCCACTAGATATAGTCTACTTGCTATTACTAAGTTTTTAAGTATGAAAAGCTCTGGAAGCAGTTAAGCATAGAATGTTTTTCCACATTTTACAGCAACCTACTTAAACTATTTGCAGGCTATCTTTTACAGTGTGTAATGCAGTGTGCTGCCGCAGCGTATCTTAAACTGTGTGTCTCTCTTCATTAAACTAATGATTTACATATTCACAGTGCTTTCTGTCACTGGCATATTAGTATTACCCAGTGGACCACCAAGATTCAAATCAGCAGCCATCTGAAGTGATCGCATTAACCAACTGAGCTTTCCTACCAGAACAGTGCATTGTAGGGATTCCTAGTTTGTTTTAATGGGATACAGAAGTAAGCTTAGTCTTTGTCTTGCATTCTCGTGCCCCGTCACCTAGTGACTTTTACCCAACTTAGCTTGCTCTGTTTTAGCGCATTTATTTAATTAAATCTTTTAAAATGGCTGCCTTGTTTTTAGTTTGGCCCACGTTTTAGTTTGCGTTATCAGTGCCACCGCACTAAGACGTCAATATCAAGCGACAAAGATAAACAAATTGTAGGTGTTCACATTAGGTAGTTGAAAGGTCAGAGTCGTCGATGTAAAGTAAGTCCTTTATTCTTAAGTAAATGCGTATAACAGCTCCTTCACCCGTTCCTCCCGCACCAACCTCTCTCCACAACTGCCAACCCTCCCGCATTCCACATTCCCCCGATGGCTTGTTCCATTGCACGGAACCCATGACAACGGCACGAGCCATCTACACGACCCAACACATCTTTTCCCTTTACAACAAAATTAACAAAACGATAACTGGAATGCAAAATATAACATACACATAAATTGCAAAATTGCATGAATCATATTGCAGTGCAAAATTATCTAGAACTATATACATGACAAAATTTCATATAATGCACTTCGCACACATCTACATCAATAATTTTACTCCAAAACATAGTCATTAAATCTCTTAGGTGGGATGATTACTCTAGCAGGACGTTGGCTGGGTGGATTGATTATTCTAGCAGGACGTTGGCTGATAGAACCTTTGCAAGAGTTTCGTTCATCACTTCCATCCGACATACCTAACAAGCCTCTGTGTTTACTAGTATTGGTCAAGGAAATTTTGTCCTTGTTCCACCATTTGCCGTCTTCCAACTTAACGGCACTATCACCCACTTGTACAATTTTCTTCCAACCACTAAACCTAGATTGGCCCTTAACTCCTATTCTCGGAGATTTCACCTTCACCCAATCTCCTTCCTTCCAAACAAATCTACGGTGAGGGATTGTTGCATACTCTGAACATTTCTCTGTTGAATATACTTCTGTTGAGCTTCCTTCCGTTTCTCCATCACCTTGTCCACTCTATACCAAGGTGCTTCGAAACACCCCATCCACCCTCTGGTTAATTTGGATGATGGAATGCGACCACGTAACAAAACAAAAGGAGACACCAGCATTGTTAGTGGTGCGTATAGCCCACAACAACTTTGCCAACTCAGATTTACAATGCAAACCACTAGCCTTGGACAATTGAATATTGTCTTTGAGAACTCTGTTAAATCTCTCTACAAGTCCGTTACTCCTAGGATGATACAAGGAAGTCTTTGAATGTCTAATACCCCAAAAAGTCAAAAATGCTCTAAATTGACCAGAAGTAAATTGGCTTCCATTATCTGTTAAAATTTAGTCTGGAAATCCCTCCTTTTCAAAAACACCTTCCAACCACTGTATTATACTACTAGAATCTGGAATTTTTACAAACTTGACTTCTGGCCATCTACTATAATAATCAATGAGTACCAAACCGTACTCTTGAGATCCATATGATAAATTGACAGGTCCAATTATATCAACAGCTATTTTACTCCATGGTTTGTCTGGTACTCTTACAGCTTCAATTGGGCTAGGTGCTGTGATTTGAGATTTGTCACTGACAGCACAACACATACAATCCCTTACAAAATGCTCCACACACTTGTCCATGCCAGGCCACCAGAAACTATCTTTGATCCTCCTCTTCATGGCTCTTATGCCGATGTGACCCTCATGTGTCAAGTTCAAGACTTTTCCTCTCATACCCTCAGGCACTACTAACAACTCTGACCTAAATAATAATCCATTGATGACAGATAATTCGTCAAATACATGTTTGTACTTGTTACTTAGATCCTCTTCGGAATCCCATTGCGACCATCCTACAACAACCCCTTGCATGATTGATTTAATATCCTGATCCTTCTCACATGCATTCCTCCATTCCTGTTCATCTAAAGCGCCATCCAATTGTTCGTTTACTAAACACACAACCACTTCATCATCCACACCCTCAGATTTATTCTCTGCAGCAGACATTCCAGAAGAATCAGTGCTAGTTAATCTTGATAAACACTCAGCTAGGATATTTTTTCTTCCAGGAACATACTCCAACTTGAAATTATGTTCAGACAACCTGTACTGCCATTTGGCAATTCTTGGTGTAGCTTTTCCTGCACCTTTAGTTGTAAATAGTTGCAACAAAGGCTTATGGTCGGTTCTTACAGTAAATCGAGTACCCCACACAAATTGTCTAAAATAACTTATGCCCCACCAGCAAGCTAGGGCCTCACGCTCGATCACTGAATAAGTCGCTTCGGCGCCTCTCAAACTCCTTGATGCAAATGCTACAACTTCCTCTCTACCATCCCTTCTTTGTAATAAAATAGCACCCAAACCTTTCTGGCTGGCATCAGTCATAATGATGGTATAATCATTGGTGTCAAAAGGCTTCAGTGGAATGGCATGAGCAATTTCTCTTTTTATATTTACAAATTCATCATTGCACTCGGCATCCCACAAAAACTTTGTGTTTTTTTTCAACAAATTCCTTAAATTGTAAGATTTATCTGAACAATTGGGTATAAATTTCGCATAAAATTCTATTAAACCCATGAAGGATCTTAATTGGTCCTTATTTTCTGGACACCCAAAATCATCAATCGCTTTCACCAAACTCATCTTGGGTCTGATACCATTCCCTGACAACTCAAAACCCAAATAACTTACTGAGGATACACCAAAACAACACTTACTAGGACTAAGAGTCACTCCTTTTGATTTCAACACTTCCAATACCTGACACAATCTTTCGTCATGTTCACACATATCCTTACCGTAAACCAGAATATCGTCTTGAAATGCCTTCACTCCACTCATTTCCCTGAACATACTCTCTACTGTCCTCTGAAAAACAGCAGACGCAGAGGCCAAACCGAATGGCATCCGCTTGAATTGAAATAAACCAAAAGGTGTTATAAAGGCTGTATAGTGTCTAGAACTCGGATGTAAATTAATTTGATGGTACGCAGATGTCATATCAAGTAGGGAAATATTTTCCCATCCTTGATAGACGATAACATTTCTGAAATGTTGGGAAGAGGGTACTGGTCCACCCAAATTTGCTCATTAAGGTCACGCAAATCCACACACATGCGCAGTGAACCATTAGCCTTACGGGCCAAAACTACAGGTGCAACCCAATCAGATGATTCGATCGGTTCTATTATATCCTCCGCACACAACTTATCTAATTCTTTTTTTAAACCATCTTTCAAAGTGAGGGGAACTTTGCGCACCTTATGGATTTTGGGTTGGGTATTGTCTTTAACTTTGATCTTATGAGAAAATCCCTTGTACAAACCCACGCCATTTAAAAAAAAATCAGGATAGCGGAACTCCCACTTATCACACTTAACTGAAGATACCTGCATATATTCCTTCCTCATTACCACTTGATCAGGGTTATTAGGATCTAATACTATTTCCAATTTGCCCTGATCAAATCACCCAAGGAGACACGCATCATCCTTAGCCACATAAATTGTAGAAGATGTAACATTATTCTTGAATTTAAGTTCAGCATTGAATTCTCCTATCACCTCGATGGATTTCCCTCCATACCCTATAGGTCGAATTAGTGACTGAGATAAAGTGAGTCCTTGACTTTTGAATAGATCATTCCACTTGTCTTCGCTTAGCAGTGTGAAAGGGGAACCGGAATCCGCCATCATTTTAATCTGAATGCCATTTATCTCAACTAGGCAAAAGGGTCTTTTCATACTGTGTTTCAAGCCATTAATTAACAAATCATTATCATTAAGAACAAATACTTCCCCTTCATCACTACTAGAAGAAGGAGCATTATTAGAGACAACACTGTTGACTTTGTTTGATTCTTGTTTGGTTGCTTTTGTAGACTTACACACTCTAGCAAAATGTCCTTTTTTATAACATATGGCACACATCTTATCAACAGCCGGACAAAATTTTGCATTTCCCAAGTGAGCCGTGCTGCCACACCTATAACATTCTAGGGATTTATTGCTAAACTTCTTTTCAGTTTTGCTAAACGTAGCTTGAAGCGAATTGCTGTTCCTTTTGTTCCCTTTCTTGTAGAAACTTTTAACCGCTAGCACATCTGGTCGTGGATTTTTATCTTCAGAAATAGACATTTGTTCCAAAAAAGACACAGTGCTTTCGATCCTGGTGGCGATTTCTAATGCTTTTTGCAGGGTAAGATTTGCCGTGGATAACAAAGCCTCCTGCACCTTCTTGTTGTTGGTATTTTCTACGAGTTGGTCCCTGATCATTTCTTCCTCGAATTCTTTGTAGTCACATGAAACTGCTAAAAGTCTTAAGGCACCCACATAATTGGAAGCGGATTCACCTCCAGCTTGAACTCTCCTATAAAATTTGTGTCTTTCTAATGTAACATTTTTACACTTGACAAACCTCACGTCCAAAGATTTAATTGCAGTTTCATACTCGTCCTCTACGCCATCACCTTCACCTTCAATCACAAGAACTGTAACCTTAGGCGTGTATTTAAGAATTTTGCGTCCTTCACACCCCAAACAATGTCTAAAAATGGCAAATTTCCTCTTATGGGTGAAAGTTTCACCTTCAAGGGCGTCTAAATACGCTTCAAAAGCCTCCTTCCACTGTTCCCAATCAGAATCAGGGGAAACAGGATTGGGAATAAATGGAGATGGTGGAGAAATGGATTGGTGCATTTTAATATGTATGCGTCTTAATTGTGCAAACAGAATAAAACATGCACTGTGTTAAAACAAATGTGTTGCCACCCGTAAATTGTAAGGCGTATGTATTATCATACACATTGAATTGTCTTCAAAACAAAATTAAATACTTAAAGATGGCCGCTTGACGTAACTTGTCCATTAATGTAAGTTGAACCAATTTGAAATGGCCGCTAAAGATGTGCGTGTCACCGTGACACGCAGATCAGATATGCGCGACCAACATAAAATGGCCGCCAACTTTGAACAGCGTTGAATGGCCAACCAGCATTGACAATAAGAGCCTGCCTCCACGGTTGGTTCTTACTTGGTAAATGTGTCCCGGAACTTCTTCCGTATTTCCTGCGCCGACAAAGTGTAGCCGAAGGAATCCACTGTGACAGGAACCGAAGCGATCTTGCGTAGGGAAGAAGAAGCTGGTTATATGCTTCTATAACGTCCTCAGGTACCCTCGTCGCCACTGAAAGGTAAGAGTCGTCGATGTAAAGTAAGTCCTTTATTCTTAAGTAAATGCGTATAACAGCTCCTTCACCCGTTCCTCCAGCACCAACCTCTCTCCACAACTGCCAACCCTCCCGCATTCCACATTCCCCCGATGGCTCGTTCCATTGCACGGAACCCATGACAACGGCACAAGCCATCTACACGACCCAACACAAGTTTCCCTCTTCACGCTTTCGAGGGAATTGTTTATATAAATTACCGTCCCAAGCATGTCTTGTTATCTATTGTTTGGGAATAGACCTACGTCAGAGGTCCAAACGGATCTGTATAAATACTCCTCACTTGAACAGTCAGTCAGAGGGATTCCGATCAGATGCCATCGCTGCTATCGATGCTGCACATCGCCTTGACGCTGACCCAGTCTTCGTGTCCTTACAGAGTCTGAGCTATAGAATTCATTTAAAGGTAACAAGGGTTGGGTACTCCCATCCCTTTGATTCGACCAGCATTTCATGTACTTTTAAATGGAAGTTATGTGGTGCTGAGCGACCAAAGCTGTTGTTGTATGCGACCAGGAATTGCCTACGAAATTTGTGTCTCTAAGGATTTTACGTGTTGTGGACAAGTTTTATTCCCCCCCCCATACAAGAGATAAAAGTATCAGAAATGTGCCCTCTTTGATACAGTTATTGTAAATTATGACAAACTGAGCAGTTTAAAGGCGCTACTGTTTCAAAAACAAGTCGCATTGACATCAACTAGAGAGATGTATGCTCTCCAGATTGCGAGATCATCTGCTGAGATACAATCCCTATTAAATACCAACATCCCCAAGCACTTTGGAGAACTGGTACCCAGAATATTCAATGCCTCGAGCACTACTGGGATTGTCCACTTCTTTAAGGCTGTTGGGTCTGGATTTGTGTTCATCTTCCAGACTGTCTTCGGAGTCATTCCATTGGCCATCCATTCATTCTTTTCCAGTGTGTTTCCTATAATATTGGCATTGATTGGCAGAATACTGCTGCTATTTCTTCTGATTCACAGTGGTTGTGTCTTTCCAGCTGCGCGAAGCAATGGAGCCACTGCCACCAGCTCAACTGTGCCGTTAACATATGGTTCAGGTCTTTAATGCTTCATTGCTGGAAGAATTGGAGCGTGATTGGTCATTATCATTCCTACTACTCCTATGGTGCGTGCAACCAGTCTTTCGCTGCATATGGTGCCTCTTTGAACACTTGCCCACAGTGTGTCTTGCTGCTACGCCAGTGCCTCCTGTGGACCCAGCACTGCTGACATCCCTGATGAGGGTTCATTCATGGTCGTGCCCCTTGCGATTGACGCTGATTCGCAAGGCCACTTATGAACCACCCTTGGTGAACGATCTGGCTCTTTTTGGCACTGTGCAGAGTGCCACTCCTGCAGGTGGGCCTGCAGAAGAGATTACTACGCACTATTGCCCCGTGGATCCGTCTGCCCATCCGGTGATCGATCTAACATCTGACGATGTGGCCTCTTTTCTGAGGTCTTTTCCATTCAATGGCCTCGTAGATGCTCTTCAAGATCATGACTATTGTTAGAAAGATTTGATGATTGGCTTATTATACACATTCAAAGTTTACATTTATTGCCCTTACTTTGGCCTGCTGTGCTTGTAATGATCAACATTATGGCCCTCATTACAGCCCTGGGGGTAGGTGATAAAGCAGTGGTAATACCGTCAACAGGCCGGCGGTAAGAAATATGAAACTATGACCACGGCGGAAACCGCTCAGACAGACAGCCACTTTAACACACCAACCACCAGGGTGAAATCAACAGGCACCACAGCGGTAACCGCCAACAGCCAGGCGGAAGACAAAGTACTGCCCACAGTAATATGACCCACCTATCCGCCACCTTTTCTGGGGCGGTACCAACAACATCAAAACCTGGCGGAAACACTGCACAGAAGGGAAACGACTCGCCTCTGGACACTCAATGAAGAACCACACTTCCATGGAGCCCGAGTTGCATGTCTTTCCCATGCTCTTCTACCTACTGCTCCACTATAAACACCAACACCGGTGAAGACGACCACGGTGAGTACTGCCACCTAGCATACAAGGGAGGGGGGAGAAAAAAGAGAGTGACACACACACGCAACACGCAACACCCCCAACCCCAACACCACACACAGAACCAGATGCAATAACATTACATATTCAACCGGTACCCCTCAGGAATAATGCAAGGACAACCAAAATAGAGTAAAAAGAGTGTAAAAAGATAAATATATTAGTAATACGTGCATCGAAAGCAAAAAGTATATACATATTTACAATGCAAGGGACACTGCCCAGTCCTCAATGTCTGTGGGCCACAGGGCCACATCACAAAGTCCAAGGCCCAACCTCACTCGTGCACAGAGAGAACACTGCAGGGGCATCAGGTCGAAAATAGACAGGCACCTCAGGGGACGGGGAATGGGGTGGGGTACCTCAGCCGGAAGATGGTACAACGCCACTGGTCCTGGAGGAGGCAACATGCTCATCACTCTGTCCTGGGGAGTGCAAGGCCACAGTCTCTCAAGTGGGTGACCTGCCCACATGCTCTGGAGGGGGCAACATGCCCTGTGCTTGGTCCTGGGGAGTGCAAGGCCACAGTCTCTCAAGTGGGTGACTTGCCAACTGGCTCTGGAGTGGGCAACATGCTTTATGCTTGGTCCTGGGGAGTGCAAGGCCACAGCCTCTCTAGTGGATGGCTTCTCCACTGGTTCTGGAGGGGGCATTGTGCCCAGTGTGCTTCATCCTGGGAAGGATACGGTGAGTGGATGGCTTCTCCACTGGTTCGGGAGGGGGCATTGTGCCCAGTGAGCTTCATCCTGAGGTGGATGGGGTGAGTGGACGGCTTCTTCACTGGTTCTGGAGGGGGCATTGTGCCCAGTGTGCTTCATCCTGGGAATGATGCAGTGAGTGGATGGCTTCTCCACTAGTTCTGGAGGGGGCATTGTGTCCAGTGAGCTTCATCCTGTGGAGGATGGGGTGCATGGATGGCTTCTCCACTGGTTCTGGAGGGGCATTGTGCCCAGTGAGCTTCATTCTGGGAAGGATGGGGTAGTGGATAGCTGCTTCCACTGGTTCCGGAGGGGGCATTGTGCCCTGTGATGCAAATCTTGGGGAGTGCAAGCTCACAGTCTCAGGATTTGCAAGGGCCAGGCCGCACAACAGCCCATGGATGCAGGACTACACACTGTCCGCCGGCGTTGACGGCTGCTCAGTGGTGGCAGTGGCAGTGCTAGTGTCGGTGCTGGCAGTGGTGGGGGGAGGCTCCAGCCCTTCCCCTGCAGCTTCGGATGGTTGCCCACTCAGGCTGCTGCTGGCAGTGGTGCTGGTGGCGGTGCTGGTGCCGTGCTGGCAGTGGTGGGGGAGGCTCCAGCCCTTCCCCTGCAGCCCCGGATGGCTGCCCACTCGGGCTGCTGCTGCTGGCAGTGGTACTGGTGGCGGTGCTGGTGTAGGTGCTGGCAGTGGTGAGGGGAGGATCCAGCCCTTCCACTGCAGCCTCGGATGGCTGCCCACTTGGGCTGCTGGCAGTGGTGCTGGTGGCGGTGCAGACAGTGGTGGGGGGAGGCTCCAGCCCATCCCCTGCAGCCTTGGACGGCTGCCCACTCGGGCTTCTGCTGCTGGCAGTGGTGCTGGTGGTGGTGCTGTGGCGGTGGTGGTCGCGGTGCTGGCAGTGGAGGGGGGAGGCACCGGCCCATCCCCTGCAGCCTCGGACGGCTGCCCACTCGGGCTGCTGCTGTTGGCAGTAGTGCTGGTGGCGGTGCTGGCAGTGGTGGGGGGAGGCTCCAGCCCATCCCCTGCAGCCTCGGATGGCTGCCGACTCGGGCTGCTGCTGCTGGCAGTGGTGCTGGTGGCGGTGCTGGCAGTGGTGGGGGGCGGCTCCAGCCCATCCCCTGCAGCCTCAGATGGCTGCTGGCAGTGGTGGTGTTGGCAGTGCTAGTGGCGGTGCTGGTGGCAGTGTTGGCAGTGGTGGGGGGAGGCTCCAGCCCATCCCCTGTAGCCTCGGACGGCTGAACCACCATGGTTGGTGGTGGGGGCTCCGACTGAGTTCCAGCACCAGGCCTCTTGTCCTCTTTGCCTGCTGGTGCAGGCCCTTTGCCCTTCTTGCCAGCAGCTTGGGATGGCTCCTTGCTCCTCTTGGCAGCAGCTGGGGACTGCTCCTTGCTCTTCCTTGTACCAGCTGGGGGTGCCTCCTTGCCTTTCTTTGCATCAGCTGGGGTGCCTCCTTGCCCTTCTTTGCAGCAGCTGGGGGTGCCTCCTTGCCCTTCTTTGGAGCAGCTGGGGGTGCCTCCTTGCCCTTCCTTGCAGAACTTGGTGCAGGCACCCTATCAGTGTGGCTGCCTGGTGCCTGAGATCCTTTCCCACCTGGTGTAGCTGTGGACACTACTGTGCCCCTGGATTGGGTGGCTGAGGTGCTTGCCTGGGTTCTAACCACCCTGGCCTGACGTGAGGGATGGGGTGGGGGAGGGCTAGGGAAGAAGTCAAAGGTGGAGAGGAAAATATTCTTAGGGACTTTGGTGCAGGAAGATGGAGATGGTCCGGGAGTGGAGGTAGCAGGAGTGGTTGTAGGATATGTCTGTCTGCTGTGTTTGGGTGCCGGTGCATGAGCTAAATGCTATTGTGAGGTGGATGGCTGTTGGGTGTCTGAGTGCTTGCGTTTCTGCACTTTGGGAGGAGGGGCACTGACACAGTGGGAGAGGACTCAAGAGACATGTGCATGGATGTGGGGGTGGTGACTGCCAGTGATGGGCGTGTGCTGGTAGGTGTGCTGGTAGGTGTGCTGGTGAAGGGGGTTGTGGATGCGGATGTAGTGCATGCAGGTGTGAGTGTAGACCAACTGGGAGGGAGGTGGACAACGAGGAGGATTGGGCCACAGAGGAGGCAGTGGATGTTGGTATGTCTGCTTCTGGATGGTGTTTGTGTGAGTGCCTCTGGGATGATGTGTAGTGCTTGTGTTTGCCATGTCCACTCTTGTGTGTTGTACTGGGTGCAAGCTCGTCTGGCTGTGTGCTTGGGATAGGTTGGGGTTGAGGGGAATGGGATTGGGTTGAGGAAGTTGGAGGGGACGGCTAGAAACAGGGACAATGGCTTCCATCAGAGAGGAGGCCAGAGCCTGGATTGATCTCTGTTGGGCCACCATGCCAGTGTGAATGCCCTCCAGGAATGCATTTGTCTGTTGCAATTCAGCTGTCAGCCCCTGGATGGCATTCACAATGGTTGACTGCCCAACAGAGATGTATCGCAGGAGGTCAATAGCCTCCACACTCAGGGCAGCAGGGCTAACTGGGGCAGGGTCTGAGGTGCCTGGGGTGAAGGAGACGCCCACCCTCCTGGATGAGCAGGCATGAGAAACACGCTGAGGGGCTGCTGGGAGGGTGGTGCTGGTACGGGGGTGCGGCTGTAGCTGGGGTGGGAACAGAGGTGTTCGCCACCACCAGGGAGCTTCCATCGGAGGAGGAATCTGTGTCAGTACTATTCCCTTCTGTCTCCGCCTTGGTGCTCCCCTCACCCTCCGTCCCACTGGTGCCCTCACCATCGGTGGATTCGGCCTCCTGGCCCTGTCGGATGCAGCTCCCTCCATTGCCGGTGCCTCAGCTCCTCCGCCAGATGATGCTAATGCACATAAGGACAGGGTGACAAAACAAAAAGGGGACGGCGAGACAAAGGATACACTTGGTCAATAGCGCAAACAACACCAACGTTGGCATACACAACACATACACACACAGGGAACAGCTCTACGCACTAGGCAATGCACTACCAGTCACAATGCTAGTCACCAGCCCAGGGATAAGGACACCTAACGCCACTTGCAGCATACCTGAGACCCACAGACCCCTGCCCAGTAGTGGATGCCTACTAGCTTGGTTGGAGGTATTTTACATCAGAACCCTGCCCAACATGGGACCTACGCTGCAATGTCAGGCCTGGCCTCGGGGCACCCACAGGCGCACATCCCCCACCCGGATACCACCCCACCATGCGCAAGTTGTATGTTGGGGAACTGTACTCACCCCCTTGTAGCTGCTGTGATTGCTGTGATGCCCCCAAGCACCCATCTAGCTCCGGATAGGCCACCGCCAGTTTGCGGGCCATCAGAGGGGTCAGAGTTCGACGGCACCCTTTTCTCGTTGGGAGGCCATCCACAGCTGGGCTTCCGCCATTGTCCGTGCCCAGCGTCTCAGGTCCTCCCACAGTTTGTGACAGTAGGTGTTCCGCCTGCCATAGACCCCCAGGGTCCACACGTCCTTGGCGATGGCACGCCATATACCCTTTTTCTGATGGGCGCTGACCTGCAGGGAAATGGACACAGGGAAAGATATTAGTCCGACCGTCCTGCCTGTTACACTCATGGCTCACCATGCCCCTTCCCATCCCCATTAGCACAGACATGGCCCACAATACATGCAGCACGTTGCCCGGGGCCCATCCACCAACCCCCCCTACATGAGGCCTTCACACACAGCACGCCCCATGCATCATACTCACGGTGTACTCACCTGTTGCTGTGGAGGCCCATACAGCATTCGGTACTGGGGTAAGACCCCATCCACCAGTCTCTCCAACTCCGCTGAGGTGAAGGCAGGGGCCCTTTCCTCAGTGACACAAGCCATGGTCAGTTCCAGACACGGGTCACAGCAGCACTTGCAGTGTAGGTCCTCTCCATTTGAAGGTTAGATAGCAAGTGAGTGAACAGATAGAAAATGGTGGTGACATCCGTGGCGGTGCATACTGTCACCGCCGGCATACATCACCATTGGCCACTGTAACCCATAGGGTCCAATGTTAACCAATGAGGAGCTGCACAGCGGTTTTCGACCGCCTCCCGCAACGGCGCAAAATGTCAGGGGAATTACCTCATTTTCACCTGTCCCTCCAAACAGGACAGGCGGATGCCATTTTGGGGGGGCAGGCCATGGCTCCTAACTGCATCACACTACACATATGCACCATTTGGACCTCTCCAATAAAATACTGTTACAATCACGACATGCATTGAAGTGCAGTGGTTGGAAATAAGAGATACTAACCAGCTGCTCACCATTTTGCCCCACAGATTGCAACCGCTGCGGATGAATCGGAGATGGGTACATCCCCCGTGTACAGACCCCTGGTGGACTTGGCAACACTGGAGGACAGGCACATTGTCCTCAACTATAGACCGGACAGGGCCACAATCACAGAGCAGTGCGCCCAATTGGAGCCTGACCTGATATCTGCTATCCGTCACCCCACTGGGATCCCCCCTCTTGTGCAAGTGTTATCAGTGCTCCATTTCCTGGCAAATGTCTCCTTCCAAGCAACAGTGGGCTTGGCAGCAGGAACGTCTCAGCCAAAGTTCTCAATAGTACTGACCAGAGTGTTGTCTGCCCTGATTAAACACATGCGCAGCTACATCGTTTTCCCCCGGGTGGAGGATTTGGCTACAGTGAAAGCTGACTTCTATGCAATGGGACATATCCCCAACATTATTGGGGGCAATTGGTGGTACACATATAGCATTTGTCTCCCCCAGCTAAATGAACAGGTGTTCAGAAATCAAAAGAGCTTTCACTCCATGAATGTGCAGACGGTGTGCCTGGCGGACCAGTACATCTCCCACGTCAATGCGAAATATCCTGGGTCTGTGCATGATGCCTTTATCCTGAGGAATAGCAGCATCCCATATGTGATGGCTCAACTCCTGAGGCACATGGTGTTGCTAATAGGTGAGCCCTGGTTCCCACCCAGTGGGTGTTGGTGTATGGGTATGGTGTGGGCCCTAACGGTTGGTGTGTGGCTAACAGTTATCCATTGATATTTGCAGGTGACTCTGAGTACCCCAACCTCTCATGGCTACAGACCCCTGTGAGGAATGCCAGGACAAGGGCAGAGGAACATTTCAATGAGGCACATGGGCAAACAAGAAGAATTATAGAGAGGACCTTCGGCCTCCTGAAGGCCAGGTTTCGTTGCCTCCATCTAACATGTGGATTCCTGTACTACTCACCCAAGAAGGTGTGCCAGATCATCGTGGCATGGTGTATGTTGCACAACCTTGCCTTACGTCGCCAGGTGCCTTTTCTGCAGGAGGATGAGGCTGGAGATGGCCATGTGGCAGCAGTGGACCCTGTGAAGAAGAGGAGGCAGAGGATGAGGATGAGGACATCAGAAGTGCAATAATTCTCCAATACTTCCAATGACACGCAGGTAAGAAAGTGTGACTTCACATTTACTTGACATTTTTGTGTTTGCCATTATCACTGGCAGGCTGTTTTTCCCACTTCTATGGCCACTCACTGTAGCTTTTGGCATCTCTATTTGCAGATATTTGTGCCCTACTACAGCTCCTGGTGTGTAGACTGCAGCCAACTACAAGTCATTCCTATGTTTAAATTTCTGTACAGTTCAATGTTTAAACCCTGTTGAACTAATACATACTTAAATCATTTGACATACTCCATACTTGTATTTTTTCAAAGGGTGTTTGTTTAAGTGCTAAGAGGTAGAATGGGATGTGCAATGGGCTGGGGTGATGATGGAAGAAAGTCCAGGCTATAGTTCCAGTCTATTTGTATCACAGGTGCATTGTCCAAGGGGGCATAGGAAGGGGAGCAATGGCAGTTCAAGGTGGGAGCATGGCTTGGCCGATCAGCAAGATGGCGCCACACCATGAGGCTCTGCTCGGCGGGGGACAAACTTGCTGCATTTATCCTATACTTGCAGCTCCTACCCCCTTTCCTTCAGCTGTGTCGGCTGTGGGGGACTAGCGGAGGCTGCTGGCACCGGGACGGCATCTAAGGTGCGCTGTGTGCGGTTACTGCTGACGCGGCCTGGCCTGGAGACAGGGCCGGTGTAGCCGCAAGGGACGTGAGGCCTTGGACGCAGTCTCCGCGCCATCCATCGGGCTGCCGGGAGGGGTGCCGTGGGGAGCGGCTTCCCCCGCTGGGGTTCCCTAGCTATACCCCACAATTGTCGACTCTTTTTTGGAGGCTGTCATCGCGGCCGCGAGGTGAGTGTTGTGCCGCCGTCCCTGCGGGGCCCTCTCGGTGGCCATATCGGGCCGCGGGCTGCTGCGGGTGCGCAGGTGGTTGCTGGGGCTGGTGGTGGGGATCTCCCCTGCTGCTGGTGCCCCCCCCTGCTGCTGGTGGATTGGGCGCTGCTGCATAGGTTGTTTTTTGGTGCTGGTGGGGACCCCCCCTGCTGCTGGTGGCGTGGGCGCCGCTGTATAGTTTTTTTGGGGCGCCGGCGGACCTGGGCTCTTGGTGGCGGCTGGTGATGGGCTGGTTGGTGTGCCGCCCTTGCGTCTGGGGGGCCCGGTCAGTGACTGGGTCGGTTCGTGGGTCCCTTCAGTTGCGCAAGTCTGCCTGGCCCCCGGGATAGAGGCCCTTTGGTTTATTTTTCCTTGTGGAATAGAGGACTGCTGGCTTGGGGCGTTGTGGCCCTTGGTGCGTTTCCTTCTGCGTGCCTTCATTAGTGCGCCCTATATGGTGTGCAGTTTTCCTGGTGAGGGTCTGCCTTCCCTGCTGAGACTTGGTCCCTACTGGGTCCAGTAGATCATTGGAGGAGACTTCCTTTTTGTGTGGCCCTTTGCTTGGTGGCCTGGCTAGATTTGGGCCCTTCTCACTGGCTTTTTTTTTTCTTTTAGTCAGAAGCTGCTGTGTGCCCCCTTCGGAGGGTTAGGTCTTGGTGCTTGCCTCCCCCCTGCCACATCCTGCCTTGTGCTGAGCCGGCTGGGTGGTGGTCTCTGAGCGGGGCTTGCCTCAGGGGGGCCCGCTGCCGGCTGGACGGTTGCTGGTGCGTTACGTGGGTGGCAGTTTTCGCCAGCCTGGCTGTCTGGGGGAGGCATGGGGAAGGCTGATCAGAAGCAGACCAAGTTAACTTTTGAGAGTGGGCGGAAGAAAAGTGGCTCATCTAGACGAATGGCTGACAACTTGCTGCATGTAGAGGATCCACCCGCGGCATCCATGAAGGCTATGTTTGTCAATCTTAAGCATAGCCTGGCGAGTATTGACGTCAAGATAGACCATCTCACTGAACAGATGGATCGTTTAAAGGAAACTGTGGATGGTCATGATACGCGCTTTGAGCAGCTGGAATCCCACACCTCGGATCTGGAAGATGAATGTCGTGGAGATGGGGAAAAGATGCTGCAAATGGAGCATGTGTTGGAAATCATCAGGAATAAAAATGAGGATTTGGAAGCTCGGTCTTGCCGCAATAATGTCCGCATTCTAGGTCTCCCGGAGTCGACGGACATAGGGCGCATGGAGGACTTTGTTGAGACTATGTTATCTGAGCTGTTTCCTGGAAAGCTCTCTCAGATGTTGGTGGTGGAGAGGGCCCACAGATCTCTGGGGCCGCTTCCTCTGCCTGGAGCTTCTGCGTGCCCTATTATTGTATGGTTACTTAACTACAGAGACACTATATTGCGCTTAGCTAGGGAGCGCCGTCCGGTGGTATATAATAATGCAGAGCTGAATTTTTTCCCTGATTACACTCCTGGGGTGCAGGCTGCCCGTAGGGCCTTCCTGCCAGTTAAACGCGTTTTAAGTCAGACAGACGCAAACTACTTCCTTATTTACCCAGCTAAGCTGCGTGTTGAACATAAGGGCAAGTTGCATTTTTTTACGGACCTGAAATTGGCAGCGACGTATGCCAAATCTGTCCCCAGGAGGAAGAAGTGGACGGCCTACATTCTGCTGAAGATGATGGAGGCTCTATGAGTGATAATGACTAACTGGCCCCTTCAGACAGGGCTTATGGGACTCTGATCGGGAACACTTAGGCCCTCATTACAACATTGGCGGTCAATCCCGCTTTCCGCCGTGCAGAAGACCACCAACATACCGTCCCGGCAGCGGAATTCCGCCACAGGTATCACGACCCACAGCTCAGAATCTGCCACAATACAGACACCCAAACAAGTCCGCCACACCAAAGGTCAATGATCAACTGGCGATAACAAAACCCACACCGTCACTCCAACAGGAATACGGCCACAGTGTCACAACCCACGAATCAACACAGTGGTCTTTCAACCGCGATAAACCATTGGCGGTACACACCGCCACGCTCAAATACACACACATTTACAAAACACGACCACATTGGACAGTTCAAAATATACACACCTGATACATGTACACACACCACACACCCAATCCAACATAAAGCACACGCCCTCATCACCCACAAACCTTTTCTTTCAAAAATTTCTTTCAACCAGAAATTTGAAAGAAGGCCAGAGAGAGAGACTACCTAATACAACACCAGCATCCACAGACACACAACAGCATCACTCTTACAACATCCACGCACCTCAAACAACACACACCAACACATCCCCTTACACATCACAACAGACACCACCTCACACAAAACCCTCACCACATCATGGCATCCCAAAGACACCCCAGGTTTTCAGAGGAGGAGCTCAGGGTCATGGTGGAGGAAATCATCCGGGTAGAGCCACAGCTATTCGGATCACAGGTGCAGCAGACATCCATTGAAAGGAAGATGGAGCTATGGTGCAGAATTGTCGACAGGGTAAACGCAATGGGACAACATCCAAGAACACGGGATGACATCAGGAAGAGGTGGAACGACCTACGGGGGAAGGTACATTCCATGGTATCCAGACACCAGATTGCTGTACAGAGGACTGGCGGCATACCCCCACCTCCTCTCCCACAACTAACAACATAGGAGGAACAAGTCTTGGCAATTATGCATACTGAGGTCCTCGCAGGAGTAGCAGGAGGACTGGACTTTGGTAAGGCAAATCTTTACTATTTTATCCCCCCCACCCCACATGCATGCCATCACCTACTCCCACCCTCACCCTCACACCCATCACCCCAACAACCCACAGATACCCCATCAACACATCCCAAAACCAAGCCCCGCATGTAACACCAATGCATCGACACCTATCACCAAAGCATGTCCAGTAGAGAGACTCACTCATGCCCCAAAATCACCAATCACACAAGGACCAAGCCAATAATGCAAGCACAGGAGTAGAGGGTAACCCATTGCACAAGATGGCACACACACATATAATAACTATGCATTTACACCCCAACAGGTCCCCTACCCAACGTCACCGGACAGGAGGTACCAGACATATCCAGTCCCCCCACAGAAGTGGCCCATAGTGATAACAGCAGCTCTGCACGCCTGGATCAAGATGACCAGCCCAGCCCATCTGGGACCTCGGGACAGTCGGTTCCCCTGACACAGTCCCCAACCACCACAGAGCCTCTCCCCTCAGGAAACACCACACAGCACCCACTCAACGGGCCCATCCCACTGTCCCCAGGAGATGTCAATCAGCAGTGTGTCCACCATTACAGGGAACCCAGGCAACCCCACTAACACAGGACGATCAGGGACCTGGGGGCAGTGGCACATGGTTCAGGGGACAGAGGCACAGGATAACAGGGAAGCTGGGAGGACTGCTGTGCGACAGGGGGAGGACAGGCCCAGGGAACCGACACTCCACTAGGCACTCTCCAACATCATGGGAGCTTACCAACATTCCCAGGAGACCATGGGCACGGTACTGGCCAAGTTTCAGGAGACCTAGCGGCTGCAGGAGGAACACTACCTGGGGATCAGGGAGGACTTGAAGTCCATCAACACCACCCTGGTCACCATTGTAGGGGTGCTGGCAGACCTTCTCAACACCAGGAGGGAGACACTGGCACACCAACGGGCCCCTGACACTAGCCTGGATGATGAACAGCCCTCCACCTCCGCCGGCGCTAGTGGACAGGAGGCACTGCCACAAGAACAACAGGACACGAGCACCCCACCCCTTGCAGAAGGAGAACCACCCCGCAAACAGTCCCTGAGATCCAGGAACAAGACAGAGAACATTGCCAAGACCCCCACCAGTAAATAAGACCCCCCTGAATGTCACCCTTCTGTCCCACTTTGACACCCTGTCCACCTGAAATTGCCATTGCTCCACTTCCAATGCCCCATTGGACAATGCACCTGTGAAACAACTAGACTGGACTCTGCCATGGACATTCCTCCACCATCACCCCAGCCCATTTTACACCCCCTCCAGTTATTTGCACACTAATAAACACACTTGAATCACCAAACAAGCTGGAGTCAGTCTGTGCTTTCACAAATTTGTAATTGCTAAATCTCTGGAATATAGCAATGTCAATGTACCTGGTCACATACCAATGTAACACAGCTGAAGGCCAGCAGTAAACATAGCACAGGGCACAAAGTGGGAACCAGATCTGTGAAATGGAAAGCCAAAGTAACAAGTCAGGGTCCATACACTGAGTGAAAATGACAGACTTATGCTAGCTCCAACAATAGTATGAGATGTGGGAAGCAGTTACATCTTCTTACCTGTGTCTCACTGGAAGTATTGTATGATGATGTTGTTTCGGTTGTCAACATCTTCTTCTTCTGCCTCCTCTTCTTCACTGTCCACAGGCTCCACAGCTGCAACAAGTCCACCACCTGGACCATCCTCCTGCAGAAAAGGCACCTGGTGTCGCAAAGCCAGGTTGTGCAGCATACAGCAGGCCACTATTATCTGGCACACCTTCTTCAGTGAGTAGTATAGGGAGCCAGCAGTAAGATGGAGGCACCGGATCCTGGCCTTTAGGAGGCCGAAGGTGCATTCTATAATCCTCCTAGTTCACCCATGTGCCTCATTGTAGCGTTCCTCTGCCCTTGTCCTGGGATTCCTCACTGGGGTCAGTAGCCATGACAGGTTGGGGTAACCAGAGTCACCTGCAAATGTCGAGGGACAACTGTTAGACACACACTAACCCTTAGGGACAATCCCATACCCAGACACCTATGTCAACTGTGTTGGGACCCTGGCCTCACCTATTAGCCACACAGGGTGCCTCTGGAGTTGGCCCATCACATAAGGGATGCTGCTATTCCTCAAAATATAAGCGTCATGCACTGAGCCAGAATACTTGGCATTCACATGGTGTGAGAAAGTAGCCTCTTTCTAGCCTTGTTACCCCCACTTTTGGCCTGTTTGTGAGTGTATGTCAGGGTGTTTTCACTGTCTCACTGGGATCCTGCTAGCCAGGGCCCAGTGCTCATAGTGAAAACCCTATGTTTTCAATATGTTTGTTATGTGTCACTGGGACCCTGCTAGTCAGGACCCCAGTGCTCATAAGTTTGTGGCCTATATGTATGTGTTCCCTGTGTGGTGCCTAACTGTCTCACTGAGGCTCTGCTAACCAGAACCTCAGTGGTTATGCTCTCTCATTTCTTTCAAATTGTCACTAACAGGCTAGTGACCAATTTTACCAATTTACATTGGCTTACTGGAACACCCTTATAATTCCCTAGTATATGGTACTGGGTATTGGGGTTCCAGGAGATCCCTATGGGCTGCAGCATTTCTTTTGCCACCCATAGGGAGCTCTGACAATTCTTACACAGGCCTGCCACTGCAGCCTGAGTGAAATAACGTCCACGTTATTTCACAGCCATCTTACACTGCACTTAAGTAACTTATAAGTCACCTATATGTCTAACCTTTACCTGGTAAAGGTTGGGTGCTAAGTTACTTAGTGTGTGGGCACCCTGGCACTAGCCAAGGTGCCCCCACATTGTTCAGGGCCAATTCCCCAGACTTTGTGAGTGCGGGGACACCATTACACGCGTGCACTACATATAGGTCACTACCTATATGTAGCTTCACAAGGGTAACTCAGAATATGGCCATGTAACATGTCTATGATCATGGAATTGCCCCCTCTATGCCATCCTGGCATAGTTGGCACAATCCCATGATCCCAGTGGTCTGTAGCACAGACCCTGGTACTGCCAAACTGCCTTTCCTGGGGTTTCACTGCAGCTGCTGCTGCTGCCAACCCCTCAGACAGGCATCTGCCCTCCTGGGGTCCAGCCAGGCCTGGCCCAGGATGGCAGAACAAAGGACTTCCTCTGAGAGAGGGTGTTACACCCTCTCCCTTTGGAAAATGGTGTGAAGGCAGGGGAGGAGTAGCCTCCCCCAGCCTCTGGAAATGCTTTCTTGGGCACAGATGTGCCCAATTCTGCATAAGCCAGTCTACACCGGTTCAGGGGACCCCTTAGCCCTGCTCTGGCACGAAACTGGACAAAGGAAAGGGGAGTGACCACTCCCCTGACCTGCACCTCCCCTGGGAGGTGCCCAGAGCTCCTCCAGTGTGCTCCAGACCTCTGCCATCTTGGAAACAGAGGTGCTGCTGGCACACTGGACTGCTCTGAGTGGCCAGTGCCACCAGGTGACGTCAGAGACTCCTCCTGATAGGCTCCTTCAGGTGTTGCTAGCCTATCCTCTCTCCTAGGTAGCCAAACCCTCTTTTCTGGCTATTTAGGGTCTCTGTCTCTGGGGAAACTTTAGATAACGAATGCAAGAGCTCAGCCGAGTTCCTCTGCATCTCTCTCTTCACCTTCTGCCAAGGAATCGACTGCTGACCGCGCTGGAAGCCTGCAAACCTGCAACATAGTAGCAAAGACGACTACTGCAACTCTGTAACGCTGATCCTGCCGCCTTCTCGACTGTTTTCCTGGTGGTGCATGCTGTGGGGGTAGTCTGCCTCCTCTCTGCACTAGAAGCTCCGAAGAAATCTCCCGTGGGTCGACGGAATCTTCCCCCTGCAACCGCAGGCACCAAAAAGCTGCATTACCGGTCCCTTGGGTCTCCTCTCAGCACGACGAGCGAGGTCCCTCGAATCCAGCAACTCTGTCCAAGTGACTCCCACAGTCCAGTGACTCTTCAGTCCAAGTTTGGTGGAGGTAAGTCCTTGCCTCACCTCGCTAGACTGCATTGCTGGGAACAGCAACTTTTGCAGCTACTCCGGCCCCTGTGCACTTCCGGCGGAAATCCTTTGTGCACAGCCAAGCCTGGGTCCAAGGCACTCTAACCTGCATTGCACGCCTTTCTAAGTTGGTCTCCGGCGACGTGGGACTCCTTTGTGTAACTTCGGGTGAGCACCGTTTCACGCATCCTTGTAGTGCCTGTTTCTGGCACTTCTCTGGGTGCTACCAGCTGCTGAGTGGGCTCCTTGTCTTGCTCGACGTCCCCTCTACCTCCTGGCGCAATTTGTGACATCCTGGTCCTTCCTGGGCCACAGCAGTGTCCAAAAACGCTAACCGCACAATTTGCAGCTAGCAAGGCTTGTTTGCGTTCTTTCGGCGGGAAAACACCTCTGCACGACTCTCCACGGCGAGGGAAGTCTCCAGCCCTTTTCGTTCCTGCAGAAACCTCAGCTTCTTCTGTCCAGTAGAAGCTTCTTTGCACCCACAGCTGGCATTTCCTGGGCATCTGCCCATCTCCGACTTGCTTGTGACTTTTGGACTTGGTCCCCTTGTTCCACAGGTACCCAAGATTGGAAATCCATCGTTGTTGCATTGTTGGTTTGTGTCTTTCCTGCATTATTCCTCTAACACGACTTCTTTGTCCTTAGGGGAACTTTAGTGCACTTTGCACTCACTTTTCAGGGCCTTGGGGAGGGTTATTTTTCTAACTCTCACTATTTTCTAATAGTCCCAGCGACCCTCTACAAGGTCACATAGGTTTGGGGTCCATTCGTGGTTCGCATTCCACTTTTGGAGTATATGGTTTGTGTTGCCCCTATCCCTATGTGTCCCCATTGCATCCTATTGTAACTATACATTGTTTGCACTGTTTTCTAAGACTATACTGCATATTTTTGGTATTGTGTATATATATCTTGTGTATATTTCCTATCCTCTCACTGAGGGTACACTCTAAGATACTTTGGCATATTGTCATAAAAATAAAGTACCTTTATTTTTAGTATAACTGTGTATTGTGTTTTCTTATGATATTGTGCATATGACACTAAGTGGTACTGTAGTAGCTTCACACGTCTCCTAGTTCAGCCTAAGCTGCTCTGCTAAGCTACCATTATCTATCAACCTATGCTGCTAGACACCCTATACACTAATAAGGGATAACTGGGCCTGGTGCAAGGTGCAAGTACCCCTTGGTACTCACTACAAGCCAGTCCAGCCTCCTACACATGGGAGATGTACTGGTCTGCCAAACACACCATCTGCACATTCATAGAATGGTAGCTTTTCCGGTTTCTGTACACCTGTTCATTCCTGCGGGGGGGACAAATGCCACATGTGTACCATCAATTGCACCAATGACATTGGGAATATGTCCCAGGGCATAAAAGTCACCTTTCACTGTGGGCAAATCCCCCACCTGAGGGAAAACGATGTAGCTGTGCATGTGTTTCAGCAGGGCAGATAAGACGTTAGAGAACATTGGCTGGGACATCCCTGATGCCATGGCCACTGTTGTTTGAAAAGACCCACTGGCCAGGAAATGGAGTACAGACAGAACCTGCACAAGAGGGGGGATTCCTGGTGGATGGCGGATAGCTGAAATCGGGTCTGGCTCCAACTGGGCACACAGTTCCAGGATTGTTGCACGATCAAGTCTGTATGTGATTATGATGTGTCTCTCTTTCATTGTCGACAGGTCCACCAGGGGTCTGTACACCGGAGGATGCCGCCATCTCATCACCTGCCCCAGCAGACGTGCCCTATGGAGGGGAACAGCGAGCAGAGGTTCATGTAACAATGAGGTATCACAATGTGTAATTTGCTGAAACGTTGGTAATTCGCAATGTGCCGATATCTGTCTGCATTCCCGGCCTAGATAGGTGTGAAGCAGTTTTTTTCCATCCCATGTGGCCCCCTGAAATGGCGGCTGCCTGACCTGTAAGGTGGGACAAGGGGAAATGAGGTAATTGCGCTGGCATTGTACACCGATGCGGTGGGCGGTCGAAGACCGAGGTGCTATTCAGCATTGGTCAACATTGGGCCCTATGGCCCCCTGGAGCCAATGACGATGTACGCCGGCAGTGATGGTATGCACTGCCGCGGACGTGGCTGCCATTTTCTATCTGTTCCCTCACTTGATACCTGACCTTCAACAGGAGAGGACCTACACTGCAAGAGCTGCTGTGACCTGTGTCTGGAAGCGACAATGGCTACAGTGTCTGGGGAAAGGGCCCCTGCCTTCACTTCAGAGGAGTTGGAGAAACTGGTTGATGGGGTCCTCCCTCAGTACACGTAACTTTACGGTCCTCCAGACAAACAGGTGAGTACACTGTGAGCATGCTGCGTGGGCAATGCCTGTTTAGAGTGGTGTGGATGGTAGATACATTGGGGTGGGGGGGCTGAGGCATGCATGTGCGTATGGTGAGTGTATGTGCATCAGGGCATGGGTGGGATCTGGTGGGCAATGAGTATGACGGTCCGGACGGGTGAGTAAATCCTTTCCTACTGTACCTTTCCTCTAGGTCAGCGCCCACCAGAAGAAGGGTATTTGGGGTGCCATCGCCAAGGAAGTCTGGACTCTGGGGGTCCACCACAGACAGGGCACTCACTGCCGTAAAAGATGGGAGTACCTGCACCGCTGGAGCAAGAAGACGGCAGAGGCCCAGATGGGGATGGCCTCCCAACGTGGAAGGGGTGCCCATCACACCATGACCCCCCTGATGTCCCGGATCCTGGCGGTGGCCTATCTGGAGTTGGATGGGCGCATGAGGGCATCACAACAGCCACAAGGGGGTGAGTACACTCTCATTCAGCTGACTCTGCGCGCATTACGAGGTGTCTGGGTGGGGGGTGGGCAGTGGGTTCCCCTTGGCCAGGGCGGACTTGGTAGGCAAGGTCCCTTGTTAGGCAGGCTCTGTGGCACCCCAACCCCACTAGTGGATAACCATCTACACCTAGTCAGGCTCCTGTGACTTCCAGGTGTGCAGAAATTGGGCTTAGGCCTCGTACCCCATGGGTATGTGAATTTGCCAGGAACTGTTAGTGCATCGTGTAGTGGAGAGGGCTGCTCCCTGTGTGCTGTGTCCACCAACGGTAGTGGTGTTGCATGCACTGAACATGTCTTTCTTCTGTCTTCCCCCCTTTTTGTTTTGTCTCCCTGTGCTTGTGTGCAATAGCATCATCTGGTGGAGGAGCAGTGGCACCGGAGCAGGAGGGAGCTGCAACCCACTTGGCCCTCGAGGTTGAAGCAACAGAGTCTGAAGCCACCAGTGGGACGGAGGGCGAGGGGAGCTCCACGACGGGGACAGGAGCATACACCAGTGACAGTGACTCCTCCTCTGATGGGAGCTCCCTTGTGGTGGCGGGCACCTCTGTGCCCACCGCATCAACAGGTACAGCCACCACCCCTCCTACCAGCACCGCCCTCCCAGCAGCCCCTCAGCGTGTGTCCCGTGCCCGCTCACCCAGGAGGGTGGGCATCTCCTTCGCCCCAGGCACCTCAGGCCTTGCCCCGTTCAGCCCTGCTGCCCTCAGTGAGGAGGCTATTGACCTCCTGAGATCCCTCACTGTTGGGCAATCTACCATTGTGAATGCCAATCCCAGGGTGTTGAGAGGCATTTGCAAAAAACAAATGCATACCTGGAGGGCATTCATTCTGGGCAGGCGGCCCAAAAGAGAGCATTTCAGGCTCTGGTCTCAGCACTGATGGCAGCCATTGTCCTTGTGTCCAGCCTCCCCCCTCCAACTTCCTCCACCCTGACCCAATCCCCTGTACCTCAGCCTATCCCAAGCACACCATCAGACCAGCATGCACACTCATCAACACACAAAAGTGGCTGAGACAAACATAAGCACCACACATCCCACAGGCACTCACACAAGCACCATCCCCATGCAGACACAGCAACATCCACTGCCCCCACTGTGTCCCCCTCCTCCACGTCCTCCTCCTCCCTCCCTGTCTCATCTTCACTCACACCTGCATGCACTACATCCTCAGCCACTACCTCCATCACCAGCACGCCCATCACCACACACCGCTCACGTGCAATCACCACCCCCACTACCATGCACACCTCCCCAGTGTCCTCTCCCAGTGTGTCTGTGAGCCCTCCTCCCAAAGTACACAAACGCAGGCACACACCCACCCAACAGCCATCCACCTCACAACAGCCTCCGGCCCATTCACCTCCACCCAAATTCAGCAAATGTACACCTCCTACAACCACTACCTCTTCCTCCACTCCCAAACCCCCTCCATCTTCCCGTCCCAGTGTGTCTAAAAAACTTTTCCTGGCAAACCTTGACCTCTTCCCTTCACCTCCCCCTCCGGTCCTTCAACTAGGGCCAGGCTTTCCAGGTCCCAGCTCAGCACCTCAGCCACCAAATCCCCAGGCACAGTGGTGCCAGGAACTGCGGGGTCATCGAGTGCGCCACCCATCAGGGCTGCCAGTGTGGCACGTAGCAAGGGCAAGGACATTGCGCCACCTGGCAAGGTGAAGAAGGTGCCCACATCTCAGATGGAGAAGCCGCACCTACCAGCCACCATGGGCTCTGCCAAAACAATAGGGGACAGTGGCAAGACACCAGCAGCACCATCAAAGGTGGGGAAGGTAAAAAAGCAGAAGAGCAGGTCAGGACAGGGCACGGTGGCACCGACTAAGGGACTTGTGTCACCCCTTCTGTCCACGACTCCACCAACCTGTACGGCGGCGAACACCGCAACCTGCCCCGCCACCAGCACCGCCACCTGCACCACCACCTGCACAGCCACCAGCACGTCTGCAGCCTCAACAACAGTCCCCAGCATCTTCCCCAGTCCTGCTGTGTCCCTCAACAGGTGCTGACCCATGCACCACCGCAAGCACTGCCGCCACAGACACCGCCGCAAGCACCGCCACCAGCCCCGCGACGTGCTCGGACAGTGGCACCACCGCTGACATGGCTACCATCCCCAGTGGTCAGTCGTCCAAGGGTGGAGGAGAGTTCCTGGACCCTGCCCAGCTTCCATGAGGCATGACTTCCATCACTGTTTGCACCTGCAGGTGGAAGGCGAAGCCGCAGCAGTGTGGGGCATGTCTCTGCCTCCATGGCGTATCATGCTACCAGTTCCTAGGCAATCTCGTGGCCCACACACCCAGGTGAGGGAATGGGACCGGCCACACTGCATGTGGAGCACTCTGGGCACCAGGCCCCCTCCAGAACCAGTGGAGATTGACATCCACTACCTCAGTCCTTGGCAGGATGAACCACTCTGGGCACCAGGCCCCCTCCAGAACCAGTCCTTGGCAGGATGAAGCACTCTGGGCACCAGGCCCCCTCCAGAAGCAGTGGAGAATCACATCCACTACCTCAGTGCTTGGCAGGATGAAGCACTCTGGGCACCTGGCCCCCTCCAGAAGCAGTGGAGAATCACATCCACTACCTCAGTGCTTGGCAGGATGAAGCACTCTGGGCACCAGGCCCCCTCCAGAAGCAGTGGAGAATCACGTCCACTACCTCAGTCCTTGGCAGGATGAAGCACTCTGGGCACCAGGCCCCCCCCAGAACCAGTGGAGATTATTATCCACTTGAGAGACTGTGGCTTTGCACTCCCCAGGATAAAGCAGTGGGCAACCCACCCACTTGAGAGACTTGAGAGACTGTGGCTTTGCACTCCCCAGGATAAAGCAGTAGGCAAACCACCCACTTGAGAGACTTGAGAGACTGTGGCTTTGCATTCCTCAGGATAAATCAGTGGGCAAACCACCCACTGGAAAGACTTGAGAGACTGTGGCTTTGCACTCCCCAGGATACAGCAATGGGCATGGAGCCCCCTCGTGCATCAGTGGTGTTGTGCGTTCATCCGGCTGAGGTGCCCCCCCTTTCCTTCCCCCTGAGGTGCCTGTTTATATTCGATCTGATGCCCCAGTAGTGTTCTCTCTGTTTCAAGTCAGGTATCTTGTGTGGGCTTCGCCCATGCACCTTGGGACCACTGGTCCACGGACAATGATTGGTACACTATCCGGACTTGTGTAGTTGGTGTACACATTTGTATATACTGAATATTTACTTTCACTATCAGATTTTTCATGATTACAATCGTTACAATCATTTCCTTTTGTCCTTGCATTCTTCCAGGGGTTGGGCGGGTGTATATGTAATGTTGCTGCATGTGTTTGTATGTATGGTGTTGTGGGTGAGGGTGGGGGTGATGGTATTGCGTGTTGCATGTGTGTGTCACTCTCTTTTCCCTCCCCCCTCCCCTGTGTTGTAGGTGCAGTACTCACCGTGGTCGTCGACGGCGTCTGTCCTGCTCCTAATAGAGCAGGAGGAAGAGCAGCATTGGTAACACCTGTAGTTCCGGCTCCAGGGCGTCCTGGTTCCTCGTTGGGTGTCGAGAGGTGAGTGTTTTCCCTTCTGTGTACTTTTTCCACTGTGCTTTTGATAGCGATGGTTCCGCCCCGAAAAGGTGGCGGATAGGCCTGTTGTGATAGGGTGGGTGGTACTTTGTCCTCCGCCTGTCTGTTGGCAGTTACCGCCCCGGTGTTTGTTTCTACCGCCGTGGCGGTCAGAGTGTTAAAGTGGCTGTCTATGATGGCAGTTTCCACCATGGTCGTGATTCAATTTTTTCCATTTTTTTTACCACCGGCCTGTTGGCGGTATTACTGCCGCTTTAACACCGACCGCCAGGGTTGTAATGAGGGCCTTAGTCTGAGCCTTAGTGACTAATTTGTCTGTGGGGTGGGCTGCTTGCACTTATTCCTTTTACTGTTGGTCCCTCTGCCCTCCGTCTTGTATGGGTTGAGTGTTTGGTTGGCCTCGTTGACGCACCTTCGAATGAGTCCACCTCGAATGTTCATCAACATGTTGTAGGGCTTGTATTTGGGGATGGGTGAGTTTTTTTTGTATTGACCCGGTTGGGGGTTCTGAGTGGGTGGGGGGTGGCATGGTTCTTTGTTTGGGTTGTACTCTTTTTTCTCTTTCCTTTGCACCTGTCCTCTTCTTTGCAGCCCTTGGACACTTTTGCTGTGATGTCAGGGGGAGCTACATAGTTGATGGGACGATGCTATGGCGCCAGATGGTGTGATGGAGGTGCGCTGCCTTACTTGGAATGTCCACAGTTTGAACGATGGCCGTAAGATGCGGTTAATATCTGCTTATGTTCAGCATCATGCCGTGGATGTTTGCATGCTGCAGGAGATTTATCTTGTGGATGCCACCAAGCATCGGCTAAAGGCTGGTTGGATTGGGGAATGGCATGCTGCGATGTACTCGCTTTATGCATGTGGTGTGGTGATTTTGATCCAGAGGGGGTTACAGTGGCGCACTGAGTAGGTGATTGTAGATCCAAATGGTCGCTATGTCATGCTGCATGGAACATTGGTGGACAGGCCGTGCAGACTGGTATCGCTATATGGCCCAAATTCTGATGATCCTGAATTTTTTACTGAAGTGGGGAGGTTAATTGATTCGCTGAGCCCCGGTCCCTCCTGTGGGGGGGTGATTTCAACGTGGTGCTGGATTAAGTGGCGGATCGCGAGAGCCAGCTGCCTGCGTGCTGCCCCGGGTCATGCTAGATGGGGCCCAGGTGGATTTATGGAGAGACAAACATGGTACTGTTAGGGAGGGCACTTGCGTTAACTATGTGCACGGTAGTTGGTCGCGATTAGACCGCTGGATTGGCACTAAGGATGTGATGCTTTGGGTTCGCTCTGTTGCGCATATGGCTCGCACTCAGTCAGATCACTCTCCAGTTATGCTGGAACTGGCTGTTCCGTGTGGCCCGGGTCATGCCTTTATGTGGAGGCTGCCTCTTGGGGTGCTGAAAGATCGTGCTTTCAGAGAAGAGGTCCGTCACGCTATTGTACACTATTTTGCAGAGAACAGGGGGTCTGTGGACTCTGCTGGTACAGTGTGGGAGGCCTTTACGGTGGTGATTCGGGGAGTCTGCCTTTCCAAACAGCATGGTGTGCTGAGGGCGCTGTTACGGGAGCTAGCGAAGTTAGAAGCCCAGATTGCAGATCTTAAACGGCGTTTGACTGTGAGCTGGTCGGCGGACCTATTGGCGGAGCTGCGGGGGAAGATGACACAGTTTGAAGAGGCTGCTTTTCGTGAGGTTTGTTTTTTGAGGAAAAATGCAACGGCAAGGAGATATGGTGAAGGGGATGGAGCTGGCCAGACGTTAGCTGCAATGCTTCGTAAGCCGTGGGCCAGTAACTATATTGTTGAGTTTACTGACTTGTCTGGTGAGCGTCGTACTTGCACTGACGAGATAAAGAATATCCTCACTGCATTTTACTCGAACCTTTAAGCTGAGCCTCCTGGGATGAATATGGCATCAATTGCTAACTATTTTGAAGATATTAGTCTTTTGTGGTTCAAGAGGGCGCATCATCATTATTTCGATAACCCCTTTACGGTTGAGGACGTAATTCAGGCAATTCGTAGTCTGCCTGGGGACAAGTCCCCTGGTTTGGATGGTCTGACGCTGGCCTTTTATAAGGAATATGCTCACATATTAGCTCCCCACCTCCTGGAGGTATATGCGGAGGCTCTTGAGACTGGGATCCTCCCACCCTCGCTGCGTGAAGCTCTCATTGTGACCATTTTAAAACCGGGCAAGGACCTGTGCTCTTGCTATTCCTATAGGCCTCTTTTGCTAATAAATATCGATAATAAGATCTTGGCGAAACTTATTGCGGCACAATTGCAGCCCTTGCTTCCCACTCTAGTGTTGCTGGATCAGTCGGGTTTTGTGCCGGGTCGGTCTACCTTATATAATCTCCAGACGTATTTCGCGATCTCCCATAAAATAGACCTCGATGAGTGTGCGGCGGCAGTGTTTCTGGATGTCGCTAAGGCCTTTGACTCTTGTTTGCACTGTTGGCTTGGGTGGGGTTGAGCTCCAAATATATAAAGTTGATTCGTCTGATATATACCCAGCCACTCGCACAGTTGAGAGTTAATGGCACCATATCTGATCCTTTTCCGATAGCTAGAGGCACTCGCCTAGGGTGCCCACTATCTCCGCTGTTATTTGCGGTAGCTATAAAGACGCTTGCAGCTCGCTTGTGCCATCATCATAATCATTGAGGCTTGGCCTTTCGGCAGCGTCCAGTGTTAATATCTATGTACGCGGGTGATGTCACTTTTTACGTTCGTGACCTGCGGCTGCATTTAGATGCTTCGCTGGTTGAGATAGTTGACTTTGGGCAGATATCTGGGATCACTGTTAATCGCTCCAAATCTGTTGTGATGCTCTCATCTGCGGCTACGGTGCAGTTTCCCTCCCGATACCCTCTTTGTTGGACTGAGGGACCCATGAGGTACCTGGGAATATGGTTGAGCAGGGACACGGACACACTCTGGTCAGCTAACTATGGATCGGCCATTATGTGGCTGGAGGAGAAGATCGAGGGGTGGCGCTCTCTGCCGCTTTTGCTGATTGGTTGCATTGCTATAGCGAAGATGGTTGTTATGCCCAAGTTCTTATATCTCTTTCTCAACATACCTTTGGTTCCTAATGCTAGTTTTTTTAAATGGCTTCGATCTGCTCTAGTAACTCTGGTCTGGGCTGGTTGGCAAACCAGATTATCTGGGAAAAACTGACGCTCCCGTTTGAGCGGGGTTGGTTGGCGGCCCCGGACCTGGCTCTTTATTATCATTGTGCTGAGGCTTCCTTCGCACATTTTTGGATACACCCTATCAGATACTTGCCACACTTGGCACCTGAAAGTGATGCTGTGTGGCTGGATAGACTGTTGAGGGTGTGGTGGGAAGGCCTAGACCCAGACCGTGGAGGGTTGACATGGTGGGGATTATGGTCGGTGCACGGCCAGCGCTCCTGCGTTGCGTGGAGGTGAGGGTGGCCTTTGCATCCTCTGTGCTGATAATGGACACGGGCGATATACGGTTGTCGAAGGATGTTCGTGTTGGCGAGTTCCTTCAGGAGGCTGGTTTGTCTACCTTGGGATCTTGGTTTCAGGATGGGAGATTTATTTCCCTGGAGACCGCCCTGGGCGGTGTACTCAATAATGCGCTGCATCGGCTATATTTTCTCAGGATTCGTGCTATGCTGCATGCGCGTTATCCCTGCTTTCCTGAAGTGCCTAAGGACAGTGGGGTGTTGGAGCTCCTGTATCAGGCGCAGTCCCCTCGTAGGCTTATTACTAGGCTATATGTATGTATGCAGCATGGGATGGAAGGGCAAGAAGCGAAAGCTAAAGCTCTATGGGAAATGGATTTGGGGAAAACCATTTCTGATGAAGTATGGCGACGCTGCTGTGTGCATATGCGAGCGCTGTCTCCTAATTATAGATTGCGCCTTATACATTTTTACTTTTTACATCGCCTCTATTATACTCCTCGTTGGCTGAAGGATAAGGGCCTTCGGGCTGAGGCGAATTGTGTAAGATGCAGGGCCCCTGATGCAGACTTTTTGCATCTGGCGTGGAGTTGCCCGACGTTGGGTGGGTATTGGGAGGAGGTGTTGCGGGCGATTGAGCAGATGACTGAGTCCCGGCTGTCGCGCTATCCTAAGCTTGCCCTTCTGGGATACGTTGAGGAACTCCCGGTTGCACATAGGTGCTTGATAGGACTGCTACTGCTGCTGGCTAAGCACAGAGTCACGATGTGTTGGGGGAGACGTCAGATTCCATGCTGTGCTGAGTGGTTACGGGATGCCTCATCTTGTCAGGACCAGCTACAGATATACTGGGAACTCATGCCGGAGGGATCCCGACCGCAGGATATTTGGGGCCCCCTGCGCTCATTTTTGGAGACTGGCTCAGTGACTAATGTTCAGTAATTGCACCCTGAGCGCTTGAGATATCTTCATGCTCTCCTGTTACTTTGTTATACGGTATCATATCATTGATATATTTATGTATATGTCCAGACGGCTGCCCTATTTCTTCTATTTTTCTTTTTCTTTTGATCTACACTATTCTTCCTCACTGTTTCTTGTCGTTTCTATTTGTAGATCGTTCTTGCTCCCAGTATTGTCTGCTCGGAGGTCTTATGGATGTGACTTGACGCTATTGTGGTTCATTGAGGCTATTTGCCTTGCTGTTGAATTTTTATGTCTTTTCAGTATCGGAACTCACAGCGCCTTCTGTTTACATAGTACTGGTTGAGCACATTGTTGACCTTAAGTTTGTATGTCTGTTGTTGCTCTGAATAAAGTTCAATACTAATAAACAAAATGGCAGTTCAAGGTGGACAGGGTTACAGAGTGGGACACAAGGGTGACAATCAGGAGAGTCTTATTTCCTGGCAGGGGTCTTGGCAATAGTCTCTGGCTTCTGCCTGGATAGCAGGGATGGTTCTCCTTCTGCAGGGGGATGGGTGCTGGTGGCCTGTTGGTCCTGTGGCGGGGCCTCCTGTCCACTAGCGGCAGCGGAGGTGGAGGGCTGTTCATCGGTTTGGCTAGTGGCAGAGGCCCGGTCAGGTGCCACTGCCTCCCTCATCGTGTTGGCCATGTCGACAGCACCCCTGCAATGGAGACCAGGGTGGTGTTTATGTTCTTCAAGTCATCCCTGATCCCCAGGTACTGTCCCTCCTGCAGCCGCATATTCTTCTGCAACTTGTCCAGAATCTGGCCCATCATCTCCTGGGAATAGTGCTATGCTCCCAGGATCGTGGTGAGTGCCTCCTGGAGGGTCGGTTCCTTGGCCTGTCCTCCCCCGGTCACACAGCAGTCCTCCCAGCTGCCCTGTTGTCCTGTGCCTCTGTCCCCTGAACCGTGTGCCCACCTCCACTGACCCCAGGTCCATGATCGTCCTGTGTTGGGAACAGAGGAATGGACCCTTTGGGTGGGTGCTGTGGTGGTGTTTCCTGAAGGGGGAGGCTCTATGGTGGTGTGAGAATGTGCCTGGGTAACCGACTGTCCGGAGATCCCTGATGGGCCAGGTTGGTCATCCAGATCCAGGCATCCAGAGCTGCTGTCATCACTGTGGGCCTCTTCTGGGAGGGACTGGATGTTGCTGACACCTCTCCTCTGGTGACATTGGCTGGGGGACCTGTGGGGATTTAAATGCAGTGTCATTGTTTCTGCGTGTGACATCATGTATATGGGTTTGTTGCCCTCTATGGTTGTTGCTGCCCTGGCAGATTTGCCTTTTTGTGAGTTGCTATTTGGTGGGCTAGGTGATTACATGCAGGCCTTGGTATTGGGATGAGTGAGTTGTGATGGTGAGGTATGTGGGAGGTGGTGAAGTGATGGGATTGAGGGTACGGGTGGGGGTTTGTGATGGCATGCAGGTAGGGGGGGTGATAGTAATAGAAATGTGACTTACCAGAGTCCAGTCCTCCTCCTACTCTTGCCAGGCCCTCAGGATGCATGATTGCCAAGACTTGCTCTTCCCATGTTGTTAGTTGTGGGGGAGGAGGTGGGGGTCCACTGCCAGGCCTCTGTACAACTAGTTGGTTTCTTGCTGCTGTGGAACATACCTTCCCCATAGGTCGTTCCACCTCTTCATGATGTCATCCCTTGTTCTGGGGTGCTGTCCCATGGCGTTGACCCTGTCCACGATTATCCACCATAGCTCCATCTTCCTAGCAATGGATGTCTGCTGCATTTGTGATCCAAATAGCTGTGGCTCTACCTGGATGATCTCTTCCACCATGACTCTCAGCTCCTCCTTGGAGAATCTGGGGTGCTGTTGTGGTGTCATGGGTGTAGTGCGAGTGATGAGCATGAGGGTGTGTGGGGTGATGTGTTGGGGTGTGTGATGTAAAGTGCGTGGATGGTGTATAGGTGATAATGTTATGTGGCTCTGGTTGTGTGTGTGCTGTGTTCTTGCTGTCTCTCTCTGGTATCAATTATTTCTAGTCATAAAGGGTTGGGGTAGTGTGAGTGTGTGTTTTATAGTGGTGTGGGTGTGATTGTGTGTATGTGTGTCAGGTGTGTGTAGTTTGAATTGTCCAATGTGGTATAGTATTGTTTGAGTGTGTGTATTTTGAGCGCGGCGATATGTACCGCCAATGGTTTACCGCCATTGAATGTCTGCCGCGGTGATTCGTGGGTCATAATGCTGTGGGTGTAGTTCTGTTGGCGTAACGGTGTGGGTTTTGCTACCGCCGGTTTATCACTGACCTTGGGGCTGGCAGACTTGTGTGTGTGGCTGTATAGTGACGGATTGGTATGTGTGTGTCATAATATGCTTGGCGGTTATCTGCCATGGCGGCGTTATGTTAGCTGCACTCAGCGTGGTGGTAAGCGGGATTTACTGCCAATGTCAGAATGAGGGCCTATATCTCTTTGTATGTTTTTTAGCTACTGATTTTTTAACATGTTTTTAAATGTGATTTTTTTATCTAGTTTTTATGCTTTTAGCTTTTAGTCCAGAGCATTTTTAGGATTTGGATTCATTCACCTTCGGTGGCGTCATACTTGTTATGGCAATGGGGAAGGTGTAGTGAATCCTAGTTTGTTTTAATGGGATACAGGAGTTAGTTAGCCTTTGGCTTGCAGACTCGTGCCCCCATCACCTGGTGATTTTTACCCTACTTAGCGTGCTCTGTTTTAGCACATTTATTTAATTAAATCTTTTGAAATGGCTGCCTTGTTTTTAGTCAGGCCCATGTTTTAGTTTGCATTATCAGTGCCACCGCACTAAGGCATCAATATCAAGCGACAAAGATAAACAAACTGTAGGTGTTTACATTAGGTACTTTCCCTCTTCACGCTTTCGAGGGAATTGTTTATATAAATTACCTTCCCAAGCATGTCTCTTCATCTATTGTTTTGGAACAGACGTAAATCAGGGGTCCAAGCAGATCTGTAAAAATACTCCTTACTTAAACAGATAGTCAGAGGGATTCTGACCAGATGCCATCGCTGCTATCGATAATGCACGTCGCCTTGACGCTGACCCAGTCTTCGTGTCCCTACGGAGTCTGAGCTAGAGACCTCATTCCAAGGTAACGAGGGTTGGGGGCTCTTCTCATGGACATGGCATTTGCAGATTAGGTTTTTCATACCTAGCTCTCTTTTAGGTTAGAGGTTAGGCTCATTATGCTAGGGTATTAGGACATATCTCATACTTTATATCATTACATGTTATTGCAAGATGGTGAGGGTCTTTACCATTCTGTTTCTTGCATAATCCTAATCATTGCAGCCCTTCAATTTATCGCAGATTGCAGTTTTGCTAAATAAAACCTATTGAAACTTTACTGCACCTTCTTCATTGATTGTGTTTGATTGAGACATGGTGTTTATGTGTGAAAGGGGTAATCTCCGTTTAACCACAACACTCCCTGAGATGTCATACTCTTGAGTCCATGCGTAAAGGCTGCCACAAATCACCTTTTACTGTTTGGGTTTTTGGTGAGGTGCTGCTTGTGAGCTGGAAAGGTTGGGACAACTGTTGCGACTTGTTGTAGGACTGGCATAGTCGTCTACAAACATAAGTACTGTCATCCTTAAACCAGCAGTCTTGCTTAGAGCAAGAGTCAAACTAGAACACATTTCCCCCATATTAGTTTAACTTGTATTTACATTCAGTTTAGGGGATATGCATTATACATAGCTGAAAGGCCAACAAAATAGTTACAGATGTTTTTCTTTTAGACATGTCTCTCAACTGCTACCATACTCACTGTCTCCTTCCCCCAACCTATTGTATTTCTGGATCACAATTCCCATACATTTCTATTTCTAAAGGCTGGATATTTACAGCTGTCTGCCACTAACACTTTTGTACAACTCTTAGTGTCAGTCTGGTACTCTGCCACTCTGATATTTTTCCAGTGTGCTTCATGCAAAGGGGCAGTTTTCAGAGCTCATGGGCTGCCATAACCCAACCATGAATTTTCCCATGCCCTGATGATTCTAGTCGCTGCCTCATACAAAGGGAATACTTTGAACCTTTCTGTGGAGCTGATATTGGTTTCAGACTTGGGCCTGACCCCACAACGGAACTTGAATGGATCTCGGAGGGAACATGAGGGTCTGGCAAAGAGGAGGACTTATCCTGTCCTTGAAGATTGAAGGAAAACACAGCAACAAGTAAGCCATTTGGTTGAGATGGCTAATTAGTAACATCTTTTGTTATTTATGTCCTGTCAGTGAACGTGTACTTCATTCAGTTGCCACAAGGGATGTGATCCTCATACTGCATTATTTGTTTTGCCTTTCACTGTGCATAGCTCCATATCATCCAAGTCAGTGACCAATTGTTCTGTGTAGAAACTAAAATAAATTACAGGCACCTATCTAGCGCTCTGGCTCTAAATAATAAGCATTGTTAAAGCTAATCAAGTTTTCAAAACTGAAAGTGCTTGTTAATTGATTAGTGAGCTTGTTTGTGGAGTTGCGTAGATGAGTGAGTTGGTGAATATGAGAATGAGTGAGTGGAAGAATGAATGGCAGGATGAACGATTGCACTGTTCAGTGACTGATGATGAAGTAATGAGTTAGTGCACGGATAAGTGAGTGAGCTGCACTGGTGGGAAGTAAGAGAAGCCTTCTTTTGCTAACTGGACCATGACCGGCTTGAGCACCTGTTAGACCTGGCATCCTTGGTGTGGTCTCCCCTCTTTTCTTTGCCTCTGCTTTGTTTTGACTGTGTGCTGGACTTTGTTTTTGCTGGGTTTGGTACTCTGGGCACTTTACCACTAGTGACCAGTGCTAAAGTGTAAGTGCTCCCTGTGTAAATTGTATGTGTTGTTGGCTTTTCCATGATTGGCATATCTGATTTACAAGTAAGTCCCTAGTGAAGTGCACTAGAGTTGCCCAGAGCCTGTAAATCAAATGCTATCAGTGGGCCTGCAGCACTGATTTTGCCACCCATGAGTAGCCCTGTAAACATGTCGCAGACCTGGGACTGCAGTGTCTGTGTGTGCAGTTTGAACTGCCAATTTGACCTCGCAAGTGTAACCACTTAGCAGGCCCATACCTTCCCTTTTTGTACATGTAAGGCACCCCTAAAATAGGCCCTTGGTAGCCCCATGGGCAGGGTGCAGTGTATTTTAAAGGTGGGACATGTACTGATGTGTTTTAAATGTCCTAACAGTGAAATACTGCAAAATTCGGTTTTCATTGTTGCAAGGCCTATCTCTCTCACAGGTTAACATGGGAGCTGCCTGTAAGTATTTTTTAAGTGCAGTTTCTCTTTGAGAGCAGACAGAGATTTTGGTTTGGGGTCTCTAAACTCAAAATTTTAAAACACATCTTTTGGTAAAGTTGTTTTTTAAATTGTCTGTTTGAAAATGACACTTTTAGAAAGTGGACATTTTCCTGCTTAAACCATTCTGTTCCTCTTCCTGCTTGTGTATTCCACATCTAGGTCAGACTGACAGTTGGGCTGTTGTGAATTCCCTCTAGACAGTGACACAAAGGGAGCTGGGGTGTAGCCTGCATATCCTGATGGGCCATCTGGGCTAGAGTGGAGGGAGAAGTGGCCACTTACACGTGAATGGGCTGTGCCTGCCCTCACACAATACAATCTCCAACCTCCAGGTGTGTGTCTGTGGCCAGGCCTGAACAAAGCAGGATCTTGTGAACAAAAGAGACTTCCCTTTGAAGTTTGCCTACTTCAAAGGCAGAAAGGGGTATAGGTAGTGGACTCAAAACCACAAATTTTCAGATTACTTCTTTAACCAAGAGGAACCTCTGTCAAGGAGAAGAGCTGAAGAGCTGGAGGAGAAGTGCTGCCACTTTGGCTGTGACTGTGCTTTGCTGGGTTGGCCTGGAATTGCTGCTTCTGCCTGAAAGAGGACAAAGACTGGACTTTGTGGTATATTCCTGCTTGTGAAGACTCTCCAAGGGCTAGGACTGAGCTTGCTGCCTGTTTTGAAGTCTGAGGGCCATCAAAGACCTCCTCTGCCAGCACCGGGACTCTCTGCTGAGACTCCTCTCCTGCCAAGTAGTGCCCTATCCAGTCCATGGGCCCTTGAAAGGTGAAGGTGGTAGAACAAGGACTGAAATCCAAGCAAAGGAAACTGTGCGGGAAAAACTTTGATGGACCACTGCAACACGGCTGCAAAAACAATGCACCACCAGCCTCGCGGCTGAAATCGACGCACCACCTTCAATACGGCTTGGAAGTTGATGCATCACCTGCAGCACAGCTGAAGAAACCACGCAACACCCGCTTGCAGCTGCTCAAAAATGACACAAACCCCATGCAGCGTGAATTTCCATCACCGTGCAGCCGGATTTCACACGCATCGTCGCTAGGTGTCAAAATCATCATGAACCTGCGCAGATCCGAAATGCCCGGTCCGGTCAACGACGCACAGGCTCATGTGCAAGTGAGAAAATGATGCATTGCTGACTTTGTCGACGCATGCTCGCCTGCGCTGCTTTATTTTTGACGCAGACCAACATTTCCATTGTTTTCTATGGAGTAAGACTCTTTTTACTTTAACAATTCATAACTTTACTTGTGTATGTTGGATTTTTGTTGTTTTGGTCTTGTTTGATTCAGATAAATATTCCCTATTTTTTCTAAACTGGTGAGTGTCCATTTTCTAATGTTTTCACTGTATTACTGTGTGTTTTGGTACAAATACTTTACACATTGCGTTCAGACAGAGTGCATACTGACTACCAACCAGAGACCCCATTTCTAACAGCACCCTAATCTCAAGCCATGCATTCTCTCATCATAGTATTCACCAGTTCTTCCATCCATGCTGTCAGTCTAGTATTCCAGGTTTCTGTGACTCAAGATCAATCAGGCAGTCCTTTTAGCAAGTATTGATGCAAAAGAAGGTCGAGGTACTACTGCAAGCTCATTGAGTTACTAAGTACCTCCTCTTTAGGGTAGAACAATAAGGACATAGGCCCTCATTACAACCCTGGCGGTCGGAGATGTGGCCATGCCAAACCGCCACTTCTACACTCTGGAAGGTAACGACCGCTGGGCTGGAGACTTCGGTCTCCAGCCGGGCGGCTGTCACTAGACCGCCGGCGATATCAGGACTCCGCATACCGCAATGGATTTCGGGGGGTTTTGTACTGCCACAAAATCCATGGCGGTAGGCACTATCAGTGCCAGGGAATACGTTCCCTGGCACTGATTGAGGTCTCTGCCTACCCCCTCCCCTGAGTCCTCCCCCAACACCCACGACCCCCTTACCACCCCTCAAAGTTGGTAGGACCCCCTCCCCACCCCCACCCCCACCAGATACACACACACCAAACACACCCCTACACGCATGCTCACACCACTCATACACATACACGCACACATACATGCACACATGCACACAGACATATTCGTCACATTTCATATACACACAATACACCCACTGCATGCATACACGCACTCACACGCACACTCCCATGCATGCACACAACACACAACGCCCCCCACCCCCCTCCCCTAACGGACGATCGCCTTACCTGTTCCGGTGATCCTCCGGGAGGGAACGGGATCCATGGGGGCTGCTCCGCCGCCAGCACCCCGTCACCAGAACACCGCCACGCCGAATCCTGGGTTGTGGGAGCAGCCTCAACTTCACCACCTACCGCCAGTATGGCTGCTGGCGGCTCTTCGTCCAAAAAAGAGCGGAGGGCTGCTAGCAGTCATAATACTCTTGCCGGGAGACCGCCTGCACTGGCGGTCTTCGGCCCGGAGTAACCTCAGCGGTCTTGCAAAAAGACCGCCGAGGTCCAAATGAGGGCCATAGTGAGTAGAAGAAACAGGAGGGTGGTGTGGATTCAAATATCTTGTTCTGTCTAAACATGTATCACTCACCATAAATATAAAATGCAACAGTATTGTACTTCAATAAATTGATGAAAGACTTCTTTATTATTAAAGTAATATTCTCAGTAACTTTAATATTTTTTCTTGTGTGCTTCATGCAAGCGGGAAGCTTTCAGAGCTCATGGGCTGCCATAACCCAACCATGAATGCCCTATGCCCCGATGATTCTAGTCGCTGCCTCATGCAGAGGGAGTAGTTTCAACCTTTCTGTGAAGCTGATATTGGTTTCCTGTCTGTGTCTGTCTGTGTCTGAAAGCTCTATGCTCCTAGGTATATAAGTGCATTCTGGCCCCACCTGTGTACAGTAGTGACTGGGCCCAGGACTTTCAGACTGTGGGACTGGGCCCCATGACCAAACTTGAATGGATCTCAGAGGGAACCTGAGGGTCAGGAAAACAGGAGGACTTATCCTGTCCTTGAAGACTGAAGGAAAACATGACAGACTCACTATGCTGCATATGCAGCTTGTTACTCAGTAACTTTTCTATGCTTCCCAGAGGTTTATTGGCTACCAGGGATGCAGCTACAGAGGTAGAACTGGTACTGTAGCCAAGCTCAGTGGCTGGGTGGGGAATTCTTACCAGAACAGTCCCAAACCTGATTCAGCCTCTGTCATTGTAACACACACGCTACAGGTTGGGACCACACCTCTCAGCATCCATAGACTTCAATGTCCATCAGACGTGAGCGTCAGCAGCAGACAAAGGTCAGAAATAGGCAGGAAGATGAGCATTGGCAGCCATAGAGTAGCTGGTGTGTCTTGGACCTTAGTGCAAGGAAAGAAATGGGTCCAGAGCAGCTATTTGAACTACAAAACACAGCAAGAAATCAGGGTTTAATGGCCCCTGAGGCTTCTGGGTCAAGGTGCCAGTGCGTCTACTGTACCAGGCAGGCAAGCATCTGGTCCCTTGCCCTAGGTCTGCTACTTGGGACAAGCATTGGTAAAGCCAATAGGTTTTGCCTATGCAAGAGCTATTGGCTTTTCCAATGTGTTTTAGCCATGTTGTACACCAGCATGGCTGCTGCTCATAATGGAGAGTGGTGTGGAGTGTCATAGAGTGGAATGGAGAGGAGTGGAGTAGAGTGTTGTAAAGTTGAGTTGCAGAGAATGTAGTGTATTGGAGTGGCATAGTGTGGATTTGCATATAGTGGAATGCACTAGAGTGGCACTGAGTAGAGTGGACTGGTGTAGCGTGTATTGACGTAGAGTGTTGCAGAGTATAGTGGTGTAGGGTGCAGTGGCATTGAATTAACCGGTTCTGTGCCTTGGACGAGATGATCTCGTCCAAGGCTACAGTTCCCCTGTGCCTTGGACGAGATCATCTCGTCCATGGCACAGGGGAACTTGGGGGCGCCCTAGCGCGCCCCCCGTGCACCCCCCTTCTCCCCCCCAAAGTCGGGATGGAAGGGGAAGACCTTCCCCTTCCACCCCCGACCCCCCCCACCCCCCCTGTGACGTCAGCGCGCGAGCGTGCGCTGATTTGTCACAGGGGCCTCCCTAGTCGCGCTGGACTTCCAGCGCGATTGAAAAAGAAATGCAAAAGCATTTCTTTTTCAATCACTTGGAAGGCCCGGAGGGGCTTCAAAGGGAAGGAAAAGTATTTCCTTCCCTTTGAAGTCCCTCCGAGGGTTTCAAACCCCACTAGACACCAGGGATTTTTTTTTTTTAATTGAAACTGACAAAAGGGAGCGACCCCTTGGGCAAGGGTCGCTCCCAGGGGGGGCATATTTTTGAGAAGGCCTTTTCTGCCCCCAGGGGGGGCAGAAACCTCTAGGCACCAGGGACCATTTTTTTTTAATTTTATTTTTTTATGTTTCATTTCTTTTTTTTTTGGTGGGGAGCGACCCCTTAGGCAAGGGTCGCTCCCCTTGGGGGAAAATTATATTTTGGCCATTTCTGCCCCCCTTGGGGGCAGATTGGCCTATTTTGATGAGGCCAATCTGCCCCCAAGGGGGGTAGAAACCACTAGACACCAGGGAATTTTTTCTTTGCGTGAATTTCACGCAAAGGGAGCGACCCCTTAGGCAAGGGTCGCTCCCTGGGGGGAGGGCAATTTATTTTAGGCCATTTCTGCCCCCCCTGGGGGCAGAAACCTCTAGGCGCCAGGGCAAAAAAAAAAATTGTATTTTTTTTTTTTTTTTTTTCTTTTTTTAGAGATGGGGAGCGACCCATCAGGCAAGGGTCGCTCCCCTGGGGGGCAAATTGTATTTAGACCATTTCTGCCCCCCTGGGGGCAGATTGGCCGATTTTAGGTCAATCTGCCTCCAAGGGGGCAGAAACCACTAGGCACCGGGGATTTGTTTTGTGGCGCCAATGTCACGCAGGGGGAGCGACCCCGTAGGCAAGGGTCGCTCCCGGGTGGGGTGGGGGTTGGGGGGGGGGAAATTTATTTTAGGCCATTTCTGCCCCCCCGGGGGGCAGATCGGCCTAATATTAGGCTGATCTGCCCCCGGGGGGGGGGGGGCAGAAACCTCTAGGCGCCAGGGCAATTTTTTTTTTGTTTGTTTGTTTGTTTTTTTAGAGATGGGGAGCGACCCATCAGGCAAGGGTCGCTCCCCTTGGGGGGCAAATTGTATTTAGGCCATTTCTGCCCCCCTGGGGGCAGATTGGCCGATTTTAGGTCAATCTGCCCCCAAGGGGGCAGAAACCACTAGGCACCGGGGATTTGTTTTTTGGCGCCAATGTCACGCAGGGGGAGCGACCCCGTAGGCAAGGGTCGCTCCCGGGGGGGTGGGGGCTGGGCGGGGGAAAAATTTATTTTAGCCCATTTCTGCCCCCACTGGGGCAGATCGGCCTATTATTAGGCCGAACTGCCCCCAGGGGTTGGGCAGAACCCTCAGGGCACCAGGGCAAATTTTTTTGTTGTGTTTTTTTTTTTTGTTTGTTTGTTTTTTTCGAGATGGGGAGCGACCCATCAGGCAAGGGTCGCTCCCCTGGGGGGCAAATTGTATTTAGGCCATTTCTGCCCCCCTTGGGGGCAGATTGGCCGATTTTAGGTCAATCTGCCCCCAAGGGGGCAGAAACCACTAGGCACCTGGGATTTTTTTTTGGCGCCAATGTCACGCAGGGGGAGCGACCCCGTAGGCAAGGGTCGCTCCCGGGGGGGGGGGGAATTTATTTTAGGCCATTTCGGCCCCCCCGGGGGGCAGATCGGCCTATTATTAGGCCGAACTGCCCCCAGGGGGGGGGCAGAACCCTCTAGGCGCCAGGGCAATTTTTTTTTTTTTGTTTCTTTTTTTAGAGATGGGGAGCGACCCATCAGGCAAGGGTCGCTCCCCTGGGGGGCAAATTGTATTTAGACCATTTCTGCCCCCCTGGGGGCAGATTGGCCAATTTTAGGTCAATCTGCCCCCAAGGGGGCAGAAACCACTAGGCACCGGGGATTTGTTTTTTGGCGCCAATGTCACGCAGGGGGAGCGACCCCGTAGGCAAGGGTCGCTCCCGGGGGGGTGGGGGCTGGGCGGGGGAAAAATTTATTTTAGCCCATTTCTGCCCCCACTGGGGCAGATCGGCCTATTATTAGGCCGAACTGCCCCCAGGGGTTGGGCAGAACCCTCAGGGCACCAGGGCAAATTTTTTTGTTGTGTTTTTTTTTTTTGTTTGTTTTTTTTTTTCGAGATGGGGAGCGACCCATCAGGCAAGGGTCGCTCCCCTGGGGGGAAAATTGTATTGAGGCCATTTCTGCCCCCCTTGGGGGCAGATTGGCAGATTTTAGGTCAAACTGCCCCCAAGGGGGCAGAAACCACTAGGCACCGGGGATTTGTTTTTTGGCGCCAATGTCACGCAGGGGGAGCGACCCCGTAGGCAAGGGTCGCTCCCGGGGGGGCTGGGGGGGAAATTTATTTTAGGCCATTTCTGCCCCCAGAGGGGGGGGGGCAGAACCCTCAGGGCACCAGGGCAAATTTTTTTGTTGCGGTTTTTTTTTTGTGTGTTTGTTTTTTTCGAGATGGGGAGCGACCCATCAGGCAAGGGTCGCTCCCCTGGGGGGCAAATTGTATTTAGGCCATTTCTGCCCCCCTTGGGGGCAGATTGGCAGATTTTAGGTCAATCTGCCCCCAAGGGGGCAGAAACCACTAGGCACCTGGGATTTGATTTTTGGCGCCAATGTCACGCAGGGGGAGCGACCCCTTAGGCAAGGGTCGCTCCCGGGGGGGGTGGGTGCTGGGGGGGGGCAAATTTATTTTAGGCCATTTCTGCCCCCCTTGGGGGCAGATTGGCCAATTTTAGGTCAATCTGCCCCCAAGGGGGCAGAAACCACTAGGCACCGGGGATTTGTTTTTTGGCGCCAATGTCACGCAGGGGGAGCGACCCCGTAGGCAAGGGTCGCTCCCGGGGAGGGTGGGGGCTGGGGGGGGGCAAATTTATTTTAGGCCATTTCTGCCCCCCCTGGGGGCAGATCGGCCTATTATTAGGCCGAACTGCCCCCAGGGGGGGCAGAACCCTCTAGGCACCAGGGCAAATTTTTTTGTTGTGTTTTTTTTTTTGTTTGTTTGTTTTTTTTAGATGGGGAGCGACCCATCAGGCAAGGGTCGCCCCCCTGGGGGGCAAATTGTATTTAGGCCATTTCTGCCCCCCTTGGGGGCAGATTGGCCGATTTTAGGTCAATCTGCCCCCAAGGGGGCAGAAACCACTAGGCACCGGGGATTTGTTTTTTGGCGCCAATGTCACGCTGGGGGAGCGACCCCGTAGGCAAGGGTCGCTCCGGGGGGGGGGGGTGGGGGCTGGGGGGGGGGGCAAATTTATTTTAGGCCATTTCTGCCCCCCCTGGGGGCAGATCGGCCTATTATTAGGCCGAACTGCCCCCAGGGGGGGGCAGAACCCTCAGGGCACCAGGGCAAATTTATTTGTTGTGTTTTTTTTTTTTGTTTGTTTTTTTCGAGATGGGGAGCGACCCATCAGGCAAGGGTTGCTCCCCTGGGGGGCAAATTGTATTTAGGCCATTTCTGCCCCCCTTGGAGGCAGATTGGCCGATTTTAGGTCAATCTGCCCCCAAGGGGGCAGAAACCACTAGGCACTGGGGATTTGTTTTTTGGCGCCAATGTCACGCAGGGGGAGCGACCCCGTAGGCAAGGGTCGCTCCCGGGGGGGGTGGGGGCTGGGGGGGCAAATTTATTTTAGCCCATTTCTTCCCCCCCTGGGGGCAGATCGGCCTATTATTAGGCCGAACTGCCCCCAGGGGGGGGCTGAACCCTCAGGGCACCAGGGCAATTTTTTTTGTTGTGTTTTTTTTTTGTTTGTTTGTTTTTTTCGAGATGGGGAGCGACCCATCAGGCAAGGGTCGCTCCCCTGGGGGGCAAATTGTATTTAGGCCTTTTCTGCCCCCCTTGGGGGCAGATTGGCAGATTTTAGGTCAATCTGCCCCCAAGGGGGCAGAAACCACTAGGCACCTGGGATTTGTTTTTTGGCGCCAATGTCACGCAGGGGGAGCGACCCCTTAGGCAAGGGTCGCTCCCGGGGGGGGTGGGTGCTGGGGGGGGGGCAAATTTATTTTAGGGCATTTCTGCCCCCCCCCCTCCCGGGGCCGGCTGAGCTAGAGGCCAAACTCCACAGGTAGGCACTTTGCAAAAAACACCTCTGTTTTCTGTGAAAAAATATGTTCTGTCCACGTTGTGTTTTGGGCCATTTCATTTCGTGGGCGCTAGGCCTACCCACAGAAGTGAGGTACCATTTTTATTGAGAGACTTAGGGGAACGCTGGGTGGAAGGACATTTGTGGCTCCTCTCAGATTCCAGAACTTTCTGCCACAGAAATGTGAGGAACATGTGTTTTTTTAGCCACATTTTGAGGTTTGCAAAGGATTCTGGGTAACAGAACCTGGTCCGAGCCCCGCAAGTCACCCCATCTTGGATTCCCCTAGGTCTCTAGTTTTCAGAAATGCACAGGTTTGGTAGGTTTCCCTAGGTGCCGGGTGAGCTACAGGCCAAAATCCACAGGTAGGCACTGTTTTCTTTCAAAAAATGGGATGTGTCCACGTTGCGTTTTGGGGCTTTTCCTGTTGCGGGCGCTAGGCCTACCCACGCAAGTGAGGTATCATTTTTATCGGGAGACTTGGGGGAACGCTGGGTGGAAGGAAATTTGTAGCTCCTCTCAGATTCCAGAACTTTCTGCCACAGAAATGTGAGGAACATGTGTTTTTTTAGCCAAATTTTGAGGTTTGCAAAGGATTCTGGGTAACAGAACCTGGTCCGAGCCCCGCAAGTCACCCCTCCTTGGATTCCCCTAGGTCTCTAGTTTTCAGAAATGCACAGGTTTGGTAGGTTTCCCTAGGTGCCGGCTGAGCTAGAGGCCAAAATCTACAGGTAGGCACTTCGCAAAAAACACCTCTGTTTTCTCCCAAAATTTAGGATGTGTCCACGTTGCGCTTTGGGGTGTTTCCTGTCGCCGGCGCTAGGCCTACCCACGCAAGTGAGGTATCATTTTTATCGGGAGACTTGGGGGAACGCTAGGTGGAAGGAAATTTGTAGCTCCTCTCAGATTCCAGAACTTTCTGCCACAGAAATGTGAGGAACATGTGTTTTTTTAGCCAAATTTTGAGGTTTGCAAAGGATGCTGGGTAACAGAACCTGGTCCGAGCCCCGCAAGTCACCCCTCCTTGGATTCCCCTAGGTCTCTAGTTTTCAGAAATGGACAGGTTTGGTAGGTTTCCCTAGGTGCCGGCTGAGCTGGAGGCCAAAATCTACAGGTAGGCACTTCGCAAAAAACACCTCTGTTTTTTTCCAAAATTTAGGATGCGTCCACGTTGCGCTTTGGGGTGTTTCCTGTCGCCAGCGCTAGGCCTACCACGCAAGTGAGGTATCATTTTTATCGGGAGACTTGGGGGAACGCTGGGTGGAAGGAAATTTGTAGCTCCTCTCAGATTCCAGAACTTTCTGCCACAAAAATATGAGGGACATGTGTTTTTTTAGCCAAACTTTGAGGTTTGCAAAGGATTCTGGGTAACAGAACCTGGTCCGAGCCCCGCAAGTCACCCCTCCTTGGATTCCCCTAGGTCTCTAGTTTTCAGAAATGCACAGGTTTGGTAGGTTTCCCTAGGTGCCGGCTGAGCTAGAGGCCAAAATCTACAGGTAGGCACTTCGCAAAAAACACCTGTTTTTTTCCAAAATTTAGGATGTGTCCACGTTGCGCTTTGGGGTGTTTCCTGTCGCCGGCGCTAGGCCTACCCACGCAAGTGAGGTATCATTTTTATCGGGAGACTTGGGGGAACGCTGGGTGGAAGGAAATTTGTAGCTCCTCTCAGATTCCAGAACTTTCTGCCACAGAAATGTGAGGAACATGTGTTTTTTTAGCCAAATTTTGAGGTTTGCAAAGGATTCTGGGTAACAGAACCTGGTCCGAGCCCCGCAAGTCACCCCTCCTTGGATTCCCCTAGGTCTCTAGTTTTCAGAAATGCACAGGTTTGGTAGGTTTCCCTAGGTGCAGGCTGAGCTAGAGGCCAAAATCTACAGGTAGGCACTTCGCAAAAAACACCTCTGTTTTCTCCCAAAATTTAGGATGTGTCCACGTTGCGCTTTGGGGTGTTTCCTGTCGCCGGCGCTAGGCCTACCCACGCAAGTGAGGTATCATTTTTATCGGGAGACTTGGGGGAACGCTGGGTGGAAGGAAATTTGTAGCTCCTCTCAGATTCCAGAACTTTCTGCCACAGAAATGTGAGGAACATGTGTTTTTTTAGCCAAATTTTGAGGTTTGCAAAGGATTCTGGGTAACAGAACCTGGTGCGAGCCCCGCAAGTCACCCCTCCTTGGATTCCCCTAGGTCTCTAGTTTTCAGAAATGCACAGGTTTGGTAGGTTTCCCTAGGTGCCGGCTGAGCTGGAGGCCAAAATCTACAGGTAGGCACTTCGCAAAAAACACCTCTGTTTTTTTCCAAAATTTAGGATGTGTCCACGTTGCGCTTTGGGGTGTTTCCTGTCGCCGGCGCTAGGCCTACCCACGCAAGTGAGGTATCATTGTTATCGGGAGACTTGGGGGAACATAGATTAGCAAAACAAGTGCTATTGCCCCTTGTCTTTCTCTACATTTTTTCCTTCCAAATATAGGAGAGTGTGTAAAAAAGACATCTATTTGAGAAATTCCCTATAATTCACATGCTTGTATGGTCACCCCGGAATTCAGAGATGTGCAAATAACCACTGCTCCTCAGCACCTTATCTTGTGCCCTTTTTGAAAATGCAAAGGTTTTCTTGATAGCAATTTTTTACTCTTTATATTTCAGCAAATGAATTGCTGTATACCCGGTATAGAATGAAAACGCACTGCAGGGTGCAGCTCATTTATTGGCTCTGGGTTCCTCGGGTTCTTGATGAACCTACAAGCCCTATATATCCCCGCAACCAGAGGAGTCCAGCAGACGTAACAGTATATTGCTTTCCATAATCTGACATTGCAGGGAAAAGTTACAGAGTAAAACGTAGAGAAAAATTGATGTTTTTTTCACCTCAATTTCAATATTTTTCTTTTTCAGCTGTTATTTTCTGTAGGAAACCCTTGTAGGATCTACACAAATGACCCCTTGCTGAATTCAGAATTTTGTCTACTTTTCAGAAATGGTTAGGTTTCTGGGATCCAGCATTGGTTTCATGCCCATTCCTGTCACTGACTGGAAGGAGGCTGAAAGCACAAAAAATTGCAAAAATGGGGTATGCCCCAGTAAAATGCCAAAATTGTGTTGCAAAATTGGGTTTCTGATTCAAGTCTGCCTGTTCCTGAAAGCTAGGAAGCTGCTGAGTTTAGCACTGCAAACCCTTTGTTGATGCCATTTTCAGGGGGAAATCCACAAGCCTTCTTCTGCAGCCACTTTTTCCATTTTTTTTGAAAAAAACTAAATTTTCACTGTATTTTGGCCAATTTCTTGGCCTCCTTCAAGGGAACCCACAAAGTCTGGGTACCTCTAGAATCCCTAGGATGTTGGAAAAAAAGGACGCAAATTTGGCTTGGTTAGCTTATGTGGACAAAAAGTTATGAGGGCCTAAGCGCGAACTGCCCCAAATAGGCAAAAAAAGGCCTGGCACAGGAGGGGGAAAAGGCCTGGCAGCGAAGGGGTTAAGTGGCCTAGAATACAGCGTTGTAGAATGCAGTGGTGTAGATCAGAGTGGCGCATAGCAGAGTCGAGTGATGCAGAGTGGAGCGCACAGAGTGCAGTGGTATAGAATAGAGTGGTGCTAAGTAGAATAGTGCAGAGTGCAGTGATGTAGAGTGCAGTGATATACAGTAGAGTCGCATAGAGTGGTGCAGAATGGAGTGGAGAAGTGTCGAGTGATGCAGAGGGCAGTGGCGCACAGTAGTTGAGTGAAATAGAGCTCAGTGGCATAGAGTGCAGAGTAGAGTCGAGTATGATAGAGTGCAGGGGCATGAAGTTGAGCGTTAAGGAGGAAAGTGCATTGGCATAGAGTGTATTGGCATCGAGTGGAGTGGCATAGAGTGCTGTGTTGCAGAGTGGTGCAGAGTGCAGAGTGAAGTGGAGTAGAGTGGAGTTGTGCAGAGTAGATTTTGTGGCCTAGACTGGAGTGGTGTAGAGTACAATGGGGAAGACTGCAAAGTTAATTTACATAGAGTAGAGTGTACAGGGTAGAGTAGAAAGGCTTAGTGTGAAGTGGCATAGAGTGGAGTGGTGCAGAGTGCAGTGGTGTGGAGTGGTGTAAAGTGTAGTGGTGTGGAGTACAGTGCAGTGGTATGGAGGGGTGCAGAGTAGAGTGGAATGGCATAAGGTGGCATAAGGTGGAGTATTCATGGTGTGGTAGCATACTGCCATGACAGACAACACATTTTCAATTGAAACAACTGTTACATTTTCACAGACAAGCAGTTTTACTAATAAAACTATACAGTGCACAAATGAAAATGTGTGGGAATTGTTTTGCCTAGTGCAATGATTTGTTTTGATTATATTAAAGTATTTGTTTCCAACACACTTCAGAAATAACAAAAAAAGTGCATCAATTGTGTTCCTAATTCTGATATTTCCTGAAATACGTACACAGTTCATTTATATGTCGCCATGTTCTAGAAAAAAAACTCTTTCCTACCCCCAGTATCCAGCAAGATTGTCACTTAAATCCTCTCACTTTGAAGTCAGAGAAAGAAAAGTAAACAAGCAACCTCGGGAAGACAGCGCTTGACATTTGACCCCAGTCTTCGAATGCATAGCAGATGTGACAAGATAAGAACAAGAATTACAGGGCTGTTTAAAGAAAGGGAGCACTCGAAGGATACTATAAATAATGTTTGGACAAGAAAAGGTACAAACTTAAACTGGACAGCCTAAAACAAATAAAGCCACAAATGGAAAGCAAGAAAATGTGAGTTACAAAGTCAATGGCAAGCAAAGGGCAGATTGCATTCCTAGATCAACTTTCTGAATGTCCCCAAGATATATTTAGCAAACCAGGCAGCTGAGAGGCTGCAGCTTAAAAAGGTTAAGATTCTTCAGGGCCCAGGTAGGGGTGCATTACACATGCTCACAAAAGAACTCATTTTGCAGAAGAGCAGGAGGAATCAGCAATTATGTGCTCACAGATACAGAGGCCTCACATGCAGAGAAAATGTGCAGCAAAGATGTGCTACCTCACACATGGGCTTCACACTAACATCATGTCACTGAAGGACAGAGGGCACAATGCTAATGCACTACTTTGGTGCAGAGGCCTCACTCAGACTGTTCTTCAAACATCATAGAAAGTGTCTTTAGTCCTTCAGATTCATTTTTCTTCATTGGCAGTATTCTCATGCACATCAAATTCTAGACAGCCAACAGGTGTTTCGTTACACGGTAATAACCAATAACTTCATCAGAGCTTATGAAAAACAGATATCTAGGTATTAGTTGCATAGCTCCCAAATCCGGTGCATATGCTAACATTTTCACAATAGAGTGAACTTAGAAAATCCTTAGTAATGATATGTGCAGTGGAGGGGAACTGCAATGGTATGCATTAACTCTCCGTTATCTAGGAGTGATGGAATACGTCTATCTCTGGCATTGCCAGCAAGCTTCATGCAGCACAATTTTCAAAGCAGTAGTGGGTAACAGCACATCACTCTCAGTTGGCATCTGTACTGCACATAAAGAAGATACAGGTCTGAAAAGTGATTGTTGTCCCCCTGTCTTGGCAGTCTCAATGTCCCCAACCTTTTCATTGCAAAATTCCACAATGTTGAACTGGACAAGTCCTCTACTCATAGGGTAGTCTGCCTCTTGTTTCTTTCATTATTCAAAAAGCCTCACACAGACATCAAGTTCTTTCAATGAAGTAGCAGGGGTGAAGTGCACAGGCACTCTAATTGGAGATGTAGTTCTGGACAGCGATTGCGGGATCCCGGTTTTGGCAAAGTATGCACCACAAGTCTTACAAGGCAGCAGAAGGGGCAAAGTACACAGGCATTCACACACCTTCAGCACTACTGACAAAGAAGATACAGCCTTAGGCATTGAATGAAGGATCCCAGTTTAGGCTCATTCTCTCTGACCTCCTCTTGTCACGGTCTATAATGTTGAAGTTGGGCTTTTGAATTGAAGCGGGTATGTGCTCTGCTCAAAGGACAGTCATCTTTCTTTTTTCTTTCAGCAGCAGCAGCAGCAGCAGCAACAAAATCATTTCTTTAGCCCTGGGGATATAATCTTATCTTTGAAAGGGAGACAACTAAAAATTCTGCTCCTTTTCCTCTCCTTCTTCCACATAGGCATGCCTAGGAGCTGAATAAAAGGTGAACGACAGGATAAGCAAAAAGATAGTCTTGTAGACATTCTTTGGCAACACCTGTTGAGTGAGATTAAAATGCAGCCCCAAAGTTTACTCAACTTTTAGGGAGAAAACAATCCTGACAAAATGGAGTTTCTTTCCAGCTGTGCCACAATCTCTTAGTAAAGAGTCAGACAAGAGTTGTCACTATTGCCTGCATATTTGTTTCCAGGCAACTGCCTGCTAATCAGGTACTGTTGCTGGCGTATTTTATCTACAGCAGGATATACCTCTGGATACAGAGGTCCGCAGGTACCCCTCTCATTTGTAGAAGGGTGTGCAGGCTTTATCCTGCATTTTGATGTCTTCATTGTTGAAGCATTGCTCTTGATTGGTCACAGGTTGGTCTGTTGGAAGTGGCCTGGTCCAGCAATCTCTCTGCCTCTACTCACCTGATATATATCAGAAATCAGATATGCACACACAAGGCCTCACAATGAATTCTACAGAGTGGGGGTGAATAGAAAGAGCAGCACAGTGGCATACACAGCTAGAAGTGAGACAGCAGGACAGACTACCACTTGCCCCTATGGAGCACCCAACAGTCTTAAGGACTACCTAATCCAATGAGGACCCTATTACAGGAGGTATAACACCTATCATGTACAACCAAGGAAACCATGGTACCCAGTAAGGGCATACTGCATGGATTTACCATTGAGATCGAGAAGGCAGTCTCCTCACTGGGGTTCAGGTACATATACCTATAGCTCACCACTATGAAAAACTTTCTCAAACCATTAGGGGTGCATTGCCTACTTTTGGGTGTTCACTTGATAAGGGGCTTGTAATATAGGTCTCCTGCACAAGGAAACATACTGGATGTGACCCGGGGAGGAGATGGTTCCCAGGGTCCCAGGGGTCCAGTGCGTCCCCCTAAATATATGTATTTAATGTTGCCCCCTTTAAGCTCCAAACTCCATTGGCCCTTATGTGGAGTGGGATTTGAATCATAAACAGGGTTGACCGTTGATTTGTGTCCTAAGGTAACAATAACTCACTCCCTCGCCATGCACTGCTAAGTACCCCAAAAGTTACGATACTCATGACATCTTTGATAACATCATGGCTAATATCAGTGTAACAATTGCAGTAAAATGTTTGTGGAAAAAACTGTACATGGCGAGGGCGCGAGTTATAGTTACCTTAGGGCACGAGTTATAGTTACTTGAGATAACTATAACAGGTGAATTTCTATGGTTTTGTACGTTTAAAATGTAAGCCTAACTATAACGTCCCTGTAACCATTAGTTTTTTAAGTGAATTTCACTATTTTTAGGTCTAGCATAAGTGTTCGACCTCACATATACTTTTAGTATACTTCTTATGGCTTAAAGCGATTTCATTTGTTGGTTGCAGTGTCCTTTAAAACTTCTTGCTCGCTAGTGGTCAGTGCTGCCTTTTTCACTATCCTTTTTCTGTTTGAGAGGAGTGACCAAATACTGTATCATTCAACTTTGGTTTCTTTATCTGTTGCTGTGAGGGACTACTTTTGTCATTTTTTTGTTGCTGCCGTTTCACTATGAGTGTTTTAGGCTGGTAGCTGCCTGCGTTTTATTGCAGCCTTCCATTCCTCCCACCTCCTCAAAATCATTGACATTTGTTTTGGTTTTATTCCAGTGCTGTCCCCCCCTTCATCCGCAGACAGGGCATTGCTTATCTCCTTTATTAGGGCCATACATCTTCTCATAACTTCATTAGAGTTATGTTGAAATGTGAGGCAAGAACGCTTGTTTTATCTAATTTGAATGTAACGTCTTACTATCTCTTGGAGCCTTAAATCAGTATCATTTATTCTGTGAATGCTAAGCAGAGTCATGGGGTTAACTCCAGCACTTGTTGATTTCTTGACAAAAGAATGCTGGCATCATTATTGGAGACCAACTTGGGAATTTAGGGCCATATGTACGAACACTTTTTCCCATAGACACAGAATGGGTAAAAATCTTTGCTACATCTGGCCCTTAGTGTCGATATTTGATCACTGTTGTGTTTGAAATTACGCAGAGTAATTCTCATTTTGAAAACATACCTGCTTTGTTTTGGGAATCCTTACTTTTTTAACATTATGCTTTACATTGTACCTTCACATTACACGGCACTAGACATAATTTGAGCCTACCATGCAGCACTAAGTGTGCACCGGGTGGCACAGGACATTGACATAGCACTTATCATGAACCTTCTTAACTTTCACCAAAATAAATCTAGAGGCAGCATTGTTTCCCATTCTATCTTAAATGTCTTCTTGGTGGGTCCTTGAAAAATAGCAATGTTCCTTTCACTCTCTCGACAACAGTTTAATTCCTCATCTCCAAGTTTTTAAAGGCTGCTAAAATTGTGCAGATCTCATTATTCACCCATTTGTCACACATTTCAGACTGTGCTAACATCACAACATTTGTGAATTACGATGTTTTTCTTTTTCCTTGAATAAAGTGGTACCTGCCATTGTTTTGCTCCCATTTTACAATTCTGCCGTATAATTGAACTCTGTATGTGCCATTTCAACTTTATACCAGCTCCTAGGAGAAGACATGATTGTATTTGGTATGTTACTGTGGATTGTGATTCTCTTTCAGCCCGATTCCTAAGTTTTGCGTCTTGTTGATGTGATTAAGGCCCAGATTTATACATTTTTGTGCCACATTTGTGTCATTTTTCGATGCAAAAGCGGCACAAACTTACAAAGTACAATTATATTTTGTATGTTTGCGCCGCTTTTGCGTCAAAAAATGTCACAAATGTTGCGCTAAAAAAGTATTGATGTGGGCCTAAGTGTTTGAGTCCAAGTCAGAGCCAGATCTGTCAAATAATTTGGTGAAAGTCAAAAATGAAATGTCTCATATAGTCGATGTACAACATGGTGCAAGCGTGCTCTTTACAGAGCAGAAAGGGACATTGGTATTCTCAGTGATAACGGTGATCTTTGACAGTCATAAACTGCTTTCTTATTACCGCCCCTGGAAAACTTCTCTAATGTATCTGTATAAAAAAAGCAGTTCAGTTCCACTGAAAGTGACAAACTTGGGACCATATTTATACTTTTTTAGTGCCGCATTTGCACTGCTTTTTGATGCAAAAGCGGCGCAAACTTACAAAATACAACTGTATTTTGTAAGTTTGCACTGCTTTTGTGTCAAAAAATTACGCAAATGTGGTGCTAAAAAAGTATAAATATGGGCCTTGATGTCCTCGGGCCAAAGGGGCCCCTGAGAAGAAAGCGACGGCGACTCTTTTTACCCTCTACCTGTTAAAGGACAGATGGTGTCCAGACAACTTGGAGATGGTTTTTAATCTTCCATGACTCACTGGTGCAGCAACTCAAGAATTACAAGAAGGCCGCAGGCTCATTTGAGAAAAGTGAGCACCGCATGTCTATGTACCATTGAAAGTATTGTATTCCTGCTTGTTCTGGCTTGGTATTGCTGACGCAGATATGTTAATTAAGATTATTAATGAGTGTTTATGCATTTTGAATAATAATAATAAAATGTAGAGTTTTTTTGTTTTTTTGATAAAGACTTTTTATTATTTTGCAAAAAGAAAAAAGGGTGAATACAATGATACATACATGTAACAGGATGCCAACGTGCATCTAACAACAGCCGAGCCCATACTCCCAGACAGTACAATATAATTGGTGGCTATACTTTGTTTAATCTAAGGACCTGCTGCAGCCTCCCACTTCCCCCATATCTTATTATATTTGTTTGGACAGCCTCTGGCCTCATATACAAGTTTTTCACTCTGCGCACACCAGTCTACCCCTCTTCTCCATTTAGTCAGTGTTGGGGCACTTATAGCCTTCCAGCCCGCCACTATATCCCTCTTGGCCACCAGGCATGCCACCCCAAGGAAAGCTCAGTCTGGTCTCCTCAACCCAGTGTCGCCCATGATCCCCAGTAGGAGGGGCAGAGGTTTCCTCTCTATGTCTTCCTGTAGGACCTCGGAGATTTCCTGCAAAACAGCCTCCCAGTATGTCACCATGACTGGGCAGGTCCACACCATGTGGAAAAAGTCGGCTGTAGGGCTTCTGCAGCGAGGGTATTCCGCTGTGGGGCGTAAGCCCGCTCTGTGTAGTTTGACGGGTGTGAGATAGGCTGTGTGAAGATAATATGTTTGTATCAATCGGAGGCGTGTAGCCATCGCTAGGGCGCGCGGGGCCATCAATGCTTCGTCCCAGTCCATCTCCTCCATGGGGCCCGTCCATCCCTCCCACCTTCGGCGGAGCCCCTCTAGAGAACCCGGGGTGCCGGTGACCAGGGCACGGTATATCTGGGAAACACCTCCCCTACCCAGGCCCCCCATCAGCACCTTAGCCTCCATAGGACTGTGCTCGGGTATGGCTTCTCCCATTCGGACCTGTGCTAGTAGGGCGTGTCGGAGCTGGAGATATCTGTGGAACTGTGTCTTATTCAGGGAGAACATTTTTTGGAGATCCTCAAAGGATCGCATATATGACCCTCTCCAGACGTCCCCCAGAGTAGAGATAGCTATGTTGTCCCAGTTTCGAAAACCCTCCAAGCCCGCCACCTGCGCCAAGTGTCTCCCATGCCATAACGGGGTTTGTTGGGTGAGACGCCCCAGCCACCCTGTCAACCTCTGAGCAGTCCGCCATCCCTGTAAAATCACCTTAGTTACGTCCGGGACGTCTTGAGAGATCGGACCTCCGTAGAGGGTGCCAAAGATCCGAGGACAGCCCATGGACTGAAGTTCCAACCGGTATGCCGGGTATGACCACCCACCCCCCACCCAGTCGTTAATCACAAGTAGTTGCGTCGCAAGGTAGTAAAAGTGGACATTGGACATGCCTAAGCCCCCCTTGTATACATCTCCTTGGCAAGTTTTGAGCGCCAGTCGTGAGCGAGCTCTGCACCATATAAATTGGCGCGCCAGTGAGTCCATTTCCCTGAACCATTTTATGGGTATTGGGAACGGAAAATTTTGCAATAAGTAGAGGAGCCTAGGGAGGATCTTCATCTTGTAAAGCGCTATTTTGCCGAGCAGGTTAAGGGGGAGGGTCTTCCAGCGTAGGAGATCAGTCTTGATTTTCCTAGGTAACGGCGTAATATTGAGTTCCCATGTCAATTCGGGGAGGAGTGAGATGTGTACTCCCAAGTATTTAAAACTGTTTCTTCGTACTGGAATGTTTCGCTGCCAGTCCACACTGTCCCTGGAGCGATGCAGGGGGACCAGTAGGGACTTGGTGGGATTTAGGATCAATCCCGAGGCCTCCGCAAAGAGGCCTAGGATTTCTAGCACGCAGGGGCCGCTTTTGGCCGGATTGGAAATGTATAGGAGGACATCGTCTGCGTATAACGCCACGCGATCCTCTAAGCAGGTGGGCCAGGACCAGCCCTCGATCAATGGGTCTCCTCGGAGTATTATCGCTAAGGGTTCTATTATCAATGCGAAGAGCAGGGGAGATAGTGGGCATCCCTGTCGGGTTCCACGGCCAATGGGGAATGAATCGGAAACCACTCCGTTCACCTGGACTCGGGCTGTCGGCCTGGAATATAGGAGTCACACTAGGTTTCGAAATTTGGGGCCGAGCCAGTTTCTTTGCAGAACCTGTTCGAGGTAAGACCAGTCCACTGTGTCAAAGGCTTTCTCAAAATCGAGTAGGAGTAGTGCCAAGGGTTTGTGCGACAGGGTCTTGTGGTGGGCCAGGGCCAGGTGTAGCCGCCTAATGCAGTGTCTCGTGCTGCGGGTGGGCATAAAGCCGCATTGGTCAGGATGTACCAGAGTGGGCATTACTTTTTTCAATCTAGAGGCAAGGATCGAAGAAAGCACCTTGACCTCAGTGTTTAAGAGTGAGATGGGCCGGTACGCCGAACAATGTCGTGATGGGGGTTGGGTTTAGGGGATCACTACAATTGTGGCTTGATCGATCCCAATGGGGAAGCGGCCCAATCTCTCAGCCTCTTCGTACATGTTAAGAAGATGTGGACCCAGAATGTCACTGCATTTCCTGTATAGCTCTGCTGGGAAACCGTCAGGACCGGGGGTCTTACCCGATGCCAGGCTGGAGATCGCGTTGGTGATTTCTTCGAGGCCAATAGTTTCATCTAGTCTGTCTCTTGTCTCCGAGGAGACCTTAGGAAGGGTAATGTCGTTTAGAAGGGGAGCCTCTCTCTCAATGGTCGGGCGGCGGTGCCTTGTATATAGGCGGGCATAGTACGAGGCGAAACTCTGCGCAATATCAATAGGTGTTTTGGTGAGGGTGCCCGAGGCATCTAAAATCTCCGGAATAACTCTGTTGGCCAGAGGACGGGTGGCCAACCAATGCAAAAGCTTCCCATTTTTGTCCCCCCAGCCATATATTCGGGCCGCGGAAGCTCTCCAGATATGTTTAGCCGATTCTAGCATTATATGTTTGATTTCGCCTCTGACTAAGGTCAGCTGCCTCGTGGTAGAGGCAGACGGCGAGGTCGCTTGTTGGTACTCCTGTCTTAAGGCCTTGGCCTCCAGCCTGGAGACCTGAGAATTTCGGTCCCGTTCGTGGGAACGGAGGAGGTATTTAGCTTGCCCTCTAAGGGTGGCCTTACATGCTGCCCATAGTGTTCCTGGAGACTGGACTGATCCCGTATTCAGGTCGAAGTATTGGGTAAGGTGAGTCTTGACCTCGTGGGTATAGTCTTCGTCCTGCAAATACCAGGCATTCAGGTGCCACACCGGGCGCCTAGAAGGGTCTGTTCCGCCCAAACGGACACGTACTGGAGCATGATCTGAGACTCCACGAGGGAGTATCTCTGCCCCCGTAATGCTCGGGAGGTCCGTGGCGGGCATGAATATAAAATCTATTCTGGATTGCATTTGGTGGGCAGCTGATGTATGTGTGTATTGCCGCTCCCTGGGGTGGCAGGTTCTCCATACGTCACATAGGCCTAGGCTCTCGGCCCAGCTGTTAAGGGCCGAAGCCCTATTGGATCTACTGGCAGTGGCCCTGCCAGACACGTCCAGGTTGGGGTCGAGAACGGCATTGAAGTCTCCTCCCAACAGGGTGGCCCCCTGGGGGAGGTCCGCCATCACGCGTCGGAGCGAGAGTAGGAAGGCGTCCAGTCCCGCTGGAGGGGCGTACACACAAACAAGGTTTATTGGCGACCCGTGGAGCGTCCCTGTGGCCACTACGAATCTGCCCTGTGGATCGGATTGCGTGCCTGTAATCACCATGGGTAGGGAGCGGTGGAGTAGGATGGCCACTCCCCTGGAGCCTCTAGAGAAGCCCGCGTGGTATATTCTATCATAACCTCCTCGCATAAGCATGGGGCATCTAGTCCCGAGGAGGTGAGTTTCTTGCAAAAAAAACACTGAGGGGGAATATCTGCGAAGAGTGCTAAATCCTGCTGACCTTTTGATCTTGTCTAGCAGGCCGTTTACGTTCCAGGAGAGGACATGAGTCAATGTATGCCAAGCGTGGGTTGCATAAGTATTGTACCAAGTTGGGTGTCTGGCTGTGGATCTAGGGACGGCTGTTTTGAACTTAACAGTGAGACATTGAAATAACAAACGAGGTTAAGCAACTCGCTATGCTTTAAACTGGTTTCAAACCCTCCACTAACTGCCCCCCTCCCCATGCTCCCACCCCGGAAGCATCTGTCGCCCAAATACCCAACCAGAACCAGATAGCCAGTAGGACTATCGTTGGGATGGATTGGTGGACCCCTCCATTTAACCGGATCAATTGCAATTAGTGGCCATGTGCCGAGGTCAGGCGCTGTGTATTAGAGGGGCACAATGTGACCAACGGCGACCCCCAAGGGGCCCGCACCTTAAAAGTTGAACAACTCGGGTCCCCCCCGGAGGTCCTCCCGCAGGGGTCAAGTATGTTTCATTGGCAGTATTAATCAAGTGCCGGGGACTGGCTCAAGAGGCCGTCGTCCATCGCTTGGGCCGAGGCCTGAGGCTCGGGAGGGTCCGCACCTCCCTCGGTCTGTGAGTCTAAGTTCCGGGCCGCCTCATTGTCCACAAGAGTGTTTGGGTCTTTTCCCCCCCCCCCCCTCCGGGACCTGGTGCGTCTCCGGCTCCTCCGGGGCCCCTCCGGGAGGGGGGATCCCATCCAGGAGGTCTTTTCAGCAGGACCCGGGGGGCCCCTCTGGGCTCCGACACCCTCCTCCGTTAGCCAGTCCCATACCTCTTCAGGTGTTTCAAAAAAATGTGCTTTCCCGGCCAAGAGGACTTTGAGTCTTGCGGGGAAGAGGAGCATGTAGGAAAGCTGCATTGCTCTAAGTTTTTGTTTAACATGCTCATATGAGCGACGGCGGTCTGGACCTCACGGGTGTAGTCCGGGAAGATTAGGATTTTATGGTTTTCCCAGTGAAGATCTTCCAGACGTCTAGCCTCCTTGAGGATGTTATCTCTGTCTTTAAAGTTAAGGAAGCGAGCAATCATCGGGCGTTTTGGGCCGCCCGGAGGGGGGCGAGGGGCAAGTGCCCTGTGGGCTCGTTCAACCACAAACCAGGGCGAGAGGGACTGATCCGGCATCCAGGTTTTGATCCAATTCTCTAGGAATTCGGAGGCTCCGCCGTCCTCTATGGCCTCTGGAAATCCAATGAAGCGCAGGTTGTTGCGTCTTGACCGGTTCTCCGCGTCCTCTGCGCGGCGGTGCAACTCTCCGGATCGAGTCAGCAGCTGGGCTACTTTGGCTTTAAGGTCGGATAGGTCGCTTTCAGTCTGGGAGACTCTGGCCTCGACCTCAGTGATCCGGTTCACTGCGTTTCTGAGGTCCTGCCTAACAAGGCCCACATCCTCCCGTACTTCCCCGATTTTGTTCTCTACAGCGGATTGCGAAGTTTGGATTGCCTGGAGGATGGCGCTCACTCCGTCCGGCGCCGGGCCCCCACTAGCCGTGTCCCCCTCTCCTCGCTGTCCTGTCGGCGTTGTGAACTGGTTGATCTTCTGCTGAGAGGGTGGAGGTTGTTTGTTCGCCTTATCTCTCCCCATCGTGGCGCAGGGGGGGGAGTCAGATAGGTTAAATCTTGCAGTGTTTTGATTTAAATCTTGGGCCTCGGTTCACTTGTTATGATTGGGAATCCGCGGGGGTGGCTCACACCGGCGGGGACCCGCCACCATGGGTAGGTACGGATGTTCTCAGTACTATATGCATGAAGGCCAGGAAGGCGGGCTCAAAGCCTCTTCTAGGTCCGTTTGTGATTCCGTAGGCTCCGCGTGGACACCCTCCCCACCGATTCCACTTGGGGGTCTGGCTCGTTGGTCTCCCCTCAGCAGTTTTCCCGCGACACCTTTTGCGTAGGGAGGGATGAGAGAGAAGGAGGGAGGCACTTCGACCTAGGATCCAGTCCCCCCTGGATGTTGCAGTGTCCCAAGGTCGGTTCACGGCCTGTTTTTAGTCACGTTGGTGGTCTGCGGTGGACCCACTCAGGTCAGGGGCCCCGTTGGGGAGGGTGAATACGGCCCATCGGCCCGTTTGTCAATAGCTGCTTGAAAATTTACGAAGAAGGGGGGGGGGAGTGTCTCTTTCTCCAGGTCTCTTCTCCTTCCCACCTCTCCACCCCCGAGGCGCCTTCGCGCCTCTAATGGGTCACCTCCGATCCCCCGCACGACTCAGGCACACCACACGCCCTCGGCCCTCACCTTAAGTCAATCAAGGCACCGGGGTGGGGGGAGGGAATGGGAGCCGCGGGTGGGCATCCTCCCTACCACTGTCACGCCGTTCCACTTCATGCCAACAATGTCTCGCCTCCCTTCAGCGGGGTTCCGTGGGTCCTCTCCACCGACGATTCAGGTGGGCGCCCAGAGGCGGTCTTGCTGGCGCAGGGCCCCTCTTCTTGGGCCGGGGCGGCGTTGCCTCCTCCAATCCGCGGGACTTCGCGCCCGGGGCGCGGCCTCAGTGCTCTCCAGGGCTCCCGGTGCACCCCCCGTCCGGCGGGGCACTGCGGAGCTTCTTCGCCGATGTCTCTGTGTGGGCACCCAGGGGCCGCCCCTTCGGTGCAGGGCCCCTCCCCCGGGCCGGGGCGGCACCGTCCCCTCAGTCCGCGGGGTTCCGCGTGTGGAGCGCGGCCCCAATATCCTCCAGGGCTCCCGGTGTACTTCCGGTCCGGCGGGGCCCCGCGGGTCTTTTACACCGGTGCCTCTGCGTGGGCACCCAGGGGGCGGCCCCGCTAACGCAGGGCCTTTTTCTCGGGCCGGGGCGGCACTGTCTCTTCAGTCCGCGGGGCTCAATACGCGGAGCGTGACCCCAGTGTCCTCCAGGGCTCGCAAAGCACCCTCAGTCCGGCGCCGCGGCGTCAGGAAGGGCAACAGCGTCGGAGCCGAATCAGCCGCGGGAACTCAATCCTAGCCGCCATTTTATTTTTCTTTCCCCTCGGAGCCGGTCGGGCCGCGGCGCTAGATCGGAGCCTGCCTTTCGCAACCGCTCACCTCAACCGGCTCCTCAGGATCCAGGGATCACAGGGAGAGTCAAAACGTCATCCCTCGCTCTGCAAAACCACGTTAGCTATGGGCGGATGACGGAGGGGTCCAGAGCACTCTCAGAGTGCGACCGCCATCTTGACGCCCGAAGCCACGCCCCCCCAAAATGTAGAGAAAATTAATGTAGAAAAATAATGTGCACGTTCGAAAATGTGCCCACGAAGAGAGGCTACCAACTAAAATGATTAAAAATGCATGAAATATTGAAAATGCGTAATAAAAATGTAGAAATATGTCATATTGAGCAATATAATGTATGTTTTGCATTATACTATAGAGTTAACTTAGCCAAAGTTGTGGCCTAGTTTTGCCAGGCCTCATGCAGAAGCTGAATAATCATGCAATGTAGAAAGCTGATGTGTTGAACTGACCCTGAACCACTTGTGTTAATAAAATTTGTTTAGCTAGAATTTTCTGCAATGAACCTACGGACAGGAGATGAGGGACTAGAGCATGTAACCAATTCAGTGTAAAGCAGACAAGATGTACTTTCCCAGGACTCCCACAATAGAGACTCTGACTGGAGAACTAGATGCAACATTTTCGATACCTGATGAGCCGGATGATGAGGACATCGTAAAGTGAACCTATCGACACCCTGAGAACGGCGAAATATTAGAATTCATAGATTTGTAAAATAAAAGTAATTGGCTAGCGTCACATATGGTGGCTAATTGACCAATTAGGTTTTGGGGGATAGGCTGGGTAACTTTAATATAATGTCATGACAAAGGGGAAAAACGGCAGAACCGATAGAGAACTGATCGGGGAGAGAACTTATTCCGAAACTGATGCGATATTGGGGGAGAAGAGATTCGAGATTCTGTCATTGGGCTCATGCTCTTGAGAGCCCGATGCGTTGCTGATCGATTGATGACCTGAAGATGAAGACTGACTTTGTTGCTGATCCATACCATTGATAGGTAGCTATGACAATGTGACTGATTGACTTTTGTGGCTTTTCTTTCTAGGTACCAACTGCGCCGTTTTTATAGTTTTCTCCTAGCTAGATGCTTTTCTAAAATTCATGGTCTAAACTGTTTTTGCATGAAGTCCGACATGCCAATGCTAATCTGGGTTAGGTAGGGTTCCTATTCTGAGGCGTTGACGTATACGGTGACAAGTGATTGATGGACTGATTTGCTGAACTCTGCTAGTCATGTTAACATATTCTTCTTTATTGGCTTATGTTGAGGTCTTAGAATGCATGTTTTCTCAAGTACTGATTAGGTTATGTTATTCGTGGTCACTAATGAATTAATCTTGAGTTAATTGAATAAAGTTTGAATTAACCTTATGACTTAGTATTGTAACAAATAGGGAAATAAAATTGATAAAACGTATAATTGAGTTGTGGTTATTTATGAGATGTTGACGCTATTCACTGATGATTAATGTTTTGCTTACTGATTATTGATTTGTGTATTGATTATTGATGGCCATCGATTACTACATAGCTAGGATACTCCATGCGAATCAAAAGATTAATCGGCCTATACGCTTCCCCTTGTAAGTTTACTTACTAAGGACCAGGAGTGCTAACAGTATTCAGTATTTGGATGTCACCAATTAGATTTTAACACATCTCTGAACACTCAGATTGCCCCTAAATTAATCCTGCCTGTGTGTCTATATAATTATCAAATTTGCAACAGTTTCTCCCAACCAAAAACTCTGTGGTCTACTTTTGTGTTGCATGTAGAAACAATGATTTGGCTACAATAATAAATGAGTCTTGGTGTAGGAGCGCTCTGGACTTTGGTGTACTTGGTGACATTCATAAACTACTTTTTAATGGTGACCCTGGAAAGCTACACTAGTGTGTCTATATAAAACGTCTGTTTAAGTTCACTGAGAACATTAAAACGTAAACACGTGTGGTATTCACCTCTGGGGATTCACTTGTGGAGAGCAGGCTTGACAGTGTGCAGTTAGGAGCAGAGGTGGGTAAGAGCACCAGCTACCTTTTCATGGTACGGCTTGACAGTGTTGATGTCGCCAGACAATTTTGTGAGAATGACTTGGAGAGGGATTTGGATTCATCCACATGTTGGGAGACATCAGTACATTTTTATTGGGCAGACGGTCTGTGCTTCTACAAAAAGTTATTGTTCTCCCCTCAGCTGTGACCAGTTTTTATTTCTAGAGCTGCCTTAGGCTGAATGTTCAGTGTCATACACATGACATTGTAATGCTAAGAGAATTAGATAATTAGATAATTTATGGTGTTTTCTCTGGAAGCTGCATGGAGGGAGGAGGGCAGTCATTACCTACATGAATTTTTAGGTCTGGCTTGAAAGTGCAAATCTCACCTGAACTTTTAACCTATACATTAGTTTTGTGCACAGAAACAGGACAGGGGCTTCCAAAATGGAGCCCAAAGTCCTTTGTTACTGTGGCTCACTCGTTCACAGTGCAGGCACTGTGAACGCTAAACTTTTACTAATAAAATATTCATGCATATTTGATTATGATTCTGCATAGAAATCAATTAACATAGAAAGATAATGTGCGACTTGCAAATGTGCCCACTTGAGTGGCAGTCATTAATCACGAAGTGCCCTTATTAAATGCTTATTAACATAAATTGATGTGCTCATGTTTAGATTAATGTGGTGTGTTATATTAATGAATGCCTATTATGTATTTGCTTTATTAACTGTAATTGCACAGCCTCATATTAAGTTGCACTGCTAAAATAATTCACATAAAATGGCTGTTTCGAGAAATAACTCATGAATTGTTTTTCACTATGTTGGCCAAATGCTAGCGGATGTCTGTCGTTTTTCCATGAGAAATTGCTTGTAGAATCGTGTTGTTCTCAAACTGTTACAAATGTTAAATTGATGCGTGAGACAGCGATGTTCCCAGGAACTGACAATCGATGCACTGACTGTAGTACAGATGGATACTAAAATGTTACTTAGTGAGTCTGACCGTAGGAACAGTAGAAGAGTAGCCAATCGTTGACGTGTGAAAACGGTTTAGTTATTTCTTAGATTCACATATAAAATTCTATTGGACTAAATATAAACATATGATTCTTTGACCAATGACAACGTAGGAAATTCTTTAGGCGAATTCAGCCTAACCAGCCTGCAGAGCAAGACTTGGATAGAATTTTTCCAAAACTCAAGAAGATTACTGCTTTACCCCTTTCTCATTTATAGTTTGAGCCAAACTATTCCTGATGATTGATAGCTTAGACTTTATTTGTTTGCAAATGGTTTGGAGAGATTAGAGCCCAAAGTTTATCAAACCATCCCTTTTCTTGTTTCTGTTACTGATGCTGACGGAACTGATTTCCAACTGACGAAGATAATCGCAGCTTTCGGATCCATGAGGAGATGTATCTTGTTGCAAATTTGTCCTTTGTTTCTAGGTACTAACTGCTGCTTTTGACAGAGCCATAGTTAGATGGTTTTCCACATTTATGTTGACTAAAATGTTTTGCATGAAGCCCACACTATTCTAATCTGAGGTTAGTGAGGTTTGTTCCATCAAACTAAACCGCTATTGATGTTATTCAGTTGCTGAAATTCAAATGTATGTTATTTCCATTGCACAGTTACTTTTATTGTTGATTTGTACTCTGCCAATAGAGAGGTTAGTTATTAATGTTTTAATTAAATTAAGATTCTTTAGAAGATTTGGTCAACTAGTTTTGTTTTTATATGTATACTATATGGTTTTGCGACTAATCTATGCGATATTAGCATTTTTAATCTAGGGAAATACATTTTCTAACTCATACTAAAGGTTTGGTTATTCATGACTAAATTGGTCATGGTGTGTGATAAGTTACTGAATCCAAAGGGTTTTACTGTTTGTTTAATGATAATTATGATGTATTGGGTTTAGGGTGGGATCTTCTTAAACGCAGTCAAAAGGTCCATTGAACTTCTAACACGTCCCCTTATAAATTAAAGATAAGAAACCAAATAAGGTCAGACGCGCTCACAGAAATGGTAGCAGAGGATGGGTGTCTCTTTAAGAGCTCATCCTTAAGTCCAGTACATGGTTTGTCCTGGAAAAAAGGTAGAAGAGTAGATTGGTTATGTCCCATTATAGAGTGCTACTTCAGAAATGATAAAAGCCCCATAAGAGATAAGAGTAAAATTTGCAGATTTGGTAAGAAAAGAAATTGGTCAAAGTTAGGATTTTCAGATTTGATGATACAAAGGGCAGAGGCAATGTCTTCCCAAGTACCTGCTATGACTTTCCCAAATCCTTGGAGCTTTCCAACGCTACTTTTAGGATGTTCTCAGCGTTCTAGTGACAGATTAAAAGGATTAGATTTTGCAGTTGCACAGCTTAAACAACTCGCAGGTGAATTGTGATGTTTGTGAGGGTTTAGGGAGTTTGCGTACTCCAAATGAAGTTGTTGAAGGAGTTTACATACTCTGAAGTGTGAGAGTAGGGAAGTCTTCGAACTTCACATGTATGAGGCCCTTTGTGCTCACAAAAATTGTCCATGTGGTTGTTGGTATACGGACCCTGTGTGGTCTAAATCTCCGGAGTATTGAAAAGTATATGAGACTCTTGGTTTCTGTTGTAATTTGTCTGATTTAATAGGTCAATAGGGCGCGATTGACAACTCAAGTGTGTGCGTTAAAGTGAGTGAAAGGCTTTTCGACTGGGATCTGGCCAGTCCTATGTGCACCAGAACAGATCCAAGGATCAGTAGAGAGTAAAATTTGTGGGTCAAACTTTGCTTGCGAATCAGGAAAACTGAAAAAGAAAGAGTAGCTGCTAGAGTGAAAGGCCATCAGTGAAATTCCATAAGGTTTCTGAAGCGATTGTGTTACCCTACCTGTAGAAAAAGGATACATTGGATTTTATACGGTGCTCGCAATACTTTGCATTAGTTTGTGTGAATCTGAGTTTAGGAGGGCAAGCCAAAAGACTTTGTCAGTCTCTATATGTGACATCATTGGAGCCGCGCTGGGATAGGTTGGCTAGTGAGAAGGGTCGCGGACGGATTGGTGGACAACCGTGAATCACGATTGATTGAAAAGGTGGGCGGAAGGGATTTTGGGATTGAAAGTCACTTCCTGATTTGGTTGAAGTAGCATAAATTTACAGAAATTAAATTTGTCAAGCCTTTAAAGAGTGCTTTAAGGGGAGACAAGTATATTCCGGCAAGAATAGGGGAAATTACACCACTGGAAGGCACACACACATATGTTATTTTTTAAGAGCAGGGTGTTGGACCATGCCTTGGTTAAAACAGTGGTGCAAAGTAAAAGAAAAACATGGGAGCATAGCATTTCCTACACATGGAACATTTAATCTGCAAATTTTAGAGAATTTAAGGAGGTTATTGTATGATTTGAAACCCCCTTTAATACCAGCACAGTTTGAAAAGTGAGCAATTTGGGAACCAGTAGCTAAACAACAACAGCAGTTAAAATTTGAGAGAAGGATGAGAAAAGCTGAAAAATCACTTGCGGAGGCTAGTAGAGATAGTGATCAGAAAGTTTGGAGAACAGAGACACTACATGGAGTTAAGTTGTTTCCTGCAGTTACCCAAGAGAACGGGAGCGAGATAAGAAAAAGTACAAAGAAGAGGGATTCACATCCTTCTGAGGACAAAGAGCAGAGGTTGACAGAGTCTAGAAAGTCTTTGACTCTCAACAAAGACTCAGATGATGATGAGTTCATTTTACAGTTATTGAAAAATCATTCCCTGCCAAATGCGGCACATGAGAAAAGCTCAAGCACTAGTGTAGACCCTACAGCTCCGACATCAGTTGGACCAACCCAGACTCAGATACAGGGTAGTCATAGTGGACCCACTACCACAGTGATTCAAAACCCCATGCTGCAAATGGATATCCCCAGAATTTACCCATACTTACCTATTGTAAATACTACAACAAACCTAGTAATGCGGACAGGACAGGTTTGCCTGAAACCAACAATGGTTCAATTAGAATCCACTCCAAACTTGGTGTCCCCGATTCAGACGATTCCGAGATACATCCCCATAACCGGGTCAAAACCTGAGATGTCTTTCTTGACAGGTCAGAACACAGGACTATTATACCCGAGAGGCCCAAATGTCAGACCAAGCCCAGATGCCGTGTCCGTACCAGTTACCATAGGCCCTGTCATACCATTATTCGCCCAGGGAAATAACGGAAATAGTAAGCAGAAAATTCTGAGTCCAGGTATGGTAAGAGATAGACTTGAGGAAGAGACAAGAATGATAACCCCCTTAAGACCGACACTAGACAGAGCAGGTCTGTTAATTGATTTAAGTCCTTACAGGACCCCTCAAAATAATGAGGTAAGGTCATAAGTCATACATAGGTCATAACCTAAGTTTAGTGACACCAGAGACCCCAAACCTAACCTTACAGCAGTTGCCAGGTGTGAGGCACAACAACATTTCATTACAAGGCTTGACATCCAAACAATTAACCGAATGGCTGGAAAAACTGAGTAGCTCACAAGATGACTCCAGCGGAGGAAATGATATAAATTATAGTAGAGTTAGGTTGGAAGCAGAAGAATTGATTGAAGGAACGATGGAGGTAAACAGACATAAATCATACAAAGAAGATGAGCAATGTTACTTGTGCCCACTAATTGCAAACAGAGCAGGAATAGTCCATCAAAAATTGGCAAATATAGCAGATAAATATGACATAGAAATTGAGAAAACTAAACATTTAAAGAGGAGTTACAGGTTAGATTTCGACGCAAGGGACTTCAAACACACGAGAGTTCCGGGAATGAAACCTAACCTTAAAGAATTGCTTCAGAGCATTCAAACCTGGGGAGCATTAGACAAGTGGGAAGGCAGATGGGTGAAGAAAAAAGATTAAAGGAAAAGGGATTCTGCAAATCTACCTGCAAATATGACACAGGCTGAGGACCCAGTGAAAATTCTACCAATGAGAGAAATTCCAGGAGGGAATTTTGTCCATGTCCCTTAGAGCAGACGTGACATCCTGTCATTCACAAATGACTACCCCAGATTGAGAGAGAAACCTGTAGGATGGTACTAACAGACAGATAGGTTTGTAAAGATTGCAAAATGATTAAGGGAAGACCTAAACACCCTGTTAGAGATAGTAGTCCAAGCAGACCTATGGGTGGAATGCAAGAGGAGTGTAGATTGGCCAACAAAAGAGCCAGAGAGAGATCCCGTTACTGATGCACCATCTCCTGATGTAATGAAATATTACTATAAAGTGATTGAATTTTTGAAAACAAGAATTTCGCCCAAGAATATTGACTGGCAGAGAATAGACAGGAAGAAAAAGAATCCAGATATGCATACTATGAGAGATTGTTACAGGCGTTCAAACATTACAGAGCAATTGAGAAACAATTGAGCCGAAAGACATGATTCATTTTATGTTCAGATTTGTCAGAGGATTGAGACCTGAGATTAGTCAGATGATTAAGAGCCATTTGACTTTATGGGAAGCAAAGCCGATTGATGAAGTGTTGCAATACGCAAAGTACTGTAGTGATGAGATTGAGTTGAAGCAGAGAAAGTTGAAAGAAAGGCAATTGTGATGGAGATTGAAGCGGCACAAACAGTAATACAGGGAAGTTTTCCACAACAGCAATAACAGGGAAATGTACTGTTTCAAAATCAAGCCAAAGGTAGAGATTGTGGAGGAATGGGAAGTGTGAATCGTGATCATGACTTGAACACAGTAGTAGTACAGTGTGAGGTGCAAGGGATGAAGAGAATGTTGCCGTATCATGCTTGCGGAGGCCTCGGGCATTGGAAACTGGAGTGCCGATGGTGACTCAGGGAGATACTGTTCAGCAAACAAGTGATATCAATTATTTCCAAAATATGAGAGGACCAAGAATGAGAGGTCACAATCCAAATTTTCAAACTAATGTGAATCAGATGCAAGGTTTCCAGCCCATGCAGCAGGTGCAGTTGGCACAATTATAGATACCCCAGATGCAATCAATTCAACATCAAGTTCAAATGGTACCTAAACCGCAAATTCAAAATCCTCAAGCCCCAATGGAGCAGCAGCAGGTGATGCTTCCTCAGCCAGTCACAGGTCTAAGGTTTAACCAGAATAACAACACGGTACACCAATTTGCCCTACACAGTGAGAGTCAAATAAACAATGATTGGGTGAGTGATAGTTCGGATGAGGAAGAATGCGTGTTAGCCGCATTGCGAGAGGTAGATCAGAAAGGTCCGTATGTCAAAGCAAAGGTAATGGGTCACAAAGTCTCATTTTTGTTTGATACCAACCAGTATTTGACCAACCCAATTACAGAACCAGTTCAGGTTAAAACTGGTAACTTTAAAGGATTACACAAATTCATAGTTTATTTCTCGAGTCCGGTATCTCTACTGGGAAGTGATTTGTTAGGCAAAACCAGATGTTCAAACATCTGCACCAATTATGGAATTGCGATCCAGACAAATAATGATGATGAAGACGATTTCCTAACCGAAACCAACTGTGGCACAGTGAATGATGAATACCCTTTGATTAACTTCTTTCCAGTTTTCACTGTGAGAGATCTTCCTTCTGATTTGCAAGCAACACTCAAGATGAAAGTGGGAGATTTTTCAGGAAAAGATATTAGGCTAATAAAAGGTGTTGAGCCAGTTAAAGTTATGGTCAAGCCAAATGCAATTTTTCCCCAGATTCCTCAGTACCACATGACACAAGAAACGATTGAAGGACTTGCACCCATAGTTGGAGAAGTCATAGGCTAAGGCGTTTTGAAGCGAGTGCCAAGCAGCCCGTCTAATTCACAAATAATGGGATTGCGCAAACCGTATGGGAAATTTCGAATTGTTCAAGATTTGAGGAAAGTAAATGACATTGTGATTAAGTGTTGCCCAGTGGTGCCCAACAGCGCAGTGATTTTGTTCCACGTCCCGTGAGATGCTGAATGGTTCACTGTGGTGGACTTATCACAAGCATTCTCTTCTGTACCTCTTCACGAGGATAGTAAATTTCTCTTCTGTTTTACATTTTTAAACTGAGCCCTACTGTTGGTGTAGAATTCCTCAAGGGTTTTCAGAATCACCTTCCATTTTCATCGAGATCTTGAAAAAGAATTTGGAGCCACTGGAAATGACTTGCCAATCAACATTGGTACAGTACATTGATGATTTATTAATTGCATCCAAAATAAAAGAAGCATGCAAGTATGATACCATTGCCTTGCTGAATCACTTAGGGCAGAACGGATATAAAGTGTCCCCAGATAAGCTGCAGTACTACCAAAAACAAGTGAAATACTTAGGACACCTAATTGAGAAAGGGATTCGGAAAATGTCCAGAGAAAGCGTTGCAGCCAATTCGCAGATGAATCCCCCAGCTACTCAGAGAGACATTAGGATGTTTTTGGGGGTGGTGAACTACTGCTACCAATGGATTAAAACATTTTCAGCCATTTCAAAACCATTACAGTAACTAACTTGCAAAGACATCACTGATCCCATAGTGTTAGACCAAGTCTATATGAAAGCCTTCACAGAGTTGAGAGAGAGTCTGTGCGAAGCCCTAGCCTTGGGTATGCCTGATTAGACAAAACCCTTTATGTTGTTCTGTCATGAGCATGATGCATGTTCTTTGTCTGTCTTGACTCAAGTTCATGGTGGTGTAAACCACCCAGTAGCATATTTTTCAGCTACTTTGGACCCAGTTGCAGCAGCTTTACCCAGCTGTCTGAGATCCGTTGCAGCAGTTGAGCAGAGCCTCACTCACAGCGAGAGCATTGTGATGGGACATCCTTTAACTGTCATGGTCCCTCACTCTGTTAAAGTCCTACTCACTAAATCCAAACAACACCTTACAAGCCCCAGGATGACCAGGTATGAGACGGTCATCCTGGGGTCCCCTAATGTGTCTGTCAAAAGGTGTACAGTGCTTAACCCAGAAACTTTGCTTCCAAAAGAGAATGTTGACGTTGACAAATTGAATGAAGTTGAACATGATTGTCTAGAATTAACTAAATGGTGCACAAAACCAAGACCTGATGTTCAAGATACTTGATTGGAAGACAATTATCAAATTATTTCTGTCCATGGTTCCTGACTAAGAGATAATACGGGAACATTAAGAGCAGTATATGCTATGTGACCAATTTCTGGAATACTTGAAGTGTTATGGCTTTGAGGAGTGTATTCGGCACAAGTGGCAGAATTAGTAGCCCTTCCTAGAGCCTGCCATGTTTCCGCACAACTTAAAATTACCATGTACACTGACAGTCAGTATGATCAGTCCATGACTTTGGCCAACTCTGGTCGCAGAGAGGTTTTCTGACCTCTTCTGGGTCACCAGTGAGAAATGGTGAAAGAATCTATTACTTGTTACAAGCTATTCAGTTACCTGAAAAGATTGCCGTGGTGAAATGCAATGCACACCTAAAATCGCAAGATTTGTTGTCAATGGGAAATGGATATGCGGATCAAGTCGCAAGGTTTTGCGCATTGAACTGTATATCATTCAAGGATAAATGGGAATTGTTACCTGATGAAGATGAAATGTGCCCTAACTATGCATTATATGTTATAGATAGAGTTGAAAGCATTGCAGGATAATGTGGACAAAGAGGAAAGAAGGAGTTGGGCAAAGTTAAAATGCAATCAGCGTGAAGACGATGTTTGGGTTTCAGGGGAGGGACAGATGGTCCTACCAAATAGTCTGCTGACTCAACTGGCTAGATATTATCATGGTCAAGCACATGTTGAGAGGGATGCCATGGTTCGAACATTTAAGAAATGTTGGTTCAACCCAAAGTTTAGACAGGTTGGCAAAGCAGTTTGCCATTGTTCCATCATCTGTCAGCAAATGAACAAGGGTAAAGGTACAGTGGTCAATATGAGCGACATTGGAAAAGCAGGAGGTCCATTTAGCAGAATGTAGATGGAATTCATAGAAATGCCTTTGTGTGGAGGATTGAGGCATGTGCTGGTGATTGTTTGCATTTTTAGTGATTGAATTGAAGCTTACCCTACACGAAGAAATGACAGTCTCACAGTAGCGAAGTTACTGCTTAGAGAACTGATACCACGGTTTGGGTTTCGGGTCTCTTAAGAATCAGATAGAAGAAGTCACTTCAACAATGAAGTAATCAAATTGCTATGTTCAGCTTTAAACATTGAGCAGAAACTGCACTGCAGTTACCGCCCTGATGCCTAAGAACTTGTGGAACAAAGGAATAGTACCTTGAAATCAGGAATGGTGAAAATGTTTGCATCCACGAATCTGAAATGGCCCGACGCACTTCCATTAATTCTGACAACAATGAGAAACACACCCGAAAGGAAGACAGGATTGTCGCCGCATAGGCAGAGCATTGAGGTTGCCAGTGGTACCTGCCAATGCTCTTGTGAGCATAACAGATGATATGGTGTTGGACTACTGCAAAGGTCTGGCTGATGTGGTTCGCTCTTTCTCTCATCAGGTGGAAGACACCACACTGCAACCCTCTCAAGACCAAGGCCACAATCTGAGAGCGGGTGATTGGGTTTTGATCAGAACGCACGTGAGGAAGACGTGTCTGGAAACTCGGTGGAAGGGTCCTTACCAAGTGGTGCTGATCACTAACATGGCAGTAAAGTATGCTGGAGTTCCAAACTGGATCCACACCAGCCATACTCAAAGAGTACTGTGTCCGTTGGACAAGGAAGAAGAGTTTTTGAGAGCACCAACATCTATGCCCGCTCCAGAATTGGAGAGAGGAGAAGGAGAGTCAGAGACCGAATCTGAGCGAACTGAAGCCAGTACAAACACTCCTGTGAGAGACAAAGTAGAAGTCCTACCGGAGAGTGACGGTGAACCAAACTCAACTGAGGTGACAGGAGATTCTGATCAGAGGAGGGCTCTCCCAGAAGCAGACAGTCATTAAAAAAATACATTGAACCTCGAGGGGGAAGGAGTGGCGACGGATCAAAGCCAAGGTGATCTGGCTCCTCCTGAACCAGTCGAAGGTACATCAAGAGAAAGTCCCACAAATCAAAGAGAAATAGCAAATCCTGCACTGAAAAGAGCATTGATAAAAGGCCCATTTAATGGAGACAAGTGGCCAAAACCACTAGAGAAGAGAAAAGAAGCAATTACCATAACAACAGTTGATGAAGAAGTAGACACCACAAGGTAAGAAGACTTGAGCGATGGAGAATTAAATGAAGATCGAAGATTGAAAAAAAATAGAATCACAGGTAGAAGGTATGCAGGTCCTGAATGGGAGTATGTAACAACAAGTGAGTGGCAGAAAGAATTGTTGTCTTTTTGTTTTGAACAAGATATTCCAGGTCAATATTTTGGCACATGAAGGAAACCGATGAACTGAACTGTTGAGAACTGTAAACTGAGGAAAGCGCAAGAGAGACTATTGAAAGTAATTGGAAAATACTTTTTGATTATCTGATTTGACAAGCTGATAAACCCATTTTGACAAAGCAACTTATTTTTGACAAGGGTCCTGGAAGAAAGACTGAAAACTGTATATCATCGCTCAAGAGCTGAAGATTCTGGTTTTGATTTACGGCACTCACAGAAATAGATAGGTTTAGGATAGATGTGAGAAACGAAGTAGAAGTCCTACAGGAGAGTGACGGTGAACCAAACTCAACTGAGGTGACAGGAGATTCTGATCAGAGGAGGACTCTCCCAGAAGCAGACAGTCATTAAAAAAATACATGGAACCTCGAGGGGGAAGGAGTGGCGACGGATCAAAGCCAAGGTGATCTGGCTCCTCCTGAACCAGTCGAAGGTACATCAAGAGAAAGTCCCACAAATCAAAGAGAAATAGCAAATCCTGCACTGAAAAGAGCATTGATAAAAGGCCCATTTAATGGAGACAAGTGGCCAAAACCACTAGAGAAGAGAAAAGAAGCAATTACCATAACAACAGTTGAGGAAGAAGTAGACACCACAAGGTAAGAAGACTTGAGCGATGGAGAATTAAATGAAGATCGAAGATTGAAAAAAAATAGAATCACAAGTAGAAGGTATGCAGGTCCTGAATGGGAGAATGTAACAACAAGTGAGTGGCAGAAAGAATTGTTGTCTTTTTGTTTTGAACAAGATATTCCAGGTCAATATTTTGGCACATGAAGGGAACCGATGAACTGAACTGTTGAGAACTGTAAACTGAGGAAAGCGCAAGAGAGACTATTGAAAGTAATTGGAAAATACTTTTTGATAACCTGATTTGACAAGCTGATAAACCCATTTTGACAAAGCAACTTATTTTTGACAAGGGTCCTGGAAGAAAGACTGAAAACAGTATATCATCGCTCAAGAGCTGAAGATTCTGGTTTTGATTTACGGCACTCACAGAAATAGATAGGTTTAGGATAGATGGGAAATATTTACATGTAGATAGCACCCACGGAGAGCTTTCTTCACACATTTTCTATCGCTTATTGAGTGAATATATTGGTACAATGGATGTGAGAGATTATTATGTTTGCACGCAGATTCCTTCATCAGTTGAGGAAGGAGTTACTAATCATAGTTTGTCCCTTACTTATGGGATAAGTTGTAGCCTGTTACTAACAAGATTTTATAGCCAGGATTATATCCAATACTTCTTCTCCAATCACGATGTTGTGTTTTCGTTTGTCCCAATAATAAGATACCTGAGTAGAGTAGCTAAGGACAATGACATAGTATTAGTGAGAGGACTCCTTGAACCTACATTGTCAATTGGCACATCTTACGCACACAGGAACAGTGTGACATGCTTGCTGACACCAGTAGAAAAGAGCTTCTTAAATCACACTGATGATAGGAGAAAGGCGCTAAAGGAAAAGACAGAGAAAGACTGAGAGAAAAGGACACCTGGAAATGATCATGTATTTAGCGACATAAAGACACACAGGAGACTAGCTTTAGATGCACAACACATAGGAAAGCTTTGTGTACATAGGCCTAAATCTGAAATTGACACTTTGTTTGTGGGAACAAGTGAATGTAGATTCCAGGAGTTTATTATATCTGTGGACCAAATGCATACTACCGTCTTCCTAGAGGATAGTATGGCACATGTTATTTGGGGATAGTTTTACCAAAGTGTTACCAACTTGAGGATTTGAGAAAAGTGCCTAAAGTAACTGAATTACATCATACTTGGCAAAAGCGAGAATCTTATTCTGGCATATTTGGAGACATATTATGAGCACAAATTCCTTCTGAGGGAGTTATTTTGAATTCTTTGAAAATTTGAAAGTTGTCTACTATTACGGATAACATGCTAACAAATTTTTCAGGAATCATGATCCTAATGGATACAGAGATGGCTGGGGTAAGATCTATGACTCTTCAGAACCACCTTGCATTAGATATCCTTTTTGCAAAAGAGGGCAGAGTTTCTCAAATGCTGAATTTGCAACATTGTTGCTCATATGTTCCTAATAATAGCGAATAAATTATAGGCCTTATTAACAATCTGACTAAAGATAGAACTGATTTAAAAGAACTAAAAGAACCAGGGGTGTGGGAAAATGTTGGCAAAGGATTTGCTTCTGTGGGGAATTGGTTTGGCAACCTAAGGGAAGGAGATAATAGTGAAAATAAGACAGGGAATATTGATTGTTATATTTTTGCATAATTGGGGAATGGGAAATATGGAAATTGTATCATACGATTAAAATGAAGAGATTGAAAAAGGATCAGAGGATGGTAGAAATTAGAATGGAACAACTGTTTAGGGAAAATTCGAAGAGGGAATGAAGAAATAAAAATTATAAAGAGGACACATTTTGGTGGCAAATTTTTGTGGGGAAAATATAAATGTGATTACATATTTGGTCATCAGAGGAGGGATTGTGAACGCTAAACTTTGACTAATGAAATATTAATGTGTATTTGATTATGATTCTGCATAGAATTCAATTAACATAGAAAAATAATGTGCAACTTGAAAATGTGCCCACTTGAGTGGCCGTCATTAATCACAAAGTGCACTTGTTAAATGCTTATTCATATAAATTAATGTGCTTATGTTTAGATTAATGTAGTAGTGTGTTATATTAATGATTACCTATTATGTATTTGCTTCATTAACTGTAGGAGTTAAGTTAGTGAGGTTTGGACCTAGTTGCACAGCCTTATATTCAGGTGCACTGTTCAAATAATTCACATAAAATGGCTGTTTAGAGAAGTACTTAATATATTGCTTTCCACTGTGTTGACTAAATGCTAGTGGATGTCCGTAGTTTTTCCATGAGAAGTTGCTTATAGAATCCTGTTGTTCTCAAACTGTTACAAATGTTAAATTAAAGCATAAGACAGTGATGTTCCTGGAACTTGCAATGGATGCACTGACTGTAGTACGGATGGATATTAAAATGTTACCTCACGAGTCTGACGATGGGAACAGGAGAAGAGGAGCCAATCATCTAAATGTGAAAACTGTTTAGTTATATCTTAGATTCACATATAATATTCTATTGGACTAAATATAAACATACGAGTCTTTGACCAATGACAACGTAGGAAGTTCTTTTAGGCAAATTCAACTAACCCAGGCTGCAGAGCAAGAATCGGGGAGAATTTTTCCAAGACTCAAGAAGATTACTGCTTCACCCCTTTCTCATTCCTCGTTTGAGCCAAACTGTTCCTGATGATTTATAGCTTAGACTTTATTTGTTTGCAAATGGTTTGGAGAGCTTAGAGCCCAAATGTTTCCAAACCATCCCTTTTCCTTGTTTCTTTTACTGATGCTGACCGACCGGATGTCCAACTGATGAAGATAATAGCAGCTTGCCGATCCATGAGGAGACATGTAACAAATGTTGATTTTTTGTTGTTGCAAATTTGTCCTTTTTTCTAGGTATCAGCTGCTGCTTTTGACAGAGCCAAATTTAGATGTTTTTCCAAACTTATGTTGACTAAAATGTTTTGCATGAAGCCCAAACATGCTATTCTAATCAGAGGTTAGTGAGGTTTATTCCATCAAACTTAACTGCTATGGATGTTATTCAGTTGCTGAAATTCAAATGTATGTTATTTCCATTGTGCAGTTACTTTTATTGTTGATTTGTACTCTGGCATTAGGGGGGTTAGTTATTAATGCTTTAGTTAAATTAAGATTCTTTAGAAGATTTGGGCAACCAATGTTGTTTTTATATGTATACCATATGGTTTTGCGACTAATCTACGTGTTATTAGCATTGTTAATCTAGGGAAATAAATGTTCTAACTTATACTAATGGTGTGGTTATTCATGACTAAATGGGTCATGGTGTGTGATAAGTTACTGACTCCAAAGGGTTTTACTGTTTGATGATAATTATGATGTATTGGGCTTTGGGTGGGAACTTTTTAAATGCAATTAAAAGGTCCATTGAACTTCTAATGCGTCCCCTTATAAATTAAAGATAAGAAACCAAATAAGGTCAGATGCGCTTGCAGTACCATGAGGGCCACATTAACAAACATGCATAGCACTCTTGGAATGTTAGTGAGCATAGACGTAGAGCATTGCACAAGTGGGCCCGTAAACATCCAACCCAGTAACACAAATAAAAAGGTCTGGTCACAACTACTGATTCCCAACATTTGCTACACGGCCACCAGTGCTCTGTGCTGAATGCATGACAGGGCAGTAGTTCAATTTAGGTTCACTGAGGGCCCTCTTTGTGGTCCCCTCCAGGTGCAGGACCTCACCTCCGTCAAAAGGCCTTTGCACAGTCACCTACTCACTAGAGTGAAGCTATAGCCAAAATCAATAGAGGAGATACTTTGTTGGGTACCCAGGGCAGGACATCATCACTGTACAACATGCAGGGCATATTCCCGTCCCAACAGTATGGATTTTGTTTGCAAGCTAACACAAATTTTTAAAGTACTGCAGCACTGGGAGCACATAGTGGTGAGGGCAGTGCAATTATTCACATTGGCTGCTTAATTCTCAGGGCTGAGTTTGAAGGGTCCTCCTTGCCACAGGACCTTAAAAGTGGTGGGAAAAGCTTGAATGTTATCTTGTATGGACTCATAGCCCCCTTTTGCAGTCCACATCATTGTATTACATTAATACTTTGAGGTCTCCTTGATCTATGTTCTTGTTGAAAGTGCAAGGAGCACATACTTCTCAGGTAGAGAATGTGATTTGTTCATAATTCCTGAGTAATGTTTCACCCAAGATGCATTTGCAGTAGCTGTAGAGAGGTATTGATTGTCACTACTTCCTTTTTAGGTCGAGACCTACCAGATACCACAGCTGGCTGGTTTGCTAAAGACATATTGGGGACTTTGAGAAAGCTTTCCTGGGACTGCATTCTGCCCATTGCTTACCATTGACATCATGGTTTGTAACTCACATTTCTGGTTCTCTATTTTCTGGCTTTGTTTTAGGCTAGCCAAGGTGAGTTTGTCCCTCCAAAGAAGCAAAGCCATTGAACACTAACTCCCATTGTATTCTTCCACAAGTGTTCCTTTCTGTAAACAGGCCTGTAAATCTTGTTCTTATCTTATGTCACATTTGCTGTGCATTCAAAAGCAGAGGCCATTTGTCAGGCTCTGTCTTTCAGGGATCCTAGTGTAAAGGATTTTCTTATATCACACAACATTGAAATGAACTGTGCAAGTATTTCTGCATATATAAGTATTAGGAACGCACAAACAAAGCTAATTTTTTTTAATTCGGAAGTGTGTTGGAAACAAATGCATATGAACAAAAGACATCAATACACTAGGTGTGCCATTTCCAAACATTCTTTGATGCACTGTATAGTTTTATTAGTGAAATTGTACATCTGTGCAAAAGTAATGGTCATTTCAAAAGTGTTGTCTATAATGGCAGGGTGCTACCACACCATGTCCCGATGATGACCGGAGTTTCCACAAATTAGGAGAATTTGTGGTACTCATCCCCTTTTTTATCATCACATCCTCCCACTTCATTGCAGTAGTCATATGTATCCATAACCTAAAGAACTAATATATGCAGCTTTTAGATCTCTTGATGCCCTCTACAAGACTTGGTGAGTATTGCAGGATCCAGTAAGACACGTATGCCTCTCAACGAGGTAGAATTAAGGTGCGTTACATTTTTTGTGCATTCTTTAAAAAAATGTACCCTTGTGCTGGGCTCAAATTCTAATTGGTGTCACTCGACCTTAAACCGTAATACATCTCTGTTCCTGGAATCTGGTGTCACTTGCATATTTACCATGGCTGCTCCCCTTTTTAGGCAGAGCACGCAAGCGCTTTGACCTGTTTTAAGTATTGTGGGCTTCTAATCACACCCACCTCATGCCCATCACTTTAACTCGTTCTTGGGCTTGCCTTTCAAAAATCACATGATGTCATTGGTAATCGCTTTACGTTTGTCCCGTTTGAGGCTGTTTTTGTCACACCTTGTAGACTCCCCCTCTTACACAGACTATTGCATGATTGCCAATATGCTTCATCGTGGGAGAGCTATTTCTTTCATCTCTCCCTTCGTGCTGCATGGCAGCCATGTTGCTTACAGTGGGAACAGGCACAACAGCATGAACTCAATCTGTGGTATTAGAGCGCTGGTAATATTATTCACAGTTACCTAATCAGAGTCATTTCTTGTGGCTCGCCCCTTAAAACACAATTGGTCAATACTTTACTAAAACAGAAATCCTCAAAGTGAGAGCGGCTCTACCAGCACAGCAGGAGAGCTGATACTACAATATTCACTACACTCGGGGAAACTCGTCCCATAATGCTTTGTAAACATTATTTTTCAAAACATTTTTGCTCATAACCCAGACTGTGGTGGTCCTAGGACAATGGGACCACCACCACAACGTTCACAACACTATGCTCTTCCTGACTACATCATATTTGGGTCCCCACACTATGTTAGTGGGGATCAAAAATAATAACCCCTCCCACCATTTAGTGACTGTTTAATCTTTCTCATGGCTGGAATATTTATTTTACAACTGAGAGTAGGTTGTGTTTTAAGAGCCTTCTTTGTACTTTCATTGCTGTAGTACTGATAGCCCTGAAGATGTGTAATGTACTATGCTTTCTAGAGGCCAAACACAGGGTTGCACTGCATTACTTTCTGTCATTTTTTTGTGTGGTTATGCCCTCTAGGGGCTAACTTTGCAGTTACATGACCATGTTTCTTACAAATGCTTTTTTCATCGTGGGGTCCTCTAGGGGCTGTTCTAAGCACTCATATCAACATATTAAAATATTTGTGACACAGAAACTTGTCACATAGTGCTTTGCCTTTTTACAAGGTATTTTGCTCATAACTCAGCCTGTGGCGGTACTAGGACAATGGGACCACCTTCAAAACATTGACCACATTGTGCTCTATCTGTCTACGTCATCTCTGGGTCCCCACACTATGTTAGTGGGGACTAAAAAATAATAACCCCTACTACCATTCGTTATCTGTTTAAGCTTTCTCATGGCTGGAACTTTTGTTTTACAGCTGGGCGAAGTTGTGATTTATGGGCTTTGTTTGTGATCATTGTAAAAGTTGTGCTAGCCTTGAAATTTTATAATGCACTATAATGCATTCCTTTTTCTCATTCTTTTTTCATGTGGTTATGCTCTCTAAGGGCTGACTGCATGTTTACATGACCATATTCCTTCCAAATTCTATTTTTATTGTGGTGTCCTCTAGGGGCTGTTTTGAGCATTGCAGTCAACATACTCTAATATTTGCGGCATGGAAACTCCCCCATAATGCTATGTAGAGCATTACTGTTACAAAACAATTTGCTCATAACTCAGCCTGTGGTGGTCCTAAGACAATAAGAGCACCTTCAAAATGTTCTTTCTGTCTGCATCATCGCTGGGTCCCCACACTAGATTAGTTGGGGCCACAACATAATAACCCCTCCCACCATTCACTGTTTTTTTAAGCTTTCTCATGGCTACAACATTTGTTATACAACTGTAAGAAGTTTTGTTTTAAAGGCCTTGTTTGTAATATCATTGCAATATCATTGCAGTAGGGCTACTAGCCCTAAACCATGCCCGCTAGGGGCTAAGAATATGGTTACACTGCATTACTTTCTCCTGGTTTTTTTCATGGGGTTATCCCCTCTTGGGGCTAAAAATGTGGTTACAAGACAGTGTTTCTTATAAATTACATTTTTTATGGTGTCCTCTTGGGGATGTTTTGAGCATTACGAAGGTTTATTTCTGATAAAGGTGTATGTGATAATTGTATGTTTTAATAATCTCTCTTTATTACAATTATGACCATGATTCAGGCCAACTTAACATCCATATTACAATATGACTGTTTGAACACTCTTGATATGTTTGGGTGACCCTCCTAGTTTATTTCTCTTGTTACTCCTCCATGGCTGTCTTGTGTGTTTTTTCTGGGGGGGGGAATTGTGTTAGCCAGCCAACATCTCTGATGGTGGGGTGGTGAAAGTGGTATTCTATTGGAATTAGCATGGCTGATTTAAATTAGGATGCTAAATGGCAAAACTTTCATTTTTTGCTGCAGATAGAGGAAGAAGGTAAATTGAAATGCTTTAGTTATATGCAGGGCCACTGGAATTATATGCCAGAAAAAGACAAAATTATGAGGCAGGGTTGACCAATTTATGTGGCAAAAAAGTCCAATTATGAATTTACAATGCCAATACCTCTAACTCAAACAAATGCGAGCCCTATTGCATTGCAAATACCTGTTTTATTTTATTTCCTAACTATAAATGTCCCTGTAACTTTGGTTCTTTCAGTATATTCATCAAGTGGTGCCAAAGATGTAGCCAGGTCAAAAAACGCTTTGCCTATGGAGACTAGGTCCTAACTATAACTACATACTGGCAGTCGTCCTAACTATTACTACCTAATCGTGGTCTCGGGGTTGTGTGGTTATGGGGGGTTGGCCACACGTACACATATATATATAAATATATATATATAAATATATATATATATATGCAAAAAAGAATAGAGAACTCTGGGTAGTTTAGGTGGAGAGCAGCTCCAGTAAGGAACACCCTGAAACACCAGCGACACTCTAGATATGCTCACCTCAAATGTATGTTTATCTAGCAAAGTTTTTAAGCATAGGATCAGCACAGTGCTATCCACGCCGAGCTAGATAGTGACATAGGCGGTCATTACAACATTGGTGGTAAAAGCCGCTTCCGCCATGCAGAAGACCGCCAACACACCGCCGCGCCTGCGGAATTCTGCCACAGCTATTATGACCCACATTTCGGAATCCGCCAAAATTCAGACACCCACACAAGTCCGCCACACCAAAGGTCAGACATAAACTGGCGAAAACAAAACCTCCACCATCATGCAAACAGAAATACGCCCACACTATCACGACACACGAATCCACGTGGCGGTCTTTCAATTGCGGTATTCCATTGGCGGTACACACCGCCTCGCTCAAAATACACACACTCTTACAAAACACAGCCACATTGGACAAATTGAAATACACACACCTGATACACATACACACACCACTCCCACACACCCATTACAATATAAAACACACACCCACATCACCCACAAACCCCCACGACAAAAAATTCCGAAAGAAGGCCAGAGAGAGATAGCACCAGCAAGAACAACAGCATCCACAGGCACACAACACCATCACCCACAGAACTACCACGCACCTCACACAACACACCACTACATATCAGCACACTTAACACCACACACTCCACCCCACACATCACCTACACCACACCATGGCATGGTAAAGACACCCCAGGTTCTCAGAGGAGGAGCTCAGGGTCATGGTGGAGGAAATCGTCTGGGTAGAGCCACAGCTATTCGGAGGACAGGTGCAGCACACCTCAATAGCAAGGAAGATGGAGCTATGGCGAAGAATAGTCGACAGGGTCAACACAGTGGGACAGCACCCAAGAAATCGGGAGGACATCAGGAAGAGGTGGAACGACCTACGGGGGAAGGAGCGTTCCGTGGTCTCAAGACCACCTGGTGGTTCAGCGGACTGGCGGCGGACCCCCACCTCCTCACCCACAACTAACTACATGGGAGGAGCAGGTCTTGGCGATACTGCATCCTGAGGGCCTCACAGGAGTGGGTGGAGGAATGGACTCTGGTAAGACAAATCTTAATTATTACATCCCCCACCCTACCTGCATGCCATCACATACCCCCACCCTCACCCCCAGCACCCCAACTCCTCACATATGTCCCAACATCACAAACCACCCATCCCAACACCAAGCCCTGCATGCAACAACAAAGCATGGACACCCATCACTAAAGCATGCCCACTGCACATACCCATACAACCCCCTAAACCATCCTCACACAAGGTCCCACACAGGAATGCAAGCACTGGGGTACACGGTCACCCACCCATTGCCCACTATGCCACACACAGATGTAATGACCATCCTTTTATACCCCTGCAGGACCCCTACCCAACGTCACCGGACAGGAGGGTCCACACATGTCCACACCACCAACAGAAGAGGCCCACAGTGATGACAGCACCTTTGTCCAACTGGATCTAGATGACCAGCCCGGCCCATCGGGGACCTCGGGACAGTCGGTTCCCCTCACCCAGTCACAGGCCACCACAGACCTTCCCCCCTCTGGAAACACCAGCACAGCACCCACCCAGCGGGCCCATACCTCCGTCCCCAGGACACGTCAATCAGCAGTGTGTCCACAACTACAGGGAACCCAGGAGAACCCAACACCCCAACAACAACAGGGACCTGGGGGCAGTGGTAGTGGGCACACGGTCCAGGGGACGGAGGCCCAGGAACACAGGGGAACTGGGAGGGCTGCTGTGCGACAGGGGGCGGACAGGCCAAGGGAACCCACTCTCCACGAGGCCCTCTCCTCCATCATGGGAGCATACCACCACTCCCAGGAAACGATGGCAATGGTACTGGCCAAGTTTCAGGAGACCCAGCGCCTGCAGGAGGAACAGTATACGGGTTTCAGGGAGGAACTCAGAACAATCAACTCCACCCTGGGCACCATCGTAAGGGTGCTGAAGGAAGTACTCAACACCAGGAGGGACACTGTGGCACAACAAGGGGTCTCTGACACTAGCATGGACGATGAACTGCCCACCACCTCTGCCGGCGCTAGTGGACAGGGCGCCATGCCACAGGACCACTACACCAGCACCCCACCCCCTGCAGAGGGAGAACCACCCCGCAAACAGTCCCTGAGATCCAGGACAAAGACAGAGCACGATGCCAAGTCCCCCGCCAAGAAATGAGACCACCCTGATTGTCATCCTACTGTCCCACTTTGTCACCCTGTCCATACATTAACTGCCCCAGCTCCACTTCCTATGCCCATTTGGGCAATGCACCTGTGAGACTAATAGACTGGACTCTGCCATGAACATTCCTCCACCATCACCTCTCACCATTTCACGCCCCCTCCAATATTGAGCACTTAAATAAACACACTTAAAGCACAACACAATCTGGAGTCTGTCTGTGATTTCGAAATAGTGTATTAGCAATTACAGTGACAAAATGCTCTTTCAATTGTAATGTCAACATACCTATGTCACACAGCTCTAGTCCATGAGTAATCTGAGCAGATGTCACACAGTGGGACCCACATCTGTGAAATCGTAAGGGAAAGTGACAACTCAGTGACCATACACTGGGTGAAAATGACAGACAGTAGAGAGGTAGTAGTGTTAAAGTACGTGTAGTAGGCAGGTCTGTACTCTGACCTGTGTCTCACTGGAAATATTGCTGGATCACTGAGTCCCTGTTGTTCATGTCTTCTTCCTCTGCTTCCTCGTCTTCACTGTCCACAGGCTCCACAGCTGCAACAACACCGCCATCTGGACCATCCTCCTGCAGAAAAGGCACCTGTCGTCGCAAAGCCAAGTTATGAAGCATACAGCAGGCCACGATTATCTGGCACACCTTCTTTGGTGAGTAGAAGAGGGATCCACCTGTCATATGGAGGCACCTGAACCTGGCCTTCAGGAGGCCGAAGGTCCGCTCGATCACCCTCCTAGTTCGCCCATGGGCCTCATTGTAGCGTTCCTCTGCCCTTGTCCTGGGATTCCTCACTGGGGTCAGTAGCCATGACAGGTTGGGGTAACCAGAGTCACCTGCAAATGGTGGGAGACAACTGTTAGACACGCACTAACCTCGAGGGATATCCCCAAACCCAGACAACCATTCCCACTGACTTGCCTCCAGGTGCTCACCTAATAGCCACACACGGTGCCTCTGGAGTTGACCCATCACATAAGGGATGCTGCTATTCCACAGGATGTAGGCGTCATGCACTGAGCCAGGGAACTTGGCATTCACATGGGAGATGTACTGGTCTGCCAAACATACCATCTGTACATTCATAGAATGATAACTCTTCCGGTTTCTGTACACCTGTTCACTCCTGTGGGGGGGGACCAAAGCCACATGAGTCCCATCAATGGCACCTATGATGTTGGGGATGTGTCCCAGGGCATAGAAATCACCTTTCACTGTAGGCAAATCCTCCACCTGAGGGAAAATGATGTAGCTCCGCATGTGTTTCAGAAGGGCAGACAACACTCTGGACAATACGCGGGAAAACATATGCTGGGACATCCCTGATGTTATGGCCACTGTTGTTTGAAAAGACCCACTTGCAAGGAAATGGAGCACTGACAGCACCTGCACTTGAGGGGGGATTCCTGTGGGATGGTGGATTGCTGACATCAGGTCTGGCTCAAACTGGGTACACAGTTCCTGGATTGTGGCACGGTCAAGCCTGTATGTGATAATCAAATGTCGCTCCTCCATTGTCGACAGGTCCACCAACGGTCGGTACACCGGAGGATGCCGCCATCTCCTCACATGCCCCAGCGGACGGTGCCTATGAAGGACAACAGCGAGCACAGAGTCAAACAACTCAGAGGTACGTACCCACAGTTTACCCAGAACACCAATCATACACAAAAGGTGCCCTGTATGTGTGTTGAGTCTAGGCCTAGGTATGTGTGACGCAGTTGGAAATGAAGCCATGTGGAGCCCTGAAATGGCGGCTGCCTGACCTCTAAAGTGGGACAATGGGATGTGAGGTAACTGCGCTGGCGTTTTACACCGTCGCTGTAGGCGGTCGAAGACCGCAGAGAAATGCTGCATTGGTTATCATTGGACCCTATGGGTCCCAGGAGCCAATGACGATGTACGCCTGCAGTGACGGTACGCACCGCTGTGGACGTGACCGCCATTTTCTATCTGTTCAATCACTCGATACCTGATCTTCGACAGGAGAGGACCTACACTGCAAGTGCTGCTGTGACCTCGGTCTGGAAGAGACAATGGCTCGAGTGTCTGGGGAAAGGGCCCCTGCATTCACATCGGAGGAGTTGGAGAAGCTCGTGGATGGGGTCCGCCCCAGTACACGCTACTCTACCGTCCTCCAGACAAACAGGTAAGTACACAGGGAGCATGTTGTATGGGCTATGCCTGTGTGGAGAGGGCTGGATGTAAGAAGGAAGGGGGGAGAGTGCTGTGTGCATGAAAGACAGTGAATGCATGTGCCACATGGCAAGGGTAGGGATGGGGGCCAATCACTTTGACAGTGCAGTTGGTAAGAACTTCTCTTTTTCCCCTGTACATTTCATGTAGGTCAGCGCCCACCAGAAAAAATATATTTGGCGTGCCATCGCCAAGGACGTCCGGACCCTGGGGGTCTACCACAGACGGAGCACCCACTGCCGGAAAAGATGGGAGGACATTCGCCGCTGGAGCAAGAAGATGGCGGAGGCTCAGCTGGGGATGGCCTCCCAACGTGGGAGGGGTGCCCGTCGCACCATGGCCCCCCTGATGTTCAGGATCCTGGCGGTGGCCTACCCGGAGTTGGATGGGCGTTTGAGGGTATCACAGCAGCCACAAGGGGGTGAGTACGCTCTCATTCTGCTGACTTTGCGTGCAGTGGAGGGGTCTGGGTGGAGGAGGTGGGCTGTGGGTTTCCCTAGGCCAGGGCGAGTTCCGTAGGCAAGGCCCCTCCGCAAGGCAGGCCATGTGGCTCCCCAGCCCACCTCTGTAGAGTGCCAAGTACACCTAGTCATGCCCCTGTGTCATCTATGTGTGCAGATGTCGTCCATAGCCTTGTAGGCCATTTCCCAGGAATGGAACAGTGGAGCCCATTAGCGCAGCGTAGTGCAGGGGGCATCTGTGTCTGTCGTGTCCGCCAACGGTAGCGGTAATGCATGCACTCAACATGTCTTTCTTCTGTCTTCCCCCCACTTTTTGTGGTCTCCCTGTTCTTGTGTGCATTAGCATCATCAGGCGGAGGAGCAGTGGCACCGGAGCATGAGGGAGCTGCATCCCACATGGCCCTGGAGGGCGACACTACGGAGTCTGAATTCACCAGTGGGACGGAGGGCGAGGGGAGCTCCACGGCGGGGACAGGAGCTGACACCAGCGACACGGACTCGTCCTCTGATGGGAGCTTTCTTGTGGTGGCGGCAACATCTGTGCCCCCGCATCTACAGGTACAGCCGCCGCCCCCCCTACCAGCACCGCCCTCCCAGCAGCCCCTCAGCCTTTGCCCTGTGCCCGCTCACCCAGGAGGGTGGGCATCACCTTCGCCCCAGGCACCTCAGGCCCTGCCCCAGTCACCCCTGCTGCCCACAGTGAGGAGGCCATTGACCTCCTCAGGTCCCTCACTTTTGGGCAGTCTACCATTTTGAATGCCATCCAGGGTGTAGAGAGGCAGTTGCAACAAACCAATGCATACCTGGAGGGCATTCATTCTGGTCAGGTAGCCGATCAGCAAGCTTTTCAGACTCTGGCCTCAGCACTGATGGCATCCATTGTCCCCGTCTCTATCCTCCCCCCTCCAACTTCCTCCACCCCCACCCAATCCCCTGTACCTCAGCCTATCATAAGCACACCTACAGACCAACATGCACACACCTCAACACCCAAGGGAAGCTCAGGCAAACATAAGCACCACACATCCCACAGGCACTCACGCAAGCATCACACACATGCAGACACACCAACATCCACTGCCTCCACTGTGTCCCCCTCCTCCTCGTCTCCCTCCTCCCTCCCAGTCTCGTCTACACTCACACCTGCATGCACTACCTCTACAGCCACTACATCCCTCTCCAGCACACCCACCACCACACCCCGCTCACGTGCAGTCACCACCCCCACTTCCATTCACACATCCCCTGTGTCCTCTCCCAGTGTGTCTGTGACGCCCCCTCCCAAGATACACAAACGCAGGCACACACCCACCCAACAGTCATCCACCTCACAACAGCCTCCAGCGCATGCACCTTCACCCAAAGTCACCAAACGTACACCTCCTACAACCACAACCCCTTCCTCCACTCCCAAACCCCCTCCAGCTACCCATCCCAGTGTGTCCCAAAAACTTTTCCTGTCCAACCTTGACCTCTTTCACACACCTCCCCACCCCGTCCATCTCATAGGTACAGAACTAGCACCTCAGCCACAACATCTCCGGGACCAGTGGTGCCTGTAGTCACCGGAATCTGGAGTGCACCGGCCACCGGGGCAGCCAGAGTGGCACGGAGCCACAGCACAGACAGTCCCCCACCTGTGAAGCATCAGAAGTTGGCCAGTGCCCGGCAGGAGAGGGGGAAGACTCCAGCCACCAAAGCTGCTCCCAGGGGTACAGGTGGGAGTGTGGAGTCAGCTGTGACACCTTCCAAGGTGGGGAAGGGCCACAAGAAACCTGGCAAATCTGGGAAGAGCAGCACAGCAGAGAAGACCGCCATCATCCCCGCTGCCCAGGAGGCCACCGCCAGCACCAGCCCAGCTGCCCAGGAGGCCAGCACCAGCCCAGCTGCCCAGGAGGCCACCGCCTGCCCAGGAGGCCACCGCCAGCACCAGCCCATCTGGCCAGGAGGCCACCGCCAGCCCCTCTGGGCCATGAAGGACCGCCAGCAAAAGCCCCGCTGGGCCATGAAGGACTGCCAGCAAAAGCCCCGCTGGGCCATGAAGGATCGCCAGCAAAAGCCCCGCTGGGCCAAGAAGGACCGCCAGCAGCTGAGACCCTGCAATGGAGACCACCATCTCAGGCACCGCTGAACAGGGCACCGCCGCCTCAAGCACCGCTGAGCACCACTGAACAGGGCACCGCCATCTCAAGCACCGCTGAACAGGGCACCGCCATCTCAAGCACCGCTGAACAGGGCACCACCGCCTCAAGCACCGCTGAACAGGGCACCGTCATCTCCAGCACCGCTGAACAGGGCACCGCCGTCTCAAGCACCGCTAGCCCATGAGCGGCAGGGGCACTGATGCAACTGAGTCCGTCACAGGGTCAATGATGCACTCTGGGCACCATGCCCCCTCCAGAACCAGTGGAGACTGTCATCCACTACCTCTGTCCTTAGCAGGATGAAGCACTCTGGGCACCATGCCCCCTCCAGAACCAGTGGAGAGATCCATCCACTACCTCGTCCTTAGCAGGATGAAGCACTCTGGGCACCATTCCCCCTCCAGAACCAGTGGAGACTGTCATCCACTTGTGAGATTGTGGCTTTGCACTCCCCAGGATTGAACAGTGGGCAACCCACCCACTGTAGAGACTTGAGAGACTGTAGCTTTGCACGCCCCAGGATTGAAAAGTGGGCAACCCACCCACTGTAGAGACTTGAGAGACTGTGGCTTTGCACTCCCCAGGATTGAACAGTGGGCAACCCACCCACTGTAGAGACTTGAGAGACTGTGGCTTTGCACTCCCCAGGATATGGCAGTGGGCATGTGGCCCCCTCGTGGATTTGGCGTCGTGCACTCAAGCGGCTGAGGTGCCCCCTCTTTCCCTCCCTCTGAGGTGCCTGTTTAGTTGCTCTCTGATGCCCCTGCAGTGTTCTCTCCGTCATGGTCAGGGATCTTGTGTGGGCCTCGCCCATGCCGTGTGGTCCCAGTGTTCCACGCACTTTCTTAGTGAACTACCTGGACTACTATGCTTGGTATATATTATGTACATGGTGTATATATATATTTCTGCCTACTTGCTTTTAATATATTACAATGGTTACACTCATTTTCTGTTGTCTTTGCATTCTTCCGGGTGGTTTGGGGGGGTGTTACTGTGATGTATTGATATGCGTTAGTGTGTGTGTTTTAGTGGGTGAGGGTGGGGGTGGGGGTGTTGCGTGTGTGTGTCCCTGTTTTTTCCCTCCCGTGTCGTAGGTGCAGTACTCACCGTGGTCTTCGCCGCCGGCGTTCGTGCTCCTGGTAGAGGAGCAGGAAGACTATTGCAGGTAGAATTTGGAGTTCCAGATCCATGGCGTCCTCGTTCCTCATGCGGTGTGTAGAGGTGAGCGTTTTTCCTTCGGGATTCCTGTTTCCGCTGTGTTTTTATCCGCGGTGAATCCGCCCCAGAAAAGGTGGCGGATTGGCCTATCATAGTAATGTGGGCGGTACATTGTCTCCCGCATGTCTGTTGGCAGTGACCGTCAAGCTGTTTGTTTGTACCGCTGTGTGGCGGTCGGAGTGTTAAAGTGGCTGTCTTTGTTGGCGGTTTCCGCCACGGTCGTAATCGCAAATATTTTACCGCCGGCCTGTTGGCAGCATTACCGCAGCTTTAACACCGACCGCCAGGGTTGTAATGACCACCAAAGTCTTTAAGCACAGATTTGACGCAATGTCAACCTTGCCAAGCTGTAAAATGACAAAAGCCATTTACCACTCCAGGCACAGTATTACAGCTTTGAACTGGTAAAATACCATCCAAGCCAACCTGAAATGAGTAAAAGCAACCCCTGACATGTGTTTTGCTCTCATTAGAGCTTATCAGAGAGGTTTAGCTTTGTCCAGACACAAGGGAGCACCCAGTATAAGTCAAAACAAATCCCTTTCAGGGTTAGAGTGACGCATAAATTATGCAAAAAAGAATAGAGAACTCTGAGTAGTTCCCAAGTTTAGGTGGAGAGCAGCTCCAGTAAGAAGCACCCTGCAACACCAGCGACACTCTGGATTTGCTCACCTCAAATGTCTGTTTATCTAGCAAAGTTTTTAAGCATAGGATCAGCACAGTGCTATCCACGCTGAGCTAGATAGTGACAAAGTCTTTTGCCATTTCTACAGCAAAGTCTTTAAGCATAGATTTGACACAGTGTCAACCTTGCCGAGCTGTAAAATGACAAAAGCCATTTACCACTCTAGTCACAGTATTACAGCTTTGAACTGGTAAAATACCATCCAAGCTAACCTGAAATGAGTAAAAGCAACCCCTGAGATGTGTTTTGCTCTCATTAGAGCTCATCAGAGAGGTTTAGCTTTGTCTAGACACAAGGGAACACCCAGTATAAGTCAAAACAAATCCCTTTCAGGGAGCTCCTTACTAGAGCTGCTCTACACCTAAACTTGGGAACTACCCAGAGTTCTCTATTCTTTTTTGCATAATTTATGCATCACTCTAACCCTGAAAGGGATTTGTTTTGACTTATACTGGCAGGGGAACAATAACCATAGAGGGGAAGCTACAGAAGTACAAATGTCAGACACCTTAAGCATGACACATCATTTACATCCCCACAGGTACCCCCGCCAATGTCACTGGAGAGGAGGTGCCACCACTATCCAGTCCCCCAACAGAGTAGGCCCACATTGATGACAGTAACTCTGGACTTCAGGATCTGGATCTACCTGGGCCATCAGGGACCACTGGACAGTCGGTCACTCAAGCCCAGTCACAAACCACCACAGAGCCTCCCCCATCAGGAACCAAAACTACAGCACCCACCCAGCGTACCCACACCTCTGTCCCCTGGACACGTCAATCAGCAGTGTGCCCACCTGTATAGGAACCCCAGGCCACACCTCGTACACAAGACAATCAGGGACCTGAGGTCAGTGGCAGTGGGCACACCTTTCAGGAGGCAAGGCCCAGGCTAACAGTTACACTGGGAGGAATGCTGTGCGCCAGGGGGAGGAAAGGACTAGGGAACCGACTCTCCAGGAGGCACTCTCTAAAATCCTGGGAGGCAACCAACATTCCCAGGACACGATGGGCCAGGTCCTAGACAACGTGCAGGAGAACAGGCGGCTGCAGGAGGGACAGTATCAGGGGATCAGAGGGGACTTGCAGGGCATTAACACCACCCTGGTCTCCATAGCAGGGGTGCTGACACAATGGCCAACATCATGAGGGAGGCAGTGTCACACCAGCGGGCCCCTACCACTAGCCAGTCATCTGAACAGCTCTCCACTTCCGCTGCTGCTAGTGGCCAGTAGGCCCCGCCATAGGACCAACAGGCCACCACCACCCTTCCCCCTGAAGAAGGTGAACCACCCCACAAACATTCCCTGTGAACCAGACAGAAGCCAGCGACACTTGCCAAGACCACCGCCAGGAAATGAGACTCTCCTGATTCTCCCCCTTGTTTCTCACTCAGTCACCTTGTCCACCTTGAACTGACAATGCTCCCCTTCCTATGACCCCATGGACAATGCACCAATGCACCTGTGCTACAAACAGACTGGAACAATACCCTGGACTTTCCTCCATCATCACCCCATTCCATTTTCCCCTCTATATTTTAGCACAACAATAAACACCCTTGGATGAAACTCGACTACTAGTATTCCATGTAATGCAAATTTCTATTGATTGAAACAGCTACAGCCATTGCAAATTAACTGTACATAGAATGAGCATAGAATTAATGACCTGTAGCTGGCTTTTGTGATCACAGCAGGAGAATCTGTCGTATCACCAACATCTGCAAAATGAACATCCAGAGGTAACAGTAAGTAGGGCAAAGAAGTGGGTAATTCCAGAATGGCAATGCCACACAGAATACACCAATAGTCAGAGAAATGTAAATTTGCACTGTCTCACCTGTGTGTCATTGGAAGTGCTGACATATCACAGATGTTCTGTTGTCCACATCCTCATCCTCTGCCTCCTCATTCTCACTGTCCTCAGGGTCCACTGCTGCCACAGGGGCATCTCCAGTCTCCTCCTCCTGCAGAAAAGGTACATGGAGTCTGAGGGCAAGGTTGTGCAACATGCAGCATGCCACTACTATCTGGCAGACCTTCTTGAGGGAGTAGCACATGGATCCACCTGTCAGATGGAGGCACCTGAACCTGGCCTTCAGGAGGCCAAAGGGCCTTTCAATAATCTTTCTGGTTCGCCTATATGCCTCATTATAACATTCCTCTGCACTTGTCCTGGCATTCCTCACAGGGGTCAGCAGCCATTATAGGTTTGGGTAACCAGAGTCACCTGCAAATATTGAGGGACAACATTTAGCCACACACTATCCTATATGGCCAACACCATAGGTATATACCAACATATACTGTGTGGGGACAAGGGCTCACCTATTAGCCACACCCTCTGCCTTTGTAGTTGGGACATCACATTTGGGATGCTGCTATTCCTCATGACAAAGGCATCATGCACCAACACAGGATACTTAGCATTGATGTGGGAGATGTACAAACACACCATCTGCACATTCATGGAGTGGAAACTCTTATGATTCCTGAATACCTGTTCATTCTGGGGGGGGGGGGGGGTACAAATGCAATATGTGTTCTGTCAATCACGCCAATTATATTGGGGGAATGTCCCATTGCATAGAATACGCCCTTCATAGTGGCCAAATCCTCAACCTGGGGGAAAGCAATGTAGCTGCACATGTGTTTTATCAGGACAGACAACCCTCTTGTTAGCACGTTTGAGAACATTGGCTGTGACATTCCTGCTGCCAAGCCCACTGTCACTTGGAAAGAACCAGTTGCCAGGAAATGGAGCACTGAGAGCACTTGCCCAAGAGGGGGGACGGATAGCAGATGTCAGGTCAGTCTCCAATTGGGCACACAGCTCTGTGATTGTTGCCCTGTCCAGTCTATAGGTGAGTATTATGTGCCTGTCCTCTAGTGTAGCCAAGTCCACCAGGGGACTGTACATGGGAGTATGTCTCCAACTATTCATCTGCAGCGGTAGGTATCTAAGGACACAAGAGTGAGTAGGCTGTCACAAACTGAACAATGGAGCCACAACAGCAGTCAACAATGTGTAAACATGTTATGGGACAGTGTAACTAGTGAAGTATGTGCCTATTTATCCTGTGACGCAGCAATAATTGATAGGCCTGTTCACCCCCCCTGAAATGGCAACCGCCTGTTCTGTGTGTAGGGACATGTGGAAGTGAGGAAATGCCACTGACGTTGTGCACTGTGGCGGTAGGCGGTCGGGAACCGCAGTGCAATTCCTCATTGGTTAATATTGGGCCCAATGGGGTACAGTGGCCAATAGAGATCAACGCCGGCGGTGACGGTATGCACCGCCGTGGACGTGACCGCCATTTTCTATCTGATTCTTCACTTGTTTCCTGACCTTCCATAGGAGAGGACCTACACTGCATGTGCTGCTGTTACCTGTGTCTGGAACCTACCATGGCCTGTGGACTATGGAAAGAGCCCCAGCCTTCACTTCAGAGGAGTTGGAGCGACTGGTGGATGGGGTCCTACCCCAGTACGGACTGCTGTATGCCCCTCCAGACCAACAGGTGAGTACACTCTGTGCACGATGCATGTGGCGTGAATGCTTGGAGTGGTGTGTGAAAGCCTCGTGTAAGGAGGGTGGGTGGATGTCCTCTTGGCGCTGTACATGTTGTGGGCTGGGCTATGTGTGTGCTAATGGGGATGCAAACGGGTATGGTGGGCCATTTGTGTGAAAGGCTGGACTGTTTGTCTAATGGTGTTCTCCTGTCTGTATTGCCTCTGCAGGTCAGTGCCCATCAAAAGAAGGGAATATGTCGTGCTATCGCCAATGACGTACGGACCCTGGAGGGCCTATGGCAGGCAGAGCACCCACTGTCAGAAACGGTGGGAGGACCTGCGACACTGAGCATGAAAGACCACGGAGGCCCTGCTGGGGATGGCCTCCCAACGAGGAAGTGGTGCCAGTCGGACCCTGACCCCCCCGATGGCGGTGGCCTACCATGAGCTGGATGGTGTAGGAAAGTACCATCTTGCCTGGCATGTTACCCCCATTTTTCACTGTATATATGTTGTTTTAGTTGTATGTGTCACTGGGACCCTGTTCACCAGGGCCCCAGTGCTCATAAGTGTGCCTGAATGTGTTACCTGTGTAGTGACTAACTGTCTCACTGAGGCTCTGCTAATCAGAACCTCAGTGGTTATGCTCTCTCATTTCTTTCAAATTGTCACTAACAGGCTAGTGACCAATTTTACCAATTTACATTGGCTTACTGGAACACCCTTATAATTCCCTAGTATATGGTACTGAGGTACCCAGGGTATTGGGGTTCCAGGAGATCCCTATGGGCTGCAGCATTTCTTTTGCCACCCATAGGGAGCTCTGACAATTCTTACACAGGCCTGCCACTGCAGCCTGAGTGAAATAACGTCCATGTTATTTCACAGCCATTTTACACTGCACTTAAGTAACTTATAAGTCACCTATATGTCTAACCTTTACCTGGTAAAGGTTAGGTGCAAAGTTACTAAGTGTGAGGACACCCTGGCACTAGCCAAGGTGCCCCCACATTGTTCAGGGCCAATTCCCCGGACTTTGTGAGTGCGGGGACACCATTACACACGTGCACTACATATAGGTCACTACCTATATGTAGCTTCACAATGGTAACTCCGAATATGGCCATGTAATATGTCTATGATCATGGAATTGCCCCCTCTATGCCATCCTGGCATAGTTGGCACAATCCCATGATCCCAGTGGTCTGTAGCACAGACCCTGGTACTGCCAAACTGCCCTTCCTGGGGTTTCACTGCAGCTGCTGCTGCTGCCAACCCCTCAGACAGGCATCTGCCCTCCTGGGGTCCAGCCAGGCCTGGCCCAGGATGGCAGAACAAAGGACTTCCTCTGAGAGAGGGTGTTACACCCTCTCCCTTTGGAAAATGGTGTGAAGGCAGGGGAGGAGTAGCCTCCCCCAGCCTCTGGAAATGCTTTGTTGGGCACAGATGTGCCCAATTCTGCATAAGCCAGTCTACACCGGTTCAGGGGACCCCTTAGCCCTGCTCTGGCGCGAAACTGGACAAAGGAAAGGGGAGTGACCACTCCCCTGACCTGCACCTCCCCTGGGAGGTGTCCAGAGCTCCTCCAGTGTGCTCCAGACCTCTGCCATCTTGGAAAGAGAGGTGCTGCTGGCACACTGGACTGCTCTGAGTGGCCAGTGCCACCAGGTGACGTCAGAGACTCCTTCTGATAGGCTCCTTCAGGTGTTAGTAGCCTATCCTCTCTCCTAGGTAGCCAAACCCTCTTTTCTGGCTATTTAGGGTCTCTGTCTCTGGGGAAACTTTAGATAACGAATGCAAGAGCTCATCCGAGTTCCTCTGCATCTCTCTCTTCACCTTCTGCCAAGGAATCGACTGCTGACCGCGCTGGAAGCCTGCAAACCTGCAACATAGTAGCAAAGACGACTACTGCAACTCTGTAACGCTGATCATGCCGCCTTCTCGACTGTTTTCCTGCTTGTGCATGCTGTGGGGGTAGTCTGCCTCCTCTCTGCACCAGAAGCTCCGATGAAATCTCCCGTGGGTCGACGGAATCTTCCCCCTGCAACCGCAGGCACCAAAAAGCTGCATTACCGGTCCCTTGGGTCTCCTCTCAGCACGAAGAGCGAGGTCCCTCGAATCCAGCAACTCTGTCCAAGTGGCCCCCACAGTCCAGTGACTCTTCAGTCCAAGTTTGGTGGAGGTAAGTCCTTGCCTCACCTTGCTAGACTGCATTGCTGGGAACTGTGACTTTTGCAGCTACTCCAACCTCTGTGCACTTCCGGCGGAAATCCTTTGTGCACAGTCCAGCCTGGGTCCACCGCACTCTAACCTGCATTGCACGACCTCCTAAGTTGATCTCCGGCGATGTGGGACTCCTTTGTGTAACTTCGGGTGAGTACCATTTCACGCATCCTCGTAGTGCCTGTTTCTGGCACTTCTCCGGTAGCTACCTGCTGCTGAGAGGGCTTCTTGTCTTGCGCGACGTCCCCTCTCTCTCCTGGTCCAATTTGCGACCTCCTGGTCTCTCCAGGGCCACAGCAGCGTCCAAAAACGCTAACCGCACAATTTGCAGCTAGCAAGGCTTGTTGGCGTTCTTTCGGCGGGAAAACACTTCTGCACGACTCTGCAAGGCAAGAGGGATCCGTCCTCCAAAGGGGAAGTCTCTAGCCCTTTGCGTTCCTGCTGAAACCGCAGCTTCTTCTGTCCAGTAGAAGCTTCTTTGCATCCACAGCTGGCATTTCCTGGGCATATGCCCATCTCCGACTTGCTTGTGACTTTTGGACTTGGTCCCCTTGTTCCACAGGTACCCTAGATTGGAAATCCACAGTTGTTGCATTGTTGGTTTGTGTCTTTCCTGCATTATTCCTCTAACACGACTTCTTTGTCCTTAGGGGAACTTTAGTGCACTTTGCACTCACTTTTCAGGGTCTTAGGGAGGGTTATTTTTCTAACTCTCACTATTTTCTAATAGTCCCAGCGACCCTCTACAAGGTCACATAGGTTTGGGGTCCATTTGTGGTTCGCATTCCACTTTTGGAGTATATGGTTTGTGTTGCCCCTATCCCTATGTTTCCCCATTGCATCCTATTGTAACTATACATTGTTTGTACTGTTTTCTAAGACTATACTGCATATTTTTGCTATTGTGTATATATATCTTGTGTATATTTCCTATCCTCTCACTGAGGGTACACTCTAAGGTACTTTGGCATATTGTCATAAAAATAAAGTACCTTTATTTTTAGTATAACTGTGTATTGTGTTTTCTTATGATATTGTGCATATGACACTAAGTGGTACTGTAGTAGCTTCACCCGTCTCCTAGTTCAGCCTAAGCTGCTCTGCTAAGCTACCATTATCTATCAGCCTAAGCTGCTAGACACCCTATACACTAATAAGGGATAACTGGGCCTGGTGCAAGGTGCAAGTACCCCTTGGTACTCACTACAAGCCAGTCCAGCCTCCTACATTGGTTGTGCAGTGGTGGGATAAGTGCTTTGAGACTACTTACCACTCTTGTCATTGTACTTTTCATAAGAGAAAAATATACAAAACAAGGTCAGTGTATATACACATAGCCAAAAAGTGTTGCATTTCCTCTTTTCACTCTTTTCTAAGTGCTGAAAAGTACTTCTAAACTTTCAAAAAGTTCTTAAAAGTTTAAAAAGTTTTTTTTCTGTCTTTCTAAAAAGTTCTGAAAACTTTTTTCTCTTTTTCTATCACTTTAACTCTCTCTAAAAATGTCTGGCACAGGCCAAAATGTTGACCTGTCTAAGATTGCATATGATCACCTTAGCTGGAAAGGAGCAAGGAGTCTCTGCATAGAGAGAGGTTTGAGTGTAGGGAAGAATCCTTCCTTGGAACTGTTACTTAATATGCTTAGAGAACAAGATAAGGCTAAAAGTGCCCCATCTGTTGAAAAAGTAGCTAATGGTTCTCAATCTGATCCAGGGACTCCCCCAGGAAAAGGTTCAGGAAAGAAACTTCTTAGCCTGCCCATTACTAGACAGTCTAGCATAGTTGGTACTGAGGTGGAGTCACATCATCCAGATGATGTGCTCTCACATTACACTGTCAGCCAAGCTGTTAGGGTGGCTTCTGTAAGGGACAGGTCTCCTTCTGTTCATTCCCATCATACCTCTGTATCTAGGAATGTCCCTCCCACCAACCCTGATGACAGAATGTTAGAGAGGGAACTCAATAAGTTGAGGGTGGAACAAACCAGACTGAAGCTTAAAAAGCAACAGCTGGATTTGGATAGACAGTCTTTTGAACTAGAGAAAGAAAGACAGAAGTTGGGTTTAGAAACCCATGGTGGCAGCAGCAGTATTCCCCATAGTCATCCTGCAAAAGAGCATGATTCCAGGAATCTGCACAAGATAGTTCCCCCTTATAAGGAGGGGGATGACATTAACAAGTGGTTTGCTGCACTTGAGAGGGCCTGTGTTGTACAGGATGTCCCTCAAAGGCAGTGGGCTGCTATCCTATGGCTATCATTTAGTGGAAAAGGTAGGGATAGGCTCCTTACTGTGAAAGAAAATGATGCTAATAATTTCCAAGTTCTTAAGAATGCACTCCTGGATGGTTATGGCTTAACCACTGAACAATACAGGATAAAGTTCAGAGAGACCAAAAAGGAGTCTTCACAAGACTGGGTTGATTTCATTGACCATTCAGTGAAGGCCTTGGAGGGGTGGTTACATGGCAGTAAAGTTACTGATTATGACAGCCTGTATAACTTAATCCTGAGAGAGCATATTCTTAATAATTGTGTGTCTGATTTGTTGCACCAGTACTTGGTGGACTCTGATCTGACCTCTCCCCAAGAATTGGGAAAGAAGGCAGACAAATGGGTCAGAACAAGGGTGAACAGAAAAGTTCATACAGGGGGTGACAAAGATGGCAACAAAAAGAAGGATGGTAAGTCTTCTGACAAGGGTGGGGACAAATCTAAAAATGAGTCTTCATCAGGCCCACAAAAACACTCTGGTGGGGGTGGTGGGCCCAAATCCTCTTTTAATCAGAACAAGGAAAAGAAACCATGGTGCTATTTATGTAAAATAAAAGGCCATTGGACAACAGATCCCAGTTGTCCAAAGAAAAGCACCAATGCTCCTACCACTACAACCCCTACTGCTACCCCTAGTGTCCCTACTAATAGCAGTGGTGGTGGGAGCAAACCTACTAATAGCCAATCCAAGGGAGTAGCTGGGCTCACTGTTGGTAACTTAGTTGGGGTTGGCCTTGTTAGGGAGGCCACAGAGGCTGTGTTAGTCTCTGAGGGGGGTATTGATTTAGCCACCTTAGTTGCTTGTCCCCTTAATATGGATAAGTACAAGCAACTACCCCTAATAAATGGTGTTGAGGTTCAGGCCTACAGGGACACTGGAGCCAGTGTGACTATGGTCATAGAGAAACTGGTCCACCCTGAACAACACCTACTTGGTCACCAGTACCAAGTAACCGATGCTCACAACAACACACTTAGCCACCCCATGGCTGTTGTTAATCTCAACTGGGGGGGGGATTACTGGTCCAAAGAAAGTTGTGGTAGCCACAGATTTACCTGTAGACTGTCTACTAGGAAATGATTTGGAGACATCAGCTTGGTCAGATGTGGAGTTGGAGGCCCATGCAGCAATGCTGGGCATCCCAGGGCATATTTGTGCTTTGACAAGGGCTCAGGCCAAAAAGCAAAAAGGACAGGGAAGCTTGGATCCTGGAACAATGGACCAAGTGCTCCCTAAAGCTAGGGCTAGTAGAAGCAAACCACTTCCTACTATCCCTCCCTCTACAGTGGATTCAACTTCTGAGGAAGAAGAATTCCCTCCCTGTGCAGAACCTACACCAGAGGAGCTGGAAGCAGACACTGCTGAGCTTTTGGGTGAAGGGGGGCCTGCCAGAGAGGAGCTGAGTGTGGCACAGAAAACCTGTCCCACATTAGAGGGTCTCAGACAGCAAGCTGTCAAACAGGCTAATGGGGATGTCAGTGACTCTCACAGAGTTTACTGGGAGGACAACCTCTTGTACACTGAGCATAGGGATCCTAAACCTGGAGCTGCCAGGAGATTAGTGATTCCTCAGGAGTACAGAAAGTTCCTCCTAACCCTGGCACATGACATTCCCCTAGCTGGGCATCTAGGACAAATGAAAACTTGGGACAGGCTTGTTCCCCTGTTTCATTGGCCTAGAATGTCTGAGGACACAAAGGAATTTTGTAAGTCCTGTGAAACCTGTCAAGCCAGTGGCAAGACAGGTGGCACCCCAAAGGCACCCCTTATTCCACTGCCTGTGGTTGGGGTTCCCTTTATAAGGGTAGGGGTTGACATAGTTGGCCCCCTTGACCCTCCTACTGCTTCAGGCAATAGATTCATCTTGGTGGTAGTGGACCATGCCACAAGATACCCTGAAGCTATTCCTTTAAGGACCACTACAGCTCCTGCAGTGGCAAAGGCCCTCCTGGGAATATTTTCCAGGGTGGGCTTCCCAAAGGAAGTAGTATCAGACAGGGGAAGCAATTTCATGTCTGCATACTTAAAGGCCATGTGGAAGGAGTGTGGGGTAACTTACAAGTTCACCACACCCTATCATCCACAAACAAATGGACTGGTTGAGAGATTTAACAAAACTCTCAAAGGCATGATTATGGGTCTCCCTGAAAAACTCCGCAGGAGATGGGATATCCTTTTACCATGCCTCCTTTTTGCCTACAGGGAGGTACCCCAGAAAGGAGTGGGCTTTAGCCCCTTTGAACTTCTTTTTGGACACCCTGTTAGGGGTCCACTAACACTTGTAAAGGAGGGTTGGGAACAACCTTTAAAAGCTCCTAAACAGGATATTGTGGATTATGTACTTGGCCTCAGATCAAGGATGGCTGAGTATATGAAAAAGGCCAGTAAGAACCTTCAGGCCAGCCAAGAGCTCCAGAAGCAATGGCATGATCAGAAGGCTGTTTTGGTGCAGTACCAACCAGGACAGAAAGTGTGGGTCTTGGAGCCTGTGGCCCCAAGAGCACTCCAAGATAAATGGAGTGGACCCCACACAATTGTTGAGAAAAAGGGTGAAGTCACTTATTTAGTTGACTTAGGCACTGCCAGGAGTCCCCTCAGGGTGCTCCATGTCAACCGCCTGAAACCCTACTATGACAGGGCTGATCTCACCCTGCTCATGGCAACAGATGAGGGACAGGAAGAAGACAGTGATCCTCTACCTGATCTCTTCTCTTCCACAGAACAAGATGCTCTGGTGGAAGGTGTAGTTTTGGCTGATTGTCTTACTGCTGAGCAGAAAGACAATTGCATAAACCTCCTAGATCAATTCTCTGAACTCTTCTCTACTGTGCCAGGTACCACTTCTTGGTGTGAGCACACTATAGATACTGGAGACAGCTTGCCTGTCAAAAGTAAGATCTATAGGCAGCCTGACCATGTCAGGGACTGCATAAAGCAAGAGGTCCAGAAAATGTTAGAACTAGGAGTGGTTGAGCACTCTGACAGTCCATGGGCTTCTCCTGTGGTACTTGTACCAAAACCCCATTCCAAAGATGGAAAGAAGGAAATGCGGTTTTGTGTAGACTATAGAGGTCTCAACTTGGTAACCAAAACTGATGCTCACCCTATACCCAGGGCAGATGAGCTCATAGATACACTGGCATCTGCCAAGTATCTAAGCACTTTTGATTTGACTGCAGGGTATTGGCAGATCAAATTGTCAGAAGATGCTAAACCTAAGACTGCATTTTCAACCATTGGAGGACATTACCAGTTTACTGTAATGCCTTTTGGTTTGAAAAATGCACCTGCCACTTTTCAGAGGTTGGTGAACACAGTCCTGCAAGGGCTGGAAGCTTTCAGTGCAGCATATTTGGACGATATAGCTGTCTTTAGCTCCAGCTGGGATGATCACCTGGTCCACCTATGGAAAGTTTTGGAGGCCCTGCAAAAGGCAGGCCTCACTATCAAGTCTTCAAAGTGCCAGATAGGGCAGGGTAAGGTGGTTTATCTGGGACACCTTGTTGGTGGGGAACAGATTGCACCACTTCAGGGGAAAATCCAAACAATTATTGATTGGGTTCCCCCTACTACTCAGACTCAGGTGAGAGCCTTCCTAGGCCTCACTGGGTATTACAGGAGGTTCATTAAGAACTATGGCTCCATTGCAGCCCCTCTTAATGACCTCACATCCAAGAAAATGCCTAAAAAGGTATTATGGACAGTAAACTGTCAGAAAGCTTTTGAGGAGCTGAAGCAGGCCATGTGCTCTGCACCTGTCCTGAAAAGCCCTTGTTACTCTAAAAAATTCTATGTCCAAACTGATGCATCTGAATTAGGAGTAGGGGCAGTCCTATCCCAACTTAATTCTGATGGCCAGGATCAACCTGTTGCTTTTATTAGTAGGAGGTTGACCCCTAGAGAAAAGCGTTGGTCTGCCATTGAGAGGGAGGCCTTTGCTGTGGTCTGGGCACTGAAGAAGTTGAGGCCATACCTGTTTGGCACTTACTTCATTGTTCAGACAGACCACAAACCTCTACTTTGGCTAAAACAAATGAAAGGTGAAAATCCTAAATTGTTGAGGTGGTCCATATCCCTACAGGGAATGGACTATACAGTGGAACATAGACCTGGGAGTAGCCACTCCAATGCAGATGGACTCTCCAGATATTTCCACTTAGACAATGAAGACTCATCAGGTCATGGCTAGTCTTATTGTCCTTCGTTTGGGGGGAGGTTGTGTAGGAAAGTACCATCTTGCCTGGCATGTTACCCCCATTTTTCACTGTATACACGTTGTTTTAGTTGTATGTGTCACTGGGACCCTGTTCACCAGGGCCCCAGTGCTCATAAGTGTGCCTGAATATGTTACCTGTGTAGTGACTAACTGTCTCACTGAGGCTCTGCTAATCAGAACCTCAGTGGTTATGCTCTCTCATTTCTTTCAAATTGTCACTAACAGGCTAGTGACCAATTTACATTGGCTTACTGGAACACCCTTATAATTCCCTAGTATATGGTACTGAGGTACCCAGGGTATTGGGGTTCCAGGAGATCCCTATGGGCTGCAGCATTTCTTTTGCCACCCATAGGGAGCTCTGACAATTCTTACACAGGCCTGCCACTGCAGCCTGAGTGAAATAACGTCCATGTTATTTCACAGCCATTTTACACTGCACTTAAGTAACTTATAAGTCACCTATATGTCTAACCTTTACCTGGTAAAGGTTAGGTGCAAAGTTACTAAGTGTGAGGACACCCTGGCACTAGCCAAGGTGCCCCCACATTGTTCAGGGCCAATTCCCCGGACTTTGTGAGTGCGGGGACACCATTACATGCGTGCACTACATATAGGTCACTACCTATATGTAGCTTCACAATGGTAACTCCGAATATGGCCATGTAACATGTCTATGATCATGGAATTGCCCCCTCTATGCCATCCTGGCATAGTTGGCACAATCCCATGATCCCAGTGGTCTGTAGCACAGACCCTGGTACTGCCAAACTGCCCTTCCTGGGGTTTCACTGCAGCTGCTGCCAACCCCTCAGACAGGCATCTGCCCTCCTGGCGTCCAGCCAGGCCTGGCCCAGGATGGCAGAACAAAGGACTTCCTCTGAGAGAGGGTGTTACACCCTCTCCCTTTGGAAAATGGTGTGAAGGCAGGGGAGGAGTAGCCTCCCCCAGCCTCTGGAAATGCTTTGTTGGGCACAGATGTGCCCAATTCTGCATAAGCCAGTCTACACCGGTTCAGGGGACCCCTTAGCCCTGCTCTGGCGCGAAACTGGACAAAGGAAAGGGGAGTGACCACTCCCCTGACCTGCACCTCCCCTGGGAGGTGTCCAGAGCTCCTCCAGTGTGCTCCAGACCTCTGCCATCTTGGAAAGAGAGGTGCTGCTGGCACACTGGACTGCTCTGAGTGGCCAGTGCCACCAGGTGACGTCAGAGACTCCTTCTGATAGGCTCCTTCAGGTGTTAGTAGCCTATCCTCTCTCCTAGGTAGCCAAACCCTCTTTTCTGGCTATTTAGGGTCTCTGTCTCTGGGGAAACTTTAGATAACGAATGCAAGAGCTCATCCGAGTTCCTCTGCATCTCTCTCTTCACCTTCTGCCAAGGAATCGACTGCTGACCGCGCTGGAAGCCTGCAAACCTGCAACATAGTAGCAAAGACGACTACTGCAACTCTGTAACGCTGATCCTGCCGCCTTCTCGACTGTTTTCCTGCTTGTGCATGCTGTGGGGGTAGTCTGCCTCCTCTCTGCACCAGAAGCTCCGATGAAATCTCCTGTGGGTCGACGGAATCTTCCCCCTGCAACCGCAGGCACCAAAAAGCTGCATTACCGGTCCCTTGGGTCTCCTCTCAGCACGAAGAGCGAGGTCCCTCGAATCCAGCAACTCTGTCCAAGTGTCCCCCACAGTCCAGTGACTCTTCAGTCCAAGTTTGGTGGAGGTAAGTCCTTGCCTCACCTCGCTAGACTGCATTGCTGGGAACTGTGACTTTTGCAGCTACTCCGGCCTCTGTGCACTTCCGGCGGAAATCCTTTGTGCACAGTCCAGCCTGGGTCCACCGCACTCTAACCTGCATTGCACGACCTCCTAAGTTGATCTCCGGCGATGTGGGACTCCTTTGTGTAACTTCGGGTGAGCACCGTTTCACGCATCCTCGTAGTGCCTGTTTCTGGCACTTCTCCGGTAGCTACCTGCTGCTGAGAGGGCTTCTTATCTTGCGCGACGTCCCCTCTCTCTCCTGGTCCAATTTGCGACCTCCTGGTCTCTCCAGGGCCACAGCAGCGTCCAAAAACCCTAAGCGCACAATTTGCAGCTAGCAAGGCTTGTTGGCGTTCTTTCGGCGGGAAAACACTTCTGCACGACTCTACAAGGCAAGAAGGATCCGTCCTCCAAAGGGGAAGTCTCTAGCCCTTTGCGTTCCTGCAGAAACCGCAGCTTCTTCTGTCCAGTAGAAGCTTCTTTGCATCCACAGCTGGCATTTCCTGGGCATATGCCCATCTCCGACTTGCTTGTGACTTTTGGACTTGGTCCCCTTGTTCCACAGGTACCCTAGATTGGAAATCCACAGTTGTTGCATTGTTGGTTTGTGTCTTTCCTGCATTATTCCTCTAACACGACTTCTTTGTCCTTAGGGGAACTTTAGTGCACTTTGCACTCACTTTTCAGGGTCTTAGGGAGGGTTATTTTTCTAACTCTCACTATTTTCTAATAGTCCCAGCGACCCTCTACAAGGTCACATAGGTTTGGGGTCCATTTGTGGTTCGCATTCCACTTTTGGAGTATATGGTTTGTGTTGCCCCTATCCCTATGTTTCCCCATTGCATCCTATTGTAACTATACATTGTTTGCACTGTTTTCTAAGACTATACTGCATATTTTTGCTATTGTGTATATATATCTTGTGTATATTTCCTATCCTCTCACTGAGGGTACACTCTAAGATACTTTGGCATATTGTCATAAAAATAAAGTACCTTTATTTTTAGTATAACTGTGTATTGTGTTTTCTTATGATATTGTGCATATGACACTAAGTGGTACTGTAGTAGCTTCACCCGTCTCCTAGTTCAGCCTAAGCTGCTCTGCTAAGCTACCATTATCTATCAGCCTAAGCTGCTAGACACCCTATACACTAATAAGGGATAACTGGGCCTGGTGCAAGGTGCAAGTACCCCTTGGTACTCACTACAAGCCAGTCCAGCCTCCTACATTGGTTGTGCAGTGGTGGGATAAGTGCTTTGAGACTACTTACCACTCTTGTCATTGTACTTTTCATAAGAGAAAAATATACAAAACAAGGTCAGTGTATATACACATAGCCAAAAAGTTTTGCATTTCCTCTTTTCACTCTTTTCTAAGTGCTGAAAAGTACTTCTAAACTTTCAAAAAGTTCTTAAAAGTTTAAAAAGTTTTTTTTCTGTCTTTCTAAAAAGTTCTGAAAACTTTTTTCTCTTTTTCTATCACTTTAACTCTCTCTAAAAATGTCTGGCACAGGCCAAAATGTTGACCTGTCTAAGATTGCATATGATCACCTTAGCTGGAAAGGAGCAAGGAGTCTCTGCATAGAGAGAGGTTTGAGTGTAGGGAAGAATCCTTCCTTGGAACTGTTACTTAATATGCTTAGAGAACAAGATAAGGCTAAAAGTGCCCCATCTGTTGAAAAAGTAGCTAATGGTTCTCAATCTGATCCAGGGACTCCCCCAGGAAAAGGTTCAGGAAAGAAACTTCTTAGCCTGCCCATTACTAGACAGTCTAGCATAGTTGGTACTGAGGTGGAGTCACATCATCCAGATGATGTGCTCTCACATTACACTGTCAGCCAAGCTGTTAGGGTGGCTTCTGTAAGGGACAGGTCTCCTTCTGTTCATTCCCATCATACCTCTGTATATAGGAATGTCCCTCCCACCAACCCTGATGACAGAATGTTAGAGAGGGAACTCAATAAGTTGAGGGTGGAACAAACCAGACTGAAGCTTAAAAAGCAACAGCTGGATTTGGATAGACAGTCTTTTGAACTAGAGAAGGAAAGACAGAAGTTGGGTTTAGAAACCCATGGTGGCAGCAGCAGTATTCCCCATAGTCATCCTGCAAAAGAGCATGATTCCAGGAATCTGCACAAGATAGTTCCCCCTTATAAGGAGGGGGATGACATTAACAAGTGGTTTGCTGCACTTGAGAGGGCCTGTGTTGTACAGGATGTCCCTCAAAGGCAGTGGGCTGCTATCCTATGGCTATCATTTAGTGGAAAAGGTAGGGATAGGCTCCTTACTGTGAAAGAAAATGATGCTAATAATTTCCAAGTTCTTAAGAATGCACTCCTGGATGGTTATGGCTTAACCACTGAACAATACAGGATAAAGTTCAGAGAGACCAAAAAGGAGTCTTCACAAGACTGGGTTGATTTCATTGACCATTCAGTGAAGGCCTTGGAGGGGTGGTTACATGGCAGTAAAGTTACTGATTATGACAGCCTGTATAACTTAATCCTGAGAGAGCATATTCTTAATAATTGTGTGTCTGATTTGTTGCACCAGTACTTGGTGGACTCTGATCTGACCTCTCCCCAAGAATTGGGAAAGAAGGCAGACAAATGGGTCAGAACAAGGGTGAACAGAAAAGTTCATACAGGGGGTGACAAAGATGGCAACAAAAAGAAGGATGGTAAGTCTTCTGACAAGGGTGGGGACAAATCTAAAAATGAGTCTTCATCAGGCCCACAAAAACACTCTGGTGGGGGTGGTGGGCCCAAATCCTCTTTTAATCAGAACAAGGAAAAGAAACCATGGTGCTATTTATGTAAAATAAAAGGCCATTGGACAACAGATCCCAGTTGTCCAAAGAAAAGCACCAATGCTCCTACCACTACAACCCCTACTGCTACCCCTAGTGTCCCTACTAATAGCAGTGGTGGTGGGAGCAAACCTACTAATAGCCAATCCAAGGGAGTAGCTGGGCTCACTGTTGGTAACTTAGTTGGGGTTGGCCTTGTTAGGGAGGCCACAGAGGCTGTGTTAGTCTCTGAGGGGGGTATTGATTTAGCCACCTTAGTTGCTTGTCCCCTTAATATGGATAAGTACAAGCAACTACCCCTAATAAATGGTGTTGAGGTTCAGGCCTACAGGGACACTGGAGCCAGTGTGACTATGGTCATAGAGAAACTGGTCCACCCTGAACAACACCTACTTGGTCACCAGTACCAAGTAACCGATGCTCACAACAACACACTTAGCCACCCCATGGCTGTTGTTAATCTCAACTGGGGGGGGGATTACTGGTCCAAAGAAAGTTGTGGTAGCCACAGATTTACCTGTAGACTGTCTACTAGGAAATGATTTGGAGACATCAGCTTGGTCAGATGTGGAGTTGGAGGCCCATGCAGCAATGCTGGGCATCCCAGGGCATATTTTTGCTTTGACAAGGGCTCAGGCCAAAAAGCAAAAAGGACAGGGAAGCTTGGATCCTGGAACAATGGACCAAGTGCTCCCTAAAGCTAGGGCTAGTAGAAGCAAACCACTTCCTACTATCCCTCCCTCTACAGTGGATTCAACTTCTGAGGAAGAAGAATTCCCTCCCTGTGCAGAACCTACACCAGAGGAGCTGGAAGCAGACACTGCTGAGCTTTTGGGTGAAGGGGGGCCTGCCAGAGAGGAGCTGAGTGTGGCACAGAAAACCTGTCCCACATTAGAGGGTCTCAGACAGCAAGCTGTCAAACAGGCTAATGGGGATGTCAGTGACTCTCACAGAGTTTACTGGGAGGACAACCTCTTGTACACTGAGCATAGGGATCCTAAACCTGGAGCTGCCAGGAGATTAGTGATTCCTCAGGAGTACAGAAAGGTCCTCCTAACCCTGGCACATGACATTCCCCTAGCTGGGCATCTAGGACAAATGAAAACTTGGGACAGGCTTGTTCCCCTGTTTCATTGGCCTAGAATGTCTGAGGACACAAAGGAATTTTGTAAGTCCTGTGAAACCTGTCAAGCCAGTGGCAAGACAGGTGGCACCCCAAAGGCACCCCTTATTCCACTGCCTGTGGTTGGGGTTCCCTTTATAAGGGTAGGGGTTGACATAGTTGGCCCCCTTGACCCTCCTACTGCTTCAGGCAATAGATTCATCTTGGTGGTAGTGGACCATGCCACAAGATACCCTGAAGCTATTCCTTTAAGGACCACTACAGCTCCTGCAGTGGCAAAGGCCCTCCTGGGAATATTTTCCAGGGTGGGCTTCCCAAAGGAAGTAGTATCAGACAGGGGAAGCAATTTCATGTCTGCATACTTAAAGGCCATGTGGAAGGAGTGTGGGGTAACTTACAAGTTCACCACACCCTATCATCCACAAACAAATGGACTGGTTGAGAGATTTAACAAAACTCTCAAAGGCATGATTATGGGTCTCCCTGAAAAACTCCGCAGGAGATGGGATATCCTTTTACCATGCCTCCTTTTTGCCTACAGGGAGGTACCCCAGAAAGGAGTGGGCTTTAGCCCCTTTGAACTTCTTTTTGGACACCCTGTTAGGGGTCCACTAACACTTGTAAAGGAGGGTTGGGAACAACCTTTAAAAGCTCCTAAACAGGATATTGTGGATTATGTACTTGGCCTCAGATCAAGGATGGCTGAGTATATGAAAAAGGCCAGTAAGAACCTTCAGGCCAGCCAAGAGCTCCAGAAGCAATGGCATGATCAGAAGGCTGTTTTGGTGCAGTACCAACCAGGACAGAAAGTGTGGGTCTTGGAGCCTGTGGCCCCAAGAGCACTCCAAGATAAATGGAGTGGACCCCACACAATTGTTGAGAAAAAGGGTGAAGTCACTTATTTAGTTGACTTAGGCACTGCCAGGAGTCCCCTCAGGGTGCTCCATGTCAACCGCCTGAAACCCTACTATGACAGGGCTGATCTCACCCTGCTCATGGCAACAGATGAGGGACAGGAAGAAGACAGTGATCCTCTACCTGATCTCTTCTCTTCCACAGAACAAGATGCTCTGGTGGAAGGTGTAGTTTTGGCTGATTGTCTTACTGCTGAGCAGAAAGACAATTGCATAAACCTCCTAGATCAATTCTCTGAACTCTTCTCTACTGTGCCAGGTACCACTTCTTGGTGTGAGCACACTATAGATACTGGAGACAGCTTGCCTGTCAAAAGTAAGATCTATAGGCAGCCTGACCATGTCAGGGACTGCATAAAGCAAGAGGTCCAGAAAATGTTAGAACTAGGAGTGGTTGAGCACTCTGACAGTCCATGGGCTTCTCCTGTGGTACTTGTACCAAAACCCCATTCCAAAGATGGAAAGAAGGAAATGCGGTTTTGTGTAGACTATAGAGGTCTCAACTTGGTAACCAAAACTGATGCTCACCCTATACCCAGGGCAGATGAGCTCATAGATACACTGGCATCTGCCAAGTATCTAAGCACTTTTGATTTGACTGCAGGGTATTGGCAGATCAAATTGTCAGAAGATGCTAAACCTAAGACTGCATTTTCAACCATTGGAGGACATTACCAGTTTACTGTAATACCTTTTGGTTTGAAAAATGCACCTGCCACTTTTCAGAGGTTGGTGAACACAGTCCTGCAAGGGCTGGAAACTTTCAGTGCAGCATATTTGGACGATATAGCTGTCTTTAGCTCCAGCTGGGATGATCACCTGGTCCACCTATGGAAAGTTTTGGAGGCCCTGCAAAAGGCAGGCCTCACTATCAAGTCTTCAAAGTGCCAGATAGGGCAGGGTAAGGTGGTTTATCTGGGACACCTTGTTGGTGGGGAACAGATTGCACCACTTCAGGGGAAAATCCAAACAATTATTGATTGGGTTCCCCCTACTACTCAGACTCAGATGAGAGCCTTCCTAGGCCTCACTGGGTATTACAGGAGGTTCATTAAGAACTATGGCTCCATTGCAGCCCCTCTTAATGACCTCACATCCAAGAAAATGCCTAAAAAGGTATTATGGACAGTAAACTGTCAGAAAGCTTTTGAGGAGCTGAAGCAGGCCATGTGCTCTGCACCTGTCCTGAAAAGCCCTTGTTACTCTAAAAAATTCTATGTCCAAACTGATGCATCTGAATTAGGAGTAGGGGCAGTCCTATCACAACTTAATTCTGATGGCCAGGATCAACCTGTTGCTTTTATTAGTAGGAGGTTGACCCCTAGAGAAAAGCGTTGGTCTGCCATTGAGAGGGAGGCCTTTGCTGTGGTCTGGGCACTGAAGAAGTTGAGGCCATACCTGTTTGGCACTTACTTCATTGTTCAGACAGACCACAAACCTCTACTTTGGCTAAAACAAATGAAAGGTGAAAATCCTAAATTGTTGAGGTGGTCCATATCCCTACAGGGAATGGACTATACAGTGGAACATAGACCTGGGAGTAGCCAATGCAGATGGACTCTCCAGATATTTCCACTTAGACAATGAAGACTCATCAGGTCATGGCTAGTCTTATTGTCCTTCGTTTGGGGGGGGGTTGTGTAGGAAAGTACCATCTTGCCTGGCATGTTACCCCCATTTTTCACTGTATACACGTTGTTTTAGTTGTATGTGTCACTGGGACCCTGTTCACCAGGGCCCCAGTGCTCATAAGTGTGCCTGAATGTGTTACCTGTGTAGTGACTAACTGTCTCACTGAGGCTCTGCTAATCAGAACCTCAGTGGTTATGCTCTCTCATTTCTTTCAAATTGTCACTAACAGGCTAGTGACCAATTTACATTGGCTTACTGGAACACCCTTATAATTCCCTAGTATATGGTACTGAGGTACCCAGGGTATTGGGGTTCCAGGAGATCCCTATGGGCTGCAGCATTTCTTTTGCCACCCATAGGGAGCTCTGACAATTCTTACACAGGCCTGCCACTGCAGCCTGAGTGAAATAACGTCCATGTTATTTCACAGCCATTTTACACTGCACTTAAGTAACTTATAAGTCACCTATATGTCTAACCTTTACCTGGTAAAGGTTAGGTGCAAAGTTACTAAGTGTGAGGACACCCTGGCACTAGCCAAGGTGCCCCCACATTGTTCAGGGCCAATTCCCCAGACTTTGTGAGTGCGGGGACACCATTACACGCGTGCACTACATATAGGTCACTACCTATATGTAGCTTCACAATGGTAACTCCGAATATGGCCATGTAACATGTCTATGATCATGGAATTGCCCCCTCTATGCCATCCTGGCATAGTTGGCACAATCCCATGATCCCAGTGGTCTGTAGCACAGACCCTGGTACTGCCAAACTGCCCTTCCTGGGGTTTCACTGCAGCTGCTGCCAACCCCTCAGACAGGCATCTGCCCTCCTGGGGTCCAGCCAGGCCTGGCCCAGGATGGCAGAACAAAGGACTTCCTCTGAGAGAGGGTGTTACACCCTCTCCCTTTGGAAAATGGTGTGAAGGCAGGGGAGGAGTAGCCTCCCCCAGCCTCTGGAAATGCTTTGTTGGGCACAGATGTGCCCAATTCTGCATAAGCCAGTCTACACCGGTTCAGGGGACCCCTTAGCCCTGCTCTGGCGCGAAACTGGACAAAGGAAAGGGGAGTGACCACTCCCCTGACCTGCACCTCCCCTGGGAGGTGTCCAGAGCTCCTCCAGTGTGCTCCAGACCTCTGCCATCTTGGAAAGAGAGGTGCTGCTGGCACACTGGACTGCTCTGAGTGGCCAGTGCCACCAGGTGACGTCAGAGACTCCTTCTGATAGGCTCCTTCAGGTGTTAGTAGCCTATCCTCTCTCCTAGGTAGCCAAACCCTCTTTTCTGGCTATTTAGGGTCTCTGTCTCTGGGGAAACTTTAGATAACGAATGCAAGAGCTCATCCGAGTTCCTCTGCATCTCTCTCTTCACCTTCTGCCAAGGAATCGACTGCTGACCGCGCTGGAAGCCTGCAAACCTGCAACATAGTAGCAAAGACGACTACTGCAACTCTGTAACGCTGATCCTGCCGCCTTCTCGACTGTTTTCCTGCTTGTGCATGCTGTGGGGGTAGTCTGCCTCCTCTCTGCACCAGAAGCTCCGAAGAAATCTCCCGTGGGTCGACGGAATCTTCCCCCTGCAACCGCAGGCACCAAAAAGCTGCATTACCGGTCCCTTGGGTCTCCTCTCAGCACGAAGAGCGAGGTCCCTCGAATCCACCAACTCTGTCCAAGTGGCCCCCACAGTCCAGTGACTCTTCAGTCCAAGTTTGGTGGAGGTAAGTCCTTGCCTCACCTCACTAGACTGCATTGCTGGGAACTGCGACTTTTGCAGCTACTCCGGCCTCTGTGCACTTCCGGCGGAAATCCTTTGTGCACAGTCCAGCCTGGGTCCACGGCACTCTAACCTGCATTGCACGACCTCCTAAGTTGATCTCCGGCGACGTGGGACTCCTTTGTGTAACTTCGGGTGAGCACCGTTTCACGCATCCTCGTAGTGCCTGTTTCTGGCACTTCTCTGGGTGCTACCTGCTGCTGAGAGGGCTCCTTGTCTTGCTCGACGTCCCCTCTCTCCTGGTCCAATTTGCGACCTCCTGGTCCCTCCAGGGCCCCAGCAGCGTCCAAAAACGCTAACTGCACAATTTGCAGCTAGCAAGGCTTGTTGGCGTTCTTTCGGCAGGAAAACACTTCTGCACGACTCTACAAGGCGAGAGGGATCCGTCCTCTAAAGGGGAAGTCTCTAGCCCTTTGCGTTCCTGCAGAAACCGCAGCTTCTTCTGTCCTGCATCCACAGCTGGCATTTCCTGGGCATATGCCCATCTCCGACTTGCTTGTGACTTTTGGACTTGGTCCCCTTGTTCCACAGGTACCCTAGATTGGAAATCCACAGTTGTTGCATTGTTGGTTTGTGTCTTTCCTGCATTATTCCTCTAACACGACTTCTTTGTCCTTAGGGGAACTTTAGTGCACTTTGCACTCACTTTTCAGGGTCTTAGGGAGGGTTATTTTTCTAACTCTCACTATTTTCTAATAGTCCCAGCGACCCTCTACAAGGTCACATAGGTTTGGGGTCCATTCGTGGTTCGCATTCCACTTTTGGAGTATATGGTTTTTGTTGCCCCTATCCCTATGTTTCCCCATTGCATCCTATTGTAACTATACATTGTTTGCACTGTTTTCTAAGACTATACTGCATATTTTTGCTATTGTGTATATATATCTTGTGTATATTTCCTATCCTCTCACTGAGGGTACACTCTAAGATACTTTGGCATATTGTCATAAAAATAAAGTACCTTTATTTTTAGTATAACTGTGTATTGTGTTTTCTTATGATATTGTGCATATGACACTAAGTGGTACTGTAGTAGCTTCACCCGTCTCCTAGTTCAGCCTAAGCTGCTCTGCTAAGCTACCATTATCTATCAGCCTCAGCTGCTAGACACCCTATCCACTAATAAGGGATAACTGGGCCTGGTGCAAGGTGCAAGTACCCCTTGGTACTCACTACAAGCCAGTCCAGCCTCCTACAGATGGGCACTTGAGGGCATCACAGCAGCTACAAGGGGGTGAGTACAGTGTCTATCATTACAACTTACGGCCGGTGGGTTGGTATCCGGGTGGTGGTTGTGTGTCCTTGGGTGCCCCTAGGCCAGGCCAGGCATAGCAGCGTAAGTCCTGTGGTGGCTAAGGGTTTGAATGTGAAATACAGCTTACCTAGCTTGTTAGTAATGACTCCTGGGGAGGGCTGTGTGGGTCCCAGGTGTGCTGCAGTTGGCGGTGTGTGTCCATCCTTATTCCTTGGTGACTAGCCTTTTCACTGGTAGTGCCATGCATAGTGCGTAGGCCTGTTCCCTGTGTGTGAGGGTGCTGTGTACGCCAACGGTGGTGTTGTTGCAGTCATTGACCCAGTTTCTTCCCCCCTTTCTTGTTTTGTCATCCTGTCCTTATGTGAATTAGTATCATCTGGCGGAGGACAGAGGCACCGGCGACAGAGGGAGCTGCATCCCACAGGATCCTGGAGGAAGAGTCCACTAATGCTGAGGGCACCAGTGGGACAGAGGGCGAGGGGAGCACCACGGTGGAGACTGGAGGGGATGACACAGACTCTGATACCTCCTTCGATGGGAGCTCCCTGGTGGTGTAGGGCACCTCTGTAACCACCCCTGCTGCAGGTACAGCCGCCACCCACTGTACCAGCACTGCCCTCCCAGCAGCCCCTCCGCGAGTTGCCTGTGCCCGCTCACCCAGGAGAGTGGGCATCTCCTTCACCCCAGGCACTGCCCCAGTCAGCCCTGCTGCCCTGAATGAGGAGGCTGTTTACCTCTTGATATCCATCTCTGTAGGGCAAACAACCATTGTGAATGCCATCCAGGGGCTGGCAGCCCAGATGTAGCAATGCAATGCATTCCTGGAGGGCATTCACGGTGGATTGGTGGCCCAACAGAGGTCGATTCAGACTCTGGCCTCCTCTCTGATGGCAGCCATTGACCCTGTTTACACCATCCCCCCTCCAACTTCCACTTCCCAGTCCCATTCTCCTCAACCCCAACCCATCCGAAGCAAACAGCCAGACGAGCATGCATACAAGACAACACCCAAGAGTGTCACAGGTAAAGACAAGCACCACACTTCATCCAACAGGCACTCACACAAACACCATTCAGTTGCAGACACAACAACATCCACTATCTCCACTATCTCCCCCTCCTCCTCCTCCTCCTCCACCTTCCACCCAGATGCTTCTACACTCACATCTGCATGCACTACATCAACATCCATTACCAGCATCATCACCACACCAAGCAGAATACACACCTCACTGGCAGACACCTCCACAACATCCATACACGTGTCCCCTGTGTCCTCTCCCATTGTGTCTGCTCCCTCCTTCCTAAAGTACACAAACTCAAGCACTCAGATACTCAACAGCCATCCACCTCACAACAGCATAAAGCCCATGCACTTGCACCCAACTCCAGCAGACAAACACCTCCAACAACCACTCCCTCATCCTCCACTCCCATTACCCTTCCCTCTTCCCTCCTCAACATCCCTAAAAAGCTTTTCCTTTCCACAATTGACCTCTTCCCTATCTCTCCCCCCATCCTGCACGTATGGGCAGGGTAGCAAGGGCCCAGCCCAGTACCTCAGACAAACAGTCCACAGACCCAGTGGTATCTCCGCCTACTAGTGGTGGTAAGGATTCCAGGCCATTAATACTGAAGGGGAAGGAGCCTGCACCAGCTGCAAAAAAGGGAAAGGAGCATGCACCAGCTGGAAAGAAGGGGAAGGAGCCTGCACCAGCTGCAATGAAGGGGAAGGAATCTGCACCAGCTGCAAGGAAGGGGAAGGAGTCTGCACCAGCAGGCATAGGGAGGAGGAGCCCATCCACCAGTGCCAGGAAGGGTAAGGGATCCCCAACCCATGAGCATGAAGAGAGGAGGCAATCTACGCCAGCGGAAGCTGCCAGCCATACACTTCCACCACCAGCAATTGTCACAGGGCCCCACCGCCAGCCGTGGTTGTGCAGCCATCAGAGTGTGCAGGAGCTGAGCAGGAGCCTCCCACAACCACCACCACAGTGCCGCCATCAGAGGGTGCAGGGGCTGAGCAGGAGCTTCCCACAACCACCACCACAGTGCAGCCATCAGAGGGTGCAGGGGCTGAGGAGGAGCCTCTCACAACCACCACCACAGTACAGCCATGAGAGGGTGCAGGGGCTTGACAGGAGCCTCCCACAACCACCACCACAGTGCAGCCATCTGAGAGTGCAGGGACTGAGCATGAGCCTCCCACTACCACCACTACAGTGCAGCCAACACCCCCGGCGGACGCCATATAGTCACTCCAGAGACTGTGGCCTTGCACTCTTCAGAACAAAGCAATGGGCATGTTGCCCCCTCCAGAACCAGTGGGAAAGACACCCATTCCAGACACTGTGGCCTTGCACTCCCCAGGACAAAGCACAGGGCATGTTGCCCCCTCCAGAACCAGTGGGAAAGACACCCACTTGAGTGACTGTGACCTTGCACTCCCCAGGACCAGTTGCCCCCTTCAGAACCAGTGGGCTTGTTCCCGCATCTGACTGAGGTACTCCCTCCCTCCCCCTGAGGTGCCTGCCTATTTGACAACTGATTCCCCTGCAGTGTTCTATCCAGATTGGTGCAGGATTCGAGTGGGGCCTTGGACTGTGCCCTGTGGCCATGTGGGCCCTTTGAACTATGAACTGGACAGTGTCCCTTTTTTATACAAGTGTAGATCTGTTTCATGCCCAATCAGATTGCTGAATTTATTGTTGGACTGATTATAATAATTTTTGTAACTTCCTGTTGCCTTTGCATTATTCTGAAGATTTTCGTGGTCAAATAGTTTTTGTAATGCATATGTTTGTGTGTATAGTGTGTGTATGTCGGGTGTGTGTTGTGTGTGTGTGTCACTCTCTTTTTCCTCCCACACTCCCTTGTGTGCTGGGCGGCTGTACTCACGGTCGTTGTCTTCGCCGGTGTTGGTGTTCCAGGTGGAGCATAATGTAGAAGATCATCGGAAAGACTTGCAGTTCGGGTTCCATGGCAGCGTGGTTCTTCCCTGTGTCTCCAATGGTGAGTCCTTTCTCTTCTGTGATGTGTTTCCGACAGGCTTCTGATGGCGTTGGTACCGCCCCGGAAAAGGTGGCGGAATTGTGTGTCAAAATAGGGTGGGCAGTACTTTGTCTTCCGCCTGTCTGTAGGCGGCTACCCCCGTGGTGACTGTTATTTCTGCCCTGGCCGTCGGTGCGGTACATTGGCTGCCTATCGGAGATATCACCTGTTGGCAGTATTACCGCCACTTCATCACCCACCACTAGGGTCGTAATGAGGGCCATACTTCTTCACAATATAGGATACAATGGCTCAACCCAAGTGTTAATACCATATATCGACTCTTGGTCCTACTTGCTTCCGCAAGAACCTCGTAGCCCGTACCATATAAATAGAAAATACAATTAAAATTGAAAATGTGAACCCCCTTACCTATCAAAAACAGTCAATTAAAATTAATCATATGGCAATGACTACTTCAACACATGAAGAGGTATTGAGTCATACAACAACAAAATCATATATCTTCCAAATTCACCCCACCCCCCTGGCTCTATAGAGTTCCCCAAAGGGGATACTCGTTATAAGAGGGACAGAAACTGTGCACATACTGAATGATGTTGCCTGCTGTGGGCTTCCTGTACAAGGTGGTAATCAATTTATCTCCTTGCACTTTCATCAGTACATCCAGAAATTCTATTTCAGTTGTGATGGTCTTACTTGTGAATTTCAAATTTAAATCATTGATTTTGAAAATCTCCACAATCTTATCCGCTAGTATATTCATCCCCTTCCACAACACAAACAGATCATCAATAAATCTGACCCACAAAATAATGGGGTCAGTCCATTGTTGCATGTTGGCACTTCTGAGCACCTACTCCTTCCACTAGCCCACATGCAAATTAGCATATCTGGGGGCGAAGCAGGTGCCCCTTGCACTTAATTGTTGGAAAATGTCACCATTGAAAAGGAGTATATTCTTCGACAAACGTCACTCCATTATAGTGGGCAACATCTTGTTGTATTCCACATATTTTATCAATCTCATCCTTAGGAAGTGTTTCGTGGCAGCTAACCCATCACTATGTCTGATACTTGTGTAAAGTGCTACTACATCAAAAGTCATCATATACATATCATCTACCCATCGTACATCAAAGATCTGGCACAGAAAATTCTGCAGTGTCCTTGAGCTACAATGGTAAAGTAGAGGGGGCAAATGGTTCAGGAAAAAATCAATAAATTTAGACACATGTTTAAATTGCTGCCCTGAGTTGCTATAATATGCCATCCTGGAGGAGCCTGTTTGTTCTTATGGACTTTGGGAATCGTGTAGAATATGGGCCATTGTGGGCAATCCTGTTTTACAAAGGTAAATTCATCCCATGTAGGTAAATCCTGATCTTTTTATCCATAAGTAACATGGTGAAATCAACTTTCACTTGTATATATTCACTCATGCTAATTCATTTGAAACATGCTGTGTAATTTAAACATACATAAGCTTCACTTAAATAAACCTGTTTACCCAACAGAAAAATGTTGCCTCCCCTTTTCAGAGGGTTATATTATTACATCTTCAAAAAACCTCAATGTATCCACCATTTGCTTATAGGCTCTCTCTCTGACTTATAAACCTTCTCTTAGAGGATTTTATCTTTATCTCTCTTATCTCATAAACCATGGCCTCCGAAAAGACATCAATGTTCTCCTTCAGTGTTTGGGAAATATATCATGATTTAGGTCTGAAATCCATGGAAGCTCCTTACTTGATACCTATACGAGAAATTTTGTGACTCAAAAGAGATTCCGTGCTCTCACTGTCCACACTATTCTCACATTGAAGTTCAAATAGTTCCCTCATAAATTCTGCATCCAACACCAATAAATTTGATTTGGACAACTGGATGTTAGAAGTTTTGGGCAACTTATGCCAGTCTCTACTTTTATGAATCTTCAAAAGTTTAAGGTTTCTCTCAAACGTATACAGATCAATTCTGGTCTGTGACTAATGAAAATTGGAAGTTTGACAATATAATATCCCTGACACCAAGATCTCAATCCCTGCTGGTGTCAATGTGATGTCTGTGAGGTTCACTATTGTTTGATGGTCACAGGTCATTTTGTGTTGCTCCTGGTTATTCTCCCAGATTTGTCTTTTCCATCTGTGTCTCCCCTGCCCCCTTCCTCTGTTGCCGCCTCCTCTTTGTTTGTCTCTGCCTTGGTGGGGTCTGTTTTCCACTCTTTGGCCTAATGGTAAAAAACATAGTTCATCTATCACTGAGGTTGGTTTGGTAAATAATGCTGGTCTTTCCCCTTCCTCCTGCTCTACTTTGGATTCCGGATCTGAACTGGCATCACTCTACATTTTTTCCTGCTGTTTTGTTAATATCCTGTATCTTCTACCTTTTCCAGGTATCAAATCTTTTGGCAAATTTATATATTTGACCTCTTTTGTAATCAAGGTGGTCTCGTTGAAATGTGTGAGCTTCCCTTTACTTAATGCTTCATTCATACTTAGTTAGTATTTATTTCTGTTCACTCCTAAATTTGATGACCTTATCTCATTCGGCATCCTTATCAAGAAGTTCATTCAAATCTTTTATTTTAGACAGTAACTCCAATCTTTCAATAGCTGCATATTTGATTAGTATTTTAGAATGCCCACCGAATTCTGAGCATTGTGCTCCGCCCATTCTATTAGGAAGTCTGGGTGGGGTTTTCTTACATGGGCGTGATCATTATACATAGGTCTTGTGGCACTCTCCCCACTTCCACCTATTTTCTTAAAGAGGCACTCTCCCACCAACTCAATATTTCACACTTTTTTAGTTTCTCCAATAACTGTAGATTTTGCCAAAGGATTGCCCTGCTATTCGTCACCCCACTCATTCTGTTGTAATTTAGCAGTGATTAGATTAAGCATTAGCAGAAGACATCTTGTATTTAGTAACTATTGTGAACATTTTGCGGAATCCATTTTGTATTCATGGCAGCCATTTTCTCTGCTACATGCTGCCATGTGCTCTGTCCTACCTTTCTGTTAACTGCTCTTGAAATCTGCCTAGTGACAAGTTATATTTAGCATCTCTTACTTTCGCACATGCTCAGTAAGGTCTGCAGCTGTTAGTCCTTGGAAACTGTTAGCTCCTCCTACCTGTCGACTGTGCATTTTCCACATGACCTTACATGTATACAAGTCTTGTTTCCATAATTGTACCATCTCCTTTTAGCCCCTGTGTGGGTATAAAAGGACCATGCTCTCTCAGTTAAGTGTGCTACTTCAGACATTACCCAAGGGTGCTGTCTGAACTGTAGTACCACCTCGTGAGGTTAATAAACTTTTGTCTTTTATTCCAGTTTCTGTGCCAACTTCTTCCTACATGGTCTGAGGACTTTGTGCAGAGAAAGGTGAACCCCTTGCACTAGTAGGCCTTGCTGAGGCTTACTTCAACAAATTGGCGCCCGAACAGGGACTCATCGGCGACGTGGATGCCCAACGGATTGGTCGCGATGAAGGATTGGGATCTCGCTGCGGACGATCAATGCCTGAGGAGACCCAAGTCTTGGCAACCACAGCGTTTTTCCCTTCCTTCTGACTTGACCATCCAGGTGGTGCCGGTCCTCGACTGAGATCCTTTTTGTTCATTCGTCATGCAGTGACCATTTGGTCGATTTTAGAACTTGGCAGTTGGAACCTGGACACCCTGTGATTGGTAAGAGACGTTTTACGGCACTTGCTGTGGGTTTTGATGCCTGTGTTTGGTAATGTAGTTTAGCACTACTTACTGTGGCTTTCGTGATTTGGGTGACTAGTCAATTTGTATTCTTTGGATTTGATATATAAATTGCAATTTATATAGGCAGGTAATGAGGAGAATTTTCTCCAATTTAATTTTGATTTGAACGGCACCTTAAGTGCTACTTTGATTATAATATTGCAGATTCTGCACTATTTTTGGCATGCCTGTTTTTAGCGCACTTCGTAGGATGTGTTGCTTTTGTAATGGTACCAATTTGAGACTGGAAGAATCGCAACCGGCACCCCCAGAGGGGACGCCAAATAGAGATATGTATGTTAAACATGGTCTTTCTTCTATAATGTACAGCACATTATGGAATAAATACACCCGCGCGGATCCTGAGTTACGTTGGCCTATGCATGGGTCATTTGATTTGCGAAAGATTGAGTATGTGGAACAATGTATGTGTAAGCAAAAGTCTAGGCAAGATATGTTTAACTGTGTACGAATGTGGGAGAAAGAAGTGCGTGGACGAGTGAAGCCTGAGCAAGCCTTGCTTGAGAAAGAGCAGCGGAAGAATGTATATGTGAAAGCATTGGAAATGAGAAAGAAAGAAATAAATGACTTAAAGGAGCTAGAAGAGAAAGAACGTAAGCTACAGGTAACTGGCCAATACACTGTTAGGCAACCTCTCTATCCTATCCTTAATAAACCACATGATGATTTATTGTTACTAGATCTCCCTCCACCTCCGTATGTCGTCCCTTCTGCCCCTCATGAGTTACCTAAAGTCTCCAGTTCGGAGCAACAGAAGATGCGGGACAGTCGCTCTATGCTGCCTGCTGACCGTGCGTCTGAGCTTAGATCTATTGCTCGTAAAACAATTCGTAGCGTTGTTTCTGCTTCTGAACTTTTAGACAACATGAAAGGGTGGACGGAAAAGGAGCAGCTATATTTTACTGAGGCATTTGGCTCAGAAGTTATTGAACTATATCGGAAATATTCTGATGAGTTAGAGCCCGATGATGTAGCAGCTGATCATAAGCAAATGCGTGATGGTCTTTTTGTTTTCTCCCAGGTGGCTGATGCAATCAGGCTTTTAATGAAATTACGTATTGTGGCAGTCCGTTTGCAAGAAGAGAAAAGGGCTGCGGACGCAGTTGTACGAGCATCTCAGACCGAAGGGGCGCAAGCTTCCATCTTTGAAACAGATAAGATTATGATAGTTCACGCGAAACCAATGCGGGAGGCCGCGCCTTTGTATGTTCCTCCTAAAGGATTGGGTACAAGTGATGATAAAACTTCTGTTGATGCTAAGGGTTATTTTATTTATAATTGGGTGTATACTCCTTGGAATAGGGCAGATGTAATGGCACTTAAAACAGCATTACCTGACCCGCGGAAAAATCCAGCCGCCTTTTATGAGGAAGTTGAGGGAGCAATTAGTTCTTGTACTATGACTTTGGACACCTTGATTCTTTTGTTTTACCTGAAGGTGTGGCTCTCATACAATATGTTGATGATATTTTGTTGGCAGCTGATACCCCGGAGCAATGTGAAAAGTGCACTTTGTCCTTACTTTCTTTTCTTGCTTCACACCATCATAAAGTGTCACGAAAGAAATTGCAATATTGTAGACCAAAGGTAACCTATTTAGGTCACCTTTTGTCTAAGGAGGGCCGTGTACTTACATCAGATCGTATTCAAGCAATTTTAGACACACCAGTACCCTCTACTCAGAAAGATGTTCGTGCATTCCTTGGTCTTACTTCTTTTTGTAGGCAATGGATATACAGAAATCTGCTTCTGTGAAAGAACGTGAGCAATGGTCTAAAGATGGAGAATTGGATGACGAGGGCTGTTGGCGGAATAAGCAGATGGATAAATGGAAATTGCCTATAGCTTTTGTACAACCTATGGTTCAGATGGCACATGGGCTGGCACATGTTGGAGCTTCAACAATAACGAAGTTGCTTACGCAAGTTTGGGAGCATCCATAAATTTCCAGTACAGCTAAGAGAATAGTACAGTCTTGTATGATCTGCTTACAATACAATCCTGGAAACAGGACACGTACTCCTGCAGGAGGGTTTGCTACACCAACTGCACCTTTTGAAGTTCTACAAATGGATTATATTCAGCTTGAACGCTGCAACAATTTAAAGTATGTCTTGGTGGTGGTTTGTGCCTTCAGTAAATGGATAGAGGCGTACCCCACAAAGGATAATACTGCCATTACCACAGCGAAGGTGCTTTTGAAAGAATTTTTCCCTAGGTTTGGTGTTTGCAGACTTTTATGGAGTGATAACGGACCTCATTTTGTTGGGGAAGTTATTAAGTATGTCCTGAAAGGATTAGGGATCAAACAGAAGTTCCATGCGGTTTTTCACCCACAATCAGCAGGGTTGGTGGAAAGGTATAATGCTACATTGAAGCTGAAATTAGCGAAGATACAGGCTTCCACATCCTTAACTTGGCCGGATGCATTACCATTTGCATTATTGTCTATTAGGTCAGTGCCACACTCCCGACTTGGCCTTAGCCCCTATGAAGTAGTATTTGGGAGACCAATGAATATTTGGGGAGTTCCTAAACCAAAATCTGTATATGATGTACCTTGTGTCCTGATGAATGATTATTTGGCACAGTTAACCGACAATTTGGTTTCTATTCATCAACAGGTTCGAGAAGCACTTCCTGACAGATCTACAGGTGAAGGCCATGAACTCCGACCTGGTGACCAGGTGATGATTAAGTCTTTTGAAAGATCAAGCAGCTTGGAACCAAGGTGGCGAGGCCCAGAACAGGTGCTCCTTGCGACAAGGACAGCAGTTCGAGTGACAAACCGAAAGAATTGGGTTCATAGTACTCACTGCAAGAGAGTGCTACCTACCTTGGTGGAACCTGCTGTGCTGACCGATCATCGAGAGATTTTGACTACGGAGAAAGGCCGTGCTATATCACCTGACGAATCTGCAGAGGTCTTCCCGGACCATACGACTTCTGGAGTGTCGCGATATAATTTGAGACCAAGGAAAGAATCTGAAAATTGTTTTGAAAAGACTGGTTGAGCTACCGCCCTGGGTTAGTGAAACGGAGAGCCAATGTGGCAAGGGGGGTGGATCAGCCGTGCATTAGAGTAGTGACACCCGTCTTGGCCCGTGGTGAAGAAATCAGCGGCTGCCCAGGGATAAGAGCTCCAACGATTGTTTTTAATTCATTTCTGAAAGGGTCGATTATCACTGTTGCTAAAATGAATAACAAATTGATCATTAGTATTATGGGGTTTGTTGTTGTTTTGGTGGTTACAGCAACAATCACCTGGTTTATTGAAAAGAAGTCTCCTGCTCGTGAGTTTTTTGTTGCTACTACTCCAGTACCAGAGGATCACTATTACTTTACGCTTCCCTATCAGGAGCAGAAGCACCGTCAATTGTACTTCAATAATACTTTCATTCAGATGTTGCATCATACTCATAATGCTACAAATACTACTAACTGTTGGGTATGTGGAATGATACCTGCGCATCAAAAGAAAGGAGGAACAACTTTCATTCCTCTTCCTTTTTCACACAATGGTTCTTGTCAAGCTTGGTACATGCTTTTGTTTGCATCTGGAAAACGTACAGAGGGCGGACTTCTTTTTCGCCTTAATAAAGTATGCTACCAAGACAAAGATGGGTATCCCCAAGCTAAAGGAACTAAATGGGAATCGGAAGAGTATCAACCGGACAATGTTTCAATACCATAGGTCTTCACAAATATACGAGACTCTGACAAGAAAGAACAATTTGTGATTTCTATTACAAAAACTAAAGCAGATTTATGTATACGAAGCATTGGACGAATTCCAGTAGGGATAAGCGATTGTACCTTGATTTTAACTATTGAGGGTGTAAATAATAGTAGTTTTACAGCTTCACATAATACATATTTTGTTTGTGGTAACTATGGATATTACCAACTACCTGTTGGAAGGTCCTGTGTGTAATAATTGCAATATTTTTTACATGCTGTATCTGTATTCAGTGTGGTCCAATGTTCTGCTCCATGTGTATTACTGCTTGTATGCCTACCAAAAGAAATATTACAGAAATGAAGGCACAACATATGTTAGATAAGGAAATAGCTGAAATGATGAGCATAAATATACAGGATGAATATTTAGATTATCCCAGAAAGACGAATGTCTTCAGCTAATGCTGAAAGGGTTGTCTGTTGTAATTTAGCAGTGATTAGATTAAGCATTAGCAGAAGACATCTTGTATTTAGTAACTATTGTGAACATTTTGCGGAATCCATTTTGTATTCATGGCAGCCATTTTCTCTGCTACATGCTGCCATGTGCTCTGTCCTACCTTTCTGTTAACTGCTCTTGAAATCTGCCTAGTGACAAGTTATATTTAGCATCTCTTACTTTCGCACATGCTCAGTAAGGTCTGCAGCTGTTAGTCCTTGGAAACTGTTACCTCCTCCTACCTGTCGACTGTGCATTTTCCACATGACCTTACATGTATACAAGTCTTGTTTCCATAATTGTACCATCTCCTTTTAGCCCCTGTGTGGGTATAAAAGGACCATGCTCTCTCAGTTCAGTGTGCTACTTCAGACATTACCCAAGGGTGCTGTCTGAACTGCAGTACCACCTCATGAGGTTAATAAACTTTTGTCTTTTATTCCAGTTTCTGTGCCAACTTCTTCCTACATGGTCTGAGGACTTTGTGCAGAGAAAGGTGAACCCCTTGCACTAGGAGGCCTTGCTGAGGCTTACTTCAACAATTCCACACAGTCCTCCTTACTCATAGCTGACTTTTCCAATGTAATTGTGATCCTCCGATATCTGTCTTATGCGCATCGGCCCTCCTGTGTGCCTGTACGTGCTAGGTATGGCTCCCGCTGTTGTGGGTCTATTTTAGTTAGTTGCTTGGGCTAGTGATAGCTTAGCTTAGACTTGCAGGCTGTGCTCTTTTATCCAGCATTCATGCTCTGTATTACTGTATTCAATTTTATTCATTTTATTATCACTTCTTTAGTTGTATTGTTTTAATTCCATTTTCAACTGCTATTATGCAAAAGCTTTGTGATGACATACTTTGCATCATGTTCTTACCTCTGAATTACAAGAACAGAATGGAAGGCACACAGAATAATATTTTGTATTGCCGGCCCTAAGACTGCATAAACAGTCCAGCACTTAGGTACATACACACATCAGGCTTCTGTGCATGAACATAAACATGTCCCCTATGAAAACATTTTGTAGGACTAAGGGCATTAGAGGGGGTTCCAGACAGAATTTCCATCCATGCTGCATGCCGGTTTCTGAAAACCTCAGCCTTTGTGTCTCCACAGATCCTGATCTGGAGACTGGCGGCCTGACCTTGGACCAAGGTAACGGGGGTGGGGTGTGCTTCTTATGGACACTGTATAGATAGATTTGCCTTACATCACCATGCTGTCACTTAGGGGTTAGAGATTAGGCTTTTAGGTAGCAATTGTGTAGTCACGTTGATACAGATATGCCAGAGCAGTTTATTGTCACATCTCTAATTTTCACAAACCTTATTCCGTTATTCCTCATTATCCTAATCATTGCAGCTCATGTATTTTATCGTAGATTTCAGTCCTTTCAAACTATGTATTGAAAACTGTCCTGCATCTATTTTCTTGCCAATGTGTATGTAAGAGACTTGTATGTGGAGAGAAAAGGGTCAGACTTGTTTCCACCATGATTTGTCTGAAAGAGTTTTCAGAGTCCATGCAAGGCTGCTACAAATCACCTTTATCGGGTGTATTTTGATGAGATACTGCTAGTGAACCGGAAGGGTTGGGCTGACAGCTGCTACATGGTGTAGCAGTAACTCAGTCACCTACAACGCAGAAGTGCTGCCTCCCCATATCCAGCAGTCTCATCAGAGAATGAAAGTCCTTATGACATGGCGCCATCAACGATGGTGTAGCCACTAATTTTATGAGTCTCCTGAATATCTCTGTCTCACACACACACTGAAGGTAGCCTAAGTGCCATCACACAGAGACGCCCATGGTCTTAGGGGCAATCCTCCTCAGCTAAATAGGGAGCACCTAAGTAGGCTGTAGGTTGTTCAAGTTTGAACTATCAAAGGATCTTTTGGCCTGTTGGTGTTCCCAATCCTAATTCCTATTCCCAAATATGGGAAATAATGTGAGCATCAGGGATAGCTGCAGACGACTGCTCACTCAGTTTCTTTTGGCGAACGGCTTAACAGAAGATGGTGGGGATGCATATGGAACAGAAATATTAAATTCCTGGGTCAAATTTCCTGAAGTAGATGCAAATACACATATATTTCATGCATACAGAGCAGCAAATGAACCACAATAGTACAGAGCATACCACTACTTAGAGATACCTCTCTTTTATCAAGAACATCAAAACCTGTTAAATGGTGCCCTCTCACATGTAGTACAACCTGTGAGGTTAGTTCTTTTAAGCAATTATGGACCAGCACTGCCAACTCTTAGCACGTATAGACCACATCCCAATGTGCAGGATATATAAGTAGCTGATGTACACATACTTTACAATTAGCTAGTAGCAATATATAGATGAATAATAGAATTCATGATGCAGACTTTGAACACTTTTCCAGCGAGGGCCACTCCAGCTGTTCATCAATTGGCTGTCATGGGAATTAATCCACAAACAGTGCATTCAATAATGGGAGAAGCACCCACCGAGTGAAAGAAGATTCCGTTCTGGATTGCACACAAAACAAATCAGCTGGAAGCAGTGTTTCGCCATGTGGGACCCCCAAGACAAACATAGAATTCTCACCATGTGCTTGCCGTTTGGCATGGTTCTCTCAATAGAAGACTGTAACACTTGGGGTTCAGTCTTTGCCGCAATTTACACTACTACGCATGGTACCCCGACACTTGCCAATTTAGTAGAAGTGTTAAAACAAATTCAAAACAGACATGGGCTGCCTTGCCCTGGATTTGGGGATGAAACTGATTCAGAATTTTGACACAGTCGCCTCAATTATTTTAAGTAACATTAAAGAAGAAGCAGCAGCATTGGATATTCACCAATGACTTTGAGAGGTTCCTCAGCAGGAGCAGGATCTGCAAACGACACCTATATTAGTATAGGGCGGGATAGTCTGGAGGCCGACCAACTAAACCACAACTACAGAGTACCACCCATAAGGAAGTAACCAAACAAGCACAAGAGGGTTCTAATAAATGCTGAGATAAACAAAACAAAATAAAGACATACGAAGTCAGAGAGGACATTCTCCGCATCAGGAGACCTCTGAAAAAGACATAGGCCCTACAGAGATGGATCTCAGGAGGTCAATAGCCTCCTCAGTGAGGGAGCAGGGCTGACTTGTGGCAGGGCCTGAGGTGCCTGGGGCGAAGGAGATGCCCACCTTCCTGGGTGAGTGGGCACGGGCAACTGGGTGGTGGTTACTGGGATGGTGGTGCTGGTACGGGGGTGGTGAAAGAAATTGTAGTTGGGCTGGTCCCAGAGGGATCTGCCACCACCAGGGAGCTTCCATTGGAGGAGGAATCTGAGTCAGATGTAATTGCTCCTGTCTCCCCCATGGTGTTCCCCTCGCCCTCCAACCCACTGGTCCCCTTGGTGTCAGTGGAATCTGCCTCCTGGGTCCCATGGGCTGCAACTACCCCATTCGCCAGAGCCCCTGCTCCTTCGCCAGATGATGCTAATGCACACAAGGACAGGATGAGAAAAGGAGAGAGGGTAGGGGAGAAAGAAAGGGAGCACAGGATCAATCACAGCACCAACAGCACATATGGCATACACATCACAATCACTCACTGGGACTAACACTGTGCAGTATGGACCACAAAGACAAACCATTACCTGGGTACAACAGCAGTAACGAACCCAAACACTACCATCTGCATAACTACTGGGACTCACTAAGTCATGTCTGCCAGGGTATGCCAGCTACTTGCCAGTACCAAATATATATACCACCCTACATTGCTAAGCAGGACTTCATAAGATTAGCTAAACCAACATATTGGGGCATCCAATGACTAGAACCTTGCACTCAAACACCATGGCAGGGAACAAAACAAAATACCACGCAGTATGTACTCACCCCCTTGAGGCTGCTGTGCTGCCCTCAAGCGCCCATCCAACTCAGGATTGGCCACTGCCAGTATGCAGGCCATTAGGGGGATCAGGGTCCAACGGGCACCCCTCCCTCGTTGGGAGGCTGTCCCCAGCGGGGCCTATGTGGTCTTCCAGGCCCAGCGTCCCAGATCCACCCACTGTTTCCTGCAGTGGGTGCTCCATCGGCTATGGACCCCCAAGGTCAGCATGTCCTTGGTGATGGCACGCCACAACCCTTTCTTTTGATGGGCGCTGACCTGCAGAGGAGACACAGACAGAAGGACACCATGAACTCAACACTCCATTCGGTAACACAAATGTCTTAGATACTGCATATGACCCATTTTAAGCATAGGCATGACCCATACCTCTGCATACACACTGCATGCATCCAAACCCCCCCAAATGACACACTGCCAGTACACACAAACATCTTCATACAGCCATGCCACATCCAACGTACCCATGATGTACTCACCTGTTGGTCTGGAGACCCATACAACTGCCCATACAGGGGTAGGACCCCCATCCAATAGCTTCTCAAACTTCTTGGCGGTGGAGGCTGTGGCCCTTTCCCCTGTAGTATGGGCCATTGCAGGTTCCAGACACAGGACGCAGCAGCACAGGCAGTGGAGATGTTGAATTGGAGAGAGAGTCAGAAATCAAGTGAAGTGGTACAGAGAAAATGGTGGTTATGTCCACGGAAGTGAACACCATCACCGCCGGTGTTGATCATCATTGGTTCCTGTACTCCATAGAGCTCCATGTCAGCTAATGAGGAGTTGCATGGCCCTGCAGAACACCTTCCGCCATTACGCAATACACCGGAGGAGTGCGGTCACTTCCACCTGTCCTTGCATTCAGGACAGGCGGTTGCATTTCCTCATACTGGTACTTATTTTGGACAAATGTATGTGTGTCATAGGTATCAATTGTACACACTAATACAGTCCCTGTAGTCACACCCATTTCATATTTGGCTCACTTAGATACCAACCACGGAGGAGGAGGAGGAGGAGGAGGCAAGCACCCGTGTACAGACCCCTAGTGGACTTGGCTGCACTGGAGGACCAGCACATCATACTCATCTATCGTCTGGACAGGGTAACAATTCCTGAGCTGTGTCAATAATTGGATGCAGATATGATTCCTGCTATCTGCAGCACTACAGCAATTCCCCCTGAGTACAGGTCCTGTCAGTCCTCCAGTTCCTGGCAAGTGGTTCATTCCAGGTAACAATAGGCATGGCTGCAGGAATGTCACAGCCTATGTTTTCGATTGTCCTTGGAAGGGTTTTGGATGTCTTGCTCAAACACATGAGCAGCTACATCTCATTCCCCCAGAGTGAAGATTTGCCCACTGTCAAGGCTGGATTCTACGCAGTGGAACACATATCACATGTGATTGGGGCCATTGACGGGACCCATATTCCGGTCACTGGACCGTTTTCAATGGATGACGACCTGCTGCCTTGATGCAATGTAATGCACCTTCCCCCATTGGTCGTTCCACCTTTTTCGAATGTCATCCCTTGTGCGTGGATATTGTCCCACGGAGTTCACCCTGTCCACGATCCTCTGCCATAGCTCCATCTTCCTGGCAAAAGAGATCTGCTGGACTTGTGCACCAAACAGCTGTGGCCTACCCTGACGATTTCATCCACCATCACCCACAACTCCTCATCAGTGGAACGGGGGTGCTTTTGTGGGGACACGCCTATTGTGTGGTGTGTGTGTTGTGCAGAGGGTGTTCGGTGTTGAGGTAGGGTGTGTGGTGTGTGTTGCGTGACGGGTGTATAGGTAGATGTGGTGTGTGTGAGCAGTTCTCTAAGGGTTTGGCCTGGCAAAGTGTAGCAGTCTTTTCATGTTTGCAAAGGATTGTGGGTTATGTGGGGAGGTGTTTTATAGAGCTGTTGGTGGGTGTGTAGCGTGTGTGTATATGTGTCAGGTGTGGGTTTTTTGGTCTGGCCAATGTTGGCTTCAAGTGGTGTTGGGTGCCCCGCCAATGGCTGACCGCTGTTGAGTGTCCGATGATTCGTGGGTCATAATTTGGAGGACAGTGTACTGCTGGCGTAGCGGGGAGGGTGGTGGGTCTAACAGTTTTTCGCCTTCGTTGGGTCTGGTGGACTTGTGGTTTTGGCTGGTTTCTGTGGGTTTTGTGTTTGTGTGTCATAATCTGCAAGGCAGATTACCACCTCTGTGGCGGTCTGTTGACAGCCGTCACCATGGTGGTCTTCAGAAAAGATCGCTAATGTCATAATGATGGCCATAATCTCAGAAAGAGAGAAATTTTTAAAACTTCTGATAGATACCAATATACTGTTACACAGCCCTCTTATTCCTTTCAGGACACACCAGTTAAATGGAGTGAGAGAGTGGGAGGTCTGAAAAACAAAGTGACAACACAAAGCCGAAGGAGGATTTACAACGTTCCCCGGAAGTTTACGTTAAAAAGGAGGACAAACCTCCTTAACAAAAACCCCAATTTAAAAAGAAGAAAGTGGCTACAATTTCGGTCAAAAAATGCCAGCCATGCTGAGAACACTGCTGAAGAACAGGACGTGATAATAGTAGGGTTAATAGGGTAAACCCCCTTTTTCTTCTATAGAAGAACAGGACATGGGCAGTGACTCTTTTAGATAGCATGGCAGAAGTCATCATTTGTCACCAGAATCTTATAGATTATCTGGATGTGACAGCATTTAACAACTTTCTTGTCATAGAGACAGCAGACAGGTGCGTCTCCCCACCGAACAGGTTTCATGAATTAAATATCTAAATAGAGGGAGACATAGAGCTCACTATAGAAGCAATATTCTGGGAAAATGTAAACTGTGACTTCTATTGGCAGGAAAATTTTGGCCACGTGTATTTGTCTGCAAGCTCCCATATGGGGAAGATGTCATTTTGCCTTCCTGCTCAGTCGTGGTTCCAGATGTGTGAAAGAAAGCCTATGTTGCCGATTGGGTGCTGACGCAGGCTCCTGCGCTGTATTGTAATCATGTGTGGGGGGATTAAGAATCCCCCTCCCATGTAATACCAATTAGATCATCATTATATCCTCAACCTCAATATCCTATTAAACATGAGGCTAAAGCTCCAGTGAGAGAGATTTTCACGCAACTTGAGTACCACAGAATAATTGAACCCTGTGTTTCTGCAATGAAGAACCAGTTATTCCCTGTTGCCAATTCAGATCATGCATATAGAATGGTCTTAGATTACAGACACTTAAATGGTCACACACACACCTATGCAATACAAAATGCACACAGCACTAATTAACAAAATAGTGTGCAAAAAGTACAAAACAACCTTGTATATTTCCACAGTTTTTTTCTGCCAAAATCTAGCACCTGAAAGTCAGAATGTAAGCGTTTTTAGCTCATTAGACTCGCAGCATTGCTTTTGCCGTTTACCTCAGGGTTGTAAGAACAGCCCTGGGTTGTTTTCAGCCAGAGTAACATCAATACTACATGAGACTGATTCTGAGGTGTTGTCTTACATGGATGATATTTATCTCACAGATGATTACCTCAACAATGATCTGGCCGGGGTGGATAGGATTGTGTTAGGAGTCGCAGCCCAGGACTACAATTTAAATTTCAAGGAAACTAAATTGATTTCTTAAGTGTCCTATTTCTGTGATATGAAGTATCAGATGAAAGCTAGAGCCTGGCCCTGCACTTTCTAGAAAAATATGCTGAACTTCAACCTCCAAAAACCATTAAGAAACTGCAGTCATTGCTGTTTTTTTTAAAAACTCTGGCTGAACACATAGAGCTGGTTATGCACAAACACTGGACAATAGAACACACACACATTCTCAGAGAACTGTAGCAGGACATGCCAGAAGTGAAACATTTGCACACATGTGACAACAAAACAAACTTGGTCATCAGAATAATTGCTGGTGCCATCGGCTTCACCTATGTAAAACTCAAAAAAGATGACACAGTACCCATAGCATACAAATCACATTTGTATGCCAATGCAGAACAATGTTTTGCACCAACAGAATACATAGTGACTGCTGTTCAGATGGCACTTCAGAGGCCACTTGCCTAAGGGAAATGCACTATTGTTGTTACCTCTGTGCGAGCCCTCGAGTTAGTCACCAAAGCCAATGCAAAAGCATTACATCCACGTTGAATGTAATAGGCAACTTCCCTAACTGCCACTGATGTCGATTACATCTTTGATCCAAAACTTCAGATCAAGGAATTCCCCCAATGTGAACAGGAGTACTCCACACCTACCAATATAATATTGATAGACCAATACCAAACTGTCAATTATACTGATAGTTCAGGACAACCAGATATAGGTACTAACCATCAATATTCAGCCTCTTGAGATGTCATAAGTGGAGTAATGAGGGATGGTACATTCTACCCTCAATATACTTACACTCAGACCCTAGGGGACTACACTGTACAGTTGGCATAGCCTAATGTTCTTGTCCTGGCACTGGAGCATACGGATCCTGACCAACCAACACTGATTTTATGCGATTTGTATTATTGTGTCCAGTCCTATAACGACTACATAAATCACTGGCCCCTAAATGGCTTCAGAGATTTCAAAGGGAACACCATCAAACACAGGAACCTGTGGGGGAGGGTAGCTGACATACGGGACAGACTACCAAAAGCTCATACAGTACATACATTGGGCCATCAACATGTAGGAGTACACGTTGTAGGAAACACTCTGGCTGAAGAAGCTGCCAAATCTGCAGTTGCTACGGCTTCTGTTGCTGCAATAACTTGCTCTCAGATGAGATTGGATTATGAGACGCTGGCTGCTGTGAAAGCTTTGGCTGATGGCAAGCCTATACCAAACGCATTCCCTGCAAAATATTCCTACCATCTCAGTGCCCAGAACATTGCATTTGCAACCATTCCAGGGGTGAGAGATTATATGGTCCCCAACCAAGACCAAAGAAAAGATTTCATGAAAGCAGCACATGAGGGTGTTGCTTCTGCTCACATAAGTGTGGTGGCTGCAATATCAGTAGTACAAAAATGCTTTTGGTGGCCAGGTCTTAACTAGAAAACTAAGCAATTTGCCATCAAATTAAAGGGTCCACCATTAAACGCCCACCACAGAGAATATGTCCTTTGCTGTGACATTTGCCAAAAAATACAAGGGTCCATCATTAAACGCCCACCACAGACATCCCTCCTAAATTCTAACACACCACTACAATGTGTGTATCTGGACCCTTGTGGTCTCTTACAACCTGATGGTGCATGCAAATACATCTTGGTCAATGTTGATTCTTGTTCTAGATTCCTGTGGGTATGGCTCCAATGGTCAACAGACCCTCAGACCTTTATTAAAGACTTTCTGGTCTTTATTGGTACATATGCAGTTGCAGCATTTCATTCAGACCAGGGCCCTGCTTTTGCCTCTAGGGCACTCAGAGGCACCATGCGCATGATGGGTGTTCAACTTCATTATTCTTCCCCCTATCATCCCGAGGGGAAACAGCGTGGTGAAGAGGATGAATCAAGTTTCAAAGCAGTCCTTAACAGCAAGAGTTATAGGTTCAGGCTGTAGCTGGCGTCATCACCTATAATGGGTCCAGCAAGCATTAAATAATCTGACCAGAAGGTTCTTGGGAGGTTGCACACCCTATGAGGTCCTCTTCAGGATACCTATATCCCTGATCTTGATGTTCTGGTGCGGTGGCGGCAGACACACCATTTGACATGCATAAATGTGTCGCTGCTTTACAGGAGCTACAGCAATTTTGTGATGAGAATTCATCTGCCTGTGATGCCATTTTGGGAATAAGGGATTTACTAACAACATTAACAGGCTGGATTCCAAAAGTAGGGATCTAGTGTGTGAAAAGATTGCTGTGAAGAAGAAATTTGGTCTATCCTAAAAGAGCACTGGTTCCAGTCCTGGGAATACACGGTACCAGAACTGTCATCATACCATGCTGCCTGGTTCCAGGGAGAGCAGATTTGTTTTCATTGACAAAGTCAAATTGCACCATGTGGCCGATCCTACACAGTAGACCCAGAGGTCCCTTGGATAGTACCTGCTTCCAGCAATGTTTTTGCCAGCACCAATGCTACAGTTGCCTCCTCAGGCATAAGGAGAGTAGAGAATGAGCTTCTGCTGATTCCTGTTAATATTGTCTGAGATGTGGAGCACTTTTATTTCAACTCAACCCAGACAGATGACATTGTCTACTATGAAACATCACAAATGGTTCCATCCACCAGCTCTGCACCGGCTCCTGTGTTTGCACAGACAGCTTCTGGTCATTTCATCAACCTAGATGCCTTTTCTTCTGACTCATCTGCTTCTGCAACTGAGATTGTATCAAAGACATGTAAGCTGTACATTTTGTTTGAAAACAATTATTGACTTTATCCATGGTACTATTTGTGGATACTGTTGACATTGCTTGCGTTTCTGCTTTGAATTGCTTTTGTTATTGTCTTTTTCTGATAAGTGGTCATTATCTTCCTTAACACTCTGCAGTTGAGCCGGTGGATGAGATTTTGACACCTTACCTACCTTCTCATAAGGTCAAAAGAGACTTGTCCTATGTAAACATTTCAACAGTTCCGATTCAAGATGGATTTGTGTGGGACAAAGTGCCATTTAATATATATGGTCCTACTGAGGTCATTCAAATTCCATATGTGTTTAAAATTTCAATGAGTGACTGGGATGTAAAAACAGTTGAATCTATGCTGTCTGAGAAGGAATATTACATTGTATTTGAAGGTGAAGACATGTATATGAACATAGTGAATTATGTGGAAATATTTTGTTATCAACATTACGGACATTTCTTTCTGCACCGATCCAGTGCTCCTAGATTAGTTTACAATTACACACAGTGGGAACATTGTTCAACACCACTTGTGGGGAGTCTCAAAACATATGTAGATAGGTTTGCGTATTTTACTGGACATAATGCAATACTGTCGTATTATATCCAGTTACCACCTTCCAGAATAAGGAAATTATTGCTAACCGAAACAAAATTAATCTACTCAGATTCCTTTTATTTTCCGTAGTGCTGTGGAAGGCTATGACAATTGGAAAAACATTATTGAATTTAAAAGTGTATGGGGAAGAAAATATTTGCAAATACACGGTAGGGAAGCTTTGTTTAGAGCATGACTTATTCCTTTACATATGATATTTTTAAATGACACCGTCCAGAAAACATCCTGTTTAATTAACCACTCCCAATATACCCTCACCTGCTAAATTTCACAATAGGTAAACATTTTTAAATATCACCGAAGAACAACTCACTGCTTGGGTTCAGAATGGTACCTTTAATTCCTCACTTTTGAGTCCCTGTGGGTGGTTATTGTGACCAATGGACAAAAAGGAGTGGCAGATATGTTTTGTTAATTCCTCTTGGGTTTTAGAACAAGCAGGCCAGATCCTCACTTTGTCTCGGCTCAATACTCAGGTACCGTTACTACATACAGTGTGGGTAAACTGTGCCAACAATGGCTGCATTCCTTTACTTTAAGATCTGTAAACGTACACCTTAGATTCCTGTCTGAGGAAGTCAATCTACAAGATTTCCTGTTAGGACCCAGGAAGCCACGCTAAAAGTGTTTCCTGCATGCCATGTATAACAAGAACTGGAAAATATCCCAGATGAAAGTTGCTTTACGTTTAAGGCAGATGGTTAAGGAACATAGACCTTAGCTGTTGTCGATAATGACATGAACACTCTGTCCAACAGAATTTACATCTTAAATAATATTTTGTCATCTGCAAATGACATCATTCAGAATGACATCCTTTTTACAATGTGGTCAAAGCCAGCTGTGCTCTATCATGCAGTTAAGTTGAACACTACAGGTTCTCAAAAGTGGACGCGTTCTGTGGAAACATGTTAATGTTACACAATTGTCTGACACTATTAATTTGTGCAGACAACAACAGATAACGGCTAAAAAAGAAGCAAGTTACATCATGCTTAACATTGAGAAAATAGAAAATGTGCCTTTCACTGTAGCGCAAATTCCCTTGTCTGTATGGCTAATACATGGAGTAATAAATCTGCCCATTTCTATCTTTCATTTCACGAAATGCGTAGCACATTTTGCAGTAGACAGATCTGTGTGGCTAGGAGACACCTACAGACACAGAGGCCCTCATTCTGACCCTGGCGGTCGGTGATAAAGCGGCGGCCAAGCCGCCAACAGGCCGGCGGTCTAAAATATGCAATTCTGACCCTGGCGGGAACCGCCAACACAGCCCGCCAACTTAACACTCCGCCCGCCACAGCGGTACAAACAAACAGCGCGGCGGTTCCCGCCAACAGCCCGGCGGCAGACAAAGTACCGCCCACCCTATTACGACCCACCAATCTGCCACCTTTTCCGGGGCGGGAGCACCGCCGATAAGAACACGGCGGAAACAGACTACGAACGGGAAAACGCTCACCTCTACGCACTCCACGCGAGATTCCGGCAGTATGGAGCCAGAGTTGCAGGTCATCCCCGCACTCCTATTCCTCCTCATATACCAGGAGCACGCCCGGCGGCGCGGAAGACATCGGTGAGTACGGCACCTACGACACAGGGGAGGGAAAAGATTACCGGCACACACCCACCCACCCACACCCACTACAACACACACATCAATGCATTCCCACATATCACTGTCACAACCCACAAACCACCCCCCTCCGAAATAATGCAAAGACCAAAAGAAGAGATCATAAACGGGCAGATATATTGAAATATGTACACCATTAATCCCAATAAATAAATAAACTATGTACAAAATATACACAGCTACTAAATGTAGTCCAACCACTGTCCGTGGATCACAGGGGTCCTGTGCAAAGGGGCAAGGCCCAGTCCCACGACAAGAACTCCACGGAGAGAACACTGCAGGGGCATCAGAAAGAAAATAGGACAGGCACCTCAGGGGGAAGGGAAGGGGGGGCACCTCAGCCACTTGAGTACACGACGCCAGATCCACGAGGGGACTCCATCACCACTGGCCCATCCTGGGGAGAGCAAAGCCACAGTCCATACAGTCCATACAGTGGGTGGCCTGCCCACTGGGCCATCCTGGGGAGAGCAAAGCCACAGTCCAAACAGTCCATACAGTGGGTGGCCTGCCCATTGGGCCATCCTGGGGAGAGCAAAGCCACAGTCCAAACAGTCCATACAGTGGGTGGCCTGCCCACTGGGCCATCCTGGGGAGAGCAAAGCCACAGTCCATACAGTCCATACAGTGGGTGGCCTGCCCACTGGGCCATCCTGGGGAGAGCAAAGCCACAGTCCAAACAGTCCATACAGTGGGTGGCCTGCCCACTGGGCCATCCTGGGGAGAGCAAAGCCACAGTCCATACAGTCCATACAGTGGGTGGCCTGCCCACTGGGCCATCCTGGGGAGAGCAAAGCCACAGTCCAAACAGTCCATACAGTGGGTGGCCTGCCCACTGGGCCATCCTGGGGAGAGCAAAGCCACAGTCCAAACAGTCCATACAGTGGGTGGCCTGCCCACTGGGCCATCCTGGGGAGAGCAAAGCCACAGTCCATACAGTCCATACAGTGGGTGGCCTGCCCACTGGGCCATCCTGGGGAGAGCAAAGCCACAGTCCAAACAGTCCATACAGTGGGTGGCCTGCCCACTGGGCCATCCTGGGGAGAGCAAAGCCACAGTCCATACAGTCCATACAGTGGGTGGCCTGCCCACTGGCCCATCCTGGGGAGAGCAAAGCCACAGTCCATACAGTCCATACAGTGGGTGGCCTGCCCACTGGGCCATCCTGGGGAGAGCAAAGCCACAGTCCAAACAGTCCATACAGTGGGTGGCCTGCCCACTGGGCCATCCTGGGGAGAGCAAAGCCACAGTCCATACAGTCCATACAGTGGGTGGCCTGCCCACTGGGCCATCCTGGGGAGAGCAAAGCCACAGTCCATACAGTCCATAACAGACCCCACTGCCACTGGAGGAGGCAAGTTGGCCAGAGGACATCCTGCAGCCCTGCCCGAGATAGATCCTGCCCTGCCACGTCTGCCAAAGGGCCAGCGGTTCTTGCCCTGAAGGGCCCAGTTCAGCGGTTCTTGAGACGGCGGGGCCCAGTTCAGCGCTTCTTGAGACGGCGGGGCCCAGTTCAGCGGTTCTTGCCTTGAAGGGCCCAGTTCAGCGGTTCTTGAGACGGCGGGGCCCAGTTCAGCGCTTCTTGAGACGGCGGGCCCAGTTCAGCGGTTCTTGCCTTGAAGGGCCCAGTTCAGCGGTTCTTGAGACGGCGGGGCCCAGTTCAGCGCTTCTTGAGACAGCGGGGCCCAGTTCAGCGGTTCTTGCCTTGAAGGGCCCAGTTCAGCGGTTCTTGAGACGGCGGGGCCCAGTTCAGCGCTTCTTGCCTTGAAGGGCCCAGTTCAGCGGTTCTTGAGACGGCGGGGCCCAGTTCAGCGGTTCTTGAGACGGCGGGGCCCAGTTCAGCGGTTCTTGAGACGGCGGACGGTCTATGGCCAACTGCTAATTGCCTGGTGGTGCCCTCCTGGGCAGCGGGGATGGTGCTCCTTCACTGCCCACCTGGGCTGTGGGTGGTGGGGCCCTCCTGGCCAGCTGGGCTGGGTCCTCCCTGGGCAGCGGCTATGGGGGTGGTGGGCTCTCCCGGGGCAGCTGTGCCGGTTCCTCCCGGGGCAGCGGCTATGGGGGTTGTGGGCTCCTCCTGGGCAGCAGGCCTGCTGCCTGACCTCTCCAACTTGCTGCCCTTGCCCTCCTTAGTCGTCGGCCTGTGGCCCTTTCCTCCCTTTGGAGCTGTGGCTGGTGACTGTCTCTGGGTGGTGTCCGGGGGGGATGTAGAAGGCGGGCTCCTGCGGCGCCCCTTCCGCCTTCTGCTCCTCTTCCCAGGGGGTGGGCTGGCTGTCCCCTTGCTGCTGGGCGAAGATCCAGACATGCGGGCTGGCGGGCTCCAATACCCCTGCACCCTTGTCAAGGGGGCTGCAGGGCTGGTGGTGGCTGAGGTGCTCTTCTTACCCCGACGAGAAGGAGGGGGGGGCTCAGGGTCAGGAAAGAAGTTAGTAGTGGCGAGGAAGAGCTTCTTGGGACAATGGAGAGTGGTAGGTACAGTGGGAATGGGAGTGGAGGGAGAGGATGTGGTTGTAGGTGAGTCACGTTTGCTGTCTTTGGGTGCAGGTGCAGGAGGGATAGGCTGTCGTGAGGTGGATGGCTGTTGGGTGGGTGGGTGGCTGCGTTTGTGTGGTGTGGAAGAGGGGGTGACAGACACAGTGGGAGAGGACACAGGGGACGTGTAAATGGCAGTGGGGGTGGTGACTGCACGTGTGCGGACTGGAGTGGAGGGTGTGCTGGTGATGGAAACACTGGCTGATGGTGAGGTGAATGGAGGTGTGAGTGTAGACGTCACAGGGAGGGAGGAGGGAGACGAGGAGGTGGGGGTCACAGAGGTGGTAGTGACTGTTGGCATGTCTGCATCGGAATGTTGCGTGTGTGAATGTCTGCGTGATCTGTGGTGCTTATGTTTGGATGAGCTTCTCTTGGGTGTTGAGGTGTGTGCAGGCTGGTCTGATGGTGTGGGTGGGACAGGCAGAGGAACAGGAGACTGGGAGGAGGGAGTTAGTAGAGGCAGGCAGGAGACAGGGACAATGGCTGCCGTCAGTGCTGAGGCCAGAGCCTGGAACGATCGCTGATGGGCAGCCTGACCCGAATGAATGCCCTCCAGGTACGCATTGCTGCGATGAACCTCCCTCTCCACCCCCTGGATGGCATTCAAAAGGGTAGTCTGCCCAACAATGAGCGTTCGGAGGAGGTCAATGACCTCCTCACTGAGGGCAGCGGGGGTAACAGGGGCAGGGCCTGAGGTGCCTGGGGCGAAGGAGATGCCCGTCTTCCTGGCAGAGCGGGCACGGGGCGAACGCGGAGGGGCTGCTGGGAGGGCGGAGATGGTGCGCTGGGTGGCGGCTGTACCTGTAATGGCGGGGGGCACGGATGGTGCCACCCCCGCAAGGGAGCCCCCTTCCGAGGACGTGTCCGTGTCGCTGCAGGCTCCAGTCGTCCCCGTCGTGGAGCTCCCCTCGCCCTCCGTCTCACTGGTCCAGTCTGACTCTGTGGCATGGCCCTCCTGGGCCATGTGAGATGCAGCTCCCTCCTGCCCCGATGCCACTTCTCCTCTGCCTGATGATGCTGATGCACACAAGCACAGAAAGACAAACAAAAAGGGGGGGGGGAGAGAGAAATAAAGGGATATTGAGTACATGGATCTCCGGTACAGTTAGCGGACATGACAGACACAGATGCCCCCTGCACTAAGTTGCGCACTTGGGGTACGCTACGCATTCCGTGGAACATGGCCTACACGCCTAGAGTTGACAACTGCACCCATGGATGACACGGCCCAGGGATGGCTGTACTGACAAACTACTGAGGGTGGTGGCTGGGGACACAGGGGCTTACGGGGGTGCCCAGCCTACAGATATCGCCCTGGCCTAGGGGGACCCCCAGCCCTCCTCCCCCACCCAGACACCTCCACTGCGCGACAAGAGAGTAGATAATGCTTGTACTCACCCCCTTGTGTCTGCTGTGCTGCCCTCACGCGCCCATCCAATTCAGGGTAGGCCACCGCCAGGATCCGGAACATCATGGGGCTCAGTTGACGGCAGGCACCCCGCCTACGTTGGGAGGCCATCCCCAGCAGAGACTCGGCGGTCTTCTTGGTCCCGCGGCGGATGTCCTCCCACCTCTTGCGGCAGTGGGTGCCCCGTCGATGGTGGACCCCCAGGGCCCGGACTTCCTTGGCGATGGCACGCCAAATCCCGATCTTCTCATGGGCGCGGACCTATGTGACACGTACAGGGAGGGAGAAATACCACGTTCAAGTTTCTCAGCATTTTCCTTTCCAGTGGCCCAACGCCCCCCATCCCCGCCAGGCCCCCCGCCATGCCCCCCGCCATGCCCAACATGCCCCCCATCCCCGCCAGGCCCCCCGCCATGCCCCCCGCCATGCCCAACATGCCCCCCATCCCCGCCAGGCCCCCCCGCCATGCCCAACATGCCCCCCATCCCCGCCAGGCCCCCCGCCATGCCCAACATGCCCCCCATCCCCACCATGCCCCCCGCCATGCCCAACATGCCCCCCATCCCCGCCAGGCCCCCCGCCATGCCCCCCGCCATGCCCAACATGCCCCCCATCCCCGCCAGGCCCCCCGCCATGCCCAACATGCCCCCCATCACCGCCAGGCCCCCCGCCATGCCCCCCGCCATGCCCAACATGCCCCCCATCCCCGCCAGGCCCCCCGCCATGCCCAACATGCCCCCCATCCCCGCCAGGCCCCCCGCCATGCCCCCCGCCATGCCCAACATGCCCCCCATCCCCGCCAGGCCCCCAAGCCAGCCAGTGGCCCCAAATCCATATTGAATTAAACTCACTTGTTGGTCTGGAGGACCGTAGAGTAGCGCATACTGGGGGAGGACCCCATCCACAAGTTTCTCCAACTCCTCTCCAGTGAAGGCAGGGGCCCTTTCCCCAGTCGCAGCAGCCATTGTCCCTTCCAGACCGAGGTCACAGCAACACTTGCAGTATAGGTCCTCTCCTGTGAAAGTTCAAGTCGCAAGTGGATAAGTAGATAGAAAATGGCGGTCACGTCCGCGGCGGTGCGTACCGCGGCGGTGCGTCCCGCCACCGCCGGCGCCCTTCGCCATTGGCTCCTGAAACCCATAGGCTTCAATGTTAACCAATGCGGCTTCGCGCCGCGGTCTTCGCCCGCCGCCCGCCGCGGTGTGCCACGCCAGCGCATTGACCTCACATCCCATTGTCACACTTCACAGGTCAGGCAGCCGCCATTTCCAGGGCCCACATGGCTCAATTTCAACTGCGTCACACAGGCCTAGGCCTTGCATAGCCACTCAGACACGCCATTCACTGCATAGAGAATCGTATACTGTGCTAGCTGTGAGTACGTACCTGTGGGTTGCTTGACTGTGTGCTCCATGTTGTCCTTCCTAGGCACCGTCCGCTGGGTTGGGCGAGGAGACGGATGAATCCTCCCGTGTACCGACCGCTGGTGGACCTGTCGACAATGGAAGAACGCCACATTATCCTGACCTACCGTCTTAACCGTGCCACTATCCATGAACTGTGTGCCCGGCTGGAGCCCGACCTGATGTCCCCCATCCGCCAACCCACAGGGATTCCCCCTCTGGTGCAGGTCATGTCAGTACTACATTTCTTGGCAAGTGGGTCATTTCAGACAACCGTGGGAATTGCTTCCGGGATGTCTCAGCCCATGTTTTCGAAGGTGTTATCCAGAGTGTTGTCTGCCCTGATGAAATCCGTGAGGAACTACATCATTTTCCCTGAGGTGGGCGAATTGGCTACAGTGAAGGGTGATTTCTACGCCCTTGGACATATTCCCAACGTAATTGGTGCCATTGATGGGACCCATGTGGCTTTGGTTCCCCAAGAGACAGGGAGCAGGTGTACAGGAACAGGAAAAATTACCATTCAATGAACATCCAGGTGGTGTGTTTGGCTGACCAGTACATCTCGCATGTAAATGCCAAATTCCCAGGGTCAGTGCATGACGCCTACATCCTCAGGAATAGCAGCATCCCTTACGTGATGGAACAGCTACAGAGACACCGTGTATGGCTAGTGGGGGACTCTGGGTACCCCAACCTGTCGTGGCTACTGACCCCAGTAAGGAATCCCCGGACCAGGGCAGAGGAACGGTACAATGAGGCCCATGGGCGTACTAGGAGGGTGATCGAACGCACCTTTGGCCTCCTAAAGGCCAGGTTTCGCTGCCTGCATATGACCGGTGGATCCCTAATGTACTCACCTAAGAAGGTGTGTCACATCATCGTGGCCTGCTGCATGCTTCACAACCTGGCTTTGCGCCGCCAGGTGCCTTTCCTGCAGGAGGATGGTCGAGACGGTGGTGTTGTGGCAGCGGTGGAACCTGAGGAGAGTGACGAGGAGGAAGACGACGGGGCTGAAACAGACAACAGGGACAGAATCATTGAACAGTACTTCCAATAGGACACAGGTAACATTTCAAAGATAATTTAGTAAATGTTAACTACTCTGCAGCATCTCTGCTGCCTGTCTATTTGCCCCAGTGTATGATGGCTGAGTTTTGGCTTTTCCCTCCCTATTTCAGATCTGGGGTCCCCACTACGAGTCCTGTGCTTCGTTTCCCCATGGACTACAGCTTTGTGGCAGCTGTTTGTTGACTTCACCATGTACAAGGACATATTTGCACTGTCATGTCAATTACAATCTATTGAAATCACAGCCAGACTCCTGATATTTTGGTGCAAAATAGGTGTTTATTGAAGTGCTCAAAATGGGATGGGTGGTTTCAAGTGGGTGGGGGCTATGGTGAAGGAAAGTCCATGGCAGAGTCCAGAGTAACAGTCACACAGGTACATTGTCCAGAGGCCTGTGGAGAGATGGAGCATGGGCAGTTCAAGGATGGACAGGGTGACAATGTGGGACAGTGGGATGACATCAGGTGGTATCCATTGCTGGCGGGGGTCTTGACATCCTACTCTGTCTTCTTGCGAGATCTCAGGGCCCTCTTGCGGGGTGGTTCTTCTCCTGCAGGAGGTGGGGGTCTGGTGGGCTGCTGCTGTGCGGGGGCCTCCTGTCCACTAGCGCCGGCGGAGGTGGATGGCTGTTCTTGGTCCAGGCTAGTGGCAGGGGCCCTTGGGTGTTGTTCAGTGTCCGCCCTGCTGTTTACGAGGTCCTGCAGCAGCCCTACCATGGTAACCAGGGTGGTGTTGATGGCTCTGATGTCCTCCCTGTACCCCCGATAGTGTTCCTCCTGCAGCACCTGGATCTCCTGGAACCGGGCCAGTACCGTCACCATCGTCTCCTGGGAGCGGTTGTATGCTCCCATGATGGTGGTGAGGACCTCGTGGAGAGTGGGTTCCCTGGGCCTCTCCTCCCCCCCCTGTCGCACAGCTGCCCGCCGAGTTGCCCTGTTTCCCTGGGCCTCTGCCCCCTGGCCGGTGTGCCCACTACCACTGCCCCCAGGTCCCTGTTGTTGTTGGGGTGGTGGGTTATCCTGGGTGCCCTGTAGTGGTAGACACACCGCAGATTGACGCGCCCTGGAGACAGAGGCATGGGCCCGCTGGGTGGGAGCTGTGCTGGTGTTCCCAGAGGGGTTAGGGTCTGTAGTGGCCTGTGCCTGTGTGAGGGGAACCGACTGTCCAGAGGTCCCCGATGGTCCGGGCTGGTCATCGGTGTCCAGATCGACAGAGCTGCTGTCATCGCTGACGGCCTCTTGGGTGGGGGGTGTGGATAATTCTGGCCCCTCCGCCGCGGTGTGTTGACGGTCGGGTCCTGCAGGGGTATAGAGGTATGGTTATAGTTTCAATGTGTGGCATATGGGTGTATCTGTGGGTTCTCGTGTCCCCAAGTGCTGGCATTCGTGTGTGGGGGCTTTGGTGAGGGTGGCTTGTGGGGGGGATGTGTATATGCATTGGGCATGCTTTGGTGATGGGTGTCCATGCTTAGTGGACGCATGCAGGCCTAGGTTTTGGGATGTGTGGGTTGTGATGGTGAGACATTGGCGGGGAATAGGTGTGCTGGGGGTGGGGGTGAGGATGGTGGTGGGGGTGAGGATGGTGGTGGGGGTGAGGATGGTGGTGGGGGTGAGGGTGGGGGTGAGGATGGGGGTGGGGGTGAGGGTGGGGTTCGAGGATGGGGGTGAGGGTTGGGGTCTGATTTGGCATGCAGGTGGGGGGGAAGCAGTATTGGAGCTTCAACTTACCAGTATCCATTCCTCCGCCGACTCCTGCGAGGCCGTCAGGATGCAGGATGTTCAAGACTTCCTCCTCCCATGATGTGAATTGTGGGGGTTGAGGTGGGGGTCCTCCGCCAGTCTTCTGCACGGCGATGTTGTGCCTGGATACCATGGAACGCACCTTCCCCCGTAGGTCGTTCCATCGCTTCCTGATGTCTTCCCGATTTCTGGGGTGCTGTCCCACTGCGTTCACCCTGTCGACAATCCTCTGCCATAGCTCCGTCCTCCGGGCAATACTGGTGTATTGTATCTGTGTGCCGAACAGCTGGGGCTCTACCCGAACGATTTCCTCCACCATGACCCTGAGTTCTTCGTCTGTGAAGCAGGGTTGTCTTTGGGGTGCCATGGGGTGGTGTGTATGATGTGTGGGGTGGAGTATGTGTATTTAAGTGAGTTGAGTGTGGTGGTGTGTGTTGTTTTGTGTGTGGATAGTGTGTGGGTGATGGTGTTGAGTGGCTGTGGCTGTTATGTTTTGGATGCTGGTGTCTCGCTCTTGTCTTCTTTACGAATTTTTAAGCGTAGGGGTTTGTGGGTGATGTGGGTGTGTGTTTTATATTGTATTGTGTGTGTGGGAGTGGTGTGTGTATGTGTATCAGGTGTGTGGGATTCAAATCGTCCAATGTGGCTGAGTTTTGTTCGTTTGTGTGTATTCTGACCGCGCCGGTGTGTCCCGCCAATGGAATACCGCGTTTGAATGACCGCCGCGTGGATTCGTGGGTCGTAATGGGATGGGCGTATTTCTGTTGGCGTGGCGGTGGAGGTTTGCTCACCTCCACCTTTCCGCCGACCGCTGGTCTGGCAGTCTGTTGTGGCGGTCGGATTTTCGGAGGTTTGCCTTCTGCGGGTCAGAATGACCGTGGCGGGTTTCCGCGACCGCGGCGGGATTATGGAGGATTTCTGACCGGCGGTAGGCGCCTTTTACCGCCGAGGTCAGAATGAGGGCCAAAGTGTGGGAGTTGCCTTTTGATTCCAAATGTATGAAAGGCGAAACAGAGGTCTTCCTCAGCAGAAGTGAATGTGAGACTACTGTTAGTCATTCATGATTTGTAAGCAGGTGTCTACACGAGTGAAATCTGAGCCTAACTATAACGTCCCTGTAATATTTGTTTTTTAGTGAACTTTTTCAAGGTTTTTTAATTCTATTTTCTAACTTTAATGCCCCTGTAACCTTTGTTTTTTCAGTGAATTTCTATGTTTTTTTAAAATTCTGTTTCCTAACTATAACGTCTTTGTAACCTTTGGTTTTTAATTGAATTGCTAAGATTGTAATTTTTTTTAACTTCCTAACATTAACCTGAAACCTCAGACCCTCATGCACCCACTCACAGACCAACTCAGACACTCACACACCCACTCACTGACCCACTGACACCCTCATGGCATGCACCCACTAACAGACATGCAAAGACACTGACACACCCTCTAAGACACTGATGCATGCACTCTCACACCCAGACAGAAACTCTCACAGTCACTCTCACTCCCAGATACAACATCTTAGATCCATTTTCACACCCAGAGAGACAGGCTGCTGCCAACTGCCAATGTGCCTGGCAAAAGGGCCATGTGCAGAGTAGGGTTGGATGGCTAAGAGGGTTGGCCACAGGGACCGGGTCTAGGCCAGGCCCTGTGGGCAACCATGCCACACATGTGCAAAGGCCATGCACAGTGCAAGGTTGGGTTAACTTATAGTAATGAACATTACTATGGCCCTCATTATGACCCTGGCAGTGAGTGATAAACTGGCAGTAATACCGCCAGCAGCCTGGCGGTAAGTTCAGCCAAATTATGACCATAGATAGCCAATGTACCACATCAACCGCCACGGCGGAAACAACAGTGACCATGGCAGTAGTCAACAACAGCCAGGTGGGAGACAAAGTATCGCCCACCATATTATGACACAAGAAACAGCCACCTTTTCCGGGGCGGTACTATCTCCAACAAAAGCCTGGCGGAAACAGAGCACAGAAGTGAAAGGACTCACCATTGAAGACACGGGGAAGAACCACGCCGCCATGGAACCCGAACTGCAAGTCTTCCTGATGATCTTCTACGTCATGCTCCACCTTCGAACACCAACGCCGACGAAGATGACGACAGTGAGTACAGCCTCCTAGCACACAAGGGAGGGTAGGAGGAAAATGAGAGTGACACACACACGCACAACACACACCCAATACACGCACACCATAAACACAACCAGCTGCATACGTATACCAATGGCACACAACACACAGCATAATAAAACACGGACCACAATGCTGGATTAATGACAATGTATTAGCATAGCAAAACCCACCACACAAACCAAATATAGACAGATGTCCCTAAAGGGCCAATGACCAGTCCAAAGTCATGAGGGCACACAAGGCCACAGGGCAAAGTCCAAGGCACAACCTGTATCCTGACACATCCGGAGAGAACACTGCAGAGGCATCATTTTGCAAGTGGGAAGGGACCTCAGGGGGTGGGGGGGCACCTCAGCCGAATACGGGAACATCCCTACTGGTACTGGATGGGGTAACATGCCCATTGCTTTGTCCTGGGGAGTGCAAGGCCACAGTCTCTGAAGTGGGTGACTTGCCCACCAATTCTGGAGGGGGTTCCATACCCATCACTTTGTCCTGGGGAGTGCAAGGCCACAGTCTCTGAAGCGGATGACTCGCCCACAGGTTATGGAGGGGGCTCAATGCCCATTTCTCTGTCCTGGGGAGTGCAAGGCCAAAGTCTCTGGAGTGGGTGAATTGCCCACTGGTTCTGGAGGGGGCTCCATGCCCATTTCTCTTTGTCCCGGGGAGTGCAAGGCCACAGTCTCTGAAGTGGGTGATTTGCCCACTGGTCCTAGAGGCAGCAGCTGGCACAGTAGCCCCTGGAGGGTGGCCTACATGGCAGCCTCTGCACTCACTGATGGCTGTACTTCGACAGCTGGTGGTGGGGGCCCTGTTACAGCTGGTGGTGTGAGCCTGACAGCTTCTGCTGGTGTAGACTGCCTCGCCTCCTCCTGTACATGGGGCGTGGGTCCCTTTCCCTTTCTGGCAGGGATGGATGGGGTCTTTCCCTCTCCGCCTGGTGGTGCAGGCTCCTTCCCCTTCTTCACAGGAGGTGGAGGCCCCTTTCCCTTCTTCACAGGTGGTGGAGCCCCCTTCACTCTCTCCCCTGGTGGTGCAGGCCCCTTCACACTCTTCCCTGGTGGTGCAGGCCCCTTCACACTCTTCCCTGGTGGTGAAGGCCCCTTCACACTCTTCCCTGGTGCTGCAGACCCCTTCACACACTTCCCTGGTGGTGCTGGCTCCTTCCACTTCTGTGATGGAAGTCTGGTACCTTACCACAATGAGTAGGTGATGCTCCCACTGCCCCCGTGGACTGTTTGGCTGAGGTGCTGGGCTGTGTCCTTGGAACGCAGCCCATATGTGCAGGACAGGGGGAGGAGTAGGGAAGAGGTCAATTCGGGAAAGGAAAAGCTTTTTAGGGACAGTGGGGAGGGAAGAGGAAGGAGTAATGGGAGTGGAGGATGAGGGAGCGGTTGTTGGAGGTGTATGTCTGCTGGACTTGGGTGCAGGTGCATGGCCAGTATGCTGATGTGAGGTGGGTGGCTGTTGGGTGTGAATGCATGCATTTGTGTCCTTTGGGCAGGGACAGACACGGTGGGAGAGGACACAGGGGGCGCGTGCATGGATGCTGTGGAGGTGTCTGCTAGTGATGTGTGTGTTCTGCTTGGTGTGGTGATGCTGGTTGTGGATGCTGATGTAGTGCATGCAGGTGTGAGTGTGGACGTGACTGGGAGGGAGTTGGTGAAGGGGGATGAGGGGGAGACAGTGGAGGCAGTGGATGTTGGTGTGTCTGCAACTATATGGTGTTTGTGTTAGTGCCTGTGGGATGAAGTGCGGTGCTTGTGCACTCTTGTGTTGCCTTTTGTGCATGCCCTTCTGTATGTGTGCCTGGGATGGGTTGGGGTTGAGGGGAGTGAGACTGGGAAGTGGTAGTTGGAGGGGGGACAGTAGAAACAGGGACACTGGCTGCCATAAGAGAGGAGGCCAGACCCTGAATCGATCTCTGTTGGGCCGCCAAGCCACCGTGAATGCCCTCCAGGAATGCATTGCATTGCTGCATCTGGGATGCCAGCCCTTGGATGGCATTCACAATGGTTGACTGCCCTACAGAGATGGATCTCAGGAGGTCAATAGCCTCCTCACTCAGGGCAGCAGGGCTCGTGGGGGCAGGGCCTGAGGTGCCTGTGGAGAAGGTGATGCCCACCCTCCTGGGTGAGCGGGCACAGGCAACTCGCTGAGGGGCCACTGGGAGGGAGGCTGTACCTGCAGCTGGGGTGGTCACAGAGGTGTTCACCATCACCAGGGAGCTCCTATCAGAGGAGATATCTGAGTCTGTGTTGTCTCCTCCTGTCTCCGCCATGGTGCTCCCCTCGCCCTTCGTCCCACTGGTTCCCCTGACGTTGGTAGACTCTGCCTCCAGGGTCCTTTGGGATGCAGCTCCCTTTGTCACCGGTGCCCCTCCTCCTCCGCCAGATGATGCTAATGCACACAAGGACAGGATGACAGAACAAAAAATGGCGGGAGAGAAACAAAGGAAACACTGGGTAAATTACTGCACCAACACCACCGTTGGTGTACACAATACCCTCACACACAGGGAACGGGCCTAAACAATATGCATTGCACTACCAGTGATATGGCTTGTCACCAAGGCATGATGCAGAGCACACACGGCCAACTGCAGCACACCTGGGACCCACGATGCCCTGCCTGAAAGTGACTACTAACAAGCTAGGTTACATGTATTTGATATGCAACTATTACCCTAGAGATGACCCACGCTGCAAAGTCTGGCCTGGCCTTAGCGGCACCCACTAACACACAACCACCACCCAGATACCACCCCACCAGCCCAAATATGTAATGATACCCACTGTACTCACCCCCTTGTGGCTGCTGTGATGCTCTCAAGCGCCCATCCAGCTCAGGGTAGGCCACCACCTGTATGCAGGCCATCTGGGAGGTCAGGGTCCGACGGGCACCCCTTCCTCATTGGGAGGCCATCACCAGCTGGGCCTCTGCGGTCTTCTGTGCCCAGCGTCTCAGGTCCTCCCTCCGTTTATTACAGTGGGTGCTCTGTCTGCCATAGACCCCCAGGTTCCGCACGTCCTTGGCGATGGTACGCCATAATCCCCTCTTTTAATGGGCGCTGACCTGCAAAGGCAATAAAGAGATGAGAACATCATTACTTTAACAGTCCAGCCAGTCACACACATGGCCCACCATACCAGTTTCCAGCACCATTGGCACATACATAGCCCAGCTCACAAAATGTACACCGCCAAAAGATAATCTCCCCCTTACACAATGCCTTCACACACATCTCCACGCATCCATGCCACATGCATCGTGCCTACAATGTATGCACCTGTCGGTCTGGAGGCCCATACAGCAGTCCATACTGGGGTAGGAACCCATCTACCAGTTGCTCTAACTCCTCCGAAGTGAAGGCTGGGGCCCTTTCCCTGGTCACACGGGCCATGGTAGGTTCCAGACACAGGTCACAGCAGCACATGCAGTGTAGGTCTTCTGTTGAAGGTCAGTAAACAAGTGAGGAAAATGGCGGTCCCGTCCACGGCGGTGTACACTGTCACCACCGGCGTACATCCCCTTCCACCACTGTACTCCATAGGGCCCAATATTATCCAATGAGGAATTGCACGGTGGTTCATGACCGACTACCGCCACAACGCCTAACGTCGGCGGAATGACCTCACTTCCACCTGTCCCTCCACACAGGACAGGCGGTCACCATTTCAGGGGTGGGTGAACAGGCCTATCGAGAATTGCTGCGTCACAGGATAAATAGGCACATATTTCGAAATTTACACTGTCCCAATATAGAAGTGTACAAAGTGGACTGCTGTTGTGGTTTAGTTGTTAAAATTGTGACAGCCTACTCACTCTTGTGTCCTTTAGATCCCTACCACTGCGGATGAATAGGAGATGGAGACATATCCCCATGTATAGACCCCTGTTGGACTTAGCTACACTGGAGGACAGGCACATTATACTCAGCTATAGACTGGACAGGGCCACAATCACAGAGCCCAGTTGGATCCAGACCTGATTTCATCTATCCGTCATCCGTCTGGGGTCCCCCCTCTTGTGCAAGTGCTATCAGTTCTCCATTTCCTGGCAACTGGTTCTTTCCAAGTGACAGTGGGCTTGGCAGAGGAATGTCACAGCCAATGTTCTCAATCATGCTGGCAAGAGTGTTGTCTGCCCTGGTAAAACACATGTGCAGCTACATAGCTTCTCCCCAGGTGGAAGATCTGGCCACTGTGAAGGACGGATTCTATGTAATCGGACATATCCCCAATATTATTGGAGCTATTGACGGGACACATATTGCATTTGTCCCCCCCCCACTGTTGGTGTTTAGCAGCGATTAGATTAAGCATTAGCAGAAGACATCTTGTATTTAGTAACTATTGTGAACATGTCGCGGAATCCATTTTGTATTCATGGCAGCCATTTTCTGTGCCACATGCTGCCATGTGCTCACCATGTGCTCTGTCCTACCTTTCTGTTAACTACTCTTGAAAATCTGCCTTGTGACAAGTTATATTTAGCATCTCCCACTTTCGCACATGCTCAGTAAGGTCTGCAGCTGTTAGTCCTTGAAAATTGTTAGCTCCTCCTACCTGTCAACTGTGCATTTCCACATGACCTTATATGTATAGAAGTCTTGCTTCTATAATTGTACCACCTCCTTTTAGCCCCTGCGTGGGTATAAAAGGACCATGCTCTCTCAGTTCAGTGTGCTACTTCAAACATTACCGAAGGGTGCTGTTTGAACTGTAGTACCACCTCATGAGGTTAATAAACTTTGTCTTTTATTTCAGTTTCTGTGCCAACTTCTTCCTACATGGTCTGAGGACTTTGTGCAGAGAAAGGTGAACCCCTTGCACTAGTAGGCCTTGCTGAGGCTTACTTCAACAAATTGGTGCCCGAACAGGGACTCATCGGCGACTCGGATGCCCAACGGATTGGTTGCGACGAAGGATTGGGATCTCGCTGCGGACGATCAATGCCTGAGGAAACCCGAGTCTTGGCAACCACGGCGTTTTTCCCTTCCTTCTGACTTAACCATCCAGGTGGCGCCGGTCCTCGACTGAGATCCTTTTTGTTCATTCGTCATGCAGTGACCATTTGGTCGATTTTAGAACTTGGCAGTTGGAACCTGGACACCCTGTGATTAGTAAGAGCCGTTTTACGGCACTTGCTGTGGGTTTTTGATGCCTTTGTTTGGTAATGTAGTTTAGCACTACTTACTGTGGCTCTCGTGTTTTGGGTGACTAGTCAATTTGTGTCCTTTGAATTGATATATAAATTGCAAATTATATAGGCAGGTAATGAGGAGAATTTTCTCCAATTTAATTTTGATTTGAACGGCACCTTAAGTGCTACTTTGATTATAATATTGCATATTCTGCACTATTTTTGGCATGCCTGTTTTTAGCGCACTTCGTGGGATGTGTTGCTTTTGTAATGGTACCAATTTGAGACTGGAAGAATCGCAACCGGCACCCCCAGAGGGGACGCCAAATAGAGATATGTATGTTAAACATGGTCTTTCTTCTATAATGTACAGCACATTATGGAATAAATACACTTGTGCGGATCCTGAGTTATGTTGGCCTATGCATGGGTCATTTGATTTGCGAAAGATTGAATATGTGGAACAATGTATGTGTAAGCAAAAGTCTAGGCAAGATATGTTTGACTGTGTACGAATGTGGGAGAAAGAAGTGCGTGGACGAGTGAAGCGTGAGCAAGCCTTGCTTGACAAAGAGCAGCGGAAGAATATATATGTGAAGGCATTGTAAATGAGAAAGAAAGAAATAAATGACTTAAAGGAGCTAGAAGAGAAAGAACGTAAATTACAGGTAACTGGCCAATACACTGTTAGGCAACCTCTCTCTCCTATCCTTAATAAACCACATGATGATTTTTTGTTACTAGATCGCCCTCCACCTCTGTATGTCGTTCCTTCTGCCCCTCATGAGTTAGCTAAGGTCTCCAGTTCGGAGTAACAGAAGATGCGAGACAGTCGCTCTATGTTGCCTGCTGACCGTGCGTCTGAGCTTAGATCTATTGCTCGTAAAACAATTCGTAGCGTTGTCTCTGCTTCTGAACTTTTAGACAACATGAAAGGGTGGACGGAAAAGGAGCAGCTATATTTTACTGAGGCATTTGGCACAGAAGTTATTGAACTATTTCGGAAATATTCTGATGAGTTAGAGCCCGATGATGTTGCAGCTGATCATAAGCAAATGCGTGATGGTCTTTTGTCTTCTCCCAGGTGGCTGATGCAATCAAGCGTTTGGTGAAATTATGTGTTGCAGCAGACCGTTTGCGAGAGGAGAAAAGGGCAGTGGCGTAGTTGCACGGACATCTCAGACCGGCGAGGTGCAAGCTTCCATCTTTGGAGCAGATAAGACTATGATAGTTCACGCGAAACCAATGCGGGAGGCCGCGCCTTTGTATGTTCCTCCTAAAGGATCGGGTAAAAGTGATGATAAAACTTCTGTTGATGCTAAGGGTTATTTTATTTATAATTGGGTGAATACTCCTTGGAATAGGGCAGATGTAATGGCACTTAAAACAGCATTACCTGACCCGCGGAAAAATACAGCCACCTTTTATGAGGAAGTTGAGGGAGCAATTAGTTCTTGTACTATGACTTTGGACAACTTGATTCTTTTGTTTAGCCTGAAGGTGTGGCTCGCATACAATATGTCGATGATATTTTGTTGGCAGCTGATACCCCTGAGCAATGTGAAAAGTGCACTTTGTCCTTACTTTCTTTTCTTGCTTCACACCATCATAAAGTGTCACGAAATAAATTGCAATATTGTAGACCAAGGGTAACCTATTCAGGTCACATTTTGTCTAAGGAGGGCCGTGCACTTACATCAGATCATATTCAAGCAATTATAGACACACCAGTACCCTTTACTCGGAAAGATGTTCATGCATTCCTTGGACTTACTTCTTTTTGTAGGCAATGGATATTAGGGTTTTCACACATTGTCAAACCTTTGCTAGCACTTTTGACTAAAGATACTCCAATGCTCCTCCCATGGACAGATGAATTGACATTGATGGCTCCTCACATTACACTGAAGAGATGTGCAACACTAAATCCAGCCACTTTGTTGCCATATCCGGTGACTCAGCCTCAGTCACAAGAAACACATGATTGCATATTCCTTACCGAAGAACAGACAAAGGGTCATATTGATTTACAAGATACGCCCCTTCCAGATGTAGACGGGGAATTGTGCGTTGATGGGTCTTGTTTGAAGTTGCCAGATGGTATGACCTCAGCTGCATATGCAATCACCACAATACACACGGTAGTGGAGACAGCTCGTATACCACAGAAGTCAGCTCAAGCAGCTGAACTAATAGCTTTGACAAGAGCATGTGAGCTTTGTACTGACTTATGTGTGAACATTTATACAGATACCGCTATGGTTTTGGAGTGGCTCATGATTTTGGTTTGCTTTGGAAGGAGAAAGGCTTTCTCACATCCCACGGGATGCAGATAATGCACGGAGAATTAGTGCATAACCTCTTGACTGCATTGACATATCCAAAGAAAATAGCTATTGTGAAATGTAGTGCACATAAGAAAGTGACTGATAAGATAGGGCAAGGTAATGCTCTTGCAGACCGCGTAGCACGTGAGACTGCGATGCAGCGAAGTACTACTTCTATGTATGTAGTGAAGTCACAAGCTGAACGTTGGCATAATGCTAGACAAGACGTATTAGATATACAGAAATCTGCTTCTGTGAAAGAACGTGAGCAATGGTCTGAAGAAGGAGAATTGGATGATGAGGGCTGTTGGCGGAATAAGCAGATAGATAAATGGAAATTGCCTATAGCTTTTGTACAACCTATGGTTCAGATGGCACATGGGCTGGCACATGTTAGAGCTTCAACAATAACGAAGTTGCTTACGCAAGTTTGGGAGCATCCATAAATTTCCAGTACAGCTAAGAGAGTAATACAGTCTTGTTTGATCTATTTACAATACAATCCTGGAAAAGGGACACGTACTCCTGCGGGAGGGTTTGCTACACCAACTGCACCTTTTGAAGTTCTACAAATGGATTATATTCAGCTTGAACACTGCAACAATTTAAAGTATGTCTTGGTAGTGGTATGTGCCTTCAGTAAAAGGATAGAGGCATACCCCACAAAGGATAATACTGCCATTACCACAGGGAAGGTGCTTTTGAAAGAATTTTTCCCTAGGTTTGGTGTTTGCAGACTTTTATGGAATGATAACGGACCTCATTTTGTTGGGGAAGTTATTAAGTATGTACTGAAATGATTAGGGATCAAACAGAAGTTCCATGCGATTTTCCACCCACAATCAGCAGGGTTGGTGGAAAGGTATAATGCTACTTTGAAGCTGAAGTTAGCGAAGATACAGGCTTCCACATCCTTAACTTGGCCGGATGCATTACCATTGGTATTATTGTCTATTAGGTCAGTGCCACACTCTCGACTCGGCCTTAACCCATATGAAGTGGTTTTCGGGAGGCCAATGAATATTTGGGGAGTTCCTAAACCAAAATCTGTATATGATGTACCTTGTGTCCTGATGAATGATTATTTGGCACAGTTAACCGACAATTTTCTATTCATCAACAGGTTCGAGAAGCACTTCCTGACAGATCTACAGGTGAAGGCCATGAACTCCGACCTGGTGACCAGGTGATGATTAAGGGGGTTATTCTAACTTTGGAGGAGTGTTAATCCGTCCCAAAAGTGACGGTAAAGTGACGGATATACCACCAGCCATATTACGAGTTCCATAGGATATAATGGACTTGTAATACGGCTGGTGGTAAATCCGTCACTTTTCCGTCACTTTTGGGACGGATTAACACCTCCTCCAAAGTTAGAATAACCCCCTAAGTCCTTTGAAAGATCAAGCAGCTTGGAACCAAGGTGGCGAGGCCCAGAACAGGTGCTCCTTGCGACAAGGACAGCAGTTCGAGTGACGAACCGAAAGAATTGGGTCCATAGTACTCACTGCAAGAGAGTGCTACCTACCTTGGTGGAACCTGCTGTGCTGACCGATCATCGAGAGATTTTGACTACGGAGAAAGGTCGTGCTATATCACCTGACAAATCTGCAGAGGTCTTCCTGGACCATACGACTTCTGGAGTGTTGGGATATAATTTGAGACCGAGGAAAGAATCTGATTTTTTTTTTTTTAAACTGGTTGAGCTACCGCCCTGGGTTAGTGAAACGGAGAGCCAATGTGACAAGGGGGGGGATCAGCCATGCATTAGAGTAGTGACACCCGTCTTGGCCCGTGGTGAAGAAATCAGCGGCTGCCCAGGGATAAGAGCTCCAATGATTGTTTTTAATTCATTTCTGAAAGGGTCGATTATCACTGTTGCTAAAATGAATAACAAACTGATCATTAGTACTATGGGGTTTGTTGTTGTTTTGGTGGTTATAGCAATAATCACTTGGTTTGTTGAAAAGAAGGCTCCTGCTCGTGAGTTTTTTTGTTGCCACTACTCCAGTACCAGAGGATCACTATTACTTTACGCTTCCCTATCAGGAGCAGAAGCACTGTCAATCGTACTTCAATAATACTTTCATTCAGATGTTCCATCAAACTCATAATGCTACAAATACTACTAACTGTTGGGTATGTGGAATAATACCTGCGCATCAAAAGAAAGGAGGAACACTTTTCATTCCTCTTCCTTTTTCACACAATGCTTCTTGTCAAGCTTGGTACACGCTTTTGTTTGCATCTGGAAAACGTACAGAGGGCGGACTTCTTTTTCGCCTTAATAAAGTATGCTACCAAGATAAAGATGGGTATCCCCAAGCCAAAGGAACTAAATGGGAATGGGAAGACTATCAACCGGACAATGTTTCAATACCAGATGTCTTCACAAATATAAGAGACTCTGACAAGAAAGAACAATTTGTGATTTCTGTTACAAAAACTAAAGCAGATTTATGTATACGTAACATTGGACGAATTCCAGTGGGGATAAGTGATTGTACCTTGATTTCAACTATTGAGGGTGTAAATAATAGTAGTTTTACAGCTTCTCATAATACATATTTTGTTTGTGGTAACTATGGATATTACCAACTACCTGTTGGGTGGTCAGGTGTGTGTAATGATTGCAATATTTTTCACATGCTGTATCTGTATTCAGTGCGGTCCAATGTTCTGCTCCATGTGTATTACTGCTTGTATGCCTACCAAAAGAAATATTACAGAAATGAAAGCACAACATATGTTAGATAAGGAAATAGCTGAAATGATGAGCATAAATATACAAGATGAATATTTAGATTATCCCAGAAAGACTAATGTCTTCAGCTAATGCTGAAAGGGTTGTCTGTTGTAGTTTAGCAGCGATTAGATTAAGCATTAGCAGAAGATATCTTGTATTTAGTAACTATTGTGAACATTTTGCGGAATCCATTTTGTATTCATGGCAGCCATTTTCTCTGCCACATGCTGCCATGTGCTCACCATGTGCTCTGTCCTACCTTTCTGTTAACTACTCTTGAAAATCTGCCTAGTGACAAGTTATATTTAGCATCTCCCACTTTCGCACATGCTCAGTAAGGTCTGCAGCTGTTAGTCCTTGAAAATTGTTAGCTCCTCCTACCTGTCGACTGTGCATTTCCACATGACCTTATATGTATAGAAGTCTTGCTTCTATAATTATACCACCTCCTTTTAGCCCCTGCGTGGGTATAAAAGGACCATGCTCTCTCAGTTCAGTGTGCTACTTCAAACATTACCGAAGGGTGCTGTTTGAACTGTAGTACCACCTCATGAGGTTAATAAACTTTGTCTTTTATTTCAGTTTCTGTGCCAACTTCTTCCTACATGGTCTGAGGACTTTGTGCACAGAAAGGTGAACCCCTTGCACTAGTAGGCCTTGCTGAGGTTTACTTCAACACCACCAGAATGAACAGGTGTACAGGAATCATAAGAGTTTCACCTCCATGAATGTGCAGATGGTGTGCCTGGCAGACCAGTACATCTCCCACATCAATGCTAAATATCCTGGGTTGATGCATGATGCCTTTGTCCTGAGGAATAGCAGCATCCCAAATGTGATGGCCCAACTACAGAGGCACAGGGTGTGGCTTATAGGTGAGGCGTGGTCCCCACCCAGTGTACGTTAGTGTATGCCTCTGATGTTAACCTCATAGGATAGTGTGTGGCTAAATGTTGTCCCTCGCTATTTGCAGGTGACTCTGGCTACCCAAATCTATCATGGTCACTGACATTGGCTGGGGTACCTGTGGGGATGTAAGTGATGTATTTTGCTTCACGTTTAAGACATTTGTACATCCCTGGCTTCCCCTCTATCGTTGGTGTTGCCCTGCCAGCCTTTGGATGTGTATGGTGATGTATTGTGGGTATGTTAGTTTCCCTATGCTGTGCATGATTTAGGGATGGGTATCTATGAAGGGCTGGGAAGGGTGTCCATGCATTGGTAAGGCATGCAGAGCTTGGCACTGAGGTTGGTGAGATGTGTAGGTGCAGTGTGTGTGTCGGAGTGGAGTGATGGGAGTGAGGGTGTGGGTGTGAGATGGCATGCAGGCATTGGGGGGGTGATAAGTAACAAATGTTGACTCACCAGTGTCTAGTCCTCCAGCAACTCCAGTGAGTCCCTCAGGATGCAATAATGCTAGTACTTGCTCCTCCCATGCTGGGAGCTGTGGGGGAGGAGGTCGGGGTCCACCACCAGTCCTCTGGATGGTGAGCTGGTGCCTTGCGGCTATAAAACGTGCCTGCCCCCGTAGGTCGTTCCACCTCTTCCTGGTGTCGTCCCTTATTCTTAGGTGCTGTCCCACAGCGTTGACCCTGTCCACGATTCTTTGCCATAGCTCCATCTTCCTTGCAATGGAAATCTGCTGTAACTGTGCTCCAAAGAGCTGTGGCTCTACCCTGACAATTTCCTCCACCATGACCCTTAACTCCTCCTCAGTGAAACGGGGTGCCTCTGTGGTGCCATGGGTGTTGTGTGATGTGTGTTGGTGAGGGTGTGTTGGGTAATGTGGTGGGGTGTGTGATGTGGAGTGCTTGAGGGGTGTGAGTGTTGTGTGTGTCTAGTTGTCTCTGTGCTCTTCTTCTCGGTCTCCTGGTAGCAATTGGTGTTAGTAAGGGGTTGTGGGTAATGTGGGTGGGTGTTTTATAGTGGTGTGGGTGTGTGTATGAGTGTCAGGTGTGTGTATTTAGTATTGGCCAATGTGGTTTTGTTTTGTATGTAGGTGTCCATACTGAGCGCGTCAGTATGTACCGCCAATGGTTTACCGCCGTTGAATGTCCGCCATGGTGATTCGTGGGTCATACTGTGATGGTGGTGTTCTGTTGTCATAATGGTATCGATGTTGGGACTGCCACTTTATCACTGACCTTTGGTCTGGTGGATTTGTGTATGTGGCAGTATTTTGTCGGATTGGTGTGTGTGCGTCATAATATGGTGAACAGATATCCACCACCGCCGTGGTATGTTGGCAGCCGTCAGCGTGGCGGTAAGCGGGATTTACCGCCAATGTCATAATGAGGCCCTATATGTAAAAAAAACATGGAAATTCACTGAAAAAACAAAGGTTACCGGGACTTTATAGTTAGGAAGTAGAATTTCAAAAACCATAAAAATTAACTGAAAAAAACAAAGGTTACAGAGATGTTTTAGTTAGGCTCACATTTTTAACGTACAAAACCATAGAAATTCATGAGTTAGAGAGTCATCTCAAGAAACCATAACTTGTGCCCTAAGGCACCTATAACTGGCGCTGTTGGCAGCCAATCAGAGCTCTGCAGCTCCGAGCATGAACTCTTATTCTCCACGAAGTTATCGGGGAGGATCCGCGGCCCAGGATAAACAAATGTATTTTCCCTCTAATTTCTCAAAAACTGCTGAATGGATTTACACCAAATAAGTGAAAACGAGATCTGCGTACCGAAAGTTAGCTTTCTGCCAAATTTGGTTCCAGTGGTCCGGGCTGTAGTCGTGTCTGAAGATCCTATGGGAATTAACATGGGAAATGCAACTTTTTTGACCCCTCTCCCTTTTTCTTGGCCCCCGCTTGATGGATCACCCCGTGTGCTACAAGAATCACTGACACACTTTTTTTGGAACATTTTGTGAAGATATAGGCAAGTCAAAAAATGCTTTTTATATGGAAGCATCCTTTTTAAATTGCAGCCTACTAGAAAGCATAGCTGTGTGGTATGCAAAAGACAACTTTCAGATAGTTGACATGGGAATGCATTCTGCGTGTTGCTTCCCTTTGGCTTTGTAAGTCACGTTTTCTGGCTTTCTATTTGCTGGCTTCATTTGCTTTAGGCTCCCCAGCTCGAGTTTGTTCCTCCCCATCCCAAAGCTGTGTTTACAGTATTCTTCCACAAACTTGTTTTCTGTAATAAACAGGCATGAATATCTTGTTCTTATTTTGTCACATTTGCTGGTCATGCAAAGACGGAGGTCAAATTCCAAGCTGTTTCTTCAAGGGAGCCTGGTGTTTATTTTGCTTTCGACTGACTTCAAAGTGAGAACATTTACAGGAAAGTGGAATGCAGCAGATTTTCTCCATAGAGCCTGCTTGTGCCCTTTCATAGGTTGAGTTTTCAACCTCTTGTATACTTAAATAGGATTCTTTGTGGGCTTAAAGCCCACCCACTTCTTTTCATGTGTTTGTTTCAGTGTCCTTTAAAAATTATTGCTTACTAGTTGTCAAGTCTTCCTCTTTGTCACTCCTTTTTCACTGTTTTTTTATAAGTACTGTATATTTACGTGTTGGTTCTTTATCTCTTGGTTTGAAGGACTACTTTATCATTTCTTTCCTGCTCGTTTACACTGTGGGTGTTTCAGGCCATAGCTTCCTGTAATTTTATTGTAGCATTTCTCCCTCCCACCTCCTACTTTTTGAGATCTTCCAAAAGGTCTTAGTCCTCTTTCATGTGGTGTCCCAGTCCAATAGCACAAGCCAAGGCTTGCTTCCTAATGGTCTAATTTCAGTGAGGTGTCAATCACGATCCCTGGTGGGAGAAGACAGCTCTTTTGTGTCCGCCTCTGTCTTTGGAAAGATGAGAAGAGGAAAACATGTGATCAGAGGAATACAAGGGGGACTGTGCTGGGAACTCTACTTGGATTCTGTATACTTTGTGTTCTTTCCCTGTCGTTGGCATGTTTGATGTTTGCTGTGGGATGTCCCGTGCACCAGACAGTCTCTCTTTCCCAATGCTACAGCCCAATAACTGTGGACACAGCATTTCTCCCACATCAACAGCCTAACATGAGTGTTTTGTGGCGTCCATCAGCGTCAGAGCAACAGGGGTAAGAATGGTGGCGAGGGGTTGAACTTAGCTTTCCCTCTTCATCGCCAAGGCAATGAAGGAAGTGAATCGTTCATCCAGGTCCCTCCCTCTAGAACATTGCATGTATGACTTCCATCATTCCAGCATACATGTACGCATCCTCTCCTTCTTTAAGAAAGAGACTCCACAATTAATTGTCAAAGAAATAATCTATTTTTTTTCAACTTCCTTGCTACAGAAGCATCAGTTTATACACACAAGAGCTGTACCCTTGCTTTGAATGATGCAGCGCTGCTGTTCCAGATTGTGTCAGCTCTGCATCCCAAGCTTACTGTCCCCATTTTTGGCCAGAACAAACAATTTACACCAAATAGATGTCTAATGGTATCTTGGAAGGGCCAAAATAGTAACATCAACCAGTTACAGAGTGGGACAGATAGGTATGGGGCAGGGGGGCAATAAAGAGCATTCAGAAGCTTTTCAGAGGGGAAGTGAATCGGACAGGGGACAATCACAGCTCACACATACATGCCCAACATGCCACTCCACCATTTGCTATGGGCCAGGCTTGAAGACAATTCCAGAAATTCCGGCCCTTCTGAGATATCAGTAACCATTCATTCTTGTTCATTCTAAATGCTGCATTATGAGAGGACTGGTGAAGCCAAAAGGAATCAGTGATCTTTTTCGAATGTCACAATGTAATGAGAGACTGTGTGTCACTGTGTATTTATAGAGCGACTTATCAAGAATGGTAGTGGTTTTCTGTCTCTGCACCAACTGCCATATCCAGGGGCTTGCTATAGGTGCTCAGCCTACATTGAGAGAATGTTGTCTTCCAACAGCGTCTGCATCTGTATTTATTTTAAATATTATATGTATTTACATCTGGCTCTTTGTCTCCTCTTGTGAAATTGCCCATCCATCACTGATAGCAGGTTCAATCCTATTTATTTCTCACACAGAGAAGCATACTGCAGGTGGGTTACAATTAATGCGTGATCTAATAGCGTTTCTTAATTAGGTCAATGCGCTGTCAGATGATGGTGCAGAACATCCACCAATTGGATGCTTTAAGAACAAATGAGCCTTTGAACACAGGGTTGTCAACTGGAGCTTTATGTAATACGCCATTGGCCAAAAGGGCAAACATGAAGGACATATCCTAAAGCTGTGGTCAGCCAATCATAAACAAGTCAGCAGAGATAAAGCAAGGAATGGGTTGGACAAAATCTCAAACCAGACACACAACCATCACTTCATTCATGAAGTCTGTCTCAGGTTTAGCTGGATTATTAGCGCATGGTACCAATCTTCTGCAGCAGCACACAACAGAACACTCACTGCTCCCCCAAACACATAAACAAAACACACACTTACACACACGCAATAAAGGCTCCAGTGTTTCACTTCCAACAAAATGTCTGAGCACCGTGTTAAATGAGTGACGAAAATACTTGTCCCAAGCACAGCCTAGGCAGATACCCCAACTCTAAATTACTCCCTGTCCCCAGCTGTTATTATTGTGTGCAGGGGGTGTAAAAAGGTGAATCCTATTTGAGAATACGGTGCAATGTTTTAGGAAGCAGTAGGAAGGAGTTTATTGCCAATTCCTTGGACAGTGTACTACAGCAAACACAGGGCACATGTCCTTAATAAAGAAGTGGGGGGACTAACCAAGTTAGGCAGTATGCAATGTAAAATCAAGGCGCATGACATCACAGCGTGTGACATTGCACTTGGCATCACAAAGTTTGATGTCACAGAAAGTGGCATCATATCTTAACACCTAAGACATAAAATTAGCAGTTCTCATGACTACACTTCAGTGCATTGTGAGATTTAACAAGTAAGATACTGGGGTTGTGCCAAAAAAGTTACTCAACCCCAACACAAAATCTCAATTTATACATTGTTTTTAAACTCTGCCACAAAGAAATAAACACCAACAAGAAATGTGGCAGTCAATCAGTTCTGCTTAACTGGTTGCAAACTCTGTATTTTAACATGTCTTATGGTGTTAGGGTACCTGCTGCAGAGATCTTTGTGTGACAAGTAAATCTTAGAGAACATTAGCAATGATAAAATAACTGTGGTGGTTAACACGTTTGCTGGAGAGATCTGTGCTTTGCCTACTCCCAGAATTAATCAAAGTAGCATGGAGGGTTAAGGTGTCTCCTGCAAAGTGCCTTCTAATAAAGCACAGGGAACTATGAAGGACATGTGACTCGTACACCTCGTAACCTTTACTGTCTTGTGTAACACACCCTGTACATTGATTTAAACACATATCATTTATTGTCAATGTATTATGCTTACATATGATGTAAAGTGCTCGGACACCCTGCATTGGGATGAGTAGCGCTATAAAAGAACTAAAGCAAAATAGTGGTATTTAAACTATTTGACAAAGTACTGGAACAGACCAACAAATCTGACATTCTTACAGAGCATGCATATCTCTTATATGCAGGGACTGAACAAAGGGAAAACCATGCCTGTCCTAAGTACCTGTGAAGAGATAAGCTGTTTGCTTTTGATTCCTCCATTGCAACTAGGTTTGAGGCTCCAGACAGCTTCCAGCCAGGATATTCAAACCAAACGGGCCTAATTGCCTCTTAATTCCAGCCATTGTCCTGGCCAAGCAGGAATTTAAAATAGGAAAACCCTCACCCGTCCTGCACAGTGCTGCTCAGAATGAAGGAAAGCATCAATGTGTAGGCATTGCTGAGAGTGTCCCACTACACAGGGATTATTTCAGCATATTTTAGTGGGGTCCAACTTCTTGGTAGGGTGGAAGGCATCCACCCTGTGAAAATAGTGGGTGTACCCCCGACTTGTTCCCAAAGACCCAAGTACATGACAGACATTCAGATATTGCTTAGAGTCTATTGTTCTGGCACTCTATTGAACGTACGCTTTTCAGGTGCAAACCCATCATGTTAATTTCACCGAATTCAATTTTTTTAACTAATGCATATTAATAGACGAAATTCAAAACCAACATGATGCATTTATATCTCAGATCATCCAAACATTCTTTGTAAAGTGTGGGCCACTGGTGCCATTCGATCAGAGCATCAGTTGTGTATGGTAGCTGTTACTAGGTCATTTGATGCATGTACCATGCAAGTTCCTGATTCTCTTTACTGGGCTCATTGAGGGATTCATTCTTTCAGAATTCTGGCTAAAAGCAGCCACTGCGGTGCTAACAGCAAATAACATATAATTAATATAGGCCCGGCCTATTCACTTTGCCAATGTTTTTTAATGTTAATTCTAGGTAAGAAATGTTTTATATGCTTCACCCACTGGCTCACTGTTACTGTCAATTCACCATTTGTAATTCTCGCTGTAGGAGTAACATCTTTTCACAAGTGTTTTATAGTCATATCGCTATAATTGTTTTTTTGCTGTCAGGAAAAACACATTTAAGTGTGTAATACTCGCATAACATGTGCAAACCTTTACATTCATTACCAAGGAGCAGAAGCTTTTGACAGTCTGGTCATTGGTTCGAATCCTAGCGCCTGCACCCAACTTTGGAGGAGTACCATTGAGTGGTGTTACAGTGTGGCAATCACTAATAAAATTGCGTGATTAACTAAAATTAAAATGTGAGTTTAAAAGTGCAAGGCTGAAATGAAAATGAGGCCTACACTGATAATTGACACAGATATTTCAAAAATGAAAATAAATCACTGTCTAAATGTATTTTATGTTTTACTAACTGAGAGTAATAAAAAATACATGTTCAGAAAATAAATAGTTTGAGTTTTCTGAAATGTTGTACACTGCACATTTTACAGCATTTTTAAACAGGCCTATGTTAAGCTACTTCAGAATGAAATAATGTGATGTTTAGAAATTGATGATGTGGATGGAAAGTCACTGCCACTGTTCTGTCCTTCCTGAAGCATCCTGTTGACGTGGATGGAAATGCACTAATATTGAAACATTTAGTTATTTTCTGTTATATAGTGTTCCACAGGAAACAATGGCTTTCAGTAGTTTTATGTAGTTTGAAACATTTTATTTCTGCGACAAAACTGTGACGGCAGTGAAAGGAGCTGAACCAATGAGGGAGAAAAGAACACAAGAATTGCAACATGAAGAAACGTGCTTTAGTTTTAATTGGTTCTGTCCAAAACCACCCTAGAGTCTAAACCAATAGTAGAGTATTTAGTTAATTTTGGTACTTTATTATTGTGATGTTAGCTCAGAGTTGAGGAGATTTTGCTTTGTCCTTTGCTGTGTTCAGATGTGCTCTTATTTCTGCTAATGAAATAATGTGCTATGTGCTATTGACAGTTCAGATGCATTAAGGCCAAGCATTACTGAACTGTTTCCCTATATGTCATTGCCCACCGAAGCTGACCATTGTCAGGAATCCCCAAGGTGCCTCCTGCATTATCTGTCAGCATCCCCAGGGATTAGGGTGAAATCATATCTCTGTTCTTGGTTAAACCTTCATGTTTCTAAGTAAACATAATGTGCTGTGTTACACAATTGGTTTTATCAATGCTTGTTTTACCAATGCTTGTTTGCTAATGTGAGCAGGTGTAGACATGTGCTTCTAATTGGGTGTGGTCACTCATCTCAACTGCTTTCCTGATTGGCTATCAATAGCAGAGTGAAGCATACCTCCCTGCTTGGCTTTGTTTTGCTTCCTGATCTCAGCATCTGACTTGACAGTCCAGCCCCTGCTGACATCCTTGTATTCAGGACTTTTGAGGCAATTCTTTTCTTCCTTCCTGTACCAGCTGACACCAAGCATTCCTCCAGCACTCCGGAAAAGACTGCAGCTAAGTGACTAGTATTCTCCAGGGAGTTTGTTCTTTGAGCGCCACGCTTCCCTAGAACAGCTGGTGTATTTCAGACCTCGTATTTATCTTGAAGAGATAAATGCATTTCTGAACATTTGACATTATTATTGTAGGTAGTTGCCTAAATGTGCTTCAGGAAATATGCTTGAGCTCAAGTACTACAAAAAGTGACAGTGCAATTTGAAAAGAGCATTTACGTGACTTTTCTTTCTCTAATAGCATAACTCTTGGATTTACATTGTGTCATTCATGCCTGTGTTTTCAGGTTTGAGGAATTTGCTTTTTGAAGGGTTTTTCACACACAGAGTGAAACTAAACCAAACTGTGCCACCCTAACTGTTTGAATCCAGAGTGGACATTTGCATTTCTTGGATTGTTTTTGTCCCTTTTAGTTTAACCTATGCATGCAGGAAAGTTATATGTGATATAATTAATGCCTTTGTTTGTTTTTCTTGTGCATGATAAGTGCAACCACAGTTCTAATTGTAGTGTGCAACAGCGAATCTCTGAAGCCAGCCCTAGTGTTGCAGTACTTATTGTTATGGTACTCAGTTTGGGTTTTTGGTAATGCAGTGTTAGTAATTGTGCCAACAGTTATTTTTATCCAAGAAAAGTGCTGGAGCATCCCAGGGTTCTTCTACCGTTCCAGTGCCCATATCAGAAAGAGAGATTCAGTTTCAAGGAAATTGAGGGCACTAACTCTACTATCACTCTGCCAACAACGACCTGCCCCCTGAAGATACAGGGTGCCTGGCTGGATCAGCAAGACGTGGCATTGTTTTGTCTCTTTCTCTTCCACTCCCCCTTTCCTTTTTGGACACCTGCCGGGGTTTCTGTGTCCACCAGGAAGTGCCGAGAGATGTTCCAGGAGGTCGGGGGCATACCATCGTCCCTGCAGACATCCTGCTTTTCAGGTGAGTGGCCCCGTCTCAACAACCATGAAGATTCTCACCTGATGAAGACTCTGCTGCCTGCTGAACCCTTTAAGGAGAGGTAGAAGAAAAATTGTGCATTTGTCTTTCTTGCAGGTTTACGTTTTTCTCTTCTAGAAACCCAATCGCTATGTTTGTTAGCACCATAGATAGGTGTTTTCCAAATTAGTTTTTTCTTCTTTTTTTTTTTGCATGAAGCCCAACATGCTTAATCTAATTAGGGTAATAGAATGTCACATTCTGAATTTGGCTGTGCAAAATGACTGATTGTGAGTGATACATCTGTGTTAACTCAATGTATTCAATCTCAACTGTGCATCTGATATTGCTGTTATTCTGTACCGTGATGCTTGAGTGCCTAATGATTCATATTCTGACAAAGCTGAGATTTTTTAGAAGGTTTGGTCAACCTTTGTTATTCATGCATCTTTATACTTTGGTTTTGCGCTTGGTTTACGTGATCTTTGCATTGTTAATCTAAAGGGCAATAAATGTTTGAACTTTTCTAGACTGGTGTGGTGATTCATGGCCAAATAGGTCACGGTGTGTTTAAATTACTGACTCTAATGTTGATTGATAATGGTATTGTTTAATGGTATTGTTTGGTTTTGTTTATTGTTAACTTCGTTTTGTTCCAAGCACTCACACCTATCTGAGTCCAAAGGTTCATTCAACCTCATGAGGGTAGATGTTTTGTTTCCCTTATGTATCCTCTTATCAAATAAATGATCAAAACCAATATATGGTAGGAATTGGTAGCTGTAGAGGATTGTTATGTCTCAATAAGGAGAGGTTTGGCTATGTCCCAGTAGGAGTAGACTGCCTATATTTCATTTGGAAACATTTTGAGATTTGGTTTTTACCAATTTTTGTTTGAAAATTTGAATTTTATTTTGCCAATGCTTGTTTGAAGATGTTCTCAGTGTTCCTAGTGTGATTTGTGATTGAGTTAGGGTTTTGTGCTCGCACTGCTTAAACAAATCGCAGGTGAATTGTGATGTTTGTGAGAATTAGGGAGTTGGCGTACTCCAATGTAGTTTGTTAGGGAGTGTGCATACTCCAAATGGTGCATGTAGGGAAGTCATCAAACTCAATTGTGTGTGGCGATTTGTGCTAAAAAATGGCCAACGTGGTTCTTGATGTACGGGCACTGCGTGGTCTAAAACTCCGGAGTATTGATACAAGTATATGAGATACTTGGGTTTTTGTTGTAACTTGTCTGTTTTACTAGGTCGATCGGGCAGGATTGACAAAATTCCTACAATGCGTGTTAAAGGGGAGTGTTAGTTTGACCAATATTGGTGATTCCTGACTGCACAGGGAGGATCTAGTATTGGCCAAGGGTAGAATTTGCTGGTCGAATTTTACTTGCGAGTCTGAGAAATCTGAAGTTGAATGAGTAGTTGTCAGAGCTAAATGCTGCAATCGAAAATTCCGTGAGGCTTCCAAAGTATTTGTGTCCTCTACTTGTAGCAAGCAGACAAGTTGGTGTTGATTTTTTATTAGTGCTTGCAATATCTTGCATTCGTTTTGCGAGATTTGAGTTTCGGGAGCACAAGCCACATTTTGTTTTTTTTGTTGGGTCACCTTTCCTGAGGTGGACCAGAGAACACATACATTTCACACATATGAATACCTCAATGGTAACAAGCATACCAGTATCATAAAAAATAGCTCACATACCAAGAGCACCAGAACTGGTTTGAAGGCGCCCTACCACATGTACTACAAAGAGTGAGGCTAGGTCCCTAAGCAATGACGGACCAATGTGGAATGTTTGCCACAATGAATTAGTGACAATATATAAACGATTAGTTCAGTTCGTAATGCGAACATTGAACACCACACCAGCGCATCCAGCACCGCCAGCAGCTTGTGGTTACCAAATGGATACTGGGATTAATCCACAAACAGTGCATACTATCATGGGTGAAGTACCCACAGAATGGGAAAAAATACCGTTCTGGATTGCCCAGAAAACTAATCAGCTGGAAGCTGTTTCCCCATACGGGACCACAGGAAAAACACAGACTGCTCACTATGTGCTTTCCCTTTGGTATTGTTCCCTCGGTGGATGACTGTGCCACATGGGTTACAGTCTTCGCTGCTATATACACTACCACACATGCTATCCCAACACTTGCCAATTTACCGGAAGTGTTAAAACAAATACAAAATGAGCATGGGGCTGCACCAGCCTTGGATTTGGGGATGAAATTAATGCGTAATTTTGACGCAGTTTCCTCATTAATACTCAGTAAGATTAAAGGGGAAGCGGTAGCACTGGCAATACGCCAGCGTCTCTGAGAAACTCCACAATTGGAACAGGACAGGCAGCTACCGAAAATTATTTCCGATACTTATACTAATATAGGGCGGGATAGTTTGGGAGCCAAGCCAAAGAAATTGGAGTTACAAGGTACCACCCATAAGGAGGGTACAAAGCAGGCACAAGAGGGCCCTAAGAAGCACTGGGACAAACAAAAAGATTTTAAAGATAGAAGAAATAAGAGAGCTGATTCTCCACACCCGGAGAACTCCGAAAGGAGATACAATCTCAGAAATAGGGAGAACATTAAAACTCCAGACAGATATATTGATTCACATCCCTCTCGTTCCTTTCAGGACGCACCGGATAGACGTAGCAAGAGAGGGGGCCGTCCACATCGACGTCCTGAATACGTGAAACAAAAGAAAGACTTGCTGCAGTCTACCATTAAAAAAGAAGAAAAGACTCCTCAACAAAAGCCACAGTTTAAAAAGAAAAAGGTGGCAGCACTGATAGCTAAAAATGCCAGTATACTTGAGAACACTGTTGAGGAACAAGACGTGAGCAGTGACTCTGTTAGACAGCGCGTGATATGTCGCCAGAGTCTGAAAGATCATCTGGATGCGACAGCAGCTAACGATTTCATCACAGTCGAAACTGCGGACGGCCGCGTTCTTCCACCCGACAGGGTTTTTTACTTAAAAATTCAGATAGAAGGAGACGTGGAGCGCACCATTAGTGTGATATTTTCGGATGAACTTACTAGTGATATCCTATTGGCCGAAAGAGACTGGCCACCTGAGCACGTCCGTAAGCTCCCGCATGGGGAAGATGTCATTTTGCCTTCTTTCTCCGATCTTGTTCCAGAAGCAGAAAAAGAAGCCTATGTTGCTGAATGGGCTTTAGCGCTGGCACCTGCGTTATATTGCAATCATGAAGGTTGGGACAAGGAGTCTCCTTGTCATGTTATTCCCGTTAGGTCCACACCCCAACCGCAGCCACAATATACTGTTAAACATGAAGCTAAATCTCCGGTGAGGGAGATCCTCACCCAGCTTGAGTACCAGAAAGTAATTGAGCCCTGCACATCTGCAATGAATAACCCGTCATTCCCCGTTGCAAAGCCGGACCATTCATACAGAATAGTCATTGATTATAGACATTTAAATAGTCATACACGCACATATGCTATACAACATTCACACAGCACAGCACTAATAAACAATATAGTGCGTAAAAAATATAAAACAACATTAGACATATCTAATGGCTTTTTCTGCCAGAACTTAGCACACGAAAGTCGGGACCTGAGTGCATTCTTATTTGGCTCTCAGAAACGCTTTTGTCGTTTACCTCAAGGCTATAAGAATAGCCCGGGGCTATTTTCAGCCCGTGTAACATCAATATTACATGATGTTGATTCCGAGGCGTTATCCTATGTGGATGACATATATCTCACAGACGACGACCTCGACATTCATCTTGCAAGGGTCGATCAGATCATTTTGGGATTTACAAATTCAACTTTAAAAAGAGCAAAATAGCATTTCTCAGTGTATTGTTCCTGGGATATGAGCTATCAAATGAGGGAAAGAGCCTGGCCCCGCACTTTCTAGAGAAATGTGCTCAACTGCACCCTCCTAAGACACTTAAGAAATTACAGTCACTACTAGGTTTCTTTAACTTTGGCAGAACGTACATTCCGGATTATGCACAACGTATCAAGCCACTTTATGACTTGTTTCAGCCCAATTTTTCCAGCAGACACTGAACAGTTGAACACACACGCATCCTTAGGCAAATGCAACAGGACATGCTAGAAGCTAAACACTTACACACACATGATGATAAAACAAATTTGGTCATCAGAATAATTGCTGGTGCCATTGGATTTACTTATGTCACCTTCAACGAAGGTGACACAGTACCCATAGCATATAAATCACATTTATATTCTAATGCAGAACAGCATTTTGCACCTACAGAACAGATTCTAACGGCAGTTCAGAGGGCCGTCATAAAAGAGAGGCCACTTTCCCAGGGGAAACGTATTATTGTTGTCTCCCCGGTGCCGGCCTTAGAGGCTGTCACCAAAGCAAGCGCTCCTAACGCTAACGCATTACATCCACGTTGGATTCAATGGGCAAAGTCTCTGACCGCCACTGATGTCGATTACATTTTTGATCCAAAACTTCAGATATAAGAGTTTCTCCAGTACGAACAAGATTACCCCCCTCCTCTAAATAGTCTTGCCACTAGACAGATCCCATACTGTCAAACACACTGACGGTTCAGCACAACCGGCTGTAGGTACTAAACATCAGTACTCCGCAGCTAGTGCAGCCGTGAGCGGAGTGATGGAAGATGGAGTCTTCCACCCTCACAATACCTACACGCAGACCTTAGGGGACTGCACAGCCCAGTTGGCTGAACTTAAAGCTCTTATACTAGCGCTCGAACATACTGAGCCAGGAAGCCTGACTCTAATACAGGGAGTGCAGAATTATTAGGCAAATGAGTATTTTGACCACATCATCCTCTTTATGCATGTTGTCTTACTCCAAGCTGTATAGGCTCGAAAGCCTACTACCAATTAAGCATATTAGGTGATGTGCATCTCTGTAATGAGAAGGGGTGTGGTCTAATGACATCAACACCCTATATCAGGTGTGCATAATTATTAGGCAACTTCCTTTCCTTTGGCAAAATGGGTCAAAAGAAGGACTTGACAGGCTCAGAAAAGTCAAAAATAGTGAGATATCTTGCAGAGGGATGCAGCACTCTTAAAATTGCAAAGCTTCTGAAGCGTGATCATCGAACAATCAAGCGTTTCATTCAAAATAGTCAACAGGGTCGCAAGAAGCATGTGGAAAAACCAAGGCGCAAAATAACTGCCCATGAACTGAGAAAAGTCAAGCGTGCAGCTGCCACGATGCCACTTGCCACCAGTTTGGCCATATTTCAGAGCTGCAACATCACTGGAGTGCCCAAAAGCACAAGGTGTGCAATACTCAGAGACATGGCCAAGGTAAGAAAGGCTGAAAGACGACCACCACTGAACAAGACACACAAGCTGAAACGTCAAGACTGGGCCAAGAAATATCTCAAGACTGATTTTTCTAAGGTTTTATGGACTGATGAAATGAGAGTGAGTCTTGATGGGCCAGATGGATGGGCCCGTGGCTGGATTGGTAAAGGGCAGAGAGCTCCAGTCCGACTCAGACGCCAGCAAGGTGGAGGTGGAGTACTGGTTTGGGCTGGTATCATCAAAGATGAGCTTGTGGGGCCTTTTCGGGTTGAGGATGGAGTCAAGCTCAACTCCCAGTCCTACTGCCAGTTCCTGGAAGACACCTTCTTCAAGCAGTGGTACAGGAAGAAGTCTGCATCCTTCAAGAAAAACATGATTTTCATGCAGGACAATGCTCCATCACACGCGTCCAAGTACTCCACAGCGTGGCTGGCAAGAAAGGGTATAAAAGAAGGAAATCTAATGACATGGCCTCCTTGTTCACCTGATTTGAACCCCATTGAGAACCTGTGGTCCATCATCAAATGTGAGATTTACAAGGAGGGAAAACAGTACACCTCTCTGAACAGTGTCTGGGAGGCTGTGGTTGCTGCTGCACGCAATGTTGATGGTGAACAGATCAAAACACTGACAGAATCCATGGATGGCAGACTTTTGAGTGTCCTTACAAAGAAAGGTGGCTATATTGGTCACTGATTTGTTTTTGTTTTGTTTTTGAATGTCAGAAATGTATATTTGTGAATGTTGAGATGTTATATTGGTTTCACTGGTAATAATAAATAATTGAAATGGGTATATATTTTTTTTTGTTAAGTTGCCTAATAATTATGCACAGTAATAGTCACCTGCACACACAGATATCCCCCTAACATAGCTAAAACTAAAAACAAACTAAAAACTACTTCCAAAAATATTCAGCTTTGATATTAATGAGTTTTTTGGGTTCATTGAGAACATGGTTGTTGTTCAATAATAAAATTAATCCTCAAAAATACAACTTGCCTAATAATTCTGCACTCCCTGTAGTCTGTGACTCATACTACTGCGTTCAGTCATACAATGATTATCTCAATCATTGGAAGCTGAACGGGTTTAGAGATTCTAAAGGGAACACCATTAAACACAAAATATTGTGGGGGAGGGTGGCTGATCTTAAGGATAAGCTACCCTGTGTCCATATAGTACATACATTGGGCCACCAACGTGTAGGAGTACACGTTACTGGCAATACATTGGCAGATGAAGCGGCCAAAGCAGCAGTAGCTACGGCTTCTGTGGCTGCAGTGACTCGTTCACAAACGAGATTGGATAATGAAATACTGACTGCCGTGAAAGCTTCGGCTGCAGGCAAGCCCCTTCCAAAGGGATACCCTACAAACTATACTTACCATATCAGTGCACAGAATGTTGCTTACGCAACAATTCCTGGGGTTGGTGATCGAGTGATCCCCATTGAAGACCAGAGATTAGATCTAGTAAAAGCAGCGCATGAGGGTGTTGCTTCTGCACATGCTGGTATATCAGCCACGATAACACTCTTACAGAAACGCTTCTGGTGGCCTGGTCTATGCCGACGAACAAAGCAGGTGACATTTGCCAGCAGATAAAGGGCTCTAATATCAAACGCCCATCGCAGACATCCCTCTTAGTGTCCAACAGGTCACTACAGTGTGTGTACCTGGACCATTGTGGTCCCTTACAGCCTGATGGTGCATACAAATATATTCTAGTCCCTGTAGGTTCTTGTATTGGATTCCTGTGGGTATGGCGACAGCGGTCGGCTGATGCTTGGACTGTTATGAAAGTCTTGCTGATCTTTATCGGTACGTATGCGGTTGCAGCATTCCATTCGGACCAGGGCCCTGCATTTGCCTCTAAGGCTTTCAGGGACACCATGTGGACGATGGGTGTTGAACTCCATTACTCCTCACCATACCATCCTGAGGGAAATTCGGTCGTGGAGAGACGGAATCGTGATCTAAAGCAGTCCTTAACAGCTCGAGTATTAGGTTCAGGCCGCAGTTGGTCACATCACCTATATGGGATCTAGAGAGCACTGAATAATCTGTCAAGGCGGTCCTTGGGGTGACGCACTCCTTATGAGGTTCTCTTTGGGATACCTATGTATGTCTCAGATCTCGATACCTCTGGTATGGTGGCAGCAGAAACACCATTTGACATAATTGAACATCTCACTGTCTTACAGGAGCTTCAGCAATTTCGTGATGATAAATCATCTACCAATGCTACCACCTTAGGAATAAGGGATTTAGCGAAAACTTCAACTGGCTGGATTTCTAAAGTTGGGGATCTGGCTCGTGAGAAGATCGCTGTGAAGAAGGAATTCGGTCCATCATACAGAGCACCTGTGCCGGTCTTGGTAATTCAAGGTACCAGGACTGTCATCTTACCACCACTGCCTGGTTCCCGAAAGAACAGATTTATCTCCATTGATGACATCAAACTATACCATGTGGCCGATCCTTCACAGTAGACTAAGAGGTCCCTTGGGTGGTTCCCGATTCCCTCTCACTACCCAACAGGACATACATCTACATGGTAGGATGAACAACACTACTACGGACTATGCAACAATGTCCAATGCTGTTCCAGACACCTCCTCGACCATGGGGAGGGCGGAAAATGAACTTTTGCTAGTTCCAGTTACCACTTCTATAACCACCCCTGTCCAAGATTTTGCTGTTTTTTACATAAACACCTCACAGACTGTTGACACTGCCTACCAAGAGCCTCCACATGAAGTGGACCAAAGTACAGATAATGCACCAGCTCCCGTATTTGCAGAGACTGCCTCTGGCTATTCCATTGACATTGATGATTTTTCTTCAGACTCATCCACTACTGTGATTGATAATGTTTCAACAAGAAGTAAACTGTTACAATGGCTTAAAAAGAACTATTTGATATACCCGTGGAACTGTTTATGGTTCTGTTTGACATTTTCAGCATTATTTTTATGGATAGGTTTTGTGACTCTTTTCTTTTTGCTCATAAATGATCACTATATTCCTGATCGCTCCTCTGTTGAGCCTGTTGATGAAGTTTTAACTCCATATCATTCCTCACATAAGGTCCGAAGAGACTTGTCCCCTGTAAATGTTACAGCAATACCGATTTCAGATGGGATTGTGTGGGACAAAGTTCCCTTTGATATATACGGGCCTACAGAGATTATTCAAATGCCATACGTGTTCAAAATTTCTATGACAGATGTAATTACACCTGAAGTTGTCTCTGATGATTGGGATGTTCAAACAGCTGATTCCATGCTAACTGAAATGAAGGACCTGCTACTATACACGCCGCTATACCTGGAACTCCTTTGACTTCATTTCATTAGACGTATCATGGTCTTGGTGTAGTTTTGGAGGTATTACCAGAATGCACCGACGAATATACTTACAAGAAACACTCTCATACTTATGAGGTTTTGGATTTTGGAACAAAATACAATACGGCTACAATATATACATTGTATTATGAATTTCTTTATCATACGTAAATAGCCTTGAAAAAGTCGCCAATGACGAAACACGTGTCGCCTATCTTCGCAATGGATATTATATTAATATATTAATCATGATCATCATGATCGTGAGTCAAGTCAATATATTAATATATTGACTTGACTCACGATCATGATGGCGCAACATTTGCTGTGAATTATTCTACGATTGGACTTGGAAGAATAAAGGAACATTCCTATGAACATTTGGATGTGCCGTGGCTCTTTTTTCTTTACATATTGACTGTGGACCAATTGGGCTCGCAGTCCACACACCTTGTGGCTAGGTGTGGAACCACTCTGGCACTCCTGATACAAGAACTCTGAGATTCTGGACTTTGAATAACTGTTTCACATAATTTATTTTCTAGCAAACAATTTGGAAGTGCGCACCACCTGTTTATACACAGCCACAGATTTTCTTCATTAAATGAAATGAAGGACTATTCCACATTTGAAAGTGATGATGTATATGGACATACAATGAATTATGGGGACATGTTCTGCTATAATAATTGGGGACATTACTACCTACACCATGTCACTAGATACAGTCCAGTAGTAAACTACACACAGTTCTACACCACCAGTGGTCGTAATATTTTAAAATACCTCCAGCACAAATTAGAAACATTTTGCTAACTGACACAAAACTGATTTATTCAGATCCCTTTGTTTCCCGGCTCGCAGTTGAAGGTTAGGAATACTGGAAGAGCACTATTGACTTAAAAAGTGTATGGGGAACACAAGATTGGCAGATACAGGGTAGGGAGGCTTTATTTCAAGCATGCCTAATTCCTGTGCAAATAATTTTCTTAAATGGTACTATTCACCAGACGTCATGTCTGGGGTTAGCAAAAATTAAAGACATGAGCACGCCCAGTATCCCCACTCCGGCAAGGTTTAAAGATTGGCAATATTTCTTTAATATCACCGAGGACAGGCTAGATGCAACCAATGGTTAAGGCTGGTACCTATAATTCTTCACTTTCCAGTCCCGGCAGGTGGTTAATATGGCCCACTGACACTAATGAGTGTCTAGTGCGTTTCTTGAACTCTTCAGGTTTTTTTTCAATTAAGAGGCCAGACCCTCGCTTTATATCGGGTCAACATATGGGCATAATTACGACATACAGTGTGGGTAAACTGTGCAAACAATGGGATGCAGACCAACACGTTGACCGCAGTTAAGAAACACCTGAACATTCTTTCTGAAGATGTAGACTTGCAGGATTTTCTGCTGGGTCCTAGAAAACAGCACCCGAAAAGGTTCCTATATGCTATGTACAATGAAATCTGGAAACCTTCACATATTGAGGCTGCTTCGCGTTTAAGGCAATTGGATAAGGAAAATTTAGAGAAGGCTTTAGCGGTTGTCGACAACGGCATGAATACTTTGTCCAACAGGATTTATTCTCTATCAAATATAGGGGGTGATTCTGACCCCGGCGGTCAGGGTCGGCGGGAGCACCGCCAACTGGCTGGCGGTGCCCCGCAGGGCATTCTGACCGCGGCGGTTCAGCTGCGGTCAGAAGAGGAAAACCGGCGGTCTCCCGCCGGTTTTCCGCTGCCCTTCTGAATCCTCCATGGCGGCGCAGCAAAGGCGGCGCAGCTCGCTGCGCCGCCATGGGGATTCAGACACCCCATACCGCCATCCTGTTCCTGGTGGTTCGCCCGCCAGGAACAGGATGGCGGTATGGGGTGTCGTGGGGCCCCTGGGGGCCCCTGCAGTGCCCATGCCATTGAATGACCCCCATTGGCATGGGCACTGCAGGGGCCCCCGTAAGCGGGCCACCTTTGAATTTCACTGTCTGCATTGCAGACAGTGAAATTCGCGACGGGTGCAACTGCACCCGTCGCACCTTCCCACTCCGCCGGCTCAATTCTGAGCCGGCGTCCTCGTGGGAAGGGTTTTTGCACTGGGCTGGCGGGCGGCCTTTTGGCGGTCACCCGCCAGCCCAGTGCAAAAGCCAAAATACCCTCAGCGGTCTTGCGACCGCAGAGCGGTATTTTGGAGGGGGGAAGTCTGGCGGGGAATGACCCCCATAGTGTTGTCTGCTATTGATATCACTCAGACAGACTTGTCCCGGTTATATCATGGACAAACACAGCTACGTTCCATCATGCAGCTGGGTTGGACTCTACAGACACTGAAAAATGGCCGTATTCCATGGAAGTACATTAACGGGACTTCACTGCTTTTAATTTTACCAGAGAACAACAGACAATGGCTAAAAGGGAGGCTAGTTTCACCATGCTTCAAGTAAAAAAAAATAGATAACTTGCCATTCACGGTAGCAGAGAGTCCTTCAACTATCTGGCTCTTACATGGCATAATTAATTTACCCAATTCGACCTTTCGTTTCTCAAGCTGCCTGAAACATCTTGCAGTGGGAAGGTACGAGCAACTAGGAGATAGCTATATTAAGGAAGAGTGGGAGTTGCCCTTTGATTATAAAAGTCTGAATGGCGAAACAGAGGTCTTTCTTAGCGGAAGCGAATGTGAGACTGCTGTTAGTCATTCAATGATATGCAAACAGGTGTCCCTTCAAGGTCTTTGCAATGCGGGGGTCGCAAACTTAGCCTGTTTGCTGAAGGGTACTCGCGTCCCTTTGATTCGCCCGGTATTTCATGTACTTCTCAATGGAAGTTATGTGGTACTGAAAAATCAAAGTTGTTGCGCCATGCGACCAGGAATTGCCTGCGCAATCTCGGTCTCAAAGGTCATTACGTGTTGTGGACATGTTTTATTCCCCCCACACGAGAGATAAAAGTATCTGACATTTGGCCCCACATAGATACTATTAATGTGAACTATGACAAGCTGAGCAGGCTAAAGGCGCTATTGTTTAAAAAACAGGTCACCTTGACATCCGCAAAAGAGACATATGCTCTCCAGATTGCGAGATCATCAGCAGAGATACAATCCCTATTAAATACCAACTTCCCCAAGCACTTTAGAGAACTGGTATCCAGAATATTCAATGCTTCAACCGCTACTGGGATGGTCCACTTCTTTAAGGCTGTTGGATCTGGTTTCGTGTCCATCTTCCAGACTGTCTTTGGAGTCATCCCGTCGGCCATCCACTCGCTCTTTTCAAGTATGTTTGGTGGCTTTCCAATTATTTTGGCTTTGATTGGCGGACTACTACTGCTATTTCTTCTGGTTCGCAGTGGTTGTTTCTTTCCAGCTATGCAGGGCAATGGAGCCGCTCCCACCAACTCCGCTGTACCGTGAACGCATGGTTCGAATCTTCAGTGCACCCATGCTGGTGGAACTGGAGCATGACTGGTCGTTGTTATTTTGGCCCCTTCTCTGGTGTGTACAACCAGTTTTCCGCTGCATATAGTGCCTCTTTGAACATCTGCCTATGGTCTGTCTTGCTGTTGCACCGACATCTCCTGTGGACCACGAACTGCTGATGTCCCTGATGAGGGTTCATACACGGTCATGCCCCTTGAGAATGTGGTTGCTCCGCGAGGCCACCTGTTTGTCCGCCCAGCACTCGATTTGATGATGTTGACTCATTTTTTAGGTCCTTGGTTGGTGACTTCGATTACACTCTTCGACATCAATCGTAAAGTAAATAATTTGATGAATTGGCTTGCCATTCCCGATTAAAATTATGCATTTCAATTAACTTGCTTTGGCATGCTGTGCTTGTCATGGTTGACATTAACATCTCTGTATGTATTTTAGCTGAACTGTTTTTATTCCTTTTTTTAACGCATTTTAAAGAAGTGTTTTAGCTAGTTTTTATGCTTTTAGCTTTTTAGTTCAGAACAATTTTAGCGTTTGGGTTCCTGTACCTTAGTCATACCTGTTACGGCAATGGGGAGGGTGTAGTGAATCCTAGTTTGTTTTAATGGGATAACAGGAGTTAGCTTAGCCTCTGGCTTGCAGACTCGTGCCCCCGTCACCTAGTGACTTTTAACCTACTTAGCTTGCTCTGTCTTAGCTCATTTAATTATTTAATTCATCTAAGATGGCTGACTTGTTTATAGTTAGGCCACTTGTTATGTTTTGCATTATCAGTGCCACCGCGCTAAGGCGTCAAGATCAAGCAATAAAGACCAACAAACAGTAGATGTTCACACTTAGGGATTTTCCCTCTCTATACTTTCGAGAGATTGTTTATAATAATTGCCGTCCCAAGCATGTCTGTTATCTATTGTTTGGGAACACACCTACGTCAGGGGTCCTGGTAGATCTGTATAAATACATCACACTTTAGACAGATAATCAGAAGGATTCCGACCAGAGGGCATCGCCACCATCGCTGATACCGATGCTGCACATCGTCTTGACGCTGACCCAGTCTTCGTGTCCCTGTGGAGTCTGAGATAGAGACCTCATTCCAAGGTAATGAGGGTTGGGGGCTCCTCTCATGGACATGGTATTGGCAGATTAGGTTTAGCAAACCCAGTTACCCTGTAGGTAGGAGGTTAGGCCTATCACATTAGGGTATTAGGGCATATTACATCTCATATGTCTTTTACATGCATTGCAAGATGGTGGGGGTCTTTGTAATAATGACTCTCGTCTTCACAATTCTGTTTCTTGCATTATTCATTATCCTAATCATTGCAGCCCATGCATCATATCGCAAACTGCAGTTGTGTTAAATAAAATCTATTGAAACCTTACTGCATCTTTGTCATTACCTGTGTTTGTATGAGACATGATATATCTGTGAGAAATGGGTAATCTCTGTTGCACCATGACACTACCCAAGAAGTATTATTCTCGAGTCATGCATAAAGGCTGCCACAAATCACCTTTTACTATTGTGTTTCTGGTGAGGTGCTGCTAGTGAGCCGGTAAGGTTGGGACAACAGTTGCGATTTGTTGTAGGATAGGCATAGTCATCTACAAACAAAAGTACTGTCATCCTTTAACCAGCAGTCTTGCCTAGAGCAAGAGTCCAAACTACGACAGTGAGGGATCTCAGGAGGTCAATAGCCTCCTCACTGAGGGCAGCAGGGCTGACTGGGGCAGGGCCTGAGGTGCCTGGGGCGAAGGAGATGCCCACCCTCCTGGGTGAGCAGGCACGGGAAACACACTGAGGGGCTGCTGGGACGGCGGTGCTGGTAGGGGGGGTGGCGGCTGTACCTGTTGTTGGTGTGGGCACAGAGGTGTCCGCCACTGCCAGGGAGCTTACATCGGAGTCGCTGTCACTGGTATCCCCTCCTGTCCCCGTCGTGGAGCTCCCCTCAACCTCTGTCCCACTGGTGCCTTCACCCTCGGTGGATTCGCCCTCATGGGCCATGTGGGATGCAGCTTCCTCTGTCGCCAGTGCCACAGCTCCTACGCCAGATGATGCTAATTAACATAAGGACAGGGTGACAAAACAAGAAGGGGGGGATAGACGGAGGATACACATGGTCAATGCCAGCAACACCACTACAGTTGGCGTACACAAAACACACTGAGCTGCCCTATGCACTAGGCCATGCCCAACCACGCACTAAGGTAGTCACCAGCCCACGGGGTACAAATGCCTAATGCCAGCATCTGCACACATGACACCCACAGGACCCTGCCCAGTAGTAGTTGGCCACTTGTACCATAGGATTAGGGGTGCTTCAGAGCCTGCATAACAAGGGACCTACCCTGCCATGATCGCCCTGGTAGGTCCTAAAGCGCGCAAAGTCAGCTTTCTGAAACGTTACTCACCCCTTGTGGCTGCTGTGATGCCCTCAAGCGCCCATCCAACTCCGGATAGGCCACCGCCAGGATGCGGAACATCAGGGGGGTCATGGTGCAACGGGCACCCCTTCCACGTTGGGAGGCCAGCCCTAGCTGGGCCTCCGCCATCTTCTTGGTCCAGCGGCGCAGGTCCTCCCATCTCTTGCGGCAGTGGGTGCTCCGCCTGTGATAGACCCCCAGGGTCCGCACCTCCTTGGTGATGGCACACCAAATACCCTTCTTCTGATGGGCGCTGACCTAGAGGGAAAAGACAGCGGAAATTGTAATCACTCACCTGTACTGACCGTCATTCGTGCCCACCAGTTCTCACCCATGCCCTGATGCACATACAGTGACCACCTTTCATTCAGCATTCAGGCCAGGATGCCTTAGCACCCCCCAACATGTGACTTATATCCACACCACTCCAAACAGGCATTGTCCACACATCATGCTCACAGTTTACTCACCTGTTTGTCTGGAGGACCATAGAGTAACGTGTACTGGGGGAGGACCCCATCCACCAGTTTCTCCAGCTCCTTCGCAGTGAAGGCAGGGGCCCTTTCCCCAGACCCTCTAGCCATTGTCGCTTCCAGACTCAGGTCACAGCAGCACTTGCAGTGTAGGTCCTCTCCTGTTGATGGTCAGGTAGCAAGTGAGTGAATAGCTAGAAAATGACGGTGCGTCCCGTCACCGCCAGCATACATCGCCATTGGCTCCTGGGACCTATAGGGCCCAATGATAACCAATGCGGAGTTGCGCAGCGGTCATTGACCGCCTACCGTGATGCAGCACAACACCAGCGCACTTACCTCATTTCCCCTTGTCCTTCCTCACAGGTCAGGCAGCCACCACTTCAGTGGGGCACATGGCATGGCACCTAACTGCGTCATAGCACATATTGGCACATATACTGACTCTCGAATTCAAACACTCCTCCTGTGACATTAATTCTAACACAGTTGTGCTATCCATGTGGAAATAAGACCTTCTGCTCACTGTTCTCCTCCATAGGCTACAACCGCTGAGGCAGATGATGAGAGGGAGCCATCCTCCTGTGTACAGACCCCTGGTGGACCTGTCGACAATGGAGGCCAGACACATTATCATCACATACAGACTTGATTGTGCCACAATCGCAGAACTGTGCGCCCAATTGGAGCCAGACCTGATGTCAGCTATCCGCCAGCCCACAGGAATACCCCCTCTAGTGCAGGTCCTGTCAGTGCTCCATTTCCTGGCAAGTGGCTCCTTTCAAACAACAGTGGCCATGGTATCAGGGATGTCTCAGCCAATGTTCTCCAACGTGTTGACCAGAGTGTTGTCTGCCCTGCTGAAACACATGTGCAGCTACATCGTCTTCCCCCAGGTGGAGGGTTTGGCCACGGTGAAAGCTGACTTCTATGCCCTGGGACATATCCCCAACATCATTGGTGCCATTGATGGTACACATGTGGCATTTGTTCCCCCCCACAGAAATGAACAGGTGTATAGGAATAGAAAAAGCTATCATTCGATGAATGTGCAAATGGTGTGTTTTGCGGACCAGTACATCTCCCATGTGAATGCCAAATATCCTGGCTCAGTGCATGACGCCTATATCCTGAGGAACACCAGTATCCCTTATGTGATGGGCCAACTCCAGAGGCACAGGGTGTGGCTAATAGGGGAGCCCAAGGCCCCCACACAGTATATGTAGGTGTCTAGGCATGGGGTTGTCCTTAATGGTTAGTGTGTGTCTAACAGTTGTCCCTCGATATTTTCAGGTGACTCTGGTTACCCCAACCTCTCATGGCTACTGACCCCAGTGAGGAATCCCAGGACAAGGGCAGAGGAAACGTTACAATGAGGCACATGGGCGAACAAGGAGGATTATTGAGAGGACCTTCGGCCTCCTGAAGGCCAGGTTCCGGTGCCTCCATCTGACTGGTGGATCCCTGTACTACTCACCCAAGAAGGTGTGCCAGATCATCGTGGCATGCTGTATGTTGCACAACCTGGCCTTGAGACACCAGGTGCCTTTTCTGCTGGAGGATGAGCCTGGTGATGGTCTTGTGGCAGCGGTGGAGTCTGTGGACAGTGAGGAAGAGGAGGCAGATGAAGAAGATGTGGACAACAGAACTAACATTATCCAGCAGTACTTCCAGTGACACACAGGTAAGAGACTGTAACTCCTCTTCACATTTCAGTATACTTTTGGACATTGTACATGGCAGCCTCTTACCCTCTGTCTATGGCCACTGACTGTTCCCTTTCGATTACCTTTTTTCAGATCTGTGTACCCCATTCTGGCTCCTGCTATGTGTACTGCTGCTCACCAACTGTCATACATTGGTATAATTCAATGAACATAGACGTTGCAATACTTTGAGAATGTTGTAAGAATACATCTTTCCAATCATTACACTGACTCCAGTGTGGTTCATATTTAAATGGTGTTTATTTTTTGTGGTAAATAGTATGGGGGTACGGGCAAGGGGCTGGGGTGATGGTGGAGGAATGTCCATGGTAGAGTCCAGACTCTTGGTATCACAGGTGCATTGTCCAACGGGGCATAGGAAGGGGAGTAATGGCAGTTCAAGTTGGACAGGGTGACATAGTGGGACAGAAGGGTGACAATCAGGAGAGTCTTATTTCCTGCCGGGGGTCTTGGCAATGTTCTCTGTCTTCTGCCTGGATCGCAGGGACTGTTTGCGGGGTGGTTCTCCTTCTGCAGCGGGTGGGGTGCTAGTGGCCTGTTGGTCCTGTGGCGGGGCCTCCTGTCCACTAGTGCCGGCAGAGGTGGCAGGCTGTTCCTCGGCTTGGCTTGTGTCAGGGGCCCTTTGTTGTGCCACTGCCTCCCTCATGGTCTTGCCTATGTCAACCAGCACCCCTGCTATGGTGACCAGGATGGTGTAGCTTTGTGTGAGGTCCTCCCTGATCCCCAGGTACTGTCCCTCCTGCAGCCGCTGGGACTACTGTAACTTGGCCAGTACCGTGCCCATTGTCTCCTGGGAATGGTGGTATGCTCCCTTCATGTTGGAGAGTGCCTTGTGGAGGGTCGGTTCCCTGGGCCTGTCCTCCCCCTGTCGCATAGCAGTCCTCCCAGCTTCCCTGTTGTCCTGTGCCTCTGTCCCCTGAACCGTGTGCCCACTGCCACTGACCCCAGGTCCCTGTTCATCCTGTGTTTGTGGGGTTGCCTGGGGTCCCTGTAGTGGTGGACACACTGCTGATTGACGTGTCCTGGGGACAGTGGCATGGGCCCACTGGGTGGGTGCTGTGCTGGTGTTTCATGAGGGGGGAGGGTCTGTGGTGGGTTGGGACTGTGGCAGGGGAACCAACTGTCCAGAGGTCCCTGATGGGCCAGGTTGGTCATCGTGATCCAGGCATGCAGAGCTGCTCTCATCACTGTGGGCCTCTTCTGTGGGGGGACTGGATGTTGGTGGCACCTCCTCTTCGGTGACATTGGGTAGGGGTCCTGTAGGGATGCAAATGCATTGTTATTGTATCTGTGTGTACCATCTTGTGCAATGGGTGTGTTTCCCTGTATAACTGTGCTTTCCCTGTCGCCTTGGCCTTGTGGGATTGCTGATTGTGTGGGCTGGGTGATTCTATCTACTGGGCATGCTGTGGTGATGGGTGTCCATGCAGGGCTGTGATGGGTGTCCATGCATTGTTGTTGCATGCAGGGCTTGGTATTGGGATGGGTGGATTGTGATAGTGGGGTATATGTGAGGTGGTGGAGTGATGGGGGTGAGGGTAGGAGTTTGTGATGGCATGCAGGTAGGGTGGGGGGATATAGGAGTGGAGAATTGACTTACCAGAGTCCAGTCCTCCTACTACTCCTGCGAGGCCCTCAGGACGCATGATCGCCAAGACTTGCTCCTCCCATGTTGTTAGTTGTGGGGGAGGAGGTGGGGGTCTACCGCCAGTCCTCTGTACAGCAATCTGGTGTCTTGAGACCACGGAATGCACCTTCCCCCGTAGGTCGTTCCACCTCTTCTTGATGTCATCCCTGGTTCTTGGTTGCTGTCCCACGGCGTTGACCCTGTCGATGATTCTCCTCCATATCTCCATTTTCCTAGCAATGGACGTCTGCTGCACCTGTGATCCGAGTAGCTGTGGCTCTACCCGGATGATTTCCTCCACCATGACCCTTAGCTCCTCTTCAGAAAGCCTGGGGTGTCTTTGGGGTGCCATGGATGTGGTGTGAGTGATTTGTGTGAGGTGATGTGTGGGGTGATGTATTGGGGTGTATACTGTGATGTGCGTGGCTGGTGTATGTGTGATGGTGTTCTGTGCCTATGATTGAGTGTGTGCTCTTTGCTTGTCTCTCTGTGCTTGGTCTCTTTTTTGTTGTTGTAAGGGGTTGTGGGTAGTGTGGGTGTGTGTTTTATAGTGGTGTGGGTGTGTGGGTGTGGTGTGTGTATGTGTGTCAGGTGTGTGTATTTTGAATTGTCCAATGTGGTGTAGTTTTGTAAGTGTGTGTGTGTGTATTTTGAGCGCGGCGGTGTGTACCGCCAAAGGTTTACTGTGGTTAAAAGACCGCCACGTTGATTCGTGGGTCGTGATACTGTGGGAGTATTCCTGTTTGCGTGACGGTGTGGGTTTTGGCACTGCCAGTTTATCACTGACCTTTGGTCTGGCGGACTTGTGTGGGTGTCTGTATTGTGGCGGTATTCTCAGTGTGGGTCATAATACTGTGGATTACCGCCACTGTCACGGTATGTTGGCGGCCATCGGCATAGCGGTAAGCGGCATTTACCGCCAGGGTTGTAATGAGGGCCTAAATCAGAATATCCAATTATGGGGAGCATTACATAAATGGGAAGGCAGATGGGAGAAGAAAATAGATCAGAAGAAAAAGGAGTCTGAAAATTTGAATACTAATGTACAACAGACTGATAATACAGTAAAAGTATTTCCAATTAGAGCAGTTTCAGGAGGGAATTGTGTACCTGTCCCTTGGAGCAGAAGTGATATTTTGTCATTGGTTTGTGACGTTTTCAAAATGACTGTGGGAAGACTCAAGTACCCTGTTGGAAATAGTGGTTCCAGCTGATTTAGGGGTTGAATGCAAGAGGAGTGTAGACTGGCTACCAAGAGAGCCTCCAGGAGATCCAGTTACAGGTGCACCATCACCTAATATAATGAAGTACTATTACAATGTGATCGAATTTTTTAAACTGAGAATTTCACCCAAAAGTATTGATTGGCAGAGAATTGATAGGATAGCACAGAAGGTGAAAAAGTCAATACATGCATGCTGTGGAAGATTACTGTAAGCATTTAAACATTATAGTGGTACAGAAATAATTGAGACGAAAGACATGATTCATTTTGTGTTTAGATTTGTTGAAGGTTTGAGACCTGAAATTGGACAGATGCTTATGAGTCATTTAAATAGTTGGCAAGCAAAACTGGTTGATGAAGTGTTACAGTTTGCGAAATACTATAGTGACGAGACTGAAATGAAGCAGAAGAAATTTAAGGAAAAGGCGATGGTGATGCAGATTAAAGCGGCACAATCAGGGATGCAGGGAAATTATCCAAACGAGCAGAAAATCTATCCACAGCAACCAAATCAAGCAAGAGGTAGAGGTTGTGGAGGAAGTGGAGGTGGTAATCACGTTGATTTGAATGTGATGGTTAATTCAGGTGATATGCAGGTAATGAAAAGGATGTTACCTTGTCACAGTTGTATTTTTTTAGGACATTGGAAGCGTGAGTGCCAAAGTTGGTACAAGAAGGCATGGTTATGAAGATGAATAAAAACAAGCAGTTTCCAAATTTGAGAGGTCTGAGAATGAGGAGTCCTAATTTAAATGTCCAAAATAATCAGATGCAGATTCCTCAGCAAATGCAAAGTTCTCAACCAATGCAGCAAATGCAAATGTCACATTTTCAGGTGGCACAGTCACAGTTAATTCAGCCTCAGGTACAAATGGTATCAAAGCAACAAATGCAAATACCTCATGCTCCAATGGTGCAGCAGCAGATGATGCTTCCTCAGCAGAACACAAGGCAAATGTTAAATCACAGTAATCATACAGTTCATCAGTTCACACTTCACAGTAGGAAGAATCGAATGATGAAGTGATGAGTGATGGAGTGATGGGTGAGAGTGAAAGTTCAGATGAAGAATGTGTGTTAGCAGCTTCGTTAGAAGCGGATCAAAAGGGTCCTTATGTAAATGGAAGGGTAATGGGTCATGATGTCTCATTCCTAGTTGATACAGGAGCTACACACTCTACAGTGAGAACAGCAGAAGTTCCTAATGTACCACTTTCTGGGAAAACAATTCAGATTGAGGAGCTGCAAATCAGTTTCTGACAAACCCGGTTACTGAACCAGTCCCATTTAAAATTGGAATCTTTGAAGGATTCCACAAATTTGTAGTTTGCCACTCGAGTCCAGTTTCCTTGCTAAGAAGAGATCTATTGTGCACAACAAAATGTTCAATTACCTGTTCAAATTGTGGAATTGCTATTCAGACGAATAGTGATGATGAAGATGATGATTCATCTATGCCAACTGAATGTGACTCAGTGAATGAAGAGTTTCCACTGATTAGTTTCTATCCTGTTTTCACAGTAAAATACCTGCTAACTGATTTACAAGATACAGTTAATTTAAAAGTTTGGAATGTTTCTGCAAAAGATATTGGTCTGATCAAAGGAGTTGAACCAGTTAAAGTCATAGTCAAACCTAATGATACTGCAATATCACATGGCACCAGATGTAACTGAAGGAGAAATTCCTGTAATTAAAGAGTTTGTGAAGCAGGGAGTTCTAAAACAAGTGCTGAACAGTTGATGTAATCCTAATTTACAAATGAATCCTCCAGTTATACAAAGAGATGTCAGGATGTTAGTTCCTTTCGATGAAGCTCGTACTACACAAAACCATTTATGTTGTTTTGTCATGAACAAAATGACTGTGCTGTCCTTATACAGGTACATGGCGGTTTTAATCGACCGGTTGCATGTTTTTCTGTTACTTAGGATGCAGTTGCAGCAGCTTCACCTGGTTGTTTGTGAGCTGTGACAGCGGTTGGTACTTCTATATCACAATGAGAAGCTATTGTGATGAGATGTCCTTTAACTGTATTGGTCCCTCACTCTGTTGAAGTCCTTCTTACCAAGACTAAAACCCAGTATCTGACAAATGCAAAGCATACCAAGTATGAGCTGATAATATTGGGCTCTCAAAATATTACCTTGAAAAGATGTAAAGTGCAACCGTACTCTCAATTGACAATGTTGAAATTGAGAATCTGAAAGAAGTTGAACATGATTGTCTGGAGGTTACTGAATTGTGTATGAAACTCAGACCTGATATTAAAAATAGCCCGCTAGAAGAGAATGATGAAATTATTTTTGTTGATGGTTCCTGTTTAAGACATAATGTGGGAATATTGAAAGCTGGCTATGCTGTGTGCACAATTTCTGGTATATTCGAAGCTTCATGGCTTCAAAGAGTATTTTCTGCACAAGTTGCTGAATCAGTTGCCCTTACGAGAGCCTGTTGTTTTAGTGCACAGCTTAAAGTTACAATTTTTACGGATGGCCAGTATGGATTTGGAGTTGTCCATGACTTTGGCCAGTTGTGGTCACAAAGAGGATTCATGACCTCTTCTGGTTCACTAATTAGAAATGGTGACAGAATTCATGATTTGTTACCCTACAAGCCCTACAATTACCTGAGAAAATTGCTGTGGTCAAATGCAGTACACATCTGAAATCAAATGATTTTGTTTCAAAAGGAAATGCTTATGCAGATTAGGTTGCTAGATATTGCGCCTTGAATTGTATTTCAATTAATGAAGAATGTCAGAAATTTGAAAATAATGAAACAAATGCAAGTTGCTTGTTAATCACAATTGACACATTGGATGAAATTAAATCTCTCCAAGATAATGGGGGTCATTCTGACCCTGGCGGTCACCGACCGCCAGGGCCAACGACCGCGGAAGCACCGCCAACAGGCTGGCGGTGCTTCTATGGGCATTCTGAGCCGTGGTCAGAAACGGGAAACCGGCGGTGTCCTGCCGGTTTCCCGCTGCCCCAGGGAATCCTCCACGGCGGCGCTGCTTGCAGCGCCGCCATGGGGATTCTGACCCCCTTACCGCCATCCTGTTCCTGGCGGTTTTCACCGCCGGGAACAGGATGGCGGTAACGGGTGTCGTGGGGCCCCTGGGGGCCCCTGCAGTGCCCATGCCAATGGCATGGGCACTGCAGGGGCCCCCTAACAGGGCCCCACATTGATTTTCAGTGTCTGCCAAGCAGACACTGAAAATCGCGAAGGGTGCCACTGCACCCGTCGCACGCCTTCAACTCCGCCGGCTCCATTCGGAGCCGGCTTCCTCGTTGAAGGCGCTTTCCCAATGGGCGGGCGGGCGGCCTTCTGGCGGTCGCCCGCCAGCCCAGCGGGAAAGCCAGAATGCCCGCCGCGGTCATTTGACCGCGGTGCGGTCATTTGACCGCGGTGCGGTCATTCGGCGGCTCCCGCCGGGCGTGCGGTTACCGCCGCCGGCGGGAGTCGGAATGACCCCCAATGTGTCTGATGAAGAGAAGAGAATGGATCAAATAAAAATGTGTGCAAAGAGATGAAGACAATCTTTGGGTCTCAATTGAAGGATAGGTAGTTTTGCCAAACTGTCGACTGATGCAAATGGCGAGACATTATATTGGTCAAGCACATATTGGCAGAGATGCAACGATTCAAACTTTAAAAAAGTTCTGGTTTAATCCAAAGTTTAGACTGGTTGTCGAAGCAATTTGTCACATGTGTCATATGCCAACAAAATAATGTGGGAAAAAGAAAAGTTGTCAATTTGAGTCACATTGGAAGAGCAGGAGTGTAATTTAACAGAATGCAAATGGATTTCATTGAGATGCCTGTGTGTGGTGGTTTGAGATATATGTTGGTGATTGTATTTTTAGTCGCTGGATTGAAGCTTACCCTGCATGTAGAAATGATAGTCTCACAGTAGCAAAGATTTTCTTAGAGAATTAATACCATGGTTCAGATTTCCAGACTCTTTAGCATCAGATAGAGGAAGCCACTTCAATAACGAAGTGATAAAATTAGTATGTTTAGCCTTAAACATTGAGCAGAGGTTGCACTGTAGCTATCGACATAAAGCATCTGGATTGGTAGAGCAATTGAATGGTACACTGAAAGCACAACTTGCAAATATGTGTGCATACACGAATCTGAAATGGCCAGATGCGTTGCCTTTGGTTTTGAAGAGCATGCGAAACACACCTGATAGAAAGACAGGAGTGTCTCCTCATGAAATCCTCATGGGTAGAGCAATGAGGTTGCCAGCTGTTCCTGTAAATGCTATTGTGACTATAACAGATTATATGGTGCTGGATTACTGCAAGAATCTAGCTGATGTGGTTTGCTCTTTCTCTCATCAGGTGGAAGCGATAAGCGTGCAGCCATCCCAGGACCAGTGTCACAGTCTGCGGGCTGGCGACTGAGTGGTGGTCAAGAAGCATGTGAGAAAAACTTGTCTGGAACCTAGGTGGAAGGGTCCTTATCAAGTCATATTTGTGACTACGACTGCTGTGAAGTGCACTGGGATCCCGAACTGGATTCATGCCAGCCCCATGAGGAAAGTAGCCTATCCACTAGAAGATGAAAATGAGTTGTTCAGAGTGCTGACAACTATTGGAAACATCTATCTATCTATCTATCTATCTATCTATCTATCTATCTATCTATCTATCTATCTATCTATCTATCTATCTATATATCTATCACACATTTCTCTCATTTTTTTACAATACCCACTTCTTAGATTTGACTGTTCTTGTGGAGCACACAGCAAAGTAAAATTCCCTACGCCCTATAAGGAATACATGTTGTATATTAGTCTCATTCCTACCCACGATCTTGTACAGTGTTTTCAAAATGCTATTATTCTCTGCAATCATGTTGCAGCCATGAGACTCTGTGATGTCATAATGCGTATTCCTGGAGAGGGAGCCTGCCTTGGTCAGTCCATGTTTACAGTGCCACAGTTTGTAATGTCTGTTCATGATAGAGGGCAGCTTCGGAACGTATATACAACATAACATTATAGATTGTGAGACAAGATTGTGTTTTTCATCTTGCGATTTCAGTGACATTTTAGACAATTTTGCTTTGGGGACACGAGGGGGGGCCTTGGCAAGATATAATACCAATTTCAATTGTTTTTAGTTGTGCATGCAAATGCACTCGCAAAGCATGTTGGATGCAGGAGCGGTGTACAGAAAGAAAAAGCACTTTCGAAATATTGCCAAGTATTTTCTTTTTTAAAGCAACGTGCTTTGATACAGTCACTAGTATTGGGGTGATGTTTCCACCAGCAGCCTTCACAGCTGCCACTTATTCATGTAAAGTAAGGAGATACCATGCCAAAATAATCCCCATTTTTACAGTAGTGGCCGGTGACCCATAAAAGTGGAATGGTCGTCGAGCCGCAGTCCAGTGGCAGGCACAGTAAAAAAAAAATAATGCCTTTAGGCTCAAATTCCAAAGCTCTTAGTCATGGCTTGTTACTATAATGGGCTGTGACTGAAAGCACTGGAATTAAAGCTAAAGGCAATGTTAGTTTCTCACAGTGCCTGTCAGCGGGCAACAAAAAAAGAAAAATGCACTAACCAACTTTCTGCTCCTCGTCCAGTCAGTGCGACGGCACTTCCTGGAGTTTCTGGCAGTTCCCCTCTCCAAATCCTGACACTGCTTTCATGTTGCAGATGAGCAGTGGCAGGATTGGTTGTAGCGGGCTGCCTTGATGTGCCAGACAGCTGAGTGGAGAGGTTTACACTGCACACGTGAGGCTAGCCGGCTCAAGACAGCCGGCCAAACTGCCATACACAATGTAAACTAGGGGAGTGAGCGCCACTCCTCTACTCCCAACAGCAGCAATTCCGCGTCCCCAAACACTGCTGAGGCTAGGAGCAGTGAAAAATAAAATGGTAATTAATTTTAGTACCATTTTATTGTTCACTTTTGCTGCAATGCCAGGGGTGATGCTCCTCTGTCCTAATGGGGGAGCCGCCTCTGCATTTTTAAACCTTTGCCTCTTTGAGTTGCTTGTAGCATGCTTATTTTGTTTTAGCATCTCAATGACATTACAGCCCTTCCATTCACCAACAACCTGCCCTAATGTTCACCACTCCCATCCCTCCCGTTTACTACCATCACTCGCCTTCCCGTTCACCAGCCCACCCAATTACCAAAGGAAATGGCTTGCCCTTAAGCATGACCTAGTTTGTAATTTTATTTCAGACCTAGCAGTCTCAAAAGATATCCTGTTCTTCAGCTGCACAAAACATTTGCCTTTCATTCGTAGGGCATAAAGTTCACTACTGGCATTGTCAGGTTGTGTGGAAGCATGAAAGTTTTTTAAATTATGTGTGAAAACTATTACTTACAGAAAACAACTTGCACTGATTTAGTCTGATGCACTGGTACTACTAAGATGAAAGTTCTGCATGTGAATGAAATACATTTTGGAAATTTTGCAGAGACTTTTTCAGATTTAACACATTTTTTGCAAAATGTCATTACAAAAGAAGGTGGCCCAAAAGGTAAGTGTGCACCCTTATTACTTGATTTCTTTCACATGTATTAACTTGTAAATAAATGCTTGCTGGTTTTCAGAGGAGCCACGTCCAAAGGTCAGGAGGGCGATTGTGGACCGCACTGATTTAGTCTGATGTACTAGTACGCAGGGACGGCTCCTCTGTTAGGGCGGAGAAGCTCCTCTCTCCCACCAGCAGCAGCACCTGCAAAACCTTTACAAGAAATCAATAATAAACTGTGTTTGTTATCGTTTTCTTGTAAAGAGATGGGGCATTGGGATGACGGGCACTGAGGGGAGTGCACAGAGCACTACCCTCAGTTTGCATGTATGTTTGGCCAGCCGTCTCGGATAGGCCAAACACACGTGCCCAGAAGGCTCTCTCCAGCCTGGCAACACAGTCTGTCTGGGAGTGCCCTGGCTTGGCGCTCCCAGCCAATCCTAATGCTGATTTGAGCAGCATCAGGATTGCCCTCAAGGGCAAGCTGAGAGCCTGTGCCTGCAGCCTGGAGCAACGAGGGAAAGAGGAGCGGCGCAGCGGCAACAGAGGAGGTACGTTTTTTTTTTTTTTTATTAAATGCCCCCCGCCACACACACCCTGCCCCTTCAGAGGGAAGCGAGCCACGACTGCTAGCACTACTAAGATGAAAGAGTTCTGTGTGTGAATGAAATAAATGGTTTGAATTTTTGCAGAGACTTTTTCATATTTAACACGTTTTTTGCAAAATTCTACTTACTTTTTTGGAACAAAGTACAAAACTACATTCCAGTATCAGCTTCAGCCTACCATATGATGATCTTGGGCAATTTACACTGTTTATGGCACATTCACTGTTAAGCACAGGATAAGATCTTTTCACAGGAAAGAGACAGACACATTATAACACAATTTAAAAATGTTTGGTTTCACTATGATGCGTAAAGAATATGCTTTATTTATGACATCTGTGGCAACTCGTTTTGGAGAGATGGATATCTTTAAAGGCACTTTTTATGAAAGCTTTTGTGTTTATGTTTAGCTACAAAATAATTATGTATTCCATTTGCAACTGTGCCTTTTTTGAAACACATATATTATTGGATATAAACTATTTCCTCAGTTCTCCTTGCAGGGATTAGAGTCATGATTAGAATGGTGCAGCAGGTGCAATGGCACAGAGGCCATAAGGTCTAGGAATCCCACTGAACACCGAATATTGCTATATTTTACTACTTAACAAGCAGCCAAAATTGCAGTTAGCTTGCAGGCACTAGGACCATGATTTAAATGGTGCAGCAGCCGCAGTGCCAGAGGGGCAAAAAGGTTGACGAAACAGGCTGAACATTGCTTATTATTGCTATATTTTACTACTGAACAACTCACAAGTGCAGTTACCTTGAAGGAACTAGGGTCATGATTTGAATAGTGCAGCAGGTACAATGGCACAGGGGCCAAAAGATCTAGGAAACCCGCTGAACACTGATTATTGCTATATTTTACTACTAAACACACAGTCACAAGTGCAGTTAGTTTGCAGGCACTTGGGCCGTGATTTGATTGGTGCAGCAGATGCACAGGGGTCAAAAGGTCTAAGAAACCCACTGAACACTGATTATTGCTTTAATTTACTACTATACAAGCAGTTGCAAGTGCAGGTAGCTTGCAGGCACTAGGCTGTGATAGGAATTGTGCAGCAGGTGCAGTGGCCCTGGGTCCGAGAGGTCTAGGAAATATACAGGAGAAGATTTATCGTTGGCCCCGGCAGGGTTACTCACAAGGACAGCCCCTGGGCCAAACAGATTCCCTTGTGGGTTCTATAAGGCGTTCATACCCAAGCTTCAGGAACAAATGGTGGAGGTGATCCAAACTGCGGTCGATGCCTCTGTCCTGACTCCGGACCGTCGCCATGCAAAGACTGTGGTTTTCCCTAAACCCGGCCGGCCACTTGAGGAGCATTGTTCTTACTGCCCTAAATCCCTTCTAAATCTCGAGGTGAAGATCTTTGTAAAAGCCTTGCCAAACAGGCTTCTGCGCATCCCAGACTTCTGGACCAGGCTGGATTCATGCCTGGTTCCACCCAACACAATATTAGGTATCCATACAATGCCCTAGCCCTGACTGACAGGCTGGAGGGGCCTGCAGCTGTCCTTCTGGCCGACATCTACAAGGCCTTTGTCTCTGTCAGCTGGGCCTACCTGTATGCACTCCTCTGTGGCCTAAATATTGGCCCAAGATTTATCTCCTACATCAAGTTACCTCTGTGGCCTAAATATTGGCCCAAGATTTATCTCCTACATCAAGTTACTCTACACTGACCTGATGGTGACAGTACAGGTGGGGGGGCGACCTCAGACCCCATTCCGATCGGACGGGGAATGAGGCAGGGATGCCCTCTGTCTCCTCTGCTGTTTGGCCTAGCCATTGAGCCTCTGGCGGTGTGGGTGGAGATGGATGCTGAGGTCCACGGGTTTGAGTGGGAGGACAGTTCCTCAGATAGAATAGCATTATATGCAGACAATGTTCTTTTTCTGACATTTCCAGTGGCCCCAGGGTCATGCATCTTACAGAACATGTAGGTTTTTGGTGAATCCTCAGGGTTATGCTTAAATATCTCTAAATCATAAGTGCCCCTGGTGGGTAGGGGCCCACAGACGTTGGTTGGCATTGGGATTACAAATCACCACAGGTGGCCTTAAGTATCTGGATATATTTGTACTCCCTCATTCAACATTGGCATGGGTGCACAATCTAGACCCTGTTCCAGCGTGCATTAAAGAAGATATACATGTCTGTTTGGTTTCACCTCTTTCCTCATTAGTTGGTCTACCATTTTCAAAATGGTATCATTACCCAGGCTATTATACAAATTAAAGAATTATCCATATGCAATCTGTTAGAAATGGGGTCTCTAGTTGGCAGTCTGTTTGCATCCTGTCCAAGTAAGGACCCTCAATCTAGTCAGGATAAGGGAGATACCCGCTCAGAAAACCCATGCTCACCCCCTTGGTAGCTTGGCACGAGCAGTCAGGTTTATCTCATAGGGTTGAAGACTGCATTGTGTGAGGGCAGGCACAGCCCTTTCAGGTGTAAGTGACCACTCCTCCCTCCACTCTAGCTCAGATGGCTCATTGGGATATGCAGGCTACACCCCAGCTCCCTTTGTGTCACTGTCTAGATAGAGTTCACAACAGCCCTACTGTCAAACTGACCCAGATGGGGAATCCACAAACAGGCAGAGTCACAGAATGGTTTAAGCAAGAAAATGCCTACTTTCTAAAAGTGGCATTTTCAAACTAACAATCTAAAAACCAACTTCACTAAAAGATGTATTTTTAAATTGCGAGTCCGGAGACCCTAAACGTCATATTTTGATCTGCTCTCAAAGGGAAGTTTCACTTTAAAGTTATTCAAAGGCAGCCCCCATGTTAACCTATGAGAGAGATAGGCCTTGCTATAGTGAAAACCGAATTTGGCAGTGTTTCACTGTTAGGAAATGTAACACACATCAGTACATGTCCCACCTTTAACATACACTGCACCCTGCCCCTGGGGCTACCTAGGGCCTACCATAGGGGTGCCTTACATGTAGTAAAAGGGAAGGTTTATGCCTGGCAAGTGGCTACCCTTGCAAGGTCCAATTGGCAGTTTAAAACTGCACACACGGACACTGCAGTGGCAGGTCTGAGCCATGTTTACAGGGCTACTCATGTGGGTGGCACAATCAGTTCACAATCAGTGCTGCAGGCCCAATAGTCGCTTTAATTTACAGGCCCTGGGCACGTTTAGTGCACTTTACTAGGAACTTACCAGTAAATCAAAGATGCCAATCATGGATAAACCAATTAAAAGTACAATTTATATAGCGAGCACTTGCACTTGCACTTTAGCACTGATTAAAGTGGCAGGGACAATAAACCAACAAATACAGAGGCCAGTACACCATAAAAACTGGAGGTCAGAAGGCAAAAAGACAGGGGAGACATGCCAAAAAGCTGCGAGGTCTAACACAATCCCTCAACAGTGGTTCTGATCTGTCAATTGTAATCTTATCAGCTTATTCTGGGAGGATGGCATTCCTTGCATCGTCCTGGGGAAATGCATTCAGTCCACATGCTGTGGGAGCATAACTGCTGCAGATCTCGAATCCTATTGTATGGTGCTGCACTGATTTGTCATTAATGACTGGTGGTGTGGCACACAGTAGGGCTCAGTGTATGTGCCTGAGCAACTGCAACTGGGGGCACCCCAATCCTCTCATTTATATAGCTAGGGGAGGGAGAGGGTCTCCCACCAGTGACTCACACAGTGTTTATCCAATGTCGGCACTCCCTCTGGTGGATGGGGTGGTGGGGGAGGCTAACACAATGGACACCACTCTGGCACAGTCATTGGCTACTGCAGGTGCTGACACTCAAAGGCTTTCAAAAGTGGGGCCTGATAGGCATCTCTACATTGGGCAACCTCATGAGTGAGACGGTCCTCAAATCATTTCAGACTCTACAAACAGACTACCACTGCAGTCAGTTCCACCAATATTTACAACTCCCCTGCGCACTATCCCCATATATTGGAGATTTACTGGACCTTCCTGAATTTAAGCCTTTGGAGAGCAAACTCCTTCTGGGTGATCTGGGTGACTGTAAGATCGCACAAATTTATCTGACACTTAACTCTAATCACACAGATGCCTTTAAGACTCTCCAACGAGCATGGAATGCCAATGTGGGAGTGTTAGAGGATGAGAATTGGACAGAGGCATTGAGCATGCCCAGGAGAGTGACCATCGCAGCGCGGCTCCAGCTGGTGTAACTTAAGAACCTGCACAGGGTGTATTATACTAGTCGCCTGTGGTGGAGGACGGGGGTAATCACCTCCCCTGCTAGCCTGAGGTGTGCATTGGAGGAGGGCACATTTCTCCACATGGTGTGGAGCCGTCCCTCACTAGATTGTTTTTGGAGAGGTGTAACATCATGTACGAGTGAGGTTCTGGGTTGGTCAATCCCGATGGATCTGAAAAGTATTTTTCTTCATGTCTCTAACACATTAGGGGCAATCTCTGTTGTTTCTTGGCTTAACTTTGGCGAATCAGGCTATAACGAAGGGGTGGAGGCCGGCGATCCCTGCTCCATCCCTGGTGGTGTGGACAAGTGGCCTGGACTATTGCATAGGCCTGGAACTGACAGTTGTCTAGCCCGGGAGTGCCCACAGACACACACAAAGGTATGGCAGGCGTGGGCCGAGTATAGGGTAGGTGCTGGAACTCATCCGATCTCCACAACATAATTTGAATGATGACATGGATCAGGTTGCGGGATAGGGTGGGCCATGGAGGTTATGACATGGGAGAATGGGTCATCCGGCTTGTTTGTAATATATCATATACTGTAAGTGTGGGTGAAGGGAAAGAGTTTTGTTGGCTGGCAGCCCATATATCTTTGGAAAGAATCAATAAAAATGTGTTCAAGAAACAAAAAAGGTCTAAGAAACCAACTAAACACTGATTACTGCTATATTTTACTACTAAACAAGCAGTCACAAGTGCAGTTACATTGCAGGCACAAGGGCTGTGATTTGAATAGTGCAGCAGGTGCAGTGGCACAGGGGCCAAAAGCTCTAGGAAACCCAGTGAATATGGAGTATTGCTATATTTTACTAATAAACAAGCAGTCACAATAGCAGTTACCTTGCCAGCACTAGAGACATATTTGAATGGTGTACCAGGTGCACAGGCACAGAGACCAAAAGCTCTAGGAAACTCACTGAACACTGATTATTATTATATTTCACGACTAAACAAGCAGTCACAACTGCAGTTACCTTGCAGGCTGTAGGGTAATGATTTGAATGGTAGAGCGGCACAGAGGCCAAAAGGTCTAGGAAACCCACTGAAAACCGATTATTGGTATAATTTACTACTAAACAAGCAGACACAAGTGCAGTTCCTTTGCAGGCACTAGGACCATGATTGGAATGGTGCAGCAGGTGCAGTGGCACAGGGGCCAAAAAGTCTAGAAAACCCAGTGAACACCGATTAGTGCTATACTTTGCTACTAAACAAGCAGTCATACGTGCAGTTACCTTGCAGGCACCAGGACCATGATTTGAATGTGAATAGTGCAGATGGTGCAGTGACACAGAGGCCAAAAGGTCTATGTAACCCACTGAACACTGATTATTGCTATATTTTACTAATAAACAAGCAGTCACAAGTGCAGTAACCCTGCAAGCACTAGGGCTATTAGTTGAAAGGCACAGCAGGTGCAGTGGCACGGGGGCAGAAGGTCTAGGAATCCCAATGAACACTGATTACTGATAAACTTACTACTAAACAAGCAGTCACGACTGCAGTTACCTTGCAGGCACTAAGGTTGTGATTTGAATGGTGCAGTAGGTTCAATGGCACAGGGGTCAAAAGGTCTAGTAAACTCACTGAACACTGAGTATTGCTATATTTTACTACTAAACAAGCAGCCAAAAGTGCAGCTACCTTGCAGGCAACAGGACCATGATTTGAATGGTGAAGCACCACAGCGGCCAAAAGGTCTAGGAAACCCACTAAACACTAATTATTGTTATATTCTACTACTAAGCAAGCAGTCACAAGTGCAATTACCATGCAGGGCTATGATCTGACTGGTGCAGCATGTGCAGCAGCACAGCGGCCAAAAGGACTAGGAAACCCACCGAACACCGATTATTGCTATTTGTTACTTCTAAACAAGCAGTCACAAGTGCAGTTATCTTTCAGACACTAGGGCCATTATTTTAATGGTACAGCAGCACAGGGGCCAAAAGGTATAGGAAACCCACTGAACACTTTTTATTAATATACTTTGCAACTAAGCAAGCAGTCACAAGTGTAGTTTTCTTGCAGGAACTAGGGTCATGTTTTGAATGGTACAGGTGGTGAAGTGGCACAGGGTCCAAAATGTCTAAGAAACACACTGAACACTGATCATTGCTATACTTTACTACTAAACAAGCAGTCACAAGTGCTTTATTTTACTACTATCCCCAACTCAGAACTTGCTATGGCCGATACATCTCTATTCCCTAGCGACCGTCTGCTATCCCAGTGCTCCCTGTGGTGCAGTGGGAGTGATGCCTCCTCCTCAGCTGCTGCTGCACTTCCTGACTCTTCCTCACTTCTCTTACGAGCTTCCTCCTTTGCACGCTTCCTCTTCTCCTCACCTACGGCACTGGCACACCTTAAAAATGTTTGGATCACCTTTTTTTCACAGTACGGACAGCTTTTATACAAAGCACTTAAAAGTTGCATAAAGTATTTCAGCGCTTAATAAGAGCATCAGTTATATTGACCTAAGACACTTTTTATGGCACTGAGGAGATTACATGATTTAGCCAGTATTACAGGATGTTGAGCTGACACCGAGACTCAAACCCAGTTCCCCCAAGTTGGCAGCTCTTTTGCGTTACTTCACATCTTTTTTATAGTCATCTGCAACATGTACAAAAAACATTGACAAAGAAAATAGATTTTGCATAGCCGAAACCTATTGGCTTTGCCAATGTTTGTTCTTTATTATTATTATTACATATGATACAATGTTGAAATACATACCTTCAGGGTGTGCGCTGTACGAAAACTTCTTCAACATTTGATTTTACTAAAACGTTGTCAACGTAGAATAGCAACCCAGGCCATCCAAACACTGCACATAACTGACTTGCCTTTTAGTTCACTATTGGTATTGTCAGGGTGGGTGGAAGCATGAATGTTTCATTATTCAGGTTTGAAAACTATTCCTTGAAAAAAAAAAATACTTCCACTGGTTTAGTCTGATATACTATTACTAAGATGAAACAGTTCTACATGTGAATAAAATACAATTTTGGAATTTTTTAAGCCTATTTTTCATATTTCACATGTTTGTTGCCGATTATGTCTTTAGAAATGAAGTGGCCAAAAATTAACTGTGCAGGACGCTCTCTTTCACGTTGATTAACTCGTAAATAAATGCTTGTCTGTTTTGAACAGGAGGCTGCATGCAAAGTTCAGGAGTGCTCTTGTGGGCCCCCAGACTATAGATCTAGAGGAAAGTTATAGTATAGTATAAATTATACAGCAGTGCTGGCTTCAGTGCAGCATAGTTGCAAGTAAAAAAAACGCTATGAGTCAGTCAAGGCTGGCTATGTCATAAAGCTTTTTATTGTTATTTTCAGCCATTTGCAACATGGCTAAAACAGATCAGCAAAACCAATAGATCTCGCACAGGCAAGACCTATTGGCTTTGCCAATACGTGTTTAATTTACTCCTAATCTTTCTTTATGAATACCCACCCCTAAATCCTGAAAATATCCTTGCTATCCTTTACCACTGCCCACCTCTAAACCTTACAATTACCCTTACCACTTTCGACCCCTAAACCCTAAAATACCCTTACGACCCCTGAAGCCTAAAATTACCCTTACCACGCTTTACCACTACACACTAACACTGTAAGGGTTTCACTTCCCTTACTATACTTACCATGCATGGTAAAGGCATGCGTGGTAAAAGCATCTGCACGGTAAAGGATGCGTGGAAAGGGAAAATGCGTGCATGCTAAAGGCATGCGTTGTATTGTCATATAAACACTGACTTTTCGGTGCTGCTAATCATGCGCATTGTGCACATCCCCTTAGAGCAGAGGTCTTCAAACTGGGGGGCGGGCCCCCCTAGGGGGGCCTGAAGTGATCCCAGGGGGGGCCCCAGACTCTGGCCAAAATAAATATTATACAGATAACAGGCTTTTGTTTTAAGTAGAAGCATGTTATTGCAGTTTTAAAAAGGTAACAGTACTTAACTGCAATGTTTAAATAGGTTTAGACATATTTAAACATTGCCATGTTTATAGAATAATTGTGAAAAATTCTGAGGGGGGCCCAATGATTTTTATTTTTCAACTGGGGGGGGCGCGGCATTAAAAAGTTTGGAGACCTCTGCCTTAGAGGATGATTGCGCAGAAATCTGCAATGCAGATACAAGGTCACTGAGCAGTCACGGTAAGTATTTCATTTTCATTGTCAGGTTTGTAAGTGACCCATAAAATCGAATTGTTCCTCTAAACACAAGTGACATGTTTTCCTTAAATTTGGTTACATTTTGGACGAATAAAACCACAAGCTCCAGTGACAGATCAATAGCTGTGTTTTAGCAATTTTCCATCCAATGCCAATATCATGTGCAATGTTTATTTGGATTTTGTAAAGGTCCTAGTATGAACCTAACTGTATTTCGACTGGCAATGATAGAGTGAGTTACTCATTTTCTAATGCATCTTGGCTAAGTAGAAATCGGATGACCCTTACTGTAATTCCAGAGACAAGGCCGGACGCATCGGAGGGTCCTCGCCTACTTTTCTTCGTATTTACTGCTACTCTCGTGACCAGAGTACAGTATGCAGTGATGAATCTCCCAACACTCCCTCTGACTCCATACAACGTCTTACCAGGCCTCTTTCCTCGAGTGTTTTCCTCTTGAAAAAGTTGGCTGGGACATTAGTAAACATTGTATTTTTGTCGCCATATGTTGAGGAAGAGGAAGCAGCTGTGGCCGGAGCATGAGGCAGAAGGGAAGGCCCCATTGTTGTTTTATGAAGCAGAACTTCGCAAAATGTGTTAGTCTACAGGGAGCAGTGAATAACTTTGAGTATTCCTAATGGCTCCTATAAGCTGGGACGACGCGAGCAGCAGCGTCGCCTTTATGGATTTTGTTAATAGCGAATCAAGTGCCATCGTGTTCACCCCACTGTGATCGATTACAATTCCTCTCTTTCGCCTCACCCTGCCCCCCATTGTACTTCTTTGTGCTTGAGGCCTTTTGTCTCTGAGGGCATCCTCCCAACCAGCAAATTCGGTCTGAAAATGGAAGGCATGGACTCTGGCGTGGCATTGTTCCCTACTTTTTTGCGGTTCAGCGTGACATAAATCTGGAGGGCGCAGGGGGAGGTCAAGACCCGATACAGAGCAGGACTGTGAATGCATCTGTGGATCAGCCAATCTGTGCCAGATTCTGAAAAGCCAACCAGGCATGTTCTTCGCTAAGAATGGTGGAGCATTAAGGGGGTGGGAGGACGTCAAAGGATGGTGAGACCCGGACCGCTCTTTAGGGACTTTGCTTGGCATCTCTACAGAGCAAAGCCTTGGGATGTTAGGCTTTATATTTCCTGAGGCCTGGAATAGTTGAATACCAAAGACCACATGCGCTCACGGGAAAGATGCCTTTAATGAAGTTAAAACACTCAATGGGCTTAAGAGATAACAAACACCCTCAAAACCTGTGTTTTATCCGTCTTCATTGTGCCTGGAGGCTGCTAACGGAGGGAGGACCTGCTGGCGCCCACCACCCTTACCATTTCAGTAGGTGTCAGCGTTTGTTAGGTATCCAAGGGTTAGGACAACGATAAGTAAAGAAAGATTTGCAAAGTGAAAAACACATCTTTTGCAACATTTAAATGTAAAAATGGCAGCTTACGTAGATGCACAAACTATTTTTGAACTGCTTTATGTGACACAGGGCGGAGAGACTTGTGTTGTCCCACGAGTAGCGACGTTGCTTGATGCACAGTGTGCGAGTGCTAACCTCGTGGACACAAGTTCAACTGTCAGCGGGGTCAGCCGGGTCTTTCCGCTTTCTAAAACAATAAAAATGAAGCCCAATTAAGCCGAGTGATAACAAAGGAAGTAATTATTTCGTAAAGTCCTTGTGATCCTAATGTGGATTGGACGAATAAAGCGTGCGTTGCTGATGCGTAAAATACCGTATACGTGACGTGACTGGATTTCCTCTTTTATTATTGATGGCGACCTGTTTTTTTAAGGTTCTAATCTCACAGGTCAAATTTGTCAGTTTATTAAAGGAAAATAATTAGCTCAGACGCTCCAGTCATTAGTCTGAAAAAACAAAATAACGTTTTAGATTTGGAACAGGTTGCCAGGCTCAACATATTTGAACGGGTACTTACAAAAGTGATGATAAAACGTTGAAAATCTAAAGATAAAAATATTATGACGTTATGTGTATCTTCAGATTGTGCACATGGCCTGCTGCCAACAGTGCTTTATTTGCAAAATTAGAAGTGCGTGCTCAAAGTGCTGCTCAGACACCGAAGGTTGGCACTATAAAATGTCAGAGCAATAGCAAGGGTGCGCAGCCCCGAAATCACTTCAGGCCTCCTCAAGTCACTGGGAGGCACTCCCTGCTCCGTTAATTCACTTTTACATGTCTGCTTTCTTCCGTTGGCGACGCATTTACAGTATTTCTCTTCCTCCGTTTTTTATTTTGTTTGTTTTTCCCTACGTTGGTCTCTGGAAATGTCTTATGTGGAGAAATAATTGTTGGCCCCCACAAATAAGTGCCCACCACCAGCAACCACCGGCTCAAATTAAGCATTGGTAGCCCCTAAACCGTGTTACACAGTCAATACAAAATGAGTGAGCTCTGTTTTTAGCATTCTAACTCCCCCTCGAGATGAAGATCATATCCCCCAACCCCAAATGTAAGCATACATCTATGGTGAAAGACAAATGCCAGTTTCCAGCAGAGCACATTCAGACACCATACCAAAGCTCCCCTATTCAAGGCCTCTCTCTTCCCACCTCCGAGCTTGGACACTTCCTTTTTAAACACCTTCTGGTGACCAATGTTCCCCCTGATTTTTTTCCTCTGTGTGCGAAAGTGTAAGGGCTCTGCACACTGCAGCCAAGGCTATGTGTGCAAGAAACCGACCATAGATCCAGTTTAGGCCAAACAGGAATGTGCTTACGTGTTTATTTATTAGCATTAACAACCCCATTGGTGACGCTATCTCCCTGTTGTGGGTCATGACCAGTTACCGACACCAGAGAGGGGGTGATTTTGTATTTTTTATTTTTACCCCAGGAGACGCAGAACAACTTCCGCTTCTCCACTCATCCCTCTATGATGTTAGTGCGCCGCGAGGCGTGTGCTGATGTCACATTTATTACCCACCGTAGGATCGAGGAGTAGGTTAGCATCCTCTCCCCACTCCGGTGGGGAAAAAAAGGCCAAGATGGCCTTTCCAAGTGCCAGGGAGGCATCGATGGAAAGGGGAGAGCCTTCCCTTCCCATCAGTGCCTTCCTGGCACCGTTTCCTGGCCATGGATCACAGCGCGGCTGCCATCCATGGCCAGGAAATGCCCCTAGGCACCAGGGATCTTGTTTGGGGGGGGGGGTCAGCCCCTGTGTAAGTGGCCCATATATATATATAATTTTTTTTAACATGGGTTGTTTTCCGGGAGCCACGATCGGCCCTAGGAAAACCACACATATATAAAAGTGATATATATATATATATATATATATATATATATATATATATATATATATATATAGAGAGAGAGAGAGAGATAGAAATAGATCTGTCTCTTGTCTATTGGCAGTTTTGACGCCATAAAGTAGCGCAGATGGTTTATATGCCTGCTGCAAAGGATATACATGTATTTAGCTGAGTGGATTAGTAAAGCCCGGCGTTAATTGTGCTTTAAAACAAATGAAATTTATATGGAGGGGGGCTATGGAGATATGAGAGGCACTTTTGCTGGGTGGTACTGAGGGAATTGGAAGAGGAGGTCATGGGACGCAGAGCACCAAAAATGACTGTTGCACTGGGTGCCAACAGCGCTAAAGTCTGTGATGAAGGGTATGTGGTAAGGTGAAGAAATAGTGTGTCTTTTTTGTTTTTTTCAGTGCCTTCAGAGAATCTGCCGAATGGGAGAAGAAGCGAAGGTAAGGTGACGACATTTACTATTGGACACATCACACACACCCACGAGCAATTTTGAGGCTCTATCTGCTTTCTACGTAGGCTAGTACTTTAGAGGTACAGTTTAGACAGTAGCAGAGATGGCATCTCGTTGGATGACTGCTTCTCAATCCCTAACTCAGTTTATGGAGGGTAGCTCTGAGGCAGGCTCAGAGACTGAGACAGCATCGGAGGGAGAGGACAATGAGGCAGAATCTGGGAGTGATTTTTCAGTCATTAGTAAAGGTTTGTTTTATAATGCCTTCGGTAGTGTTCAGGAAGAAGGAGGCGGTTACTTGACAGGTGATAAAATGTCGTCAAACTTATTCCGTCCTGTGGCGTGTGAATGTGATGGGCCCTTGTCTGGCAGCGGTAAGTTAATGTGAGTGCAATGATTGGTTGGATTGGGCCCGTGGCTGGCGGTATAAAAGGGTTGTTTGTTGTGCGTGAATGGCGTGTGAATGAACCATAAAGAAGTTGGTGCCTGGACGTAGCCATATGGCCCACCTTCAGAAGGCTTGGTTTCAATATTCAGATACTTTGATAAGTATTCATGCTTTGAAACCATAATTTCTGGAGGTGCTAAAACCAACCAGTGTGGATGGTGGATCAACATTAACATACTAGTCCCAGGGAGTCCAAGGGTGCAGGCCTTACGTGGCTCTCACCAGTTCTCCTTCGCCCAGAATCCCCTTGAAATCATAAACTTTGCTTAAAAAACACTTTTGCCTTGCATTTCAGTGAGGGGAAGCCCTGGAATCTGCTGGAAGCCATAATTTTTCTAACACCCAGCGTTCCACTAAGTCTCCAAAAAAAAAACATTGCCTCACTTTAGTGGGTGGGTAAGTGACCGCAGCAGGGAAGTACCAAAAACGCCTGGTTTTGTAAGACAGTCACCTGAGTATTTGGTCCCGGGCTTGGCGGCCATATGGGGAAACCTACCAAACCCAGACATTTCTGAAAACTAGACACCCGGGGCAGTCCACAGAAGTGTGGCGTGTTTGGATTTCACAAAGTTTTCTTACCCAGAATACACTGCAAAAGTGAAACGTTGATTAAAAACACTATTTTTCCTTGCTTTTTCATCACAGAAACTACAGAAATGAGCAGAAATCCACAAAATTCCTACCACCCAGTGTTTCCCCACTTGTCCTGATAAAAACACAGGCTCACTTGTGTGCCTGTGCCTAGTGCCTGCGACAGGAATGGATCACTCCAGGGTTAACAGTACCCCTCATGCAAGGACTACTATTTACCCTTGTGTGATCCATTTCTGTCGCAGGCATTAGCTCACCCTCACAACTGAGGTACCATTTTTATCAGGAGACTTGTGGGAATGCTGGGTGGAAGTAAGTTTGTGGCTCCCATCAGATTTCCAAACTTTCCATCACCGAAATGTGAGGGAAAAGTGTTTTATTTGCCAAATTTTGAGGTTTGCAAAGGATTCTGGGTGGCCTAATCCGCTGAGAGCCCCACAAGTCACCCCATCTTGGGTTTCCCTAGGTGTCTAGTTTTGAAAGATGTGTAGGTTTGGTAGGGTTCCCTAAGTACCTGCTGAGCTACAGTCCAAAATCCACAGCTGGGCACTTTCCAAAAACACATCAGTTTTCAATGTAAAAATGTGATGTATCAAAGTTGCGTTTAGGGGCATTTCCTCTCGTGGCACTAGGCCTACCCATCAGGAGACTTATGGGAATGGAGGTTGGAAGGAAGTTTATGGCTCCCCTCAGATTCCAGAACTTCCCATCACGAAAATGTGAGGAAAAAGTGTTCTTTTTGCCAAATTTTGAGGTTTGCAAAGGATTCTGGGTAACATAGCCTGGTGAGAGCCCCACAAGTCACACCATTCTGAATTCCCCTAGGTGTCTAGTTTTAAAAAATGTATGGGTTTGCTAGGTTTCCCTAGGTGCCAGCTGAGCTACAAGCCACAATCCACAGCTAGGCACTTTGCAAAAAACAGGTCAGTTTTCCTAGGGAAAATGTGATGTGTCCATGTTGTGTTTTGGAGCATTTCCTGTTGCGGGCACTAGGCCTACCCTCACAAGTGAGGCACCATTTTTATCGGGAGACTTGGGGGAATGCTGGGTGGAAGGAAATGTGTGGCTCTTCTCAGATTCCTGAACTTTCTATCACCAAAATTTGATAAAAAGTGTTTTTTTCTTGCCAAATTTGGAGGTTTGCAAAGGATTCCGGGTAACAGAACCTGGCGAGAGCCCTACAAGTCACCCCATTCTGAATTTTCCTAGGAGTCTAGGTAAAAAAAAAAGTATAGGTTTGCTAAGTTTCCAGAGGTGCCGGCTGAGCTAAAGGCCCAAATCCACAGCGAGGCACTTTGCAAAAAACACGTCAGATTTCAAAGTAAAAATGTGATGTGTCCATGTTGCGTTTCCTGTTGCGGGCACTAGGCCTACCCACACAAGTGAGGTACCATTTTTATCAGGAGACATGGGGGGAACACAGAATAGAAGAACAATTGTTACTGCCCTTTGTCTTTCTCTACATTTTCTCCTTCCAAATGTAAGACAGTGTGTAATATAGAAGTGTATTTGAGAAATGCCCTGTAATTCACATGCTAGTATGGGGACCTCCCAATTCAGAGATGTGCAAATAACCACTGCTTTTTAACACCTTCCCTGGTGCCTATTTTGGAAATTCAAAAGTTTCCTTGATTCCTATTTTTGACTCTTTATTTTTCACCAAATGAATTGCTGAATACCCGGTATACCATGAAAAGCCATTGCAAGGTGCAGCTCATTTATTGGCTCTGGGTACCTATGGTTCTTAATGAATCTACAAGCCCTATATATCCCCGCAGCCAGAAGAGTCCAGCAGATGTAATGGTATATTGATTTTGAAAATCTGACTTTGCTGGAAAAAGTTAAAGAGTAAAATGTGGACAGAAATGGCTGTTTTTTTCACCTCGATTTTCTTTTTTTCCGGCTGTTGTTTTCTGTAGGAAAACCTTGTAGGATCTACACAAATTACCCCTTGGTGGATTCACAATTTTGTCTACTTTTCAGAAATGTTTAGCTGTCCAGGATCCAGCATTGGTTTCACACCCATTTCTGTCACTAACTGGAAGGAGGCTAAAATCACACAAATAGTAAAAATGGGGTATGTCCCAGAAAAATACCAAAATTGTGTTGAAAATGTGGCTTCCTGATTCACGCCTGCCTGTACCTGAAAGCTGGGAAGATGGTGAATTTAGCAGCGCAAACCCTTTGTTGATGCCATTTTCAGGGAAAAAAACACATGCTTTCTTCTGCTGCCCTTTTTACTGATTTTTCTGCAATTTTTGTTGTATTTTGCCTAGTTTTTTGGTCTCCTCCAGGAAAACCCTCAAACTCTGGGTACCTTTAGAATCCCTAGGATGTTGGAAAAAAAGGAGACAAATTTGGCGTGGATAGCTTATGTGGACAAAAAGTTATGAAGGCGCAAACTACCCCAAATAGCCAAAAAAGGGCTCAGCACGGGGGGGGGGGGGGGTGGAGTGGCCAGCAGCTAAGGGATTAAGCAAAATGAGTTTATAAACCTGCATTGTGAGTTACACATTTTTTGATACACCTTTTCCCTGATATTCATACTGCAAAAGTGATAGAGCCAGGTGAGCTATGAAATGCTTGGGGAGAAATGCGCCAGATCCTTTAGAAGATCCCATATGAAAAGATCGGTCAAGTGGCCAGCACCAATATGCTAAAGACTCTTTCTAATTTGAATAGGTTATTTCTCAAAAACTTGCATTTCAATTGATTTGTAGTACAATAGATATTAGCACTGAAAAATGAGGATGACAGACTTTGACACCATGAGAGTTGGGCAGCAGACTGCCACAACCCTAAACCTGACACCCAACTGTGACATTACATCAAAGACACAGCATCAGATTGTAATCCTTAAAGCCATTCTTCAGATGGAACATCACTCTAGAAATCTGAGAGACTGAAATCACACCAGGTTCCTGAGACCATATCATAATACTAGAGTATGAGTTGCACCACAAATATACTTTACCACTATCAGAGGTAGTGCTTGAACCGGTGTCCCTGATACTAAATGCATGTGTAGAGGAGTTGTGAAAGATGTGCACACATTTTTATAGTGGACGTTTGGGGAGGCTACAGACAACATGCATGCATCATACCCTGCAGTGCCAGTTCAGAGGAAGTCCTTACAGAATTGCACACATGCACCAGTGCTTTTAGTGTACTGAAATTGGTGAGGGATCTCTAAAAGGGGCATGGCCAAAGAAGTGTAACAAAACATCCTTTACAAGAGTTATGACTGAGAACAAGTGAACCATAATCCTGTGTTTCACTCTGCAGCAAACCTAACCAGTATTTGGGTGTCTTTCAGAGTTTTCTCTTATTGAATCCAAATCTAAGACAACAATGGACCTACGCCTAAAACAAGCCAGAGCTATTTGGCTTTACCAATGCTTTTGAGCTGTATTAAATCAATGAGTAACAACAGTTTTGTTGTGAAAATGCCTGCCCTTCATGTTAATTTTCTCTACAGTCTCACACTCTGTTAGACACGTGGATCCTTTTTCACCCCACATCTTTTTGAAATTCTCCCTGTGCATATCGCACACATCTCTTTCCTCTTCAGCACCGTTTTTCACTCTCTCCTGTACATACTTCCTTTCATCTCCTTTACTTCAACATCCACCCCACACACACCACCTACCAACTCACCTGCTGGAAGCACTGCATTCTGTTTCCCTTTGGCAATATATTATTTTGAAAGTAATGTAACTCCACACATTTACCGGCATTTCTAATTTGCATATATGTGACCATTACTCTCTGTGGTCTATAGCGAGCCAAAAGATTGGAGGTGCATGTAGTCTGAAGGCACTGTGACAAAATGGCACTGCATCATGCAGAGCACTCAAGGCCTGATTTATACTTTTTTTGTGCCGCATTTGCGTAATTTTTTTACGCAAAAGTGGCGTAAACTCCCCAAATACATTTGTATTTTGTAAGTTTACGCTGCTTTTGCGCCAGTTGTATTTTGTAAGTTTATGCCGCTTTTGCGACAAAAAATTACGCAAATGCGGTGCAAAAAAAGTATAAATCAGGGCCTCAATCACATCCCATCAAAATCACACACCAACAGTTTCTACTCAATAAGACGCCTGGATGTGGTTCAGTTCACATTATGCACTGTGCAAGAGTCGCATACAAATTCCAAGTTCACAACATTTGGAAAAAAACAATCCTTCCAGGTATTGCATGATAAAATCATACATAAAGCTCCCAAACACTGTGTATTGTGTTTTAAACTGACTGGCAATGGAGTGACAGGAGCCATGTGGCACAGTAGGAACCACAGCGGCTTACATGATTCAGTGTGCACAATGCCACTGCACCTGCTGTGCGAATGGTAGCTACACCCCTGGTATTAACATCAACGCATGCGCAGTATGAGAAAACAGTGATCTGATGCCTCCAAAAAAATGCTAGAATTAGTGCTGTGCAAATATGCAGCTTCAATTGCTGCAGCAGGTGCAATGTCACCAGGGCCCAGGGGCCTGAGGCACCACTGAAAGCTGATTATTTCTGTATTTCACTGCTCAAACAGTGGTCAAGGGGCTTCCTTGCACTAGCGCTCATGCCATACTGGCTACGTCAAAGGTGTTATGTACCATTGTAAATTCCTTAGGCATTTTAAGATGATGGTAGCAACAAAATTAACAATAATGCTAACGATCTGAGAAATGTGACTGTTGACTCTCAATACAAACTGGGACAAATGAGGTGGCTCAGGGAAGATGGCATGCCAGTCTCTACTATGCTTCTTAAGGAAAGAGGTCAACACAAAGGATTAACGTTTGAGGTTAAACTGGAGAGGCCAATAGATATCCATATAGTGGCTCATTGTACAAAGTGAAACCAGAAAACCTGGGAATAATCTCGACTTCCTCACTTAACTAAACTTTCTGACTGTAGGCAAATATTTTATTTCAGCAAGCCTCGATGTTCTTCATTGTAGCATATAGAAGTACCTTCAATTATGTACATTTAGAGTATGAGGCTGTTAGAAATTGGGTCTCTAGTTTGCAGAGGTATGCACCCTGTCCAAGTAGGAACCACAATCTTAGTCAGGGTAAGTCAGATACACAACCTAAATTAAACTGTGCTCGCACTCTGGCAACTTAGTACAGAGCAGTCAGGCTTAACTTAAGAGGCAATGAGTAAAGTATTTGTGCAGCACTTAATTTACAGTAACACAGTGAAAACACTACACCAGCTTAGAAAAATAGAGAATATTTATTTGAGTAAAACAAGACCAAACAACAACAATTCAATATATAGAACTCAAGATATGAATTTTTAAAGAATATCTGCAACGTAGTGCTTAAAGACCAATAGCACAGAAAGGTTACTTGAGGTCATGCTAGACCAGGGTTAATCCAAATTTGGGGTTGATCACAATGGAGGGCAAGCCAACTACAAGACTCATGCAGAGCCCACTCAACAGTACCTTGAATGGAGGGATGTGTTGATAATGCACAGGCAATGCATCAGTTCTGATCCATGCAATCGGGTGGATGCGTCATCATCGAGCCATGCAGACCCCACTACAATGAAGGCAATGCGTTGCCATTGAGCTGGCTGGATGTAGGCAATGCAATGGTTCTGAGCCATGCAATCTGAGATGTGTCGTCAGCGGTTGCTCAGAGAGGGAGACAATGCATTGTCGTCAAGCCTCACAGACCCCTTATGATGAAGGCAAAGCATCGAGTCATGCAGAACCCCTTGCCATGAAGGCAATGCATCATCGAGCTGCTCGTTGTAGGCGATGCATCGGTTTGGACCGGTGCAACAGCGGCGATGCAGTGTTTTTTGCAGAAAACAGCTGCAGAGTCCTTTCTTGAGGCCTAGGACTGGATTTACAACTCTTGGCAGGGCAGAACTCCACATTGGCAGAGTCCAACAGCTGTAGCAGAGCTGTGGGGAAGTCTTTGATGGCCCTGAGACTTCCAGAACAGGAGGCGAGCCAGCAAGCCCTTGGAGTCACTTGGTTAGTTCTGTAGAGGATGTAGAGAGCAAAGTCCAGTCCTTCTCACCCCCAGGAAAGAGATAGCAGGCCAACACAGCAATACAGTAGAGCAGAGTGGCAGTCCATCCTGGCAGCACAGCAGTCCCTCTTCCTGGCAGAATGTCCTTCAGATCGAGAAGTGTACTGATTTGGTGGGGTTTAGGGTCATGTACGTACACCCAGTTGATCCTTTGAGGTGGGAGATACTTCAAAAAGAGGCCTTTGAAGTGCACAAGGTCCCTGTCCTTCTTTCCTTGGCTCCAGACACTCTACAGGGGGTTATGCAACTATTTGTGTGGGGAGAGACACAGCCCTATTCAGGTGTAAATGTCAGCTCTTCCTTCCCATTTAGGCGAGGAAGACCGATTAGACTGGTGATGGATAATTAGGATGCAAATGTCACAACCCAGCTCTCTTTTCTGTGTCTGTCTAGAGGGAATGCACAAAGCCCAGCTGTCACCCACCCCAGATGTATATTCAGAGAAAGGCAGAAGCACAGAATGCGTAAAGTAAGAAAATGCCAACTTTCTAAAAAGTGGCATTTTCAGACTTAAACAATTTAAAATCCAACTTCACCATAAGTTGTGATTTTAAATTAAAAGTCCAGAGACACCAAACTCCAAATTCCAGTCATGTCCCAATTCAAAGTTACACTTAAAGGCTCCTTCAAGGTAACTCCATTGTTAACTTATGGGAGAGATAGGCCTTGCAGTAGTGAAAAAGAAATTTTAAAGTTCTTCACTATCCAACTTTTTAAATACACTGCACCTGACCGTTGGGCTAGCTAAGGCCTATCTTAGGGTGACTTATATGTAATAACAAGAAAGATTTGGGCCAGGCAAGTGGGTTGGGTACACTTGCAAGGTCAAAATGAAAATTTAAATCTGCTCATACAGGGTCTGCAGTGGCAGGCCTGAGACATACTTCAAGAGCTACTTTAGTGGGTGGCACAATCACTCCTGCAGGCCCATTAGTAGAATTTAATTTACTGGCCCTGGGCAAATATAATGCACTTTAATAGGGACTTACAAGTAAATTGAATATGCAAATTGTGGATAAGCCAATACCACCACGTTTTGGGGAACAGAACACCTGCACTTTAGCACTGGTTAGTAGTGATAAAGTGCACAGAATCCTAAATCTAGTAAAAATGAAGTCAGAAAAACAGGTCGTCAGAAGCAAAATGTTAGGGGAACCTATGCCAGTGATGCTAGGTCTAACAGAAGCCTACAAACTTGATGGGTTTCATTGAATAGACAAGAATGTTGCTCTGTATGTAAGAATGTGGGTCATATACAGGTGCACATTACAACATAATTGTCTCTTAGTCCACACAAGGCATTTTCACTAGGGGCAGTGCAGGAATGGTTCTAAGTTAAACTTAAAAAAATGTCACTTTTAATATGTGCCTTTAGGTGCAGTGATATAATTTGATGTATTAACGTTAAAGATTCTGCATGTTAGGGAAAGGTAATTTTTCGAATTTGAAGAGACTTCTCATATTTAGGTGATGTTTGTTGCATGATTTACATGGTGAACATTTCAGGGCTCAGCACAGAAAACATGCCAAGACAGTTGGAACTGTGCACTGATGCAGGCAGAGTGAGGACGGTGATCTTTGTCTTTTTTCATTATCAGCCCCAGGAGTTACAAGGGTGAGCCAAGAACAGCAGAAGCCTTCCTTTCATCTGCCAATGCCCAGAGCTCAGACTTAAAAAAACATCACCAAGCCTTGGGGTGAGATGTAAAAATTATCCCTTGAAGTGATGACATGCAACATGTCCTTGGACGTAGAACAATGCCAAATTAGCGCAGGGCCATATAAAGTTCATTCTTCAAAGGTGTACCGCCGCCTCTAAAGCTAATGCAGCAAGTGCCATATGCAGAACGACTTGCCACTTCACTTCTGATCCTCGGCAGCCCCACACACTGCCATGGTAGAGGAAAGCTATCCTGCTGCTCTTCTCCTCCACGTCTCTCGCTGTAAACTGTTTCCACTGCTCACTTTTTAAAGCAACAGCTGCAAATGGTCTCGGGCACAATATGTGAGGTGTGCGGTCTTCACAGTAGGAATTGAGGGCTCTTGGAAGTTAAAGTGCGCACACATTCACAGGCGCAGCCTACAGGAAACACTGCTTGAGACCAGAAATCCAAGCACTCTGTCATCTTTCCCATGGTGTTGAGGTGTGTCTGGATGTATAAGGCTTTATATTTCTATTGGAACCAAGTTCTGTTCCCTCGTCCCCTTCTTCCTTCTAACAAGCTTGTTACTCAATCCATTAAATTATTTCCTTGTCAACAGACCTCTCATCAGTGCAATCAAATTCCCATGTTTTAAAAGATCCACATCCGCTCTCGTTCTGCTTGTAGGCATAAACCCTCTGTGCAGGGGTGAGCCATAACCTCTGGCATGGCCGACCTTGATGTCACATGTTCCTCCCTGTCCTGTGGTATCTCTTGATATTATCACGATATATAGCTATCCTCTTCCTTCCAACTGCATGGATGTACTGGGTTCAGTTCCCCTAATTTCTGTTTGGAAGTGTTGAAGTGTAGTTTTAGAAATAGAATAATAGCTCAGCTTAGGTTGCTTTGGTTGACATGACTAGGCAATATTAGACAACATTCAAAGAATGCTTGCAGCATTTCAGAAAGTAGTGCACATTTGCTGTACACGAGCTAAGCGCCTTCATATGTTTGTACTCTTTCGGAAAATCTGTTTAATTCAGATGCAATCATGGTCTCTGTCAGTTGAATTTGTAAATAACAATTTTGTAGCTTCTTTCCACTAGGCTGAAAAGTATTAATTTACAAGGTAATGTCCATTGTTATGAAAGTACGCAAGAGACTCATTGTGCAATTTTTCATTTCTTGTTTATTTCCTCTCTGCAGTTAGAGCAGGTATTCATTTAAACATTTACACCTGTTTGGAAGCAGGAGTTGTCTTTATTTTTTGTGAACTGATAATTTGATTGGTTGCAATGCAAAAGTAACATATTTCTATGGCCCATTTACATAATGCCATGCTATGGATTTGTGGGCTTCTCTTGTCTGAAAATGACATAAATACTTTTTGGTCTTTGGTAGGATTTCTTGGAGAGCAGAATCTATTCTAGTTTACGGGGAGACTTTAACTTTGAGTGTGTCAGCTATTTGATCCTTACTACATACGCAGTTCAAATCAAATCAATGTTTATAAAGCGCAGCTACTCACCTGTAAGAGTCTCAAGGCGCTGAGAGGGTTTGACCTCTGAGCTTCAGTTGAGGAGCCAGGTTTTAAGGTCCTTCCTGAACTGATGCAGCAATGGGGACTGCCAGAGGTGTTCCAGCTCTTTACCACAAGGAAGGCAAAGGATCTTCCACTAGCCAAGGTCTTCTGTCGATGGGGTACGGTGGCTAGTGCTTGTTGAAAGGAGCATAGAGGTTAGGTGGGGGATTAGAAGGTAATGCAGTGGTTGAGGTCAGCAGGTACTAGGTCGAGGAAGGCCTTGTATGTGTGTACAAGGAGTTTGAAGTTAATCCTTTTCTTGATAGGAAGCCAGTGGGGGTCTCCTAGGTGATTGGAGATGTGTTCGCGGTAGGGAATGTCTAGGATGAGTCTGGGGGAGATGTTTTGGATGTGCTGTAGTGTCTTCAGGTTCTTCTGGGTGGTGCCGGCATAAAGGGCATTGCCATAGTTCAGTCTGTTGGTAAAAAGAGCATGGGCCAGGGTTCTGCTGCAGTCCTTTGGGATCCATTTGTAGATCTTCTGGAGAAGTCGGAGAGTGTGAAAACAGGAAGATACAACAGAGTTGGCTGGGCAGGTCATGGTGAGAGATGAGTTCAAGATGAAGCCGAGGTTGCGAGCATGGTCTGTAGATGGGTGCCGAGGGTGGATGGCCAACAGGAGTTGTTCCAGGATGATATGGAGGGTCCCAGGATGAGGATCTCATTCTTGTCAGAGTTTAGCTTGAGGCAGCTATCCTTCATCTAGGTGGCGAAGACTTCCATCCCGTTTTGGAAATTCTTCTTGGCAGTTGTGGGGTTTTCAGTCAGAGAGATGATCAGCTGGTGTCGTCAGCCTAGGAGACGATGTTCAGCCCATGGTTCCTGACGATGGATGCAAGCAAGGCCATGTAGATGTTGAAGAGTGTGGGTCTTAGTAAGGAGCCCTGTGGAACGCTGCAGCTGATCTCCATAGGTTCTGACAGGTAAGGCAGGAGTCTGTCTCTCTGGGTTCTGCCAGACAGGAAGGAACATATCCATTGTAGGGCCTTTCCTTGGATGCAGGCTGCATGGAGTGTGGAGCAGAGGGTGAGGTATGAAACCGTCTTGAAGGTGGCTGATAGTTCCACTAGGATGAGGGCTGCTGTATGTTCGCGGTCAAAGAGTGAGCGGACAACATCTGTGGCAGTGAGGAGGGCGGTCTCCGTGCTGTGGTGGCTTCTGAAACCTGATTGGGAGATGTCCACGATTTGTTTGTCCTCTATGTGCTTATGGAGCTGAGTGTTGATGGCCTTTTTGATGACCTTGGCTGTGAAAGGCAGCAGAGAGACAGGGCGGTAATTTTTGAGGTCCAGAGGTTCAGCCGTGGGTTTTTTCAGGAGCGGATTTTTGTGTGCTTCCAGTCCTCTGGGAAGGTGGCAGTATCTATGGAGCAGTTGAGGGTGTGGCAGAGTTCAGGTGTGATGGAGGTGTTGGCTTTGTTGAAAATGTGGTAAGGACAGGGGTCCATAGTAGCTCTGGAGTGGATGTTGCTCATGATGGTGTGGGTCTCGTCGGTAGTGAGGGTGGTCCAGCAGTGCAGGATCTGTGATGGTTTGGGGTGTCAGAGCTGGGATGTTGTAGGAGGGCTTGGAGGGTCTTGGGATCCAAAGCTGTTGTATATATCTTTGATTTTCCAGTGGAAGAAGGTGGCTAGTCTATTGCAGAGGTCTTGAGATGGAGGGATGTTTGCTGTTTCTGATTGAGGTTTGGCAAACTCCTTGACCATGGCGAAGAGCTCTTACATGTTGTGAGTGGTGGTGCTGATACAGTCCTGCAGGGCGGCTTTCCTGGTGACTCTGATGAGGTGGTGGTGGGATTTGGTTTCAGCTCTGAAAGGCCTTGAAGTCTTCTGAGGACTTGCTGTTTCTCCCTTTTTTCTCTAGCCATCTGCAGGTGCACCTGGAGTCCTGGAGTGCGGGGGAGAACCAGTTGGCCTTCTTGAGGTGATGTTTGGCTGAGGTCTTACGGAGAGGTGCTAGGGTGTTGGCACATTCGGAGATCCATTGGTGGAAGTTCCGTGCTGAGATATTAGCGTCTGCGGTGAGGGGTGGGGAAGACTTGCTGAGTGTGTTCATGAGCTGTTCTTCAGTGATCTGGTTCCATTTTCTGCTTGGGGCACGGAGTGTGCAGAGGTGAGGTGATGGTGAAATAGATGCAGTGGTGGTCAGTCCAGTGAAGCATGGAGGTGTGGTCGATGGTGATGTTGTTGCTGGTGGAAAAGATGGTACCGAGTGTGTGCCCAGCAACGTGTATTGGCGAGGTGACCAGTTGCTTTAATCCTATTGTGGCAAGGTTATCGACTAGGGAAGTGGTGTTGGTGTTGTTGCCATTGTCAATGTGGTAGTTGAGTGTGCCGAGGAGGAAGTAGGTTGAGGATGCCAGAGTGTGAGGAGAAATGATGTAAACGATGGAGTCAATGATGGAGTCACTGAAGTTCTGATTCAAGTCATGTTTCTACACTGAAATGTTCCCTACATTAGGCAGGAGGAATGTTGGACCAGAAACAACATCGGAGACAGAGGGAGTAAGCCAGCACAAGATGAATTCAGCACAGGGCAGAGTCATATCTGCCAGAAGGAAAGTGCTCCATCCACTCAATGTTTTTAGTGAGATGCCAGGTCAAAGGCATATTTGCACATCTATATGTCTCTATGGGCCTGATTTAGATCTCGGCGAATGGAATACTCCATCACAAACGTAACGGATATCCCGTCCACTATATTAGGATCTCCATAGGATATAATGGGATCATAATACAGCGAACGGGATATCCGTTGTGTATGAGATGGAGTATTACCCTCAGCCAAGATCTAAATAAGGCCCTATGTGTCTTCGTTTGTCCCATATTTGCAGGTAGTGTGCGAAAACAACATGAGATCCCTTGATAGTAAGAGAATGAAACAAGTTAATGCCTGTCTGGGTATATATGTCAGTATGGGTGTTCTATCACAATATACATTTTTATTATTGATCTGCAACAACTAGCAAGGTGAATAGATGTGAAGTATGAAATCTACACTTAGGGCCACATGTAGCAAAGTCCGATATTGCGACTCGGAAATTGCGAGTCTGTCTGACTCGCAATTTCCGAGTCGCAATATTGGATGCAGAACGGTGTCTCAGACACCGTCTGCGACTCGCTATGGGGTCGCAAAGACCCACCTCATCAATATTAATGAGGTGGGTCGCATTTTGCGACCCCATAGCGAGTCCCTGCACTCACAGGGATGATGGCCTGCTGAAGTCAGCAGACCTCCATGTCTGTGACTGCTTGTTAAATAAAGCAGTTTTTTTTCTTCATTTTGCAGCCCGTTTTCCTTAAAGGAAAACGAGTTGCAAAATGAAAAAACTTCCGAAACCATTTGCTTTCTTTTTTTCAGAGCAGGCAGTGGTCCATAGGACCACTGCCTGCTCTGAAAAAATATTTTTGGCGATATTCACAAAGGGGAAGGTGTCCCCTGGGGACCCCTTCCCTTTTGCGAATGGTGGGACCCCTTCCCTTTTGCGAATGTGTTACCACCAGTGTGACACTGGTGGTAACTGCGAGTTGCTTTGCGACTGCATTCGCGGTCACAAAGCAATTCTGAATTGCGATGCGAGTTGCAAATAGGAAGGGAACACCCCTTCCTATTTGCGAGTCGTATTCACAAATTGCGAGTCAGTACTGACTCGCAATTTGTGAATGAGCATCGCGTTAGGCTGTTTGCATGGCGCAAACTGCGATTTTCGCAGTTTTCACCATGCAAACGGCTTCCTACATCTGGCCCTTAGTTACACAAACTAACCTTGACAATATATTAGTACTTAATTCAATATCATTGCAGGTTAATATTTTGTAACTTAATATTCTGAAAAGCAACCATTAGTAAGCAAAGTGAATAATAGCAGGCACCCATATAGACACCATAAAGGTTGCTAGGAACATATAGGGGGTCATTCTGACCCCCGCGGGCGGCGGGAGCCGCCCGCCTGGAGGGAGCCGCCATATGGCCGCTCCGCAGTCGAAAGACCGCGGAGGCCATCCTGGCTTTCCCGCTGGGCTGGCGGGCGACCGCCAGAAGGCCGCCCGCCAGCCCAGCGGGAAACCCCTCCCCACGAGGAAGCCGGCTCCGAATGGAGCCGGCGGAGTGGGTGTGTGCGACGGGTGCAGTGGCACCCGTCGCGTATTTCAGTGTCTGCAAAGCAGACACTGAAATACAAAGTGGGGCCCTCTCACGGGGGCCCCTGCAGTGCCCATGCCATTGGCATGGGCACTGCAGGGGCCCCCAGGGGCCCCACAACACCCCATACCGCCATCCTGTTCCTGGCGGGCGACCCGCCAGGAACAGGATGGCGGTATGGGGTGTCAGAATCCCCATGGCGGCGCAGCAAGCTGCGCCGCCATGGAGGATTCTGCAGGACAGCGGAAAACCGGCGGGAGACCGCCGGTTTTCCTGTTCTGACCGCGGCTGAACCGCTGCGGTCAGAATGTCCTGAGGAGCACCGCCAGCCTGTTGGCGGTGCTCCCGCATCCCCGGCCCTGGCGGTCCTTGACCGCCGGGGTCGGAATGACCCCCATAGTCTGAGTTAATATTAGAAAGTCTGCAGAGTGCAGTTGAAGTTGTTTATTGGATCTGGGACAGGCCCCAGTGGTTGTTCAAGCACTGGACAGAGGAAAGTAGGGCTTTCCGGAGCCACTGGAGGTAATTCCCTGAGGAATGTCATCCACCACCACCCCAGCAAGAATAGATTAGGCATAGTTCCTGTTGGTTACCACCTGGTGTGGAGTAACCCAAAAGGAAGCACTAAGTGGCTACCATGCTTGGACCTCTGTGTTGGAGTAGCAGCCATATGTTTGCATAGAGTAATCAGAGTAGACACCTGATAATACCTTGAGCATGATATAACCCATCAGGATTGTTAGAAAGCAAATGCAATACTGTTAAATATTTGCCCAAGAATCCTGGCACCCCAGTTTGAGGTCACGCCTAGGGCAAAGTCACCTCTGTCCAATATGCACCCCTCAAAGTGTTTCATTGGATGGTCCTGCTTCTATAAGGGTGGGGCTGTTTACCTAAGGACGATGGGTGTGTGAAGCCTAGCTTGAGCAATATAAAGAGTACAAGAGCCCTTTACATAAAGAATATGGAACATCTCTTTCTCCATTTTCTCAATAAAATTCACAAGAATGGGTGAGAGGATAACTGTGTGTATGTGTGTGTGTATATGAAAGTGATAGAGAGATTCAGATTTGTTCCGGAGCCCTTAGTTGGACTAATGCATATAAACAGGGTCTACGTCATGATAGAGGTTGTGTCTAATGAACACAGACCCTGTAAATAATTATAATAGTACTCCGGCAAACAAGTGTAATAGTTTCTTTATTCTCTATTGGCAAAGTGGAAACATTCAGATCAATATTTTTTTATTCTGAAAGCAGGAGAGCGAGCGCACTCACATATATTTCACCAATATCATACTCTAAGTTCCACAGGGAGTTGCTTTGTTATGAGTTCTCAACTGTTAACTGCATGAGTTATGCACACTTTGTATTGCCTATGTGGGATGAAAGCTATGCCCCAGCAGTCGGTCAATGTTAAATTGAAAGAAACAGTGTAGTAGGTGTGATAAATGACACCAGGGACTGTATTATGGATACATCACGCTTTCCCTGTTTGCACCATGGCACACCTTTCAAAAGGTGTGTTGGGTGCGAACAGGGACAGTGCACCATATTAGAAGAATCTGCTGCCTCCAGGGCAGCTGCAAACTTGTGCTGCCCTTCATGCAGCGCATTCAAGTGAAATATGAAGTGGCTGCTTTGAAACCACTCTATGTTTCACAGTGCAGGCGGTGAGATGCCTGCTCTTTGAAGAGAGGAGAGAGATCCCCTTGCAGGCGGGTGCAGTGAGTTACTGCACCCACCTGCACAAGGATGTTTGGGTGGGTCCATAGGACGCCCTTTCTCCGCTGCAGAAGGCTGCCTTTAGAAGTAGCACTGAAAGCGTGTCACCTTTATGTGGAGCACATTCAGTGTGCTTCGAAGGGTATGTTTGTCTCTGCGTCTGAGGCCATGGTGTCAGAGGCAAAGTGAATCTCTCATTTGCGTGAGGGCCACAACCCCATGCAAATAAGGGAATGCCTTCTCATGATATTGCTAGTGCTACAAGGTTTGCCTGACAGACTATTAAGGAAACAAATAACCGTGAGCAGAACATTGTGTCAAAAATATCAAAAAGCTAATTATCGAGAAGGTAAGTGAATTGAGACAAGAGTAGATTTACTATTCTTAACTCCACATTGATGTTCCTTAAAGAGATAGATAGATAGATAGATAGATAGATAGATAGATAGATAGATAGATAGATAGATAGATAGATAGATAGATAGATAGATAGATAGTCAAGGTACGGATATGTGGAATTAAGTATGGTTAAAGTTTGCTTACCCTTAGAACCTCACCTTCACGATATTTTTGTTGTTGATATTCTTGACACAATATTTTGTCCACACAATGTATTTTCTCTGATATATTGTGCAAAAACATTTAAATGTGCACCAGCACTATCGGTATTACAGATGGAGATATACAAATGTTTGCGGTCCCTTCTGTAATAGCATTGTTCCCCGGGGGCACACAAAGCAGGTGCATATGCCCATTGTACCCCCAGGGCACAATGTATAGTACAGCACCTGGGCAGCAAAAGGTGAGCGGGATTAAGAGCTGTCAGAGCACAGGAAATGGTGAAAACCCTGAATATCGCCTTATTGTTTAGCTATACTGACATTAAAGGTACAAAGATGCAAACCAGCAATGAAACCCATCAACTACTGCAACATCCCAGCGCCTCTTCTTTCAGTGCTTTAGAGAAACACTTTCTGAGTTCTTCAAGTCCTCTTAGAAGTCTAGTCCACTTCCTTAAGGGCTGTAGATGCAATAATACAGTCTAATCCAATGTCAACAATGACCAGATCTTTAGATGTGACGCCCATGTGATCTTGAGGCCCAGAATAATGGCTCTAACACTGCTGGCCTATCTATCTGATAGGTAATGCCCTCAGATGTCACTCAACTGTGTTTAGGGCAGAGGTCACCTCACGCACTCTGGAGCTCCCTATCACGTCACTTCAAACTCTATACAGGAAAATGTTTTAGTCGTAAGGAGCCATTGGAAGGGGATGTGGATTGAGCTTCTGATATTTTTTTTAAGATGTAGTTTTCTAGAGGAAGATCTGTTAAGTGTTATTTTGGAAATATCATATTACAGATAGATGAAGACTAAAGATGCATACAAATACAAAATAAACGTGGGAACTACAACAAACAAAATCCAGAATTTCGTATTAAAACTTTCATAATGTAAATGATGAAACTAGAAGTAACATGTAGCTGAAATATGCATATCAGATCCAATATAATATTATGTACCTTGTTAATGTAAGATTTTCCCAACAAATGCTGTAGTTTATAAGATTATAAACATCCAATGCTTCGAAGGTCATTCACCACTGATCAATCAACTGGGTATTAGTTATAGAAAGACAATTGCTGGAAAAGAAAAGTGACGTCCATTGAAATGTGTCGTGACTGCAGGTCATGGGTTGTTTGTTGTGGTGATCTAGATCCGGGCACAGCAAGGCACATTCAATGACAATTTGTTTAAGTCCCAACAGATCAGCATCCACAGCTTCTAAATCAGCATAAAGGGGCATTGACCTTCACCTCACATCTCTCTACTAGTAAATTATTTAAACTGGGGGAATATATTTACGGGCGCCATTAACCAGCTGTAAATTCTTGTAAGGTATCCATGTCTATTCTTTGGGTTGCCTTATTCCAGTGCTTAATTTGTAAATAAAGCCCTCCTCAGAAAAACACGCGGCTTCTGCAATTAAATGTGGGAACCGGGAATACTGAGGCAGCGTATCCTGAAGCCATCTCGGGCCTCTTCAATCCATTTACAGTTACTCCCTGTCCCTTCAGATCACACTTGCAGCTTTCTGCTTTCTCCCTTTTTGACGCTTTTTCGTTTTTCTCTTCCTCCGCCAATCCTATATGTGTCACTTGCTCGCAGGAAATGCTTGAGGCCGACAAATAAGTGCCGGCCCTCAAAAATAAGTGCCAGTGCTCCGCACAGGAAACAACAAGCACAAATTAAGCACTGCCTTATTCATTACATTTTCATGTCAATGAATCAGCAATCAGCAAAAACTCACTTCATGGCACAAAAGTGCAACATAGATTAAGGTCATAATACTTCAACCGAAATATACACATATAAATAATTAAAATTCAATAAACTACATTGAAACAGAAATATAAAATAAGGATAACAACTGGAAATATTTAGTTAAAAAATAACAGGAAACTAAAATATGACGTGGCCTATAAATGAAGAATTTCACTTTAGGACAAGTGGTCCATCAAAGTATATGCAGAATGTGCCTGGGAAATGTACGAAAACAAATCCCTTTCATACCTTCTGGTAGGGAAAGTGATGAAGAACTGGAAAATTGTAGTGAAAGCACATTTACAAGAAGGATTAATGTATATTCCTTTTCATGTGCTAGGGAATGTCCAAAAATCTTTGTTGCAGGTGCAATACGAATATCTTAAAATAGCATGTTTTGCCGATTTTTTTTTAACACATATCTTAAAGGTTTAGCGACTCTAAACAGGTACAGGAGGCTTTGAAAACGATCTTGTCATCAATAGGCAGCAGGTGGGGAAGCAGTTCATTTTGAAAAGTTTCAGAACCATTTTACCTATCTAATAGAACCAGAGCCTGGATTACAGATCGGGCGCACTGTCCCTGTTTACACTTTATCACACTGTTAACTAGGTACGCAATGACGTAGTGGAAGGCATTCAGCCCTACTATAGAAAATGGCCTGTTCCCAGTGAAGACGCAAACCTGCACCTGTATTGGGAATAGCACATTACGGAAAGGTGGACGAACTGTTTCATTCTGTTGGTTCACCGCTCACTGCAAGTGGAAACAATGGCTCCTTTTCAAAGGGGCAGGGTGCCCACCCAAATGGGTGAAGTAAGTGATTTTACCTGTGTGCAGTTGATTATCAGATGGTTCACTGAGACCCCATAGTCCTCTGAGAGCGTTAAGGGGGGAGAAGTGACTGTGCAACACCTCAAAGTGGTGCACAATCAGTTCTCATCCAGACAGTTTACTTGCCTCTGCGCCTGCAACTATAATACCACAGGTGTAAAAGCAAAGGGTTCCCTTATTTGCCAGGGACCACAACTCCCAGGAGGAAGGGACCCTTTGCTATTGAGAGAGCGTAGCTTATATAATCAATATTGACATGAAATGATTATGAACTAATGTATAGTAATGCTGCATAGAAAATGTATTAATATGTTTTGTTAAACGCGTGCTTGAAATGTGCCCAAGGGGAGTGGCCATCAATATATAGGGGGACTAATGAAACTGACTAATAATTATGAAATGTTATATTGAAAAGTGATTTGTACTAACAATGAAAGGTTATGTGTTAGAATTCTGTTAATAAGTCATTAGGCCTTAGTTAGCATGAGTCGAGGCCTAGCTGCGGGTTTCATATTAAATGTGTTTTTCTAACGTGCAGTGTGCTGACTTGCTGAAGGACATGAACTCTTGTTTTTCCAAACTAGAAGATGAAAGTAACTGTAGTAGATCCGTTCTCATGAAATATGAACGTTCTTGCTGAGTGCAACAGTGTAGACCACTGGCAGGTACAAGTTTGCCTGAACCGGTACAAACAATTTAGCCACTGACTGAAGATGTGCAAAGGACCACAAGAGTATGAAATCATACCTAACATTCCACCCGCTAAAGACGTCAATCATAAGGACCAATAAAATACGTGAGAACTGTTATGGAGTGACAAAATTGATGAGATAATTGAAACTCTATTGGTGGGAGATAGTGGGGTGCAACCCCTCATCCAACCAAATTTTAGGGGAATGTACAACAAAAATGGGATAAAAACCCTTGACACAAGGAAGTGAATTAGAATAGGAGACTAGGAGATAGATGAGAGGGATATGCTGTCACGTTTTGCTATGACCCAGACACTTTGTCACTCTGCATAGAGAGTTTGCTGTTTGGTTCTTAAAACCTTTCTTGCCTTATATTGCCCAATTACACTTTACCTCCTTATGAGGGAAGTGCCCCTTTACCCAACTTGCTGAATTCCTGATGGCGAATCAACTGATGTCCTGAGGACGAAGACCGAACCTGAATGCTGACCCAATACGGAGGGTAACTACTGTATATGACAATGAAATTGTGATTGTCTGTTTGCTTTTCCTTTCTAGGTACCAACTGCTTCTTTTGACAGAGACCATAGCTAGATTTTTTTCTAAATTGATGTCACTAAATTGTTTTGTATGAAGCCCAACATGACAATGCTAATTCGAGGTTAGGAGAGGGGTTCACTAAACTGACGCAAATAAAGAAATGACTGAATCTATGCTTTGTTGAATAATGCGCTAACGTTACTCTGCTAAGGATAACCTATGTTGACGCTGTGTTATGTTCTAATATTCGTGATTATTGCTTTGATGAAATCTTATCAGAGTTGCCATATTGTGACTATGCTAATGTGTTTCTTGGTTTTGAGATTAATAAACTTATTAGTAGAATTGTAATCAATAGGGAATAAACTTCACAAAATCATACTAAACTGGTGTGGTTATTCATGACTGAAAGGTCATGGTGGTTTTCGAGTTTTATTAAATGTCTTTGATCAATTTTAATTGTCGTATTACTATGAACTTTGATGACGTTATTGACATATTGATTGACATGCTAATTAGCTATCTCGTCCTAAGGTGTCTTCAATCAGGGTCAAAAGATTCATTGGCCTAAAACGAGTCCCAAAGTGAGTAAATTAGTCATAAAGGGACGCGTTAGCGCTATCATGCCTATCCAAATGTGATCCACATTACAAAAGGGGTCGCACAAGCATCTATGAGCTTGTTTATGTTACCAAATACCCCAGCAGTGCAAAAAAGAAGGGTACCGTGGATAATATGCCTGGGAAGCTTTTCATGGGCTGCAGTGTGATCCAGTTTTTATCTGCTGTGCAGCAGAACAGATCCTTGCATTTGTGTTTCTGAAATTGTGCTTTCTACAGAAAATGTGTTAACTCAGAAACTCTTTGAGTAACACAGAGAGAGAATTAGGACTGTGCTCAGTGCTTAATTTGTGAATAAAAAGGTGCAGGTGCCCGAAACTCTCCTCTTAAAAATGTGGCTGCTGGAATTAAATGTGCCAACACGGAATACTGAGGCAGCGTAATCCTGAAGCCTTCCCGGGCCTCTTCAATCCATTTAAAGCCCCTCTCTGCCCCTTCAGCTCACTCTGCAGCTTTCTGCTTTCTCCCATTGTATCTTATCATATCATATCACATAATTTCTTAAGCGCACTACGCACCCGGTAGGGTCTCAAGGCGCTGAGGGGGTGGGGGTAGTGGCCAGTTACTGCTTGAAAAGCCATGTTTTTAGGTGCCTTCTGAATGTTAGTAGGTCTTGGGTCTTGTGTAGGTTGGTGGGGAGGGAGTTCCAGGTCTTGTCGGCGAGGTGGGAGAAGGATCTGCTGCCAAAGGTGGTGCGTTGGATGTGGGAGACTGTGGCGAGGGCGAGGTCGGCGGAGCGGTGCAGGCGGACAGGTATGTGGAAGTTTACTCGTTCGTTGAGGTAGGCCGGACCGGTGTCATGGAGGGCCTTGGGAGCATGGACAAGGACTTTGAAAATGATCCTTTTGTTGATGGGAAACCAGTGTAGGGATCTGAGGTGGGTGGATATGTGTTTGTGGCGAGGGAGGTTGAGGATGAGTTGTGCGGCTGCGTTCTGGATTCGCTGGAGTTTTCTTTGAAGTTTTGCTGTGGTCCCAGCATAGAGGGCGTTGCCGTAGTCCAGTCTGCTGCTGATGAGGGCATGTGTGACTGTTCTTTTTGTTTCTAGGGGTATCCATTTGAAAGTCTTGTATAGCATGCTAAGAGTGTTAAAAAAGGAGGATGATATGGCGTTGATTTGCTAGGTCATTGAGAGGGATGAGTCCATTATGATGCCAAGGTTGCATGCGTGGGTGCTGGGGGTGGTCCGAGGGTGGTGGGCCACCAGGAGTCATTCCATGCTGTCTTGTTGGGGCCGAAGATGATGATCTCTGTTTTGTCTGAGTTCAATTTGAGGTGGCTTGTTGTCATCCATTTGGCGGTGTCGAGGAGTCCGGAAACAACAAGCACAAATTAAGCACTGACTGTGCTTTGTCTGAGCTTTGTTTGCAGCTCTTACTTCATCTCAGAAATGTTTTATGTATTTAATGTATGGACTGTTGACAGTGTATTTTCAGAAAAAAAGGCATAAACCCATTTTGCATCTGCACAGGGGCGCAAAACATGGGATCATGACATGGCCTTTAGCAGTGAACAGTTCGCCTTCTTGCAGATAAGTTGACCCCTCCTCTTTGAAGTGCGTCTACTCTGCTATGATCTTCATAAAGTATTTCCACAGGTAAAGTACATGTTGGTGCTCACTTTCTTAGAAAACTATGGGCAGCCATGTGGAGGAAAAAACAATTTACCCTATTCACTGATCATAGATAAGAGACAACGGAAACAGTGTATTCATGCAGACAATGAGTGCAACTTCTAGCTCTTTTTCATTGGCCAGCTTTGTGTCTTTGTGTTCTAATCATTCTGACAGGTTATGTTATAGAGTAGCTGTGCTCTGGAAGTCGGCACAGTGCTCAAACCATTGCAATTGCTGGTCCGCTGCCTGACTACAGCACATGCAACAAGATGGACCTTTAAACAGATGATCGCTAGAAGGCACGAAGTCTGATGTTATGTTAGGGCCCCATATAAAGTGTATATTAACTAAAGACCAAGAACCACATTCCTGGGACCAATTGGACAGATTTTCCATTCAGTGAGACACTTGCTAATGAGCAGCGGACGTGAAACATGAGAAGATATTGATTTGTTCTCCTATTTTGTAGTCTTCACAATACATCCTGACCTACCATCCGCCTTCTTTCACAAGCTGTATTTTTTAGGGAAAGACTAAACCTGTCCATTTTGGAAAGGTTTCCATGACTCCAGGTCTACCCTGAAGTCAGAGGACAGCTAACCTGTCTCACTGCCCTAAATCACGCATTAGGACAGCATCAGTAAAAGGCAGAGAGGGTAGTGTGGTGGACGACAGCTATTTAGCCCATTTCCGCTGCAAGTCAGTTAAGAATCATCCTTTCTACAGCGATTCTATTAACAAGTACCGAAAGGGAAGATTTTATGGGGAACCAGGAAAGATGACCTATAAACGAGAGACAACGATGCTTGCTCTGGTGCTCCTCCAGAGGATTTGATTTTCAGAGAAGACACATTAATAATATCAAGTGTGTTAAGGACTGTTGTGTTTAATTAGACAAAGATAAACTGTTTTCCTGGCATATTGATGTGGAATTACAACAGTAGATGTATATCTTACCTACGTTAGCATACCTTCGCAATATTATGGTTGTTAATGTTTGGGGCACAATATTGTTGTAGGAAGATATGTTCGTTCTTGATATTCTGAAAATCGACTGAAGAATTGTTAAATATGTTTTACCATTGTGAAAAAAGCTATTTCTTATGGACGAAAATGGAATCTGAGGTTTATTTGGGTGTGGGGGGATGTAAGTGATAGCCTAATACAAGTGCAGTATGTATATTGAGCTGTAATGTATCCCACAAGTGTGAGAACTTTATGAAACATAATTACCTTTTAAGTTAGGTATGGGTATAATATCTTACTCTACTTTTAAAAAACCCTAGCAATTCACCCCAAAAAATAAAGGGTAAAATGATGTTATAGTTAGGTGAAAATGTCAGTCCAAGTGTAATGTTTTACACTCAAAAACCACTGAAATTCACCAGTTATAGTTAACTGAAGTAACTATAACTCCCAACCTCGCCATGCACTACTTATGATCTCACATATAACATCACTCTCAACATGCTCTATGATGTCTTTAATACTATCAGTGCAACATCTGAAAAGACATCACTTATAACACTGTGCATGGCGGAGGTACGAGCTATAGTTAATTCAATTAACTACAGCTGGTGAATTTCAGTGGAATTTTGAGTTTAAAACACTTTGGCCCATATTTTCAAGATTCTGGAGCATCAGTACTGATGCACCAGATTTCTTGCACCTCCCCCACCGCCACCTATCGTCACCATGGGTGCACCGTATTTACAATACAGAGCACCATGGTCTATGTTGGACAAATAGCATTAACACTTTTGATGCTATTGTGGCGCTTGCTTGCACCAATGTAAAAAATGTTGACACTAGTGCAGCAAAGGGCGAGGAGGCCCATTGATTTCAATGGATGTGTCCTTTTAATGCCTGCTTTGACCAGGCATTGAAAATGATGCCAAAAGTGGTGCAATGAAATATTGTAGATTTAATTGCGCCATTTTTGTGGGCCTCCTAATATTATGCACAGGCAAAATGTGGCACAAGGGGTCGCAAAGTGGCGCAATGCATGCATTGCGCCACTTTGTAAAAAAGTTTTTTTTTGCCTCGTTGAGCCAAATTACATTAAAAAAATGACACTAATGTGGCTCAAGAAGGCGCTTTAAAGTGATGTTATAATCTATGGCCCTCATTACAAGAGTGGTGGTCTTGAGACTGACGGGTTAACAGCGGGTAGAGGTCGCAATCCGCCAGGGCGGCCCTCCATACAGCCCTGCCCTGCTGATTATGACCCCGTTCTCCGCCAGCCTTTTCACTGCGGTTTTACCACCATGAAAAGGCTGGCAAAGAACAGGTGCAGGAGGGTACTGGGGGGGGGGCCCTGCAGTGTCCATGTACTTGGCATCGGCAGTGAAGGGGTCCCCCTGCCCAGCACCCTCACAATGTTCACTGTCTGCTGTGCAGACAGTGAACATTGCAAGGGTGCTGGTGCACACTGCAGGCAACAGCATTGCTGCAGGCTCAATTTCGAGCCGGAGACAATGCTGCCACCAGTTTCCCGCTTGGCTAATGGGAAACTTAGTAATGGGTCCGGCGGGGAGGTAACCAGTGTGACAGCAACCTCCCCATTGGAAGTTAGGTGGACAGGTCTTCCCATCTGCCAAACTCCTAATCAGGCCCTATGTGTTGAAAGAAGATAAAAACAAATGTTTAGAAACAAACAATAACTGAAATTTACCAGTTACAGTTATAACTATAACTTGCACTCCGCCATGCACTGCTTATGTCTTCACATATTACATCATTAATGACATGTTAAATGACATCATATATGATATCATTGATAACATCAGTGAAGTTCTCAGTTAATTTCTGTTTCTTTTACGTGATGCCAGATCTTATCATACCTTATTATTAAGTCACTTTAACCTTTTCTAACAAATTTCTGAGTTTTTGTAATGATATGCAGCCACCTCCCCCACTGCGCATGCCCTAATGCCATGAACAATGGGTGGGGGAAGTTTGGCCGCAGGGCCTATCCAGTGGCCAGGCCCTGCACACAACCACCCCCATGGGTGGTCAACCTACCACTGGCCAAGCTTTGGAGGTGTTCAGCAAAGAGTTGACCTGATGGGCCTGGCTTATGGCCAGATGATGACAAAAGTGGTACTCCTTTTAATGCTAGCAAGTACTACTTCTATGACCAGGCTATCACTCTAATAACAGTTAATAGCAGCAGTTCATGTTAGTGGGGTACAGGTCTTTTGCCTGTATCTCAGTAGTGAGTCTGCCTACTGGCTCTCCATAGTAAATGAATAGACTATGGCCCTCATTATGACCTTGATGGCCAGGTGACCGCCATGCCGATGATGGCGGTAGTACCGTCGCCAGGATGGTGGTAAGGACTGCCAAATAATGACCATGGCGGTGATCCCTCCCATAGACAGCCAATGTACCACACCAACTGACAGCGCAGTACGACCACTGAACACGGCAGTAGCCACCTAGAGGCAGGCGGAAGACAAGGATCTGCCCACCATATTATGGAATAGCACACCGCCAGGATTTCCGGGATGGTAGCAATGCCACCAAAAGCCTGGCGGAAACACATCATTTAAAAGGAGACACTCACCTCCAGGGATACAGAGGAGTCTGCGGCCGCCATGGAACCTGAACTGCATGTCGTCCCGATGCTGTACCACGTCATGGCCGTCCTGGAGCACCAACGAAGACGAAGATGATGACCGTGAATACAGCCGCCTAGCACACAAAGGAGGCAGGGAGGAGAGAGTGACACAGACACGCACAACACACACCATACACACACACCACACAGCCAGAACCGGCTGCAGAGTAAATCGACTGTAACAGGACCCACGAGAAAAGAAAGCCAGGATACATATCTCTGTTCCAACCATTGTAATCCTGTTGGATGAAGATCCCAATTCCAGAAAATACCGCACTGCATATTTACATGTAGGCCCAGTGGCCAGTTCAAAGTCTGTAATGCCCACAGGGAAAAATCCAAGCCCCAACTTGACTCCTGACAACATCGGAACTACACTGTTCAGGGGTATCATGTTGGAAATGGGAAGTCACCTCAGAGGGTGGGGAGGGCTTCTCACCTGCAGGGGGCTCCTTGGCCTCTGGTTCTGGAGGGGCCTCCTTGGCCTCCGGTTCTGGAGGGGGCTTCTTGCCCTGTGGTTCTGGAGGGGGCTCCTTGGCCTCTGGTTTGGGAGGGGGCTACTTTGCCTTAGTTTTGGGAGGGGCCTCCTTGGCCTTAGTTTTGGGAGGGGTCTTTTGGGAGGGGTCCCCTTGGCATTTGTTTTGGGAGAAGTCTCTTTGGCTTTTTCGTTTTATAGGTGGCTCCATGGTTTTGGTTGTTTGATTGGGAGGGGGTGGCACTTTAGCCCTCCGTTTGGGGGCGGAGGAATGTCCTTGGGGTTGGGGGGCTGGCGTAGCACCCATGTGCCCCTTAGTGGCAGCTGGGGGTGAAACAGGGCCAGACTGTGTGCTGGAGGTACTGGGCTGGGGGGGTGGGACCTTCATCTTACGGGTAGGACCGGGGAGGAAAGGGGGAGGGAAAGCTTCCTAGGGCCAATGGGGCAGGATGTGGGAGGAGGGATGGGAGTGGAGGTAGAGGGAGTGTTTGTAGGAAGAGGAGGTGTGCTGGACTTGGGTGCAGGTGCATGGACAGTGTGCGTGCATGAGGTGGATGGCTGTTGGGGGTCTGAGTGCAAGCGTTTGCGTGTCTTTAAAGGGGGGGCAGACAGGGTGGAGGAGGTCCAAGAGGATGTGTAGATGGATGTTGTGATGGTGTCTCCAAGTGAGGTGGGTGTGCTGCATGAGGTGGTGATGGTGATGGTGGTGAATGCCCATGTGTTGTTTGGGGTGCATGTCTGCAGGTCTGCTGTTGTGGTGAATGTGTGGAAGACTGTGCAGGTGGCAGGTTCAGGGACTGTTGATACAGTGCATGCAGGTGTGAGTTGCGGATATAACTGTGAGGGAGGAGGAGGAGAGGGAGATAGTGGAGGCAGTGGATGATGTTGTGTGTGCTTGTGGACTGAAGTGTGCTGCCTGTGTTTGTCTGTGCGATTCTTGTGTGATGTTTTGTGTGCATATTTGTCAGAATGTGTGCGTGGGATGGGTTTGAAGTGAGGAGACTGGGACTGGGAAGTGGAAGTTGGAGGGGAACAGAAGAAACAGGGACACTGGCTGCCATCAGTGAAGAGGCCAGAGCCTGAAATGATCTACGTAGGGCCGCCAAGCAACAGTGAATGCCATCCAGGAAGGCATTGGATTGCTGCATCTGGGATGCCAGCCCCTGGATGGCATTCACTATGGTTGACTGCCCTACAGAGATATATCTCAGGAGGTCAATAGCCTCCTCACTGAGGGCAGCAGGGCTGACTGGGGCAGGGCCTGAGGTGCCTGGGTAAAGGAGATGCCCACCCTCCTGGTTAAGCGGACATGGGCAACTCAGTGGGGTGCTACTGGGAGGGCGGTGCTGGTACGGGGGTGGCGGTAGAACCTGCAGCTGGAGTGGTCCCAAAGGGGTCCGCCACCACCAAGGAGCTCCCATTGGAGGAGGAGTCAGAGTCAGTGGTATCAGCTCCTGTCCCCGCTGTGGTGCTCCCCTCGCCCTCCGTCCCACTGGTCCCCTCAGCGTTGGTGGACTCTGCCTCCTGGGTCCCATGGGCTGCAGCTCCCTTACTCGCCGGAGTCCCTGCTCCTTCTCCAGATGATGCTAATGCACACATGGACAGTATGACAAAAGGAGAGAGGGGGAGAAAGAAAGGGAGCAAGGGTCAATCACAGCACCAACAGCACAGATGGCATACACATCACTGTCACACACTGAGACTGAGAATGGGCAGTATGGACCACACTGGCATACCACTGGCTAAGTACCACAGCAGGTAGGAGCCAATCAACTGCCAACTGTACACCAACTGGGACCAACTAAGCCCTGTCTGCCATGGAAAGCCAGCTACCTAGATATATAAACATACATTTCACCCAATTAACCTAAGCTGGACCACACAGCAATGTCTAAACTGGCATATTAGGGCATCCAATGACTAGTACCCTGCACCAAAATCCTATGCCAGGCAACAAAGATGGTTGTCAAACACACTGTACTCACCCCCTTGTGGCTGCTGTGATGCCCTCATGCGCCCATCCAGCTCTGGGTATGCCACCACCAGTGTGCGGGCCACCAGGGGGGTCAGGTTCCGATGGGCACCCCTCCCTCATTGGGAGGGTGTCCCCACCTGGGCCTCCACGGTCTTCTGGGCCCAGCATCTCAGGTCCTCCCACCTTTACCTGCAGTGGGTGCTCCGCCTGCCATAGACCCCCAGGGACTGCACGTCCTTGGCGATGGCATGCCGCAAACCCTTCTTGAGATGGGCGCTGACCTGCAGAGAAAACACAAACAAAGAGACACCATTGAACCTGACAATCCAGCCTGTCACACATATGGCCTACAAACTGTATTTGCCCCTCATCAGGCACACACATGACCCGTACCTCTGCATTAACACTGCCACAAGCCATACCTCCCCCAAATGACACACTGCCAGAAAACAAACACATCTACATGCAGCCATGTTGCATACAACGTACCCATGGTGTACTCACCTGTTGGTCTGGAGGCCCATACAAATGCCTATACAGGGGTAGGACCCCATCCACAAGGCTCTCCAACTCCTCCAACATGAAGGCTGGGGTCCTTTCCCCTGTTGCACGGGCCATGGCAGGTTCCAGACACAGGTCGCAGCAGCACACGCAGTGGAGATGTCGTCCGTGGAAAGTCAGGAAAGAAAATGGCGGTCACGTCTGCGGCGGTGAACACCGTCACAGACGGCATTGATCATCATTGGTTCTCATACTCCACAGAGGGCCATGTTAGCCAATGAGGAATTACATGGCGGTGCAGACCACCTCCCACCATGACGCGAACGCTGGCAGAGTAAGGTCACTTCTACCTGTCCCTGCATACAGGACAGGCGATTGCCATTTTCTACTGCTAGCACACATGTACAGATTTAAAAGTGCGTAATTGTAGGAAAATGTACACACCTATACAATTCCAGTGTCCAGCATACAAGCATGATCTGTGTACACTGCTGTAGTGTGTTCATGGTTCCTGTTGTCACTCCCTTCTTACTTTTGGGTCCCTTAGATACCATCCTCTGTGGAAGAATAAGAGGAGAAGGAGGCAAGCACCCTTGTACAGACCCCTTGTGGGCTTGGCTACACTGGAGGACAGGAACATTAAACTCAGCTATCGTCTGGACAGGGTGACAATCACAGAGCTGTGTGCACAATTGGAGCCTGATCTGCTACCTGCTATCGGTTGCACAACAGTAATACCCCCCTCTTGTGCAGGTACTCTCAGTACACTATTTCCTGGCAACTGGCTTTTTCCAGGTGAATGTGGGCTTGGCTGCAGGAATGTCACAGCCAATGTTCTCTATTGTGCTTGCAAGCGTTTTGGCAGCCTTGCTCAAACACATGTGCAGCTATTTCGTATTCCCCCAGGTAGATGAATTACAAACTGTGAAGGCTGGATTCTATGCAATGGGACATATACAACATGTTATTGGGGCCATTGTTGGGACCCATATTGCCTTAGTCCCCCCCCCCAGGGCCAATGAACAAGTGTAAAGGAATAGGAAGAGTTTTCACTCACTCAATGTCCAGATGGTGTGACATGCTGACCTGTACATCTCCCATGTCACTGCCAAGTATCCTGGGTCGGTGCATGATGCTTTTGTCCTGAGGAATAGCAGCATCCCACAGCTGATGGCACAACTACAGAGGTACAGAGTGTGACTTATAGGTGAGCCTGAGTCCCCACCCAATGTATGTCAGTCTATGCCTTCAGGAGTCATACCCCATGTCACTGTGCAGGGCTAATGTGTGTCCCTCACTTCTTGCAGGTGATTCCGGCTACCCAAACCTGTCCTGGCCCCTGACCCCTGTTAGGAATCCGAGAACAGGGGCTGAGAATAGGTACAATTATGCTCATGGGCGTACCAAGAGGATAGCTGAAAGGACCTTTGGTCTCCTGAAGGCCAGGTTCAGGTGTCTCCACCTGACAGGTGGATCCCTATGCTACTCCCCTGAGAAGGTCTGCAGGATTGTTGTTGTGTGCTGCATGTTGTATAACTTGGCCCTCAGATGCCATGTGCCCTACCTGCAGGAGGAGGGGGTGACAATGCAGCTGTGGCAGTAATGGACACTGAGAACAGTAAGGAGAAGAAAGAGGAGTAGGATGTGGACAACAGGACACATATGATAGAGCAGTACTTCAAATGACACTCCAGTAAGACTGTTGAATAAAACATTTCTCCATTTCTGTGTTGTGCTGTGTGGCTGTCGCATAATGCCAGTCATTACCTTTGCATCCCACCTGACTGTCACCTATGCCTTCCCTTATTGCAGATGTTGCTGTGGTTACAACAGTGCAATGCTGTGATGTTTAGAGACTGCAGAGACACATTTGTAGAATGGATCAACATACTACTGGACATTTGCACAGGATCATGCAGTTCATTACAGTTCAGTACATTGGACATCACCTTCAGATAAAGCACTAATACTCAAGTTGTGTCCAAGGGTGTTTATTAAAAATTGGTATACACTGCAAAGTGCAATAGAGTGAGGTGATGGTTGAGAAAAGTCCAGTGTGGTGGGCCAGTCTGTTTGTTGCACAGGTCCAGTGTCAAAGGGCCCGTTGGAAGGGGAGCAATGGCAGTTTTAAGTGGACAAGCTGAATCGGTGTGACACAAGGGGGACATTCAGGAGGGGCTCATTTCCTGGTGGTGGTTTTGGCAACTGTCTCTAGTGTCTGCCTGATTCGCAGGGCCGTTTGCAGGGTGATTCACCTTCTGCAGGGGGCCTGTGGGTCCTGTGGCAGGGCCTCCTGTCCACTACCTGCAGCAGATGTGGAGGGCTGGTCAGTACATTGGGTAGTGGAAGGGGCCCACTGGTGTGCTGTGTAGTCCCTCATGATGTTGGCCATGTCACCCAGCACCCCTGCAATGAGACCATGGTGATATTCAGGGCCTGGAATTCTTGCTTGATCTCCTGGTGGTGTTCCCGCTGCAGCCGCTGGTTAACCTGCATGATGTTTAACACCTGACCTATCTTGTCCTGTGATTGTTGGTAAGCCCCCAGGACATTAGTGAGTGCCTCCTGAGCAGTCAGTTCCCTAGGCTTGTCCTCCCCCCTTGGTGCACAGGTGTCCTCTGATCATCTCTGGCCCCCTGTGCCTTTGTCACCGTGAATGGTGTGCCCACCACCACTGATCCCAGGACCCTCCCCGTCTTGTCTGTAAGGTGTGGGCTGGGGACCCTGTACAGGTGGGTACACTATTGATTGCCGTGTCCTGTGGACAGAGGTCTGGGGAGGTTGGGTGGCTGCTGTGGTGTTGCATTCTGAGGGTGGAGGCTCTGTATAGAACTGGGTGTGGGATGGGGTAGCCGACTGACCAGTGGTCCCTGATGGGCCAGGGAGTTCATCCAGATCCAGAGCTCCAGAGTTGCTGTCATCACTGGGGGCATCTTCTGGTGGGGGACTGGGTAACCGTGGCACCTCCTCACTGCTGAATTTGGCTGGGACACCTGTGGGTATTGTTAGGGGTGTATTATGCTACATGTCTGTAACATATCCTGCATCACTAGCTTCCCCTATATTATTGCTGTTGCCCTGCCACCTTTGGTTGTGTATGGTGATGGATTGTGGGATTGTTAGTTCTCCATGCTGTGTATTCATTGGTGGTGGGTGTCCATGCAGGGCTGGAAGGGATGTGCATGCAGTGGGAATGGCATGCAGGGCTTGACATTTCATTTTGCTAATTGTGGTGGTGCACTGTGTGGGATGAAGTGGGGTGAAGGGGGTCAGGGTGAGGGGTCGTGGTGGCATGCAGGTATGGGGGGTGATAGGTAGTAAACGATGACTTACCAGTGTCCAGTCCTCCGGCTACTCCAGTGAGGCCCTCAGGATGCAGGATTGCCAAGACTTGCTCCTTCCATGCTGTCAGCTGTGGGGGAAGAGGTGGGGTCCACCACCAGTCCTCTTGATGGCGAGCTGGTGCCTTGCTGCAATGGAACTCACCTTCCCCCATAGGTCGTTCCACCGCTTCCTTATGTCATCCCTTGTGCGTGGATGTAGTCCCACAGCATCCACCCTATCCATGATCCTCCTCCATAGCTCCATCTTCCTGGCAATGCATATCTGCTGGACCTCTGCTCCAAACAGCTGTGGCTCTACCCTGACTATTTCCTCAACCGTGACCCACATCTCCTCATCAGTGAAACCGGGGTGCCTTTGTGGGGACATGGGCGTTGTGTGGTGTGTGTACATTGTGCAGAGGTTGATGTTTGATGTGGTGGGGTGTGTGGTGCATATCAGATAGTTGTGATATGTGTGTGCAGTTCTCTTTTGGATTAGCGTTGCAAAGTGTAGTCGTCTTCTCGTGTCAGCAAAGGATTGTGGGTGATGTGGGTGTGTGTTTTATAGTGCTGTTGGTAGGTGTGTGAGGTGTGTGTATTTGTGTCAGGTTTGGGTTTTTTGTTCTGACCAATGTTGTCTTGTTTTGTATTTGAGTGGCCTTATCCGCCACAGCGGGGTTCACTGCCAATGGTTTACTGCCGTTGAATGTCCGCTGTGGTAATTCATGGGTCATTATTTGGATGGCATATTATTGGTGGCATAACGGTATGGGTGGTAGTACCGACAGTTTATCACAATCAGTGGGTCTGGCGGATTTGTGGTTGTGGCTGTTTTCTGTTGGTTTTGTATGTATGTGTCATAACCTGGCAGCCGGATGTCCGCCTCTGTGGCTGTATGCTGGCGGCAGTCAGTATTGGGTATTTGCTGCCAAGGTCATAATGAGGGCCTATATTCACCCACATTCTCCATGATTGAATGTGCAGTGTGTATGAGAGTGTTTTGGAAACTTATGTTGTGTCAGAATTTCTGTCCCAGAGAGCAAAAGGAAGGGGCTACATTCTTCATCACTAGACTCTAACTGGAAAGAGAATGTAAGCATTGGAACACTGGTTAATGGAGAGATAGAAAGCTAGCATGCTAACCACTGTGAATGTGAGAAATTCCGGATTTCAGTACACCTCCAGGTTCATAGTGGGACAGCATATGTTGCTGCTGGTTAAGGGTCCCTCTCTATGTCTGGGTATCCACTATTGCTCAAAGTCATTGTTGTCATTTCCCTCCTTCACCATGCTATGCTCCTCTCAACTGCACCTCCCTCTAGATTGCACTCTTAAACTAATGCAATTGTCTGACTTCCAATTCTCATCCTGAAGGAAGGGCAGGCCTTTTATGGTTCATTGGACTTAGATACACCGGTTTAAGCATGCTAGCCTATCTTGAGCCTCACTTACACAAAAAAATGAACAAATGGCAAGGGTGGTCAACACACCTTCTTCTACATTCTTGCATGCAATGATTTTTGCTGAAGAGAAAGGGTGGTCTGAGTTTTAATACAAGAAACAAGCAAGCCAGTTTTACCTGAAACTGACTGCCATAGTACTGTGGTACACCCAATAGAAAATGCACTTTGAGTTCAATGGCTCTCCATACAATTGTTGGCTACATTAAAAGTTGACTGATCAGTTGGAGGAGGCCACTTTTCCCCAGAATAGAAGCCTAAATATAACAGGAGAGTTGCAGCTGGGGCAGTTAACACCAGCTTGTCTTGGACAGCAAAGAAATCAAATTATACAATACAGGGACTGACCTACAGAGGCTCAGGTCAGCCTAACGAGTCATTGTGTAGCCCCAAAATGTCTTTGCATCATGCCTAAAATGCACCAAATTTCAACTAGAAACGTAAATACTCTTGCTCTATCATGTAAATACTTCTTTTCTTCTGCTTCTCCACCATACCAGCCATAAAAGACACCATATTACTGGCACAAAAAACACACCAAGGTTGACTCCAGCACTCCACCATCAGTGATAGAGAGGACTACTGTTCCTCCATAAATTGAGCAGCTTCAGCAGTAATTCATGGATTGCATTCCACACCAGGCTCAACCATCCAGGCAATACATGCAATCCATATTCAAGCACAAAACACATTCCTTACTGTGGGCCATTCAGGAAAAGATGGTTACTGTGTTGTTGTGTATCTGTTATACTAACGTCCTCCACAATGCCGCTCAGTTTTGGTACTCCCAATCGATTGCATGATCCCTCTTGTATTTTCTCAAATTTACCCTCTTTTCCTGCCTCACCGTAAAAAACGAATCTCTGATTGCCTCTCATTCTTCTTTCTTCCTATAATATATATATGATGTGCTTCACTGACATATAGTAACTGAAATTCACCCTGGTTGCTTAGTCAACTCTGCCTTTCCTGAGAAAAGTATGTTGTAAATGACATTGCTACTTAAATTTGAAATTAAAATATGCTAATAATGTATATTTAGGTTTTCGGTAAACATTATTTCCCCTGCTAAATTTCAGGAGGTTAAACCTGCCTAAATTTATCGAAGGTTAAGTTATTTAAAACTCGTAATTCTAACATGTGCATAAAGAGGGGTTTACGCATGGGTCAGAATTGATTGACCCACTCATAATCAGGCACTACGCCTTCTATAAATTAAATGCAAAGGACTGGCTTTGTGGATTTTTTAAAAATAAGCATTGCATAGGCAACATTTTGGCTTCCACTTCAGGGGAGCTGGGAAAGGTGGTACATAAAACGTGTGTCCTCTCTCCTGATGTAGACTGCTGTTGTGTCGATACTCCTTATTAAGCTCCAACATCACAAAGGCATTTAGTAAATGTACTGTAAACAGTTTCCTTGCCTTCTCTTGTCCAATACATTCGTTATCGTCTACGTTGATCTAGCATATGCATAACTGTTAGTTATGTGTGGAACTGTTAAATGTGTTTGGTGTCAAACTTAAAGAAATATGCTGCTCAATTGCTCAACACAGACTTAATACAAGTGTAAATTTAATGAGAAATGCTACTTTGTGAGCACAAGTGAAAAGTCACCGTAGCTTTGAAGTTCTGTAATAAGAATCCTCCAGCTACGGCCACCAATTTTAAGAATTTAATGAATCCCCATGCTATATCAATAATTTTTAACACTGCTAATTATACAGCAGTAGCCCGGAAGGAGCTTTACCTGTTTCCAGCCTCGTGCTTTCTAAAAACATATCTATAAAAAACACGCAGATATGTGTGTACATGATGGTAGTTACGACAGCCCACTTCATTCTTTGGTGGTGGCTCGGTTCATTTCCGCTATTGGCTCACTTGTGGGTGGTGGTATTTGGCTTGTACACATCTACATAAAACAAAGTCTTCTTCAGTGCCAGCGCTAATAGACTTCTATAACGTCTGCTCTCATTGCAGGGCTTTTCTTTTTATTAATTTTAGTCACATACACACACCACATTTATATAGTGTTATGTTTTACTTTGTATTGCTTTCAAACGTTTAATGCCAACAGCATGTTTACAAAAAAATCCTTTTGATGACTGTAGGAAGCTGGATCTGTGTATACTATATCAAAATGAGATAAAGACCCATACTTATACTTTTTTGCCCCGCATTTGCGTCATTTTTTGATGCAAAAGTGGTGCAAGCTTACAAAATGTAATTGTGTTTTGCAAGTTTGCACCGCTTTTACATCAGAAAATGAAGCAAATGCAGCGCAAAAAAAGTATAAATATGGGCCATAGTGTGCTCAGAGTCCAGGCATTCCCCAGAGGCTTAACAGAGGCTAAAGTAGATAATACTAATGCTCTCTTTTGTGGTAGTCTAGTCCAGCAGTTAGGCTTATCAGAAAGTAGCGCAAAGCATTGGTTTTACACACGCAGTAAAGAAATGAGGCACACACTCAATGACTAATTCCAGGCCAATGTATTTAAATTGGAAAAATATATTTTGTTACTTTATTTCTAGAACCAAAAGGCTCTTATTTCAGATAAGTGCATTTGCAAGTAAGTATCAAGCATATGTATCCAAGACACTTTATTTAGACTTTGCAAATAAAATGGTTTACAGGCAAGTAACACTTTTCAGTTTTAAAAGTTGATACTGCAATTTTCAGAGCAGTCCTGGGGTGGGGGGAAGAATGTAAATGCAGTTTTGAGGCAAGTACTCGACTTACAGTTCCAGTCTCTGGGGGTTAGGATGTCCACTGGTCAGGGTTCAGGATGACCCTAAACATACCACCAGCCACACGGGGCCGGCTGAGTGCAGAGGTCAAAGTTGAAGGTAAATTTAGAATGGTATCCTATGGAGACTGGGGGCACTCAGAAAGAGATCTGATGGCAGGTAAGTACCCGTGACTTCGGAGGGCAGACCTGGGGGGGTTTAGGTGGGCACCGGGGGCGGGGCACAAGTCAGCACCAAACATACACCCTCAGTGGCACAAGGGTGGCCGGGTGCAGGGTGCAAACACAGAGTCAGGCTTCCAATGCTTTTCAATAGGAGGGAATTCTGGGGATCACAAAGATGCTGCAGGCTGGTTGCAGGGGGTCGGTTCTGGGAAACCACAGGCTAGACAAGGAGGAAGGTCACCTGCTGAACATTGCTGGACAAGTGGTTGGATTCTCTGAGGCTAGGGGGCTGCAGGGGTACATTTAGGCATCAGGAATCTTCGTCCATTTCTCTCACAGTCAAGGAGGATCTCCATATTTAGGCTGCAGGTGTCGTCGTGCTGGCCAGGAGGGATCAACCCAGGATGGACCCAAGGTCAGAATCACCTGGGGACCTGCTCTGGACCAGTGGGCCACCTGGACTCGGGCTGTGGGTGTTGGGTGCAGAGTGGGCAGGACTTGCGGATCCGGGGCAGTTCTGGAGTCCTTCTTTGAGTTTCTTGTGGCCAGGGCTTCTATCCTCGGGAATACTTGATCCTCAGGAGGGCAGGCAGTCCTCTGGGGATTTGGAAAGGTCGCTGGTCCTGCAGGATGTGTTGCCTTTTTGTAGCAGGGCTTCAGAAGCTGCAGACAGGCAGGTAGGGCTGGGGCCAAGTCAGTTGGTGTCTGGAGTCCTCTCTGCTGGGAGTCCTTCTTCTTGTTTCTTTCTTCTACTTGTTGAGGTCACCGGGAATCTGGTGAGTTCGGTTCAGGGGTGTTCCTATATACTAGATGTAGAGGCGTTACAGAGGTCAGAGGGCAGTAGCCAATGGGTACTGTCCCTGAGGGTGGCTACACCCTTCCTGTGCCCACTTCCTTTGGGGAGGGAGGCACATTCCTAACCCTATTGGTCCCTGTCCACCAAACCAAGATGGAGGATTTTGCAGGGAGGGGGTCACTTCAGCTCTGGACACCTTAGGGGTGGTCCTAGCTGGAGTGGTCACTCCTCCCTGTTTTTCCTAAATTTCCTACTAGGCTTGCTTCAAAAAGTGGAGCTTCATCCAGGGGGAGGGCATCTCCACTAGCCTGAGTGCACTGGGGCACTGTAACAGGAGGCCTGAGCTTTTGAGTCTCACCACCAAGTGTTAGTTCCTGCAGGGGGCAGGAGTGACACACCTCTACCCAGAGCAGGCTTTGTTTCTGACTCCAGAGGGCACAAAGGCCCTCACCGCATGGGGTCAGAAACTTGTCTTTTAGTGGCAGGCTGGCACAGACTGGTCAGCCTTACATTAAAGGGTTGCTTAAGATACGGGGGCATCTCTAAGATGCCCTCTGGGTGCATTGTACAATACATCCAACACTGGCATGGGTTTATTGTGCTGAGACGTTTGATACCAAACTTCCCAGTCTCCAGTGAAGCCATCATGGAGCTGTGGAGTTTGTAATGACAAACCCCCAGCTCTTGTACTTAATATGGCTACACTGCACTTATAATGTCTAAGAATGGACTTAGACACTGTAGGGGCATATTGCTCATGCAACTATGCCCTCACCTGTGATATAGTGCACCCTGCCTTAGGGCTGTAAGGCCTGCTAGATGGGTGACTTACCTATGCCACAGTCAGTGGTTGGTGGATACGGCATCCTGTGAGGGATGCTATGTTTACTTTACCTTTTTCTCCCCACCAGCACACACAATCTGCAATGGCAGTGCATATGCTTGGTGAGAGGTCCATGAGGGTGGCACAATACATGTTGCAGCCCTAAGGGACCCTCCCTGGTCACAGAACCCTTGGTAACACTGGTACCTTTTACAAGGGACTTAGCTGCGTGCCAGGGGTGTGCCAATTGTGGGAACAATGGTACAGTGTTAGGGAAAGAACACTGGTGCTGGAACCTGGTTAGCAGGATCCCAGCACACTCTCAGTCAAGTCAGCATCAATATCAGGCAAAAAGTGTGTGGGGTGGGGGTAACCATGCCAAAAGGGGCACTTTCCGAAATGAAAGAGGGTGAGACTAACCTTTCCCAAGAGAGCCTTCATTGTCTAAGCAGAGAAACCTGGAAAGGTCATCTGCATTGGCATTGGAAATCCCAGGTCTGTGCCCCACTGCAAAGTTAATTCCCCATAGGGAGATGGGCCACCTCCACAGTTTAGGGTTTCTACCTTCCATTTGCATTAGCCACCTGAGAGGTCTGTGGTCAGTTTGCACAATGAAGTGAGTACCAAACAAGTATGGTCGCAACCTTTTCAGGGAACAAACCACAGCAAATGCCTCTCTCTCAATGGCACTCCAATTATGTTCCTTGGGGAGAAACCTCCTGCTAATGAAAGCAACAGGTTGGTCATGGCCATCATCATTGTTTTGGGACAGGACTGCTCCTATCCCATGTTTAGAGGCATCTGTCTGCACAATGAACTGCTTGGACTAGTCTGGAGCTCTGAGAACTGGTGCTGAGCACATTGCATCATTCAGGGTGTCAAAGGCCTTTTGACAGTCAAGAGTCCAGTTTACCTTTTTGGGCATCCTTTTAGAGGTCAATTTTGTGAGGGAGGTCACAATGAACCCATACCCCTTCACAAACCTCCAGTAATAACCAGTCAAACCAAGGAATGCCCTGACTTGAGTATGGGTTTTTGGAGCTTCCAGGTCTAGAATTGTCTGAATCTTGGACTTTAAAGATTGCACTTGGCCTCCAACTACAAGGTGTCCCAAGTAAACAACAATGCCCTGCCGATTCTGGCATTTCCATGCCTTAATGGTGAGGCCTGCTGAGTGGGGGCCTGCAAAACCTTTCCCAGGTGGATCAAGTGATCCTGCCAGGAGTAGCTAAAGACAGAAATATCATCTAGATATGCTACACTGAAGGATTCCAAGCCAGCAAGGACTTGATTCATCAACCTTTGGAAAGTGGCAGGGGCATTTTTTAAGCCAAAGACATAACAGTGAACTGATAATGCCCATCAGGTGTAGAGAATGTAGTCTTTTCGTTTACTCCAGGTGCCATTCTGATTTGCCAGTACCCTTCAGTTAAGTCAAAGGTACTGAGAAACTTTGCTGCACCTAATTTATCTATCAACTCATCTGCTCTTGGTAAAGGGTGAACTTCTGTCTTAGTGACAGAGTTCAGACCCCTGTAATCCACACAACACCTCATTTCTTTATTTCCATTCTTGGAAGGAGGTTTGGGGACTAAGACCACTGGGCTAGCCCAGGGACTGTCTCAGGGTTTAATAACCCCTAGATCCAGCGTCTTGTGGACTTCTATTTTGATGCTCTACTTGACTTGGTGGAATGTTGTTAGATCTTGGTCTTGACAGGTAAACTGTCCTCTGTGTCAACATCATAGGTACACAGGTGGGTCTGTCCAGGGGTGAAGGAGAAGAGCCCTGCAAACTGCTGTAGGACGTGCCTTCAGTCAGCCCGCTGTTGGGCAGTTAGGGTGTCTGAGTAGACAACTCCATCAACTGACCCATCTTTAGGATCATGAGAGAGGAGGTCAGGGAGAGGTTCACTGTCTGCTTCCTGATCCTCATCAGTAACCATGAGCATGGTCACATCAGCCCTGTCACAGTAGAGTTTGAGGCAGTTCACACAGATCACCCTCTTGAGTATCCTTCTAGTGCCCAGGTCTACCAAGTAGGTGACCTCACTCTTCTTTTCTAGGCTAGGGTAAGGGCCACTCCATCTGTCATGGAGTGCCCTGGGAGCCACAGGCTCAAGAACCCATACCTTCTGACCTGGTTGAAACTCCACCAGTGCAGCCTTTTGGTCATACCACCGCTTCTGGAGCAGTTGGCTGGCCTCAAGGTTTTTGGATGCCTTTTCCATGTACTCAGCCATCCTAGAGCGGAGGCCAAGCACACAGTCCACCACATCTTGCTTAGGCTCATGGAGAAGTCTCTCCCAACCTTCCTTCACAAGTACAAGTGGTCCCCTAACAGAGTGGCCAAACAGAAGTTCAAAGGGGGAAAACCCTACTCCCTTCTGGGGCACCTCTCTGTAGGCAAAATACAAGCATGGCAGGAGGCCAGTCCATCTACTTTTGAGTTTTTCCGGGACCCCATGATCATGCCCTTTAATGTCTTGTTGAACCTTTCAATGAGTCCATTGGTTTGTGGATGGTATGGTGTGGTGAACTTGTAAGTCACCCCACACTCATTCACATGTGTTTCAGGTAGACTGACACAAAGTTTGTACCTTTGTCAGAAACCGCCTCCTTAGGGAACCCTACCCTGGTAAAGATACCAATAAGGGCCTTGGTTACTGTAGGAGCTGTAGTAGACCTTAGGGGAATTGCTTCAGGATATCTGGTAGCATGATCCAGCACTACCAGTATGTACTGATTTCCTGAGGCTGTGGGTGGTTCAAGTGGACCCACAATGTCCACACCAACCCTTTCAACTGAACCCCTACCATAGGTAGTTGAATGAGGGGGCCTTTGGGTGGCCACCTGCCTTACCACTGGCTTAGAAAGTGAGACAGGAGCTGCAAAACTCCTTCACCTTTTGGGACATGATGGGCCAGTAGAAATGGCTGGCAAGTCTATTCCATGTTTTAGTTTTACCCAGATGCCCAACTAAGGGCATGTCAAGGGCTAAAGTGCGGAAGAATTCCCTAAACTGCTGAGGCACTACCACTCTCCAGGTTGTACCAGGTTTAGGGTCCCTGTCCTCAGTGTAAAGGAGCCTCTCCTCCCTGTAGACCCTGTGGGAGCCACTGATATCTCAATTCTACTGTACAGCTGCTTGTTGCCTTAGGCCTTCAAGAGTGGGACATCTTCTCTGTCCCTGGCATAGCTATTCCCTTGAGGATCCCCATGGGCCAAAGAGCTCTACCTGATAAGGATCCAGCTCCATGGACTCAGTTCCATGAGAGGGTAAGACATCTTCCTGAGAAGAGGAGTTGTGGGTTTGTTGCTGTTCGGAAGCTGGTTCCCCTAGTCTTCCTGTCCTTTCTCTTGGAAGGTTGGGCCATTATTCCAGTCTCCAACACTTCTTTTTCACCCTGTGCTCTAGTATTTACACACATCAGTTCAGGGATTCCCAGCATGGCTGCATGGGGTTTAAGCACTACCTCAACCCAAGCTGAGGACTCCAGATCATTCCCTAGCAAGCATTCCACTGGGATTGCAGAAGAGACCACTACCTGTTTTAGGCCAGTAACCCCACCCCATTCTAAGGTCACCATAGCCATGGGATGGACCTTAGTTAAATTGTCAGCATTGGTGACTGGATAAGATTGTCCAGCTAGATACTGTCCTGGGGAAACCAGTTTTTCTGTTACCATGGTGACACTGGCACCTGTACTCCTCAGGGCTTCTACCTTTGTCCCATTAATCAAGGGATGTTGCCTGTATTTTTTTATATTAGAGGGCCAGACAGGAAGTGTGGCAACATCTACCCTACCCGCAGAGACTAAAGTAGCTTCACTGTGAACCCTCATTTAATCTGGGCACACTGTTGATCCCACCTGGAAACTGGCTATACCAGTACTAACTGGTGCAGTGCTAAGAGGATTCTTTTTGGGACAGGCCAAGTCTCCAGTTTGGTGTCCATGCAGTTCACAATTGAAACACCAGGCCTTCTTGAGATCAAAGTTTTTACCCTTGTACCCATGTGAAGATTGTGAAGAGACTCGGGGATCACCCTCCTGAGCAGGGTTTTGGGGGCCTTGAGAAGACTCTTTATTTTTATCTTTGGGTGTTTACCCACCCTTCCCCTGGGGAGGCTTTGTAACCCCTTTCTGTTGGTCATCCCCTGTGGAAGTCTTGGTCACCCTAGTCTTGACCCAATGGTCTGCCTTCCTTTACAATTCTTGGGGAGAAATTGGACCTAGGTCTACCAAATATTGATGCAACTTGACATTGCAGTAGTTACTTAAAAGATGTTCTTTCACAAATAAATTATAAATCCCATCATAGCGATTCAATCCACTACCAGTTATACAACCATCTAGTGTTTTCACTGAGTAGCCTAAAACATCATCCCAGGACTGCCTCGAGATTTTGTGAACCCTGCTGAACCTAAATCTATTCTCCCCAGTGGTGAATCCATAGCCCTCAATCAGGGTAGCCTTCATGTCGTCATAGGATTCAGCATCTGTACCAGTGAGTGTGAGGAGCCTATCCCTACACTTACAAGTGAACAGTTCCCAAAGGAGAGCGGCCCAGTGACACTTTTTCAATTTTCTGGTTCCACAAGCCCTCTCAACTGCTGAAAACCACTTGGTGATGGCATCCCCTTCCTCATACTTGGAGACAATCCCTTTAGGGATTTTAAAGGTATAAGAGTGCTCTCTGTCTCTAGATGTTGTATTGCTGCCACAATTAATGGGTCTTTAGCCCATTTCTGCTCTCTCCCTTTCTATTGCTAGGAGCTGTTTCTCCAAGGCCAAGCTTTTGACCATCCTTGCGAAAAAGAGGTCCTCTTCATTGAGGCTACCCTCAGTGTTCTCAGAGCAGCTGGACTCCCCTGTGGGAGACCCAGAGCCAGCGATCACTTGCCTTGGAGACAGGGACCTTGGGGCCCTGTCTTCCCTAGTTAGGTTAGGAGGAGGGAGTTCATCCTCCTGACTCTTAACTTCTTCCCCATCTAAGGGGAGGTGTTCCTCCTCAGTAAGGTGTTCCTTGGTATACTCTACCATGAGCTCCTAGAGTTTCACCTTGGTAGGGTTGGAACCAGTTCTGATGTTTTTCAGTCTGCAGAGGGACCTTAACTCTTCCATCTCAAGATGGAGGTAAGGGGTGAGGTTGAGCTCCACAACCATTTCCTCTGATCTGTACATTTTGTTACTAAAGTTGGGGATTACTTTTAGGAACTGAAAACGACTTCTAGTTACATTCTGCTAACTTATATACATGTTCAGGGGACTTAACCAAGGCCCTAGCAGGACTTTCAAAATTTTAGGAAAAAGTTTCAGTTAAAAAATCAATTGAATCTAAAGGTAATTTTGGAACTTAGTCGTTTGATCAGATATTGGCTGAGTAGTTCAGCAAATGCAAAGACATAGATCCCACCGCTGATCCACAAATGTAGGAAGCTGCCTCTGTAGATACTATATCAAAATGAGACATAGGCCCTCATTATGACATTGGCGGTAAATGCTGTCTACCGCTAGAAAGATGGCCGCCAACATACCGCTGTGGTGGCGAATATCCGTTCACCATATTATGACACACACACACACCGATCCGACAGAACACCGCCACATACACAAATTCGCCAGACCAAAGGTCAGTGATAAAGTGGCGGTCCCAAAACCCATACTGTCATGCCAACAAAACAACGCCCACCACATTATGACCCACGAATCACCACGGTGGACATTCAACAGCGGTAAACCATTGACGGTACATACCGCCGTGCTCAGAATGGACACCCACAAACAAAACAACACCACATTGGCCAATACCAAAAGCATATACCTGACACCCATACACACATCACACCCACACCACTATAAACCCCACACCCACAACCCTTTACGATTATAAATCATGTCCACCAGACTGACACCCAGACCACTTAGACAACTAGACACACACCACTTACACCCATACATCCCTCACGCACCCCACATTACACACCCCACCACATTACTAAACACAATCTCACCAACACACCACACAACACCCATGGTACCACAAAGGCACCTCCGTTTCACTGAAGAGGAGTTAAGGGTCATGGTGGAGGAAATTGTCAAGGTAGAGCCACAGCTGTTTTGAGCACAGGTACAGCAGATATCCATTGCATGGAAGATGGAGCTATGGAAGAGAATCGTGGACAGGGTGAACGTCGTGGGACAGCACCCAAGAACAAGGGACAATATCAGGAAGAGGTGGAACGACCTACGGGGGAAGGTACATTCCATTGCAGCAAGTCACCAGCTCGCCATACAGAGGACTGGTGGTGGACCCCTCCACCTCCTCCCCCACAGCTCACAGCATGGGAGGAGCAAGTACTGGCATTACTGCATCCTAAGGGTCTCACTGAGTAGCCGGAGGACTGAACACTGGTAAGTCAATATTTACTACTTATCACCTCCTATACCTGCATGCCATCTCACACCCTCACCTTCACTCCCATCACTCCACTCCTTCCCACACACTGCACCTACACATATGACTAACCACAATGCCAAGCCCTGCATGCTATATGAATGCATGGACACCCCTTCCAGCCCTGAATGGACACCCATCACTAAAGCATGCACAGCATAGGGAAACTAACATTCCCCAATACATCACATACACAAGCAAAAGGTGGCAGGGCAACACCAACAATAGAGGGGAAGCCAGGGATGTACAAATGGCATACACATGAAGCACAATACATCACTTACATCCCCACAGGTACCCCAGCCAATGTCAGTGGAGAGGAGGTGCCATGACTATCCAGTCCCCCAACATAAGATACCCCCAGTGATGACAGTAACTCTGGACATCTGGATGACCTACCTGGCCCATCAGGGACTACTGGACAGCCGGTTGCCCAAGCCCACTCACAGACCACCACAGAGTCTCCCCCATCAGGATCCAACACCACAGCACCTACCCAGTGTACTCACACCTCTTTCCCCAGGACATGTCAATCAGCAGTGTGCCCACCTGTACAGGGACCCCAGGCCACACCCCACCTCCAAGACAATCAGGGACCTAGGGTCAGTGGCAGTGGGCACACTGTTCAGGGGACAGAGGCCCAGACCAACAGGGACACTAGGAGGACTGCTGTCACCAGGGGTAGGACAGGACCAGGGAACTGACCCTCCAGGAGGTACTCTCCGAGATCCTGGGAGCCTACCAACATTCTCAGGACATGATGGGCCAGATCCTTGACAGGGATCCACCTGAAGGTCTTGTGGAGCATACGGAGGGTGTTGAAGCAAGAGGATGATATGGCGCTGACTTGCTGGGTCATGGAGGGTCATGGAGAGAGAAGAGTGTAGTATGAAGCCGAGATTGCATGCGTGGGTGGTGTGTGTCGGGGGTGGTTACAGGGTGGTCGGCCACCATGAGTATTTCCATGCAGACTTGTTGGGTCCGAAGATGAGGATCTCTGTTTTTCCTGAGTTCAGCTTGAGGTTGCAAGCTGTCATCCAATTAGCGATGGTGAGAAGTCCGATGTGGAGGTTGTTCTTGGCGGTTGAGGGGTTCTTTGTGAGGGAGAGTATGAGCTGGGTGTCGTTGGCGTAAGAGATAATGTTGAGGCCATGGCGAGCGGAGCCATGTAGATATTGAAGAGGGTGGGGCTGAGTGAGGATCCCGGGGGGGACTCCGCATATGGTCTTGGTGGCTTTTGATCGGACAAGGGGGAAGCAAACTCTTTGGGTTCTTTCGGAGAGGAAGGAGATGAGCCAGTTCAGGGCTTTGTGACAAATTCCGGGGATGAAGAGGCGTGTGTGAAGGGTTTGGTGGCATACAGTGTTGAAAGCTGCGGAAAGGTCGAGGAGGATGAGGGCAACGGTTTCACCCTTGTCGATCCTGGTCCTGATGTCGTCGGTGCAGGCGATGAGGGCGGCCTCAGTGCTGTGGTTTTTGCAGAAACCAGATGGGAGACATCGAGTACATTGTTGTTCTCCAGGAAGCGGGGAAGTTGGATGTTGACTATCTTCTCTATGACCTCCACAGGGAAGGGGAGTAGAGAGATAGGTTGGTAATATGTGAAGTCTTCGGTGTCGGCTTTGGGTTTCTTGAGCAAGGCGTTGACTTTGGCGTGTTTCCAGATATCTGGAAAAGTGGCGGTCTCGAGGGAGCTGTTGATGACAGACCGTAGCTGGGGGGGCTGTTGATTTGGCTGGCCTTGTTGAATACGTGGTGGGGGCAAGGGTCTGTTGGAGAGCCTGAGTGGATGGTGCTTATGGTTTTGGTGGTTTCTTCATCGTTGGTGGGGGTCCAGGTGCTCAGTACGTTGGTGCAGTAGGGTGCAGTGGTGTTGACCGTGTCAGTGGTGGTGGTGGGGGAGGGCGTTGTGAAGCTTTCATGTATTTCTGCGATCTTGCGGAGGAAGTAGCTGGAGAGAGAGTCGCAGAGGTTTTGTGAGTGGGAAGGGTCGATGGCGCAGGATTTGGGTTTGGTGAGTTCCTTGATGATGTTGAATAGTTCCTTGCTGTTGTGTGCGTTGTTGTCTATCCGCTCTTTGTAGAAGGATCTTTTGGTGGTCCGGATGAGCTGGTGGTGTTTGCGCATGGCTGATTTGAGGGTGGTGAAGTTGTTCATTGATTGTTCTTGGCAGCAGGCTTTCTCAGTTTTCCAGCATTTTCGTTTGGAAGCCTGGAGTTCTGCGATGAACCATGGAGCTTGCTTGTTGATGCGGGTGTTGTTGTTTTTTTTGAGTGGAGCGAGAGTGTTTTCTCAGTCGTCGAGCGATCCTTTGAGGATGAGGGGTGCGGTGTTGGAGTCGATGGTTTTGGGTGGTGTAGATTTGGTGAGGTTGGAGATCAGCTGTTCCTTGGAGATCTTGTTCCACTTTCGGTGAGGGATTGGATGTTGTTGGTGGTGGGTGGTGGTGGTCAGTCCAATGGAGTTCAGTGGTGTGACTGAAGGTGATGTGGTTGCTGGAGGAGAATATGGCAACAAGTGTGTGTCCAGCTGAGTGGGTGGGTGAGGTGTCCAGTTGCTTGAGGCCGAGGTTTGCAAGGTTGTCCAGTAGGGCAGTGGAGTTGGGGTTGCTGGCATTCTCCAGGTGGAAATTTAGGTCGCCGAGGAGCAGGTAGTCCGGGGAGGCGAGGGCGTGGGAGCTGATAGTGTCGGCGATGGCGCCACAGAATAAGGGGCTGGCCTGGTAGTCTGTAGACGAGGGTTCCTCTCAAGGTGGTGTTGGCGTTGATGTGCATCTGAAAGTGTAGGTGCTCTGTGGCATCCAGGGTTTCGTTGGTGTTGGTGGAAATCCTGATGGAATTTCTGTGTACTATTGGGAGTCCTCCTCCTGGTTTGTTGATACGGTCTCTTCAGGTGATTTTGTATCTTTCCGGGACAGCTATGGCGATGTTGAGTTCAGATGAGGGATTCATCCATGTTTCAGTGAAGAAGGCGATGTTGGGTGAGGCTGTCATGAGTAGGTCCCAGAGCTCGATGGCGTGCTTGTGGATGGATCGGGTGTTGAGGAGGATGTAGTTGAGGTGGTTGAGGTGTCTGGTGTTCTTGCGGTGCTTGTTGGCTTGATTGCAGGAAAAAGCGGCATGAGTGACAGGCGAAAGGTCCGTGGGTGAGTCTGGGATCTGCCTGGGTGCAGGTGGCGGGCCGTCCGGGGTTGAGTCTGTGGAGCTCTGCTGTCGTGTAGAAGCATTTAGAGGCGTGGGAGATGCATGGTTTATCTGGCAGACCTTCTCAGGTAAGTAGCACAGAGATCCATCTGTCAGATGGAGGCACCTGAACCTGTCCTTCGGGAGGCCGAAGATTCTTTCGATGATCCATCTGGTTCACCCATGTGCCTCACTATAACGTTCTTCAGCCCTTGTCCTGGCATTTCTCACAGGGGTCAGCAGCCACAATAGGTTTGGGTAGCCAGAGTCAACTGCAGGTATTTAGGGGCAACATTTAGCCACACACCTTCCTATGAGGTTAATACCAGAGGCATACACTAACATACAGTGGGTGGGGACCAAGGTTCACCTTTTAGCCACACCCGGTGCCTCTGTAGTTGGACCATCACATTTGGGATGCTGCTATTCCTCAGGACAAAGGCATCATGCACCAACCCAGGATACTTAGCACTGACGTGGGAGATGTACTGGTCCGCCAGGCACACCATCTGCACATGGAGTGGAAACTCTTATGATTCATGTACACCTGTTCATTCTGGCGGGGGGACAAACGCAATATGTGTCCCGTCAATCGCCCCAATAATCTTGGGGATATGTCCCATTGCATAGAATCCGGCCTTCAAGGTGGCCAAATCTTCCACTTGGGGGAAAACTATGTAGCTGCACATGTGTTTTACCAGGGCAGACAACACTCTTGCCAGCACGATTGAGAACATTGGCTCTGACATTCCTGCTGCCAAGCCCACTGCCACTTGGAAAGAACCTGTCACCAGGAAATGGAGCACTGATAGCACTGGCACAAGAGGGGGGATCCCAGTTGGATGACGGATAGATGAGATCGGGTCTGGCTCCAAGTGGGCACACAGCTCTGTGATTGGGGCCCTGTCCACTCTATAGGTGAGTATAATGTGCCTGTCCTCCAGTGTAGCTAAGTCCACCAGGGGTCTGTACACGGGGGTTTGTCTCCACCTCCTACTCATCCACAGTGGTAGGTATATAAGGGACAAAACAGTGAGTAGGCTGTCACAATTTGAACGACAAACCACAGCAGCAGTCCACATGGTGCACTTATGTATTGGGACAGTGTTAATGGCCAATCTAATCTGTGATGCAGCAATTGTCTATATGCCTGTTCCCCCCTGAAATGACGACCGCCTGTCCTGTATGTAGGGACAGGTGGAAGGAGCTAACTCCGCCGACGTTGGGCATCGTGGCAGAAGGCGGTCTTGCACCGCTGTGCAATTCCTCATTGGATAATATTGGTCTCTTTGGAGTACAGTGCCCAATGGGGATCTACGCCGGTGGTGACGGTGTACACCGCCGCGGACGTGACCGCCATTTTGTAACCTCAATCCTCACTTTTTTCCTGACCTTCACCAGAAGACTGACACTGCGTGTGGTGCTGTGACCTATGTGTGGAACCTACCATGGCCCATGTGACCGAGGAAGGAGCCCCTGCCTTCACTTCGGAGGAGTTTGAGTGACTGGTGGATGGAGTCCTACCCCAGTAGGGACAGCTGTATGGGCCTCCAGACCAACAGGTGAGTACACTTTGGCCATGATGCATGTGGAAAGGATGCATGGAGGTAGGTGTGAAAGCATCATGTAAGGGTGGGTGAGGGGTGGGGGGATTGTTTGTTGGTAGTGTACATGTTGTGCGCTGGCCTATGTGTGGGCCAATGGTGATGGAAACGGGTATAGTGGGCCATTTGTGTGACAGGCTGGACTGTTTGTTTAATGGTGTTCTCCTGTCTGCATTGCCTCTGCAGGTCAGCACCCATCAAAAAAAGGGATTATGGCGTGCCATCACCAAGAATGTGCGGACCCTGGGGGTCTATGGCAGGTGGAGCACCCACTGTCAGAAATGGTGGGAGGACCTGAGACGCTGGGCATGAAAGACCGCGGAGGCCCAGCTGGGGATGGCCTCCCAACGAGGTAGTGGTGCCCGTCGGACCCTGACCCCCCGCTGGACTGCATACTGGCAGTGGCCTACCCTGCGCTGGATGAGCACTTGAGGGCATCACATCAGCCACAAGGGGGTGAGTACAGTAGGTATCAATACATATTATGGCTGGTGGGGTGGTATCCGGGTGGTGGATGTGTGTTAGTGGATGCCCCTAAGGCCAGGCCAGACATTGCAGTGTAGGTCATCTGAACTGTAACGGCTGTATGGCAAATACAGGTCACCATTTCAGGCAGGACATCGTGGGTCTCAGGAGTGCTGCAGTTGGCGGGGTGTGGTCCTCATCTTGCCTTAGTGACTAGCCATATCCTTAGTAGTGCAATAATGCATAGAGCTTAAGCCTGTTCCCTGTGTGTGACGGTGATGTGTATGCCAACTGTGGTTTTGGTGCAGTCATTGACCCAGTGTATCCTTTGTCTCTCTCCCCCCTTTCTTGTTTTGTCATCCTGTCCTTGTGTGCATTAGCATAATCTGGCAGAGAAGCAGGAGCACCGCTGACAGAGGGAGCTGCATCCCACATGACCCACGAGTCAGAATCCACCGACACTGAGAGAACCAGTGGGACGGAGGGCAAGGGGAGCACCACGGCGGAGACTGGAGGAGACAACACAGACTCAGATACCTCCTTTGATGGGAGCTCCCTGGTGGTGGCGGACAACTCTGTGCAGGTACAGCCACCACCCCCGTACCAGCACCACCCTCCCAGCAGCCCGTCAGCGACTTTCCTGTGCCCGCCCACCCTGGGGCATCTCTTTTGCCCCAGGCACCTCAGGCCCTGCCCCAGTGAGCCCTACTGCCCTGAGTGAGTAGGCTTTTGACCTCCTGAGATCCATCTCTGTAGAGCAGTCAACCATTTTGAATGCCATCCAGAGGCTGGCATCCCAGATGCAGCATTGCAATACATTCCTGGAGGGCATTCAGAGTGGATTGGCAGCCCAACAGAAATTGATTCAGGCTCTGGCCTCCTCTATGTTGGCAGCCATTGTCCCTGTTTCTACCATCCCCCGTCCAAAAACCTCTTCCCAGTCCCATTCTCCTGAACCCCAACCCATCCCAGGCACACATACAGATGAGCATGCACACAAGACAACACCCAAGAGTGGCACAGGCAAAAACAGTCAACATACTTTATCTCAGAAGCACTCACACAAACACTATACAGTTGAAGACACGACAACATCCACTGCCTCCACTGTCTCCCCCTCCTCCTCCACTACCTCCCTCCCAGTCACGTCCACACTCACACCTGCATGCACTACATCATCATCCACTACCAGCATCACCACACCAAGCAGAACACACACTTCACTGTCAGACACCTAAACAACAACAGCCATGCATGCGTCCCCTCTGTCCTCTCCCACCCTGTCTGCCCCCCCACTAAAGGACACAACCGCAAGCACTTACACACCCAACAGCCATCTACCTCACATCAGCATAAAGCCTCTTCACCCAAGTCCAGCAGACATACACCTCCAACAACCACTCCCTCAACCTCCACTCCCATTACTCCTCCTCCTCCTGCCCCAACGTACCTAAAAGCTTTTCCTTTGCCAAATTGACCTCTTCCCTAACCTTCCCCCGTCCTGCCCGTATGAGCAGGGTACCAAGGACACAACCCAGCACCTCAGCCAAACAGTCCACGGGGACATTGGTAGTACCACCGACTTGTGGTGGTAAGGATACCAGACCTACAACACTGAAGGGGAAGGAGCCAGCACCACCAGGGAAGAAGGGGAAGGAACCTGCACCACCAGGAAAGAAGGGGAAGGAGCCTGCACCACCAGGAAAGAAGGGGAAGGAGGCCGCCCAGGAGGCTCCTTCATCCACCACCACACTGCAGCCATCAGAAAGTGTAGAGGCTGCCCAGGGGCTCCTCCATCCACCACCACACTGCAGCCGTCACTGCCAGCGGATGCCATGTAGGGCAAACTCCAGGGGCTACTGTGTGGGTTGCCCCCTCCAGAACCAGTGGGTAGTCACCCACCTGAGAGACTGTGGCCTTGCACTCCCCAGGACAGAGCAATGGGCATGGAGGCCCCTCTAGAACCAGTGGGGTAGTCACCCACCTGAGAGACTGTGGCTTTGCACTCCCCAGGACAGAGCAATGGGCATGTAGCCCCCTCCAGAACCAGTGGGCTTGTTCCCACATCCGGCTGAGGTGCCCCCACCCCCTGAGGTGCCTGCCTCTTTGCAAACTGATGCCCCTGCAGTGTACTATCCGGATGTGGTCAAGATTCGAGTTGGGCCTTAGACTGTGCCCTGTGGCCTTGTGGGCCCTTTGAACATTGGACTGGCAGTGTCCCTTTTTGTACATGTGGTCATATCTGTTTCATTGACAAATCGAGTTATTACTTTTGATTTTGATCTGATTCCAATCACTTTAGTACATTCCTGCTGTCCTTGCATTACTCTGCCGTTTTTCTGGGACAAATTGTTTTTCGTGTGCAGCTGGTTGCGCGTACACACATACACATACCAATGTGTGTGTCGGGTGTTTGTCGTGTGTGTGTGTGTCACTCTCATTTATCTCCCACCCTCCCTTGTGTGCTAGGCGGCTTTACTCACTGTTGTCATTTTCGGCAGCGTTGGTGTTCCAGGTGGAGCATAACGTAGAAGATAATCGGAAAGACTTGCAGTTCGGGTTCCATAGTGGTGTTGGTTTTCCCTAAGTCTCCAATGGTGAGTCCTTTCTCTTCAGTGATGTGTTTCCACCAGGCTTTTGATGATGTTTGTACCAGCCCAGAAAAGGTGAAGGAGTGATGTGTCTTAATATGGTGGGTGGCAGTTTGTCTTTCTCCTGGCTGTTGTTGACTACCGCCGTGGTGAGTGTTGTTTCCACCCTGGCGGTTGGTGTGGTACATTGGCTGTCTATGGGAGTTATCACCGCCATGGTCAAAATTTGGTGGTACTTACCTGTTGGTGGTATTACCGCCACTTTATCACTTTATCACTCACTGCCCAGAGGCTTAACAGAGGCTAAAGTAGATAATACTAATGCTCTCTTTTGTGGTAGTGTGGTCGAGCAGTTAGGCTTATCAGAGGGTAATGAAAAGCATTTTGTTGTATACACACAGTCAAGAAATGAGGCACACACTCAATGACTAGTTCCAGGCCAATGTATTTATATTGGAAAAATATATTGTGTTACTTTATTCCTAGTACCAAAAGGATCTTGTTGCATGGAAGTACATTTGCAAGTAAGTGTCAAGCATATGTATCAAAGACAATTTGTTTAGACTTTAAATAAAATGGTTTAAAGGCAAGTAACACTTTTCACTTTTAAAAGTTGACATTGCAATTTTCAGAGCAGTCCTAGGCGGGAAAATTGTAAGTGCAGTTTTGAGGTAAGTACTTGACTTACAGTTCCAGTCTCCGCAGGTTAGGATGTTCACTGGTCAGGGTTCAGGATGATCCCAAACTTACACCACCAGAAACACAGAGCTGGCTGGGTGCAGAGATCAAAGTTAAAGGCAGATTTAGAATGGTGTCCTATGGACACAAGGGGGAACCCAGATACAGATCAGCTGGATCGTAAGTACCTATCACTTCAGAGGGCAGACCTGGGGGGATTTAGATGTGCACTGGGGGCACCACAGGTCAGCACCAAACACACACCCTCAGCGGCACAGGGGCAGCTGAGTGCAGGGTGCAAACACAGCATCGGACTCCAAATGCTTTTCAATAGGGCAGGACCTGGGGGGTCACAAAGATGCTGCAGACTGGGTCCAGGGGGTGGGTTCCGGGAAGCCACAGGCTGGACAAGGAGGAGGGCTGCCTGTTGAACGTTGCTGGACCAGTGGTTGAATTCCTGAAGGCCAGTGGGCTGAGGATGCAGGCTACCTTTAGGCATCAGGAATCTTCGTGGTCACGGGGGTCCTCCTGATTTAGGCTGCAGGCATCACAGTGTTGGCCAGGAGGGGTCAACCCAGGGTAGACACAGGATCAGATTCACCTGGGGACCTGCTCTGGACCGGTGAGCCTTCTGGACTCTGGCCCTGGGTGCCGGGTGCAGAGTGGGCAGGACTCGTGGATCCAGGGCAGTTCTGGAGCACTTCTTGGAGTTTCTTGTGGACAGGGCCACTGAAAGCAGTCTTCTGGGGGTTTTGAGAGGTCACTGGTCCTGCAGGATGCGTTGTCTTTTTGTAGCAGGGCTTCAGAAGCTGCAGACAGTCCGGTAGGGCTGGAGCCAAGTCATTTTGGTGTTTGGAGTCTTCTCTGCTAGGGTCGGCTTAGCAGTCCTTCTTCTTGCTTCGTTCTTCTTTTTGTTGAAGTCACCAGGAATCCAGTGAGCTAGGTTCAGAGGTGCCCCTAAATACCAGATTTAGAGGAGTTACAGGGGTCAGAGGGCAGTAGCCAATGGCTATTGTCCCTGAGAGTGGCTACACCCTTCCTGTGTCCACTCCCTTTGGGGAGGGGGGCACATTCCTAACCCTATTGGTCCCTGTCCTCTAAACCAAGATGGAGGATTCTGCAGGGAGGGGGTCACTTCTGCTCTGAACACCTTAGGGGTGGTCCTAGCTGGAGTGGTCACTCCCTGTTTCTCCTCATTTTCCAGCCAGATTTGCCACCAAAAGTGGGTCTTCGTCTCGGGGGGGGGCATGACCACTAGCTGGGGTTCCCTGGGGCACTGTAACAGGAGGCCTGAGCCTTTGAGGCTCACCTCCAAGTGTTACGGTTCCTGCAGGGGGGAGATGTGAAACACTTCCACCCACAGCAGGCTTTGTTTCTGACTTCAGAGTGTGCAAAGGCTCTCACCCCCAGGGGTTAGAAACTTGTCGTTTAGTGGCAGACTGGTCAGCCTCACACTAAATGTTTAGTTAAAATACAGGGGGCATCTCTAAGATGCTCTGTGGGTGCATTGTACAATAAATACAATACTGGCATCAGTGTGGGTTTATTGTGCTGAGAAGTTTGATACCAAACTTCCCAGCCTTCAGTGAAGCCATAATACTGATACTTAATATGCCCACACTGCACTTGCAATGTCTAAGAATGGACTTAGACACTGTATGGGCATATTGCTCATGTAGCTATGCCCTCGCCTGTGGTATAGTGCAGCCTGCCTTAGGGCTGTAAGGCCTGCTAGAGGGGTGCCTTACCTGTGCCACAGTCAGTGGTTGGTAGATATGGTATCTGGGGAGGGATGCTATGTCGACTTTACCTTTTTCTCCCCACCAGCACACACAATTTGCAATGGCAGTGTGCATGTGCTTGGTGAGGGGTCCCTTAGGATGGCACAATACATGCTGCAGCCCTTAGAGACCCTCCCTGGTCAAAGAGCCCGTGGTACCCTGGGTACCTTTTACAACAGACTTGGTTGTGTGCCAGGGGTGTGCCAATTGTGGGAACAATGGTACAGTTTTAGGGAAAGAAACTGGTGCTGGTGCCTGCTTAGCAGGATCCCAGCACACTCTCAGTCAACTCAGCATCAATATTAAGCAAAACGTGAGGGGTAACCGTGCCTAAAGGGGACACTTTCCTACATTGTCCAAAAGCTAGTTCACCTTCAATGGTATTTTTGTTAATTGAGGTCACCACACTGCAAAATCCAGGTAGGTATTTATTCCTTGAAAGAACAGTTAGCCACAGTGTTGTGAAGGTTATTATTAACATGACTTTCTAGGCCATCGAAATTCGTGAAGTGGGTGTCTGGAAGTCAGACAGAAGAGACTCATACATTTGCTTTACAGTCCAAGAAGACTTTGTTCACCTTGCAAGCCAACAGTGTTGTCTTAAGGATTTTGGTGGCCCTGGTCAAGGCATGTTTTGGGGCCCCCTGTCCATAAAACTTTTAATTTTATTACCTACGTTCTGCTAATTGAAACCCTCATGATGACCTTTCAGAAACAGGGTTCACACAAAAACAGTTGCATTATGTAATTGCTGGCCCCCAAAAATCCTTAAAATGTCATTGGGCAAAGAGAAACAGACTCAGTGATAGAGGAATAGAGAGAAGAGTGTGTTGATTTACAAAAATAGAAAGGGGTGAGCTAGAGAGAAAGTTTACTTTCACAGGGGGGCCTTGGGAAGGTGCGGGCCCTGGGCAATTGCCCAATTTGCCCATGCCTTAAAATGTCTCTGCAATCCATTCTCCTGCTGTCATCCTTCATTTAACCTTACCAAACGGATTGCTTTCCATTATCATTTCAGCCTCTACCTGGAGCCTACCTGTAAATGCCACACTCTGAATAGGCAGAGCTAGGCAAAGAAACCTCCACTGCAGTGGCAGAGATCAATGATCTTCTTGTAACACCACCATGCTCCAAAAGTCATTTCTGCACACTTGAAGGCAAGAAGTTGTTGAAGAGTGGATTGGAAGGACACCCAGTGGGTTTTGCTATTATTTATTGAATACTATTTCTGTCATTTGTTATATCTCCTTCCAGCTAGCATCCCTTTCAAGAACAGACCTGGTAAACAATCCGTAAATAATGTAGTATAGATTGCACTCTCTGGTGTTTACATACCATAGCAGGCACTAGGTCAGAAGTTCTTCAGAAGACTATTGCAAAGATAACCTAGTACCTCTCAACTACCAAGGTTGGAAAGTAATACATTGAGGCATCTGCAAAGCCTCACATGCCTCTACCTATTTTGTCTATTTGTGCAATTACTGTGGATTACTTTGCTGAGCCTGCAGTTTAGCAAACTGGATACTGATCATTTAACAGGACATAAATGTAGGAACCTGGCTTGGTGTGTGCTGAGCACCTATGGTGTTATCACCTTGTACCAGGTCCAGGTACCCCCTATTAGTGAAGTGTAGCAGTGTCTAGGAAGCTAGGGCTCTATAGAGGTAGCTGTGGATAAGCAGCCAAGACTTATCTAGAAGACATGCAAAGCTTACGCAATACCACTATAGTCACATAGCACTATCACACATAAAAGAACCACAGAGTGTTACAAAAATAAAGGTACTTCATTATGGTAACATACATATTAGAATACTAAGAGGCAGTCCCCCCAACTGGAGGAAAATAAACACACTAACTATATACACAATCAATAAGGAGCATAAAAACAACAGGCATTGGCAAAAGTATTAGAAAATAGTGAGGGCCCTAGGGGAGGGCCAAACCATATACTAAGAAAGTGGTATGTGAGATACAGTCCCCCACCCAAGGATGTGGAATCATCAAAGGGGAGCTGGAGGAACTAGGAACTCAAAGCGGTAAGTACCAGAGTGGCCCACAGCGACCAGGAGAACAGAGTTAAGTACTTGATTTTCCCCAAAACCAAAAGGAGGACTTAACAAAAGGACTGTGCAAGACCCAGACCGGACTGAAAGAATCAAAAGACAGATTCTGGCAGAAGGGGACCTGCAAAAGAAGGGGACCAAGTCCAGTTCGTGATGAAGTGTCAGGTCGTGGCAGGAGCCACTACCCACCCTTCTGTGGATGCAGGACCAGGTCGACGGGGGAAGAAGAAGACCAGCTGTCCAACTCAGGAGATGAAGAGGGGTCCCAGAAGTGATTCTGATTGGGTCCCACATCGGCTATTGGGTTGCAGTGGGTCAGTGGTGCTGGAGAACCACTAACAAGCCGTGGCAAATGCAAGACGAAGAAGAGTTGCAAGGCTGAGGAAGACCAGCAAGGTCCAGGGGACTCGACTCTTGTAGGGGAGTTTGAGGTGACCTTCAGAAGCCAGGACAACCAACAGAAGAGGATGCAGCCCCCAGAGGCAACCCACTGGCAGCAGGCCCAGCAAGTCACAGTGAGGCGCTACCCTGTGTCAAAGGAAAAGTCAGGAATGCACCTTATCTATGGCAGAGGGTTCACTCATGTCCTTTTCTACTGCATTGGCACCATTTTGGCAGCCTAGCGACAATGCAGGCACCCTTCTACAAGGGTGTCTGTGCTGCAGGCATGATTATTTTTGTGCAGGAAGGGGAGCTTTCCTGCACAAAAACAATCATGGGATGCTTTTTTCATCTTTCTTTGTGTGCTTCAGAATGTAGCACACATGGAAACAGGAAACTTCCCCCCGGGGAGATGTAAGGTTTGGGCACCTCCCCAGGTTTACAAGGTCTTGTTAATCTGTGGATGCATCAAAATCCATTGGTCGATGCCTGGAAACACCCACTGTACTTCAGATGCTAAATAAAACACTCCTACCTCTACATTTTTGCACATTTAAAAGGCATATGACATTCTCATAATTCAAACTTGAAAGTATTTTTTTCAGAGTGGTAAATAGTGAAATAGCCATGGCATTTCAACATTTCTAGGAGGGCCAGGGAAAATAATGGTAATACTAGTTACTCAACAGTGACTCCAAGAGTCAATTTGGGCCTAATGGAGCAAGGCATTTAGGGCCATATGAACGAACACTTTTTCCCATAGACACAGGATGGGGAAGAACCTTTGCTACATCTGGCCCTTAGTCACCTGTAAAATTATGACATATGTCACCAGGATATTGTAGTATAGAGGCATAGCAGGAGGCCATTGTAGTTTCACTTATCTGTCTGTATATCATATACTGAAAAACTGAATATGTAATTCATCAGACAGAAATAAATAATGTCAATCAACATGTTGGGGGGTTCCAAATCCTGATGGACCTCATGTTAAGAAAATGTTTACATGTCACTAATCCATGATTATGTTAAATCAAAGTATGCAATTAAGTGCCATTAATGGTCATTAGACAATACGTCTCTCTCCACGGGGATGTCTCTAATCTAAGATGGCAACCCACATGCAAAAGAGACAATGAACATGAGGTCATTTATTTATAGACTGGTGGGAGGGGAGGTAGTGTGGTAAGGAGGAATGTTGCAAAATATTGATAACATAATAATGTGGCATTAGTATTTGTGTGAACTGGCATGGTAGCATTAAGAATGCACAAGAATTATTGTTGTGGCTCAATGAAAATAACTTTAATTTAAAGCTACAATATGAGATCAATAAGTCTTGTGTAACTTACCTAGATATGACAGTGAGAACAGACAGGTAACTAAACAGTTTTGCAAGCCGACAGCAAACAACAGTCTGCTATATGTAGATAGTTGCCACCCATCAAATATCAAATGGAATATCCCATATTGGGCACTGGTTAGGATTCAACACAATTGCAGCAAATATGTCGATTTTCAGGTAGAGCAGGAGTCAGCTCTAACAAGGTTTAAAGAGAGAGGTTATCCAGAACATGTAATGTTGGAGGCAAAAAAGAAAGTTAACAAAATCAAGCAGGAAGAGCTATTAATTCATAAGACTGTAAAAAAAGAAGGTGAGAATGTAAAACTTATTATGAAACATAGTTCATATGCACCCAATGTTAAATATATTCTAAAAAACATACTGTGAATTATTATGCTCAGATATTAAGCTAACAGGAATTATTTATGCATTAACTGCTGTAACCTGTAGGAGAGCCAGAACCTTGAAAGATGATTCAGTTCAAAGTTATCTCCCACAAGAGAAAACCAAGGAATCCAAGGTAGGTATAAAGAGTTTCAAAAGGTGTTGTAACTGTAAGGCCTTCCGGAAAGGATCAGACAGAGACTGTGACATCATAACTGATATCAAGGAACATAAAGCAATCAATAAGTTTACCGCATGCACTACCTCTCATGTAGTTTACACCTTAGAGTACCCTTTTGGTATATAGTGTGTGGGAAACAAAATCTCCTTTAAAAACGGGCCTTTTGACTGTGATGGTACAAGGCAGCCCAAAGTGTGTCAGTGCTATGAAAGAACAGAAGTGTGCCATATCTTAGCAGATATTGCTCATTTCTGCTCTCCCTTTCAGGCAACCCAGTGCAGTAAGTTGCCTATCTGCACAGCCTTGTATGAAAAGTTAATAAATCTGACCCGTGGTCTCTACTTTGATGATGAATAACTGAGTAGATATTGTGGGAAATGTACTGCAATGCCTGAGGTCTTTAATCTCCTGATTTCTTTTCAGCACTTCTGGTCATGTTACTTCTGATATTGTCACATTTTGAAGGGACAATACTTTTTGATCGCAATCGAGGTTCCCTGTCTGAGAAAGATAGACGTTGATTCCTCTATTCTGAATGTAGTACCTACAGCTTCCTGTGCATGAGGAAACAAGGCAGCTTTTCCTGGTGTGCAGACTGACTGTTCTCATACAGAGATTTGTCACACCTTGTATTCAAAGATTAGACAACTGCACAACAGTGCACAGTATCACACCTCAGGAGCATCCTGTCTCTTTCAGTGATGACTTAAGTTCTTCGTCAGTCGTTCGTTTCCTGAAACGTACACATACATCCCGTAAATGTTAACTGGCATTGAGTCAGATTACTTGTCAAAGTTTATGGCAATGGTTTAAAATGTAACCACTGACTAAGCCCTGCTTCACCGCAGATGACAAAACAGTATCGCATTTAAAGTCACAGTTAAAGACCCATTAAACCATTAAACTGGCCAACAATTGACATTTCCTAAAGCCAATCCTGTGCAAAATTGCTATAAACTGCTTTTATCAGGGACAGATTACAGTTCTTGTTACAATGGTTGGTTATTTGTATGTTTTTAATGACGAGTGCTAGGTGGAAAGCACATGTTTGTGACAAAGGGGCCAATTCACAAACAAATGGAAACACCACGAAACTGCAGATTTGAGACTACAATTGCAAACAAAAGAAATTCCAGTTTGACAACACTGACAATGTTATAACGTTCCTAGTTTACAGGACAGCTGCCTGTCCAGTATTAGCCTGCGACTGTAGACAGATTGCCTATTTCACAGTGGTATGCTGTGCAAATACTCCCTTCTTTTTTCATCTTTTTTCTCCACGTTTTTTTTTTTACGTGCAACATCCCCGCCAAAAAATGAAAACACAGAACACACCTACTTTAATAAGATTACATTTCGACTGGCTAAGGTAGGAAACCGATTGCAAATGTTTATGATTACCGCAGTTACAAGTTTGTGATTGTCTTCGACATTTTCAAAAAAACTTCAAAGCAACACCCACAGGAACACCCTTCATCGCCTCCATAAGAGTGACTTATGAAAGCAGAGAATGCAGCCAGGTAGTGGATTGTACACTGAAGCTAAAAGTAAACTCTACAAATGCATAAAGGTGCGCATCCTGATTGGGTATCAGGACATGACATTTGCGAGCGCAGATGCTCGTGGCACTACAATAAAGTTCTTTGTGGACATTTGGAGCTACGGGTAGTCCCACACTTAACAGATGGCCTTTACTTTTTCAGTTGTGTGAAGGCTGTCTGCATGTCACTTGTTACTGCCTGTGTGTTATTACTGCTTTTGAGTGGACTCTTTATCATTTACCATGGCTGTCTGTATCAAATGCATTCTGTTGGGTGCTCTCCTGTTATTCTTTGGAGGATCCTATGTAACATTTCCCACGGCTGCCTGTAACCAGCACATGTCTGTGGTTTGCTCAACTTTTGGTCCTGGATAGACTCTTTCATTTATCAAGGCTCCCTGCAACCAGAAGCTTTCTGTGAGTTGTTCACCTGCAGCTCTGTTAGGCCAGTATAGAGCATTTGTCATGACTGATTGTATCCTGTGTACACCAGGGACTCCTCGGTCACACCCGTCTTAACTCTATGTAGACCCGTTCCTCCAATAGCAAAATAATTAACTAAGGCAAAGTGCATGTTTTATATCCCTCACTCCTCTTTCCTCTTCATTACACGCCAGAACACAGTGACCTAAGTCAAATAAGAGCACCACTCTGTTTACTCACACACAACACTGATGTTGTCTAAAATTTAGTAGTGTCCCTCGTGTCACAAAACTCATCCAAATGTGATCATTTATACCTTAATTTAATCAAAGCACTAATGGTTTTAATGCAGAAATTGCGCTGATGTCTTTACTAATGTGTATTTATTTACACTGTAGATTTCAACTTAGGTGGTATTTGAATCAAGTCATACTAGAAGGATTAAATTGATATTATGATGTAATTTAGACTCTAAAATAAGATGGTATTGAAACAAAATTGAACTTCTAACAAGTAATGAATTTAATATGCAAACAAAAAATTAAAGAAATGTACTTCCCTTTTATATCAAATGAAATGCCTTAACAACGTTTTTGTCATTTAAAGTGAATATAGCACACATACTAATGAAGGATTATCAGTGCTGAATTCATGGGTCTGTATATTACATGTGTTTTATTAATAACATATTAATTGAAAATGATTGCTGTAATTCTCTTACATTAGCATAAGTGAGGCCTGTTAAGCTTGTTTTTTGTGACTGAGTAGAAAATGTTGATACTTTCCTTAATGTGAGCTTTCTTTAAGACTTTGTTCCCATGAGGAGAAAAAGCATTTGGTGATAGGCCACAATTTTTTTTAGACATAGAGAAAAAGTGTAATTGTGTCCTTGAGTCCGGAGCATCCTGAATAGATGGACTAACATTATACAAATTGAGTTGACTGATGGTTGCTAAACACGAGCAGCAGTTAATTTCTGTTTCACAGATATTCTTGCTGATGATATGTATTATCTTTCTTGAAAGTTTAGTTTTGTGGATGTTAGTTTGCTTGAACTTCATTCATAGCCTTGGCCAACCATTGGTGATTATGTATCTTTACAATCTAGTCTTGCAAATTGTCTACATTACTTTGAGCTTGAGTTTGTAATAGACCCTTAATTCTATTCCTGACTGGAGTTTTCCTTCTGTGGCCACATTGATCATGGTGTGAAATTTAATTGGTTGGTATTGGAATTCTGTTAATGGTTCTACCAAACTCTATGCTGGGTCCAAAGATTAATCAACCTCAAAGGGTATTGATTTCTGCAAAGGATAAAAATGCTCCAGCAGCACCAAAAAACTTCCAACCACGACATGTAAACACTTTTTCAACCAAGCCCTTCCCCTGCGATGTAGCATGCTATCCATCTCCTTGAATGCCCTTTAGTTGGTGAATGCCTGTGGGGTATGTAGGAGAGTCTGTAAATCATTACTAATGCACTCGTGACCAATTCTGAGAAAGTCAATTAGTTTGTGGGGGGTTTGTGCATCTTCATTTCAAGTCAAGATAATGGGGTTGATGAAGAGATTATCAGATGTAGGAAGTCCACAAAAAGTAGGTGTCTGTCCTATCCGCCCTATTTAGAGCTTATTGCCATGTATACATTCTAAATAGGCCAGACCAAATATATGCCCATTTTGGCTGATGTCCAGCATCTGCCAAAGTCTATATCCACTCCAATGTATTTGCTTCTTTAGACTGACCATTACAATAATTTCACATCTATACAACAAGCTTTTTGCTTACTTATCACTAATCACCTTTTAAAATTGGTGGAATGGCATCAATGATACATTGATATTTCTGATCCTCACAATAAAACATATCTTCATATGAGTAGTTGTAGTTGCATATACATAGTGTTTCATACCCCCAAAGAGGCACTAGTATGCATTTGTTGATGGGTAGCAAACTATTCTGTGGTTGGGCTTGGATGAAAGTTTTGCTGTGGCCTATGTGGGATGTTTTTCATGCTTGATGACTAGCCTTGTGCTGTTATCTTATTGTGTCACTGAGCTTAAATCATGTTGTTTAGTGAAAAAAGACATAGGGTGCATAAATGTATAAATAACTTTTGCACTGATGGAAAGGTGGCCTTTTGGCCTCTGCAATGCCCCAGCAACCTTCCAATATTTTATTAATGAAGTTTTGTATGACTTCCTTGATGTCTGTGCCATCGTCTATATAGACGATATCTTGATTTACTCAAAAATCAAGCAGGAGCACATTCAACATGTGCGAGCAATACCACAGGGTTTACGAGAAAACACCTTGTATGCCTATTAAAATAAAAATTCCTTGCACACCAGGTCTGTAGAGTTTCTTAGTTGCCATTTATCTCCTAAAGGGATTACTATGGACCTAAAGAAAGTAGAAGCCATCCTCACGTCAACAACTGTAAAAGAAATTCAAAGACTGCTTGGCTTCATCAATTTTTACAGACACTTCATACCACACTTTTCAGAGATTGTGGTTCCCATCACTAAATTACTAAAAAAAGGAAGCCTTTTGTTTGGTCAGCAGCAGCAGAGCAAGCATTAAACATATTAAAGCAAAAATTTACCACAGCACCATATTGCAACACCCAGACACCAATCAGCCATTTTTGTGGAAGCAGATGCCTCCCAATTCTCTGTAGGAGGGGTATTGTGACAAAAAGCTACTCAAACAGGTCCTTTACACCTGCTGGCTTATTACTCCCAAAAAATGCTCTTGGCTGAGCCAAATTATTCAATAGCAGAACAGGAGTTGCTAGCAAGACAAGCAGTTTATACAGAATGGCGACACAGTTTATTAGGCATCAAACATACCATTGCAATATTCACAGACTATAAGTACTTGCAGTTTTTTAGTTCAGCGAAGGTTCTCACTCCAAGACAAATGTGCTGGCTACACTTCTTTAGTGGTTTTGACTTCCTTATCATATATCGGCCTGGAGTTAAGCAATTCCAATCTGATATCTTGCCAAGACTAGGACATTCCTTTATCAATTAAAAAACAAATCTACCACCAAGAATAATACCATCTGTTAGAAATGGGGTCAGTAGCTGGCAGTCGGTTTGCACCCTGTCCAAGTAGGGACCCTCACTCTAGTCAGGATAAGGGAGATACCTGCTCAGATAACCCCTGCTCACCCCCTTGGTAGCTTGGCATGAGCAGTCAGGCTTATCTCAGAAGCAATGTGTAAAGCATTTGCATATAACACACAGTAACACAGTGAAGACACTACAAAAGGACACCACACCAGTTTTAGAAAAATAGTCAATATTTATCTAATTAAAACAAGACCAAATACGATAAAAATCCAAAATACAGTAATAAAAATATGAATTCTGCAAGATTTACTCGAAAATACAGTTCCTTGAAGTCAATAGCTCCACTTGGGGCTATCACGGCGTTGTGATCAACAAAACCAACAGTTCAAGCCGGCCTTGGTGTCACGGGCCAGCTACGGTGTCGGGAAGATCCGCAAACAGTACCTTGGATTTGTAGGGCTTCGTGATCCTCATGGTGAGCTCCGAAGAGCGGCGTCGCTGACATCACGGTGTCGGTTCCAGAGTCGGTGCAAGAATCGTCGGGCCCTTGAAGTCACAGGCATTGCAGATCGAACTCTGAACTGATGAAGTCAGGAGCGCTGGCCTGGATGGTGTCGGGGCTGCGGTGCGAAGAGGGACGATGCGACGTGTGGTGCCCACAGGTCATGGTGCAAGTAGCGGCTCGGTGACACCATCCAGCAGCGTCGGTGAGACCAGGGCTGTGGTGTGAAGAGGGGTGGTGTCACCAGGTCATGGTGCAGGCAGCGTCGTCGTCATTGCTGAAGCACTGTCGTCGGTAGGCCCAAGCCAGCAGTGCGGGACTGGACGGTGCTTCGTGACTCTCATGAGCGGTGTCCACAGGCTACGGTGCAGGCAGGGATGCCTGGTGCCGACATTGGAGTCGATGGTGCTGGTGTTGGTGGAATGGGGCTGCGGTGCAGGACTGAACGGTGCTTCGTGCTCCTCACTAGCGGTGTCCACAAGCCACGTTGCAGGCAGCGGCACCGGTGTCAGCAGGAGCGTCGTCGTCCGGGAGGCCCAGGCTGAGGTATGAGCAGGCGATGCCGGAGCCCAAGGCCCACAGGTCGCGGTGCGAGCAGTGGCTCAGTGAAGTCATCTGATGACGCGTCAGTGAGACCAGTGTCGCAGTGAGATGCAGGGCAATGTCACTCCGTGCGGCGTCGGCAGGTCACGGTGTAGGCCAGCGGCATCATTGGCGGCATCACAGTGGTTTCACCTCCTCAACAGCACAAAACACACAGTTCCCAGTGCTGCAGATCGAGGAAACTGAAGTCTTTGGTATCCCTGAGACTTCCAACTGGAGGCAAGCTCTACTCCAAGCCCTCAGAGAACTTTCTCAAGCAGTACACACAGCAAAGTTCACCCTTTGCACCCTTTTCAGGCATCAGCAACTGCAGGCCAGTCCAGCAAAGCAACACAGCAAAGGGACAGTACTCCTCTTCCAGATCTTCAGCTCTTCTCCTTGGCAGAGATTCCTCTTGATTCCAGAAAGATTCTAAATGTCTGGGGTTTTGGGTTTTTCTCTTATACCCTGTTCTGCCTGTGAAGTTGGCAAACTTCACAGCAAAGTCTCAAGTGTTTGCAAGATCCTTCCTTGTCCAGGGCAGGCCCCAGACACACACCTGGGGGTCGGAGACTGCATTGTGTGAGGGTAGGCACAGTCTTTTCAGATGTGAATGACCACTCCTCCCTCCCCTCTAGCTCAGATGGCTCATCAGGATATTCCGGCTACACCACTGCCCCCTTTTGTGTCACTGTCTAGAGAAGAGGTGTGAACAACCCCACTGTCAAACTGACCCAGACGGGGAATCCACAAACAGGCAGAGTAACAGAATGGTTTAAGCAAGAAAATGCCTACTTTCTAAAAGTGGCACTTTCAAACAGACAATTTAAAAACCAACTTCAATAAAAGATGTATTTTTACATTGTGAGTCCAGAGACCCTAAACTCCACCTTTTTATCTGCTCTCAAGGGGAATCTGCGATTTAAGGATATTTAAAGACAGCCCTGATGTTCACCTATGAGAGAGCACAGTGAAAACCGAATTTGGCAGTATTTCACTGTTAGGACATATAAAACACACTAGTATATGTCCTACCTTAAACATACACTACACCCTGCCCCTGGAGCTACCTAGGGCCTACCTTAGGGGTGCCTGACATGTAGTAAAAGGGAAGGTTTAGGCCTGGCAAGTGGGTACACTTGCCAAGTCGAATTTGCAGTTTAAAACTGCACACACAGACACTGTAGTGGCAGGTCTGAGCCATGGTTACAGGGCTACTAATGTGGGTGGCACAACCAGTGCTGCAGGCCCACTAGTAGCATTTTATTTACAGGCCCTGGGTGCCTCTAGTGCACTTTACTAGGGACTTACTAGTAAATCAAATATGCCAATTATGAATAAACCAATCAACAGAACAATTTCTATAGGGAGCACTTGCACTTCAGCACTGATTAGCAGTGGTAAAGTGCGAAGAGACAATAAACCAGCAAAAACAGACCTGAAACAATAGGAGGAAGAATGCAAAAAGTTTGGGGATAACCCTCCAAAAAGGGCCATTTCCAACACCATCCAATAAAATTGTGTTTGCGACCGAAGCGGACTCCTTCATGAGTGAAATAAAAGAAGCACTCAAATCACTTGATCCTAAAAAAAGGGAAGAAAACACCAAACATAGCATTAAAGAAGGGTACTACTTTCACAGTAAAAAAGCTCTATGTGCCCAGCAAGGACTTACAACAAAAAGCCTTCAAATCAAATCATGACTCCACATTAGCTGGGCATCCAGGAGTATGAAATACCTTAGACAATTGCCTACAAATTTTCTGGTGGGAAACAATCCACCATAATGTAAAACATTGCATAGCCACCTGTCCAATATGTTCTCACAATAAAGCACACCACATAGCCCCTATTTGTTTACTCCAACCCTTACCCATTCCACCAGTGCCTTGGCATATATTAAGCATACATTTTATTACTGATCTACCCAAATCCAACAAGTACACTATTCTTGGTGGTAGTAGGTATGCTTTAAAAAATGATTAATTTCATTCTGAAAGCTTTACCCTCAGCTGCAGAACTAAGTGATCACTTTCTAAAACACATAGTCACAAGCTAAATTAATTTCAGACCACAGATCACAGTTTACCTCCAAGTTCTGGAAGGCTTTTTGTTCCTCATTAGGGATCGAAATAGCTCTATCATCAGCATGTCACCCTCAAACAGATGGTCAGACAGAGAGGGTCAACCAAACCCTTGAACAGACCCTCAGATGCTTGATGTCAACCATTACTAGACAATGTGACCAAGCTCTCCCACTAACTGAGTTCATTAACAACAATAGTTTCCATAACGCATTAGGATGTTCCTCTTTTTAATATCTCACAGGAATGCATCCACCTACACTCCTGATAGACAAATCATGGGCAACTACAATTGTATCCTCTGTGTCTGAGAAGTTACAGATCCTGCATGATATTCAGGATACAGTAAGAAAATGTTTGGCCAAAGCAAAACTCAAAATGAAAATCCAAATTGGTAAGCATAGATCTCTAGAACAAAAATACCAAGAGGGAGACCTTGTTTGGTTGTTCATATGAAATATCCCTCTAGAAGGTGTTAAGAGATTACAGCCAAGATTCATTGGGCATTTCCCCAAGGAAAAAATCCTCAGCGAGTCACCGTCTGTTTGAACCTACCTCCAGAATACACTATACATCCTGTGTTTCATGTTTCATTGATCAAACCCTTTCATACTCAAACTCGTAAAGACTCTCCATCTCACCCAATCTTCATAAATGGTCATCAAGAATATGAAGTACAGCGTATCTCAGATGCCTAATGCATATGAGGGAAATTATGCTATATCGTTGACTGGAAGGAATTTAACCTGTTTGAGTGTTCCTGGGAACCTGCTTCCTTTGTTCATGGCCCATGCCTCATATGTCGCTTTTATGCCTTAATTCCCACCAAACCATGACTGGTAAGGCAGCCTTTGGTGGGGGCAACTGTTAGGACTCTCACCACCAGCCATGCCATATGTAGTACCATTTCTTATTCACCCATAGATGAGCAATAGATGCCCCCTCCCCCCCCTGGAAGGGGCATAATGCAGAAATGTTGATTCATTGTACGTAATCCCTGGTGGTAGTGGTAGGATTTCTTTTGTATACTTTATGCTAGTGGTATTGGTAGGACTTCATTTGTTAGCAGACTCTGTACAGATCCAGTATGCAAAAATAGTCAGAACAGTATTTTACAAATTTACTATGCACTGTACCCGTGTAATTGTTCTTTTACTATCAAGTGCGGCATGTGCAAACTGCCAACTGCTAAACGCAGCACAAGCAACGGGTGCTTACTCAATCATGTGCTCTGTACACAAGTAAACCGCCATTACAGGTGCCAATGGACACTTTCTACCAACAGTGGGTATAAAAACCCTCCCGCAAGAGCAGTCAGCACTTAGCCTTGTTTTCCAAAGCAACCACTCACCTGATTCCAGTGATTCCTCCTAAGTGGACTTGTTTCCAGTGATTCCTTCTCCTGGTTTGGCCTTTGCTCCTGAATAGGATTTCAAGGTTCCTGCGCTTCAGGTGCACTCTGTAAGTAAAAAGGAAACAACAGTGAGAAAAGACTGAACAAGTTCAGATGTTAGACTCAGTGGAGTCCTTTCAACATTCTGGCAACCAAGGTAATTTCATGAATGCTTTCAAAGACTTAATTATTGTTCTTCGAGTGATCTGGGACAGAAAGTCATGGCTTAAAGCCAAGTGGAATGGACATTAAGCTCTTCTTACAATAATGATATGAATGAAAGTATTTAATGGCTTGTTCTGAATCTCTAAACATTGACTTTTATGAGAACAGTCCTGCCTTTATCATTTATATTTAAGAACAATATTCATTGGAAAAGACTAGGTTCTTCACCTGTGATACAAATGCATGTTGGCAGCATTCGAAAATAGAACACCCCTTTTGCTTCTTCAACCAATGTCTGAAGAGAAACGTTGATAGAAAAGAGTCTTATATTATGTGATAAAAGTCTTGCATCCGCAATTTATTAAGAGAGAAAGCATTTATCAACACTCACTGTGACATGCAAAAGTATGCTCAGCTGTACCTACAGATGTTGTAAAGATGGACGATGTGGGCGTATGTCTATTAGTGGTAACATTGTGTATGTTTCCTCTCTAACTGATTCCGTACGCTGTAGGGCAATAAAGCACAAGCAGTGGCATAAGCTGAGCAGAAGCTGAGTCAATCAAGCAATCAGCTAGTCATGCAACATAAGCAAGACACCTGTAAACCTGGATGCAGTCCACAATCTTGAAGCAGATGGTATTCTCTCTCTTTCTCTCTCATTCCCAAACTCCTCTCCCTCCCCGGGGTCTGATGTTGGGGCAGTTAATAAACTCAGGCACTGCTACCCACAGTATACCTCAGAGGGAGTGGGATCTTGTCGTCGCTCTAGTGGAACCACCTGGAATTCAGGTGAGTGGCTCACAACAGCCCTTCCCCAACTATACAAAGATTTAGAAATGAACTTAAGAGAAAGTTATGTACTTTTATGAGACAATCAAACAATACCTTTGGGCAGTCTTATGTCTTATTTCTTTCTAAGAATAAAACAGTGACCTAAGAAACTATGTGGGCAATTCCATCGAGCCCAAACTGTGTTTATGATGCTTACAAATTTGTTTGGGCCTCTTAAAATTTTCAGGTGTATTGCTTCTTGGGTGGATGTTCCTCAAATTTGTAGATTTGGCAATGGTACTGTTAGCTCATCAGACCTTAATAAGTAAACTTACAAGGGAACATGTATAGGTCGACAAACCTATTGACTTGTTTAAGATGTTCTTATCGTAGCTCCAGAATGGGAACAATAATCAATGCACAACGATCAATAATCATTAGGCAAATCAATAATCAATGATCAATGGAGTCAGTAATTATCACACATCATGCCATGACTTTTCAGCCATGAATAACCCCACCTTTGGTAAAGTTTAGTAATTTTATTTCCCTTATATTAACAATGCTAAAGTCATGAAGATTAATCTCAAAATCAAATGAAACACATATAAGAACAGTACTGGTTGACCAAAGCAACAAAAAAAAAACACAATCTAACCAAAGCTTGTATCACAATACATTCTAAGGCAACTGTGCAAATCAATAGCAAAGTGAGCTGTGACAAGGATATGACATAAGTTAAGGCCTACGATTTATAACTAAAGCATACTTCATAACCCTAAATATGACATATTACTATATTAAACATATAGATTTTCAATATTTCATAAGTAATCATCATTAATTAGTACATTTCGTGAACAATGGTGGCCATTCTTCGAGGTCACAATTTCAAACGTGCACATTATTTTTCTCTACGTTATTTATTTTCTACATAAGTCATTATTCAAAATAAAGAAACACTCATTAATAATTTCTAATTAAGACATCTGCTCCAGCAATCCCTCCTCTGATGACTAGATGTGTCATCACACCAAATTTATCACCTATAATTTTATAATTCTATTTCTTCAAAATTTTGTCTTCTCCTTGAATTTTCCCTGTAAATTCTTTCCCTTTTCTTTTCTTCCCTCCTCTGATTATTCTTAGACTTTTTCAATTTAATTATTTTGCATAATTTGCATAATCCCCATTTTCCTAATAGACAACCCACAACTATCAATTTACCCTGTACAATTGTCAACAGCACCCCATTCCAAACACTACTAAGCCAATTTCCCACTGAAGCAAACCCTTTACCAACCCTTTCCCAAACACCTGGTTCTTTCAACTCCTTCAAACCACTACTTCGGTTAGTCAGATTAGAAAGTAAGGGCCATATGTAAAAACATATTTTCCCATAGACACAGAATGGGTAAAAACCTTTGCTACATCTGGCCCTAAGTCTCTTATCTCTTTACTATTGTTAGGTATGTACGAGCAACAATGCCTAGAGTTAATCATTTTACAGACTCCGCCATCCTTCGCTAAAAGAATGTGTAAAGCAAGATGGTTTTGAAGAGTCATTGCTGTATCCGCAGCCAATTCAGTATCTATCATGAGTATTGCCCCTGAAAATTTTGTCAGCATGTTATCCACAATAGTAGACAACTTTCGAATCTCAATCAAATTCAGGATGACTCCTACTGAAGGAAGGAAACTTTTTCAAATCCTCCATCTGGTAAATCTTTGGGAATACTATCCCCAAATAACATGTCCCATACCATCCTCTTGAAAAACGGTAATAAGCATTAAATCCACAGATATATTATTTCCCTGGAATCACAGGGTTCTGTCCATTCAACATAAAGGTCCATTTACTCTGGAAAAAAAAACATGCCTACATTCACTCGTACCCACAAATAAAGTGTCAGTGCGCGACCTTGGCCTATATGTACAAAGCTTCCCTACGTGTAATGCATCTAAAGCTAATTTCCATTGCGTTTTAATTGCACTATAAGCATAATCATTCTTGTAAGTCCTTTTCTCTAAGCCTTTTTCTAATTTCTCTTTAAGCGCCTTTCTTCTGTCATCGGTATGATCCAAGAAGCTCTTTCTGAAAGGTGTAAGCAAGCATGTCAGCTTATTTTTGTGCGGATAAGCTGTGCCAAACGTTAGTGTAGGTTCAAAGAATCCTCTAACTAATACTATGTCATTATCCTTAGCTACTCTACTCAAATACATAATAATAGGAATAAACGAAAACACAACATCATGATGAGAGTGAAAACACTGAATACACTCCTGGTTACGGAACCTTGTTAGTAAAAGACTACAACTTATTCCGTAGGTTAGTGGAAGACTATGGTAAGCGACTCCTTCCTCGACTGATGAGGGAATCTGCATACACACAAGACAATCCTTCACATCCATCTTCTCAACATACTCACTAAACAAGTGATAGAAAACGTTAGACGAAAGTTCTCCCTGTGCATTAGTATAATCATGCAAATACTTCTCATCTAACTTAAACATCTCTAAGGCTGTTAGTGTGGTAGTCTCAAAAGCAGAGGTATGGTTGGCTCCTTTCACATCAAGAACAGACATTCCCACAATTAATAATATAAACAAAATCCCACACATAATTGCCAACCCAATGCTCATATATTTACAGTGCCTAGCATCCCAAACCTGCTTATCAAACTCAGCCATGATCTGTAAAGAATCAAAAAGCAGAAGTAACTTCAAAAACTTGCAGCAAAAATCAAAAATCAAAAATCGAAAATAGACAATTCTTCTTTCAGCAGTTCAGTTTCACTTCCAGGAACCCTTCTTCCTTGTCAAGCTCAGTTAGCAGCTTGTCAAAATCAGGTTTCAAAAGTCAAATCTGGTTATCAAAGCCTTTTCCGCTTACTTTCAACAGTCTTTTTCTCAAAAATATTTTCTCAGATTGTTTTAACAGTTCAGTTCATGAATCTTCTTCAGGTCATCTCAAAATATTGACTCGGAACTTCCCTATCAAAACAAAAAGACATAGGGGGTCATTCCGACCCCGGTGGGCGGCGGGCGCCGCCCGCCGGGCAGAAACCGCCCAAACACCGCACCGCGGTCGAAAGACCGCGGCGGTGATTCTAACTTTCCCGCTGGGCCGGCGGGCGATCTCAAGAAGATTGCCCGCCGGCCCAGCGGGAAAGCCCCTGCAAAGAGGAAGCCGGCTCCGAATGGAGCCGGCGTTTTTGCAGGGGTGCGACGGGTGCAGTTGCACCCGTCGCGATTTTCAGTGTCTGCAAAGCAGACACTGAAAATCATTATGGGGCCCTATTAGGGGGCCCCTGCACTGCCCATGCCAGTGGCATGGGCAGTGCAGGGGCCCCCAGGGGCCCCACGACACCCGTTCCCGCCAGCCTCTTCCTGGCAGTGTAAACCGCCAGGAACAGGCTGGCGGGAAGGGGGTCGGAATCCCCATGGCGGCGCTGCAAGCAGCGCCGCCATGGAGGATTCCCTGGGCCAGGGGTAAACCGGCGGGAAACCGCCGGTTGCCCTTTTCTGACCGCGGCTTTACCGCTGCGGTCAGAATTGCCCATGAAGCACCGCCAGCCTGTTGGCGGTGCTTCCGCGGCCCTCTGCCCAGGCGGTTTCAAACCGCCAGGGTCAGAATGAGGGCCATAAACTCTTGCTGCCATTCGTTTGTAGTTGAATACGCCCATTCTGTACCTGCCCATTCTGGACCTGCATATCTTTGACTTGCTATTCTCTTTCTTTTCAACTTCCGAACAACATTCAACTATCCTTCACTTAGTTCTTCTTTTCTCGTAGTATCTATTTCTTCTTCTATTGTTGGTTCGACAATCACCTCTTTCCTTTTCTCTACTTGTAAATTTAGCCACTTATTTCCTTTTCGTAAACCTTCTGTCAGTATTCTCTTCAGGACTGAACTTGAATCCTTTTCTTTCTCTGTGGTGTTTTCTCTTGACAGACCTGCAACTGGTTCAGGAGGAGTCGGACCACTGTGACTTTGATCCAGCTCAACTCCTTCCCCTTTTGGGTCTGGCCCTTGCTCTGTTTGTCTCTCAGAATCGTCTGCTTCTGGGAGAGCCCTCTCTATATTAGACCCTCCTGCTGGTTCAGTTGAGATAAATTCTCCAGCACCTTCCTGGTGGTCCCCACCCTCTTCTCTCACAGGAGTGATGGAACCATCTTCAAGGAGCTCGGGTTCAGCTTCAGTTCTTCCTTGATCCTTTTCCTGTGCTGTAATTTGCCCCACAGTTGTTGGTACTCTCAACAACGCTTCTTCATGATCCAGTGAACATGCCACTTTCTTCTAGTGACTGGCGTGAATCCAGTTCGGGATCCCAGCACCCTTCACAGCTGTCGTAGTCGTTAGGACCACCTGGTATGGTCCCTTCCAACAAGGCTCCAAACACGTCTTGCACACATACTTTCGGACAACAACCCAGTCACCGGCTCTCAGGTTGTGCCCTGGATCGTGGATCGGTGGCAGTGTGGTGGCCTCCACCTGCTGAGAGAAAGAGCGGACTAGATCAGCCAGACCCTTGCAGTAATCCAACACCATATCATCTGTAATGTTGACAAGTGCATTGGCTGGAACTGCTGGCAACCTCATTGCCCTTCCCACAAGGATCTCATGGGGCGACAATCCAGTCTTCCTGTCAGGTGTGTTTCTCATTGACATCAACACCAAAGGCAATGCATCAGGCCATTTCAGATTCGTAGCTGCACACATTTTTGCAATCCTTGACTTCAAAGTACCATTCATTTGCTCCACTAGTCCTGATGCTTCAGGGCAGTAACTATAATGCAACTTCTGCTCAATGTTCAATGCTGCACACAATAATTTAATCACCTCATTATTGAAGTGCGTTTCCCTATATGATTCTGAAGAGATTGGAAATCCGAAGCGCAGTATCAATTCCCTAAGCAACAGTTTTGCTACAGTGAGGCTATCATTTCTTCGGGTCGGCTATGCTTCAATCCAATGACTAAAGATGCACACAACCACCAACACATATCTCAAACCTCCAGACGCAGGCATCTCAATAAAATCCAATTGCGTTCTGCTGAATGGACCTCCTGCTCTTCCAATGTGGCTCAAATTAACCACTGTCCCTTTCCCCCCATTTAATTGCTGACAAATGACACAGCGATGACATACTGCTTTAGCTGCTTGCCTAAACTTGTGGTTAAATCAATCAATTTTGAACAAACAAACCATGGCATCCCTGCCAATATGGGCCTGACCATGATAATACCTCACCATCTGAGACAACAGGCTATTTGGCAAAACCAGTTGACCCTTCTCAGATACCCACAATTCATCTTGTCTTTGGACACATTTTATTTTACTCCATGAACATTTCTCCTCTTTGTCAACATTACTCTGTAAAGATTTTAACTCTTCTAATGTGTCAATTACCCTTAAAGCAAAACTTGTACATGAAGTGTCTTCTTCAGGTAACAATTCCCACTTGTCTTTAAACGATATACAGTTAAATGCGCAAAATCTTGCAACTGGATCCACATATGCATTTCCCAGTGACACGTAGTCCTGTGACTTTAGATGTGCACTGCATTTCACCATGTCAATTTCTTCAGGCAGTTGTATTGGACACAACAACTCCTTTATTCTTTCACCATTTCCCACTGGTAGAGGTCAGAAAACCATTCTGCGACCACAATTGACCAAAATCATGAACTATTCCGAATCTGTATTGACTATCTGTATAGATCATGACTCCCAATTGAGCAGAAACATGGTATGCTCTAGTAAGAGCGACCAACTCTGCTACCTGAGCAGAATACACTCCTCGAAGCCAGGAAGCTTCAAAGGTACCTGTAATAGTGCACACAGCATATCTTGCTCTTAGGGTCCCTGTGTTGTCTCTCAGGCAAGAACCATCAACAAAAACAATTTGGTCATTTTCTTCCAATCGGATATCTCTAATATCAGGTCTCGGTTTTGTGCACAACTCAGTTACTTCGAGACAATCATGTTCCTTCATCTTCCTCTTTTTAAATTTCAGTATTATCACTTGGAAGTAAAGTTGCCGGGTTCAGCACTGTACATCTTTTCAGTGTCACGTTTGGTGCACCCAAAATGCTTGTCTCATATCTAGTCAACCTAGCACCAGTCAAGTATTGAGTTCTCGTCCTTGTCAGTAAAATCTCAATCGAGTGAGGGACCATTACAGTCAGGGGATATCCCATCACCATACCTTCACACTTTGAAAGACTTTCACCAACTGCGGCAACTGCATGCGGACAACCTGGTAAGGCTGCTGCAACTGGGTCCAAGGTAGCTGAAAAATATGCTACTGGGTGATGAGGACCTCCATGGACCTGGGTCAAGACAGACAATGAACATGCATCACGCTCATGGCAAAACAATGTGAAAGCTTTCGTGTAGTCAGGCATACCCAATGCTGGAGCTCTGCACAAACTCTCTCAACTCAGTGAACGCTTTCATCTCATCCTGATCTAGCACTATGGGATCTGTGACATCCTTATGAGTCAACTTCTGCAATGGTTTTGAAATCTCGGATAAATGTGGGATCCATTGGCAACAATAGCCCACCATTCCCAGGAACATCCTGGCATCTCTCTGTGTGGGTGGGGAACTTATCTGCAATATCATTTTAATCCTTTCTCTAGATATTTTCCTCAACCCTTTCTCAATTTGGTGACCCAAATTCTTCACTACCTTCTGACAATACCGCAATTTCAGTGGTGACACTTTGTGACCATACTTTCCCAAATGGTTCAACAGGGCAGTTGAGTCATACTTACACTCGTCCCTTGTCTGAAATGCAATCAATAAGTCATCAATGTACTGTACCAAAGTGGATTGAACAGGTAACTCTAATGACTCCAAATTCTGTTTCAACATCTGGTTAAACAAGGAAGGTGACTCCGTGTACCCTTGAGGAAGTCGACACCAGCAGTAAACTCGATCCAGAAATTTGAAACTAAAGAGAAATTGACTATCCTCATGAAGAGCCACAGAGAAGAATGCTTGTGACAAATCAACCACCGTGAACCATTCTGCATCGCATGGAATCTGGAACATTATTACAGCTGGATTTGGCACCACCGGACAACATTTGACCACAATGTCATTTATTTTTCTCAAATCCTGAACAATTCAAACCTTCCCACATGGCTTCTTCAAACCCATTATTAGTGAATTAAAAGGACTGCTTAACACCTCCTTCAAAACTCCCTGCTTCACAAAATCTGCAATTATCTGAGCCACTTTCATCAGGACATCTTGGGTTATGTTATACTGTGGAAGTCGCAGGAAACCTGCATTCGGCTTCAAGGTAACCTTAATCGGCTCCACTCCCTTGATCAAGCCCACTTCTTTCCCTGTCAAATCCCACACGTTCTCTTGCACTGTTACCTGCAAATCGAATGAAGCTCTCTCACTGTGAACATCGGGAAAAACTCAATCAAGGGGTACTCCTCATTTGTAGCTTCACACTCAGTTTCTGGGGCTTGGTCTTCCTCATCATCACTATTTGTCTGGATCTCAATTCCATCATTTGAGCAAGTTATCAAACACTTTGGGCCTCATTCCGACCCGGACGGGCGGCGGACGCCGCCCGCCGGGCGGAAACCGCCCAAACACCGCCCCGCGGTCAGAAGACCGCGGGGGGCATTTCAACTTTCCCGCTGGGCCGGCGGGCGATCTGCAAAAGATCGCCCGCCGGCCCAGCGGGAAAGCGCCTTCCACGAGGATGCCGGCTCCGAATGGAGCCGGCGGAGTGGAAGGTGTGCGACGGGTGCTGTGGCACCCGTCGCGCTTTTCAGTGTCTGCTAAGCAGACACTGAAAAGCAATGTGGGGCCCTGTTAGGGGGCCCCTGCAGTGCCCATGCCATTGGCATGGGCACTGCAGGGGCCCCCAGGGGCCCCACGACACCCGTTCCCGCCAGCCAGGTTCTGGCGGTGTAAACCGCCAGAACCAGGCTGGCGGGAAGGGGGTCGGAATCCCCATGGCGGCGCAGCTTGCTGCGCCGCCATGGAGGATTCCCATGGGCAGCGGGAAACCGGCGGGAGACCGCTGGTTTCCCGTTTCTGACCGCGGCGTTACCGCCGCGGTCAGAATGCCCATGAATGCACCGCCAGCCTGTTGGCGGTGCATTCGCTGCCCTCGGCCCTGGCGGATTCAATCCGCCAGGGTCAGAATGAGGGCCTTTGTCTTATACAACAAGTCCCTTCCCAGTAGGGATACCGGTCTCGAATCGCAGACTACAGACTTATGCAGTCCCTGGAAATTGCCAATCTCGACTTGCACTGGATCTGTAATCGGGTTTGTCAAATACTGATTCGCTACCCCCACAATCTGAACCGTTCTTCCTGAAAGGGGCAGATTCGGGACCTCTGTACTTCTTACGGTAGAGCGTGTAGCTCCTGTGTCCATCAGAAATGAGTCTCTGTGACCCATTACCTTTCCCCTCACATAGGGTCCCCTCTGATCTACTTCTAAAGAAGTCCCAAGCACACATGGCTCCTCATCCGAACTGTCACTCATCCATTCACCATTTATTTCATTCTCACTGTGTAACGGGAATTGGTGCACTGTGTTACTACTTCTGTCTTGTCTCTGGCCTATGACCTGTTGAGAAAGCATCATCTGTTGCTGCTCCATCGGGCTTGAGGTATCTTCATTTGCTGTCTAAGTACCATGGGAACCTGCTGCTGCATTGGCTGCAACCGTGACACTTGTGCACAGGACATTTGCACCTGCGGCATGGGCTGGAAATTTTGCATCTGATTTGCATTATTCTGGAAATTCAGATTAGGACCCCTTAAACTCGGTCCTCTCACATTCTGAAATGTATTGACATTGTTACCTTGCTAAACAACACCCTCTTGCACCATCATCGGACACTCCTGCTTCCAGTGTCTCATGGCTCCGCAAATGTGACATGGCAATAGCTTTTTCATCCCTTGCACATCATTTTGAACCACTACAGTATTCAAATCCGGACCGTGATTCATACTTCGTCCATGACCCCTGCCTCTCATCTGAGGCTGAAACATGACATTTCCCTGCTGCTGTGGTATCTGCTGCAAAAAACTTCCCTGCACTCCCGTTTGAGCTGCCTTAATCTGCATCACCATCGCCTTCTCTTTCAACTTTTTCTGCTTCAACTCAATCTCATCACTACAGTATTTTGCATACTACAACACCTCATCAATTGACTTTGCTTCCCAGCAAATGACTCTTAATCATCTGACCTATCTCAGGTCTCAGTCCTTACAGAAATCTGACCACCAAATGCAGCATGTCTTTTGGCTCAATTCCTTCTTTGCCATTGTACTCCTTGAATGCCTTCAACAATCTCTCATAATATGTATGTGGTGCATACGGTGGTGGTCGGTCTCTCAGTATCTGTGTAACAATATAGTCAGCATCTGATTCTTCCTCTACTATGGAGGACCTTTTAGCTTCCTTACTCTCGGATAGAGTCTTGTTAGTTTTTCTAGTCGCTTTCCTTCCTTCCGTCTCATCCTCCTGTGTAATAACAGTAAACAACTTAACTCCCTGCAAAGTCTCTGATCTCCACCTTTTCTGCTCCCAATCCCATTTAGCCTTCGCTAAAGTCTTTTCTACCCTTCTTATTCTCCTCTCGAATTTAATTTGCTGTTGCTGTCGAGCTACCAGCTCCCATATTGCTAACGCCTCAAACTGTGCTGGTCTCGGAAGGGGCTTCGCCATCTGCAATTGCTCTAAAATCCTCAAATTGAACGTCCCATTCTCGGAAAATGCTAAGCTTCCATTTTTCTCTGTCAACTTGCACCATTGTTTAAGCCAAAGACATGGTGCGACGCCTCGCTCCTCCATTACAATGTAAGCTGGTGTATTCTTTGGTGGTGTAGGTTCCCCTACATTCTCTCTAATGTATGTATCTCCTCTTGGGGCACTCTTCAATGCCTTGAAAAACTTCATCTTTTCTACTTTTATTTATTCCAAATCAAGTCAGGAAATGACTTTTACTCCCAAGATTCCTTTCACCCACGTTCTCAACCAATTGCCTCTCATGGACGGCTGCTAATCCGTGCACGACCCTTCTCACTAACCAACCTATCCCAGCACGGCTCCAGTGATGTCACACTCACACGTACTGCGGCTGACAAAGTCTTGCGGCTCATCCTCCTAAACTTCAATCCACTCAAAACTAATGCAAAATATTGTGAGCACTAATCAAAAACCAATAACCAAAAACACACCTGCTGGTTTACTAAAGGAAGGTAACACAATTGTGTCAGAAACCTTATGGATTGTCAAGAATAAGGCTGTGCGCTGTCCAGGACACGCCCTGGCCTCCACTTCGCACTTTTGCAGCACTTCATGCACGCCACTATGTATTCCCTCTTGCTCCAGGGTTGATCATGGTTGTCGTCTGCCCTGTGGTAAAGCTCATGTAGCTGCAGGGTCAGGGCATTGGTGGACATGATGTACCTATCAGTGGCATTCTATGAATGGACTACAACTCCCAAGATTTTAGATGCAGCGGCCATCTTGGGGTGTGGCAGGCCTATAAAGCCCAGCCACACCCAAGGACATTGCTCACTATGTTGAAGAATTTGGTTCTGTCTGACCTCGTTAGAGTTCCTCTCAGGAAAGCGCTGAATGGCAACATGGCAGAGTGGCAGCATGGCAGAATATTCGTTTTTCCTCTTATACATTAAAAAACAAGTAGGTCCTACTCGTGGCGGTAAGGTCTTGTTTGGTCAAACTTAAAAGCGTTTCAGGCACAATGAGCAAAACGCTTCAGGCACAACGAGCAAAGCGCTTCAGGCACAATGAGAAAAGCGCTTCAGGCACAATGAGCAAAGCGCTTCAGGCACAACGAGCAAAGCGCTTCAGGCACAACGAACAAAGCGCTTTAGACACAATGAGTAAAGCGCTTCAGACAATGAGCAAAGCGCTCCAAGCACAAAGAGAAAAAAACAGCCGTAGTTTTTATTGTTTTTTGGAGTACGATATGTGAGATACATATTTAAGGTTTTGAGGATTTCTATGCCAAGAACAGTCATTCATTTAACAAGAGTATAATTGTCATCCAGTTATTATTCTAAATGTGATCATTGTCTAAATCTCATGCCATCCTTAAGTATTGTGAGTATAGTTTGTTCTTGTCCCATGGTGCTAAGAAGGGACACGCCCAGTCCATAAGGGTCTCAACTTGCTATTGGAGACGCCTTTGTCCAGGAGCATATTTGTGAGTTAATACTGTTATGAATACTTGCGATCACGGTTTATTTTGTCTCATGATTCCAAGAAGGTCCACGCCCAGTCCATAAGGGACTCAACTTGCCATTGGAGACGCCTTTGTCCAAGAACATATTTTGTGAGCTGATACTGTTTTGAATGAGTGTAAGCATATATGCTTTAATCTTTCTTTTTCAGATCTCCTTCCCTGCAGTTCCCTATCCTAATTCTCTTCCCCCGCCTGGCTTCACCAATACTCGGTGCTCTAATAGCTTTCTGAGTTGGTGACGCCTGGAGGTGGGCCTTTTGCTCAGCAGCGTGCAGATTCCGAGGAAAGGGCCCTGTGACATGTATTTTCACTGATGGCCCTTTCCCTCATGCAGCTATTCCTCTTTCTCGGTTTCCCAGATTCGCAAGCAAAATTCGACCCACAAATTTTACTCTCAACTGATCAATGGGTCTGTCCTGGTGAACATAGGACTTGTCAAATCTCAGTCGAAATTCTCTCTCGCTGACTTAACTCATACACTGACTTGTTGACCACGCCAGATCAACCTACTAAACCAGGCAGATTACAACATATAACCAAGGGCCACATGTACAAAGCAAAACATTTGCGAGTCGGAAACAGCAACTCCATGCGAATCGCAATTTCCGACTCGCAAAACGGAATGTAAGAAAAAATCACAAATCAATTTTGCACTTCACTGAGTTGCATCACAATTTGCAGGTCGCAAATTTCGATTTCCTAAATTGCACATGGGGGTTCAACTGAATTGCAAATTGCGACTAAGTCGCAATTAGCAAACAGGTGCAAAAGAAAAGAGAAATTACATTTCCTGGTGCTGGATGATGACCTCAGAACCAGGAAGTACCTCCCATGGAAGTGGGAGGAGACTAGCCAGGACAGACAGCAGAGGCACACCCAGCTGAGAGGAGCAACTTCAGCCACGGCAAGCCAAACTAAGGAGGCAAACACTGCACAGAGGAAGAGAAAGCTGAAAGTCTCTGACAAAGAGTTGGAGGTCCTCACTGAGGAGTGCTGCCTACACCATGAGGTCCTGTTTGGAAAGGCAGCAATGAGTGTCCCTGACACACAAAAAAAGCAGTTATGGCTGGACATACAAAGCAAGATAAATGCCATTGGAATCAGTCACTGCTCCACCGAGGAGGTGCTCAAAAGATGGTATGACCTCAGGTCAAGAACCAAGGAAAGGGTTGCAGAACGGTTGAAGGAAGTGCATGGAACAGGTGGGGGACCATCCACAGTGCCACCACCCATAGTAATAGAAAGCATGGTGGAGACCCCTCTGGAGCCAGAGGCTTTTGTTGGAATTGGGGACCTGGACAGTTCAGCACCTGGAACCTCCAAAAGTAAGTAGCAAATCTCACTTATTTACACTATTCAAGGCACCATGCACACAACCGCTGTTCACAAAAGCATGCTTCATCCAAGTTGTTCCATGCCGATAAGCCCACCTCAAATTCAGTGATTTATGGCTAATGAAGTAGAGTAGTCCAAGTTTTGAGGAATATTTATTTTGATAAGCCACACATATGAGAGGCACTGACAGTGCATCCCCTGTCTACCACAGGTCTCCCTCAAGTAACCACTGATGACCCTAGTGTGGAGGGAGATGACGATGCCACCATGACAGCAGACGAGGCAGTCAGCATTTCCGCAGGGGAGTGCAGCACCACACCAATTGTTCCCCATGCATATGAGACAACAGAGGAGACAGATGTTGACAATGAGGCAGTAAACCTGACACCGGCGCCACAGCTGGGTGAGAGTCGTCCACTGCGAACAGCAGGGTCTGGGCGTAGAAGGCGTCATTTGACACATGATGCAGATGAGGAGGATGTCACTACACAACAATTCCTTGGACTGGAGGCATCCCTACTCAGCAGTCACTGCCTGCAAAACAAACACATGCGGATGATGAAGTGGAACCTGCACCGAATGCAACAGACCGGAATGCAAAGGGAATTGGAAATGTTGAAAACCAATTATCCACCATGAACACCAACATGGTCAACCTCACCACTGCCACCACTGGAAAATGGTGGAGGATCGGGCCCATGCAAGGTGAAAAGAGCGCAACACAGCTGCACGTTTGGACCGACTCAATCAGTCCATTGGCCGCCTAGCCACCACAACTACCTGCCTGTCAAGATGTACTGTCACACTCCAGGTTGAACTGGGGCATTTTGCTGGAGATGTGGCAAGGGGACCAGGGCGCATTACTGCTGCTGTCGACCTCATTCATCTTACCTCCCAGGCAGCAAGAGGTACTGGTGACACCCCTCAGGACAGTGAGGACATGTTAAGTATGAGCAGCATTTCTGCCTCAGATGCCCGCATCCTGTGTAGTAGCAGTGCCCGTCAGACATCTGTGGACCAACCAGGGACAGGCCATGGTGGTCGTACCCATAGGAGGGTGTGATGTTGTCTCCCTAGGTTTAGCCTAAGGCACATGAGTGGAATGTGTTAGGTTTTGTCACATAAGACTTGTTTACTGCTGGCTATACGCCACCATTTACGTTATGCACTCCTGACATTAAAGGATATTTTTGTTTTGCACAACCTGGCTATGTGTGTCTTACATTTGTGAGTGCTCTTACAGTTGGCACTTACCTGCCAAAGTAATGAGTTGCTATGTGATCCTGTCTCGGTCTGCTCTCCAATGTGATGCTACCATCCCCAGGCTGTCGTTGTGGTGGCTCCTGCTCCTGATCCTCAGAATCTGTGTCTTCTAGGGTGAGATGTAGCCCAAGTCTGCTTGCTATGTTGTGTAGGATGGCCCATGTCACCACAATCTCGCATGCAGTCACTGGGGCATACTGGAGTGCACCTTCACTTTTGTGCACACATCTAAAATGTGACTTCAACATGCGAAAGGTCCTCTCAATGACGGTTCTGGTGCGCCGATGTCCAATGTTGTAGCGCGTCTCGTTCTGATTGGCAGGTGTTAGGTATGGGGTGAGTATCCATGGCCTCAAAGCAAATGCACTGTCACCTGTGTCACAAAACAGCAGATATGAGCATGGCTTAACATGGTTATGCATTGATATGTATTTCTGACATTGGTGTGTACTCACAGTACCTAACAAATATTCATCATCAAACTCCCCACGTTCTAGGCATTGGTGTATCCCACTTTGCCTGAATATGTACGCATCATGTGTGCTCCCTGGAAATTTTGCCACTATATCAGTTATGACATTATGGGCATCACATACCACCTTGATGTTGAGTGAGTGAGTACATTTCCTATTGCGGAACACATATTCCAGATTTTCAGGAGGACACATTGGTATATGTGTCCCATCCACATACCTTATTACATGGGGAAAGTTTGCAATTCTGTAGAAGTCTAATTTGGTGTTGTGTATTTCCTCAGCATTCCGGGAAAGGTGAAAGTATCTGGACAAGTGTGAAAGTATGGCATCTAAGAACCGTCTAAAGAATTGTGGCAGGGCACTTTGGGACACCCCACCAGCAACAGCAATCACCCCCGCTAGCTACCCGAGGCTAAGAGGTGCAGTGAGCACAGCACTTGCACATGTGTATGGATGGAACAGCTGCGCAGGGTTGGGCTTTCTAGCTGAGGTTTCAGCAGTTCAATGATCACTAATATGACTGCTGCTTAGTCTATATTTCTCATATATTTCCTCCTCAGTCTGTTGAAATATGGTCTGCCTGGTTCTGTATATTCTCTCCTGTCTCCGCCTCCTCCTCCTCTGCTGGGCAGCCTGGACTCGCCTCCTCCATGCCATAACGTAGACTGCAGCCATTTTGAAAAACCCAGATGCCTTCTGGGTCTGCTTTTGTACTTTGGTTCTGATTACCACCTGTTTGGAATCAGTGCTTGTCTGGGTGTGCAAAATGGCCCATTTTCGATTAATCGCAATTTGCGACTGCCTTGTACATTCGGTTTGCGAGTCGCAAATTGCGATTTCTTATTTGCTAGTCGCAAACTTGAGTCGCAAATGTTTGCGATTCGGTAATTGGTTCCATCGCTATTTGGGACTCCAAAATGGCATTTCTACATACCATTTTGCGTTTTGCACGGTTGCAAATAGCGCTGCAACTGATTTGCGAGTTGCAAAACATACGTACATGTGGCCCCAAGTGTCTCATACACTTTTCAATATACTCCAGAGTCTTAGACCACGCAGGTTCCGTACATCAACAACCACGTGGACAATTTTTGAGCACAAAACGCCACACACACGTGAAGTTCAACAACTTCCCTGCTCTCATACTACGGAGTACCCACACTCCTACTAAAACTTTATTTGGAGTACGCAAACTCTCTAAATCCTCACATATGTCACAATTCACCTGCGATTTGCATAAGCCGTGCAATCGCAACCTATCTCTCTCACTCTATCGCTAGAATGCCGAGAACATACCCAATACCACTAGCAGGATCCAGGATCAAGGGAAATCATTTCTAGATTTGGGGGAACTTCATTTTCTCTCCAATTATCATTTTGAAAAACAAAATCCAAACCTCAAAAATACTGAATTCTCAATAACCGTCAACACTTGTCATTTAAAGAGACAAACCATCAGTCTCTTTACCACAGTTGTTAACACCCTATACTGGACTCGTATGGCAAGCTCTTAAAGAGACAAACCATCAGTCTGCTACCATAACTATTAACGCGTCAGACCTTAATAAGTAAACTTACAAGGTCAATGAACCTTTTGACTCATTTAAGATGTTCTTACCATAGCTCCAGAATAGGAACAATAATCAATACACAACGATCAATAATCATTAGTCAAATCAATAATCAATGATCAATAGAGTCAGTAATTATCACACACCATGACGTTTTTTTAGCCATGAATAACCACACCTTTGGTAAAGTTTAGTAATTTTATTTCCCTTATATTAACAATGCTAAAGTCCTGTAAATTAATCTCAAAATCAAATGAAACACATATAAGAACAGTACTGGTTGACCAAAGAGACGAAAGAAACGCAATCTAACCAAAGCTTGTATCACAATACTTTCTAAGGCAACTGTGCAAATCAATAACAAAGTCAGCTGTGGCAAAGATATGACATACATAGAACTCAGCAAGATAATTTGTCAAAACATTAGTCCCTGTAATTTGTCCGACGTAAGGTGAATACCCTCATCTAACCCAGATTAGCATCAGCATGTTGGACTTCATGCAAAACAATTTAGAACACCATTTTATAAAACATCCAACTATGGATTTATCAAAACAGGTGCAGTTGGTACCTAGAAAGAAAAGGCATAAAAATACATTACAGTCATATTGTCATATCTACCTATCCATAGTATGGGTCAGCAAGCAGAATCAGTCTTTGTCCTCATGTCATCAATCGATCAGCAAACATCAGACTCTCAATCAGAAAGGATGAGCCCAATGACAGAATCTCGAGTCTCTTCTCCTCTAAATACCGCATCACAAAATTAGAATAAGTTATGAAAAAGGTCTGAAGTCTCTTTCCTCTGTCACGTTGTTATATCAAATTCACCTAAACTATCCCCTAATTCCCTATTGGTCAATTAATCGCAAGTTATTACTCTATCCAATAATAATTCTATACCAAATCTATGAATTGTAATATTTCGTCCTTCACACGACGTGGATTAGTCTGCTTTATGATGTTCTCATCATCCGGCTCGTCAGATATCGAATTTTTTGCATCTTCCTCTCCAGTCAGTGTCTTCATTGTTCGCGTCCTGGGAAAGTACTTCTCACACACTTTACACACAATTGTTACACTTTTAAGGATGCTGTCTCCTGTTAGTTGGTTCTCATGGAAAGCTTCCACTAAGCATTTTATTAAAACAATGAACATTTCACAGTTAGTTCATTCTGTCAGCATTTTCTATTAAACGCTAAGAAATACAGCTTCTACATGAGGCCTGGCAACACAAGGCCAAGACATTCGCTAAGTTTAGGCCTACGATTTATAACTAACGCATACTTCATAACCCTAAACATGACATATTACTACATTAATCTAATACATTTTCAATATTTCATAAGTATTAATCATTAATTAGTACATTTCGTGAACACTGGTGGCCATTCTTCAAGGTCACAATTTCAAACATGCACATTATTTATCTCTACGTTATTTATTTTCTACATAAATCATTATTCAAAATACATAAACACTCATTAATAATTTCTAATTAGAAAATCTACTGCAGCAGCACCAAAATCGAATCAAAAATACATATAATGTATTGTTATATTTTGAAACACATTATGAATGAACTGCAGTGCATCTACTTGAGGACGTCATTATGACAAACTCAAGAAGGAAAGTTAAAGGATTCTTTTGGCAAACTATTATTCAAAAACTATTTGCATATTGGTAACAACTTGAGCAACTGGTCATGTACACTGCTCTTTAATGCATGTTTATTTGGGTTAGAAGTATGAGGTTGCTGGATGTAACAAGCATTTGCAATGCAACGGGTCTCGCGTTTGCTCGTGTTAGAGCTGATAGCGTTGTAAACTCCTAACCCGACTTTTCACTCATAATGAAACCTATCGGCAAAAGTGCATTTATGTACGTAACCGGAAAAAGTGCAATTAACTGTGTAACAGGGTTGATATTATGTAAAGCGCTCGACTTCTGCCACGCGAGTTTGCTCTGGGAAAATAGAGAAAAAGTAGTCCACGAGCCGGACGGAAAACAGCGAGCCTCGCATGTTTTCTGTACTTGGTCGATGCGCTCGAGGAGGGCTATCCACCAGAAAAGGCATGGCGTATGCATGCCTTCCACTAATTAAATCAAGCAGATTCTAACAGGCAAGCCCAAGGCTTCCTACATCTGGCCCTTAGTTTGCAAACTCACCTATGTACTAATAGGACACACTACAAAATCTCAAATCAAAAGGGGTCACAGAACAACCTGCCTAATGAATATAGATTTAACAGGTCACAAATGCCGACTCTCGCTTCTGTCTAGAATCACATAGAAGGTGGCATGTAAGGGTCAGCAGTTCAAATGAAATGTGATTCTATTTCAAAAGGTATTTTTTTTCAAAAAGCAGCCCGATTTCTTTAAAAGGAATGCGGCTGCTTAAACACGTTCACTTTTGAATAACTTCAGTTAGCATTGGCAATCTATTGATACATATGATACTGAATTATAATTTAGAAGTGAAATCCAAAGTACAACCCTTCTAAATTGCAATTTGGAAACCATTTCTCAACCCAGCTGTCACAAAGCTTCAGATGTTGCAAAGCAGAGGTTTCACACCTTATAAAAGGTTTATTATAGTTGGTATATAATCCTGTAAATATGTTTCATGAATATGGTTTATTTTAACAAATAATAAACTATCAAACAAATAAAAAATAAATAATATACTGCAAAACAATTGGTGGTTAATTGGGGATTGACTCACTCCTGATTCAGGCAGAGCACAACAAATGTCCTTTAAAAGTAGCTATTTTACAGCATGACGAAACAATTAACTCTGCACAATAACAACCAACTCGAACCAAAAAAGGGTGCGAAATCTACTTTTGTGAACAGTTGTGACTAATGATTGTCTGTCCATATTAACAAGGCTAAAGTGTAGCTCATTTGACAAAGGTTAGACGGGTGTGCATTTTGAATTCTGAGTACCAAGGTACAAATGTAAGATATTTTGGCACAGGGCAGCACAGCAAATCACCTTACTGTGCTGCCCTGTGCCAAAGGAAAGGGGCAGGAATGCACTGTACTTAAGCAATACAGTGCATTCCTGTCCTCACCCCCTGAGCTGCCATTTTTGCAGACTTGCGCCAACGCAGGCACCCGTGCGTCATGATGCAAGGGCACCTGCGTTGCATGCTGGATTCTTTTTATGTAGGAAGGGGCCCCTCCCTGCACAAAAACAATCCTGGAAGGTTTTTTCCTCCGAAATTGAGGAGAATAAAGATATTTTTCCTGGTTGCACCTCCCCTGGGAATGCATAAGGTTTCATGCATTCCCAGGTTTGCAAGGTCTTGTAAATCTGTGACTGCATCAAAATCCATTGGTGTTGCTTGGAAACACCCACCACAACCTCCATGGAACATCTCCCAAGTGCAGAGTAAGGCAACACAGAGTTTTGCACTGTCTTGCCTTACTCCATATTTATGAGGCCATTCACAGCCATACAAAGTGGCTTTGCAAGGCTTCATAAATATGATTTAGTGGTTTGCTCTGCCATTGTGTCACAAAAAGTGACGAATATGCGGAGCAAGGCCCTCGTACATATAGGTTCAAGTGAAATAAATATGTATGTGACTAGGGGCCAGATGTATAAAGGTTCGCATTTGCGAATACCAAATAGTGATTTTTACCAAATTGCTAACTGTGATTCACAAAATGCAACACCATCACAGATTTTTTTACGATTTCTTAAAATTCGCAATCACAAACAGCGAGAACCAAATAGCAATTAAGTAAAATAGCGAATCGGTATTTGGAAATCGCAAATTGCGATTTTTGTATCCTGGAGCAGCTTGATAGCATCACAAACAGAAGTGAGTAAGTGCATGCTGTTTCCAGATGCCTGAGCCACAGGAGCAGGTAGAGTGATCCAGCACAGCAGCAGGGAGGCACTCAGGAGAGTCAGCCAGGACCAGGAGAACACAATGCCACTGATGTAAATGACAGGGACACAGAAGGGAGAAAAATAAAACTTAAATTCAGTGAGCAGGAATTGGCGGTGCTCACAGAGGAGGTGGTCAGGGACCATGACCAGTTATTAGGCAAACACTCACTACAGGTCTCAGAAAGTGAGAAGAGGAAAATGTGGACTGACGTCCAGGCCAAAATTTGCACGGTGGGTGTTGTGCAGCATTCAATTGAGGAGATACGCAAGCGCAGGAACAACTTGCGAACATGTGCCAAAGAGAGAGTAGCAAGCAGAATGAAGGAAGCAAGAAGCACTGGTGGTGCACCACGCATCAAGACACTGTCCAAACCCTTGGAAGACATGGTGAAGTCAACACTGCTACCTGACATAGACACCTCAGTCACACCCAGCACCAGCAAAGGTAAGGGCAGTAATTATTTGAATCTCCATATGTGCATGTACAAATGTCCCTTAGAAAATTGCAATGGCACTATGCACTGTGATAAATAGTCCATGCCACATATTCCATTCAACACAACAATGTCTTATGGGAGTGGTAGCCCATACCCCAAAGTGCATCTACTACATAAATAGCAGTATAGTTAAAACCAAACAGAGAAGCAATACAACAGACAATTAGAGACACTATGCTAGGGGAAATGTTTATCATGAAAGTAACTGTAAGATTACAAATGCAAGGTGAACATCATGAATGAAATGCTGCACATTGTTGTTGTAGATGTTCCGGGCCCTGATGCTGCAGAAAGTGGAGAAGGAGGAATGATGAAAGTCAGCCACAGTCAGATACAAACACCAGTGAATCCATCATACCAGCACCAACCGGACGCAGGGAAAGAGTGGAACCTCTCCCTGAGTTTACTCTGGACTCCGATGAATTGCAGAAAGATGTACCCACACCACCTTCAGAGGGTAGAAGCACCAACAGACAGCAGTCCCTGTTCCAGGGTCAGTCTACTCCCCTCAGGAGGCGTTGTGAAGAAGGCAGACAGAGCACAGAGAAAGGTGAGGGCCCATCACTGTTCAGTGGTCTTGAGGCATCCATGTTGAAAGTGCAGTGCCTGCAATGTAAACACATGAGATCAATGCACAGGCAGTTTGTGTCTCTCAATCACAACATGTGCAAGCTGCATGGGAGACAGCAAGCTAGAGCAGAACACGTAAGGGAGATGACAAATGCCATTAAGGAACTCTGCACTGTAATTCAGCAGGAGCATGTCACCCACCATAGGTGCCATCACCAACTGATGGGTCACTTGGATGGCTTCAGCAGGTCTGTCAATCGGCTCACTAACACAACTGCTTTGCTGTCACGAGGTACTGTGGGCATGCAAGTGGAAATGGCGCACTGCAGTCAGGACGTTGCACGAGGATTAGTGCAAGTCACCAATGTATTGGAGACAATGCAGATAGTCCAGAGTGATGCAAACAGTGGTCTGGGTGGGGGGATAGTGAGGAGCTCTCTAGCCTCAGCAGTGTCACAGCCCCTGTGATGGATCCTAGGCGTCGCAGTTCCAGACACAGTTCTGTCTCTGAACCCGCAACAAGAGGTTCCAATGAGCCTATTGAGTGTTCAAGTGGAGTGTGTGGATGTAAAAAGTAATGTTGATAAGCTCAGGGCCTTGCGTACTATGTAGCAATGCATTGATACTATGATGTCAATAGTATCACACTGTAATTGGGACCCGATTGTGTCTTTTGAATACCTATGTCCTATTCACACATATATGTCCTGAAGTTAAGGAAAAAAATATGATACCTACAGCAAAAAATGAAAGGAGTGGTGGTGTTGTCATTACTTACATCAGAAATAGTTGTGTGTAATCTCATCACGTCTTTGCCTGCCCTCTGCTGCTCTGGTTCTGTCTGCTGGGTTAAAGGATGACAAAGGGTCGTCATCCTCATCGGAGTCCGTCTCTGTGGGTTCGACTGTTATGCCTCTTGTTGTTGCGATGTTATGTTATGTTATGATATGTGGCCACGATCTTGCAGGTGATTTCCGGACTGTATTGCAGTGCACCCCCACTCTTATGCAGGCATTGGAAACGACTCTTCAGTAGGCCTAAGGTCTTCTCAATCACACTCCCTGTCCTCCTTTGTGCCTCATTGTATCTCCGTTCACTTGGCGTGGCAGGATTGAGGTACGGTGTCAAGATGAAGGACCGCACTGCATATGCACTGTCTCCTAGAATGACAGGAGTGTAAAATTAGTTTTTGTTATCTGTGACATCACATATAAATTATAAACTTGTTACAATGTCCACTGTTACATTACCAAGTAGGTATCCTTTGCCAAACTCCCCAGCAATAAGTCTTGTGTGTATTCCACTGTGCCTGAAGATGTATGAATCGTGTGCTACCAGGGTATCTGGCCACAATATTAGTTACTATGTTGGAGGCATTGCATATGACCTGGATGTTCATAGAATGTGTACGTTTTCTATTCCTATATACATAATCTGTTGCATATGGTGGACAGATTATTACATGTGTCCTATCAATGCAGCCAATGACGTGCGGAAATTGGGCTTCCTGCTAGAAATCTAACTTGTTTTTTTGCAAATCCTGTGGGTGTTGGGGAATTTTATGTGCAGATTAAGTTTTGTTAATTTAGCATTTGGGAATGCATTAAAGAAGCGTGAAAGTGCACTTTGAGAAAAACCTCCAGCTGCTGCTATGACCCCTTGAGAGCTTCCTGCGGCTAAGAGGTGCAGGGAGCATAATACCTGCACATGAGTGGGTATGGTGGTGGCTCTGTGTGTGTGTTGCTGCAGTAGGGGTTGTAAATCAGCTATTAAGTCAAGTATTATGGCAGAGTTCAACCTTTACTTGTCAAAAATCTCCTTCTCTGTCTGATCAAATAGGGTAATGAGCACTCTGAAAATGCACTCCTGTCTCCTCCTCCTCCCTGTCCTCAAACCTACCAGGATCCTCATCCTCCTTACCATGACGTAGAGTGCAGCCATTGTTGAAAAGTGCTGATGCATTCTGGGCCTCTTTATATAGGTTGCACCTGTTTACCGTCTGATTTCAATTCGTGGTAAATTGCACATGCAAAAACCCATTTTGTGACTCATTGCAATTTGCGAATGCTTGATACATTGTACTGCGAATCATTATTTGAGAATTGCAGACTGCGATTTGCAAAATCTATTCGCAATTTTAAGGAATCGCTATTTTAGCTATTTGCACTGCGAATGCTTTTCAAACAACGTGAAAGGCGATTTTGCATTCAGAAACGGTGGAATTTACCGATTCGCACTGTTTGCGAACGCAAAATCCTTTGATACATCTGGCCCTAGATGTTTGGGTGTGGAGCCATATCAATGATGTGTGCTGCTGATGTCAGAGAGCACAAGTAAAACGTCCAAGTCATGGGGGATGAAATGGTCGTGTGTGATAGCTATATTACAGTTATCTACTTTGCAGGGCTGGGCAGCCAGGAGCAAGGTAATTCAGTAGCCTTGATAAGCCACTTGTTAGTGGTGCTGAATTCCTACAGGAAAGAGTCAGAAAATTGACTTTGTTTGGACTCGGTCATGCATGGAGAGCACTCTAGGAGGCAAAATGTTGTATTTTCTAAATTGCTGAAAATTCTTGCACTGTTCCTGCTCTCATATCTCCTTGATAAGAGAGAGAGATAACTGAAATGTAATTGTCTGCATTTTAACACAGGTGTCCAATGGGGGGATTAAAGCTATTACAAGAAATGGACTAGATGTTAGCCTGTGCAGTGTTCTATATGTAGGAGAATCAGGGTCGGTCTCGGTAACCAAAAGCAGCCCAGGAAAAAAATGTGCAAATCAGCACCACTCCCTTTGGCTCCTTGCGAAATCTCTATTGTTGCATCTATTCATTCTCAGTCTCTGCTCTCATCTCATTCTGTCATCAATTTCTGTCTCCCTTTCCCCTCTTTCCCTCACTTTCTCTCTGTCTTGAAGTCTCCCCGCGCTTGATGCAATTAACCTCCGAGATCTAGTGAAAGTGATAGAGGAACCAGGAGCTGCCCTTGGCTTTCAAAACAGGCCATCAAGGGCTCCAGACCAATGGGGAAATGCCTAGTGCAGTGGTTCCTAACCTTTTGTCTTCTGTGGACCCCCACTTTATCATTACTAGAACACTGGTACCCCCACTGAATCATTACTGGAATCCAGGGACCACCCCACTGAGTAATTACTGAAAGCTGTGACCTACTCTGTTAATATTATTTAATTTTCTAAGCAGTCGTGGACCCCCTGAGGAGGCTTCGCGAACCCCCAGGGGTCCCCGGACCACGGGTTGGGAACCACTGGCCTACTGGAATAAAATACATGTCCGGGCATGAGGAGAATCTGGTAAAATGCAACTAACCTCCATGCTCTGGAACCAAACTGAGAGACTGCAAAGCAGTTTCGGGGGACATTTTAATTTCCTTTCATGCAGAATGCATTAAATACGCCGCTTTCATGCCCTCCAGCTGGGCCTTACCGCATTATGGATTTATACAAACTGGATGGACTTTGTCTGTAAAAGCCGAAGGAGAGAAATGCATCAGCAGATTATGTTCCAGTTGCCCCTTTTGTATTATCCAGGTTAAATTAGGAGAGAAATAAATCCACAAATTGTGGTTTAGCTATCCCCATAACATTTTGCATTCAAACAGCTTTTCTATTGAACTTGCAATAGGCATAGACATTCTTGAACACAGGGTCACAAGGTATATTCCCTAGAAACCGGACTAGTGAAATAGTCTGAAGACAGATATTTTATTTTATAGCTGAAATCGAAGCATAATTATCTGACTTGTAAGAGAAGACCCTCATTGATTGTTAAAGGGCCATAATGTCTGTTTGAAAATTGGTTTGTGGACTGGAAGACCATTTATATTGAGATAATAGCGGTTTAAGATATTTTCATTCTCTAAGAATGCTTCAGTCACCTGGGGCCAGATGTACAAAAATGCAATTTTGCATTTCTTCATAGAAATCACTATTTTAGAAATGCAAAATGCTATGTACAAAGATACCGATTTCCTGATCGAAATCACTTATTCATTTTGGATACTATGTGAAGCTTGAGAGGTGGACCATGGCCCACTTGATTAATAAAAGTGGTGAGACATTGCAGGACCTTCAAGGGAGGTGACAACCATTGCCCTATTCAGAATGATTCAATTTAAGAACATAAACTGTGCCTACCTAGTATGACAAAACTCTTGAGCTTTCAGTATGACTCCTCCATTCTATGCATAAAATGTAACAATGTAGAAGTGGACTTCCTGGACATGATATGGTCATGCCCTATGATTTACACCTTTTGGCTTAATTTGGCCCACACACTGTAGCAAATGTTAGTGATATTTCTCGAGCTCACACCAAAATCTGCCCTGCTCAATATTCTATTGAACACTGAAGAGAATAGATATACCAGAGCATTTCTACACATCAGTATTATAGTGGCTAAGAGAGAGAGAGAGAGAGAGAGACAATGATTACAGACGGCAAGATGTGACTTACCCAGACCTGGAAACTTGGGTAGGCGGCCTTGACCACTGAATGATACTGCAGAGCTCGATATACAGGCCCCGGACTGCCCTCACAAACACCACAAATTATAAGACTTTTGCAGATCCTAGATATGCATTATAAAATGACTGATGAAAAAGGCATGGATAAAGGGTAAGGGCTAATTGGGAGGATGGCCAATGGAAATGTGTGTGCCACTCGCTTAATATTAGATTGCCAGTGACGGTACTGATTTGTCTATATGAATACTCAGGTTGAGATAATATTCTGTGTGACCGTGCAAGGATTAGGGGTGTGAAGCTAGTATATTTTCACATAAATGCGAAATTTCAGGAAAGTAACAATGAAATGCCAATTCTTAAATGATCTCTATATTTTAACACAAAATGTGCCCTTGCATGTATTTCATGCCAATAAATAGCACCAAAAAAACTTAGGTCCCTGAAATAATAGCTGTTTGTGTTATGGTCATGTGTGTTATTCCCATGCTATAATGCAGTGTAATTACGTGACCTGGTGTGATGGTGTAATTTCAGGAATTTCATGTAACAAGAGGAACACAAAATTCCTGAAACTGCTCTCACATAATTTCAATTTTTGCATAGGTCTTGCAAGGGTGTGATTTGTCTTATGTATGTTCAATCAAGTAATGGCCATAAAGCTTATTGTAAAAAAGAGTTTGTTCATATCTACCAACACATCCATCCATGTATCCATCCATGCACACACACACATCATCCATTTATCCATCCATCCAAATTCATCTATCCAATCATGCATCCATCCATCCATCTATCCATCATCCATCCATCTATCCATGTACTCAGCCACTCAAGGTATCCTTTCTGATCTACACATCTATCCATACATCATCCATCAATATTTTCGGCCAATGCAGCCATTTATTTATCCATTCACCCATCTACACACAATCCATTCATCACCCACAGTCTACATCTATGCACCCATGCATCATGTCGCTCATCCACAGGTCCATCAATGCACCTCAGACAATAATCACAAAACTTCAAAATAAATTAACGACATGCTCAACATCAATGACAACTTGCTTGGTATATGCTTAAAAGTCTTTGAGCTAGTTATGTCAGAGGAAAATGGCAAAGAATAAACATAAATTAAGCAATCTTTAGTACAAAATGATGTTAATTGTTCTATTGACAATATATTTCTGTTCCATTAAGTGCTCTTTAATATATTTACCTTTGGTAGTGCATTTAAAGACAGTCCTAATGTCGCTTCTGGTAAACCGGAAGCAGGTAAAAAACACACCACACTAGCTGTTAGCTGCACAGTTTGAAGAATGAACCTGAAAGACTGAACTTGCTGAAATAACAGACAAATGCTGTCCCTTAAAAGCTTAATTACGGACAACCGACATTAGGCTGATTTTACGTACGGTCCGTGAAATTAACGTACAGATGGTCATCCTAGGTTCATTTATCTAAAGAAACAACTAAATCATTCAATGCTGCATTGCCGAACAAGTGAATATCAACGCTTATGGATTCTGAAGAGGCGTGCAGAGGGCGTCCCTTCCAAATATCGAGTTGCAGTGGTATGTAAGATTTTTTTGTGACCGTTAATGCAGCTGCGAAACAATCACAGTTACAAACCATTTGCAAACGGGAATGGGTGCCTAAGGAAAGGAAGACGGAAAACAGGCTGCATTTCAAAGAAAAAAACTGCTTTATTTAAATTCTCTTTACTTATAAAGCAGTCACAGACATGGTGGTCTGCTGTCCCCAGCAGGCCACCATCTCTGTGCGTACTTCCATTCCCAAGTGGATTGCAAATTGCAACCTACCTCATGAATATTAATGAGGTAGGTCATTTGCGACCCCATTGGGAATCGGAAACAGTGTGCTTGGCACTGTTGTACATTTTCTTTGGTGTCTCGCAATTTGCGATTCCCAAGCAGATCGCAAATTGCAGGTCGCAAAAGGAAATGTCATTCATCTTTCCCATATAATGAGTTGCCTCTACCAGGCAGCATAGACGTGCAATCACTAATTACATCAGTAGCAGTTACGATTGTCAACAATGTATTAATCCACTTTCCACTTACAGAGAGAACCACTTACATGCTTAGGTACACACTTGTTTTACCTTTCTACTAGGAATGGCCACCAAATTCTACAAACATGGAGACAGTCGGGGCGGTACAGGCCAACATCCAAGCAAAGCCATTGTTGTCACTATAGTCGATTCACATTTGGATCAAATGACATACTGGATAGGTTAATTGCTACCAGGAAACGTCTCCACGAAGTCCCTCATTTTTAGGTTTCGCCTACTGGACAGTTTTTAGAAGTCTGTTGGGGGCAAAAACTTACAAACGGTTTTGTTCCAGCCCATTGTTTAGTATTGTTTGCTTTTGTTATAATTTATTTGCTTGCAGATTTCATTATCCATGTTCTGTTTGTTTCTCCTCTGGAGCATAGTCTGTTACCACCTTTTTCATTGTATGACTAGCATCCTCCCATTCCTCTCTTTTAGGGAGTTACTTTTTTCTTTACTTTTCAGCACTCCATGTGAGTGCATCTTTTTTCTAACTCTCTCCCTCATGGGATGCTTATGTCCCCAAAATATATGCCCTGGCACGCGTGACCTCATCCCTCACTACAAGCTCATCTATTGCTTTTCCCACCCCTCACTGTCTTTTCTTATAAGTATTATTGGTCTACTCCAGCCCAGCCTCAAGTTCTCGGTCGCTCCCTTGCCTTCTCTCCGTGCTTCTCCCACCCTGCTACCCCCACCCTCACCCATTGTGGTCCTTTTGTGATATTTTGATTTTTAATAAGCGTTTTACCGATATTCAAACTCAATTTTTTAAAATTTACCATTCTCTTATGATCATTATATAAAAAAAATAGCACCTGTATTATTTTATAGGTTTGCCCATACGTGGCGAGAAATACTCGTATATACATCATTACATATGTGGACTTCTATAAAATGAAGTGGCCCTGTCATGGAACCTTTTGTTCCTTATTTATTATTCTGGCTGATGCGGCACAGCATCGGCAAAAGCACAGAATTGACATAATGTGACCTATTTCCTTTGCCAAAACTTGCTTTTAATTTGTACAGCCAAAATGGAGGTAGCTCTGGGAATTCAATTTCTGAATGGTAAGGAAATGATTAACGGTGCGTCCAAAGAAAGTAGAATGACAGCAAACGCAACATGGAAGAATGATGCTGCACCTAAAATAGCCACACTGCTGTAAAATTAGAACGAGACTGACAGTGTGAGCATATTGGTTGAACAAGTTGGAATATTCCAGGACACTAGCACAGGAAGAAGTACTTTTGAAGTAAATATTTGTTTTTCTCCGCTCTCCCTCCCCCCACATTCCTCTAAAAATAAGGATGTATCATGGGAGCTTCGCTTCTCCATTTGTAAACTCACTCTCATCCTTCTTAGGAGTAATTTCATGTGTATAAGGGAAATATATTAGGGAAACATATTGTCAATGTTTGTGAATGCACTCGTAGTTATAACGTTGTTTCTTTGCCTCCCTTACAACGACCATCGCTGCTCCTTCCCTGGAAGCCCATGTTCCTCCCTAAATTTAACAAGAATTGGCAAAGCCAATAGGTCTCGCCTACACAAGAGCTATCGACTTTGGAAATGTGTTTATGCCATGTTGTACATCATAGTGCCTCCTGCTCAGGATGGCTAAATGTTAGTGGCATGGAGTAGGGTAGAGTAGAGTGTTGTAGAGTGCAGTGTGGGGAGTAGAGTGTCTTAGAGTTGAATGGAAGAGAATAGAGTTCAGTGGTTCAGTGGCAGAGAGTGTTGTGGTGTGGAGTGTCATGGGGTGGAATACGATGGAGTTGACTGGAGTGAATTGAGGTAGTGGAGTGGATTGGAGCAGAGTAGGGTGGATTGAATGGAGTGGGGTGGATTGGAGTGGGTGGAATGAAATGGGGTGAGGTGGATTAGAGGGGGTGATTACACTGGATTGGATGTGGGTGGATTGGACTGAAGTGATAGAACTAGGGTGGGGTGGTTTTGATTGGGATGGGGTGATTTGGATTGCAGTGGTTTTGAGTGGGTTGAATTGGAGTGTGGTGGATTAGACTGGACTGGAGTGGGGACATTTGGAGTGGAGTGGAGTGGGGTGGATTGAATTTATTGGATTGGAGTGGAGTGGGTTGGACTGGAGTTGGGTGGACTGGATGGATTGGAGTGGAGTGGATTGGAGTGGGGAGGTTGGGTTGGGGCAGAGTGGGGTAGATAGGATTAAAGTGGGGTGGATTGGACTAGAGTGGAGTGCGTGGATTGGAGTAGAGGGGGTTGTCTGGAGTGAAGTGGGGTGGATATGAGTGGGGTGGATTGGATTGGGGTGATTGGACTGAATTAGGGTGGGGTGAACTGGAGTGGGATGGGGTTGAGTGGGATGGGTTAGATTGGGGTGGGTGGATTGCACTGAGGAGGGATGGATTTGAGTGGTGTGAATTGGAATGGAGTGGGGTGAATTGGAATGGAGTTGAGGTGAATTAGATTGGAAAGTGGTGAATTGGACTGGAGTGGAAGGGATTCGACTGGACTGGGTTGGATTGGACCAGTGTGGGGTGGAATGGACTTTTGTGGATTAGATTGGATTGGCATGGATTGGATTGGGGTGGGATGGGATAGATTATATTGAGGCGCGGTGGAGTTGGGTGAGGTGGATTAGAGTGGAATCAAGTTTTGGAGTAGGGTGGAGTGGGGTTGATTGGATTGAAGTGGGCTGAATTTGGGTGGGTGGATTGTGGTGGATTGAACTGGAGTGGAGTAGACTGGTCTGGAGTAGGTTGGATTGGAGTGGGGGATTGGAGTTGGGTTGCTTGGAATGAAGTGGGGTGGACAGGAGTGGAATGGGTGGATTGGATTAGATTGGGGTGAGATGGTTTGGAGTGGGGTGGAGTGGATGGGGGACTGGATTGGAGGGAGAGGATTGAAATGGGTTGTGGTGGACTGGATAAAGTGGATTGGAGTGGGAGGAACTGGAGTGCGGTAGATTGGATTGGAGTGGGGCAGATTGGATTGGGGTTTGGTGCTTTGAATTGGATTGGGGTGTGGTAGGGTGGATTGAAGTGAGGTAGAATGCATTGAGGTTGGGTGGATTGGATTAGAGTGGGGTGAGTTGGATTGAGTGGCGTGAACTGAAATGGGGTGGAGAAGAATAGAGTAAGGTGGATCAGATTGGGGTTGAGTGGATTGGATTGGAGTGGGGATGGACTGGACTGGAGTGGGATGAATTTACTTGAATTAGATTGTTTTGGAGTTTGGTGGATTTGACTGGTGTGGAATGGGGTGCATTGGACTGGAGTGGGGTGGATTAAGGTGGTGTAGGGTGGATTAGATTGGAGTGGTGTGGATTAAGGTGAACTGAATTGGACTGGGGTGGATTAAGGTGGATTGGATTGGAGTGGGGTTGATCAGGTTACATTGGATTGAGGTGGGTTGGATTGGAGTTGGGTGGGTTGGGTTGGATTGGAACGGGTTGAATTGGAATGGTTTGGAATATGGTGAGTTATACTGTAAAGGGGGGTTGACTGGAGTGGGCTGGATTGTGGTGGATTGGAATAGGGTAGATTGGATTGGAGTGGGTTAAATTAGATTGGGCTGAATTGGGGTGGATTGAATTGGGATAGATTGGATTGGTGTAGTGTGGATTGTGGTGGACTGGATTGGGATGAAGTGGAGTGAACTGGAATGGAGTGTGGTGGATTGGATTGAATTGGGATCAGGAGTACTAGAGCGGGGACGATTGTTTTTGATTTGAGTGGGGCAGATAGTTTTTGATTGCAGTGGGGCAGGTTGTGTTGGTCTGGAGTGGGGCAGATTGGAGTAGGGCAGATTATTTGGATTGGTTTGGGACCAACTGTTTGGATTGTAGTGTGGCAGATTATTTTGAATTGCAGTGGGGGAGATTGGAGTAAGGCAGATGTTTTTGGATTGGAGTGGTGCAGATTGTTTTAGATTGGGGTGGTGCAGATTGGCTTGGGGCAGATTGTTTTGGATTAGAGTAGGGCAGGCTGGAGTGGTGCAGATTATTATGGAATGGAGTGGGGCAGATTGTTTTGGTTTGGAATGGGGCAGATTGTTTTGGATTGGGGTGGGGCAGTTTGTTGTGGATTGGAGTGGGGCAGAATGTTTTGGATGAGAGTACAGCAGATTGTTTTGAATTGGAGTGGGGCCGATTGTTTTGGGTTGGAGCGGGGCAGATTATTTTGGATTGGGGTGGGGCAGTTTGTTGTGGATTGGAGTGGAGCAGATTGTTTTGGATTGCTGTATTGGAATGGGACAGATGTTTTTGATTGAAGGGCGCGATTGAAGTGGAGTGGGCTGGGAGTATTGTGGATTGGATTGGAGTGAGGTGGACTGGATTGGCGTGTGGCAGATTGGAGTCAAGTGTGGCTGATTGACTGGGCAGATTGTTTTAGATTGCAGTGGGGCAGGTTGGAGTGGGGCAGATAGTTTTGGTTTTGAGTGGAGAGGATTGTTTTGGATTGTGATTGATGGGCAGATTATTTGGATTGTAGCGAGGCAGAATGGAGTGGGGCCGATTGTTTTGGATTGACGTAGGGCAGATTGTCCTGGAATGAAGTAGGGCACATTATTTCGGATTGGAGTAGGGCACATTGGAGTGGAGCAGTTTGTTTTGGATGGAAGTATGGCAGATTGTTTTGGATTGGAGTGGGGCAGATTGTTTTGGATTGCAGTGGGGTAGATTGGAGTGGGGCAGATTGTTTTGGATTGGAGTGGGGCAGATTGTTTTGGATTGCAGTGGGTAGATTGGAGTGGGGCAGGTTGTTTTGGACTGGAGTGGGGCAGATTGTTTTGGTTTGGTGTGGGGCAGGTGGAGCGGGGCAGGTTGGAGCAGGGAACATAGGCCCTCATTACAACCTTGGGGGTCGGTGTTAAAGCGGCGGTAATACCGCAAACAAGCCGGCGGCAAAAAAATGGGATTACGACCGTGGCGGAAACCGCCAACATAGACAGGCACTTTAACACTCTGACCGCCACAAAGGTAGAAACAAACACTGCAGCGGTAACCGCCAACAAACAGGTGGAAGACAAAGTACCAACCACCGTATATCAAGACGCCTATCCGCCACCTTTTCCGCGGCGGAACCAACGCTATCAAAGGCACGGCGGAAACAGTACACAGAAGGGAAACCACTCACCTCTCAACACCCAACGAGGAACCAGGACGCCATGGAGCCCGAACTTCAGGTGTTACCTATGTTGGTTTACCTCCTCTTCTACCAGGAGTACGAACGGGGGCGGCAGTGACTATGGTGAGTACTGCACCTACAACACAGGGGAGGGGGGGAGGAAAGAGAGTGACACACACAAGCAACACGCAACACCCCCACCCTCACCTTCACACACAACAACATACACACAAATACATGCATCAACATTACATATACACCCCCCACCCCCGGGAAGAACGCAAGGACAAAAGAAAATGATTGTAACAAATGTAATCATGAAAAATCCATTAGTTAAAAGTACAAATTCAGTATATACAAATATGTACACCAACTACACAAGTCCGGATAGTGTACCAATCATTGTCCGTGGACCACTGGGCCCAAAATGCATGGGCGAAGCCCACACATGATACCTGACTGGTAAAGGAGAGAACACTGCTGGGGCATCAGATCGAAAATACACAGGCACCTCAGGGTGAGGGGTAGGGGGGGCACCTCAGCCTGATGAACGCACAACGCCACTGCTGCACGAGGGGGCTCCATGCCCATTGCTGTATCCTGGGGAGTGCAAAGCCACAGTCTCTCAAGTCTCTCCAGTGGGTGGTTTGCCCACTGCTCTATCCTGGGGAGTGCAAAGCCACAGTCTCTCAAGTCTCTCCAGTGGGTGGTTTACCCACTGCTCTATCCTGGGGAGTGCAAAGCCACAGTCTCTCAAGTGGATAACAGTCTCCACTGGTTCTGGAGGGGACCTGGTGCCCAGAGTGCTTCATCCTGCCAAAGACTGAGGTAGTGGATGTGATACTCCACTGGTTCTGGAGGGGGCCTGGTGCCCAGTGTGCTTCATCCTGCCAAGGACTGAGGTAGTGGATGTGATACTCCACTGGTTCTGGAGGGGGCCTGGTGCCCAGAGTGCTTCATCCTGCCAAGGACTGAGGTAGTGGAGTGGATGTGATACTCCACTGGTTCTGGAGGGGGCATGGTGCCCAGAGTGCTTCATCCTGCCAAGGACTGAGGTAGTGGATGTGATACTCCACTGGTTCTGGAGGGGGCATGGTGCCCAGAGTGCTCCACGTGCAGTGTGGCCAGTACAATTCCCTCACCTCGGTGTGCGTGCCACGAGATTGGCGAGGTTCAGGTAGCATGATACGCCATGTAGGCGGTGACATACCCCGCACTGCTGTGGCTTCGCATTCCACCAGCAGGTGCAAACAGTGATGGAAGTCATGCCTCATGGAAGCTGCCCAGGGTCCAGGAACTCTCCTCCAGCCTCAGACGACTGACCACTGGGGATGGTAGCCATGTCATCGGTGGTGCCAGTGTCCGAGGACGCCGCAGGGCCGGTGGTGGTGCTTGAGGTGGAGTCTGTGGCGGCGGTGTCTGTGGCGGCGGTGCTTTTGGCGGTGTCTGTGGCAGCGGTGCTTGCAGCGGTGTCTGTGGTGGCAGTGCTGGTGGCGGTGCATGGGTCAGCACCTGCTGAGGGACAAAGCCGGACGTCTCCTCCAGCCTCCGACAGCTGTCCACTGAGGAAGAGGCTGGGGACTGTCGCTATGGCTGTAGACGTGCCGGGGGCAGTACAGGTGGCGGTGCAGGTGGCGGTTGTGGTGGCGTGGCAGCTAGCGGTGTTCGCCGCCGTACAGGTTGGTGTGGTCGTGGACAGAAGGTGTGACACTGGTCCCTCAGTCGGTGCCACCATGCCCTCTCTTGACCTGCTCTTCTGCTTTTGGCCCTTCCCCACCTTTGATGGTGCCGCAGTTGTCTTGCCACTATCCCCTTTTGTTTTTGCTGAGCCCTTGTGTAGAAGGCTGGCCTGGCTTGTAGTGGGTACAAAGGGGTACTTACACCTTGCACCAGGTATCCCTTATTAGTGTAGAGGGGTGTCTAGCACCTTAGGCTGATAGAAAAGGTAGCTTAGCAGAGCAGCTTAGGCTGAACTAGGAGACGAGTGAAGCTCCTACAGTACCACTAGTGTCATATGCACAATATCATAAGAAAACACAATACACAGATATACAAAATAAAAGGTACTTTATTTTTATGACAATATGCCAAAGTATCTCAGTGAGTACCCTCAGTATGAGGATAGCAAATATACACAAGATATATGTACACAATACCAAAATATGCAGTAATAGCAATAGAAAACAGTGCAAACAATGTATAGTCACAATAGAATGCAATGGGAGCACATAGGGATAGGGGCAACACAAGCCATATACTCTAGAAGTGGAATGCGAACCACAAATGAACCCCAAACCTATGTGAGCTCGTAGAGGGTCGCTGGGACTGTAAGAAAACAGTGAGGGTTAGAAAAATAGCCCACCCCAAGACCCTGAAAAGTGGGTGCAAAGTGCACCTAAGTTCCCCAGAGAGCACAGAAGTCGTGATAGGGGAATTCTGCAAGAAAGACCAACACCAGCAATGCAACAACGATGGATTTCCAGACGAGAGTACCTGTGGAACAAGGGGACCACGTCCAAGAGTCACGATCAGGTCGGGAGTGGGCAGATGCCCAGGAAATGCCAGCTGTGGGTGCAAAGAAGCTGCCACCGGTTGGTAGAAGCTGTGGATTCTGCAAGAACGAAGAGGGCTAGAAACTTCCCCTTTGGAGGATGGATGTCCCACGTCGTGAAGAAGCTTGCAGAGGTGTTTTCGTGCAGAAAGACCACAAACAAGCCTTGCTAGCTGCAAGGGTCACAGTTAGGGTTTTTGGATGCTGCTGTGGCCCAGGAGGGACCAGGATGTCGCCAATTGTGTGAAGAGACAGAGGGGGCGTCCAGCAAGACAAGGAGCCCACTCAGAAGCAAGCAGCACCCGCAGAAGTGCCAGAACAGGCACTACGAAGTGGAGTGAACCGGAGCTCACCCGAAGTCACAAAGGAAGGTCCCACGACGCCGGAGGACAACTCAGGAGGTCGTGCACTGCAGGTTAGAGTGCCGGGACCCAGGCTTGGCTGTGCACAAAGGAAATCCTGGAAGAGTGCACAGGAGCCGGAGCAGCTGCAAATCACGGGTTTCCCAGCAATGCAGTCTAGTGTGGGGAGGCAAGGACTTACCTCCACCAAACTTGGACTGAAGAGTCACTGGACTGTGGGAGTCACTTGGACAGAGTTGCTGAGTTCAAGGGACCTCGCTCGTTGTGCTGAGAGGAGACCCAGAGGACCGGTGAAGCAGTTCTTTGGTGCCTGCGGTTGCAGGGGGAAGATTCCGTCTACCCACAGGACATTTCTTCGGAGCTTCTAGTGCAGAGAGGAGGCAGACTACCCCCACAGAATGCACCACCAGGAAAACAGTCGAGAAGGCGGCAGGATCAGCGATCCAAGGTTGCAGTAGTCGTCTTTGCTACTTTGTTGCAGTTTTGCAGGCTTCCAGCGCAGTCAGCAGTCGATTCCTTGGCAGAAGGTGAAGAGAGAGATGCAGAGGAACTCTGATGAGCTCTTGCATTCGTTATCTAAAGAATTCCCCAAAGCAGAGACCCTAAATGGCCAGAAAAGGAGGTTTGGCTACTTAGGAGAGAGGATAGGCTAGCAACACCTGGAGGAGCCTATCAGAAGGAGTCTCTGACATCACCTGCTGGCCCTGGCCACTCAGAGCAGTCCAGTGTGCCAGCAGCACCTCTGTTTCCAAGATGGCAGAGGTCTGGAGCACACTGGAGGAGCTCTGGGCACCTCCCAGGGGAGGTGCAGGGCAGGGGAGTGGTCACTCCCCTTTCCTTTGTCCAGTTTCGCGCCAGAGCAGGGCTGGGGGATCCCTGAACCGGTGTAGACTGGCTTATGCAGAAATGGGCACCATCTGTGCCCATCAAAGCATTTCCAGAGGCTGGGGGAGGCTACTCCTCCCCAGCCCTAACACCTTTTTTCACAAGGGAGAGGGTGTAACACCCCCTCTCTGAGGAAGTCCTTTGTTTTGCCTTCCTGGGCCAAGCCTGGCTGGACCCCAGGAGGGCAGAAACCTGTCTGAGGGGTTGGCAGCAGCAGCAGCTGCAGTGAAACCCCAGGAAAGGCAGTTTGGCAGTACCCGGGTCTGTGCCAGAGACCCGGGGGATCATGGGACTGTCTCCCCAATACCAGGATGGCATTGGGGGAGCAATTCCATGATCTTAGACATGTTACATGGCCATATTTGGAGTTACCATTGTGAAGCTATACATAGGTAGTGACCTATGTATAGTGCACGCGTGTAATGGTGTCCCCGCACTCACAAAGTCCGGGGAATTTGCCCTGAACAATGTGGGGGCACCTTGGCTAGTGCCAGGGTGCCCACACACTAAGTAACTTAGCACCCAACCTTTACCAGGTAAAGGTTAGACATATAGGTGACTTATAAGTTACTTAAGTACAGTGGTAAATGGCTGTGAAATAACGTGAACGCTATTTCACTCAGGCTGCAGTGGCAGGCCTGTGTAAGAACTGTCAGAGCTCCCTATGGGTGGCAAAAGAAATGCTGCAGCCCATAGGGATCTCTTGGAACCCCAATACCCTGGGTACCTCAGTACCATATACTAGGGAATTATAAGGGTGTTCCAGTATGCCAATGTAAATTGGTCAAATTGATCACTAGCCTGTTAGTGACAATTTGGAAAGAAATGAGAGAGCATAACCACTGAGTTTCTGATTAGCAGAGCCTCAGTGAGACAGTTAGTCATAACACAGGTAACACATACAGGGCCCACTTATGAGCACTGGGGCCCTGGCTGGCAGGGTCCCAGTGACACATACAACTAAAACAACATATATACAGTGAAATATGGGGGTAACATGCCAGGCAAGATGGTACTTTCCTACACCTTGGTGTCTGGTAGTTTCGGCTTCTCCCTCTGGGATGTGGGCACCTTTTTCACCTTGGCAGGTGGTGGAATGTCCTTGCCCTCGCTACGTGGCACACTGGCAGCCCGGATGGGTGGCGCACTCGATGACCCCGCAGTTGGTGGCACCACTGTGCCTGGGGATGTGGTGGCTTAGGTGCTGGGCTGGGACCTGGAAAGCCTGGCCCTAGTTGAAGGACATGGGGGGAGGTGTAGGGAAGAGGTCAATGTTAGCCAGGAAGAGTTTTTTAGACACACTGGGACGGGAAGATGGAGGGGGTTTGGGAGTGGAGGTAATGGTAGTGGTTGTAGGAGGTGTACGTCTGCTGAATTTGGGTGAAGGTGTATAGGCCGGAGGCTGTTGTGAGGTGGATGGCTGTTGAGTGGGTGTGTGCCTGCCTTTGTGTACTTTGGGAAGAGAGCTCACTGACACACTGGGAGAGGACACTGGGGATGTGTGAATGGTAGTGGGGGTGGTGAGTGCACGTGAATGGTGTGTGGAGATGGGTGTGCTGGTGATGGAGATAGTGGCTGAGGATGTAGTGCATGCAGGTGTGAGTGGAGACGAGACAGGGAGGGAGGAGGAGGACGTGGAGGAGGGGGACACAGTGGAGGCAGTGGATGTTGCTGTGTCTGCATGGGGATGGTGCTTGTGCGAGTGCCTGTGGGATGTGTGGTGCTTATGCTTGCCATGTCCACTCTTGTGTGTTGATGTGTGTGCATGCTGGTCTGATGGTGTGCTTGGGATAGGCTGAGGTACAGTGGATTAGGCCTGGGTGGAGGAAGTTGGAGGGGGGAGGCTGGACATAGGGACAATGGCTGCCTTCAGTGCTGAGGCCAGAGCCTGAAATGCTCTCTGTTGGGCTGCCTGCCCAGAATGAATGCCCTCCATGTATGCATTTGTTTGTTGCAAATTCCTCTCTACACCCTGGATGGCATTCACAATGGTAGATTGCCCAACAGTGAGGGATCTCAGGAGGTCAATAGCCTCCTCACTGAAGACAGCAGGGCTGACTGGGGCAGGGCCTGAGGTGCCTGGGGCGAAGGAGATGCCCACCCTCCTGGGTGAGCGGGCACAGGACACACGCTGAGGGGCTGCTGGTAGGGCGGTGCTGGTAGGGGGGGTGGCGGCTGTACCTGTTGATGCGGTGGGCACAGAGGTGGCCGCCACCGCAAGGGAGCTCCCATCAGAGAAGGAGTCACTGTCAATTCTGTCTGCTCCTGTCCCTGCCGTGGAGCTCCCCTCGCCCTCCGTCTCACTGGTGGCTTCAGACTCCGTTGCTTCACCCTCCAGGCCCAAGTGGGTTGCAGCTCCCTCCTGCTCGGGTGCCAATACTCCTCTGCCTGATGATGCTATTGCACACAAGAACAGGGAGACCACAAAAAGGGGGGGAGACAGAAGAAACACATGTTCAATGCATGCAACACCACTACTGTTGGCGGACACAACACACATGGTGCAGCCGTCTGCACTGTGCCATGCACTGACAGTTCCTAGAAATTTCAGCTGACCATGGGGTACGAGGCCTAGGACCAATTGCTGCACACCTGGAAGTCAGAGGAGCCTGACTAGGTGTAGATGGCTCTTACCACTGGTGGGGTTAGGGTGCCATATAGCCTGCCTCACAAGGGACCTTGCCTACCAAGTTCGCCCTGGCCTAGGGGAACCCACTGCCTACCTCCCCCACCCAGACACCTTGTAATGCACGCAGAGTCAGCTGAATGAGAGTGTACTCACCCCCTTGTGGCTGCTGTGATGCCCTCAAGTGAACATCCAACTCCGGATAGGCCACCGCCAGGATCCGGAACATCAAGGGGGTCATGGTGCGATGGGCACCCCTCCCACGTTGGGAGGCCATGCCCAGCTGGGCCTCCGCCGTCTTCTTGCTCCAGCGGCACAGGTCCTCCCATCTTTTACGGCAGTGGATTCTCCGTCTGCGGTAGACCCCCAGGGTCCGAACGTCCTTGGTGATGGCACGCCAAATACCCTTCTTCTGGTGGGCGCTGACCTAGAGGAAAGGTTCAGGGGGAAAGGAAATTACTTACCCATCCGGACCGTCATACTCATTGCCCACCAATTCCCACCCATGCCCTGATTCACATACACTCACCATACACACATGCAGGCCTCAGCCCCCCCCACATGTATCTTCCATCCGCACCACTCAAAACAGGCATTGCCCATGCAGCATGCTAACAGTGTACTCACCTGTTTGTCTGGAGGACCGTACAGTTGAGTGTACTGGGGGAGGACCCCATCCACTAGTTTCTCCAACTCCTCCAAAGTGAAGGCAGGGGCCCTTTCCCCGGACACTGTAGCCATTGTCGCTTCCAGACACCGGTCAGTGGGCTTGCAGTGTAGGTCCTCTCCTGTCGGCAACATCCCGTCCGCCTGGGACGACTCCTGGTGGCCCACGGCCCTCTGCACTGCACCGACCCCCACAGACCACGCCCGCAACCTCGGCTTCATCTTGGACCCTCTTCTCACCATGACCAAGCAAGTCAATGCCGTGTCCTCCGCCTGCTTCCTCACCCTCCGCATGCTCCGCAAGATCTTCCACTGGATCCCCGCCGACACCAGAAAAACCGTGACCCATGCCCTCGTCACGAGCCGCCTGGACTACGGCAACACCCTCTACGCCGGGACCACAGCCAAACTCCAAAATCGCCTGCAACGCATTCAAAACGCCTCGGCCCGCCTCATCCTCAACATACCCCGCAGCAGCCACATCTCCGCACAACTGAGACACCTGCATTGGCTCCCAGTCAGCAAAAGGATCACCTTCCGACTTCTCACCCACGCACACAAAGCCCTCCACGACAAGGGACCGGAATACCTCAACAGACGCCTCAGCTTCTACGTCCCCACCCGCCTCCTCCGCTCCTCTGGCCTCGCACTCGCTGCTGTCCCTCGCATCCGCCGCTCCACGGCGGGTGGGAGATCTTTCTCCTTCCTGGCGGCCAAGACCTGGAACTCCCTCCCCACCAGCCTCAGGACCACCCAGGACCACTCCGCTTTCCGGAGACTCCTAAAGACCTGGCTGTTCGAGCAGCGATAACCCCCCTTTTTCCCCTAGCGCCTTGAGATCCGCACGGGTGAGTAGCGCGCTTTATAAATGTTAATGATTTGATTTGATTCCTGTTGAAGGTCAGGTATCAAGTGAGGGAACAGACAGAAAATGTCGGTCACGTCTGCAGCGGTGCGTACCGTCACCGCCGGCGTACATCGTCATTGGCTCCTGGGACCCATAGGGCCCAATGTTAACCAATGCAGAATTGCGGTGTACAACGCCAGCGCAGTTACCTCATATCCCCTTGTCCCACATTACAGGTCAGGCAGCCGCCATTTCTTGAGGCCACATGGGATGAATGTTAACTGCGTCACACCTATCTGGGCCGGGAATATAGACAGATACCGGCACATTGCGGATTAATAACGTTCCTGCAAATAACAAGTTGTGATACCTCAGTGTTGGATGACTCTCTGCTCGCTGTTCTCCTCCATAGGGCACGTCTGGTGGGGCAGGTGATGAGATGGCGGTATCCTCCGGTGTACTGACCCCTGGTGGACCTGTCAACAATGGAAGAGAGACACATCCTAGTCACATAGAGACTTGATCGTGCAACAATCCAGGAACTGTGTGCCCAGTTGGAGCCAGACCTGATTTCATCTATCTGCCTTCCCACAGGAATCTCCCCTCTAGTGCAAGTCCTGTCTGTACTCCATTTCCTGGTCAGTGGGTCTTTTCAAACAGCAGTGGCCATGGCATCAGGGATGTACCAGCCAATGTACCAGAGTGTTGTCTGCCCTGCTGAAACACATGCGCAGCTACATCGTTTTCCCTCAGGTGGAGGGTTTGCCCACAGTGAAAGGTGGCTTCTATGCCCTGGGACAAATCCCCAACATCATTGGTGCCATTGATGGGACACATGTGGCATTTGTACCCCCCGCAGGAATGAACAGGTGTATAGAAACCGGAAGAGCTACCATTCGATGAATGTGCAGATGGTGTGTTTGGCAGACCAGTATGTCTCCCATGTCAACGCCAAGTATCCTGGGTCTGTGCATGACGCTTACATTTTGAGAAATAGCAGCATCCCTTATATGATGGGGCAACTCCAGAGGCACCGTGTGTGGCTAATAGGTGAGCCCTAGGTCCCAATACAGTTGGCATAGGTGTCTGGGTATGGGGCTGTCCCTAAGGGTTAGTGTGTGTCTAACAGATATCCATCGACATTTGAAGGTGACTCTGGTTACCCCAACCTGTCATGGCTACTGACCCCAGTGAGGAATCCCAGGACAAGGGCAGAGGAACGCTACAATGAGGCACATGGGCGAACCCTGAGGGTGATCGAACGCACCTTCGGCCTCCTGAAGGCCAGATTCTGGTGCCTCCATCTGACAGGTGGCTCCCTATACTACTCACCGAAGAAGGTGTGCCAGATAATCGTGAACTGCTGTATGCTGCACAACCTGGCTTTGCGACGGCAGGTGCCTTTTCTGCAGGAGGATGGGCCAGATAGTGGTCTTGTGGCAGCTGTGGAGTCTGTGGACAGTGAAGAAGAGGCAGAAGAAGAGGATATCGACAACCGAAACAACATCATCATGCAATACTTCCAGTGAGACACAGGTAAGAAGATGGAACTGCTTCCCACTTCTCATACTGTTGTTTGAGCTAGTATAAGCCTGTCATTTTCACTCAGTGTATGGACCCTGTCTTGTCACTTTGACTTTCCATTTCACAGATCTGGGTCCCACTTTGTGCCCTCTGCTCTGTTTACTCCTGGCCTACAGCTGTGTTACATTGGTATGTGAACAAGTAAATTGACATTGCTATATTCCATAGTTATTGCAATTACACATCTGTGAAAGCACAGACCGACTCCAGATTGTTTTGTGATTGAAGTGTGTTTATTCCTGTGCAAATAAGTGGAGGGGTTGTAAAATGGGCTGGGGTGATGGTGGAGGAATGTCCATGGCAGAGTCCAGTCTATTTGTTTCACAGGTGCATTGTCCAAAGGGGCATAGGAAGTGGAGCAATGGCAGTTTAAGGATGAACAGGGTGACATAGTGGGACAGAAGGGTGACATTCAGGGGGTCTCATTTCCTGATTGGGGTCTTGGCAATGTTCTCTGTCTTGTTCCTGGATCTCAGGGACCGTTTGCGGGCTGGTTCTCCATCTGCAGGGGGTGGGGTGCTGGTGTCCTGTTGTTCCTGTGGCGGTGCCTCCTGTCCACTAGCGCCGGCGGAGGTGAGGGGCTGTTCATCGTCCAGGCTAGTGTCAGGAGCCCCTTGTTGTGCCTCTGTGTCCCTCCTGGTGTTGAGAAGGACTGCCAGCACCCCTGCAATGGTGACCAGGGTGGTGTTAATGGACTTCAATTCCTCCCTGATCCCAAGGTAGTGATCCTTCTGCAGCCACGGGGTCTCCTGAAACTTGGCCAGTACCGTTGCCATGGTCTCCTGGGAATGATGGTAAGCTCCCATGATGTTGGAGAATGCCTTGTGGAGTGCTGGTTCCCTGGGCCTGTCCCCCCGTCGCACAGCAGTCCTCCCAGTTTCCCTGTTATCCTGTGCCTCTGTCCCCTGAACTGTGTGCCCACTGCCCCCAGGTCCCTGATCATCCTGTGTTAGTGGGTTTGCCTGGGTTCCCTGTAGTGGTGGACACACTGCTGATTGACGTGTCCTGGGGACAGAGGGATGGGCCCGTTGGGTGGGTGCTGCGCTGGTGTTTCCTGAGGGGGGAGGCTCTGTGGTGGCTTGTAACAGTTGCAGCGGAACTGACTGTCCCGAGTTCCCAGATCGGCCGGGATGGTCATCTTGATCCAGGCATGCAGAGCTGCTGTCGTCACTGTGGGCCTCTTCTGTGGGGGGACTGGATATGTCTGGCACCTCCTGTCCGGTGACGTTGGGTAGGGGTCCTGTTGGGGTGTAAATGCATAGTTATTGTATCTGTGTGTGCCATCATGTGCAATGGGTGAGTGACCCTCTACTCCAGTCCTTGCATTATTGGCTTGGTCCTTGTGTGATTGGTGATTTTGGGACATGAGTGAGTCTCTGTACTGGACATGCTTGGGTGATGGGTGTCCATTCATTGGTGTTACATGCAGGGCTTGGTTTTGGGATGTGTGGGTTGTGTTGGTGGGGTATCTGTGAGTTGTTGGGGTGATGGGTGTGAGGGTAAGGGTGGGAGTATGTGATGGCATGCAGGTGGGTTGGGGGGGATAAGGTAGTAAAGATATGACTTACCAGAGTCCAGTCCTCCTGCTACTCCTGCGAGGCCCTCAGGATGCAGTATTGCCAAGACCTGCTCTTCCCATGTTGTTAGTTGTTGGGGAGGAGTCCTCTGTACAGCAATCTGGTGTCTGGATACCACGGAACGCACCTTCCCCCGTAAGTCGTTCTACCTCTTCCTGATGTCATCCCGTGTTCTTGGATGCTGTCCCACTGCGTTTACCCTGTCAACAATTCTTCGCCATAGCTCCATCTTCCTTGCAATGGATGTCTGCTGCACCTGTGATCCGAATAGCGGTGGCTCTACCCGGACGATTTCCTCCACCATGACCCTGAGCTCCTCCTCAGAGAACCTGGGGTGTCTTTGAGGTGCCATGATGTGGTGTGGGTGATGTGTGAGGTGGTGTCTGTTGTGATGTGTGAGGGGATGTGTTGGTGTGTGTTGTTTGAGGTGTGTGGATGTTGTGTAAGTGATGGTGTTGTGTGTCTGTGGATGCTGGTGTTGTTTTTGGTAGTGTCTCTCTCTGGCCTGCTTTCAAATTTCTGGTAGTAAGGGTTTGTGGGTAATGTGGGTGTGTGTTTTATAGTGGTGTGAGTGTGTGGTGTGTGTATGTGTATCAGGTGTGCGTATTTTGAATTGTCCAATGTGGTTGTGTTTTGTAAATGTGCGTGTATTTTGAGCGCAGCGGTGTGTACCGCCAATGGTTTACCGCGGTTGAAAGACCGCCGCGTTGATTCGTGGGTCATGATAGTGTGGGCGTATTCTTGTTGGCGTGACAGTGTAGGTTTTGTTATCACCAGTTTATCACTGACCTTTGGTGTGGCGGACTTGTGTGGGTGTCTGTATTGTGGCGGATTCCGAGCTGTGGGTCGTAACACCTGTAGCGGAATTCCGCGGCCGCAGCGGTACGTTGGCGGTCTTCTGCACTGCGGTAAACGGGATTTACCACCAGGGTTGTAATGTGGGCCATAGTTTTGGATTGGAGTGGGGCAGATTGTTTTGGATTGCAGTGGGGCAAATTGTTTTGGATGGGGTGGGCAGATTGTTGTTGAGTGTAGTGGGAGACTGTATTGAAGTGGGGCAGATTTTTGTGGATTGGAGTGGGGCAGATTGGTTTGGAGTGGGGCAGATTTTAGCGGGATGGGTTTGGGAGTATTGGAGTGTGGTGGATTATGGTGAGTAGTTTGGATTGGAGTGGGGGTGAGTGGTTTGGATTGGAGTGGGGCGGATTGGATTGGACTGGATTGGAGTGGATTGGGGCGTGCTGCACATTTATATGTTAAAGCATAATTTTGAAAATCACACATAAGTAAGAAACAATGTTGCTTTTCAATATTTAGAACAAGATAGTAATCATCTTTTGAGAACAGCATCCATGAGCAAATGCAAAACAAAACATGAGTGTAAAGTGAGGAAAGAAGACTTAGCAAAATAAAAAAAAGAGAAATAGAAAATACAAGTTTGCAATTTTGTTGTCCTGCTGGGCACATTTTTGCCAGTCATGCGCCTTCTGTTTGCAGTGCACTAGAAGTAAAAAAAAAACTAAACATAGGTGCAAAGTGAGAAAAGAAGACTTGGCAAAATACCAAAAAAGTTGACTATACAAAATACAACTGTGCAATTGTGTTTGTCCTGCTGGGCATGTTTTATCCAGTCACGCACTTTCTGTTTGTAGGGCACTAGAAGTTAAAAGAAGAAAATAGTACCTCAATCACATCCAGCGCAGCGGACTGCACTGATTAAGTTGAATCAATCAGTGCTTGGTCCCTTCTCCACGGACAGGGACAGAAATGATGAAATCCCATCCATGACCAACTACGAGGCTGTAAAGAAGAGTGCCACACAATCCAACAAATGATAAGAAACAGGCGGGCTCCAAGCGCTTTTCTAACTTTTCTAAATACAACAGCGTCTCGCAAGTGATTCACATGTGCTAGAGCATCCTTTCGCAGACTCAACCCTAAAAATATCAATATGGTAGATCAGCCAAACCTGCATACTTTAACAGTAGTAAATTCAACGGTAATTTAAACTTTTGCGCACCCACAATATGTTACGAAATAGTTTATTAATCGAGTGCTAACAGTGATTCACAGACCTCAAACTGAGACCAGAAGAAAGACAGTAATCAAAAGGCCACATCTGGACCAGGAGCACTTCTGCTTCCATCTCTTCATGGAGGGGCCATTTGGCTCCCTACAAAGACACGCTACGTGCTTCCCATGAGACATGGCCTACAGAAGAAATTACATTCCAGTGCTGCATATTGCTGTCATTTTCCATCTGAGATTTTGAAAAACAGGAATCTTTCAATTTGTAAGCTCTGTTGACAGTTTCCTTATTTAGCCTATGGCGACGTCTTTCTAGCAGGAAACTTGGATCAAGTTGTGGCATCAGATCTTACGATTTTGTTTATAAATTGACCGTCATTAGGAACTTGCACAGCGGCTACATTTTTATGTTTCCTGCATTCCAGTTGTAATATGACACGCAGTAGTTAATTAAAAGAATATTTTTACTTTATGTTTTGCTATTGTTAACTGAAATGTCCAATATTGAATTATAATTCAAGATATATGCAAACATGCACGTTATGTTTAAATATAGGCAACGACACACTGTAAGCATTCGTTTGTTCTAATAAGGGTTAAATGAAAAAAAATAACATCCAATAAACCAATAGAGTTCACTTTGCTACTTAACGTGCATGTACGCATGCACATACTGATGATTCATGTACATTCACATTTTCAGGCAGAGTGACACTCTTGCAAAAATTCATGCCTATACAGACCAACACAGATAGAGGAAACGATGCATATTGAACAATACACGTTCAGTCACCCATGAACAAAGCTGAAAAGGAATAGAGGAGCACATGGACTGTGTGCCACCCATACACTTACAGACAGGTCATGCAATACAATGGAATCCAGGCACACACAGCAATCACTCATGTAAACTCAAAAAAATACACATGCCAACAGCACCTATACAGGCACCAGTGCCGGTTTACCAAATAGGCATAATAGGTACCGGCCTACGGGCCGCGCTCCTTTTAGGAGCCTTCAACAATCGATCAAAATAATTTTGATATAATCTTGAAAGAAAATTACAATCAAGCTTTCTTAACTTGTTTCCAAAAGATAGCAAAAGTAAATCAACTCAAAGGATCGACAACTTTACATTAAAGACTCTATAGAGAAAATACTGTATTAATGTAATGCACCCATTTAACAACTTAAAGTACATAAACCATAGACATAGTAAGTGTAATGTTTAGTTTTGTGTATTAAAATTGTTGGTTGGTAAAATTAAAAACGTATCAGGCGATAATTTGTGAGGGGGCCACGAAATATCGACTGCCTAGGGGCCTCCTCAGTGTTTAATGCAACATTGACAGGCACACACGCATGTGAATGAAGGTAAGCATGGGCATGCGTGTTTAAGTGGATTGATTAATGCACGGGTCTCGGTGGATGTATGTGTGAGTAGTGGGAAGTCGGAGTGATGAAAGGGAGTGCAGAAATAGATTGAATGTATGGATGTGTGTCAGTAAAATTATGAATACATTGAAGTGTGCTGATGAATAAATATTTGGGTGTAGGTAAATAGCAGATGTGTGGGTGGATGAAGGGATTACCCTGGGTTTCTGCATGTATAACTGTATGGGCGTTGTTGGTTGGACAGATGAAAGAATGGCTGTGGGTCGATGGATGGCGGTAATGGACAGGTATGGTGGATGAAAAGAAAGAATTAATGGATATATATAATGGATAGATATATGTGAATATATATATATATATATATATATACATATATACACACATACATGTGTGTATACATGTATAAGTGTATGGGTATCTATCTATCTATCTATCTATCTATCTATCTATCTATCTATCTATCTATCTATTTATAGATAGATAGATATATTATATATGTATGTTGGTTAGTATACGGATGAAAACTTGAATATGGCTATGTTGGTTAGTAGATGGATGAAAACTTGAATATGGGTGGATGCATGCAAGTGCATGGGAGCACAGCTTCTAATTGTTTCACAGTTTAATTCATATACATATACCACTTCATACCCTAGTTGACATGTCAAAGCACTTTCGGTTGATGGCTAGTACATTACTCCGTATGTTTTGGTAAATGGAGGGTCCATAAGTCCAAGATTTTGGAGTCAAGGGCCCACAGCTCCTGCATCTTGCGCTTTCACTCCCTGGAACAGTAGCTTATATCAACTCCCCGAAGCGTCGGTGTCAATGCCTCCCATAACGTTTGGTGGGATGTCACCATGCCTGCATTGTGTGTAAAATGATTGTCTATGGAGCCTTCCATATGTTCATGGTAGTCTGGGCTTTGAAGGTGCCATGGCGATAAATGCCAGCGAAGCAGAATGCGTTCATGAACCACCCAGAGATGCATAGCCACCGGGGAGTGATCTGACAGTCCCATGGGCATTATTGTCATATCAGCCACTCTATGCATATAGTTATGTGGAACCAGAAAGTAGTCCAGTGAGGAGTATGAACTGTGAACAGCTGACAAAATGTGTATCCCCAGTTGTGATGTTGTGTGTTCTCTCCATGCCTGCAACGCCTAGTGCTGAAATAAAGGAGGATAAGTGTGTTGCCCCTGTTTCTGAGGGTGGTCCCTGAGGGTGGCACCTATTTACTGCTGGAACCACAACTCCATTCCAATCACCCCCTAACAATATGAGTCCGTCTGGTAAGTCACCCCATAATCAAGTCATTAGTTTAATAACTGTGTGATCTAGGGGAGGTGGAGCATATATACGTATCAGTATGATAGGTTTTCCATAGAGTGTACCTTAAACGGCAGTATACCTGCCATGTCTTGCTGTCCATGACTTAGGGGGTCATTCTGACCCTGGCTGTAATTACCGCCATGGCGGAGGTCGGCGGTAGCACCGCCAACAGGCTGGCGGTGCTCCGCCGGGCATTCTGACCGCGGCGGTACAGCCGCGGCCAGAAGCGGAAAGCCGGCGGTGTACCGCCGACTTTCCGCTGCCCATGGGAATCCGCCATGGCGGCGCAGCTTGCTGCGCCGCCATGGGGATTCTGACAGCCCATACCGCCATCCTGTTCCTGGCGGTTCACCCGCCAGGAACAGGATGGCGGTATGGGGTGTCGTGGGGCCCCTGGGGGCCCCTGCAGTGCCCATGCCAATGGCATGGGCACTGCAGGGGCCCCCGTAAGAGGGCCCCACAAAGAATTTCAGTGTCTGCTTTGCAGACACTGAAATTCGCGACGGGTGCAACTGCACCCGTCGCACCTTCCCACTCCGCCGGCTCCATTCTGAGCCGGCTTCCTCGTGGGAAGGGTGTTTCCCGCTGGGCTGGCGGGCGGACTTTCGGCGGTCGCCCGCCAGCCCAGTGGGAAAGCCAGAATGACCGCTGCGGTCTTTCGGCGGGAACCGCTTGGCGGGCGGCGACCGCTGTCCGCCGGGGTCAGAATCACCCCCTTAATGTGTTGGAAGGGAACTGTCTGTCTAATCAGTACACCCGTGCCCCTGGAGCCTCAAGTAAGCCTTGAATGATAAACTTGTATGTATCCCCATCTGGCTACCCAGGGGACCTTGTTCTCAGCAAAGTGGGCCTCTTGTAGGAGTAGTACATCTGGACCCACTCTTCTGTCCTGCTTCAGGATTGCCCCTCTTTTCACCTTGTCAAGTACACTGTTTACATTCTGTGACACAACTTGAAGACGATTATCAAAACTGGACTACAAGGGATGCTCATGCCTGAGGCTTTGTACAATGTCTTTCTGTTGGGTGTGTGGAGAAGCGAGTAATGGGTTGGCAGAATAAAATAAATGAATTCAAAGTAGAAGCTAAGAACATTATAAACATTCTAATGGAACAACAGCCTTTGTGACAAACCCCTGTCTCCCCCCACCCTATACTTCAAAAACTGGAACTATCTGTCGAGGGGCAGACTGATGAGGGGCCCCAACCGGGAGACCATTCAGGCCTGCTCCAATGGATCCCCATACCCAACTTCAGTAACCTGTCTATAGGGACAAAGAAGTCCTTGCTGGCACTACCCAGCCACCTACTAACATATTTTTAGGGTCTGTGGATGCTCCAGGTAGGATACTGTATCTCCTTTCGTCAGCCTAGGGATTCCGTCCTAGATGACAGAGGTCAGGGATCCCACCAGTCTCCTGAGCTCCAGTACATCATATGGAGCTCCTCCTGGACTAGCGGGACCTGTGACAACGCTTGGCTGGAGTTTTCACAGCTTCATTCCATTTGACACTTTGAGAACAGTCTGAGTCTATACATGGAGGTGTGTGAGGTTTAACACGGATCTTTTCATCTGTCTATTGAAACACCTCCCCCAGAAAGACAAAGAAGTGTGTCTGCGATTGGTATATTACTTTAAGTTTTGCCAGGTATAGGAGCATTGTATCAGATATTTAATTTGTAGAGGCATTGTTTAGCAGCCTGGAAGGACTGACGCTGTGGCTGTACCCTCCTTATGTAGTCCAGGAATATCATAATGGTGTGCGATTGGTGCAATATGTTCTCATGAATCCTGGAGTATATTAGGATGGCATTTCTGTCCATATAATTCAACAGCTTTGCAATAATCGGTCTAGACCAGGCACCCGGGAAGCAGGGCATCAATGCCCGATGGGACCACTCAATCACAAACCATGAGGAAAGGGTGTCTAGGGGCAGCAATCCACACAGTCATTGATCCAAAAACCGCTCCACTGATGATGCCTAGCATCCTTCTGGAAAGCCAATGAATCGCAAATTATTACATCATGCGCTCCCCTTTGTGTCTTGCACTTGTGCCTCCAGTTCCTTGGTCACCGAAGTAAGTTTGGACACTGTTTGCTGCAGGGAAGTGACCAAATCTTCCACCCGAGACCCTGGCCTCTGTCTCGGTGATCTGTTCAACAGCATTTCATAGGTTTTGGCAGAGAAGTGTAACCTCGGAGACTACTTCTCCTATTTTGGCTTTGAGAGCATCTCGTTACTGTGTGATGGTGGCCAATTGGGTGGTGTTGTCTGGTATAGAATCTTCTTGATTGCCTGTCCCTGGCGGTGTTGATGGCACAACTGGCTAGGTATATTTATCCATGGTGCTTTGCTTGGCATTAGGTGGCACCTTGTCTTTAGCCTTACTGAGTGGGTGGATGTGGAAGCAGTCTGTACCACTAGGTATCTGCAGCTCCCCCACTGACCCACATGGCCCCCACTCCAGTGATGTTGCACGAGAAGTTAGACTTGTGGCTCAGATGCCACTGTGATACCCCTGGACCGCCAACTTATGATGTGGATGTTGTGTTGAATAGGAGTATGACAAGATGAAAGGGGGTCCCACCTCGTCACAAACCGCAACAAGACCTGGCTTGGCCATTGCAGCGCGGGCACACCTACTTCTGTGTTAACCCCTAGTGGGGTCTAAGTTCTGTGATCTGGTGCTGAGTAGAAGGAATCACCGCTCCGCAAACATCATTGTACAGCAGTATCCAAGACAATTCCTTGCAGTGTGTCAGTCACCATTGTACCTTTAATGGGTCGAGGCCCACCCTTCCATCGTTGTTTCCCCTGGCGCCACACATGGAGCAACGTATCCAGACATCTACTCTTTCCACCCCAGATACATTCAGTAAAGCTGGGGTAGCTGGGCACTGTTCAGACAGAGCGTTTCCACACTGGCCTCCACTGTATGTGTTCCTGGGGCCCTATAGTCACACTTTGGCCTCACCACAGTGTCTTCTTGGTCCCTTCGAAGACAAAGATGTCCCCAAGGGCCCAGGAAAGTTCTCCTTGCTGCAGCTTGTGCACCCCTTCAATGTAGTGTGGTTTCTAGGGCTGATGGCTCCCATCAAGTCACCATGCAATACAGAGAGTTTACATTGTGACCCCCTGGGGCCTCAGCACTCATTAACCCCTTGTGTTGGAGCTGTTGCTGCTCTGTTAAGTGGGTGTCATCCAACACTGTACGGCTCCCCTCTTCTGGTCCCTTTGGCCCTTGCTGCAGCTCAAGTGCCACGTGTGGCGCATGGCCTACCGCCTGGGCCGGTGCTCTTCTGGTCTCTCCAAATGCCAGTTATACACACCTCCTGCCAAGCACCACAGCATCCGGTGATCTCCTGCCAGGGGCTCCAAACTCCCAGCAGCCACTGGCACCTGTGGAGTTGCACTGCCTCTCCCCTCTGCTAGTCTTGGTGATGTGAGGCCCCACCTAATTGTCTCCACCCATCATCTCTTCACTCTTCTGTTTCTTTGGGCGCCAGGTGCCGTGAGGATTTCATGTAGCATAGTGGGTGATGAGAGGATGTAAATCATCTAAATGGTGAAAGCGGCCACCACCATCTAACATTAAGGCCTTTCTAAATGAAATAAACATCCAACAACTCATGGCGGAACATAGACAGTTCCTCAACATTACCATGCACCCTAGCAAAATAGGCCTAGCACTAAGTTCCCTCAGCTCTGGTGATCCACAAGGCAGGGAAACCCCTGGAAAGGTGTTGCTCTTACTGGCCCAAATCCCTCCTCATTGTGTGGATAGAAGTCGTAGCTAAACTGCTAGCTAACCAACTCCATTGAGTTACCACCTACCTTGTACATGTAGACCAATCAGGCTTCTTGACAAACAGGGGGACAAGACTTAACCTCCGAAGAGTCTATGGAGTGCTGGCAGGGTCGAGAAACAAGACAGCATCCACAGTGTGTTATCTGTGGATGCCTCACTGGCACTCAATACTCTAGACTGGAACTACATGTTTGATGTGCAAGAGAGGGTGAGATTTGGGCCCAAGTTCATCAGCTGAATACGTCTCCCAAATGGGGACCCCATGGCCCTGGTCAAGGAGAATGGGGCATTGCCCCGCAGATTTGTTTTACACATGGGGATGAAGCAGGGCTACCCGATATCCCCACTGATGTTTGCCCTGGTTTTAGAGCGCTTGGAGGCCTGGGTCAGGCAAAAAAAACCTTGTGCGAGGTAAACATTGGGGATAGACCTGGGAAGAAAGTATATCTTTGTATGCAGGCAATATCTTATTCTATGTTGCAGAAGCCGCCCTGACGATATCCAGACTGATCCAGATCCTTCAAATCTTAAGGCAATACTTGGGAGACACTATTGTCTGGGACAAGTCCCTCATGCATATGTTCATGGACCCCACGTCCTTGCACAGGGATATCTCTGCCAACGGTCTTCAAACTGGGGGTGTCCCCCTAGGGGAGTCTCAAGTGATCCCAAGGGCTGGAGTCAGGCCCTGATCAAAACAAGTATTATGCTAATAACAGGGCTTTGTTATAAGGGAAAGGCTGAGCAGAAGTAAATCCCTCTTTAATGGGCCACCATTGACAAGTTTTGTCATTTATATCCAAGCTGGGAGTTATGTGTCAAAAGGGAAGGGACTACAAATACTCTTCAAAACCCCACCGCCACTTCTAATGATCACCCTGTGGATACTTTTACACATTAGTAAAGCCTTCCTGACCAAAATAGTATGTTTGTCTAACATGTATTTGATTGCGTTTTTAAAAAGATGACAGAACTTAACTGCAATATTTAAATAAGCCTTGACATATTTAAACATTTCCAACTTATTAGAATAATTATGAAAAACTCAGAGGGGGGGCAGATTTTTTTTTTTTACCCCACGGGAGGCTGCTCTGAAAAAAGTTTGAAGGTCACTGCTCTATGCCCATGTCCAACAAGGGATTTAAATATTTGGTGATCTATGTCAAGGCCGACCCATACCTCTTTTACCAAAAAAACCTGCCCCCTACACTAGACCACTTTGCTGCAGATGTGCAGCATTGGAAGAAGTTGCAGCACTCCCTGCATATCTCTTCAAAAGCTCATGCATAGAGTTTACAAAGGGTGGATTGGCTTGCTCAACATTAGGAAATACTATTGTACCTCTCAACTAGTGGTAGTTAATGATTGGGCATTTGCCACGTGAGATGATCCAGCATTTAAGTTGGAAAGACTGGCATTGAGGCAGGAGGGATATCAGGGAGTACCCTACCGATCTGCCAATTTGAACCCACTACTACCATATACAAAAACAGTGGGGCGAACCTGGAGGGAAGCAACTGCCAATTTGGTGTGGAAGGGGAACTAAGAGAAATCACCCCCATATAGTCCAGTTACATCCTGAAGGAGGTGGGGAAACTACAAGGATTTACAAAGAGGAATTTTGTTGGTATATCCAAGTTAGGAGATGTATGGAAGGGGGACTCCATGCTCAGCTTGACCAAAATTCAAGTATATTATGAGTTAGCATCCACAGAGTCATTTAAACACATGCAGCTTTGGCATGCATTACTGACACACATTCCCAAACATACTTTGGTTGAAGACTCTTCGGACTCAGAGGACTGCATCCTGACAGAACCACTATCTAAAGGGAACCTCTCACTTCTATGCAAGAAACTAATTAACAGTTCCCCAGACATCCTGAATAACCTGAATACCCAAAGAGGAGCCGAGGTGGGAGACTTTGCAGATAGTGAATGGGAAGAAGCCACAGATGCCTTTCAGGAGATTCTTATAAAACAGGATTTCGCCTAATCCAACTGGAAATTCGACGTTGATTCTAGTATTCCTGCACAACCATACATGTCATGGGAAGATGCCCCATGAATCTCTGCCTCCAGGGATGTGGGGAGCACAGCACATTTTTACATATGCTGTGGTCCTGCCCTTAAATAAAACCCTACTGGTTGGAGCTACTTGGACTTATGAGAGAGGTCCTTGGCTTAGAGATCTCTGACAAGGCCAAAAGATGCATCCTACACATTTGGTGGGGGGGTGACTCCCCGCCCAGATATATTAAGCTCTGGTAATCCTGTTGTCTAGCAGTGACCAAATGAAACATAGCTCGCATGTGGGGTGTGAAGAATGCACCTGAAGTGACCAAATAGAAGAAAGATATGGATAGGTGCATTTTAATGGAAAAATAAATATATAAAGGTAGTGGTTGCCCATGGAAATTTTAAAAAATCTGGTGGACAACATTTCCGGGGATGGTGGTGTAGACCTTGGGGGGACTTGTGGAAAACTGAGCTTGGGACTAATGGACTTAAAAATGCATTCTTCCAAATTACCCAGTGCCCTTGACGAATTTGTTTCAAACATGTCTCATTGAATTGTCTAATTGTCCAAGGCCCTACCCTGGCCACTTGCTTGATTGTACTGTGGTGCCTTTTTTCATGACATTTTAATAAAAAGATTTATTTAAAAAATCCTTTCTTAACCTCACGTTACAATAACATGAAAATGCCAATTGCTGATGGTGCAATAAGTAAACTGTAAGCATCATTTACGACACATGCATTCCTTGTGCCATTCACAAAGTCACCATTTGAGCATTCATGACTACAGCCATAAGAAACAAACACACAATCCACAATTATTCTGAATTCTAGAGCAGACTAACCTAATATTATATAGTGTCAAAACATTTAACATGAAGGTTACAACAGCTTGAAACGAAGATGAGCAACTATACAATAATATTGCATGTCGGAAGCCATAATTAATGAATGTATGCTGTATGCCCTATAATCTGTTTACCGGTTCTCATAAAACAATTTAAAAAAAAAAAAAAAAAAAAAAAAACACCAAGCTTGAAACAAGTAGTGGCAAAGCCTAAAGGTCTGTCTTAATGTGCTAAGACTCTCAATACAGACATGCACAACTTCTGTTTGCATGCATTAGCATATTAAAGTCACATCTATTGCCTTCGCCAATGTTAGGTGCCCTGAGCGTGAGCTGCACAACATCACAAAACCATACATTTTTATCGGTTAACCTGAGAGTGAACAGCATAAGCCTTGAGTGCAATCTGCAGTACTAGGTGTCCCAGCAGTGAGCAGCACAACTCTACATTGAAGAAGGACCACCGTCACACATACAGTCATGGTAAAGGGTACACTCAAAATGAAAGGAAACTGGCAGATTCAACTGTAGAAATGAAACAGGAGCCTAAGTAAAGTAACAACATACATGTTAAACACAATGGGTCTGGAGCAGCTAACTTCCATGGCTAATAGAATAGTATGTTAGCTCCTGGGTGTCTTATTTCCTTTCCTATAGTTTGCAGGACCCCCTTGATTAATTTGTGTGGTTAACCAAGAATTTGACTTCACCTTGCAGCCATCCACTGCCTCTATACAATTCTCTACATGAACAGACAGAGTAGCCTGCTTTTCGCTGAATGGGTGTGTTCATAAATGTCCCTGAGTGTGTCACGTGGGGCTTGGTTTGTATGCACAGAAAGGAGATCAACCATTATTGACAGAGGGGAAGCTGCTCTCACAGATCCTTTGAGTGCTCACAACCATCATTATGGCCCTTTTCATATATTTGATCATATAAAGCACTAAGGGCCACATGTAGGTAGCTTTTTGCACATCGCAAACAGCGAATTTTGCTGTTTGCGACGTGCAAAAAGCACATCGCAATGCACAAACCCAGTTTTGTGATTCAGGAACCTGGTTACCGAATCACAAAACGGGTTTGTGACTCGCAATGAGGAAGGGGTGTTCCCTTCCTAATTGCGACTCGCAGTGCAATGTAGGATTGTTTTGTGACCGCGAACGCGGTCGCAAACCAATCGCAGTTTGCACCCATTTCAAATGGGTGCTAACACATTCGCAAAAGGGAACGGGTCCCCATGGGACCCCTTCCCCGTTGTGAATGTCCCTGTAAAAATTATTTCAGAGCAGGCAGTGGTCCTTTGGTGTAATGAAATCAAACAAGATTCTTGCAAAACTCCCGTCCCAAAGACAGATCTAGCCAACAAAAACCCTGCAGTGAAAAGCTTGACTATCGTGATAACAATCCATGACAACTTACCATGTCCCCATTCCACTGACTAAATGCAAAACCCACAACAAGCATGATGGCAACTCGGTTGGATGACAGCCCTGGATGAGGATCTAATGTACTGAAGCCCCAGAAGAACACAAAGGGCTTTATTGAAAGAGGGCCACTGGTATGCACAGACCCACACAGTGAAACTCACAGAGGCCAAAATGAAGGAGTGCCAAGATGTTCGAAGAGAACTGGGAAGGAGCCTACCGCTCCAGAAAACTAGAGGGGATGGTCAACCCTAAACTCAGTCACAATAGTCAAAATGTGGCTAAAGAACCCAAAGATTCTTGAAGTGGAAGTAGTAAGGCCATACCCCCATCTCTACATTATTCATGCAATTTTATATAGTGCAAACATGGCAAGAAGGGGTCAGATCTCTTCAGCGGAAAGGATACTAGAATATTAAAAGTTAAACATATATAAGGCTATTCACAAACTCCCTTTTGTGGTGTGTTTAGTAATACTGCTGCAGACCTTACAACTTAAAAGTATTTTTCGCCACATGAGTGGGGGTCAGACCGTCATGCTACCTAAGAAAAACTTTCACCTCCTCCACCCTCCAAGTCTTCGCCCCCAAAAGAAAAAATTTGCAGATTTTGGTGTTGTTGTGTTTTCATACCCCTTAATGGAGATCGTTTCTTTAGAGCTGTCAAAGATGAGCTGGAAACCCACTCTTTGTGGAGTGATTTCCACCTAATTTTTCCCACTACTGTGCAGTATCGGCTCCTCCCTGGTTGATTGTGTGAAGGAAGCTAATATTGTGTGACACACTGTGGCACTGTGTGAGTTGAAATGCAGCTACTGCTCATGTAAAACAAAACGCAATTCACAAACATGTGGAGAAATGTACTCCTTTCTTAATGTTTCTATACAGTGAACTCCACTATGAGTGTGGAGCTCCCCACACACATAGGTATATGTTTTAGTAGTAAATGTGGGAAGGACAGGGGATAGTGCCTGGTAAATTAGGAATACTTACACTTAAATGGATGGGGTTTAGGGAGGGACATGCAAAAACAAAACAGCCACCCACACAGGAGTAAGCCCATCTATTCAGAAACTGCACTTCTAAAATTACTACAGCCAATAAGGTCTCAAAAACAACTGGGACTAGGTCTGAAGTAAGGCCAGCATCACACATCACCACTCACAGTTTCTGCAACACAGCCTCACAGAAAATAATGGAAGCAGAAACCTAAATATCTCACCATAGGAAATAATGATACATTAATAAAAGTGTTGTGACTATTCACATAAATATATACATTTTGGTTAATTTTAAATTAAAAATATCTAAATACTAAGTGGTTATTATTTTATTTAGAAATATAAATACAGTTATTTCAATATTAAAATCATAAAATATGTACAAATGTTTTTAAAAATAATTATTAGTACTTAAAAATAATTCTACACATAATTTTCAAGACATGTTCAATTAAAACTTGTTTAAAGTACATGTGATTTTTTTTAAATTTATTCTTTTAACACAGAAGGAGACATTCGTCTATCTTTGAAATGTTATGAGTACGAAGTTTCAATTCATAAATCATGTTTTATGAGGGTCAACCAGGGTTTAGAGAAACATATGTCTCCACCCGGAGTATCTTTATATGTGTAAAGTTAGTGGTCAATGCAGTTGGTGATTTACACAAGTACGTTTGCACTTGTAAATTTACCTACAGGCATAGGGTGCTTTGTCAGTAGTAACAAATCAAACTAAGATAGATATGGACGAAGTAGGCAGTCTTTGTCAAACACTCAAGCCACTAGGAGTTTATAGGCAATACTTTTGAAAGAGAAGAAATTTTAATTCCAATCTCAAATGTGCATGCATCTTAATCACATGCTAGCCTTAATATTGAAAATTGTGATTCGACATCAATTAGATAGACAACACCTGCTGAGGTAAATTGTAAGAGATAATCATCCAAGTTTGACATTGTTTTGCCAGCATCATAGTTCAGTAATACTACAACTGAAGGTTAGGTATTTAATAACAGGAACGAAAGTGCATTGCAAAAGGGACACCTGCAATCCAGTGCCATCTTCCATTTCATAAGATCAAGTAACAAAGGAGCCAATCACATAGTACTGAAAATTTAAGTTTGCTTTCCATGAATTATCTATGTTAGCAGTGCATGTGTTGAAGGACGATCCCTGCCTCTTTGGTCACACCAAAATCAAAGCATGCATTGGTAAAGCCAAGACACCTCACCTTTATAATTCGAGTCCAAATCTGTTGGCTATGCACATGCTGGTTTTTAAAGCATTGTATAAAAAGGTACAAGAAAGAAAATCAGAGCACTCGAGGAAAGCAAACATATTGTGATGCATTTTGAAACACTGAAGTCAAAATGTCCAGTTTTTATAAACAGCATGGTTTATTTTTCTCATTTCATAGTTCCCTGATGTGAGCTGTGGAAGGATACAAGTCAACCAATCATGATAATAGTAAAGAAGTAGTACTCCAGGGGTGGAACACACACATGCACGTATGCTTCATAATGCAGTGGGTATTTTGTTGTCAATTTACGGCTCCAAGATGGCAGAAGCTCATCTTGGAGCGGTAAATGAAAAATGTTTATACATGTGCTTAATCACACACACAAACACACACTCCCACACACACACATATATATTCACTTAAAAAAAGGCTACAGGGATGTTTTAGTTAGGCTCACATTTTAAACATACAAAACCATAGAAATTCATCTGTTATAGAGTTATCTAGTGTAACTATAACTCGTGCCCTAAGGTAACTATAACTCGTGCCCCCACCACACACAGGTTTTTGGTCAAATATTTTACTGCAAATATTACATTGATAATATCAATGATGTTATCAAAGATGTGATGAGTGTCGTAATTTGTGGGGTAATTAGCAGTGCATGAAGAGGACGCGAGTTATAGCTACCTTAGGGCACGAGTAATAGTAACTTTAGATACATAATTATAATAGGTGAATTTCTATGGTTTTGCACTTTTAAAATGTGAACCTAAATATAACGTCCCTGTAACGTTTTGTTTTTTTTCACTGAATTTCCATGTTTTTTAAATTCTATTTCCTAATTATAATATCCCTGCAATCTTTGGGGGTTTTTCAGTGAATTTCAATTTTTTTTGTTGGTCTGTCAGTGAATGCATGTGTATGAATTTGTAGTTTGTATTTTCACCCAGGAGTAGCTTTGGAGAGGGACCTGGTAGGGCAGTGCTGCTAAGGATAAAGGTATTTGACTTAGGCGTCATTGTGGCAATCGTATTGGGTATATATGTGTTAGTTGGTGGTAAATTCTATCACTTTACAAAATAAAAGTACATGTGCACTTTTAATTGCAGTGCTCTATCTATGTCAGCAATTTTTTATATTCTGAATATCAAACGTAATTAGTGATAAAAATGTACCTCATGACAGTGTAATAAGCATTTTTCTGTGCATCAAAAGTCTGTGGTTGTTTATAATCATCATCATCCCTTTTATGATCTCTTTCTTAGGAAATGGTATCGCATGCCTCACAATAATGTTGGATATCAAGCAAACTATTTAGACTACGCAGCACACCTTTCATAATGAATACAGTGATTAACCCTCAGACCAGTGGAGATGTCATTAACTGGCCTTTGGTAGGCCAAATTAGTCTTTTATAGTTGTGTGGGTTCAGATATGTGTCGATGCACTTGTAGGCGCTCTCAGAGTGGTCAGTAGCCACAACAAACAAAGATATCCAGAGTCACCTGCAGTGGATGTAGAGCACCAGCACACATATGGTTCTTTTGAATTTACAACACATTTCTACACCAATGTGTGGTTGCTTGGACTTCTAATGGATTTCTAATGTTGGAAAATTAAATGTGACACATGGAGAATGCCAGTTACTCAAAGTGATGATATACTGTTTCCATCGCTTGGGACTGTACTTCACTAAAAGGTGAACCCTCTCGCATACATCCCCCTCTCTAAGCCTATTGTGGCCCCAGGAACCTTATGTTCTGAAGTCTGCCGTATTTGTAGGTGGTGCCCCATTGCCCACCCATGTCACCCACAAGAAACAAGTTGGGTGCCCTGGGGAGACCCAGTGCCACGCAGCCCCAGATGGCTTATCCCTTACTACAGAAGGTGGCTTTGCTCCCACCTAGTGTGAACAGCTATTTCTGCATGCTCCTATCAAGCAGGAGCAATGCGTGTTTCCTTGCCTGCAGGATTGTGGGCATGGAAAAAGAAGATAGTTCCCACCCAGCGGGAGCATTGTTATAGCTTATGCAGAGTGAAAGCAGATATGCCTATCCTGGCCACGCTCTTGCACGCAGAGAAGGCATGTCAGCTCTCACTCAGCGGGAACCATAAAAATGCTCCAGATAGTTGGGAGAAGACATATATGTCCCTGTCTTCACTGATGCGGGCATGGAAACTACTTTGTCCTTGGGGTGGACTTCCCAGGACTCAGTTATTGAGCCAGCCCCAGGGGATGGGGTCCCTAGGGTCTCTGCTGGCTCAGAAAGTGGGGCTGTGAGCCTCTCTTTAAAGTTGAGTTTGGCCCTAAGGAGGTGGGGTCCCCAGGGCCTATTGAGGCAAATGGAGGGGAGCCGCTCAGCCCCCTCTCCCCTTTCATATGCAATTCAGCCCCAGGGGATGGAATTTCCAGGACCTAATAAGATAAGGCTCAGGAAGTGGGCCACATGTACTCCTTTCCAACAAAAATAGTTCACACCAGCTCCCTGGCCCTGACCCATCCCAGGGGGATGATTTAAAAATAAATCCTCCAAATCTGTGGATCCACCACAATTTCACTGCAAAATTACAAAAAACATTTTTTGCCCCCAGCTTTTGATGTGGTGGCAGGCAATCAAATCTCTCCATGAGATCTGTTAGTACTGTGGATTCTCAGCAGTGTGAAATACACAATTTGTTGGAGCATTAATTGATCAACAACTACTTAACAGATTCACATCAAAAACCACTCTTTTTGGACTAAGACCTAGCTTTCTGCTAAATTGGGTGTAAATCTGTTATGGAGTTTGGGCTGTAGCTGTGTCTAAGGGCCCGATGTAGCAAAGGGTTTTTCCCATTCTGTGTCAATGGGGAAATTTGTTTGTACATATGGCCCTAAAAATGTCATATGGAAAAACAAATAGGGAAAATGAATTTTGGGAACCCCCTTTTTTTTCAGCCCCCTGCTTGATGCTTGATGGATTGCCTCACAACTTTCCATGCACAAACTAGACAAAAAGTAACACTTTTTTAGATCGTTTTTTGGAGATTAATCAAACAGCACCAAAGTTATTGGCTACTTAAAAAAGGCATTTCCTATGTAAACGTGGTCCTAACTATAAATACTCTGAGGCATATATTTGTGTGCGTGCGTGTGTATGCCGCTCATTTAATATCTTTCTCTTTATTTTTTTACAGTTTCGGTATATTTTTGGGGTTGTTCCGGTCCCACCTGGCACACCCATCATATTCATTTTTTTTTGTGGTCTATGGGGAAACCCCAGGGCTCAATTGAATGAGGGTGTGCAGAAGCCGGCAAACCATTTGATAAAATATTTTTTTTAACTTAGGGTGTCCTGGTTTGCACTCAGGACATTCCACAACATTTTTAATGTTGGGGGCTTTGGTGGAAGCCACAGAGCCAAAAGGCTCTGCCAGCTACCTGCAAATGCCAGAGCCATCCACAACTTTTTGTTGTATATATTTGATATATTTTACAGGCAGGGTGCCAAGTGCCTACACAAATTTTTTATGTTGGGGATTTAGGGGGGGGGAGCTCTGCCAGCTCCCCTTCTAGCACCCATCCGAAGTGGGGAGGGACCCAGCATTGTTCCCACCCGATAGGAGCAGCTTTTCTTTCTGCTCCTTGGGATGCCTGCCTGAGAAACATTTGTGCTCTCTCTTGGTGGCAGCAGCTATTAATGGTGGCCTAGGAGTTATGGCCACTGGATCACTGTCATGGATCTGGTCCCAGGGATGGGATCCCCCAGGTGATATAATGGCTCAGGTAGGGTGGTGCACAGGCCCTCCTCTCCTTTTATTTAAATGGTTTTGGGGATGGAGTTTCTGGGACCTTCAGGAAGCTTTTGGAGGGGAGCTGAAGTCCCTTTTCCCCAACTATTTTTATCGGCCCAAGAGAAGGGGGTACCAGAGCCTCAAGAGGCTCAGGCAGGGGGCTACATGCCTCTTTCCCTAAATTGTGTATTCAACCCTGGAGAATGGGGTCCCCAGGGGCTGACTAAGGTTCTGAGATGAGGGCCAAATATACCCTTTGTTTACATTGTGAACTCTACCCTGGGGAATGGGATCCCAGGAGCCTCAATAAGACTCAGGAAGGGGGTCCATATGCCCCTCTTCCTTTTGAATCACCAATCGGCCACAGGGGATGGGGTCCACAGAGCCTCAAGGGGACTCGGAATAGGAGTTGCTCACCTGCCTTCCTTATCAGATGCAGTTCGCCGCTTCGCTCATCCTGACCCATCTTGGGTTTCTTTTTTACAAAAACACAGGAGCCCCAGCCTTTTAGGGTCTAGCGCGTTGAGGGTGCCGGCCAACTACTGAAAACATACAAGTGTCCATGTTTTCCTTATGGTTTCAGAACTACTTTTTCTCTTTGTTTCACAGGCAGCGCGATCTCGCTGGGCAGTAGTCATGCGCTTTGCATGACATCGATCCTTTTACATAGATATTTGCACTTTTGCCGTTACATGGATAATTGCACTTTTGCAGGTAATATGGATAATTGCACGTTTGACAATATGTTTCACTGCAAGCGAACTTCTGTTTTGTTTTATGTGTTTGCTTTGCGCTCATGGCAGCAGTTGGCTGGCGTATGTGAAACTGTTTATCTTTTCACTTTCAGTTTATGTTGCATGAAAAGTCCGGTTAGGAGTTTACAACGTTAATAGCTCTAACTCGAGCAAACGCAAAACCCATTCAATTGCAAATGCTTGTTTTACTTTACTGTGGATTCACATATCCACCCCAAATGTACTGTAAAACATTTTTAAAAAATGTATTGGCCCCAGACTGCGTCCCTCTTGCACACTCACCAGGCCTTGAGTGCCAGGGTATCCCTACCCTGACCCCATATGGTATTTTCTACCTTATTTTCAGGACAGGGTACTGGGTTCCCAAGTCCTAAAATGACTAATGCTTCATTTTTGTTGATGTGGGGGCAGCAAATCAAATCTTATCTCAAAATCCTCCACAGTGCGAAATTTCTCAAAAACTAATAAATGCATTTACTCCAAATCACAAAAACCATGCTTTCTGGGCCAAGGTCTATCTTTCTGCCAAATTTGATATAACTCCATTCAGTAGTTTTTGTGGCATTATTTAATTTTCCTATGGAAAAATGAATTAAGAAATCGATTTTAGCTGACCCCCTTTTCTTAGTCCCCGCTTGATGGATCACCAAGAAAATTTTAAGAAAGGAGCTGAGACTGATGGATGAGACTTTGGGGATCATTAAGAGTTTGGTGTATGAAAAAGGCCATCTGCCAAACTTCCGCAGTCAGGTTACCGCCAGTGCGGTCCCCTTCCTGTGGGCCCAATTACTAGTTTCCCTCTGGCCCAGCCCACACCATTGATGCCGGCTCATAGTTGAACCAGTGGCAATGTTGCGGTGCGTAGGGTGCACCAGCACCCGTCGCGCTTTTCACTGTCTGCAAAGCAGACAGTGAAAACAGTGACGGGGCTTGCCATGAGAGCTCCTGCACTGCCCATGCCAATTGCATGGGCAGTGCAGGGGCCCCCATGGGGTCCCCTGCACCTCATCTCTGCCAGCCTTTACATGCCAGGGCAACTACCAGGTAAACACAGCCAGAGAGAGGGGCTGTAATCCCCAGGGCAGCTCTGTCCTGACGGATTGGGACCTCCATCACCGCCAGGCCGTTGGGTGACCAAAAAGTGGTGGTGCTGGCAGTCTGACCATGGGGCAACCGCCATGGTCGTAATGTGGCTGCCGGACTGCCATATTGGCAGCAGTCCAACCGCCAGGGTCGTTGGTAAGTTTCCTGAAAATTGTCAACCAGCACCAAAAATAGAAGAAAACAAGAAAAAAAATAAAATATTTATATATATATCAAAAACGAAGTTGTCCTCATGTGAAAGCGCACTCCCAACAGGTTATATAAACGGGAAGAAAAAGCAAAGCCAGCAACTCACAGTGAATTCTTTAAGCAGTTTCATTATTCCAGGCCTTAAGTTATAAAATCATCTCTGGACATGTGTTTCTAGGTCAATCCTTTCTTCAGCAGAGAAAAATATAAAAGTGTTTGTGGTGGTCCTGCAATTTTTTCATTTTGCCCCAAGTGGGTTGCTGGAGCCAAACGAAATAATGAACCAAAGTGCAAAACCTTTGTAGGCGAATCCAAAGTAAAATTGTCAGATTTGCTGTGAATATCCCAACCTGACTGCTCTTATGTGACAATCCATTTTTAGTCACACAGACCTGCTACGATGTGCCCGTTTATATAACCTGTTGGGAGTGCGCTTTCACATGAGGACAACTTCGTTTTTGATAATTAACCAGCCTGTCCAGCCGGGAAAGTAGCACCACTGCACATCGTAGCAGGTCTGTGTGACTAAAAATGGATTGTCACATAAGAGCAATCAGGTTGGGATATACACAGCAAATCTGACAATTTTCCTTTGGATTCGCCTACGAAGGTTTTGCACTTTGGTTCATTATTTCGTTTTGGCTCCAGCAACCCACTTGGGGCAAAATGAAAAAATTGTAGGACCACCACAACCAGCATGCACTGCTCACTTGAGAGGCCCACTGGGGCGGACTGGTATTTAAAGAAACTAATCAGGTGCCTGTAATTAGACAAGCTGAAGCCATGCCGGTCTTTTCAGAAAGAAAGAAATGCCTGGAACACTTCCAGCACTGGCTGCACCTACGAGGGTGAAACACTTTTATATTTTTCTCTGCTGAAGAAAGTATTGACCTAGAAACATGTGTCCAGAGATGATTTTATCACCTAAGGCCTGGAATAATGAAACTGCTTAAAGAATTCACTGTGAGTTGCTGGCTTTGCTTTTTTTGCCCGTTTATATAACCTGTTGGGAGTGCGCTTTCACATGAGGACAACTTCGTTTTTGACATATATATATATATATATATATATATATATATATATATATATATATATATATATATATATATATCTCTGCAGATAGCAGGTACTCAGCAGTGTTGTCTGACTCAAAACAGCATCTGCAAAGGGGGTGCAATATGTATAATTCCCTTGGGACTTAGCAGATCTAACCATTGTGTCCCCCCTCAAATATAGCAGGTTATTGCACCACTGTATGCAAATCAGACTTGGTGCAGTCCATGCTAAACAGCTGAGCAGTACTGCCGGGACATATCCCCTTTGACAAGAACCATAAGCAAAGAGCTCATGTCAAGGCATATCTGTCACAGTTATGGTGTCTCAACTAGAAAAATAAACAAGCATTTGCAATGCAACGGGTCTCACATATGCTCGAGTTAGAGCTATTAGCTTTGTAAACTCCTAACCGGACTTTTCTTGCCACACAAATTAAAAGAAAAAAACGAAGCTCTATCGCGCTATGTAAACCCCAGCCGGATCGCGCTGCGTGGAAAATAACAAGATAAAGTAGTCCAGAAACCATGCTGAAAACATGGAGCCTCGTATGTTTTCAGTAGTGTACCGGTGCTGTCTAGGTGTGCTAAACACCAGAAAAGGCATGACATACTCATGCCTTTCACGAATGAAAGCAAGCGGATTTTAAAAGGCAAGCCACGAAGCAATGAAAGTGACTGATGTGACATGGGCGTGGTTAGAATCCCAAAGAGAGATTACTGCAGGGGACTGAGTGCTTTGCGCTCGTCCCTAAAAAGTAATGGGCGAAATGCTTTGATTAATCATTAACTAATATTTACTTAAGACACTTTCCACTCTGTGTTTTAGTTCACTAGGCACACCAGACAGAGAATAGCATTATGCAAATCAGACTTGCTACTGCTCCAATTGGAACAATCCTTTCCGAATTGTCAGATCAGTTTCCACCTTGAGGGAATCACATGCAACCACATACCATTCCCAGTCTTTTTAGGGCCTCGTCAGTCACTGAGGGTAGTATACATATTAATATTCATCATTCACTACATTTAACTATAAAAGGAGCAGGCCTCACAGTAGTGGAAAATGAATTTAGGAGCTTTCCACTACCAGGACATATAAAACACACATGTACATGTCCTGCTTTTTATCTACATACCACCCTGCCTTATGGGTTACCTAGGGCCTAACTTAGGGGTGACTTATATGCAGAAAAAGGGGAGTTTAAGGCTTGGCAAGTACTTTTAAATGGCAAGTCGATGTGGCGGTGAAACTGCACACACAGGCCATGCAACACAAGCCTTAGACATGGTTAAGGAGCTACTTAAGTGGGTGGCACAACTAGAGCAGCAGGCACACTAGTAGCATTTAATTTATATGTCCTGGGCACATGTAGTGTACTTTACTAGGGACTTACAAGTAAGTCAAATATGCCAATTGGAAATGAACCAGTGTTACCATGTTTAAGGGAGAGAGCATATGCACTTTAGCACTTGTTAGCAGTGGTGAAGTGCGCAGAGTTCTAAAACCAGCTAAAACAGTGTAAGAAAAGTGGAGGGAGGCGGGCAAAAAGTTTGGAGATGCCACCCTAAGGCTGTCAGGTCTAACAATCATCATCATCACGATTTGTCTGAATAGCAATTCCATCATTTGTACAGGTAATCGAACATTTTGTTTTGCACAACAGTTCTTTTCCCAGTAAGGAAAATGGACTTGAGTCACAGACTACAAATTTGTGCAAACCTTCAAAATTGCCAGTTTGAACAGGAACCGGTGTAGTAATCAGGTCTGTCAGGAATTGATATGCAACTCCTGCGATCTGCACTGTTTTTCCAGAAAGTGGCACATTATGAACTTCTACAATTCTTACTGTACAGCGTGTAGCTTCTGTATCAACTAGGAATGAAACCTGATGACCCATTACTTTTCCATTTACATAAGGACCCTTTTTATAAACTTTTAATGAAGCTTCAAACATATATTGTTCTTCATTCGAACTTTCACTCATCACTTCATCATTCGATTCCTCTTCACTGTGAAGTGTGAATTGTTGTACTATCTGATTACTTAGATTTAACTTTTGGCATGTGTTATGCTGAGGAAGCAACACCTGCTGCTATACCATTGGAGCTTGAGGTATCTGCATTTTTTTGTTTTGGTATCATTTACATTTGGGGCTACATTTGCTGTGACTGTGGCACCTAAAAATGTGGCACCTGTATCTGTTGCTTCGGTTCGGGACTTTGCATTTGCTGAGGGATCTGCATTTGATTACTATTGTTCTGGACACTTAAATTAGGACCCTTTATTCTCAGTCCTCTCAAATTTGGAAAAAGATCATTCATCTGTGTAACAGCACCTTCCTTTATCATCATTGGACACTCCTGTTTCCAATGCCTGAGGCCCCTGCATGCGTGACAAGGTAACATCCTTTTCATTGTCTGCATAGCACCTAGATTGACAATAGTATTTAAATCGACGCCAGGGTTCCATTTCCATTTCCATTTCCACCATGACCTCTACCTCTTGCCTGTCCCTGATTTTGAATTACTTGCATGTTTCCTTGTTGTGGTACAATTCCCAGCATTCCTGATTGTACCACTTTAATCTGCATCACCTTTGCCTTTTCTTTTAATTTCTTCTGCTTCATTTCAATCTCGTCACTACAATTTTTAGCAAACTGTAATACTTTATCAACTGGTTTTGCTTGTCAGCAAATAAAATGACTCTTAGGCATCTGGCTACTTTCAGGTCTTAATCCTTCAACAAGTCTGAACACAAAATGAATCATGTCTTTGGGCTCAATTGTTTCTGTACCACTGTAATGTTTAAATGCTTGCAACAATCTCTCATAGTAAGCATGTATGGACTTTTTCGCTTCCTGTGCTATCCTATTGATTCTCTGCCAATCAATACTTTTAGGAGAAATTCTTGTTTTCAAAAATTCAATCACTTTGTAATATTATTTCTTTGCATCAGGAGATGCTGCACCTGTAACTGGATCTCATGGAAGCTCTCTTGATGGCCAGTCAACACTTCTTTTGCATTCAACACACAAATCAGCTGGAACCAATACTTCTAACAAAGTATTCAAAGCCTCCCACAGTCATTTGCGAGCTTCACAAATCTATCTGTCTGCTAGTACCATTCCACTAGTTTCTATCTCAATCTCGGGTAGTCAATTGTAAATGTCAAAATATCACTTCTTCTCCAACGGACATGTACATAATTCCCTCCAGGAATTTCTCTCATTGGTAATATCTTTACTGGATTATCAGTCTGCTGCACATCAGCATTTGAGTAGACTCCTTTTTCTTCTGATTTCTTTTTTTTTACCCTTCTGCCTTCCCAGTTATCTAATGCTCCGTGTGTTTCGATATTCTGAATGAATTCCTTAATAGGAATTTTTATTCCAGGTATTCTCCTGTTCTCAATATCTTTTGAATCAAATTCTAACATATAACTTCTCCTCAGTGGTTTCGATTTGTCAATTTCAATTTCATATTTCTCTGCAAGTCCTGCTAATTTCTGGTTTACCAGTACTGCTCTGTCTGTAACATTTTTACACATGAAGCATAACTCTTCTTCATTATATGAATCAATTCTATTTAACTCAAGTGTTCTTTCAATCATTACATTTAATTCTAATTAAAGTCTTGCCAGGTTCAATTAACTCCCCCCTTCAGCAATTGTTTTTGCTCCACTCATTTTTTCTAACCAGTCTGTTAACTGCTGAGCTGTCAGACCTTGTAATGAGAATTTATTATTTACAATGGGCACACTCTGTGGAGTAACACATGGAGTCTCTGGAGACATCAGAAACAAATTTGAATTCAAATCTGACTTTCCCAAATTCTGTGAATTCCTAGAATAGTTTAAGTTAATCAGTGGACCTGTCTTATCAAAAGTCTGATTCATTGGAGACATGATTCCCAATGGCAAACAATGGTATAACAGGGCCAATAATAACAGTTACTGTTAATGCTTCTGAAATTGATTGAACATTGTGATTTCTCGAGTAAATTACTCCAGAACTCGGACCTGACAGCATTGAAGAACTTGACTGTGGTATTGTTACAGGTGTATACCTCAGCATTGTCTGAACTTGCACTTGAGCCATTAAACGAGGTGTAGATTCCATCTGAACCATCATTGGATTCTGGTAAGTCTGCGATATCTGTGATGGGTATACTACTGGTACTGTCATGCTTGGTGCAGAACTTACAACAGGAATTGTAGGGTAGACTGCAGGCTGTCCCACGGTCTGAATCATAGGTGTCTGTGATAGCAGGAACATTAGTTGCAACCTGCACTTGATTCTGGGTTACTACAACTGGTACTGGTGCACTTGGACCAGTACTTGTACCTGGACTTGTCTCTTGTGCTGCATATGGAAGAGGACGAATTCTCAGTAACTGCATTATAAATTCATCATGACCTGAGTCATCATCATAAGTCAATGATTTCCTAGCCTCATCTGACTTTGACTCATCTTCTTCAGAAGAGTCCTTATTTTTTTTCTTTCTCTTTTGTCTGACACTGCTCTCTTTTCTTGTGTAATTACAGGAAACATTTTAATTCCCTGTAAAGTTTCAGTTCACCAAAATTTCTGCTCATTGTCCCACCTTGCCTATAATAAAGTCTTCTCAACTTTTCTCATTCTCCTATCAAATTTTAATTTCTCTAGATATCTGGCCACTAATTCCCAAATGGCTAAAGCTTCAAATTGTGCTGGTCTCGGTGGAGGTTTGAACTCTTCTCAAATTTTCAAAAATTCTCATGTTAAAAATTCCATAGGCAGGAAACGCTTAGCTCCCTTCCTTCTCTGTAATTGTACACCACTGTTTCAACTAAATACATTCTGCGATACCTTTCTCTTAATTATGAATATGCAGGTGTACCTTCTAGTGGGGCAATTTTTCCTACTCTAACTGGAATGAAAGCATCTCCCTTAAGTGCACTCTTTAACGCTTTGAAAAACTTCATTTTTACTTCAATCGGGCTCAAAACTTAAATTTTAATATAAAACAGGAAGTAATTCAATCCCAAAATCCTTTTTGCTTGCCTCTCTCAACCAATAATGCTTCATGGTTGCCCACTAATCCATTTCCGATTCCTTCTCATCAACCGGCCTATCCCAGCATGGACCTATTGACATCACACTCACATGCTCAGTGACTGACAAAGTCTTGTGACTCGCCTTCCCAAACTGGATCCACATGAAAACTAATGTAAATATTGCGAGCACCAAAGAAAAATCAACACACCAACTTGTCTGCTTACTACAGGTAGGGAACACAATCACTTCCGAAGCTTCACGAAGATCTTGATTGCGGCTTTTAGCTCTGACAACTGCTCATTCGATTTTTGCTTTCTCTGGTTCGCAAGTAAAATTCGACCAGCAAATTTCACCCTTGACTAATACAAGATCCTTCTTCAGCACTCAGGAATCATAAGTGTCTGTCAAACTAGCACTCCCTTCGACACACACTCTAGAAATACTATTTATCAACCACACCCGATTGACCAACTAGACAGACAAGTTACAACAACAACAACCATGTAAGTGACACTTGTTCAATACTCAATACTCCGAAGACTTAGACCACGCAGGGTCCATATACCAACAACCATGTGGGCAATTTTTGAGCACAAACTACCACACCCAATTGAAGTATGACAACTTCCCTACATACACCCTTTGGAGTATGCACACTCCCTAACAAACTACATTGGAGTACGCAAACTCCCTATCTCTCACAAACATCACAATTCACCAGAGATTTGCTAAAGCACTCCAAGCGCAAACCCTGTCTCAACCACAACTTACACTAGGAACACTGAGAACATTTTCAAACAAGCATTGGCAAAACCAAATTTCACCCAAACAAGCATTGGAAAAAACAAATTTCAAAACTTTCAAAAATTTCAAATTTTCAACAAGCACTGGTAAAACCAAATCTCCCAATTATTTTTAAATGACATATAACCAATAAAAACAGGACGTTTCCCTCCTAATGAAATGAAACCATCAGATGATACCTTTCCATTGAGACATAACCATCCTCTGCTGCTACCAAAATTGTGGGTGCGTCCACCTTTATATTTCTTTTTATAATCAATTTATAAGGTGACACATATAGGGTGACCATCAATTACTCTTAGAAGTCGACACAAATTGTTGGACTCAGATAGGAGTGAGATACTATCCAAATGGTCAACATCAATAAGATCAAATCAATAGACATCACTTTAAATATTGGAGTCAGTAATTTATACGCACCAGGCCCTATGTGGCCATGAATCACCACAGCAGTTTAATAAAGTTCAATATTTATTACCCTATACATTTACAATGCTAAGATCACGTAAATCAAATGCAAGACCAAATGATCAAAGTACAAAAACAATACAGGCTGACCAAATCTTCGAAAGAATCTTAAATAAGACTGAATATTTGTCATTATACATTCAAGACCCACCATGCAGAATAACAACAGTAACAGATGAATTATGGAAACAGAAAGCATTTAGTTATTGCAGATGAATTGTTTCAAATCAATGCATACGAAACTGTCAAATTTAGAAGTTGACATCTTTAACTAATTCTCTAATTCAATAAGCATGTTTGGGCTTCATGCAAAAAGAAATGAAGACAAAAATTAATTTGAAAAACATCAGACTATGGCATTAACCAAATCAGTGGTTGGTTTTTCTAGAGAGAGAAAACATAAAATCTAAAAGAAAGGCAAATGACATTTGGTAATACCTCTCCTAAATGGATCAGCAAGCAGCGATCTCTTCATCACTGGAGCATCTTCTGGTCTTCTTCATTGGACAACGACATAATAGGGAATAGTTCAGTAATGATTGGCCTTAATGCATCTGAACTGACAGAATCATAGGCAAAGTGCTAAGAAAAAGGAACACATAATTTCACTAGTGGAGAAAAGGAAAATCTGCAGACAACTGAGAACTACAAAGAACTAAGAAAAACGACCTGCTCGTCACCTCAGTTTTGCTATATTAAATCCCTAGACAGCAAAGCAACTATCTAAGTTTCTATTGGTCAGTCTATGGGGTGGTTTTGGTCAAAAGCAATTAAAACTATTCCACATTCTCAGACGTATCTTTTCTTTCTTTGCTGCATTCACGGTTGGACCATCTTCTCCTACTGCAGTCACCAGGTTCTGCAGTAGAATACAAGTGTTGCAGGTTATCCATGAGCACTGAAGATTATTGTTCCTTGGTACGCATTATCTCATCCCAGGAAGACAGACAAAAGTTACAACATAGGAACATAACTTACAGGATGCTTAGAGAAATATTATTGGCAGAGTTAACACTTTTAAAACATTGCCTCTGGAAAATTACTAAAACGTGAGGACTTTTAAAACCAATGCTAAAACATGAAGAATAAAAGATTTCATAATATGTCAACCAAATCCTTTTAGTACATATTAATATTCATCATTCACTACATTTAATTATGAATGAACACAATAAATTTTCATTAGACAGTTATTTTCATATTTACACATGTTGTTTATGGTGTCCACCATATCAGTTACAATTGTTTTTATTCATTGATACACAATTTTCTAACAACCTTTTATTATATGTTATTTCATGCCATATTTTAATGTCACAATTTTTATTAAGAATGTTTTTGCATTCCAACATGTGTACTAACCAGGCTGACTTGTGATAATTAAGTCATGTGCTTAGAGCATCCAGATCTTTAATGCCTTTCTGAATTCTAGATGGCTGCTGATGGTCTATATTTGCTCTGAGAGTGTGTTCGAAATGTTTGAGAACTGAACAGAAGAGGAGCTCCATCGAATGTTTGTCTTTTGGGAATGATCATGAGTGAAGCCATTTAAGATCTTAGATTTTCCTTTGAATGTGCTGCTTGAGTATCAATAGTAAAAAGATTGGTCCTGTATCATGGACTGTCTGATGTGTGATGCTGAGTGTCTTGTCAATGATTTTCTTTGCCAAAGGTAACAAATATATTGTTTTGAGTACCGGGATAATGTGCTACTGTCTGCTCAGCTTTAGCATTTGTGCCTCTCCCTCATTCCAGATTCGTTGTTACTTGTCTATTAGGTAATTAGAAAGTCCAATGTTGAGATAACTTTGATAGTCAAGTCCTAAAGACACTAATGCTATTAATGTCTCAATCCTGTTCTAAAGGCCTTGGTGAGGGAAAATAGATTGTAGCATTTCCCTTGTAAGTAAGTGGTCACATTTTAGGGTCGAGCCTGTAAGAGCATGTGCTAGCGCATGTGTCTCGCTTGCAAGACTTTGTTGTTACCCAAAATGGGCTTAGAGCCTGCCATTTGTTTACCATTTTTTGGATTGCCTGGCGCTCTTCTTAATTTGTCAAAAGATGACTATTATCTTGTTGTTAATATTGCAAAGTGACATTGTTTCTCTCTTATGTATAATTTCTGAAATTATGCTTTAACACATAATTGTGCAGTAAACCCCAACTGACCAAACTGCAATCCAATCTGCCCCACTCCAATCCATGCCGATCCACCCCACTTCACCCCATACCAAACCACCCCACTCAATCCAATTAACCCCGGACCAATCCAATCAACCCCACTCCAATCCACCCTACTCCAAACCAAGCCACTCACCTAAATGCTCTCCAATCTGACACACTCCAATCCTCCCAACCCATCCCATTCCAATCTACCCAATCTGCCCACTCCAATCTGCTCCACTCCAATCCAAAATAATCAGCCAGATGCCAATAAAAAACATTCTGCCCCACTGTAATCCAAAATATTCAGCTCCACTTGAATTACAAATAATCTGTTGCACTCCAATTTGCTTGACGCCAATTCAATCTAGAATAATCTGCCCCACTTCAATATAAAACAATCTACCACACTCCAATTTGTCCTACCCCAATCCAAAACAATCAGCCCCACTTCAATCCAAAACAATTTGCCCCACTCCAATCCAAAATAATCTGCCCCACTTGAATTCAGAACAATCTGTCCCAATCCAATCTGCACCACTCCAATCCAAAAACAATCTGCCCCACTCCAATCTGTCCCATTCCAATCCAATAAACCCCAGACCAATCCAGTTTTGAACACTCCAATCCAACCTTCTCCAAACCAGACCACTCACCAAAATTCTATCCAGTTCACCACACTCCATTCCTCCCTACTTAACACATTCCAGTCTGTCCCGTCTGCCCACTCCAATCTGCCCCTCTCCAATAAAACACAATCTGCCCCACGCAAATCTAAAACAATCTGCTCCACTCAATATAAAACAATCTGTCACACACCAATCTGCCCTACTCCAATCCAAAACAATCTACCCCACTCCAATCTGAAACAATCAGTCCCACTCCAATCCAAAACAATCTGCTCCACTCTAATCCAAAACAATTTGTCTCACTCCAATCTGACCACTCCAATCTAAAACAATCTGCCCCACTACACTCTAAAGCAATGTGCCCCACTCCAACCTGCCTGACTCCAATCTAAAAAAATCTGCCCAACAACAATCCAAAACCATTTGCCCCACTCTAGTCCAAAACAATCTGCCCCAATCCAATCCACTCTAATCTACGATACTCCATTCCAAAACACTCTGCCCACTTCAATCCAAAACAATCTGCCCCACTCCAATCCAAGACAATCTGTCTCACTCCAATCTGCCTTACTCAAATCCAAAACAATCTGCTCACCTCCAATCTGCTCCACTCTAATCCAAAACAATCTGCCCCACCACAATTCCAGAATCTGCCCCACTCCATTCTGCCCCATGCGTGTTCCAAATAATCTGCCCCACTCCAACCTTAAGCAATCTGCCCCACTCCAATCTAAAAACATTCTGCCCCACTCCAATCCAAAACAATCTACCCCACTCCAATAAAAAATGATATTCCCCACTCCAGTCCAATACAATCTGCTCCTCTCCAATCCCAAACAATCTGCCGCACTCCAATCTGCCTCACACGAGTGCCACACAATCTGCCCCACTTCAATCTAAAATAATCTGCCTAACTCGAATCCCAATCTCGCCTACTTCAATCTAAAACAATATGCCCCACTCAAATCTAAAACAATCTGCCCCACTCCAATCTGCCCCTCTCAATCCAAAGAAATCTTCCCCACTCTGTTCCAAAACAGTCTGCCCCACTCCAATCTGCCCCACTCCAATCTAAAATAGTCGGTCCCACTCTAAACCAAATCACTCAACCCAATTCACTCCAATCTACCACACTCCAATCCTCCCAACCCACTCCATTCCAATCTGCCCCACTCCATTCCAAAACATTCTGCCCCTTTCCAATAAAAAACAATCTACCCCACTCCAATCCAAAACAATCTGCCCCACTCCAATCCAAAACAATCTGCCCCACTCCAATCCAAAACAATCTGCCCCACTCCAGTCTGCCCCACACCAGTACAATACAATCTACCCCACTCCAATCTAAAATAATCTGCCCCACTATAATATAAAACAATATCCCCACTCCATCCTGCCCTACTCTAATCCAAGAAAATCTGCTCTACTCCAATTTAAAACAATCTGCCCCTCTCCAATCCAAAACAACTTGCCCCACTCCAATTCCAAACAATCTGCCTACTCCAATCTTCCCCACTTCAATCCAAAATAATCTGCCCACTCCAATTCTAAACAACCTGCCCCACACCAATCCAAAACAATCATCCCCACTGCAATCTCAAACAATCTGCCCCACTCCAGTCCAAAACAATCTGCCCCATACCAATCTGCCCCACTTCAATCCAAAACAATCTGCCCCCCTCCCTTCCAAAACAACCTTTCCCACTTCAATCTGCCCCACTTATTTCCAAAACAAGCTGCCCCACTCCAGTCCAAAACAATCTGCCCCACTCCAATCCACAACAATCTGCCACACTCTGAATTTGCCCCACTCCAGACCAAAGCAATCTGCCCACTCCATTCTGCCCCACTCCAACCCAAAACAATCTGCCCCACTCCAACTTGACCCACACCAATCCAAAAGAATCTGCCCCACTCCAGTCTGCCTCACTCCTATTCTAAACAATGTGCCCCACTTCAATATGCCCCACTCCAGTCCCAAAGGATCTTCGCCACTTCAACCGGCTCTACTCCAATCTGCCCCAAGCCAATCACAATCTGCCCTACTCCAATCTAAAACAAGCTGCCCCACTCAAATCTCAAACAATCTGCCACACTCCAATCTGCCCCATTCAATCCAAAAATAATCTGCCACACTCCAATCCAAAACAATCTACCCCACTCCAATCCAAAATGATCTGCCCCACTCCAATCCAAAACATGCTGCCCCACTCTAATCCAAAACAATCTGCCCCACTCAAATCTGCCCCACTGCAATTCAAAGCAATTTGCCCCACACCAGTGAAAAACAATCTGCCACACTCCGGGCTGCCCCAATCCAATCCAAACAACCCTCCCCACTCGAATCAGCCCAACTCCAGTCTGCCCACTCCAATCTGTCCCACTCCAATCCAAAACAATCTGCCCCACTCCAATCCAAAAACATCTGCCCCACCCCACTTCAATCCACACACCTCACTCCTATCCATCCCACTCCAATCCAATTCACCATAATCCACCCAACCCAGTCCAGTCCACCTTAATCCACCCCACTCCAATCCAATCCACCCCCTTTCAAATCACCTTAATCCACCCTGCTGCTGTCTAATCCACCATATTCTAATCCAATCCAATGCAAACCACCCACTACATTCCAATCCATCCCTCACCAGTTCAGTTCACCCCAATCCATCCCCGTCCAATCCACCCTACTCTAAAAATCCACCCCACTGCACTCCAATTTATTCCAATATGTCCCACTCCAATCCAATCCACCCACACCAATCCACCAAATCCACTCCAGTCCAATCCACCCCACTCAAATCCAGTTCACTCAAATCTAGTTCACTCATATCCAGTCCACTCCACCCCGATCCAGGACACCTCAATCTAATCCACCCCACATACAGTTGTCCCCACTCCAAAAAGCCACATCACTCCAATCCAGACCACTCCAATCCACTCCACCTCAATCCACCCCACCCCACCACAATCCACCCACCCCATCCCAATCCAATCCACCGACTCAATCCACTCCACCTCATTCCAATCCAATCCACCCCACTGCAATCCAATCCAATCCACTCCACTCCAATCTACCCAAACCCACTCCAATCCAATCCACCATACTCCAGTCCTCCTCACTCCAGTTAACCGCCACCCCATTCAATCCAATGTACCCCACTCCAATATAATTTACCCCACCTCAGTGCAATCCACCCACTCCAATCCACTTTAATTCAATCCACCCTACCCAAATCCAATCCATCCCAATCAATCCACCTCACTTCACCCCACTCCACTCCAATCCACCCCACTCCAGTCCAGTCCACCACATCCCAATGCAATCCAGCCCACCCCGGTTCAGTCGACCTCACTCCAATCCAGCCTATCCCACATCAGTCCGATGGTCCAATCTAGCCAACTCTAATCCACCCTACTCTAGTCCAATCTAGCCAACTCTAATCCACCCTACTCTAGTCCAATCTACCTCACTCTAATTTAACTTTTGTTTGCAGTGAGAGGCAAGAGCCCATGTTAACAACAAGGTTCTTCACTAACTTTGATATGGTTGGTAATAGTCTTAGTTCTGGGGACCATTTGGATATAGTGAGGCATGCTCCACAGATTAATATTTAAATGTTTATTTAATTAAGTTAAAGATAGTCCTTTAGCATTTAAAGTTCTCCTGTATACAGATATTCACCAAAGCATGAGGTAGTTACCAATGCTTTTTTGAGTTTTAGAATGCACTGAGCATCTGTAGCATTGTTGTAACAAATAATCCAAAAGGATTTGACAAGGTTAGAATTTTAGGACAAGTATACATGAAATTGTTGAGAGCAGGCAAACATCTCCTGAGTGGTGAATTATGATTGCCAATGGAAATCCCTATGTAAATGTGGAAATTTGTATCCTGTCAATGCGTAATTACAATTGAGCGTCATGCCCAATGTCTTAGGCTTTTAGGTCCTGATTTGTGGTTCGACAGATATTACTTCATCTGTCATGGTGGCAGAGGACATGACCTGTGCCACCCTAATGGACTAGCTTCAGTCAAATTTAGAGATAGCTACTTGCCCTGAAATCATCTCTGCATTTTGCAGGAAGCAGCCGTCACAGTGGGTCTCTTCAAAGTACAAAATGTTTGATAGATGTTGGCTGTAGGTTTTGACCATCTACTAAACTTTCCAAATACTTTTCTTTTTCAAAAATAAACTCCAAAATTATTTATGTATATGCTATTTCTTTAGTTTGAACCTAGCCAAAAGGCATTGGACTGCTGTACATGGTAAGAGACAAACATAATGTCAACGAGTAAGAGGAGATGGAGCCGGGTTGAGGGTGGTTAATGCATTGCAATGTAGTGTTCTTCAAAGAGACGAGACTTCAACTCTTTCTTAAATTGGAGCAGCATTTGGGTGGTCTTGATGAATGTGACAATATTGCTCCAGATCCTGAGTGCATAAATGGAAAGACTTGATGTCTTGTTTTCCTTTGTTATACTTCTTACTTTGCAGTCTGATGGTGTCCAGGCTGTGGGTGTGCTGAGACTCACTGGAGATAGTGAGCTTGTTTACAAGGTAATTGGGGTGCTGGTCATGATAGCTTTGCAAATGATGCAGTGTATTTTGAAGATAGTGAGAGCCATTAAGGGGAGGAAATCAAGTTCCTTCAGGAGGTTGGTGATATAATTATATTTCTTCACACCCTGGATGAGTCATGCTAAGATATGTAGGTTGCCCAATGGTGTGCTAATTTGGTGTCCAGAAGGCCACGATTATGGCATTACCACCATCCAGTGGAAGTTTTTTTGTTGGCCCCCATGCCCTGGAAGTTTTCTCTAAGGTTGGAGTGGCGAGGGGGTCATTATTTTTTTCTGTTTGTGGTGATGGACCTTAAAAAACACCAGTACACTAAATGGGGCAAAATGTGTAATCTCCTTCCTCCTGCAGTCCCAACTCTGTCAGGCCATTGGAGGAAGCTTTCAATCAGTGGAGCAAATGTGGGCTCTGTCATCAGAAATGTTAACATCTGCATGTCTCTAAATGGTGCAAGTGGGTTTGTGAGTGAGTACCTTGTCCTCCAAACTCTAAATCAGACCTCTAGTCTTTTAGACTTTTAATTGGTTGTTCTTGGCAAATGCGTATATAAATAAAAAGGGAAACACAGCTGTGCCTCCTGCGATGTCCTGGAGGTCGTCCTAAAGGGAAAGTAAGCTGAATCCAATTTCCTTCCTGTTCTGAAACACATCTATCTGTCAGGAAAGTGTTTTTTTAACAAAGTTGAGGATCTGAGAGAAGGCTGTCTGTTCTATTGGACTACATTGGAACAGTTTATTGAAAATTAGGGCCAGATGTAGGTAGGAAAAATTTAGCGAGTCGGAAATTGCGAGTCATTGCGACTCGCAATTTCCGACTCGCTAAATGGCATGCAAGAAGAAAAAGCGACTTCAATTTGCGACTCGCAAATGAAGTCGCACCGCAGATTGCGAGTCCGCTGTTTGCGAGTCCGCTGTTTGCGAGGTCGCTTTTTGCGACCGCACTAAAAACGAACAAGCAAATTGCGACTGTGCTGGAAATTGAATGCAGGTGCAGCAGAACACTCTGGAAAACACTTCCTGGCTCCTGATGATGACATCACAGCCAGGAAGTTTACAAATACACCTGGGAGGAGGGAGGACCACACCCATTTTCAACTGCTACACTGCAAACAGGAGGAAGAGCAGCTACCATGGCAGAGACACCAAGAAAGCGCAAATTGAAATTTGCAGAAAAAGAGCTGGAGGTGCTGACTGAGGAATGCTGTCAGCACCATGAACAACTGTTTGGTAGGGCAGCCCTCAGTGTGCCAGAGGTGGAGAAGAAAAGAATCTGGACAGAAATCCAGGACAAGGTGAACTCCATGGGTGTCAGCCACCGGAGTATTGAAGAGTTAAAGAAACAGTGGTATGACCTGCGCTCCCGGACCAAGGAGAGGGTGGCAGAGCGGCGCTGGGAGATGAGGGGCACTGGAGGGGGACCATCCACTGTACCACCACTCACACCCCTGGAGGAAAGAGTGGAGGAGACCTTGGAGCCAGAGGCAGTGTGCGGGATGGGAGAGCTGGACACTTCAGAGCCAGGACCATCAACCGGTGAGTGCCATGAGACATGCATGTACACCCATATATGCCATACCCCCACCCACCTAGTACACAGCAGCATGCACAACCAAAATAGCTCCATTTCAGAGTAGTAACCACCTGCATGGTGCATTATGGGCAATGTAGTCAAGTAGGCAGTTGATAGGCAACAGTTTATTAGGAAGTTGATAAAAGATGGCAGATACTGATAGTGTGTTCCCTATGTCCCACAGTCTCCCACACGACAGCACCTCCAGCCAAAGCATCCAGGGGGCACAGGTCAGCCACCAGCCTGCAGAGGACTCAGGACAAGCCACCACAGGGACCTGCACCACCAACACACAGTCCCCTCATGATGCACCAGTTGCCATACTGGTGATTGAGCCAGCACCTGGTCCCAGCCACAGTGCCGTTGTAGATGACACAGAGCCTCCACAGCGTCGCAGGCGACGTGTAAATGTCCATCCAGTGCCGCAGGCTGAGTCAGGGGACGCCTCCATGTCGGCCGCCGAGGCTGCACTCCTGCGGAGTCAGCGCCTGCAGACACGGGAGATTAGGAGAATATCAGGGGCCATGCGGCGCATGGAGCAAAACCAGAACAGTGGCATGCAGCTGGTACACACAGAGCTGCAACAGCTCAATACCCACGTCGGCGACCTTGCACTCTCAATGAGACAACTGGTGGCAGAACTCATAACAGAGAGAGAGGGTGCAAGGCGCCGTGACAGGCAGCTAATGCACCGGCTGGACCGAATGTCTGCCTCCATCGTCAGGCTGGCAGTGAACACCACTGGCCTTTCACGGCGCACGGTCAGCCTCCAGGTAGACATGGGCCACTTTGCCAGTGATGTGGCACGTAGACTGGGACGTCTCAGCCACGCCGTAGATATCATGGAGGCACGGCAGGTGGCTAGGGGCGCGGCTGACACGCCGCAGGACAGCGAGGAGGGCTCCACCGTCAGCAGTGTCTCAGCCAGTGACACCAGGGTGTTGCGCAGTGGTAGTGCAAGGCAGGGCACTGCTGACACACCAGGCACCAGCCATGCTGGCCGAGGCCGGCGTAGAGTGTGAGCTCCCCACTGTCCTGGAGTAAGGGCACATGAGGTCAATGTATCTCATGCCAGGTGGACTTTTACAGCCCCTGAACTGTAGTTAATGTATATAGTTTTTTTGGTGCACATTATTAAAATTTCTTGTTAGTTCCACGTCACACCTGGACTCTTTGTGTGTGACATTAGTGAGTGTGGTGACAGTTAGCACGTACCTTCCAAAGTATTGGTTTGCAATGTGGTCCCGTCTCAGTCTGCCTTGATTTACAATGCTTCTATCCCCATGATGGCGATGTGGTAGCTCTTGCTCTTCATCCTCCGAATCTGGGTCTTCTGGGGTGAGAGGTAGCCCACGTCTGGTGGCAATGTTGTGCAGGATAGCGCAAGCACCAACGATCTTGAAAGCTGTTATTGGGTATACTGGAGGGCACCTCCACTTCTGTGGAGGCATCTGAATCGTGCCTTCAGCAGTCCAAAGGTCCTCTCTATGATATTTCGGGTCCTCCTATGTGCACTGTTGTATCGCCTCTCTTTCTCATTGCTGGGTGTTAAGTACGGGGTGAGTATCCATGGTCGTAGTGCATATGCACTGTCACCTGTTTGGCACAAAATGTACAATGTTAGCTGGGCATAGATGGTTTCCACATTGACCTGTGTGTATGTCTGCAAGGTGTATTCAGCTATACACAGGAGGTATCCGTCTCCAAACTCCCCACGTTCTAGGCGTTGGTGTATCCCACTGTGCCTGAAAATGTAGGAGTCATGTGTGCTCCCTGGAAATTTGGCAATCATGTCAGTGATAACATAATGGGCGTCACATACCACCTGGATGTTCAGTGAGTGGGTACACTTCCTGTTGCGGAACAGATATTCCAGATTTGCAGGAGGGCAGATTTGTATATGTGCCCCGTCCACACACCCTATGACATGGGGGAAGTTGGCAATCCTGTAGAATTCCAACTTGGTGCTGTTGATTTCTGCCTCATTCCTGGGTAGGTATATGTATCTGGACATGAGTGTGAGTAAGGCATCTAGGAATGCTCTAAAGAACCGTGAGAGTGCACTTTGGGATACCCCACCTGCCACAGCAATGACCCCCTGATAGCTACCCGAGGCCAAGAGGTGCAGTGAGCATAGCACTTGCACATGCGTAGGGATGGCGCAGCCGCGCACAGTCTGGCGTTGAAGCTGCGGATTGAGTAAATCTATTAAATCTAGTATTGCTGCACTGCTGAGTCTATATTTATCATATATCTCCTCCTCTGTTTGTTGGAAAAGTGTCTGCCTGGTTCTGTATATCTTCTCCTGTCACTGGATCCTCCTCCTCCTCTGCTGTGCAGTGTGGGCTCTCCTCCTCATTCCTATCACATATATCTCCGCCATCTTGAGTAACCCAGGTGCCTTCTGGGTCTCCTTTTATACTTTGGTTCTGGTTACCACCTGCTCTGAGTTAGTGGTAAATTGGAAGTGCAAAATGGGCTTTTTGCGACTAGTCGCAATTTGCGAGTGGCTATTGCATTTGGTTTGCGACTCGCAAATTGTGACTTCCTATTTGCGGGTCACAAAATGGGGTCGCTATTTTTGTGAGTCGGTAATGGCTCGCGTTGCATTTTGCGAGTCGGAAATGGGATTTTTGCCTCCCATTTCCACTTTTGCGGGTTCGCAAATTGCGATTCGGGCCATTTGCGACTCGCAAAAGTTTGCTACATCTGGCCCTTAGTCTCTAATTTGCTGAGACTGACTGATTAAATCCATGCTTTTTAGATGTGTTTTTTGAAAGTCATTTTGAGATCACTTGGGATCTCTCCATTTGACAGTGACCAGTTGATGATTGCTCTTGCCAACATGGCAGCAGATATTCCTTAAAGAATACCTTTGTATATAAATTCAGAAGGCAAGGTTCTGTTGATCTCCGGAAATGATCATATCTTTGATTAATTTCTTGGCTTCTTTTATCATGAGCACATTGTAATTTGTTTTCTGGAACTAGAATGATTTGGTGAGGTTTGCAGTTGGCGACCTTACTTGCTGCTTCTATGAGAAAGTGGGCTTCAAGGTTATCCACTTTTTTGTTAAAGTGATCTGCCAGATAGTTGCTGATTTGCAGAATGTTTTCTATACCAATAGGAGGACAGGCTGAGTTATGGAGCTTATATAGTAGTTTTGAAGAGCTCTTAAGTAGACCTCATTGCCTTTGAAATTCGATGAGGGTAGTGGGATCCCTTGACTTCTTTGATAAATGTTCTATATATTATGCTCTACTGCCCCGGGAATCAAATTTTATTATTTTGATTCCATTATTCCATGCATTGTCATTCACAGCTTCCGGTATCCATTTTGCATGGTTTTACATCAGTGTTGAACCATCCAACAATGAAATCTATGATGTGTTGTTTTGGGGGAAACCACTTCTTTGAGAGCCTTTGTCGTATGTAGGGAACATTTCTTTATGGAGATTGCAGAATACAGAGGTGATGTGATTTTTTTCTTGGCATGTGTCACGAATGGTGTTTCTGGTTGGCTAGCATATGCACCTAAGCCAGGCAGAACCCACCCACTCTAGTCAGGGCAAAGGAGTTACACGTCCAAGATAACCCCTGCTCACCCCCTTGGTAGCTTGGCACGAGCAGTCAGGCCTAAGCCGGAGACAATGTGTAAAGCGTTTTCACAACACACGCAATACACGTGACACAATATGTACACCATAAAGTAAACACAATACTGAGCTATGTAAAAATAAACTGTATTGCACAAAACATTATTAGACCAAACATTACATGTCAGTATTACCCTCAAACCTTAGCAGTTGTCAGAATGTTACACAGGTTACTAATACTCTGCAAAAACATAAGCAGTAGTCAGGAATCACAGTAAAGAAATATATGTACTTGTCATAAACACATCATAAATATCCATAAAAGTAACATTAGAGAACATATCACAAGTCATAAAGTACATATCAGCATATCATGCCCATAAAAGGAACACCAGTACATATATGCAACATCATAAACAATAGGCAGGGAACCTATAACCCCCCCCAAGGTTTATGTCAGAATGAATATGTCCCCAAAAGTACCTGTTGTATGATGCAAAGGGACACTCCTAGTGCCTGGAAGATGAAGGTAGGGCCCCCGGCGCTCCTGTGCGATAAATGGGGGCCACGCTTTGCTCCTGGGGGAGAGGGGCGGTCAGCACCCTCTCTGAGGTTTTATAACAGGCCCCTTCCTGGGGCCTGCGATCTCTGGGGACCCCACCCTGGCCTCCACTGGCCCTTTCACAAGGGGGGGGCACAACAATGCCCAAAAAACTAGCCCGGCGGCGCAGGGAAACTCCAATGACGCTTCCAACCAGTCCGCCCTTCAAAGTATGAGTACCGGACCCCTCCTGGGGCCCGCGTCCTCTGGGGACTACCCTTGGGCCTCAACCACCCCTTCAACGAGTGGGGGGCCAAACAAGACCACAAACGACATGTGGGGCACGGTGGGGCAGGTGAGCCTCCGATGAGGCTTCCTTCCCCCGCCTGGCTCAGGATTCAAACTGTGAGATGGTCCGGCACATTGCAGCGCGCAGGCACCAAAGCAGGTGCCTGCTTGTGCCCTGGGGGAGCTCCTGGGAGTGCGTTCGCCCCGGGGGCACGGTAGGAGCGCACCCTCTCCTGTTCTTTCTGTTTGTGGTGCACTGGGGAAAATGAAGCCGGGCCGCAGCGGTGATTTCATGGTAGCAGAGCGCTTACGAGCACTGGGGCAACCTTACAGAGCCCAGGTCGTGCGGGACAGTTTTTTTTAGTGCCCGGGTCGCAGCGGTGAAGTTGTCACTCAGGAATGTGTTTAGAAGCACAGGGTGGCCCAGGAAAGTGCTCTCCACGTGCTGTAGGTACCAAGAAAGGAAGCACTCCTAGTGCTTGAGTTAGGTACAGGGGTCAGGGGCCACAGCACCCTGCCCCTGGAGATAAGAGAGGGGGGGAAGCACAGGGCTAGCAGGCCCAACAACATGTCAGCACAATGGGTGCAGGTGATGGCAGTTGCTCCTAGTGACCAGGCAGGTCACAGGTCAGCACAGCAGCAGCAGTTCAAGGTGGTCCTGGTGAGTCCCATTCAGCAGTGTCCTGTGTCCAATTCCAAGTAAGTCCCTTCAGGTCTTCTTGTCTTACTTGTGGGGAAATTCCCCTGTACTTATACTCAGTTTACAGTGTGTTTTTCAACAGGAGGAGAAAGGAGGTCCCAGCCAGTTCCAACTGGTCCTGGGAGTGCCCCCTCTCTCCTGCAGCACAGGCTCCAAACATCAGTTGGAGGTAAAAAAAACTATTGTGTGAGACCAGGGCACAGCCTTTACAAATGCAGGTGTGGCCCGCCTCTCCCTTCTCTCAGCCCAGGAAGACCATACAATATGTAGATGCACCTCTGTGACACCTCCACCCTTCCTGTGTACAGGCTGTTTGAAAAGTATGCACAAAGCCCAAATGTCACTCTGCCCAGACGTGGATTGGAGTCAAGCTGCAAAGCACCCGGATCATAAGCACGGAGAAATGCTCACTTTCCAGAATTGGCATTTCTGTAATAGTAATAAAAAATACACCTACACTAGTAAGCAGCATTTCTTACCACCATTACAACCATACCAAACATTCCTAAACTACCCCTCCTAAATTAGACAATACCCCTTAAACATAAGGCAGGGCATTTCCAATGCAATCCTATGAGAAGGCACCAATCACAGCAGTGAGAATCCAAATAGGCTGTTTGTCACTACCAGGACAAGGCACATTACTAGCACATGTCCTGCCTTCTTCCTACATGGCACCCTGCCCATAGAGCTAGCTAGGGCATACCTTAGCGGTGACTTAGATGTAGTAAAATGGGAGTTCTGGGCCTGGGAAGTAAACTTAGATGCCAGTTCCCTGTGGCAGAAAACTGTGCACACAGGCCCTTCGCTAGCAGGCCTGAGACAGGTTTGAAAAGCTACTTCAGTGGGTGGCGCAAGTAGCGCTGCCGGCCCACTAGTAGCATTTAATTTACAGGCCCTGGGTATAGGGATACCGCATTACAAGGGACTTATAGGTAAATTAAATATGCCAATTAGGTATAAGCCAATCATACCAATTTTTCAAGGGAGAGCACATGCACTTTAGCACTGATTAGAGTGAAAAAGTGCTCAGAGTCATAACGTCAGCCAACAAAATGTTGCGGTGCGTCAGGTGCAGCAGCACCTGTCTCGCTTTTCACTGTCTGCTAAGCAGACAGTGAAAAGCGTGACAGGCTGCCCATGGGGTCACCTGCACTGCCCATGCCAAGTGTATTGGCAGTGCAAGGGCTCCCATGGGGTCCCCGGCACCCTGTCTCTGCCAGCTTTTACATGGCGGTGCAGCCACCATGTAAAAGCCAGCGGAGAGGGGACTCGCAATCCCCACGGCAGTGCTGGTGGTGGATTAAGGCCGCCGGCACCACCAGGCCATCAGCCAGCAAAAAAGTGTCGGTTCGACCTCCACGTGAGTCTGAAAGTCCTAGGACCGCCAGACTCGTAATGAGGGCCTGAGTATTCTTCAAGGCTGTAAGTGTTTTTGTAAAGCACATCTAGCTCCCTGCACACGGTTTCTGTACTGGGTCAAGTACAGTTCAGGAAGGCCTCATGCATTTTGTGTGCAGCATCACTTTCTAACCATGTTTCATTGATGAAGGGGAAGTCCGGGCAGAGATAAATTTGGAGGTCAAAGAGCTAAATGATGTTTTGATGCTTATTGATTTGGCATTGATTCGCATGTAGGATTACTGGTTGAGGGGTCAGCAGTTTAGAGACTTCTCGTAGGTGGCTGGTGTTACTGGGTGACAGCTAAAGGTGACGGAGTGGTGTTAGGCAAGCTGTAGTTCTGAACTGAAGGAGGACCACTTGATTCTTCCAGCACTTTGCCTTATTATTCCTCTGTCCAGTAGGACAGAAGAAATGCGATTGTTGATTTGGTTCGCTAGATCTGCCATTAGGAATAATATTCTATTGGTTGGCTGTTACCTAGGATCAATAGGATGTATTGTACAGTAGTCAGTAGATCACTCTTGCAATGGCTCTGATGATCAAAATATAACGATTGTAGAATAGTTTCTCCGTCATGGAATGTCCATGTTATCAAATCTACAATAGAAAGCCAAAACACAAATCAGTCGGAAACCACTACACAAACAGGAAAACACCAATATATTATTTTCGACATTAGCAGACTCTTCCACTAGTAAACACTATAACATAAGGTAAATAGGTATGAGCTGAGTTAATAACAAACATAACACCTGAAAAAAACTAGTTTGTAAAGATGATGTTGTTTTTAATTCAGCATTTTGAATGTACAGACAATTCTGCATTGCACAAAAAGACCTAAGCTTTTTAGGAAATGGATGGAAAATCCCTACATTCTGAAAAAGGAAGTAACCAAACATTTGGAAAGTCTAAATAATTTCAAGAAGGGAAAGTTGGGGAATTTCTCAGTGCCTGAAACCGTAGCCATAATAGCACATCCACTGTAGCACAAAAACAATGGAATAGCCAGCAGAAAAGAGAAATGAGCAGCCTGGAAGGAAAATATCTTCTCTTCCCTTCTTGGTCCCGTTGTTTACAATCAATATTGGGTAACCAATTAATCATTTTTATAATGTCGTTTTTCTTCCATATGTGCTAAAGTACAGCACCAGCTGACCCAGTACTAATACTAAGTTTCCCTCCATTCACCAGGATGTGTAGGAATACACTCAAGACTTACATAAGGCCGTAAATCAGGCCCTCACTTTGATTGGTTTTGTAGTAGGAACTAATTAGCCAGGATGACCTCTAGGATCCTGAACAAATAGAAATATGAGTCTATGAGGTCATTACGTACCCCCAGTATAATCCCTTCATTTTTATACACTATTCAATATAGACTCCTTTGAGTGAATTGAGGGATTTGCAGGAGGAGGCCCCAGAAGATAGGAAAACAGAATGAAGTAGACTAGGTAGGAGAAAAATGATCAGCATTTGTATGTGAATTCTGAGCCTGAATATATTTTGCCTAACTCAGTGTTATATCTCATGTGCTGATATTTGCACAACAGCTCACTTGCAGGTAAAGTTAGTCTGATTAGAAATTCGAGAAGCACTGGGAAAATAGAGGACTTCAAAATGTTGCTGAAATTTGTAGTTGATGTTAAATAGATTATATGAATGATCAAGGCAAGAGAAACGTTACTGTTATGAATCATATTGGAAAATCTGAAGGCCTATTTACAAGACTTCAAGCAGAATTTATTGAGATGTCAAATTGTATTAGTACAGGTCTGTAGTTATCTGCTTGTTTTCTAAATGGGTTGATGCATACCCCACTAAGAAATCAGATAGCCTTTATAGTTGCTAAATTGCTGTCGAGGGAGTTAATACATGGTTTTGGCCTTCTGATTTCTATTCAGACTGACTGTGGAAGTCATTTCAAAAATTGAATTTTGCAAATAATCGGTTCAGAGTTTTAGATCATCCAAAAGTTTCATTGTAGTTATCAACCACCACGATGTTCTGTAATTGTGTAGAATTGCTGAGAGAGCCAATGGCACTCTCAAGAACAAACTGGCAAAAGTCTGGTCCTCTACTAGTTTAGAGTTGGCCTGATGCCCTCCTCTTGATTTGATGAGAAATGAGTACTCCTTACAGAAAGACTGTTTATTGCCCCAGGAAGTTATTGTGGGAAGAGCAATGAGACTTAGATTTTCCCATCAGCTGCACTAGTCTCAATAAATGATGCCATTGTGCTAGATTACTGCAAGGGTCTGACTGACTTGGTGAAATCTGTCTCTCATCTGGTGAATGTTGCAACATAAGACACAAGAGACATTGGACTTCATTATGACATTGGCGGTCAGGTGACCAAAAGCCTGGCAGAAACACATCATATAGAAGGAGACACCCACCTGCAGGGACACAGAGGACTCCATGGCGGCCATGGAGCCAGAACTGGAAGTCATCCCGATGCTGAACCACGCACAGCACACACCATACACACACACCACAAGCCCAGAACAATCTGCAGAGGAAATCAACAGCAACAGAACCCAGGAGCAAAGAAAGCTAGTGTAGGAAGTTGGCTCTGTATATACTATCTCAAAGTGAGAGATGGTGTGCACAGACTCCAAGAGTTCCCCTTAGAGGTTGATAGTGGCAAAATTAGATAATACTAATGCTCTATTTTGTGGTAGTGTGGTAGAGCAGTAGGCTTATCAGAGGGTAGTGTTAAGCATTTGTTGTACACACATAGACATTAAATGAGGAACACACACTCAAAGACGTAACTCCAGGCCAACCGGTGTTATACAGAAAAATATATTTTCTTAAGTTATTTTAGAACCACAAGATTGGAGATTTGAGGTAAGTACTTAAAACGCAAGGTACTTCACACAGGTAAGTATAGAACTTTGATTTAAAACAGTAGTACACACAGTTTTGGTTAAAATGGCGATAAACTATTTTAAAAGTGGACACTGCAAAAATCAACAGTTCCTGGGGGAGGTAAGTTTGGTTAGGTTTCTCAGGTAAGTAAAGCACTTACACAGTCAGTCTCCTGGGCATAGGCAGCCCACCGTTGGGGGATCAAGGCAACCCCAGAGCCACAGCACCAGCAACACAGGGCTGGTCAGGTGCAGAGGTCAAAGGAGGGCCCAAAACACCTATGAAGAACAGGGGTGCTCCGGTCCTAGTCTTCTTACAGGTAAGTACCTGCGTCCTCGGGGAGCAGACCAGTGGGGTTCTGTAGAGCACTGGGGGGTACACACACAAGCCCACAAAACACACCCTCAGCGGCACAGGGGCGGCCTGGACAAAGTAGGCATCAGGTTTGTTGTGGAAGCAATGGAGGGACCCGGGAGTCACTTAGGCGATGCAGGCAGGGCACAGGGGTGCTTTTTCGGGCCAGCCACTGACTGGCCCGAGGTGGTAGGTGGTTCCTCTTGGTCCTGGGGGCTGCGGGTGCAGTGCTTGGTCCAGGCGTCGAGTTCCTTTGTTACCAGGCAGTTGCGGTCAGGGGGAGCCTCTGGATCCTCTCTGCAGGCGTCGCTGTGGGGGTGCAGGGAGGTCGACTCAGGGTGTCCACATCGTTGGAGTCTCCTGGGAGTCCTCTCTGCATTGTTAGTTCTCCTGAACTCGAGCAGGGGGCGTCAGGTGCAGAGTGTGAAGTCTCACGCTTCCGGCAGGAAGGGAGAGTCTCTTTAAAAGTTGCTTCTTAGTTGCAAAGTTGTGTCAGGTCCTGAACTGTGCCGATGTTCTCGGGCGTTTCTTGGTCCTTTAGGTTCAGGGCAGTCCTCTGGGTCCTCAGAGGTCTCTAGTCCCCGTCAGATGCATCCCTGTGCAGGTTCTTTGAGTCTGGAGACAGGCCGGTAGGGCTGGGGCCAAGTCAGTTGGTGTCTCCATCGTCTCTGTGGGGCTTTCAGGTCAGCAGTCCTTCTTCTTTCTTTAGGTTGCAGGAATTTCATTTCCTGGGTTCAGGGTCGCCCCTAAATACTCAATTTAGGTGTGTGTTTAGGTCTGGGGGGCAGTAGCCAATGGCTACTGTCCTGGAGGGTGGCTACACCCTCTTTATACCTCCTCCCTGTGGGGAGGGGGGCACATCCCTAATCCTATTGGGGGAATCCTCCAAAACCAAGATGGAGGATTTCTTAATGCAGGGGTCACCTCAGCTCAGGACACCTTAGGGGCTGTCCTGACTGGTGGGTGACTCCTCCTTGTTTTTCTCATTATTTCCTCTTGCCGCCGAAAGTGGGGGCTGTGTCCAGGGGGCAGGCATCTCCACTAGCTGGAGTGCCCTGGGGCATTGTAACACAAAGCCTGAGACTTTGAGGCTCACTCCTAGGTGTTACAGTTCCTGCAGGGGGGAGGTGTTAAGCACCTCCACCCAGTGCAGGCTTTGATTCTGGCCTCAGAGAGCACAAAGACTCTCACCCCAGTGGGTCAAAAACTCGTCTCAGTGGCAGGCTGGCACAGACTAGGCAGTCCTGCACTGAAGGATTGGGTAAAATACAGGGGGCATCTTCTAAGATGCCCTCTGTGTGCATTTTGTAATAGATCCAACACTGGCATCAGTGTGGGTTTATTATCCTGAGAGAGAAGTTTGATGCCAAACTTCCCAGTATTCAGTGTAGCCACTATAGAGCTGTGGAGTTAATTTAGACAAACTCCCAGACCATATACTTAATATGGCCACACTGTACTTACAATGTCTAAGAATAGACTTAGACACTGTAGGGGAATATTGCTCATGCAGCAATGCCCTCACCTGTGGTATAGTGCACCCTGCCTTAGGGCTGTAAGGCCTGCTAGAGGGGTGACTTACCTATGCCACAGGCAGTATTTTGTGTGCATGGCATTATGAGGGGGATGCCATGTTGACTTTGCCTTTTTCTCCCCACCAACACACACAATCTGCAATGGCAGTGTGCATGTGTGAGGTGAGGGGTCCTTTAAGGTGGCACAACACATGCTGCAGCCCTTAGAGACCTTCTCTTGTCACAGGGCCCTTGGTACCACTGGTACCTTTTAAAAGGGACTTATCTGTGTGCCAGGGGTGTGTCAATTATGAAAACAATGGTACGTTTTTACTGAAAGAACACTGGTGCAGGGGCCTGGTTAACAGGGTTCCAGCACACTTCTCTGTCAAGTCAGCATCAATATCAGGCAAAAAGTGTGGGTAACTGCAACAGGGAGCCATTTTCCTACAGCTAGGACACATACCTCTGGTCCAACCACTGTAATGATTTTGAATAAAAAGCCCAATTTCAAATAAATAAATATTCACATATATAAAGGTAGGGCCGTTGGCAAGTCCAAAGTGTGCAAATGGCCACATGGCAATGTCCAAGGCATAGCTTCACTCCTGACAACCTGGGCACTCCACTGGGCAGGGGCATCATGGAGATGGCAGGCAGGCACCTCAGGGGTGAGGCAGTGGCGGGGGTTTCTTGGGAGGGGGGTCCTTGGGCTTGGGGTTGAGAGGGGGCGGATCCTTGCCCTTCTGGCCTCTCTTGTTCCCCTTAGTGGTGGGGGAAATCTTAAGGGGGTGAACAGGAGTGGAATGAGAGGTGGAGGGACTGGGCTGGGGGAAGGGGACTTTCCTTTTACGGGCAGGATGTGGGTGTGGGGTAGGGAAGAGGTAAAGGCGGAAGAGGAAAAGCTTCTTAGGACAAGTGGGGCGGGGTGCGGGCGAGGAATGGGAGTGGAGGTAGAGGAAGTGGTTGTAGGAGGAGGAGGTGTTCCGGACCTGGGTGCAGGTGCAGGAACAGTGTGCATATGTGAGGTGGATGGCTGTTGGGTGTCTGTGTGGGAGAGTTTATGTGTCTTTCAAGGGGGGCGCAGACAGGGTAGTGGAGGACAAACAGGATGTGTGGATGTTATGTTGTGGTTGTGCCTTCAAGTGAGGGGGGTGTGTTGCATGAGGTGGTGATGATCGTCGTGGTGATTGCACATGTAGTGTGTGGGGTGCATGTCTGTTGGTCTGTCGTGGTGACTGTGGGCAAGGCTGTACAAGTGGCAGGATCTGGTACTGCTGATGCAGTGCATCCAGGTGTGAGTGCTGATGTGACCGTGAGGGAGAAGGAGGATGGGGAGACAGTGGAGGCAGTTGCTTTTGTTGTATGTGCATTTGTGTGTTGGCTGTGGGTGTGCTTGTGGAGTGAAGTGTGGTGCCTGTGTTTGTCTGTGTGAGTCCTGTCTGTTGTTTTGGGTGCATGTTTGTCAGAATGTGTGCGTAGGATGGGTTGAAAGAGAGGAGACAGGGACTGGGAAGTGGTAGTTGGAGGGGGGACGGAAGAAACAGGGACACTGGCTGCCATCAGAGAGGAGACCAGAGCCTGAAACAATCTCTGTAGGGCCACCAAGCCACCGTGAATGCCCTCCAGGAAGGCATTGCATTGCTGCATCTGGGATGCCAGCCCCTGGTTGGCATTAACTATGGTTGACTGCCCTACAGAGATGGATCTCAGGAGGTCAATAGCCTCCTCACTCAGGGCAGCAGGGCTGACAGGGGCAGGGGCCTGGGGTGAAGGAGACGCCCACCCTCCTCAGTGACTGTGCCCAGGCAACTGGGTGGGGGGCTACTGGGAGTGCAGTGCAGGTACGGGGGTGGCGGAAGCTCTTGTAGCTGGGGTCGTCCCAGAGGGATCTGCCACCACCAGGGAGCTTCCATCGGAGGAGGATTCAGAGTCAGTAGTATCAGCTCCAGTCTCCCCTGTGGTGCTCCCCTCACCCTCCAACCCACTGGCCCCCTTGGCATTGGTGGACTCTGCCTCCTGGGTCCCGTGGGCTGCAGCTTCCTCACTTGCCTGTGCTCCTGCTCCTTCGCCATATGATGCTAATGCACACATGGACAGGATGACAAAAGGAGAGAGGGTGGGGGAGAAAGAAAAGGAGCACAGGGTCAATCACAGCAACAACAGCACAGATCGCTTACACATTACAATCACTCCCTGGGACTTACATTGCGCAGTATGGACCACAGTGACAAACCATTGCCTAAGTACTACAGAAGGAAGGAACCCAAACGCTACAATCTGCACACCTACTGGGACCAACTAAGCCCTGTCTGACATGGTATGCTAGCTACCTAGCAACACCAATGAAAAAACAACAAGTGATGGACGGAATGCTGAACATTGTCAAACATTCACCCCCAGTACAGTGATCTAGGCCTAAATCCATCGTTTTTTTGCTGCCCATGCCATTCCAGTTTGGACCCAGCCATATGCAAATCAGTCTTGACCCTGTTCCCCATGGGAACAGTCCAGCCCCAACTGCTAGGCCAGGTCTTCCCTGGACTGGAAACAAGCATCCTGGGACCGGTTTCGGGGTTTCACTCCTCATCAGCCAGGCTAGCTTGAATCCAGTGGCATGGGAAGCACGGGACCCACGTCTGGGCATACCCTTCCCACTTAGGGCGACAAAGCAAAAACAACAAGTGATGGACGGAATGCTGAACATTGTCAAACATTCACCCCCAGTACAGTGATCTGGGCCTAAATCCATTGTTTTTTTGCTGCCCATGCCATTCCAGTTTGGACCCAGCCATATGCAAATCAGTCTTGACCCTGTTCCCCATGGGAACAGTCCAGCCCGAACTGCTAGGCCAGGTCTTCCCTGGACTGGAAACAAGCATCCTGGGACCGGTTTCGGGGTTTCACCCCTCATCAGCCAGGCTAGCTTGAATCCAGTGGCATGGGAAGCACGGGACCCACGTCTGGGCATACCCTTCCCACTTAGGGCGACAAAGCAAAAACAACACTAACTGGGGGTGAGTGTTTGACAATGTTCAGCATTCCGTCCATCACTTGTTGTTTTTGCTTTGTCGCCCTAAGTGGGAAGGGTATGCCCAGACGTGGGTCCCGTGCTTCCCATGCCACTGGATTCAAGCTAGCCTGGCTGATGATGGGTGAAACCCCGAAACCGGTCCCAGGATGCTTGTTTCCTGTCCAGTGAGGACCTGGCTTGGCAGTTCGGTCTGGACTGTTCCCATGAGGAACAGGGTCAAGACTGATTTGCATATGGCTGGGTCCAAACTGGGGTGGCATGGTGAGCAAAAGAACGATGGATTAAACCCAGATCTATGACTGGGGGTGAGTGTTTGACAATGTTCAGCATTCCGTCCATCACTTGTTGTTTTTGCTTTGTCGCCCTAAGTGGGAAGGGTATGCCCAGACGTGGGTCCCGTGCTTCCCATGCCACTGGACTCAAGCTAGCCTGGCTGATGAGGGGTAAAACCCTGAAACCGGTCCCAGGATGCTTGTTTCCGGTCCAGTGAGGACCTGGCTTGGCAGTTCGGTCTGGACTGTTCCCATGAGGAACAGGGTCAAGACTGATTTGCATATGGCTGGGTCCAAACTGGGGTGGCATGGTGGGCAAAAGAACAATGGATTAAACCCAGATCTATGACTGGGGGTGAGTGTTTGACAATGTTCAGCATTCCGTCCATCACTTGTTGTTTTTGCTTTGTCGCCCTAAGTGGGAAGGGTATGCCCAGACGTGTGTCCCGTGCTTCCCATGCCACTGGATTCAAGCTAGCCTGGCTGATGAGGGGTGAAACCCCGAAACCGGTCCCAGGATGCTTGTTTCCGGTCCAGTGAGGACCTGGCTTGGCAGTTCGGTCTGGACTGTTCCCATGAGGAACAGGGTCAAGACTGATTTGCATATGGCTGGGTCCAAACTGGGGTGGCATGGTGAGCAAAAGAACGATGGATTAAACCCAGATCTATGACTGGGGGTGAGTGTTTGACAATGTTCAGCATTCCGTCCATCACTTGTTGTTTTAGCAACACCAATGATGCATACTACTCTACATAACTAAGCAGAACCACGCCGGAATTGCTAAACCGGCATCCACTGACTAGAACCTTGCACCCAAGTGCCATGCAAGGCAACAAAAAATGAATACCACACACTCTGTAGTCACCCCCTTGTGGCTGCTGTGCTGCCCTCAAGCACCCATCCAACTCAGGATTGGCCACCACCAGTATGCGTACCACGCGGGGGGTCATTGGGAGGTCGTCCCCAGCTGGGCCTCCATGTTCTGTCCGGGCCCAGCGTCTCAGGTCCTCCCACCGTTTCCTGCAGTGGGTGCTCCACAAGCTATGGACACCCAGGGTCTGCAAGTCCTTGGCGATTGCACGTCACAACCCCTTCTTCTGATGGGCGCTAACCTGCAGAGGGAACCCAGACAGAAGGACACCATGAACCAGACAATTCAGCCTGTCACACAAATGGCTTACATACTGCATTTGCCCCTCATCAAGCACACACATGACCCATTCCTCTGCATTCACATGGCCTGCAGACAACCCCCCACAAATGCAATAGTGCTAGCACACACAATCTTCATGCAGCCATGTCTCATGCAAATACCCATGATGTACTCACCTGTTGGTCTGGAGGCCCACACAACTGCCCATACAGGGGTAGGACCCCATCCACGAGCTTCTCCAACTCCTCCGATGTGAAGGCTGGGGCCCTTTCCCCTGTGGCACGGGCCATGGGAGGTTCCAGACACAGGTCACAGCAGCACACACAGTGGAGATGTATCAACATGGAAAGTCAGGAATCAAGTGAAGTTATAGAAAGGAAATGGCGGTCACGTACATGGCGGTGAACACTGTCACCACCGGCGTTGATCATCGTTGGTTCCTGTACTCCACAGAGCCTCATTTTAGCAAATAAGGAATAGCATAGCGGTGCAGACTGCCTACCAACATGATGCCTAACGCCGGCGGAGTGCAGTGACTTTCACCTGTTCCTGCATACAGGACAGGCGGTTACCATTTCCTACTGATGGTACTCATGTTATGAATTTATATGTGCGTCATTGGAGTCTACTGTACACACCTAGACAAATCTGATGTCCTACATACATACATGCATGCTCTGTGTACTATGATGTTGTGTGTCCATATGTCCTGTTGTCACACTCTTTTCACTTTTGGGTCACTTACATATTAACCACTGTGGAGAAATAGGAGGAGGAGGCAAGCACCAGTGTATAGACCCCTTGTGGACTTGGCTACACTGGAGGACCGGCACATCATACTCACCTATCGTCTGGACAGGGCCACAATCACAGAGCTGTATGCAGAATTAGAGCCTGATCTGATACCTGCTATCCGCAGCACCACAGCAATTCCCCTCTTGTGCAGGTATTGTCAGTGCTCCATTTCCTGGCAACTTGTTCTTTCCAGGTGACTGTGGGCTTGGCTGCAGGAATGTCACAGCCAGTGTTCTCGATTGTGCTTGGAAGGGTTTTGGCTGCCTTGCTCAAACACATGAACAGCCACATCGCATTCCGCCAGGTTGATGATCTGCCCAGTGTGAAGGCTGGATTCTACGCAATGGGACGCATACCACATGTGATTGGGGCCATTGACGGGACCCACATTGCCTTAGTCTCCCCCCAGGGCAAATGAATGGATATACAGGATTAGGAAGAGTTACCACTCTCTCAATGCCCAGATGGTGTGCCTTGCTGACCAGTACATCTCCCACGTCACTGTCAAGTATCTTGGATCTGTCCATGATGTCTATATCTTGAGGAACAGCAGCGTCCCACAGGTGATGGCACGACAACAGAGGCACAGAGTGTGGCTCATAGGTGAACTTGAGTCCCCACCCAATGTATGTCAGTGTATGGCTACTGCAGTCATACCCCATGCCATTGTGCATGGCTAATATGTGTCGCTCACTTCTTCCAGGTGACTCCGGCTAGGCAAACCTTTCCTGGCTCTTGACCCCTGTTAGGAATCCGAGAACAAGGGCTGAAAAGCGGTACAAAGATGCACATGAGCGTGACAGGAGGAGTGTGGAATGCACTTTCGGTCTCCTGAAAGCTAGGTTCAGGTGCCTCTGTTTAACAGGTGGATCCCTATGCTACTCCCCTAAGAAGGTCTGCCAGATTGTGGTGGTCTGTTGCATGCTGCATGCTGCATGCTGCACAATTTGGCCCTCAGACGCCATGTGCCCTATCTGCAGGAGGAGGGGGATGACAATGCATCTGGGCCAGTAGTGGACACTGAGGATAGTGAAGAGGAGGAAGAAGAGGAGGAGGATGTGGACAAAAGGACACATATCATTTAGCAGTACTTCCAATGACACTCAGGTCAGACTGTTGATCTATGCATGTCTCCATTCTAGTAAAGTGCTGTGTGGCTGTTGTGTTGTGTCAGTCACTACCTTTGCATCCCAATTGACTGTCATCTATGTCTTCCCTTATTGCAGATGTTGGTGTGGTCACAACAGTGTACTGATGTGATGTCTACAGACTGCTGGAACACATTTATTGGATGGTTTAACACATTACTGGACATTTGCACACAGTAGTGCAGCTCAATACAGTTCAATACATTGCACTGAGAAAGCACCAATACTCTAGTTGGGTTCACGGGTGTTTATTTGACTTTTACAAAAACAATGTAAAGTGTAATAGAGTGGGGTGATGAGTGGAAAATGTCCAGTGTAGTGGCCCAGTCTGTTTGCAGCACAGGTCCAGTGTCCATGAGGCCATAGATAGAGGAGCAAGGGCAGTCCAAAGTGAACAAGGAAAATCAGTGGAACAGAAGGGGGGCATTCTAGAGGGGCTCATTTCCTGCCAGTGGTCTTGGCAACTGTCTCTGGTGTCTGTCTGGGTTGCAGGGAACGTTTGCAGGGTGGTTCCTCCTCTGCAGGAGGAGGGGTGGTGGTGGCCTGTGAGTCCTGTGGTAGACCCTCCTGTCCACTAGCTGCGGCAGAAATGAAGGGCTGGTCAGTCCCCTGGCTGGTAGATACAAGAATTGTTGTATAACCTGCTGGTGGTGTTTTCCCTACAGCCACTGGTTCTCCTGCATGATGTTGAGCACCTGACCCATCCTGTCCTGTGATTGTTGGTATGACCCCGGGACATTTGTGAGTGCCTCCTGGGCAGTCAGTTCCCTGGGCCTGGCCTCTTCCTGGTGCACAGCTTCCCTCCGACTGTCCCTGGCCCCCTGTGCCTGTGTCCCCTGAATGGTGTGCTCACTCCCATTTACACCAGGACCTTCATCATCTTGCCTGCGTGATGTCAACTCGGTCCCTGTACAGGTGGGCACACTGTGGTCCCAGATGAGTCAGGGAGTTCATCCAGATCACGTCCTCCAGAGTTGCTGTCATCACTGAGGTAATCTTCTGGTGGTAGACTGGGTTGCCTTGGCACCTCCTAGCCGCTGACATTGGCTGGTGTACCTGTGGGGATGTAAGTGATTTGTTAGAGTGATTGTCTGTCACATATTCCTCATTTCTACCCTTTCCAATGATATTGGTATTGTCCTACCACCTTTGGTAGTGTATGGAGATGGATTGTGGGATTGATAGTTCTACATGCTGTACATGCATTGGTTGTGGGTGTGCATGCAGAGCTGGGAGGGATGTGGTTGTAGTGGGTATGGCATGCAGGGATAGACATTTAGGTGTGGTAATTGGGGTGCTGCACTGTGTGGAATGGAGTGGGGTGAAGGGAGTCAGGCTGAGGGGGTGCCATGGCATGCAGGTATGGGTGGTGGTAGGTTGGTAATGGTAACTCACCAGTGTCCAGTCCTCCGGCTACTCCAGTGAGGTCCTCAGGATGCAGTATTGCCAAGACTTTCTCCTCCCATGCTCTCAACTGTAGGGGAGGAGGTGGGGGTCCAACGCCAGTCCCCCTAATGGCGAGTTGGTACTTTGCTGCAATGGAATGCACCTTCCCCCGTAGGTCGTTCCACCTCTTCCTTAGGTTGTCCCTTGTGCATGGGTTTGTTCCCACAGCATTCACCCTGTCCACAATCTTTCGCCATAGCCCCATCTTCCCAGCAATGGAGATCTGCTGTACCTGTGCTCCAAACAGCTGTGGCTCTACCCTGACTATTTCCTCCACCATCACGCGCAACTACTCATCAGTGAAACGGGGGTGCTTTTGTGGGGGACATGGGTGTTGTGTGGTGTGTGTGTTGTGCAGAGGTTGTTGAGTGATGTGGTGAGGTGTGTGGTGTGTGGTTCGTGACGGATAAATGGGTAGTTGTGGTATGTGTGTGCAGTTGTCTCTGGTATTGGCCTGGCAAGGTGTGGCGGTCTTCTCTTGTTGCACAGGTTTGTGGGTGATGTGGGGGGATATAGTGCTGTTGGTATGTGGGGTGTGGGTATTTGTGTCAGGTGTGGGTTTTTTGGACTGGCCAATGTTGTCTTGTTTTGTTTTTGGGTGGCCATTTCCGCCGCGGCGGATGTCCGTTGTGGTGATTCGTGGGTCATTATTTGGAGGGCATTGTTTTGCTGGCATAACGGTAGGGGTGCTAGTTCTGACAGTTTATCATGTTCATTGGGTCTGGCGGATTTGTGGTTGTGTCTGGTTTCTGTTGTTTTTTTATGTGTATGTCATAATCTGGCAGACGGATGTTCGCCTCCGCGTGGTATGTTGGTGGCTGTCACCACAGCGGTATTCAGAATTTACTGCCAATGTCATAATGAGGATTGTCTCGACCTTTAGAAGAGGGAGATCAGAATAGGCAGCAAATTATATATAAGAAGGATCATTGATATATAAACTCATTATATCATCTAAAATTAGTTTTTATCACTGTCTGTGCCCCCACACAATAAAGATATTGCCTGTACACAGAAGTAGTTTTATTGTTACATCTGGACTCCTGATATAACCAGAATTACGTATTCCGATCCCTCTATTCCAGCTGTCAAGACCTCCATGATGGTATCATCCTATCATGTTGGGGCAGACTAGCTAATGAAGAAGCATGCCACTATGATGTGGGTTAGGCTATTCTGTCCACATCTTTGTCTTTTGGTCGCCAAAGGACAAGATTTCTAATTCCACTGATGATAAAAGGGAAACAATTTGCTGTACTTTTTGTGCATCACAATATTTTTTGTCACATGTGAGGGTGATGTAAATATACACGGCAGCCTTGACATAACTTTTAACTTTCCATGCTATTGCTGCACATAGGCGCCATTACCAGTAGACTTATAGAGACGTTAAATAGAACAAATAGGGAGTTTCAATGTACGGCATGTTTTGGAGGGAAATACAGTTCTTAAGCATTGTTAAAGTGCATATAATCCCAAACCAGCAATGAAATGGCCAAGAAAATGTGTAAGATCTGTACTGACCATGTAGCGGAAGGGGGCTTTCCTACTCCCCAAACATGGCCTTGTTTACTTGAACAATAATTCATAAACACATACAACATTGCTCAAAGACCACATATGAGTACCAGTACCAGTTCCTTTTTCTTTTCAGTTTGACAGTGCATTTGAACTGCTGCCTCAACACATACAGGCACATTCATCTGGAACCCCTTCATAACTTTCCCCAAGTTCAAGCAGAAGTGGTGGCTGCATGAGACTGTACGAGTAGAAAAAGTGAGATAATCAAATGCAACACCTTTTCAAAGACCGCCATACTCCACAAGATTGCTATCACTTTCAGAGTACCTCAGGTTTCCATTTTGAACCACGTTATTTTCACCCACCTCCATGGAGCTCCTTTGCATTCCTCTCATTGATTATACCATTAAATCTATCACAATTGTAATGACATACATCTTTACATCAAAGATTTCTGTGCTCCAGCCTACCAATACCTTAAACACTACCTGCACCTCAGGCCTAGATGCGAGTGCTTACCCTCAACTCCACCACAGCAGAATTCCTACTATTAAACCAAGAACAACAAGAAAACAAAAACAGGTCCAAATCTGGCTGAAAACCCTGAACGTGTATGGATTCAAACTGCAACATTCACCAAATGCCAGGTCACTCAGATTCGTTCAGTGCACTTAAACAATACAACAACAAGAAAACCAGAACTGCCTGGTACAGATGATTTCACTGAAGAAAGTGAAACCAGGCCTCCCAGAAAGCTACTTCAAAACGCGTTTGCAAATGGATGGTGGCAACATTGTGAACATGGCCTCCCACACTCCACTTTAACCACTCCTTAAGGTCACCCTGTATACCCAATGCCCCAACCATCAAATGGAAGGGTGTTCTTTCCGACACCATTGGCACAAGTAGTCATTTGATGGTCACAGTGCATCAAACAGTAGTCAGAAAAATAGCAATTCTCCCTTTTCTAATTGAAGTACAGCAACACATAGTTGGGTATTTGACTAGTTAGAGTCCAACTCCTGTTGAATCTATGAATCTTGCATTGGCTTTTAGGCACATTTAATCTAGGCTGCAGTTAGCCTTTCACTGTGACTTATAATTAATCCCTTCCAAAGTGGATTGGACCCCCTTGCAACTCTCATACCAAATCACCGATCCAATTGTCACTCCACATGCAAAATGGATGGTGATGCAACCTTCATTCATAACTTGTTTGTTATAGTGCGGCTAACTTTCTATTCTGACTATGAGATCAAAATTTGATAAATAACGTATACAACTGCACTAAAAAAATATAGTTTCGTATAAAAATGAGACACAACATGCGCAGGGCCATCTCTGCATACTTGGGTTAGTACAGCTTATTTCAAACATACTTTTAAAGAAAAGAACATCTTACTAATGCTTTTAGTGACCCAGAAGCCATCAGAAAGTTTCATGATTAACAGCTTAAATTAGAAAAACTGCAAAGACATGTATTTTAAAAGTGCTCATGTTTTCATTTGTGGTGGTCACCATTGTGCCTGCTGGATTTAACAATATGGTAACACGATTTAAATAATGTCAAAGTATATTTTAGACTCTAAATTAATTGTTAGTAACAAAACAAATTGTGTTCTTCAATGTTTACTGTGTGATTTATGACTTTAAATAGATGTGTGCATAAAAATAAATGCACTTCTTTGTCATATTTAATGTGATGCTTTAACAAGTTTGCAATTCATAATAAAATGTTTTATTTTTTCAAATGATACATCATTAATGCTGAATTTACAAGTTTGCACATTATGTGTGTTTTATTAACAAATATTTTAATGCATTATATTTCTTGTGTCAGCATAACTAAGCCTGAAGAACTCGTATTTGCAGTCATGTAAAAGTGATGAATCATTTTTCTCAGTAAAGTGGAACATTCCTCTAGATTCTGTTCTCATGAAATGCTTTGCCAGTGGTAGAGGATTATTTTGTTTGATTATACAGATACTTGTAGTTAAAAGACCTTAGTCCTAGAACATTTAGGCTTGTGGACATAACATGAAATAAATATTTTCAACTAATGCAGATTCACCTGGGACTCAGACAAGTTCGTTTTACATCCTGGGAAGAAACTGGATTGTTTCAAGCAAAAATAATTTGTAACCGAACTGTTTGGATTCATGGAACATTTTATTGATATTTGATTGGATGATGCCTCTTTACCTGATGAAAGGAAACCGAACTGTCAAATTAAAAATGTTTATGTGCTTTAATATAAGGATGGACTTCCTAAGTTTTAGTAGTTCTTTCTGTGGCTCTTGACCCTTCTGTTCTCTGTGCAGGTCGTGTTCTGCACTTCCCTGATGGTGCTTCTAATGGACTTTGCTGCTGATCTGATTCTTTGCTGATGAAGAATCCTTGAATGCTGGCCCTAGGAGAGCTATATTCTCTCTGCTGATTGTCATTTCCCTTACCATGTTTTCCCTTTTCTAGAATAGAAGTTAGCTGACACTCACTCTTTTTATTTTTCTAGTTAATCTATACCCTTAGATATATTTTGCCAAGTTATTTTTGCCTTCTTTTGTATTTTGTCTGCATGGTTTAGCCCATGCCCACACATGCATGTGTTGCTGATGCTAATTAGATTACATTTGTTTTGGTGATTTGGGGAACCAATGGTATTGATTTAGATTAAAAATTTGATTTTGCGCACAGTCTCATTGACATTAGCTTTGTGGTTATAAAATAAAGCTTTGAAACCTTTCAATGATGGGAGTCTTCTTCCATGGCCACATTCGTCATGGTGTCTAAATTGTTTGGGTGATATTAAGGTAAAACTTTGTGTATGGTTCACCACACTTTTTCTGGGTTACAAGGTCCATCAACCTTGGTGAAGCATTTAATTCCTGTGAAACATGAAAGACGCATTAACAGTTTGTTAGCAGAGGATGGTTCTTTCTCATAAGAGGGAGAAGCACATTTTAGGTTAATGTTAGGGAATCAGGATTCACAGTTTTGATAACAGAGTTATGGGCTATGTCCCATAAGAGTAGTAACCATATTCTGTTCAGTATTAGACATGTTATTGCCCAGTGCAAAACGTGACCACCCTGTAGTTCGTTTTATGGTTAGTTTGAGAGGTTGATGAAATTCCCTCGTTGTGGCTACAACTGTTGTGTGAGTATAAGAGGGATTTGCACTTGCAATTCTTTTTGCTTGAAGATTGCGGTGAAGTGTGATGTCCTAAAGTGTTTTACAGAGTCATTGAACTCGAAGTGATTGTGGCACTTTGTTCTCAAAAATTGTCCACGGTCGTTGTTGTTGTGTACTTGAGTAGAAGACACTTGGTTAATTTATTGCCTGCAATGAGGTACGTGTCAGGAAGGATCTGTATCAACCAAGGTGAGAATTTCTGGTCAAGTTTCACTCATTGTGTTAAAAGCCACAGTTGGATGTGTAAGCCCTACAGTTTTCAAAGCGTTTGAGCTGTACCCATAGTGTGCAACAGGTTTTTGGTTCTTCATCATTCTTGCAATATTTTGCATTTAGTATATGTGTGAGCGATTGTGTGAGAGACAATTGCAAAGCGACTGCAGTTGAGTGAAGTGAGCGTGACATCATTTGTACCATGTTGGAATAGGTCTGTTAGTGAGAAAGCTGCGCTCATATTGGTGAACAGTACGGTGTTGCTATTGCTTGAGAATGGATTGCAAAAGGGATTGTGGGATTGAATTTACTTCCTGGTGTCATTGAAAATTGTTATTAGTTGAAATTGTGCGAAAATAAACATTTTCAAAGCTTTAAGAAGTGCGCTGAGAGGCGATGTGTTTATTCCAGTTAGTGAGGGTGAACAGGTAACACTCAAAGGTACACCAGCATACCAAGTTTCAGTGGCGAAAGGAGTTTCAGCAAGCATTTGGGTTTAACAATGGTGCAAGATCACTGAGAAAGAGTGTTCATTGGCTTTCCCTTGTTACAGAACTTTTAATTCGAGAATTGTAGAAAATGTATGAAGAGTATTAGGTGAATTAAAGTCTCCTTCAAGACCCTCACAATTTGAAGACCTTGCTATTTGGGAGCTTGCTGCAAGTCAGAAAGAAACTGCAAAAATTGAGACTAGAAAGAAAGCCATTAACAAATTAGCTGAAGCCAGATGGGATGCTGAACAGAAAATTTGGCAAGCTGTGATATTAGATGAAGTGAGAATGTTTGCAGATAGCACAGAGGAAAAGGGTGAGATTACAAAAGCTAAGACAAGAAAGAAGCAGACAGCTAAAGTAGAATAGACAGCAGATGAGGGTAAAAAGACAGCCAAATATGAAAGTGACTCAGAAGATGAGTTCATAAATTAGCTCTTGATGAATTGTCCCCGACCACATCATTCAGTTGAGGAAGCAGTGCAGAATGTAGACCTGAATGTGCCAACGGCTCCAGTTACACAGAGCCCGATTCAGATAGTTCCAAGTACATCTGCAAATCCAGTGACACAAGTACCCGTGGTTTATCCACCAGTTCCAAATGTCAGTACAGCACAGTACATTACAAGCCCAGTTATGAATCAGGTAGTGCCAAGCCCTCAAGTGAATAAGATGGGGTCCAAACTTAATGTGACTACACCTGTGCAGAATTTTAATCAGAATAAGACTTTGCCTGTGTACACACCAGTGTAGACAATGTCAAATGCCACCCTGAGTCAAACAGGACAGTATTGTTTTCACATGTCCAAGTGCTGGAATGACAACTCCGCAGAATCAGAAAAATTTGACAGGACCCAACGCATTAACAGTTCCCAGGACTATAGGTCCAGTTGTTCCACTGTATGTTTCAGGCAACCCTGGAAATAATGCCCAGTCAGTGAATGTTTCAGCAGTTCATGAATCCCCAGTATCTGCAGGGAAGTCACCAATTTGTATACAGAGATTGGTATATTCAAACAATTCAGAGATGGAGAGAATAGCTTCTTGTGTTCCAACTTTAAACCCTACATGAATTGCAAAACCTAACCAGATGTTAAATTAAGCAGGACCAGTTTTTGATCCGAGATGTTCTCAGGGAACTCCACCTCCTTACATGCCCACACCAGATCGGACTACGAGTGTACATTGCAGCACCCCACAAAATATGTCACGGGGTGATAATATTAATTTGAAAGGTTTTTCAGCCCAGCAGTTGACTGAGTGGCTAGACAATTTGAGCCCAAAGGGAGCAATATGTATAACAAATGGTAACATTAGAACAGAAAAGACACCAGAAAAGGACAGAACAGTGAATGTGTCTAGATCAAAATTAGAATTAAATGTTTTAATTATGGGAACCCTTGAGATGGAGCAATTGGAAAAATACACAGAAGACGAACTGTGATTCATGTGCAAAGATGTTACACAGCATGCAGGACTGGCCTATGACAAGTTAGCAGAACTAGCTGAGAAATATGAAGTAGATTTAGGAAAATCTAAATGTTTGAGAAGAAGTTATAGATCAGAGTTCAGTTTCAAAGACATAGCAAACATGAGATCACCCGGAATTAGAATGCACCTAAAGGAATTAATTACTTACATTCAAACATGGGGTGTTCTACATGAATGGGAAGGCAGACGAGCAAAGAAAAACAATCAAAAGAAAGCAAATCAGAATGGGCGAAAATCAAGCTCATGATAATGTAAGAATGTTACCAATGAGGGAAATGCCTGGTGGAGGTTATGTACGTGTCCCTGGTAGCAGAAGTGACATATTGTCATTCACAAATGATTACTTGAGATTGAGATAGACGTCAGTAGAGTGGTACAAGCATTCAGAAAGGTTTGGGAAGCTTTCAAAATGCCTGTGGGATGATTTGAACACATTGTTTGACATTGTGGCTCCAGTTGATTTGTGGGTTGAGTGCAAGCAAAGTGTTGATTGGCTAAATGTTGAACAACTGAGATAATTAGTAACAGGTGTGCCGTCTAAGAGGTTATGAAAGGGTATGATAAAGTAATTGAATTTCTGAAGAACAAAGCTTTTCAAAAAATGTTAATTGGCAAAAGATTGACAGGACAGCCCAGGAAATAAAGGAGTTGATTCATGCCTAATATGAGAGATTGTTGCTAGCGTTCAAACTGCACAGTGGTTCTGAAACTATTGAGCCGAAAGATATGAGTCATTCTGTGTTTAGATTTGTGCAAGGATTGAAACCTGAGGTCAGTACAATGATTCAGCAGTGTTTGATTTGTTGGCAGAACAAATCAATTGATGAGGTACTACAGTAAGCAAGGTACTGCAGTGTCAATTCAGTTGAAGCAGACAAAGCTGAAAGAGAAATTAATGGTGATGAAAATAAAATCTGTACAGACAGGAAATCAGAGCCTGAAGATGACGGTGAACACTAGTGGAACGCAAGGTGTGCAACAGCAGGTTAACAATGTGCCTCGGCTTAAAGGTAGAAGACGCAGTGTTCGGACAGATCAGAGAAGTAATGTAATTGATGTGCAATCAATAAAGAAAATGCAGCTATGTCATGCATGCGGCATCTTCGGACTCTGGAGACGGGAGTGTCCATACAATAATGTGAATAATTTGGTGCACACTAGTGGTGTTTCTCAAACTGTTGGCAGTGATCTAGTTCAAATTTGGAGAAGCCAGAGACCCCGAGTCCAAAATGTAGCTGTTCCTACAGGATCACAGCAAATGCAGGTCCCGTAGAAGATGCAGATTCCACAACAGATTCAAGTCCTGTAAAAAACTTTAGATGCAAATGCAATTGTAAATCTGTTGGTAACACAATTTCCCTTAATTTATTTGAATGATGAGTAGTGTTCAGGAACATTTAACAATGATAGTTCTGATGATGAATATTACATTTTAGCATCATCCTTAGAGGCAGATCAATGGGGTCCCTATATAAATGCCAGCATTATGGGACACAATGTTTCTTTCCTAGTTGACACTGGAGCTCACATTCCACTGTCAGAGCTGCAGAAGTACTAAATGTGCCCTTGTCAGGAAATATAACACAGGTGTAGCAAACCAGCAGTTAACTAACCCAATTACAGAACATATCCCAGTCAAAATAGGGTCATTTGAGGACCGGCACCAATTTGTGGTTTGCAATTCAAGTCCTGTGAGCTTGTTAGGTCATGATTTATTGCAAACTAAGTTGTTCTACTAGCAGCACACACAAGGGAATAGCAATGCCAACAAATAGTGATGAAGAAATACCCTGGAAAACTGAAGAAATGTACCCATCATTTAATTGTTCCCAATGATGACAGTTAATGGTTTACCTGAGGAATAGCAAGGGACAGCTATGGCAAAAGTTTGGGATTTTTCAGCAAAGGTGATTGGACTCATAAGAGGAGCTGAGCTAGTTAAACAGTTAAAATCACACTGAAGCCAAATGCAGTGCATCCGAAGATACCACCATATAACATGACACCAGAAGTAATTGCAGGAATAACTTCCGTAATTGAACATTTCCTTGAACAACGTGTTCTGAAAGAGATCCTAAGAAGCCCATGTAATTCCCATATTTTAGGATAACAGAAGCCAAATGGAAAATAATGCACAGTGCAGGATTTGAGAAAGGGGAATGAAATTGTCATTCTATGTTGTCCTATGGTACGGAATCCAACAGTGATTGTGTTCCAGGTTCCTTGTGAAGCAGAATAGTTTATAGTAGTTGATTTGTGACAATCCATTCCACTCCATGAGGATAGTCAATTTTTATTCACTTTTAAATTCGGAAGCCATGCATTTTCATGGTGTCGTACAGCTCCAGGGTATGCGGAGTCACCATCATTCTTTAATCAGATTTTGAGAAAAAACTTGTAGTTCCTTAAAATGCCTCTCAAACACAAGTGAAGCCTGTAGGAGAGACACAATTGCCCTGTCAAACCATTTAGGAGAGACCGGGCATAAAGTTTCCCCAGCAAAGTTGAAGTATTGTCAAAAAGAAGTAAAATACTTAGCTCAATACCTAGAGAAAGGTGCAAGGAAGGTGCCCCAAGTGAGAGGTTCAGTAATCATGCAGAAGAACCCACCAATGACAGAGAGAGATGTCAGAATGTTTTTGAGCATGGTTGGCTACTTCAGAGAGTGGATTCTGAATTTTTCACTTTTGGCCAAGCCTTTACTGAAGTTGACACACAAGGAGGTGTCTGTTCAGGTACCATTTGATGACACATTCATGAAAGCCTTTTCTGAGGTGAGAGGAAGCCTTTACTGAGCCCCAGCTCTGGGAATCTGCTATTACAACAAATGTTTTTCTTTGTTTTCTTGCGAAAGAGATGGTTGTGCGCTACCTGTTTTGACACAGTTACACAGCGGCACCAACAGGCCCATGGCATATTTTTCAACCACATTTGATCCTGTAGCTACTGCAATGCCCAGCTGTTCAAAAGCCATGGCGGCTGTGAGTGCCGGTTTTAACCAGTGAAAAAGCATTGTCATGATTTACCCACTAAATGTTTTTATGCCCCATTCTGTTGAGGTCCTTTAGACTCAGACCAAGATCCAGTACTTTACCAATGCTCGTTTGGCGCATTATGAACAAGTTATTTTGGGATCCTCAAATGTTAATATTAAAAGGTGCACTACCTTAAATCCAGCAGCGCTTTTGCCAATTACTGTTGAAAATGTAACTGATTGTGAAGATGAGGAGGAGCAGGATGTCTCGATGTGACTGAAATGTGCACCAAACCAAGACCTGATATTCAAGATACACTATTAGATGAAAATTACTATGTCATGTTTGCTGATGGCTCCTGTTTAAGAAACAATTATGGAAATCGGCCATCTGGTTATGCAGTTTGCACAGTCTCAGAAGTGATAGAAGCTTCATGGCTTCAAGGAGTCTTTTCTGTCCAAGTACCAGAATTGGTCACTCTTACCAGAGCATGCTGTGCTTCTGAACAGTGCAAAGTGACCATTTTCACTGTTAGCCAATATGGTTTTGGTGTTGTTCATGACTTCGGACAGTTATGGTCAAAGGGAGGCTTGATGATCTCTTCTGGTTCACATATCAGAAACAGTGACAGTGTTTACCAATTATTGAAAGCATTATAGTTACCAGTGAAAATTGCAGTTGATAAATGTGCAGCACATCAAAAGTCAAATAATTACATCTTGTTAAGCAATGCCTATGCTGCTCAATTGGCACGCTATTGTGCTCTCCATGGCACATCCTTTAATGAGGAACGGAGTGATGGAAACAGCACCAGTGAGACAAATCAAACCTTCTTTATGACAGCAATTGATACCTGGGAACAGGTCAAAGGATTGCAGGAAAAAGTGTCAGAAGACGAACAAAGGGGTTGGAGTAGAGCAGGTTGTGTTCAGAGAAATGAGGATGATGTTTGGGTTTCCAGAGAGGGAAAGGCAGTGTTGCAGAATAGTTTGTTGCCTCTGATGGCAAGATATTACCACTGACAGGCTCAAATTAGCAGAGGCACAGTGATTGGAACATTCAGAAAAACATGGTACAACCCTCGATTCAGGTAGGTTGCATAATCAGTGTCTCAAAGATGTGTAAAATGTCAAAAAATGAATGTAGGGAAACGCACTGTAGTTAACCTGAGCCACATAGGTAGATCAGGAGGTCCTTTCAACAGAATGCAAATTGATTTCATCAAAATGCCTGTGTGTAATGGAATGAGGTATGTTTAGGTGGTGGTATGTGTGTTTTCACATTGGGTCGAGGCCTACCCAACAAGCAGGAAGGAAACCCTTTTAGTTACCAAGCTGCTTATGAGGGAATTGTTACCTCGATTCCACTTTGCAAAATCCCTGGAATCAGACCGAGGATCACATTTCAATAATGAGATCATAAAATTGTTGTGTGCATCTTTACAAATTGAGCATTGCAGTTACAGACCAGACGCCTCAGGATTAGTCGAGCAAATGAATGGAACACTGAAGTCTCGACTGGCAAAAGTGTGTGAATCAATGTTGAAATGGCCTGATGCATTGCCTCTTGTACTGATGAGTATGCAAAGCCCACCCAGCAGAAAGGCAGGATTGTACCCTCATGAAATCATTATGGGGCATGCAATGAGGTTGCCAGCTGTGCCCACAAATGCACTTGTGAACATTACAGATGACTTTGTGCTGGATTACTGCAAAGGACTAGCTGATGTGGTTCACTCTTTGTCTCGCAAGGTTGAAGAAGGAACTGCTCAACCACCACAAGAATTGTGCCACAACCCGAGTCCTAGAAGCTGGGTTCTGGTAAAAAAACACATCAGAAAGCCATGCTTAGAGCCGCATTGCAAAGGGCCTTTCTAGGTTGTCTTGGTGACTACAACTGCTGTGAAGTGTGCTAGTCTACTGAACTGGGTTCATGCAAGCCACACACGCAAAGTTCCAAGTCTTCTTGAAGATACAGTGCCTGTTCCTTTAGGGTCAGAAACAGTGAGAGTAGGAGTTCAGGTTAGCCAAACTGTGAGGACTGGACAAGTGACTATCACAGGGCATTCACAGTCTGGTGAAAGTTTGAGTGTGTCAAAAGCAATCGAAGATGCAAGAGGGTCGACTTCTGCTAGCTCAGAAAATGCAGGAGCTCCAGTTGTGCCTGAGAAAAGAATTGTGGTTGGAGACCACTAGCTCGCAAAAAGTCCCACCCCAGTGATAAATGTGGCTCCTGCTATTGCTGAACTGACTGAAGAATCAGAGCAAATTGACGGTGATACTAGGTTGTGCAGCAAGGAAGTCAAAATGAAAAAGATTGCCCAGTTGAAAATATTCAGCTCCTAAATGGACTCAGGCCCTCATTACAACCCTGGCAGTCAGTGATAAAACGGCTGTAATACCGCCAACAAGCTGGCGGTAAATACCGCCAAATTATGACCATGGCGGAAAGAGGTCAGACAGACAGCCACTTTACCACACCGCCCGCAAGGGCGGAATCAATAGGCACCATGGCGGTAGCCGGCAACAGCCAGGTGGAAGTTAATGTTCTGCCCACTGTATTATGACAGCCCAATCCACCACCTTTTCCAGGGTGGTACCAACAACATCAAATGCTTGGCAGAAACACTGCACAGAAGGGAAACGTCTCACCATTGGAGACTCAAGGAAGAACCACGGCGCCATGGAACCCGAACAGCAGATCTTTCCAATGCTTCAATACGTCATGCTCCACCATGAACACCAACGACAGTGAAGACGACCACGGTGAGTACAGCTGCCTAGCACAGGGGATGGGGGGAGGAAAAAGAAAGTGACACACACACGCAACGTGCAACACCCCCACCCCTAACACCATGCACACAAGCAGATGCAGTAATATAACATTTTTACCCCATACCTCTCAGGGATAATGCAAGGACCACAGGAATAGATGAAAGTGAGTGTAATAATATAAATATAGTAGAAAAACAAAAATTCTATCTAAAAGTATATACATATGTAAAAACAAGGGACACTGCCCAGTCCTCAATGAGCGTGGGCCAGAGGGCCACATTACAAAGTCCAAGGCCCCACTTGACACCTGCAACAACACGGAGAGAACACTGCAGGGGTATCACTTCGAAAATAGGCAGGCACCTCAGGGAGCCGGGGAACGGGGGGGCACCTCAGCAGGCAGATGGAACAACACCACTGGTCCTGGAGGGGGCAAAATGCTTGCGCTTGATCCTGGGGAGTGCAAGGCCACAGTCTCTCGAATGGGTGACTTGCCCACATGCTCTGGAGAGGGCAACATGCCCTGTGCTTGGTCCTGAGGAGTGCAAGGCCGCAGTCTCTCGAGTGGGTGTCTTCCCCACTGTTTTTGGATGGGGCAACACGCCCTGTGCTTCGTCCTGGGGAGTGCAAGGCCACAGTCTCTCAAGTGGGTGCCGAACCCACTGGTTCTAGAGGGGGCATAGTGCCCTGTGATCTTCATCCTGGTGCAGATTGGGCGAGTGGGTGAGGGGGCATCGCACCCTGTCTTCATCCTGGAGAGGATGGGGTGAGTGGGTGCCATACCCACTGCTTCTTGAGGGGGCATCGATCCCCGTGATGCACATCTTGGGGAGTGCAAGGTCACAGTCCCTCAGGTGGGTGTCATACCCACAGGATTTGCAGGGGGCAGGCTACACAACAGCCCATGGACGCAGGACTACAGACTGTCCGCTGGCGGTGATGGCTGCTCAGTGGTGGTGGTGCTGCTGCTGGTGGTGGTAGGGGGAGGATCCTGCCCATCCCCTGCTGCCTCGGACGGCTGCCCACTGCTGCTGGTGGTGCTGGTGCTGATGCTGCTGCTGGTGGTGGGGGGAGGCTCCTGCCCATCCCCTGCAGCCTCGGACGGTCGCACCACCATGGTTGGTGGTGGGGACTCCGACTGAGTCCCAGCACCAGGCCCCTTGTCCTTTCTGCCTGCTGGTGCAGGCCCCTTGCTCTTCCTGGAAGCAGCTGGGGATTCCTCCCTTCCCCTTCCTGGCAGCAGCTGTGGATTGCTCCTTCTCCTTACTGGCAGCAGCTGGTGATTGCTCCTTCCCCTTCCTGGCAGCAGCTGGGGATTGCTGCTTGCCCTTCCTGGCAGCAGCTGCGGTGATAGCACCTTGACCTTCATGGCAGCAGCTCGGGAGGGCTCCTTGCCCTTCCTGGCAGCACTTGTGGCAGGCACCCTTTCTGTGTGGCTGGCTGGTGGCCTGGATCCTTTACCACCACGAGTTTCTGTGGAAACTACTGGGCTCGTGGACTGGGTGGCTGAGGTGCTTCCCTGGGTTTTACACACCCTGGCCAGATGTGAAGGATGGGGGAGGGGTAGGGAAGAGGTCAATGATTGAGAGGAAAAGCTGGTTAGGGACACTGGGCCGGGAAGAGGGAGAAGGTCTGGGAGTGGAGGAAGAGGGAGTGGTGGTAGGAGGTGTCGTCTGCTGTGTTTGGGTGCAGGTGCATGGGCTGGATGCTGTTGTGAGGTGGATGGCTGTTGGGAGTCTGAGTGCTTGCGTTTGTGTCCTTTAGGAGGGGGGACAGACACAGTGGGAGAGGACACAGGTGACGTGTGCATGGATGTTGGGGTAGTGACTGCCAGTGAGGTGTGTGTTTTGATAGGTGTGCTGGTGCTTGAGGTAGTTGATGAGGATGTAGTGCATGCAGGTGTGAGTGTAGATGCAACTGGGATAGAGGTGGGGGACGAGGAGGAGGGGGCCACAGTGGAGGCAGTAGATGTTGGTATGTCTTCATCTGGATGGTGTTTGTGTGAGTGCCTGTGGGATGATGTGTTGTGCTTGTGTTTGCCATGTCCACTCTTGTGTGTTGTCCTGTGTACATGCTCGTCTGCCTGCGTGCTTGGGATAGGTTGGGGTTGAGGGGAATGGAATTGGGCAGAGGAAGTTGGAGGGGAGAGGGTGGAAACAGGGACAATGGCTGCCATCACAGAGGAGGCCAGAGCCTGGATTGATCTCTTTTGGGCCGCCAAGCCAGTGTGAATGCCCTCCAGAAATGCATTGGTCTGTTCCATTTTGGCTGCCAGCCCCGGGATGGCATTCACAATGGTTGACTGCCCAACAGAGATGGATATCAGGAGGTCAATAGCCTCCTCACTCAGGGCAGCAGGGCTCATTGGGGCAGGGCCTGAGGTGCCTGGGACGAAGGAGATGCCCACCCTCCTGGGTGAGCGGGCACAGGCAACTCGATGAGGGGCTGCTGGGAGGGCGGTGCTGGTACGGGGTGGCGGCTGTACCTGTAGCTGGGGTGGTCACAGAGGTGTCCGTCACCACCAGGGAGCTTCCATCGGAGGAGGTATCCGTGTCTGAACTGTCCCCTCCAGTCTCCGCCGTGGTGCTCCCCTCGCCCTCCATCGCACTGGTGTCCTCAGCGTCGGTGGACTTTGCCTCCTGGGTCCTGTGGGATACAGCTCCCTCTGCCAGATGATGCTAATGCATATAAAGACAGGGTGACAAAATAAAAAGGGGGGGAGAGACAAAGGATACACTTGGTCAATGGCTACACCAACACCACTGTTGGCGTACACACCACCCTCACATACAGGGAACAGCCCTACACACTATGCAATGCTCTACCAGTAACAATGCTAGTCACCAGGGCATGGGGAGAGACACATTCCACCAACTGCAGCATACATGGGACCCACAAAGCCCTGCCCAGTAGTGGATGCCTACTAGCTAGGTTGGAGGAATTTCACATCAGATCCATGCCCAACATTGGACCTACTCTGCAATGTCAGGCCTGGTCTAGCAGCACTCACAGACACACATCCCCCACCCGGATACCACCTCACCAGACGTAAGTTGTAATGATGGGCACTGTACTCACCCCCTTGTGACTGCGGTGATGCCCTCAAGCGCCCATCCAGCTCCGGATAGGGCACCGCCAGAATGCGGGCCATCAGTGGGGTCAGGGTTCGACGGGCACCCCTTAACGTTGGGAGGCCATCCCCAGCTGGGCCTCCGCCGTCTTCCGTGCCCAGTGTCTCAGGTCCTCCCAGCGTTTCTGACAGTGGGTGCATCGCCTGCCGTAGACCCCCAGGGTCCGCACGTCCTTGGTCGATGGCATGCCATGTACCATTTTTTGGATGGGTGCTGACCTGCTGAGGAAATATACACAGGGAAAGGTATTAGTTAGACCGTCCTGCCTGTTACACTCATGGCCCACCATAGCCCTTCCCATCCCCTTTCGCACAGACATGGCCCATCATACATGCTGCACGCTGCCCAGGGCCCATCCACCAACCCTCGCTACACAAGGCCTTCACACACAGCACTCCATGCATTCATGCCCCATGCATCGTGCTCACAGTGTACTCACCTGTTTGTCTGGAGGCCCATACAGCAGCCCACACCGGGGTAGGACCCCATCCACTAGTCTCTCCAACTCCACGGAGGTGAAGGCAGGGGCCCTTTCTCCAGTCATACGGGCCATGGTAGGTTCCGGACACATGCAGTGTAGGTCCACTCCTGTTGAAGGTCAGGTAGCAAGTAATTGAACAGATAGAAAATGGTGGTGACGTCCGCGGCGGTGCATAGCGTCACCACCGGCATACATCACCATAGGGCCCAATTTTATCCAATGAGGCGTTGCACGGCGGATCCCGACCACTTCCCGCAACGGCGCACAACATCAGCGGAATTACCTCACTTCCACCTGTCCCTCCATACAGGACCGGCGGATGCCATCATTTCGGGGGGGGGGCAGTGTATGGAAAATAACTGCATCACAGATCACAATTGTACATACAGGACTCATGCCACTAACACATTTAAAATTCACATCATGCATTGAACTGTAGTGGCTACAATGTACATTTTATGACTGGCTCATCGCTCTTTTGCCCCATAGATTGCAACCACTTCGGATGAATAGGAGATGGAGACATCTCCCCGTGTACAGACCCCTGGTGGACTTGGCAACAATGGAGGACAGGCACATTATCCTCACCTACAGACTTGTCAGAGCCACAATCATGGAGCTGTGTGCCCAATTGGAGCCTGACCTGATATCTATATCCGTCACCCCACTGGGATCCCCCCTCTTGTGCAAGTGCTATCTGTGATCCATTTCTTGGCAACTGGTTCTTTCCAAGTGACAGTGGGCTTGAAAGCAGGAATGTCACCGCCAATGTTCTCAATTGTGCTGACAAGAGTGTTGGATGCCCTGATTAAACACATGTGCAGCTACATTGTTTTCTCCCAGGTGGAGGATTTGCCCATGGTGAAGGCTGACTTCTATGCAATGGCAATATCCCCAACATAATTGGGACAAATGATGGAACACATATTGCATTTGTCCCTCACCCCACCCCGGCAAAATGAACAGGTCTTCAGAAATTGAAAAAGTTTTCACTTGATGAATGTGCAGATGGTATGTTTGGCGGTCCAGTACATCTCCCACGTCAATTCTAAGTATCCTGGGTAGGTGCATGATGCCTTTATCCTGAGGAATAGCAGCATCCCAAATGTGATGGCCCAACTCCAGAGGCACCGTGTGTGGCTAATAGGTGAGCCCTGGTTTCCACCCAGTGGATGTTGGTATATGGGTATAGTGTGGGCCATAATGGACAGTGTGTGGCTAACAGTTGTCTAACGATATTTGCAGGTGACTCAGGTTACCCTAACCTGTCATGGCTACTGACCCCAGTGAGGAATCCCAGGACAAGGGCAGAGGAACGCTACAATGAGGCCCATGGGTGAACTAGGAGGATTATAGAGCGGACCTTCGGCCTCCTGAAGGCCAGGTTCCGGTGCCTCCATATGACTGGTGGATCCCTGTGCTACTCACCAAAGAAGGTATGCCAGATCATCGTGGCCTGCTGTATGCTTCACAGCTTAGCTTTGCAACGACAGGTGCCTTTTCTGCAGGAGGATGGTCCAGATGGAGGTGTTCTGTCATTTTCAACCTGTGTATGATCACTGAGTTGTCACTTTCCCTTACGATTTCACAGATGTGTGACATCTGCTTTGTTTCCTCATGGACTAGAGCTGTGTGACATAGGTATGTTGACATTACATTTGAAAGAGCATTTTGCCACTGTAATTGCTAATACACTATTTCGAAATCACAGACAGACTCCTGATTGCTTTGTGCTTTAAGGGTGTTTATTTAAGTGCTCAATATTGGAGGGGGTTGTAAAATGGTGAGGGGTGATGGTGGAGGAATTTCCATGGCAGAGTCCAGTCTATTAGTCTCACAGGTGCATTGTCCAAAGGGGCATAGGAAGTGGAGCTGGGGCAGTTCAAGGATGGACAGGGAGACAAGGTGGGACAAAAGGATGACAATCAGGGTGGTCTCATTTCTTAGCGGGGGTCTTGGCATTGTTCTCTGTCTTTGTCCTGGATCTTAGGGACCATTTGCGGGGTGGTTCTCCCTCTGCAGGGGGTGGGGTGCTGGTGTGGTGGTCCTGTGGTGGTGCCTCCTGTCCACTAGCGCCGGTGGAGGTGGTGGGCAGTTCATCGTCCAGGCTAGTGTCAGGGGCCCCTTGTTGTGCCACACTGTCCCTCCTGGTGTTGACGAGTTCCTTCAGCACCCCTAAAATGGTGCCCAGGGTGGAATTGATGGATTTGAGTTTCTCCCTGAAGCCCAAATACTGTTCCTCCTGCAGCCTCTGGGTCTCCTGAAACTTGCCCAGTACCGTTGCTATCGTCTCCTGGGAATGGTGGTAGGCTCCCATGATGTTGGAGAGGGCCTCGTGGAGAGTGGGTTCCCTGGGCCTGTCCTCCCCCTGTCGCACAGAAGCCATCTCAGTTCCCCTGTGTTCCTGGGCCTCTGTCCCCTGAACCGTGTGCCCACTGCCACTGCCCCCAGGTCCCTGGTGTTGTTGGGGTGGTGGGTTAGCCTGGGTTCCCTGTAGTGGTGGACACACTGCTGCTTGACGTGTCCTGGGGACAGAGGTATGGGCCCGCTGGGTGGGTGCTGTGCTGGTGTTTCCAGAGGGGGGAAGCTCTGTAGTGGCTTGTTCCAGTGTGAGGGGAACCGACTGTCTCGAGGTCCCAGATGGGCCGGGCTGGTCATCTAGATCCAGTTGGACAGAGCTGCTGTCATCACTGTGGGCCTCTTCTGTGGGTGGAGTGGACATATCTAGACCCTCCTGTCCGGTGATGTTGGGTAGGGGTCCTGCAGGGATGTAAAAGCATGATTATTGCATCTGTGTGTGCCATGTTGTGCAATGGGTGGGTGACCGTGTAACCCAGTGCTTGCATTCCTGTGCAGGACCTTGTGTGATGATGGGTTAGGGGGGTGTATGGGTATGTGCAGTGGCCATGCTTTGGTGATGGGTGTCCATGCTTTGGTGTTGCATGCAGGGCTTGGGTATGGGATGTGTGGTTTGTGATATTGGGACATGTGTGAGGAGTTGGAGTGATGGGGTGAGGGTGGAGGTATGTAATGGCATGCAGGTTGGGTGGGGGATGAAGTTGTAAAGATTTGACTTACCAGAGTCCATTCCTCCAGCTACTCCTGCGAGGCCCTCAGGATGCAGGATAGCCAAGACTTGCTCCTTCCATGTTGTTTGTTGCGGGGGAGGAGGTGGGGGTCCGCCGCCAGTCCTCTGAACTGCGATGTGGTGTCTTGAGACCACGGAACGCACCTTCCCTCGTAGGTCGTACCACCTCTTCCTGATGTCATGCCTAGTTCTTGGGTGCTGTCCCACTGCATTGACCCTGTCCTCGATTCTTTGCCATAGCTCCATCTTCCTAGCTATGGAGGTGTGCTGCACCTGTGATCTGAATAGCTGTGGCTCTACCCGGATGATTTCCTCCACCATGACCCTGAGCTCCTCCTCAGAGAACCTGGGGTGTCTTTGAGGTGCCATGGGGTGGTGTGGGTGATGTGTGGGGTGGTGTGTGTTGTGATGTGTGGGGTGATATTTAGAGGTGTGCTGTGTGAGGGGCGTGGATGTTATGTGAGTGATGGTGTTGAGTGCCTGTGGATGCTCGTTTGTAGATGGTGGTGTCTCTCTCTGGCCTTCAGTCACAATTGTGGTCTCAGGGGTTTGTGGGTGATGTGGGTGTGTGTTTTATATTGTATTGGATGTGTGGGAGTGGTGTGTGTATATGTATCAGGTGTGTGTATTTCGAATTGTCCAATGTGGATGTGTTTTGTAAATGTGTGTGTATTTTGAGCGCGGCGGTGTGTACTGCCAATGGAATACTGCGGTTGAAAGACCGCCGCGTGGATTCGTGGGTCGTGATAGTGTGGGCGTATTCCTGTTGGCGTGACGGTGGAGGTTTTGTTATCGCCAGTTTATCACTGACCTTTGGTGTGGCGGACTTGTGTGGGTGTCTAGATTTTGGCGGATTCCGGGCTTTGGGTCACAATGACCGTGGTGGAATTCCGCGGCCCACGGCGGTGTGTTGGCGGTCTTCTGCACGGCGGTAAGCGGCTTTTACCGCCAATGTTGTAATGACCCCCCAAGAACTTTGTAAATAAGTCCAATGATTTTGAGAAGATTTTTGGCTTTTGCTTTGCTCACAAAAGAAAAAGAAAGGGCACTGTAAATTAATTGGTTTTTTATTTTTATTTTTATTTTTTACTTTGATGTTTTTTGGTCTGAGTCTAGCCAAGCTATGAAATCTGACCAAGATAAAAGGAGTAAATGCACGTATGTGTGTAGGATTAGCAACAGTGTATGTGGTTGTGAGCATTTGAGAGCACAATTACACCAATGCTAGGAGATTCACATACAGAACAAGAACCCCTGTATGAAGATGAGAGATTGTTACACATTGACAACTGTAAGGGAGATTTGACTTATAATGTATAGTACAGGCTACTGTGTGACTACATTGAGACTATAGAAGTGTGTAATTGTTATGTTTGTACACAGATCCCTTTATCCATTCAGAAAGGAATCACAGCCTGCCACTAACAAATGGAATTTTGTGCAGTCTGTTACTAACACAGTTTTATAACCAGGAACAATACTTCAATTCAAACTACTACTTAGTGTTTTTTGTGCCTAATAATCAGCATCCAAGTAGTCTTGCTAAAGCGAAAAACATTGACATTGTTTAAGTTTTCTTTGAACCGACCTTGACTTTTGGAACTGCATATGCACACAAAAACAATTTAACCTGTATTCTTACACCAGTGGAAAAATAGTTCATTGGTCAAGTAGATGACAGAAGAAAAGCAATGAACACCAAATTAGAAAAATTATTAGTTGTACAGGATTGGCAGAAAGATGCTGCACACATTACAGGCTGTGATACACAAGGACACTTGGCCTATTACAAACGGTCAAAAGGATGGTTTGGTACATGTTATCTGGGAGTGGTATTTCCAAAAATTTATCATGTGGACAATTTTTAACAACCCAGTCTGGAAAGAGAAACCCAATGCCAGAGTTAAGAGAAGAGCTAGTGTAGCAGAGATTACAGATCATATATTTGGCGCCATTATTCCATCAGATGGCCTGATCTTGAATGATATCAAGCTTAGGAAGTTGTCAACCACAGTAGATGAAATGTCTACTGATTATGCAGGAGCTATACTTTTAATGGATATGGAGATGGTTGCTGTGAGATCAATGGTTCTGCAAAATCATCTTACGTTAGACTTATTATTGGTGAAAGCAGGTGGAGTCTGTAAAGTTTTGCATGTGCAACATTGTTGCACGTACATATCAGACAACAGTAAGGACATAAGAAGTTTATAATTAACATCACAAATCTGAAAAATGACCCATAAGGACTGACAGCCACCAGTGTCCGGGAAGCAATAGGTAATGGTTTTTCAACCAATAATAAGTGGTTTGGAAACTTGGAAAAGAGAGTAGTAAGAATTATCTTGAGACCTGTGTTGAATATGGCTGTGTGTGCCTTAGTTGGACTTGAACTATACAAACTATACAGATTATGGAAAGAGAAGAGAGCTAAAAGTAAATAGGGGAAGGAAAAGGTAGAAATGCAGCATTTATTTTGCTAATCTCAAGAAAATTGAGAATTAGGGCAGAAGCTAGCGTGCTGACACTCACTCTTTTTATTTTTCTTATTAATAATATAGAGCCCTAGATATATTTTTCCAAATTATTTTCCCCTTCTTTTGTGTTTTGCCACATGTGTTAGCTGTCCACACACATGCATGTCCTAATTAGGTTCACTGTAAGAACAACCTATGCCCAATACAAATTTACATATTCTGTTTCATTGATTTTGACTACTATGGATAAAGTCTGATTTAAGATATGTTTTTGTGTTACAGATTATCTCCTTACTGATATGTATTTTTATTTTATTTTTATTTTTTTAATGCTTAATTGTGTTGATGCTAATTAGAATAAACTTGTCCTGCCGTTTTGGGTGACTAATGGTGTTGATATATCTTTACAGTTTGAGATTGCACATAGTCTTCATGACATTTACTTTGGTTATAAAATAAAACTTTGAAACATTTCACTGATTGGAGTCTGCTTCTATGGCCACATTGGTCATGGTGTCTAAATTGTTTGGGTGATGTTAAGGTAAAAAAATTGTGTACAGTTCACCACACTCTTTCTGGGTCAAAAGGTCCATCTACCTCAGTGAAGTGTTTGATTGCTTATGAAAAAGTTGTTAATACTTCTTTAGCACGTATGCCAAACATTATACTATTTAAAAAGATTTCATTTGATTAATGAAGACGTCAACACTGAGGGGGTTATTCTAACTTTGGAGGAGTGTTAATCCGTCCCAAAAGTGACGGTAAAGTGACGGATATACCACCAGCCGTATTACGAGTTCCATAGGATATAATGGACTCGTAATACGGCTGGTGGTAAATCCGTCACTTTTCCGTCACTTTTGGGACGGATTAACACCTCCTCCAAAGTTAGAATAACCCCCTGAATGTCAAAGGATTATTCTTCTGTAGATACAGACATGTGAACTCTGTACATCCTTCACATTCTCTAGTTGCAACACATCTTGGATCCCCTCCCCTTTATCTTAGAGTTAACATTATCACCTTTTACGGTGAACTCACATCACCTAAACATTCCAGTTGCTGTACCTACATTGCTTGTACATGCCTATGCATTTGATTTGTCAAGAGACATTAATTTACATTCAAAAATACCCTGCTTTATTAATCTAGTTACATAACTAGTTCAATATATGTATTAATTCAATCAGGAAAGTTTATTAAGATGTACTAATTTCTGTTAATTCTCATTGCATCAAGAACACTGTTTGGTTCACTCCTTGAGACCATTGCACGTCTGCTTTCAAGCTCTTAAATGTATGAATTTGTAGATGACGACTCAATAGTAGCTAGCTATGTCTCACTACCAAGTGCGCATTTCTATTCATATCCCATTATGGGAGGGCCTAATGGAACTACTCGATCAGCCAGGTCTTCAGTTTGCTGTGGGATTCAAGACAACGAGACGAGAGTGGACTGAGTAGCTTTGGAGACGTTGCAACTTCCGGATCCACGCTACTGCTTCCGCTTCTGGTTCACGATCGCGGTGGCGGCGGCTGCAGCGGATGAGAGCCGCATCACGTAGCGGGAAGCAAAGGAGCAAAGGAGCGGGCAGAAAAGTGAGGGGCAGAAAAGTGAGGGTAGAACCGTGGGGGTTCTGGCCATCAGGCACTTTCAGCCAGGAACTGCAGCAGGGAGGCCAGGAGCACCGCGTGGCGAGGGCAGGAGCCGGGCACGCCATGGACAGGGAGCCAAGCAGGATCAGGATCAGGATCAGGAGGATCGGGAGGATTACGGTAAGAGGCAGTAGTGCCGCTTGGGTGTTCTCCTGCTCTCCTGCTATCCTGCTCCCCAGCATCTCCTGCCCCCAGCACCAGCGCCAGTGGTCCTCGCACCCTGTTTTCTTTAGGAAGGCCCCACCTACCCTAGCCTCCCGTCCTCCGTTGAGGCTGAGCTACCCTGCTCCGGCGCTACAGTCCTCCAAGATCGCACCAAGTTAGGCCACCCCCACTGAAAGTTCATAAAGACACTGTATCATAAACTGGGGGGTCTAGCTATATGACCAGCTGGCAATCTAGCTGGCAATCCTGCGTAACCTGAGTTACCTACCCCGGAGACGACGTATGCAGCCTTTTCAGGGCACCAGCTCCCATGGCAGCATATCCGGATAAGTATTAAAAAGACTATTTGGACTCCCCAGAGCCCCAGAGTGGTGGTTCCATAAAATGTGAACACACAGGAGTGTCCAACAGAGTCCGGGCAGCGGAAGCGGCCACGGATCTCCGTGGTGCAGTTTGCTGCCTTAACCACAGAGACCTCCATCAAACCTCTCTGTGACCTGAAACGTATCTTGGCTGGGATAGCACCAGAGGAGGACTACACGTGCTCGTGCCACTCAATCCAGAGGTGTGGCGGCGTGTCTATTTTGACGAAAAAAGAAAAAAGGAAAGAAGACTGCTTGGATCTCGATAGGAGCCAGTGGCACACGCTCGTGCCCCTCTATCCAGAGGTGTGACGGCGTGTCTATCTGACGGAAAAGAAGAAGGGAAAAAAACTGCTTGAACCTTGACAGGAGCCACCAGCTCACTTGGGCATCATTTGAAGAGGATCACACGTGCTCGCGCCCCTTGCCTCTGAGTTGTGGTCAGTTTTAGTAAGGAGTAATATCTAAAGGAAATTTCATAATCGGCGAAAATGAGGTCAGGGAAAGAAAGGGCATTTCAGCCGCAATCCAAGAAAATCAAGAAACAAAGTAAGACCATGTTTTTACCACCACCATTACCATGAACATCAAAAAGGGTAGGGAAAACGAAGACAAAGTGTCAATCCCTGGTCTCCCCTATAGCCCCTTTTTTCATCAGACTTCAAAAATCGGTAAGGGTCACCCACAAATCTGATTTCTTAAAGGCACCTATTCATATTCCGGACAATTTCAATAATCTGGACCCATTAAACACTAATCTTTTTTGTAAAAACAGGGACCCAAGCCCCACCACGTATATCCTTAACAAGTCATTCAATAAAGATATGAGAATGTCCCTCCAAGAAGACAAAATTGGAGTCTCAGATACACAAACAGATATCTCAGTCCTTAAATGCAGATCCCTAAATGTATCCTCTATATTAAATGAAAAAACAAGTGAATCTGAAAGTAGGGAGGAAATAAAAGAGAACACATCGCAAGCATGAAATACTAAAAAGCAGTTGGATCAAAATGTTGTATGGGATATCTTTTTTAAAACCTCGAGGCTAACACTGGATGCTCTGTCCTATCAGTCCTCCAAAATGGATGTCAAGGTGGATATACTGAATACTATGGCCAAATCTGTAGCAGGAATCAACCAGGAACTGACAAATCTAAACAACTCGATTAAGCGAGCTCAGAATCTTGCCGAAATAGAATGCACTTGTGAGCCCATAATTATCAAGCTGGCCACTCCTCCAGAGGCTTTAAACTCACTGATAGCAAACCTTAAAGAAAACTTAAATATGAAAGGAGAGGAGGAAATTATAGCCAAAGGACCCCCCGTATCAGAGGGAGGTGGGGGAAAGCAAAAACTCGGGGATCAGAGCAAATTGGTGTACAACGAAGTCAAAGGACAAAGAGATAGAATTCCTTGAAGAACCAAAATGTGAGCAGGAAGAAGTATGTAAGGAAATTATAGGCTCCTTTGACTGTCCCAAATCTGTGGGGTTCCCATTTCAACCAGTAAAGCCACCCACTAAAAGACAAAAGAAAAAGCAACGAAAAGTGAGAAATAAAAAAGGGGTGGCCTCAATAGGCCCCCCGGCGATAAAATCAAACCCCTCCCCTAGCCTGGGCATAGGTGATGGCATGCCAATTCCCAATGACCTTGTGACAAACACAACAAGTTTCTCAACGGTAAATAAATTGTTCCCATTATTCAACTTTGGAGCCAGGGGCAATACTACTCATAACCAAAGGGGGCAAAATGAAAATGAACTACACTCCAATGAGGGGATATAGAAAGTAATGACCAACAAATTATGGTAATGACAAATGATATAGGCAAATCAGAGCAGGAACCTCAAAATATGACGCCACATCAATGGGGGACACAAGTTGCAACGAGTCCTAGTCCCACAATAAATAGGAGGCCTTTTGAAGAAGAGGGTATAACTATTAGGGTCGCAATTCCAGAATATGCAGAGCACAATGGGGCTCAAACAGGAGCCCTTTTGGCTCAATATCAGGCAAAAAAATGAAGAAGTCCAAGATCCACCCTCGATGAAGGTTACTTAAGTGGCTCAATAGCAAAGCAAAGGGCTATAAAGTTGGAACGGTCTGATAGAGAGCCACCGGTAGGGAGTCAGGTATTAGAATATTCGACGACTGCCAAACTAGATGAACAGACGGATATTATAGGTAGCTCCGATTTTGTTTTGCCAAACGATTGTTTACCACTAATATTAGAACCTCAATATCATTCCAGGGGGTGATTTGACATCTTAAATAGAGGGAATATACTAAAATTATTACAAGTTATTCCTGCATTAAAAGATATAAAATTTACTAATATTGTCTCCATAGTGTTTTTACCTAGGGAAAATATAAAAGAGAGAGGCTTAAACGAATTAACCCTGGTAACTTGGAGGTCATCATAGTTGGTTAAAAGAGTTGTTAACGAAAAAGGTTCCTTCTTAAAATGGGGAATAAATTTCAGCATACCCAAACAAGTAGGCTAGCCTGACCCGTTAGAGGAACAAACCAATTTGCCTAAACAATCTAAGCCAAAAGAGTTGGATAAACCTTTCTCAGTTCTTAGATCTGAAACTGGAAGAATAGAAGATTACCCCTTAGCGCGTACCATATCTAATACACGGTTATCGCAGCTAGATTTAGGCTGGATATCGGAAACAATCCATTGAGAAAAACGTCAGTGACTTAGGAGTAGTAGGGCGCATAATAAGCTGACAATCTTGCATGAAAACCTCCTCCAAGTTTGCTCCTGGAATATAAATGGGGTTAGATCAAATACCCAACAAAAAGATCTATCTAGTTTACTAAAGAAATTTCAAATTATTTTTCTCCAGGAGACCTGGGCCACCGACTCTTTTTCAATTAACGGATTGATGGGATTTTTTCCCCCAGCAATAAAGGAGAAAAAGTATGGACATCCAAAGGGGGGATTAGCAATTTTTATCTCAGCAGGATTAAACATACTATGTACTCGAATATATGATGAAAACAAAGACTTCTTGTTAGTGAAGTTATTTGGGTGGAATAAGGAACATTCCAGTCCACTCCTGCTAATTAATGTCTATATCCACCCAGATGTACAATCCAGGAAATATATATCTTCCAAATGAATAGATACAATTTTAACTACCCATCAGGATCTAGGACCCCTGGAGCTCTTAGTAGCAGGGGACTTTAATCTGAAATTATTATACTCCTTTGAAAGGGATACATAAACCATTTTACAAGATTTATTATGGGCAGGACCACAGCAGTCCCTGGGGGCAACAGAGAAAGGAAAAGCCGGGGTAGTAGCACTCTCCATAGTAAAAGATATTGAGGCTCTTGGGCTTAGACTACTAAATGGAAGCTATCTGCAAGATACTCTGCCGGGAACTACATGCTATGCCGCTGGAACCCAAGCGACAATTGACTATGCTGTGGCATTCTTATTTTTGCTTACCCTAATTACAAAATTTTACATTGTTAAATCGGATATCAGCGATAATGGCCAGCAATGCCTGGAGATAGGATGTGGCCTTCCTAACTTTAACCTTGCACTAACAACACCCAGGAATATTAATACAACCAACTATAAAAAAAAATCCGATGGTCTGAAAGATTAAAAGAATCCATTGGTGAACGGTCAATGGAGATAATCGAGCAATCCCATATGGACTTAACCGGGGATTCAATAACGATCTGGTCATCTTTCCTAGATAGATTTGCGGCTGTTCTCCTCACAGATAGATTGCAAAAGAGGTATCAAAACCAGGGTTGAGGTGCAAAAACAAACAGAAATATAAAAATGTCAGCACACGTGATTAAATTAAGAAAAGAACGGAATAGAGCTTTAAGATTATACAGGGAGTGCAGAATTATTAGGCAAGTTGTATTTTTGAGGATTAATTTTATTATTGAACAACAACCATGTTCTCAATGAACCCAAAAAACTCATTAATATCAAAACTGAATATTTTTGGAAGTAGTTTTTAGTTTGTTTTTAGTTTTAGCTATGTTAGGGGGATATCTGTGTGTGCAGGTGACTATCACTGTGCATAATTATTAGGCAACTTAACAAAACAAAATATATACCCATTTCAATTATTTATCATTACCAGTGAAACCAATATAACATCTCAACATTCACAAATATACATTTCTGACATTCAAAAACAAAACAAAAACAAATCAGTGACCAATATAGCCACCTTTCTTTGCAAGGACACTCAAAAGCCTGCCATCCATGGATTCTGTCAGTGTTTTGATCTGTTCACCATCAACATTGCGTGCAGCAGCAACCACAGCCTCCCAGACACTGTTCAGAGAGGTGTACTGTTTTCCCTCCTTGTAAATCTCACATTTGATGATGGACCACAGGTTCTCAATGGGGTTCAGATCAGGTGAACATGGAGGCCATGTCATTAGATTTCCTTCTTTTATACCCTTTCTTGCCAGCCACGCTGTGGAGTACTTGGACGCGTGTGATGGAGCATTGTCCTGCATGAAAATCATGTTTTTCTTGAAGGATGCAGACTTCTTCCTGTACCACTGCTTGAAGAAGGTGTCTTCCAGGAACTGGCAGTAGGACTGGGAGTTGAGCTTGACTCCATCCTCAACCCGAAAAGGCCCCACAAGCTCATCTTTGATGATACCAGCCCAAACCAGTACTCCACCTCCACCTTGCTGGCGTCTGAGTCGGACTGGAGCTCTCTGCCCTTTACCAATCCAGCCACGGGCCCATCCATCTGGCCCATCAAGACTCACTCTCATTTCATCAGTCCATAAAACCTTAGAAAAATCAGTCTTGAGATATTTCTTGGCCCAGTCTTGACGTTTCAGCTTGTGTGTCTTGTTCAGTGGTGGTCGTCTTTCAGTCTTTCTTACCTTGGCCATGTCTCTGAGTATTGCACACCTTGTGCTTTTGGGCACTCCAGTGATGTTGCAGCTCTGAAATATGGCCAAACTGGTGGCAAGTGGCATCGTGGCAGCTGCACACTTGACTTTTCTCAGTTCATGGGCAGTTATTTTGCGCCTTGGTTTTTCCACACGCTTCTTGCGACCCTGTTGACTATTTTGAATGAAACGCTTGATTGTTCGATGATCACGCTTCAGAAGCTTTGCAATTTTAAGAGTGCTGCATCCCTCTGCAAGACATCTCACTATTTTTGACTTTTCTGAGCCTGTCAAGTCCTTCTTTTGACCCATTTTGCCAAAGGAAAGGAAGTTGCCTAATAATTATGCACACCTGATATAGTGTGTTGATGTCATTAGACCACACCCCTTCTCATTACAGAGATGCACATCACCTAATATGCTTAATTGGTAGTAGGCTTTCGAGCCTATACAGCTTGGAGTAAGACAACATGCATAAAGAGGATGATGTGGTCAAAATACTCATTTGCCTAATAATTCTGCACTCCCTGTATAACAAGGATTCAACAAACCGCTATTTTAAGGCAGATTAAAAAAAACTAAACAACAGATATTGGAAACAAATATGGGAATACAAGCATCAGGAAAACCATGATGTTTGGGCCAGGACCCTATTCTTGAGTAAAAAATCAAATACACAAGGTTTTTGGAAAATGGTGCATGCCCTGAATAAAGCTCTGATGACTCTGACCAGCTCCAATATCTCGGAAGCCGTCTGGTTTGATTACCTAAGTCAACACTTTGGTGAACAAAAGAGAACTAGCAAAAATTTTGAAGATGAAGCGAAATAGTAAAATTAAAACCCCCTACACTCCAAAAGGAGACCAAAAAAAATTATATTTACAATGGCTGAAATTATGAGGTCTATAAAAAACAGCAGAACTGGGGGTGCTCCAGGCCCAAATGGGATCCCAAATTCCTTGTTTAAATTGAATCCTGCATTTTGGGGTGAAAAATTGGCTTTGAGTTTCAACCATTGTATGGCACTCGGAAGTATTCCAAAATCTTGGAGGGGTGCGATAATTCATCCAATATTCAAAGGAGGTAATAAGTCACAAACTGAGAGTTATCTACTAATTACCTTAACGGACGTAGAAGCTAAATATTATGCCAGGATTTTATTGGAGTATCTTTGTAGGTGGGCAATCAAACATAGCATTATTCCTTCCAATCAGACAGGTTTTGTAAAGGGCCTGGGTACTGCTGCAAACATTTTAACTCTATCCCTGATCATTGATAAGTACAAACAAAAAACCAACCCTTGTATCTATATTTTGTAGATTTTAAATCAGCCTTTGACCTGGTATAGCGACCTCTCCTGTGGGGAAATGAGTCTCCTGGGGGATACCGGCGAATCTGTTAAAGGCTATTGAACAGTTATACACAGATACTTGGGTAAGAGTTAAAATAGGGGATGGATCTTTCCTTTCAAGGGAAATTAAAACAAAACAAGGATTGAAACAGGGCTGTGTGCTGGCACCATATCACTTTAATCTCTTTTTATCGGACTTGACTGCGGAATTAAACAAGGGAAATGCACCCCCCCCCCAAAGTTTGGTGATATGACTATTTCAAACTTGCTATATGCTGACGACGTAGTACTCCTGAGTCAAACTAAAGTAGGGCTACGGCGGATCATCGTAAAGATATTTGAATATGCAGAGACAAATGGACTGGAAATAAATCAGAAAAAAAACAAGGTTATGGAAATTAGCAAAACGATTTTGAGAGTAAAAAAATTGAATACATAAAGGGGTGTTTTGAAACAAGTAAACCAGTATAGATATCTGGGTGTGCTTTTTGATGAACGGGGCTCCTTTGTTCCCCAAAAACAGGAGCTATACAGAAAAGGAAATGTTTTATTAGTTGCATTTTGCACTTTAAAGAAATTGCTTACCGGCCCTAGTTATCGCCCGCTGCTTCAAATCATTACAGCCAAACAAATTCCAACATTAGGATACGGAAGCGAAGCCTTGTGTGGACAAGATGCTATAATCTTAAATAAAATGAATGGAACATTTTTAGGTCCTTATTCCAGCTACCGGGATTTACCTCAGCACAAACCAGGCTGGAGTTTGGTTATCTAAATCAATGTATAGATAGGAAAGCCAGCTATATAAAAGTTTGGAAACATTTACAGCTAACAAACGAAAATCAGCTCTGCCAAACACTTTGGAAGGAGATTAGTTCAAACCCCAAGGCTAAATCTCGAGAGTATCTAGATCAGGCATTAACAGATTTGGAAGCAGTGGAATTATGCAACTCAAACCTTTCCTGCCCTGCCTTTAAAAAAATCCTAAATCGAATAACAAGGAAAAGATCAGTGAACATGGATAAGAGCTTATTGGCCTACAGATCGGAGTCCTGGATGATAATAAATGAGTATAAACTTTTGAAAGGTCGGTCCTACCTTGAAGCCGGGTGGACAAAGTCAGTCAAGGATCATTTAATCAAATACCAGTTTGGCATCATTGCCCCGTGGGAACGCCCTTGAACAAAGTGCAGACTGTGTGACCGGGGTAAGGAAGACATAATCCACTTGATCTGTATTTGTAATGGCCTACGAAATGAACGCAAATCTCTATTGCAGGCAGCATTCAATCAAAGAAGGATACGGACTTGTAGGCAAGCGGTGATTGCCTGTTTTAAACCCTCTGACGTAGTTTTAAATGCCTAATTTACCAAGTTTTTACGTTTAGCAACACAAAGAATTTTTAAAATAAGATCTTAATTAGTACATATGTATTCGTTTTTATAGAATTATAAAAAAATGTAACCCTCTTAAAAAAAAATGTTTTATTACTGTACAGTACTCATGAAATGATTCTTAAGCATAGTTAAGTAAGGTATAAGACATATATGGGTAGTCTACACTGATCTCGGATTAGGAGGTACCTATTAGGAAGTCCATAAATAAAATTATTTTTATGCATATTAGGGGTTACAGATTGTTATTTAAAATTATATATATTATGATTTAGATATATTTTTCTATTAGATAGAAAGATGTGATGTATTGGTTTTGTTAACTATGCATCGAATAAATAAATAACTTGAACTTGAACTTCACATATCCCATTATAAATATAAAAACTAGATAAAAAGTAAAGATACAAGTTCATGTCTTTCTGCACCTAGGTTAAGAATCAATGTATAAATGAGGAGAAAGAACAATTGTATTTTTTGTGGTCAGTTTAGGTGCCAATGAGTACAGTTTTTCTTCAGTGAAGTTGAAAATATTATTCTATGTCTGACATTTGGTAGAAACTGGCTGTGTTTAACAAATCACAATTTCACAAATAAAGGCATATAACAAAAATAAACTTGAAATGAGCTTGCTGTGGGATGAGCAATGTATTGGCCAGTGTCCTGTTTCTCTTGCTTATTTGTCTTGTCTTTGTAGTTCCTTTTTCTCTGAAGTTTGAAAAGGCGTCTGGCCCAGGGCCAACTCCAGAACAAGTCCACGTTGAATGGTTCTGACGGAAGTGCTACTGCTGTTCTGCATTAAGGACTGAATCACAAAGGATAGAGCAGTGGTTCCCAACCTGTGGTCCGGGGACCCCTGGGGGTCCGCGAAGCCTCCTCAGGGGGTCAGCGACTGCTTAGTAATGACTCAGTGCGGGGTGTCCCCGGATTCCAAAAATGATGCAGTGGGGGTTTCGAGTTCCACTAATGATAAAGTGGGGGTCCACAGAAGTCAAAAGGTTGGGAACCACTGGGATAGAACACAGTTGTAGACTGGTGTCGCTCTGCACAGCTATTTGCAAACAAGTAACTTGACTCATGCATGCATATGCATTTTGTACAGTAAACGTGGGTGTGCTAGTCAGTGCATAATATGAAATGATGGGTACCTCTGCAGAACGTCGTGACGGGCCCCCAAATATCCTGTAACTCAAAGATAGTCAATGGTCTTTGGATTTAGTGGAAGTCCTGTGAAGGGTTGGGACCCCTCCTATTCCGCCCCTGATGCTATTCATTTAAATGATGACATTCACATCTATGGGCCTGATTCACAAAGGAAACTTACCATTTTGAGTGAGTTTACTCTTTTGAGGAACTTTACTACTTTTCTGTATTCACAAACTGCACTTTTGTAGTAACTTACACTCTTGTAGAACTTGGACTTGTATGGTCCAAGCATTACACATGGCTAACACCTGGTACTGCAACACCATTTCGTAGAAAATATCAGAGATTGGGACTCAAAATAAAACCCATAGGAAAAAATGGTAAATTGCATTACCATATTTATATTACTTAAAATTTAAATACATTATACCAATGTTTAAAATATCTAAAAATAGCACATATTTAATAATCAAAAATTAAATAATTAACTTAATTTAGACCATTTTAAGTCCTTATCTCCATTATTTTCTATGGGAGGTTGTAGCAGTAAAAGTGGTTAGCCATGTGTAGTGCTGGACTTAAAACAAAAGTGTAAGTTACAAAGAGGCAGTTTGCAAATACCGAAAAGTAGTGAACTCAACAGTGTAAACTCACTCAAAAGTGCTGTTTGTGAATCAGGTCCATTGTTTTTAACCACACCCTATGTTTGCTTATTGTGCAATTTGCATAGACACTATTATAATAGGGTTATGAATAATCAATTCAACTTTATTTTAGTTTTCTAAAGGTATTGCTTTTTATACCTCACTGGGTTCCTACATATATTTTTCAATTTCATTTCCGAACAATGTAAACAAGGTGCATTTGTGTGTAAGGAAGGTTTACAGATGAGAATGGCAAAGTGAATTGATAACGTAAAGCTACTAACCCAGGTGTTCAGAAAGTTTGCACTGTGTATACTTGGCCTTTCTTCTGTCACTCACCTGCAGTTGTTAACTTGTGCACAAATATACTTGTGCATAATTTACACATCTGGTGTACATAAGGTACAGGTAAATCACACTTACGTTCAAAGTGAATCATCTATTCCCCTTAATAATTTAACTTTATTTGCAACATGCATATTTTTCTTTTTACAAGAACTAGTCGGAATCCTGACTGAAAACAATTGTAAATCAGGCTCTATTGGGCCTTTCTATGAATGTTGAGATGATTCAATTAAAGTGATGGAGCACAGTATTGTATATCTTAGTATTAAGGGGTAATTATTAAATAACTCCCACCATTGGTCTATGGACTTTTGTTCATTGATAAGGAGAAGTTAAAAGGAGCAATCATCTACCATATAATGATATAATCATTATGACTTTTAGTACCATCAGTAAAGGGAATTTGTGTGAGTTAAATGAATTAAATTTTACATTTTTTAAATTCACTAGTTTCATTATGTATTCAATAAGTATTAGTCTTTTAAGTATCAGTATCAAAAATGAAGATTATCCAATAATCAATATTTCAGTCTAAGAACAAATACAATGTTTCTACATATAACACACAATATTGTAATAATACAAGTGTGTTTCATAAAAGAATGTTCCTAATCTAAATTTAATTAAATTCAAACAGAATAAGGTGTCAGTTCAGATACCCAATAAAGTGTTGTGATGAGAAAATAAATGTAAAAGCATAAAGCCTTTACACATCAATCAAAAGGAAGATCAAGCTGTAAAGTATTCTCAGTAGATATCAAATAAAACATCAAAAAGGCTACACAATCTCCCATGAAGAGAGGTATAAACTCAACAACTCAAAGTCCCTAGCGAATGCGAGTGAGAGAAGCCCCCATATAGTTTGAGAACACATGCTAATATATACACACTATACTCCAGATGGTAACATGTTTCTCTTTTTCATTCACAACCTCTAGTAGGATTTCAGTAAAGTCGTGGGAATAGGTAAACTCCCCAATTTCCCACGTTTGCACAATGGACAATAGACACAAGTCCTTGAAAACATAGATTTGTCCACATTTTCCAGTTCAGACACTTCTTCCCATGAATCATCCTTCCAATTGTCTCCTCTCCTGCCGGTCAGAACCTCACTATCAGTTGCCTAATACAAACCAAATTCCTATTCCGTAATTAGCAGGAGGCTTCTTCAAAGTTACAGCATCTGAAGCAAATGAGAAAAAACGTCTCATGCAAAACAACAGTTCAACTTGGAAGACATGGCTTTCAGTGATAGTGTATTATTTTGCAGCCAATAGGGCAGCGACAGTTAAGCTACTTTAAATCAACACATTAGTACCTTTTATAAATGCTATTTTTGTTACTTTGCACACACCTTTGCACTTTTTGGATCAATGTTTATTTTGTAATATGAAATAATTACTGGGACAAAACCCAAACAGTGAAAGAATGGTGTATATGCACCATGAATCAGTAATAGGGTAATCACTGGGCAAACACTTAAAGAAAAATAATCCCTTGCAAGTGCCACTGTCTAATCAGAAAGACCGATAGCCATCCGACCTGCAAGATGTCATGTGAAATGGTTGAGTAACACTTTAAGAAGGGTCCATGCTCCAGAACTAAGGTCCTAATTCATAGAGTGATTAGTTGAAGACAATTGAAGACAGTATTATGAATTGGTTTGCTATGACATGAGGTGACATTTGTAGAGAAGAACAATTCTCATCAAATTACATTCTAGACAGTCTGACAATTTCCATTTTAGTGGATGCTTCACTCCCTGCTCACAGAGCTTCTTGCACCTTTCTGGCTCCTGGGGATTACCATCATGTGTAGGTAGCACCCCCCCCCCTTTCCCAGTCTACCTTGCTGCAGGTTGTCCATCCCAGAAGCTACAATGTTGTGGTGTGTCAACACATATCCCTTAGAACTCCATTTTTGTGGAAATTCATTGGTCTTTAATATCATTTTTTTAAAGGTTATGAGCTTTAGGAAAAGAAGAGCTCCTACTGAATTAGTGACCATCAGGTCCCCCACAGCAAGGTCCCTGTCTGCTCACCCTGAGCCACAATCCACAGGTGCAAGTTCATCTTCCTGCTCTGTACATCCTATCTGCATTCTACATTGCCATTTAATCTGCACCCTGCATTTCCCCATCCCCAGTGTCCACTCTGAGTAGCATCTCTTATAGGTGATTGTAGGAGAGTGCAGCTCTCTTGCAATTACTTTTTGCTCAAATATGTCCCTCTGACTGGACATACTGGAGCAGGAAATTGTGAGGAGGCACTGGGGCCAGTAGGTCTATATTGATACATTACATTTTGATAGTTGAAATGGGTTTAGAAGGTGCCTCAACTGCCAGTGTAACTCTATTGAAGGTTTGTGTTAAAGACAGTGTCCACCTAAAATTTTAGTTTTTTCCAATAAAAGTGCAATAAAGTTGTTTCAGTCAAAGTATATTTTATGTGATGTGACACAGTAACAATACACAGCAGAGATGTCACATCTAAAGAAAAAAGTATGCAGTGACAGAAGAAGTGCTTTATTCTAGTTTATAAGATTATAGTAAACTAATTTTATTTTTTTCATTATAAATGCTGGATTACTCAAAATAAATTGAAAAGTAATGCCAGACCAAAAGTCCTAGTTGCATAAACATCTCACTTCTCATATTGGATCTTCTTGGCAGAGCTCTACAGACCTGCACAGATAATCTCACACTTACAAGCCGTAATGCTTTTACAAGTCATCCCCACAGACCACCACCAGACGCCAACCCCTAAATACAAGACTGCATGTCATTCCTCTGCAGATTCTCATCACTGCTCTTTATCAAAGATCTGCCACTTCAACTAAAGCCCACATTAAATAGTGATATGTATAATAAATGCTATCATTATTAGCACAATGAAAACGTCCTATTAGCTTCATATTAGAAAAACTAAAATATTGAAAAGGTCTATGTCTGCTTCATAGGGATAATGTTAAAAGACAACATGTCACCATCAAGAGAAGCAGAGGGAAGGCAGATTGATAACACCTATCCAAATACCTATGGAGCTATTTGAATTGCTGGTTTTTGATGGTGTTATCCAGTCTTACAATGTGTGCAATGCTATGACTGCTAGCATACTTTTATTTTTTAGACTGTTGATAGAGGTAGTTATTCCTTCCAAACTAAGGCCTTGATTATGAGTACCATGCTAAATTGTGAAATCCTTGCAATGACATTGTGACATCAAAATTGCCAAAACAGGTCCTCCCTGAACAGGAACACAAGCCACTTAGTAAACATTTGGTCGTTCAGGCTGGATTGTTCCCATTGGAGCACGTTCAAGACTTATTTGCAAATGACTGGGTCCAATCTTATGTGGCATGGTGTGCAAAATACTTTTGGACTGGGATGCGGCTACAAGTAATTACCAGTGGCTGAGATCATTTAAGCATTCCATCCGTCACTTTTGCTATACTTTAGTGTGTTTCCTAAGTCGGATGCATATGCCCATACGTGGATCCCATGTACACTGTCACTGGGACCAAGCTATACCTCGCTGAGATTAATCCAAGTATTCTGTCCATCACTTTATTGTGTATTTTAATGATTTATAAGGCACAGGAAGTAGTACTGGGAAAACAGTAATGGGTGACATTTGGCATGCTGTCCTACATTCTTTGAGTAGAGTAAATTACCATTTACTTAGATTAGTTCAAGCACTCCATCATTATCTTTTTGCTATCTCATCCTATATCGCAGGTGCAAGACATGTTGCTTTAGAGGGAAAAGCAAACAGAGGGGACAAGAAGAATTTACATGTTGAATGATGCAGCAAGGCATATTAGCAGCAAAGAAATTGCAATAATACAAACTCTGCTCATTTGAATTGGGGACCTGAACTGTAAGGAGAGTAGAAGAGAATAATGGTATTTATAACAATTTAAGTGAAGCAGATAAAAACAATCACAACAAACCCACTGGATGCAACAGGATGCCTGTGATTACCTATAGTTCCAGTGATCATTGTCAGGAGCTCCAGGGGCCCTCCGATGCCACTTCTCACATTAGATTCTGATACAGTAGCTAAGTATTTCATCCTTAATGCCAAGATTTACTGCCCCATGAGTACATCCTGTGCTTATCACTCTGTTGGAAACTTCAGGGTCACCCCAATCTGCCATCTCCTGTAACTATGTCTTCCGTCCATGTTCTTGTTGAAGGAGAGTGGAGCAGTGGTCAGAAGGTGCTGAGATAGGCGCTTCAGTTTTTGGTGAGACACTCATTGGTTCCTAGGACTGATAGTATCACAATGGAGATGTTATGTCCTTTCAAGTTTGCAGGTGTGTTTTGCAGAAATCTGTCTACAAAAACAATGAAGTCCTGCCCTGATCACCTACACATGTCCAGTATATGGTGGATCTAAATACATCAGTACCATGAAGCCATCTGCCCTTCTAAAGGGGTTAAGAAATTAGATGGTCACGTTTCAAGTAATGAAGGCCTCCCATTTCAGGTTGGGTGCCCACATGCACCTGGATAAACATGTAATGGAATTTTGGGGCAGTGGATAAGTGGCAAAATGCATATGAGCAGGGTTTCTTCTGCGGCATTTTTGTTGTGTGTGCTGTGTAACTGCCTGCCCCAGAGCTACAAATGTTACAATGAAGTTTCAATATGCTTGTATTAGGTTCATTGATGGATATAAAATGTACCATGACTTGACAAATCAGTGTTGGTGATGTTCTGAACACTGTATATTGCACTTGCATTATAACAATTTAAGTGGAGCAGATAAAGACAATCACAACACACCCCACTGGATGCAACAGGATGCCTGTAATCACATATAGTTCCTGGGACCACATATGGATTCATTGCTGCACTGCTTGGATAGTAGATGTTAACCCTATGTTACTTCTTGCAACCCCTGTGATATAACCAAAATTACTTTTTGGCCTGTTAGTAAGAGAGGCTTTAGTAATGGGTTGTTTGTGACTGTTAACAATTACAGGTTATTGACCTAATATAGCCTTAGGATCTCCAGAAAGATCTTGTGGAAAGAATACTTGCCTGTCATCCAGGTCGAATAATGTGTAATATCACTTTCTGGAATTTCCTCATACCCACGAAACATATGATGTCATCCAACAAAAAGCACTGTATAACCTTTCCAATAAGCTTTCCGGACATAGATTTCCAGGGTTGATTAAACGCTAATGTAATAAGAATATTCTTCAAATAAAGCATGGTAACGCGAATGGCTTTGGCATAGTGAAACTGCTTCCTTCTAATACCATGGTTAGAAAACCAGAACAGCCATCTGTCATCTTGACACTGACAGCCTCATACTGTAGTGTCCTCCCCAGCCTGGGCACTTATATGAATATGACACACATGGACCTCGGTCTTACATGCCTTTATTCTTCTGTGTGCAAGTGCAAACTTAAAATTCAAATCCTGTATCAAGTCACAACACCCAGACACTTACCTTACAGTTCTTGAGTCCATCAAGAACCAAAAGGGTCCGGTCATCATTACTCACAAAAGCTACACCTAGCAATAAAGAAAGAATGACCACCACGATAAGCACAATGACTTCTTAGTCTTGAGGGAGAATCCTGATATTGAAGGAGCATATTTATGAATCGTTTATGTGTCTGTCCAAAGATGGCGATTGAGATCTCGACTAAACTAGACGCTTATACTTGACTGGCAACTGGCCGAGACTTTTCATGTCACTGACAACTGATGCATGGCTGTTGGCTGTCCAGATCGCCCTGGACCATCTGGGTTTTGGCTGATGTACAGAGGCTGGTTGGCCATGTTGTCTTTGTATACTAATTGATGACAAAGATGACGGCGATGCTGCCCTTTAATTTATACAGTCTCCTAAGAGGGCTGTGTCCAAGTCAGTGCGTGGAAAGTGATACTTTTCCATAACATCATCGGAAGGCAAAGTTCACTGTTAAACACGCAACTGTCTGAAAAACAATAAACACTGAAGTATGAGAGTTACACTGTGCACAGTATTAATACAACCAGCTGGCCAAAGAGTGAATTAAATAGATCCTAAGGCTGAGCGTCTTGAAATAATTAAGGCCTTGTTTGTTATGTTCTGTGTTTTTAAATCAGTGAGAGGCAAGCCAGGGCTCTGTTAGCTACCCACATGTAAGAAGAAAAAAACATCTTGGTTATAGTGTTTGTGCATTTATAAGCAGTTAATTATTCTGAAAACAGAATGCATTAGGCATGCATTGCTGAGGGTAGAAGACATCCCCGGAAGTATGCATTAGGCATGCATTCCTAACGTGTAAGGTATCCATGGAAGTGTTTTGGCTGACTTCTAAAAATGATGTACCAAGTAAGAATTACAGTTCACATAAAAGTCACAGACTTTCATTGCCTGATTCGTGTCATCGAGTACGTGCCTTTGCAAGTGTGCATCGTCAGTGCACGCTGTTCCGGTTTTACACTGGACGTTGGCTGCAGGTAAGAGGGCTTTGCTAGCGGTGAATGTGCTACCCTGTCTGGTCATGGCACGTGCATCATGCATAGTATGATGCCTGGCACACAACCGCTGTGCATTGGCTCTCATTGGACACAGGGGTGCAATGACGAGGGACGTGCTCTGCTTGTGCCTGATATGACCCCGTCTTTTGTCCACACCCCAAGCCAACAAGCACATTTTGTGAAGTGCACACATGGTTGTGTGCAGAGCAATTTCTCCAAGGTCATCATACTTTGCACATATGCAAATTATTGTTTATTGGTACATGTGCAATATTTGCAGCATTAAGTATCAAGTACTGTAAAATGTGCATGCATGTTCTCATAACCTTGTGATTGCTGCATTTTATTAGGCTACTATTGGTCCTGCTCTTCTACTGTATGTCTGCCTATTGGTCCTACTCTTCAATTGTTTAAGTGTATCCTCCCCTCTTCTCCTTACCCTAAGGCCTTGGAACGCAAGGCCTGCTTTTGGTTGGTGAGACCGCTGCCACCGCACTGGCCATCGAGGGAGCGCTGTATTTGTGGGTTTAAAAGTTTAAAAGCTCCTGCTGCAGAGTTCCTTGTTTGCCCAGCATTTTTCAGGCAGCAATGAGAATGTCAAGTTAACTGTGGTAATGAATGTCCCTGCTGGAGGGAAATCGAGTTTTGTCTGGTGGATGTTTTGTCTCATCATTTGGTAGCACAGAGGGTTAATATGCCTATTGTAAGGCACGTGCCATGTAGATCACATAATTGTATTTTACGTAAATAGCTCAGTAGGTTACTGCTTTTGTAATATACCTTTTTGTTACTTACAGTTTATAAGTTACAATCCTTTCTTAGCACAGTGAGCTATAAACTGTCCTAAAAAAACTGCGTGCAAACTGCAAGGTATAGGTTAGAAAGTTATATATTTTCCCAGTCTTTCATTATCCTAATCTTGCTAGAAAGTGTTTGTTTGGATATAAATACATTGTTATTAGTAAACCCAACCCCAACCTCTCTGTTATGTTTTAAATACTGAGGTTGTGGTTTTCCAAGCCAAGCACTCTTAAAATATACTGAATACCAGTACGGATGACACGTGGATCCTGCACCTTGTAGTCCTCGTTGTCTTATGTAACATTTCCTATACACATGTATGGTTCATTGCCTCTGTATAATGTATGTGTGATGTATAGTGCTCTGACATATTACACTACTTTGAGTAAAGCTATAAAACACATAAAATATCTTTAAGAGAGAGGCTATGGATAGATGAGGGGCACTGTTGGGTGCGATTGGGAGGGAAGAAATCCTTTCCTGAACATGGTCATTTTGATCTAGAATGGTTAGGGAACTTAGAAAAGAAGTTGAAATATCCTAACAACAAGCTAGAGGCTGACCAATGGCCGGTGTTCTTACATTAGCATGAGGAACCTAACAAATGCAACCAGGAATGTCTGCGGTATGAAACCGACTCAGGAGAGACTGGAATACCAAATAAGCCACCTTGGGGACAGAGTAGGGCTTGTAGTCTTACAGCTGTGCCTAGTGCTTTTTTTACTCAGATCACTCAGTGAATATTTTCACCATGCCAGCCGATGGAGCCAGTGGTGCACCTGAGTATGTGCCCACTAATGCAGCAGTACTGTCAGGAGGAACTGCAGGTGGGAGCACGAGTTACCACAAAGTGAACACCGCAGTGTCAGTGACTAATAGTAGAGCACCAGAGAGAGAAGTACTCAAACAACCAGACAAGGCACAGACTAATCTACTGTGGTGCAGTCTAGAATGAAAGTGCATTTGGTCTTAGAGGGGTATTGAGCTCACCATGAATGCAGACCCTCTTTTCCTGAGATAGCTTGAAAAGGACAATAGACTGACTGGAGCAAGATTCAAAGCAAAGAGGCTTCACTCAATCTAGTAATTCAAACAATGAACACCAGACCCCTCTAAATCCCGATATCAACCTTCCATTAATAGACTAACTCACCCTCAAGAGTAAAACCACTGTTCACTTTCACTGGATTTCTTCTGATTTAATAAGCATTCAAAATCAGCTCTCCCATGTTAGAGAAAACAACAACTAGTTACGTGAAAAATTACAAAGGGTGTTTGAACTATACAGATGAAACAATGTGAATCAAATATTGAGTTTGGTGGTATTCCGAGAAGTGGGAGACAGGTTGGTTGAAAAGTTGGGTTGGGCAAGAGAGAACTGTGTGAATGAAAGGGGCTCTGAATACTGCAAAGGATGCATTGTCGAATTCATTTGTGGTTGTGTGCCTGGTGAAGACAGATGAACCAAAATTTCAAATTACAAACAGAAGAAAAGGTAAATCACCGGCTGATTATCTGGACAAGTTGAAGGATGTGTTTAAGAGATACACTGGCATTGTCCATCTGGCAGAGATGGCTCAGGAATCTGTTAGCACTGCCCTTGTGCAGTGATTGTTACAGAATGTGTGAAAGCAGCTAATGACTATTTATATTGGATTACAAACCTAGAATCTGTCTGAGTTAGTGGCTGCCATGAACCAGTGCATCGCCTTACAAGAATGAAAGAAAGAGAATGTTGAATCTCAACAGATATCTTTGGAACTACAAAATATGCAATAACTTAGGAGACAAGAAACCCCTCTATGGAAGGAGAAGAGAGAGGGGCAGAGGAGAAGCCCCAGGCATACAAGGGTTCTGCTTTGTCTTTGGGTAGATGGGGCAATAGAAAAGGGGTTATCCTAATACTGGTCAAATGTACCTGGTCACACTGAGCCACCTAAATGTAACCATACCATGAAGAGCCCTTATATTGGATATCAGCATAACCTGTGAGGTGAAGACTTTGCCATTAACACCCTTATTTCCATAGAACAGAACGGTCGCTATGTTGATTGTACTATAAATGGAAACTTCCCACTTGCCTCCTTGAAACCAGTGCAAGCCGTTCTGCCTTGAAAACCATCAGAATTGTCTTTGTTACCTCTCTCATGCTTGTCCATAGATTGAAGCGGTGTTTCAAACATAAGTGTTTCACACCAAATTTCTGACCCTGTCTCCATCACCCTTGGCCCCATCACAGATAAGCATCCCTTCATATTCAGTCCTCTGTCACCAGCAAATCTATTGGGTTGGCACATCCTGTGCAAGCACAGTTGCATTGTGTTTTGTACACCTGATGGTGTCTACTGCAATATACCCAAATATAGGGAGAATGTAGTCCGCTCTTTACTCTGTGAAACTGATTTTCAACTTGTTACTGAAACACTGACATGGCTAAAGACTTAGATGATTTACTTTTTCATGTACCTTCGATGTTATGGTCCAGAGGGGTCAATAATGTTGGGTGTATCTCTTCTATTGATCTGTGAAAATGAATATTAACTCAATGAGTTATCTGTGGATACATTTGCAGTATCCCCTGAAACCCAAAGTTGAGGCAGGTATCTCACCAGTCATCTCCAAATTCATTTTATAGGAGGGCTTGGTGCTGATTGTTAGCAGATGTAATTTTCACATTCCTCAAGAAGACATGAAAGAAAAAATGTATACAGAATATGCAAGCAATTAACAACATGGTTAGCCCTATTCTCCCTATGGTCCTCAACCCTTCCACCATCCTTTCTTGTATCCCCACAAATGCCCAATGGTTTACAGTGGTGGATCTGTGTTCCCACCTTCTATTCAATATCCATCCACAAAAAGAGTAAGTTTATCTTCTTGTTCTCATATGACGGATCTAAGCTTGCGTGGAGGAGACTTCCTCACAGCTTTAAGGCATTTTGGATGATCTTTTCCTGAGCTTTAAAGAAAGATGTGGGCATTGTGGTCTTTACTGGGGACTCTACTCTGGTGCAGTATGTTGATGAGTTGTTGTTGGTCTCTGTTACCTTAGAGCACTGTAAAGTCAACTCTGTCAACCACCTTACTGAATTGTCTGATGAGGAGCATACAGCTTCTAAACAAATGTTTCAGCTTTTCCTTTCCCAGTTGTGTTACCTCGGTCATGTGATTTCTGCAAAGAAGCACCACATGTCATCAGAATGGATTGAAGCCATTCCTAAGTTTGTCAAGTGTCTGTCTCCCAGGTACAAACTGTCTTGGGACTGGCTGGGTATTGTAGATAGTGGATCTCTGAGTATGCCTTTATGGCAAAGCTTTTACGGAATTATGACAGAAAAGACACCAAAAACCTTTGTAGTAGTTGAGAGAAGCTGAACATACATTGCATTAAACAGGTAAACCCCTGCCTATGTACTAGCACTGAGGATTCCTGATTATGCAAAACGATTTACCCTATTTTGTCATGACCATGATGGGTTTGCCCTTGTGGTGCTGTTATAGGCTCATATGAACCAGAAAAAAGCCAGTAGCATACTATTCCTTTCCTTTAGACACAGTTATGTCTGGGCTCCCACCATAGCTCTGACCTGTAGCTACTGCTGCACTTCTCCTTGAAGCATCTTAAAAGTATTGTACTGCGCTCCACCTTAATAGTCAATATGTCCCACACTGTTGTTGTTCTTCTATTTAACTGGAAAACGTAGGGGAATATTTCTAAGCCCCAAGTGCCACCTTGTGCCAAATTAGCGTAATTTTTTTTTTTTTACGTTAAAGTGGCCCAATGATGCCAAAATCCTTGCACCACCTTTACAAAGTGGCGCAATGCATGCATTGCGCTACTTTGTAACCTTTGCGCTACATTATGCCTGCACCTGTCATAATATATGCAAAGGGGGCATTCCTCCATTAGGGGGGACAGAAAAAATTGTGTAAGGAAATCTAACAGATTTTCTTGCATCATTTTGTATGGCATTTTTAACGTCTGCTCAGAGCAAGCGTTCGAAGGGGGCTCCAATTATTTATAATGGGCCCTATGTACTCTGCAGAAGTAGCGCCAATATTTTGGCGCTACTCCTGCAGAGTAAATCAATAGTATCATGAAAATTGATGCTATTTCCCTCCACCCTGCAACATGGAGCTCTGTATTTTAAATAAGGCGCACACATGGTGGTGGTAGGGCGGCGGTAAAGGACACAAGAAAAGTGGTGCTGCATACAGTGCAGGGCCAGTTTTCTTAAATATTCCCCTGGGTGCCTTTGCACTGCCAGTTTTTTTTATACAAAATGTTGTTGCTGTCTGCCTCTCAGATTTCCCTTCTCTGTTGCCCTATCCTAAACTGGCATCTCTGATGCCTACCATTGAGGACAGGGAACCCCATGATTGCCTTATGGTAATCGAACATGTAACAAAGCCCAACGTTGATCTTACTGATGCTCCAATACCAAATTGTGAACTAATGTATTTTGTAGACACATCATACCTTAGAAATGATGAAGGTGAGCTGCTTCGCATCTACATTGTGTGTACAGTTTATCAAATTGTTGAAAGCTACCACTTGTTCAATGTAAGATCTACTCGGGTTGCGGAACTTGCACACAAGCCTGTATCTGAGAAAAATGACTAACTCTATCTGCAGACCCAAAGTATGCATTTAAAGTTGTGCACAACTTTGGACATCTTTGGATGCAGAGGGGATTTTCACCTTCAGCAGGTACCACCATAAAGAATGGCTTATATATAAAAAAAAAAATATGGAATGTTTTACTGCATCCGCAGAAAATAGCAGTTGTAAAATGTGCACCCCATCAAAACCCACATAATGAAGTGTTCAGTGGAATGCCGTCATTAATTCAGCTGCTAGACAAGCTGTCTTGCATCAGACCAATGATGGTGTCATTTTTGTTGTGGAAACCAATTTGTTTCAAATACCCTCCCAAAACGATCTGCCTCTCTAGCAAGAGAAAGCCTCTGAAAGCGAGAAACAGTACTGGATCACACAAAACTGCACAAGAGAATCAGAGGAGTATGGAGAGACAGCTCAGGGTGTGCCGTCATACCAAAATTTCTCCTTTCCAAACTTGCACAGTTGTATCATGGAGCTGCCCTGACCAGTTGGGATGGCATGACTCATAATGCTGCAACCCATTGGTATGCTCCATTCTTTTTTGCTATTGCCCTTTTTTATTTTGGCATGAGGAGCAGTCCCTCTGGGACCCCCAAAAGGGCTGGGGGCAGGGAATCTGTGCCCCTGATATTGTTTTATCAAAAAACTTTCAGGACAGGAATTAAGTCCCCGGAGTCCTAATTTGGCCACTGCAACATTTGTTTTCATGTTGCAGCCAGCAAACCAGAGCGTTTGCAATCAAAGAGCCCTCTCGTTGATCATTCCAAAATGGTAGAAAATTGTGTTTAGATCTTATCACTATGTTCTTGGACATTGTTTGCTTTCACTATCCGTAATGTTCAAATATTGGGTATCCTGTTTAGGAAAACAACCCTTGATCAAGGGCCCATATTTGGCTAAACGTGTTGGGATTTTGGTTCAAATAAATCACCACTTGTTGGCAGCCTTGGGTTGCATGGAATTTTTGCACAGAGATCTCTCGCAACTCCACCAGGCACAGGCAAAGCTAGCGCTATAGCTGTCAGCTCCTACCAAGCACCTCAGGAGGTGGCAGGAGTCAGTCCTGGGGGGGTGGCAGTCCCCAGGGCCTTCTATGAGTCCAAGAGGGGGCTGCGCGGCCCCCTCCAAAGTTTATTTTAGCCCTGGGGAGGTGGTGGTCCCCAGGGCCAGTGGTTCACAATGAACCCCTTTCATTAGTCTATTTTAGCCCCAGGGAAGTGGTGGTCCCAGGAGCAGGGGGGGCTGTGCAGCTCCCCCATACAATCTAATAATTGCCCCAGGGAGGTGGCATTCCAGGAGCTGTCGGGGGACCGTACGGGCCTCCCATTTCTAATAAAGTATATTTGCCCCAGGGAGGTGGCGGTCCCCAAGTTCTGTGGGGGGCACATGGGCACCCCTATATTCATTTATTAACTTTTGCCCCAGGGAGGTGGTGTTTCCCGGGGTGTGGGAGGCCAGGCCCCTGCATGTTTTTATATTTTAGCCCCAGAGAGGCAGTGGCCCCCGGGGCTATCATAAATCCTAGGAGGGGGACCCCGTGGGCCCCCTTATTTTTTCTCCTCCAATGCCCACAGGACTTGGCACAGTAAAGGAAAGCACGGAAGACCATTTTTAAAACAAAGATCTCAGAAAATCTGCTGATCCATCTGCAGATGTTTCTGAGATTTTTTTTAATAAAAATTCTTTTTAGCCCTAGCAGGGTCCCTGGCCCCTTTCCTTTTTTTATCTTTTTTGTGGGATGCGGCTGAAGCCAAGTCCCAAAATGGCTGCCATTCCTTGTTGAAGTGTTGACAGCCAATCAGATATCTTCAGGCGAACAGTTGGATCCAAAGAGGATGCATGTCCCTAGATATCTATACCTAAAACTACTGAACTGATTTCAATCAAATTACAAAAAGCACAATCTGTGGAACAGGCTCTGGCTTCCTGCCAAATTTGGTGTAATTCCATTCAGCGGTTCGGGCTGTAGGCATGTCTAAAGACACTATGGGAAAATGAATGGGTAAAACGTATTTTGGGACTCCCTTTTTTCTCAGGCCCCGCTTGAAGGATCACCCCAAAACATTCAAGACAGCAGCTGAACAAACTGTTGTATTAGTTTTAAAAGATTTGTGAAGATTCGTCTAAAGATGCCTATGTTATTGCAAAACAAAAATGCTTTTCCTATGGAAATTAGGTCCTAACTATAACTACATATGTATACTGCTGTATAAGGTAGCTTTTGTTTATTTCTTTTGTTTATTTGTTAATAAAATTGCATCTAGCTTTTCTCAGCACTCAGAGGAAAAGCTAGATGAGCAATCTTCTTCAGATGAAGAACGTCCACAGAAGAAGCAGTCAAGTGCCTAGAAATTATTTGTAATCCCTTCAGGAGAGAAGAAGACAGTGGCCAAACTGGTCAAATGTACACTTTGGGAAAACATACTTTCAAGGGGATCAAGCAAGAAGTATTCGTGCCCAACAACAACCATGCTTTACCATCTGAAGGCGTATCACAACAGGCAGTATGTAAGAGCTGTAAGGAAGAAAAAGCTAGAGAAACATCACCTTCCAGTGGACAAAGACCATCTGTTTGAGAAGTTGTGCCACCGCAGTTAGATACTCAGCTTGAAGATAATGCTCCAGAATTTAATAGAGTGGGGAGCTTATGCCTTGTTTGTAAAAAAAAATAATACTAACTGTAGGTGAGCAGTCGGTGAATCTCATGAGGAATTCTGCAAAAAGCCACATGTGCTAATCTCCTTTTCTTTTGCTTCCTCAGTTTAATTTCCAGTTTTTGCAAGTTTTGAAGACCTTGCTATGGTCAAGTTGCCATTTTATTTAAAACAAATACTGAAATAATTTACAAAAGTTTGTGAAAATCACTAAAACTTTTTTTTAAAGTTCTAGAAAAAGAAAAAAAACGGTTCTCTTTAGAACAAACTTTCTTGGTCCAAAAAAAGAAATGCTATATGTGTGCTTGTGTGTCTGTATGAAGAAGAATAAAGAATGAAGAAAGTGCATGTATGGTTGATTGAGTGAGTGCATGAGTGCATAAATGTATGAATGAGTGAGCATCTGCATGGTAAATGTGTGAGTGTGTAAGTGTACAGGTATACGTATGGGTGAGTGAGTGCATGAGTGTGTGTGTATGAGTGGCAAACTGAGGGTCTCATTCTGACCTTGGCGGTCTTTGATCACCAGGGCCGCAATGGAGGTACAGACCACCGCAGACAGGGTGGCCCAGCCGCCCCATTCTGACCGCGGAGGAGCTGCCATGGTCCAACCACCAACACCACCTGGCGGTTGTAATCCCAGTGGTTGTAAATCGACGAGTCCCCATCCGCCAGCCTTTACACGGCGGTGAACACCGCCATGGAAAGCCTGGCGGAATAGAGGTGTCGGGGGCCTCAGGGGGCCCCTGCACTGCCCATGCAGTCGGCATGGGCAGTGCAGGGCCCCATGCACAGCCCCATCGTGCATTTCACTGTCTGAATTATAGGCAGTGAAATTCACGACGGGTGCTATCGCACCCGACGCACCACAACATTTCTGCTGGCTCAATTATGAGTGAGTGTTCTGTATCGGTGAATGAGTGAGTGAGTGAGTGAAAATAGGACTGAATGGAACTCACACCCTCGCCATGCACTGCTGATCACCCCACAAATTATGGCAATCATGTCATCTTTCATAACATCCTTGATAATATCAATGTAATATTTGCAGTAAAAAAAAATATGAAAAAACTCTGCATGGTGGGGTCGCAAGTTACCTTATGGCACACGTTATAGTTATATGAAATAACTCTAACTATAACTGGTGAATTTCTATGGTTTGGTACATTTTAAATGTGAGCCTAACTATAACGTCCCTGTAACCTTTGGTTTTTTAAGGGAATTTCTATTTTTTTAAATTCTATTTCTTAACTATGACGTCCGTGTAACCTTTGTTTTTATTAGTGAATTTCTATTTTTTTTTAACATATAGTAATTTTAATTACTATAGACAGCAGTTGGCCACAGAGGTTGGCCTCTCGCCAGGCCCTGAGGCCAACCCCCTATAGCACCCAACCATGCACCTCCTTCACACAAGGGCATGGGAGGTTGCCCACAAGGCCTGGCCTGCAGGCAGACCCTGCAGCCAATACCCCCTAACCACCCAAACCCATATCTGGGGTTGAGAGTGGCTGTCAGATTGTCTGTCTGGTTGTGAGTGTGCGTACATTACTGTTTTAGTAGGTGCGTCAGTGTGTGCACGGGTCTGTGAGTGGGTGCATGAGGGTGTCAGTGGGTCTCTGAGAGTGTGCTTGAGTGTCTGTGTGGGTCTGTGAGTGAGTGTGTAAGTGTCTAAGTGGGGGTGTGAGTGGGAGAAATTGATTGAAAGAGAGCCAGAAACAAAAGGAAGTGAGAGAAAGAGAGAGTTTTTAGGCTTTAATATCTCCTATACTTACAATGAGATATTATTGTTGGATTTAACAAAAAATGTATTTCATAATTTTAAAAAAGTATAATCATTTTTTATTTAAAAAAAAAAGGAAATGAGTCCCCCCGCACTCAAACCACCATAGCTCAGTTTGAAGGTCACAGACCTTCAAACTGAGCTATGGGGGAGTTTCTTTTTTTAAGCCCTTCATGGGCTATGTGGGACCGAGAGGAGCTGTCCCTACTTTTTTCTTTCTTTCTTTTTTTATATCTATATATTTTCCTAAAAATGACCTTACGGGCTACCTGGCACTATGGGGGAAGCTTTAAGGCTTCCACCGCAGTGCCAATGCTTCAGCTAGCATGGGTCCGCTTTGACAGCTGCGTCGTGCTTGCTACAGCATTTCATCTCTGTCCCCTGCATCTATGCAGGGGACAGAGATAAAAGTTCTGCTGATTGACAGCGGGACTTGCTTTAAAGGTCCCACTGTCAAACAGCAGAGTGTTTGCTGTGGCTTGGCTACAGCTATGTCCTGGGGGTTTGCACGCCAGGACATAGCAGGAGCCAGCCCTGGGGCATGGCTGTCCCCAGGGCCATCAGAGGCTCCATGAGGGGGGGGCGCGCAGCCCCCCCCTCCAACGAGAACTTAGCACCAGGGTGTGGTGGTCCGCAGGGCATAGGAGGCATAGGAGGGCCACAGGTCCCCTCCGATTAAGTAAGAAATTGCCCCAGGGAGGTTGCAGTCTCTGGGGCAGTAGGAGGGGGCCAGGAGGCCGCCTCCCACATACTAAAACAGCCCTGGGGAGGAGGCAGTCCCCAGGACAGCGGGAGGCCACAGGCCCCCCCAGCATACTGAAAAAATAAGCCCCAGGGACGTGACAGTCCCTGGTGCATCAGGAGGGGGCCAGGAGGCCCCCCCATTTTTTTTTCAAAAAAAGCCCCTGGGACTTGGTCCACACGGGGGCATTCAACAAACGATTACTATCAAACAAAATATTTTGGGAGTGGATTCCCGGATCCACTGCGTCTCCGCACGTAAAATAAAAAAAAATGCTTTTTAGCCCTGTGGGGTCCCTTTGGGACCCCAGCATCAGAGCTGTACCCTGGCCCTTTTTCTTTATTTGTTTCCTTTTCTTTTTTGGGGTGTCTCAGCTGAAGCAGTGTCTCAAGATGGCTGAAATCACTTCAAATACTTCTTTTGTTGAAGTGTTATCAGCCAATCAGATCTCAGCATGAAATCAGAAGGGGTTGTGAATCATTTGTGTCCTTAGATATACACATTTTTTTCCCCTTAATTTCTCAAAAAGTACTGAACGGAATTACACCAAAACAAAAAAGCACTCTATCTGGACTAGGACATAGCTTCTGCCAAATTTGGTATAATTCCGTCCAGTAATTTTCGCACTATTGCTGTTCAAATTCCCTATGGAAAAGTGAATGAGGAAAATGTGTTTTGGGAACCCCCCTTTTTCTCCACCAGCCTTGGACGGATCACCCTGAAACTTTCCAGGCAGCAGCTGACGGGACTGGCAAATCATTTTAGAAAGTTTTGTGAAAATTCGACAAGCGGCGCAAAGATATAGGCAATGAAAAAACACTTTTTATCTCGAAAATAGGTCCTAACTATAACTATCTATATTATCTATTGAGTGTCACCAGTAGGTAGTTATAGTTAGGTCCTAATTTCCATAGGAAAAGCGCTTTTTGTCTTGCCAATATCTTTGGTGCCGCTTGACAAATCTTCATGAAATTTTCCAAAAAAGTGTCTTGTTGGGTCTTGTTGTGCATGGAAAGTTGAAAGTTTCAGGATTATCTGTCAAGTGGGCCTAAGAAAAAATGCAGAATCAAAAAATTGCTTTTCCCATGTTAATGTTAATTCCCATAGAGATTTTAGACACAACTTCAGCCTGAGCTGCTGAAAGGAAATACACTAAATTTGGCAGGGAGGTAGCTCTTGGTCCAGAAAGGCCCTTTTTGTTAAATGGTGTAAATCTGTTCAGTAGTTTTTGAGATAATAAAGGATATCCAAACTTTTATATCAGGGCGGAGCCTAAGCAGAGATCTCATGGTGAGACCTGATTGGCTGCCAGCACTTCAACCAGAAAGTGAAGACAGCCATCTTGGGACCAATATACATGATAGCACCCCACTGAAATGCATTGTAGTTAATGGCAGGTTTTGAGGGTCACAAAAAGGAGAGCGTATAAAAGGTGAAAACAGATTTTAGATACACTTTAAATCATTTGTTGCTAAGGTGATTTTACCATGTGAAAAAGCCTTCTGGTGGGATTTCTTGAATCATGTTTGAGAGAAAACAGTTTTCTCGTGACTTTCCCAAAGAGGTTGTGGAAGGTGCTCCAGAAATTAAAATAAGAGCATATTTTCTGCAAATTCACACTATCATTCTCAGCCATATGAGAATTAAGTCTGACAGTCTTAGTAAAACATACTTCCAACAGAAGCAGCCTGGAAATCGATTCCTTTCTGTTCTACTACAGCCTCACAGAGTGTTCTAAAGAACAATTAGAGCACTAACAGTCTTACTTATGACAAACGTGTAGCACACTTGAAGCCCTCTTAATTGACTCAAACTAGTAAAACTTAAAAACATTTAATTTAGAAAGGAACAAAATGAGGGGATTCATTTTATCATAAAAATTATGGTTATTGCTGTAGAAATAAAAAATAGGACATGTTTAAGTGAGTTCGCAAATATTATTCTCTTTATTTTATTTAAACATTCTGACATGTAGACTGAAACATGGCTAGTCTGAATTTATGCCAAAAGTGTGGTACATCTGACCGCCATCCTGATGGAATTAGATTGGAAAACTGAAAGCATTTTCTACTGAGGGTACTGCAGTAAATGAGGAGATTAGGGAGCTTCATAACAAATAAGTCTCCCAAGATGGCCACAATAGAAAAAAGAGCCCAAATGTAGCACAGCTATCACCCAAATGTAGCCCAAGTATAGCCCAATGACAGAAATGTGCAAAACACTTAGGCCCATATTTAATCTTTTCCATGCAAAACTGCGCCAACACAGTTTTGCGTGAAAACGCTTACCGCCGGCTAGCGCCAGCCGGGCACCATATTTAAGGAATGGCTCATGCGGGTGCTAAGGGTGGGCTAACGTCAAGGAAAATGACATAAGCTGTTTAGAGTTGGCGGTATGGGGGAAGGGGGTTTTGCACTGAAAAATTACGTTAGGCTGGTTAGAGTAAAAAAGAAGTCTCTAACCAGCCTAACGTCATTTCTCAACACAAAATCTACCATACCACATGACTCTTGTCTGAGAAAAGACAGGAGTCATGCCCACCACCACAATGGCCAGCACAGGGGACAATCATGGAAATAGGCCCACAGGTCCCCTAACGCCTGCCCTGACCCAAGCGTTAAATCATGGCGCTAAGCAAGGTTAGTGCCATTATTAAGGCCTGCCTCCCTCCCGTGCACCATGTTTGCCTGGGAGGTTAAATAAGGAGCTAGGGCCTTAGAGTACTTTTTTGCCTGGGAACGCCTACCTTACATTTCATTGACACAAGATAGTTTCACGCTAGCAAAAAATGACTTTAACTCCAATATTTTGATGCTAGACCAGTCTAGCGTAAAAATATAAATATGGAGTTGGGTTTGTGCTGAATAAGCGTAAAAACAAAAATTACACTAATTCAGGGCAAACAAAAATTACACTAATTCAGCACAAACAGAGTATGAATCTGGGCCTTAATTCTTTGTCTTTTTTACACAGTTTTATATAGCGCAGACTTGAATCAAAGCTATAGGAGTGCTTTCCATGAGCATCAGTTACAATACACAAGGACACATTCCTGGAAGACTAAGGGGGTTATTCCAACTTTGGAGGAAGTGGTAATCCGTCCCAAAAGTGACGGTAAAGTGACGGATATACCACCAGCCGTATTACGAGTCCATTATATCCTATGGAACTCGTAATACGGCTGGTGGTAAATCCGTCACATTTGGGACGGATTACCACCTCCTCCAAAGTTGGAATAACCCCCTAAGTGATTTGCCCAGAACCACGGCATGTCGAGCTGACTCTGAAACTCAAACCTGGTTCCCCAGTTGCAAAGTTTCCATCTTTGGCCATAACATCAAATTCTCTCCCCTAAATGCAACATATAATCAAGTCATCAACTGGATAAAAAATCAAGATAGCAAATAATCTGTTTCTTACCCCTAACAGTGGTGTCCATGACTGGATCCTGAAGAAAGTTAAAATCTCCACCAATAATAATTTTACCTGAAAGTCGCAAAAGGGATTGAAATAGTCCCACATAAGGGGCCGGGTCATCTAATAAGGGTGCATAAAAACTAACAAAAATAGATCTTTCCTTGGCAATTAAACAATGCACCCATCACCATCACCCTTCGGACTCGCAAAGAAAATCAAGTGCCCGAGCACCAAGGTCTCTGGCTAAAAATATAGCCACGCCTCTGTGAGCAGCTGGGGCTGTGGCAACCACCTTAAAATCAACAAATCTTTTAAACATGTGGAAGCCCGATACTTTTTTAGCTGGGATATGAGTTTCTTGTAATAAAATAACAGAGGGATTTAGAGCAATTACCCTCTCTTCAACTGCAGACCTTTTCCTCCAATTATTTAGCCCATTGACATTCCAGGAAACTAGTCTTAGTGAGGAGTTTAACCTTGCCATTGAATTCTTAAAAAAGATCGCCAAAGAAGTAAGTGATCTGAACTAACCAGAGAATTTGAGCCTTGGCTTGGTCCAAATAATATCACCCACATTGTAACCTTGATCATTCTGCATTGCGCATAGCTACGTTTTAGTATGGAAAAAAAGGATCCTGTACCCCTTGCCACCCCTCCGATCACCCCCAAGCCCTCATCCCGTCCCTTAGGTAGCCGACACCTGGAGCCCTCCCATCTGGGCAATCCGGGACCACGCCCCATCCCCTGACCCCATCCTTTCCTAATCAGGTGCCTTGGCATGGCCCCCTATGCCATAGGCTACAAAGGGACTGGAATATAAGTGCCATGATAACGCATTATGTTTACACTCTGTGAAATCCACCATTCTCAAGCAAAATTACCCCTCTTAGTGCATTATGTACCCACCTTTTCCCCTCTCTAATTCATATTTTCCTCCCTCCCGCTCCCCCCTCTTCTGCCCTGACTGCTTTTGAATTGAATGCAACAAAGTCTTAGCAGCATCAACTGTATGAACTAGATTAGAATGTCCCTGAAAAAACACTTTGAGTTTGGATTGCTGTGCAAGTCCTGCCAGAGCACCAGCTTTTTTAAATGCCGGAATCATCCCCTTCAGTTCTCTCCTCTGATGCGCAGCCGCCACCGACATATCTGAGAAAATTTTGAAGGCATAGTCGCCAGGGATCTGGTGTATTTTACTCTTAATCGCTTGTTAAAGGATGCGTTCCTTGACACGAAAGTCGTCAAAGTTTACAAGAATAGTTCGAGGATACTTTGCGTTGGGTGGCTGTACTGCAGGGACCCGATGGACCCGCATGATGCCAAAATCTAAATGTTTATCCGCTGGTTCTAAAAGAACATGATGTAGGATAAGATCAGTGATAAAGTTTGTGACAGTCTGCCCATTTTCACGCCCTTCAGGGATTTCTGTAAATCTCAAATTAGATCTGCATGAGCGATTCTCTGCATCATCTAGCTGAATCTGTAAGTCTAATAGATCTGCTTGACATTTTGCCACTGACGGTTCCAAAGTGACGTGGACATCCTCCAGATTGGACACTCACTGTTCAACCTCCTTGATACGTGAGTTAAGTTGCTGTCTATTACTACAAATTGAATTTAATTGCGATTCCGTTCTCTGGTTTGCTTCATCTTGCAAAATTTTCAAAGGTTTTAGCTCAGTTAAGATCTGAAGGAGCAGGTTTTTTGACGCGATATCGGTGCTTGCCTTGTCTCTAAGTACGTGAGAGGAAAAGCCCGCTTGTAAGTTCAACTGATCTTGGGCCAGCTCGGAGGGTCCATTGAGAGAGGAGTTCAGAGGGGGCCCGATTGCAGTACTGATCCCTAATACACAAATTGGCTTGGGAGATAAATCAAGTAGGGAGCTGTTTGCCTGGGGAGCAGAGATAGAGTCACTAGTCAGCGGGGGAGCAACATCTTTTTGACCCTTCACCACTCCACCAAACAAGCGATACAGCAGCATGGGTGCTGCACCCATATCCAGAGATTTACTGTGATTAGCTTCCGAGTTACAACTGGAGGTTGATTGGTTCAAAGGTGGACAAACTTTGTTAACTGATTGCAAATTTAAGTCCAAGTCCGGGTTTCTAGCCTCTTCGAGCAGAGAGTCAGAGCCAAGATTCTGATCCACCATACAAGTCATAGAGGGCGGTAAGTTGTGAGGAGAAATAGTGCTAAGAGCTAAGTCAGTGGTCAGCGGAAGGGCAATATTTGAAGGTAAATCCATATTCAGATGATTGTCGGATGGGGCTGGGTGCTTTGCTTTAACAGTACGTGTTGTTTTAGGAGCCCTAGAGGCAGGACGTCCTTTCCCCTGAAAATAATGCAGAGATCGGGGCATTATATAGCGTTGCTCCTTGCTCTTGCCCTGACAAATGACACCCAGCCCCCTTTCGCTCCCTCCCTGTGCAACTGACTCTGAGTTTGGATGAAAAATACTTGCCACATGCCAGACTTGCGCTAAAGGCTCACCGGGGGGGTGTCTTTTAACAAGCGATTTCCAAAACTCACAGTGTACTGCAACAAGAGTGCACTAGACAGTGACCACAGCAGTATAAACTGGTTCAAAATACAGAGTTTTAAAAAACAGGAACAAAACGAGACTGCCTCCACTGGCAAAGTCTATTGTAATCCATAGCCCTTGCCTCACCTCCCTTTCTTTTAAAGAGAACCGACCTCCTCTCTCCTCTTCTCAGGGCAGAACAGTCAAATCAGGCACCTGCAGAGCTTCTTCAGCATCAGAAGCAGTGTCGGAGCAATGTCGAATTTCCAAATGCAGCGGGGACGAGACGAAGGGGCAGCGTTCCAATCCATTCCAATCCTTTCTTGACAAAGAAAAAAGGGGGGAGCCGGAGCCCCCTCGGGGAGCTTGGTGGCCTCAAACTCTTTTCCGCGCTCAGAGACGCAGTGCTGCCATAACGCCTCCGAGTCCCGGTGTGCGTCCTTCCCTCTGAGCCTGTGGCTAGCCACGGAGCATGACGGGAGCTCCTACGCGGCAGTCCCCCATGGTACAACCTAGAGTTGCCAAATCTTTAAAGACTATGACAAAGGGCTGATGCTCTGTGACCCTTGGAGAATGAGTGCCCCAAATGAGAGAGAGTATACGTGCATTTGAAGCCGGTTTAAAAGCGCCTCCCACATTGATTTTTTTCTGATATCCAGAGCATTGCGCTTTAAGAACCAGTCAGTGAGGCATTCTGGCTTATCCGACCATGCCTCCCTGGTGCTGGAAGTGTCTCTTTTTTCAGAATTCTCCATGCCTCAGCCTAGAAGGTGGGTGTTTAACCAGCAACTCCTTCAAGAGGAGGGATGGGTACAGGTCTCTAAGGTCGAAATAAGTGAATTTTTCAAACGCAATCAGGGATCTTCAACTCCAGTTATGGTTTGGGATGCATTTAAGGCCTTTTTCAGGTGCTTGGTAATCGCTAAGGAGGCAGCAGATAAATCTTCTCAGAGGCAACAAGCCAGGGCTCTGGAAGAAACAGTGCAGAGGTGTTTAACTATTTACCTTCACGCCCCTACGGAAAGCAATAGACGGTCTTTTGAATTAGCTAAAAAGGCACTGGCCGACAATTTTTTTAAGAAGGTTGACATAGGATATCAGACCTATAGACAAAAGGTATATGAAGAGAGTAATTTGACAGGCAAATATTTGGCCTGGCAAGCTCGAGATCGAATTGCTAGCAATATGATACATGCATTGAGGTGCCCTGTCACCGGGTTTGGCATACTAACACAATCCAGAGTTGTGGATAAAATCATGCTAGAACATTATAGGCGAATTTACAGCCTAATTCAGGATATTGATCTTAAGACCATTAAGGATTTCTTGGGGAAATTGGATATTCCTAGCCTCTCAGAAGAAGACAGTGATGCTCTAATACAGCCATTTACGAAGTTAGAACTCCTTGAGGTTGTCAAGAACCTTCCCACGGGGAAGGCTTGTGAACCCGATGGCTTTCCGGCTGAATTTTATAAAGGTTTCATCAAGGTATTTATCTACGATTTTTTGTCTTTAATTAATGGCTTGTTTAAGGGTGAGCAGATCCCCAATTCTTGGTACTCAGGGAATGTAGTTAGCTTTCCCAAAAAGAACAAGGACAGGGAAGACCCTAATGCATATCGTCCAATTTGTTTGCTATATTCGAACTATAAGATTATCACAAAACTTCTGGCTAACAGGCTTAACGGGGTTGTCAATAAACTAGTGCACCCCGATTAGAACGGGTTTATTGCTGGTCGGCAACTTGCAACCAATAGGCACTATTTAGCCGAGGCTCTTGATTATTTAGCTTCTAATAAAACTTCTGCCACCATTCTTTTATTAGATGCAGAAAAAGCATTTGATTTTGTTGTGTGGGACACACTGTTTGCAATATTGTCTAGCTATAAGGTGCCCTCTCAGGTCTCTGCATTAATTCAAAGGCTATATCTAAACTCTGAAGCCAATATCATAATTATTTCCGCTTGTGTTGGTCAACTTAAAGTTTGATGTGGGACCCGGCAAGGGTGCCCCCATCCCCTATTGTCTTTGCTCTCTTCATTGAGCCTTTAGCGATTAAAATCAGACAAAATAATTGGATTCATCCCCCGTTGAAATCAATGGGGAAGATCAAACTTTATGCTGATGTTATTATTATGTTTTTAGATGAAGAGCGATCCTCCCAGGAAGCGGCTTTTAAGGTGTTAGCTGAATTTGAGCAAATTGGTGGCTACAAGATTATTATGAGTAAGACCGATATTATTCTGTGTGGTACTTCTTCTATTAGACTGCTCCCCGAATTAAAGCACTGTGTGAATACTAGGCCAAAGAGATACCTTAGGATTAACTTTTCAGCCGACATAGGAGACCTGTATGATCTTAACTAGGCTCCTTTGCTCTTGAAAACCCAGGCCCTGTTTGCACACTGGGGGCCTCTCCCCCTCTCTATACTAGGCCGAATTGCACTGATCAAAATGTCTATATTACCATTATTTAACTTTTTGTTTTCGGCCATCCCTTGTGTATTAACATCCATCTTTTTCAAGAAACTGGAGTCTATGTTTCGCCCATTCATTTGGCAAAATCAGAAGACACGGTATGCATTAAGTATATTATACGCTGAGAGAGAAAAGGGGGGCTTAGCACTACCCAATTTTAAAGATTGTTACTTCACCTTTTTTGCACATTATTTCACTAATTTTCAAGCTAATCAACCTAAAGGCTGCTTATTTACTAAAGACTTTCGTGAATTAATATGAAGGGAGCACGATATTCTGAATCCTGCACTACTGGTGAAATCTCCCAAAAAAGTTTGCTATAAGATTCTTAAATGTCTCTTTCAAAAAAATCAGATTTTTTAGAACATATTCAATCCCATATTTGCATTTTCTTACTCCTCTCAAACAGTTTACGCTACGTTCTGGCTCTCAGCTCAATTCAGATTTAGTAAGGAGATGGGATCATGCAGGATTTAGTAAAATTGGGGATTTTTGCATCAATGACAATTGGGAAACCCTCTTAAACATTCAGATGGTTGTCCAAAATGATTTTCTCTTGGTGGGATCCTATAGTACTGTGCTTTATAGTTTAAGGGATCTGGATATCGATTTAATTATTAAGACACAGGCGTTAGTTGCCGAACTGGTCGACCCTCCTGGGATGAGGCGTGCGGGTGCATGGAGAAGGTTACTTCTAGAGCAGGATAAGGCCGATCTTGGGGCAAAGGCGGCGAGAAAATGGGCCCGCAAGGCCGGTCTCGACCTGTCAAGGGGGTGCTGGGAGAGGATCAATCATTTAAACTTCACAGTACTTAGAGGGGTGAATAGGCATTGGATGATATTTTTCAGTAAATGGCTATTATATTGAACCCTGCAAGCCTTATCCCGCGCGGTGCCTAGCTGTCCTGATCTCTGTTTTCGTTGTAAGGCAGTAGGGGTGGCTGGTTGGATACATGTGATAGGTACATGTCGACTTATACAGGAATACTCGGATGGAATATTCAAGATACTAACAACTATTGCTCAGGTCTTTATAACTCCCAGTATTTGGTTGATGTGTTTGGGCTTCGACCACGAGGCAAGGCTCCCACCCAGGTTTTTATTGCCACTGTGATTGCCAGATCTCTTCTGTTAAGAAACTGGTGATTTGATTTAACCCCCTCCCCTCAAGAATGGCTGAGTGAAATGGTGCAAGTCAGAAATCAGGAAATGAGATATGCTAGGAGAGTGGGCAGTGGTAAAAAGTTTTCTCTGATTTGGGGTGAATTCTTTTTAGACAATCATGTGTAATCTTTTTCAGGTTAAATCACTAAACGAATCTGGGTGGCTACCTAGCCTGATTCTATTCATTTAGAGTTATCTTTTTGGAAACTATTGGGAAAGTTATTTAAGATAAAGTATGGAATTGTAATGTTTTTTGTCATCTTGGTGGAACCCGATTAAAATGTAAGAAAAAAAAAGAAAAAAAATATATTTCCTCGTTTTAATTTTTTAGAGCACTAACCATAACTTCTGTGGGAATAAGACCCTCTTCTTTTCATAATTTCTAAATGAATTATAGTTTTGATTACATCAAGATGACATCAGGCATGCCACACTTTTGCAATACATATAGAATGATAGTAATCTAGTTATTCATTAGAATACTGTGGGGGGGGCAGATGTCAGGGGCACAGACTTGGATGATTGAAGGCAGGAAGAAGGGAGCGAAGGCAACAATTTGACCATGATGGGAAGGCAGGAGAGGCAGTGGAAGCACAACATACCATGGAGCTCAGAGGAAAGGGGGGGCAGGGACAACAAACCAACCATGCAGGACAGGCAAGAGAGACTGTGGCATATAACAGACCATTAAGGGCAGAAGGAAGAGGCAGTGGCAGTACAATCATACATGCCAACAGACCCAATTCAGGCAGGAGACTCCTGATATTTTTAAGCCCAAAAAGGCTTTATTTTATCAGTCTCTTGCCTAAAATCTCCTCTTTTTCAATGAAGTCAATGGGGAAAATGAATTCCCCAGTTTTCTATTCAAAATCTCCCTCTTACCAAGTTTAAAACTTTGGCAAGTATGGTACATTAGAAATAGACTTGTATAACAGAGGCAGGAGGGAGATGGGCAGTAGCACCAAACTGACCTTACAGGACAGGTGTCAGGGGTTGCAGCAGCACAATACACCATACACGTTTTCAATGATTAAAGACACTATTCTTAGTGCTGAGGCAACTAGCATATGGCACAATCTTAGCACATACACAATGTGTGATACTGATTTTTAATATACTTTGTGTTTCATTTTAAATTCGTGTTTTGCTAATAATGCTTAGTTTTCCACCATCTTATATTTTTCAACCCTTTATTTGGGCCTGTTTTATCACATGGGGTGATACTCTGCAATGTATTTGTTTTTAGACTTGTTAGTTATATTTTGCTTTTTTTTAGCAGCCCTCATAAAGTCGTAAGATGAATACCCAGTGACGAACCTTGTGTAGGCTGGCTGTGGGCACGTTTAATAAAGAACGCACCTGAATTAAGAAAAATCTGAAGTACATTTGGATCTTTCAGCTGAATAGCACAATTGGTGCTAACACAATCAGCGTGTGCTTGGGGGCTTGTAATATTAGGATGATTTGTATTTTATGGAAGCAGAACGTCAACTGGTGCGCCTGCTTTGTTTATATTTGTAAGTGCTTCCTGTTGAGATCTAATTTCTTTGACATCAGCATCAGTGCCAGAATGCATCCTGACCTGCTTATTTATCGAAGAAGAGGCTACAGTTTTACGCAAAATGTCTGCTAAACTGGAGTACTTTCTACAGACTAATTAGTAAGTGCTACCTCATTGGTAAATGTATAGTGCATATATCACACCAGAGATGTGTAAAGGACCCCGAGGTCATGTCTCCAGTGACCTGGTGGGTTTGTAATTTTGCAATGTGATTGCTCTTTAAGCGTCTTCATACAAAAATCTGCAATATGGTAAATCCTTGTTTAGAGAAAATGAGCAATGTCTCCTGTGTCTCCTGGGCACTGCAGGGAGAGTCTGAATGCTCCTGCGGTCCATGCTGCTCCCCTCATGCAGGAGCAATTCTTACATTTGTTTTCCCACCGGCCTGAGAGCGGCCAGGAAAACATATGAACAGTCCGCTTCCAGCAAGCAGGAGCAGTTTTCCTGCTCCTGCCCGCTGGGAGTGGACTTACAATTTGCTCTCGCTTGGCGGGAGCTGTCAAAGCTCCTACCAAGTGAAAGCAAACTGTTATCCCCCACAAACTGCTATCATCAGTGGTTGGGCAACTCGAGAGCCAGCCCTGGGGGTGGCACCTACTACTTCATTTTGCACAGGGGCGGCCTTGGGAAGGTGGTGGTCTCTGGGGCCAAAAACAGTTTAGGAGGGGGGCCGTCACTTATCATTTGGCCATGCCCCAGGAAGGTGGTGGTCCCTGAGGCCAGAAATGGCCCTGGAAGTGGGGCATGCAGCTCTCTTCCCCCTTTTTAATAGTTCTATGCCCCGGGGAGGTGGTGGCCCTCAGGGCAATTTTACATGCAGGAGGGGTTCCACGCTGCCCCCCTCTTTTTTGAATGACAAGACCCTGGGAGGTGGTGGTCCTCATGGCCTTTACAGCCCTATGGAAAGGGGGCTGCGCAGAACCCCTATTATTATTTTAATATATTAAGCCCTGGGGAGGTGGGGGTCTCTGTGGCTCAAACTGCCTTGGGGGAGGTGACCACCTCCCCTTTTCTTAAGTTGAGGTATGCCACCGGGACCTGACCACAGTTTCATGGTAAAAAAATAAAAAAACAATTTTTTGCCCTGGGGGACGCCAGTACCAGGCTTAGGGTGTCAGGGTATTACTACCCTGCCCCCTTTTCTTTATGTTTTACTTTTGTTTGGGATTCAGCTGAGTCAGAGCCCCAAAATTGCTGCTAACACTTCCTGGTTGAAGTGTTGGCAGCCAATCAGATATCAGCACGGTCACTGTTGGATCTGAGGATGATCTGCATCCCTAGATGTGGTACGGTATGTCAAAGAGTGGCGTGTCGTAGGTTGTCTCAGAGTGGATGGGCATACAAGTGGAGGGTCATAGAGTGAAGTGGCATGTCAGAGAGTGGAATGGAGTGGAGTGTCATAGAATGGAGTAGCGTGGTGTAGAGTGGCATACAGTGGGGGGCTTAAAGTTCACGAAAGGGTGGTAGAGTGGAGTAGTGTAGAGTGGAGTGGCATAGTGTGGAGTATGCATGTGGTGGTAGTGTACTGCCAATACAGACAACACATTTTTAATTGACATGTCCATTACATTTGCATAGTCATACTGTTCTTCTGCGGACACAGTAATGTGTGGGAATGTCATCAGCTAATGTATTGAAGTGTATTGATTATATTCAAATATGTGTTGCCACCACACTTCAAAATTGAAAATAATGTGCTTCAGTTCACTTTCCTAATTCTGATATCTTCTAACATATCAATGTATTTATTTACAGACATTAAAGTTTGTTGTCGGCTAGAAAATCACCTTTGCTTTCACAGAAAGATTGTCAAAAAATTCTCTAACTTTGAAGTCAGAGAAAGAAAAGTAAACACCAAGCTTCCTCAGAAAACATAGCCTGACATGTGTCCTCTGAATGCACAGCAAATGTGACAAGATAAGAAACAAGATTTTAAGGCCTGCTACAGAAAGCAAGGTTTTGAAATACAATAAACTGGTGATGCTCCACTTGAAGGACAAACTCAAGCTGGACAGCCAAAACACAAATAGAAGGCAAACAACTGTGAGTTACAAATCACAAAGGCAATGGTAAGCAATAGGCGGAATGCATCCCCACAAAGCTTTCACAGTGCCAGCAAAAAGTCATTAGCAAAGCAGACAGCTGCTCTGTCTGGTAGACTTCAAGCTAATGAGTAAACTTTCATTAAAGCTTTCTGAAGCAGGCACATAAAAACATACAGCAGACATGATGAAAGGATTATCTATGTTTATGGGTCTAAAGGGTGGGTTCACAATTATAAGTGGAAGGTTCAATGTGAATTGCAAAAATATTAAAGCCACATAGGACCTTATGCTACATTGTAATAATATTCATGTTTACTGTTGCATTTTCTGTGACACCAATATATGGGGCCTAGTCACAAACTTTTTGGAGTATGCTTAGCAACACTACTATAGTACTTACAACATATTGCAAAATGCTATTCACAAATCTGGAATTTTTGCCTCAGCCTCTCCCAATTTTTCCTGTGCAGGGATATCCTCTCTGACAGCAGAGTATCCTTCGCACAAATAAATATATATGTTTTAGTAGTAAATGTGGTAGGGACACAGAGGAATGGGGAATACTTACTACTAAAGAAGAGAGATTAAGGAAAGGGTAAGGAGGGGTTAAGGGAGCGTTAGGGAGGGGTTTAGGCAGGGGCGTATACCCATACACAAACTGCATTTCTAATGTTCCTACTGAGAAAATATTCAAAACAGTTTTAAAAGCTCAGAGCTGGAATAAGTCCACCAAAGCACATGGTCAACAACTGGTACTGAAACATCCGTCCATAGAAAATAATGGAGGCGGGTACTTAAAATAGAACCCACAGAAAATAATGTTAAATGGACTGAAATTATTTTAAATAAACAATAAATATATATATATATATGTTTATGTCATATCATGTATTACATTTAGTTAAAATACTTTTATGAAATCAATTACCACCTAAAGTAAAAAAATATTTTTATTATGCATTAATAATTATAAAAATGTTTTTTTCCTGTAGCATTTAACCTCAAAGGGACATGTGATGGTACCAGTTTTTTAGGATTTTGATTTTATTGTATTTATATTAATGATCACTGCATTTTATGGCATTATGCACTGTCCCTTCTGAAGCCCTTTCAGACATATGTTGATGCATATTATTCCACTACATATGTCTATCCTTATGAATTGTTTATGGATAATGTATTATAACTGAGCATAGGAGACTTATCAAAAGTGATGTACAAAATTGATTGAAAGTAATTTACTTATACTAAAAAAAAAAAAAAAAAATGTTTCTATTCAAAAACGCTTATTATTATATGTTGAATTGAATTTAGACATATGGTTTATTTTTAGATGTTATTAGCATTAAATAAAGTGTACTGATATTTTAAAGTATTTTACATAATTTAGTTTAAATTAACATTGTTTCTGAGGACCTGTTTTAAGTCCCTACCTTCATTATTTTCTATGGAAGAGTGTTACAGTGGTATATTCAGCGGAAGTAGCTTTACACTTATAAATTTGGTTCATTTCCTGTTCATGGGGTGTCGTTTTATACCCATAAACGGTGAATAGCCTAAAAGTAGTAAAATAGGGATGAGTGAAAAATTCAGCTCCACCAACGAAGGTCACATAATTTTCCCTTTTCTGCATTTCGCTGGAGTCTTGGCAAAACTCCCCCAAAAACTGTCATGGCTTACCTTTGTATTCCGCCCAGCTCACCAACATTAAGTTGGCAAGTGTGAGCTAGAATTTGCATCCCCTAGTGTGATTTTCATATGCTAGAATACCTCCTGGCAAGATTTCTCAACATGAGCGGTGGCAGCAGGTCGCAACCATTTGTGTTGAGAAAGCTGCCACTCATGGACATCATTTAGGAGGTCGCCAGGGGTCCCGTGGCTTGCCCTTTACGACCCGTGGCATAGCTTTTGCGACCCCTGGCCTTAGAGGTGGCAAAATCAGTGCCATGAACACAGGGGCAGCTCGGCTGGTGTTCCACTCCTTCTTTTCCAGCAATTTATTTTATGACACTAATAGTGAATAATATTCATCTATTCACTATTAGCGTAATAAAAAAAGAAGTACAATTAGCTGGATAAGGCCTTCCATAGTAGCTGAGGTACGTAAAAATTGCTTTTAAATGTTTGTTGTGTATGTGCTTGCCAGTAAGAGTGTTTATGTGAGAGGCATTGTGTGTACGTGTGAATGTCTGTGTATGTATGTGTAACCATGTGTGCGTGAGTGAAAGGGGAGGTCAAAGGGCGTGTGATGTCACTTTCCACTACCCCTGGCATTTTGGTGAATTGACGTCCATGCTGCCCCTCGAGTAGAAGGTCTACTCGAGTGGCTGAAAGAAGCAGCAGTGGCAGAAAGACTCAGCTCACTCTGGCATGCCGTGTGGTGGAATTCATGCTGATTTCACAGCATGGAAAAAGCTCCTGCCACTAAAATTTTGCGCAAGCAGCACAATGGGCCTGAATTTCGCCCGCTCGCAGAACACCAATAGAATCTCGCAGTTTTTATGTAATTCCATGGAATTCCGTTGAGTGAAACTCTGTGAGTTTCAGCCAGGCCTAGAGTAAAGTTGCTCAAAAGTGTAAAAGTAGATTTCCACATGTTCCTCATGTGTAAGTTTACCTTTGTGAATATACCCTATACAATTTTAACTTGCTTTAAAAACGTGAGCACCAAAAACACACTTTTGGTTAACTAAAAATAATTTTATTGAATGAAATACTTTTTCATCTTACCCAACTTTTAATAAAACATAGAACATTTGTTTAATCATGGGTGGTTTTAAAAGGTTTCAGAGTAGTCCAGTAAAAAGTGAAGGAAAGACAGTAGGGGGGTGGAAGTGAGAATGTGACGAGCTAAAGTAGAAAGGGGACAATAAAGAATGTGTAGGAAAGAAGAGGATAAGTAGATGAGTGGACAAAGACATAGATAAAGGAGAGAAGGGAAGAAGATGGGGTAGAAGGAGATGAAAGCAAGGTGATATTTGGACAGGAAATGAAGATGCCAACTTAGAGCTGGAGAATGATGAGCCATAAAAAAACAGAGTAGAGTGTAAGGCAGTAATGTAACATTGGTCCCCGTGGTAAGCCCTTGAGCTCCAGGGAGCCCCAGGGGCACAACACAAGCCCCTGCAGGCCCTTTGGTGCAGTGGGGGCCCCAACCCTTCAGGGGGCTCAAACCCTTCAAGAGGGTCCCTTAATCAGCAGCTAGATGAATATCTCTAAGATATATGACTAAAGGGCCCCTCATCTGCAAGGGGGGCCCTCAATTTTATTTTACACCACATGGGTGAGAAGTGAATAAAGCAAAGTTGGGGAGGTAAGTCAGATCTGCTGATAGAAGAGACAGAATGAGAGGTGGCAAAGAGGAGAGAGTAGGGAAAGAGACAGTGTCATTAGGGTCAGGAGAAAAGGAAATATATGAAAAAATGGCAGATATGGGAAGTATAGGTGAGTGACAAAAGAGGAAAAGAACAAAGAATGACAAAAAAAAGCAAGGACTACAAGTTGAAAGTGACAGGAAGAGCTGGAAGATGGAGTTGATGAATAAAATGTGAAAAGGCAAGAGCAGGAAAAGCTACCAATTTTCAATGTTAAGGGTCAGGCCAGGAAGAGTTGAGAGCATGGACCTCATTTTAGGGTTACAAGCTGCGAACCACTGGTTTGCCTCTTGTGACCTCTAGCATTGTCTTTGCGACAGAAGGCAAAAGGAGTCCCAAGAGAAGGAAGTAAACAGTTGCCTGATTAGCACTGTTTACTTCTGCTGCTCAAACTGAGATGAGTTCTTTAACATAAATTCAGAGGAACAATGCGCACTCTTCTGACTAAAGGAAAAAGTGAAATAAGAATGCATATTGTTAACTAGCTTATTGTTTTTCATGCTTCTCAATACATGAAATTGTATCTGTTTCAACAAAACCTTCACCGTTATCCAAAATTATACATAGGGACTTTCTAAACCGATAGGAATATGCAGGTAGAGAGTAAAGGGATGCCAGCATATTCCAATAATGTACCACTTTGTCATAAATTTACCTTGCATAGTTTATTTGGCTCCTCATGTCTGGGAATCGGGTAAGAGGTCCTAAATTTCAGCTTTGTGTAGGAACGTCTTATATACAGGGGCAAATTATTTTTTGTGAATCTTGCGCAATTACTTATCTAACGAAAATACAGAAGTTGAGAACTAGCTTTTATTGGAAGCCTGATTATGAAAAGCTGAAAGCCTAATCATTTTACAAAAAGGAAAGTAAAGTTACAGGTACTTGAGAAAAAGGGCCTCACCTTATTCCCTTGCTCAAGATCTCATCAAATAATGCAATTGCGTCTTTAATCTTAGTGACTTCGAAAACCACGAATGACTCGTTAGTATCCCTATCTCACACTAACGACTCATAGTATTTCAAATTTCACGTTAAATGCATTATTTTTTGCATGTATAAAAACTAGTTACTTCCTGGTCCGCAGCCAAACCTGAAGCTCCATTCTGTCAATTCTCCAGTCTGTTTACTAGGTCTATGAAACTATTGAGGAGACTATTGAGCATTAGGAGAGAGAATGGCAGTGGCGGCAAGGGAAATATATCATTTTTATGACAATTGGGGAAGCAATTCAAAATATACCAAGCTGAAAAAATATTTACCTTCTTTGCTGCCTCTGTAATACATCCCTCCTATATACTAATTTTATGCCAAGACCGGAGGCTCCTATATGGCTATTCTTTTCTTGTTTATTTTCAATAGCAGCTGTGTCAAGACAAAAAACTACCAAAAAACTACAAATCCCAACAGGCAAATCGAAAGTAGCCAATGGGAAACGACATGTAGTTTGTATAATGCACCAATCACTGACAGGCTGCCTCATAATACATATCTTGACTGAGAACACCCCTCTTTTCTTGCTGCTCGCAGTCAAGATAAGTATTTTATATTTGCATAATCTTACAAGTGTACTGTTTACTATGTTTAAGCTTTATTACATTTTTCTTGGGACACGCGCAAATGCCTATCGCGCTACTTTTATTATTTAGTCGGCTTGTAGCCGCACGCTCTTTTCGCTCCTTGGTGCGCGCCCTTACCGTTACTTTTTTCTGTTTCTCCCCTCAATGCGACCACCATTTTGGACGACAGTTCGAGGGGAAAACGGCAACTCCTGTTTACCGCGATGTTTCTGCTTCTGTTTCCTTCGTTTGGCAAACTTCATCGGACCTTCTGACAGGTATTTTCCCTGGGTTTTCATCCTCTCTCATACAACCACTCCCCTTTTCTCTTCGTCTATAGGCAGAGCTTTGAGATTCTTTCTCCTACTTTTATGAGGAGGTTAACCCCTTCCTCGCCGCTATTTTTATCAGCCTCCTAGCTTACAGTTTTTCATAACCATGGACAGCTCCCCATTTCTCATGCTGACATGGAGGAGGAGGAGGAAATTAAGGAAAACTTAAATGATTTTATTCAACTGTCAGTCAAGCAAGCAGTCTCTGCTTCATTGGAAAAGCTGTCAAAAAATCTTGAAACATCTGTGGTTAAATTGGTTTCCAAGATGATTTTGGGCCAGTCTGCGGGGGATGGCAGAAAGCTTCATTCTTCTTCAAAAAATTCCAAAGCGCCGCTATTGATTGGTGAGGGCTCCTTACACAGGACGGAGGACGTGGTTCCTCAAAGGCCTCCCTTAAGGGAGGGGGTAATTTCAAACAAATCGTCTAAAAAAAGTGTGTCCAAATCCAAACATATTTCTTCTCCTATTGTTATCTCGAAAATGCTGGACACTGATGATGAAATTCATGACCCTGACCCTGATTCGGATAATTTTGACATTGATAACGGAGATTCTTTCTCCCCTCCTCCTCCTAAAAAAGCCAAATTAGTGGCTCAAGAACTATCTAAGTCATGCAAAGTCCCAGATGCAGAAGGGGTACCTATTTTAACCCAAACGATATTCAGCATCCACATTCTACCGAATGGTTTCCTGCAGATCATGTGGCTGAATATGTTACGTATAGAATGCGCACTCCTTTAGACAAGCAAGTCAGAGCAAAATTAAAGTCAGAATGTCCTCACCCTTCTCTGCGTTACAAAATTTTAGCAACTCCTTCAATTGACACTTCCCTCATCACTTTTTTCACGAAGTTTGGTAAGGATCCGCGCAAAGAAGTGGATAAGGCTTGGTCCACATGCCAAGACAAATTATTGGATATTGTGGGGCCTTTGACCTGCATTTTTGACATGGCAGAAGCAGCTTGTATAGAAAATGCTGTTGTTGACTCCGTTGATTTATCATTATGGGTACAGCGAGCCGTTTGCTTACTAGGCAACGCTAACGCTGCAATTACCCATGAACGCAGGAAGGGACTCCTGCTCAAGCTTGATCCCAAACTAGTCAGTCTAGCAGTTTCAGATCCAGGGGTCAAAGCGGAAGTCCACCTTTTCGGCAACTCTTTTATATAGGAGCTTAGTAAATATCTTGCTACATTTGCATAATTGGACAAGGCGCAACAGTCGCTCAGGAAGATGTTCTCCAGTCAGGTTTTTGCCAAGGTCGGCAGAGACAGGAACAGCTTTGCCGGCCATACACACAACAACCAAGGTTCCCGTGGCAATTACAACAATGCCTACCAGGAGTAAAGACTTCAATTTTACCCACAGAGAAATCGTGGTTTCAGAAACAAGGGCAACAGAGGTTCCAGGTTCTCTTCCCAACCCGGTAAGTCAACCTTCTGGCCTTCCTATTGTAGGAGGTCGTCTTTTACTGTTCCTTCCTAAAATGGCAGTCTTACACAGAAGATCCATGGGTTATAAACACCATTCAGGGATACACTATCGAGCTCTACTCAGAGCCTTTTCAATCAATCTTTCCTCATCCTCCCCAGTTTTCTTTGGAAATAACACATTTGATTTCCTTGGAAATTCAATCTCTTCTTCAAAAACAAGCAATTGTCCATTGCCCCCTCGACCCTTTGGGCTTCGTCAGCTCGGTCTTTTTAGTTCAAAAGAAAAACAGAAAAATGCGTCCTGTTATCAATCTAAAGCAGTTCAACCATTTTGTCGTGTACCATCACTTCAAAATTGAAACTATACTACATCTCAGAGATTTGTTGCTTCAAGGCGATTGTCAACACCAGGACAGTGCGTGCTCTACGGGCATCTAGAATGCAAAAACCCAACACTCGCAAGATAAAGTAATTTATGCATTGTGATGATATGTTATTGTTTAACCTTTTGCATTGCAGAATTCCATCCAAAAGATTCATTTTTAAGGTGCTTATAAATACTGTACATTTACAATGTATTGCTGCAGACATTCAGAGTGTGTTAGGGTGTGGTCCCTTTCCAGGGCCTTCTGGAGACTTTCCCTGCAACATGCCTGGGCGTGGTTCTAGGCTGGGCCAAGACTCTATAAAAGAGAGTCAGCCCAACATCCAGTGCTCACTATTCAGAGGTCCCGGTGCAGAGCAGCAGCTTCTTCCTGAGCTCCTGTCCCGGTGGCCTATTTGGATTTTCCAGTCTTCTGCACTCATCTCTCATTGGTGATCACTGTTTCCAGGCGGTAAGACGGTGTTTGGACATTTCCCAACACCGTAATTGAGAATCTTCATATTCTTGATTTTAATTCTTAAATGAATAACAGATTACTTGTGCGCTGCCATTTTTTGACATTTGTATGGTGGTTTGCAAATAGGGAGGACGCGCAGTTTATTCCATAAAGATTTGACTTCGTTATTACATTATTGTTCATTGCGCGCTATTTCTTGACATTTACATGATGTTTTACGAGTTGGCAAGACGTGCAACTCGTTTCATGAGCATTTAACTTTGTTGTTGATTGCGCGCTACCTTTTCTTGACATTTACATGGTGGCATTCGAATCGACGAAATACGCGATTCACTTCTCGTGTGTAATTCATGCTCTTCATTGTGCGCTACCATTTTCTGGCATTTACATGGTGGCATTCGAATCGGCAACACGCGCGATTCTTTCCTTGAGTGTTTTTTCATGTTATTCATTGTGCGCTACCATTTCTTGGCTTTTGTATGGTGGCATTTGAATCGGCAAGACGCGCAATTCTTTCCTCATGTATAAATAATGTAAGTTACTGTGCGCTACCATTCTAAGACATTTTCTTGGTAGCATTTCAAGTTGACACGTCGCGTGATTTATTCCTTGAATCTACGTTGTGTGATTTCATGGTGCAAAAACCTTTATGGTGTTTAATACTCATATAAAAATCTGCAATGTGCGCAATTTACTTCCCAATGTTTTTTCTGAGATGAACACAACAATACCAGAGTTCTAGATGTAATGCTGTGTGTTCCTGATATGTATTCCTAAAAGGAGATTCATACGGTTGTTTAGAAATTGCTCAGAGTGTTTCCTGATTCTCATGCTAAAGAAAGTACTATTTAACTTTTCCTGTTTCCTCCTCAGGTATTCGGTCATCTAAAGCCTAGTCAGTTTTAGGATTATTCTAGGGTTGTTCATGTTTTTCGGAAAAGACGAAGCTTAGAGTTGTAGCATGGTACTTATTTCATGAGATGTAATTTTGATGTTGTGTTTTAACCTTTTGCTTCCTACAGGTCTCCATCCCAGCTGTTCCTGTCCTAATCCCCTTTTCCCCAGTTGGACTCTCTTAGACTCTGTGATAAATCTAATCAGAGTATTGGAGCTGTCTTGTGGTGGAAGTGTTGGGAACGTGCACGGACCCCGAGGATCTGGTGACTCTGACAGAATAGTGAGCCCACAAATTATTATCCTCCTGGTTTGTGTATGTTCTCAGCATGGCCACACTGGACGAGCTAGTCAAGGCTATCACCCAGCTCCAGTCAGAAGTGGTATCATCAAAGGATTTAACAAATAGTCTAGCTGAGAGGGTGAGTCAGTTACAGAATAAGGTTGAGAAGAAAGAACAAAGTCCCACAGGTGTGTCTTGGCCAGGTACTTCTTCTCAGACATCTGGAGGTAGTCCGACTAACATTTCCCTCAATGTTCCTTCAGCCATTCCTTTAGCTCGCCCAGAACGCTTCTCAGGTGATCCCTTGAAAGCGCAATCTTTTCTGGTTCAAGTGGAACTTCACTTCACCTGCAGACCACATACTTTCCCCGATGCCCAGTCTAAAGTAGCTTTCTTGTTGTCATATCTGTCTGGAGATGCAGCTACCTGGGCTATTCCTCTTGTGCGTAAACATAGTCCCCTGTTGTACAACTGGAAAAATTTTGTTTGTGAATTTGAGAGAGTTTTTGATCGTAGAACTGTAACACAGTCAGCAGATTGTGAATTATTAGACTTACGCCAAGGGAATCAGGATTTAGGCCCTCATTCCAACCCTGGCGGTCTCTGACCGCCAGGGCGGAGGGCAGCGGAAGCACCGCCAACAGGCTGGCGGTGCTTCCAGGGCTATTCTGACCTCGGCGGTAAAGCCGCGGTCAGAAAAGGGGAACCAGCGGTTTCCCGACGGTTTTCCCCTGGCCCAGGGAATCCTCCATGGTGGCGCTGCTTGCAGCGCCGCCATGGGGATTCCCGACCCCCTTTCCGCCAGCCTGTTTCTGGCGGTTTTCACCGCCAGAACCAGGATGGCGAGAACGGGTGTCGTGGGGCCCCTGGGGGCGCCTGCACTGCCCATGCCACTGGCATGGGCAGTGCAGGGGCCCCCTAACAGGGCCCCATACAGATTTTCACTGTCTGCTTTGCAGACAGTGAAAATCGCGACGGGTGCCACTGCACCCGTCGCACCCCTGCAACTCCGCCGGCTCCATTCGGAGCCGGCTTCCTCGTTGCAGGGGCTTTCCCGCTGGGCCAGCGGGCGATCTTCTGGCGATCGCCCGCGGGCCCAGCAGGAAAGTCAAAATGACCCCCGCGGTCTTATGACCGCGGTGCGGTCTTTCGGCGGTTTCCGACCGGCGGGCGGCACCCGCCGCCCGCCGAATTCGGGAATGAGGGCCTTAGTGTCATGTTTAGCCAACTTTAATCGGCTGGTCGCTGAGACATCCTGGCCTGAAGAAAAACAAGCGGCCTTGTTTTAAAGGGGACTCAAAGAGGAGCTAAAAGACATCTTAGCGCAAATCGACCCACAACCTTTAAACTGTCAAGATTTAATAAACTTTGTCTTGAGGCTTGATCATCGTTTAAATGAACGAAAAGGAACGCGTAAAAAGACTGAAAAACATTCTTGGCATGCTCATGATAACAAAGACTCAAGAACTCCGAGAGAAAGAACGCCGGAACCGATGGAAATTGGAACCATCAGGAGACCTTTGACCAAAGACGAAAAGGACCTACGCAGAAAAAATGGGCAATGTCTCTATTGTGGGCGAAAAGGTCATTTCGCCAAAGATTGTCCAATCAAAACAAAGAGCAAGCGAGGCCCAGTTCAGAAAGTTGCAACCAATGCATCAGTCGAGTCAGAAAATCTAAAGCACCCAAGTTGCAGAGAAGGGTTGCTCTTGGGTGTCACCGTGGATCCTTCACAATCCAAACATCTAAAATTGGGAATAAGAGTTCAGGTCAAGAAAAAGACCTATTTTAAGAAGGCTCTAGACGACTCTGGGGCTACCGGAAACTTTGTTGACGCCCAATTGGTTCGTGCATGGGGGATCTCATGTATTGAAAAGAAGACTCCAGAAACCATCCAGGCAGTTGATGGAAAACTCTTGACTGGAGGTCCGATAACTCTTCAGACTGTCCCCTTGACAATAATTTGTGAAGGTAAAAATCAAAGAAAGAACCATAAAGAGGAACTCATCCTTGACGTGATCCATGCTCCCCAGTATGGGATCATCCTTGGCTTGCCATGGTTAACTCATCACAATCCAGAGATTAATTGGGCTGAACGAAAGATCGTGTTCTCATCAGTGCTATGTAAAGAACATTGTCTCCAAAGGACTCAAGAATCGGAAGTTCGCCATTCTTACATAGCTACCGCCGCAGAAAAACAGTATTCGTCTTATGGAGATGTGTTTGATGAGAAAGAAGCAGAGAACTTACCTCCTCATAGATCTTATGACTGTCAAATTGATCTAGTCCCAGGGGGAATACTTCCCAACTGTCGTGTGTATGCCCTGTCAGAACATGAAAATCAACATTTACGAAAATACTTGGATACATTCTTAGAGAATGGTTTCATCCGCCCCTCTAAGTCTCCCACAGCTTCTCCTTTGTTTTTTGTTCCAAAAGTGAACAGAGAGCTTCAATCTTGTATCGACTATAGGGACTTGAATAAAATCACCATCAAGAACAAATATCCTTTGCCTCTAATTCCGGTCTTACTGGAACAAGTAAAGAAAGCAAAATTCTACACGAAGCTTGATCTTCGAGGTGCATACCATTTGGTCAGAATGAGAGAGTGTGACGAATGGACAATGGCATTCAAAACAAGATATGGCCTTTTTGAATACACCGTCATGACTTTTGGTCTGTGCAATGCTCCAGCAGCATTTCAATTTTTCTTAAATGACGTTCTTAGAGAGTACCTCAATATCTTTGCCATAGTTTACATTGATGACATTTTGATCTACTCAGACAATGATAATGAACATGTTCAACATGTCAAGAAAATGTTGGCATCCCTTCGTAAACACCATTTATATTGCAAGCTAACCAAGTGTGAGTTTCATGTTACCACAGTTGAGTTTTTAGGGGTTATCCTTACCCCTCAAGGTATGGTGATGGCAGAAAGGAAAGTAAAAGCCGTATCTGAATGGCCCATCCCAAAGACTGTTCGTGATGTACAATGTTTCCTGGGCTTTGCACATTTTTACCGGAGGTTCATCAATCATTTCTCCCAGACAGTGGCTCCAATTACTAAGTTATTAAGAAAGAAAGAAAAATGTGTATGGTCCCCAGAAGCAGACCAAGCCTTTTCAACTTTGAAAGAAGCTTTCTCCACTGCCCCAGTCTTGACTCATCCAGATGCAGATCGACCTTTCATAGTGGAAGCTGATGCTTCAGATGTGGCGATAGGAGCAGTCTTGTCACAACGAAACAAAGACACTGGTCAGCTTCATCCTGTAGCTTACATGTCTCGGAAGTTGAACGAAGCCGAACAGAACTATGTCATTGCTGAAAAAGAGCTTCTGGCGATTAGTGACGCCTTTAAAGAATGGAGACATCATTTGTTGGGAGCTAAATATACTGTCACAGTATATACTGATCATCGCAATCTTCAGTTCATGAGTTCTGCCAGACTTTTGACTCCTCGGCAATTACGCTGGATGCTGTTTTTTGCCGAGTTTGATTTTGTGGTAACCTTTCTGGCCTGGTAAAGATAATCGCAAAGCTGACGACTTGTCCCGCCAAGAGTCTACCACATTGCCTGCAGTTCAAACCTCCAGAGCTATCATTGCTCCTGACAAGGTCCTATGTATCATAAAAACAGAAGATTTCTTTGAAGACATCCACAATTCATTCACTGTTGAAAAATGGCAGGCGTGGGCCCAAGCAGATCCGAAAAGATCAATCAAGCAAGGATTACCCTTTTACAATGCTCGTTTGTTCGTGCCCACTACCAAACTTCGCAAGATAGTGTTTCATTGGTTGCATGTTATACCTACAGCAGGTCACCCTGGTACTCCCAAAACTCTTGAATTAATCCAACGCTATTTTTGGTGGCCTACCTTAACAAAGGATGTAAAAACAATGGTAAACAACTGCGAAGTCTGTGCTTGCACTAAAACAAGTCATTCAAAACCGAAAGGTTTGTTACACCCACTCCCAACCCCAAGTCGTCCGTGGGAACACATCTTTTTAGACTTTATTACAGGTCTGCCAGTGGTTCAACAGCATTCAGTAATTCTGGTGGTAGTAGATAGTCTCACGAAATATGGACATTTCATTGCCTGTAAGAAATTACCCACCTCTAGTGAACTGGCAACTATCTTACTGAATAGAGTGGTTCGTTATCATGGACTGCCAAAAGTGATCCTCTCCGATCGGGGATCGCAATTTGCCTCCAACTTCTGAAAGACATGGTGTAAAACACTCCAAGTGACATCTACCCTATCTACTAGCCACCATCCTCAAACAGATGGTCAAACGGAGAGACTAAATCAGACTTTGAAGCAATACCTACGTGCTTATGCTGAAAAAGCACTTAATTCATGGACATCAATGCTCTGGTTAGCTGAGTTAGCCTTCAACAACTCCTTCCACACTTCTACTGGCATTACACCCTTCTTTGGTTTGTTTGGCTATCATCCTGACACCTTGCCCATCACAATTCCTCAAGAAAGCTCTCTCACTCCAGCTGTGTCAGAAATCATTCAACAGTTGCATCAAACTCAGAAATCGATTCAACAACATTTAGAAAAAGCCAAACAAAAATACAAAAAGCATTATGACAAGAAACATTGTGAGGGACCGCAGTATCAACCTGGTGACAAAGTGTGGCTTTCCACAAAACATATAGACTTCAAGACGAAGCACATGTTCAACCCCAAATTTATAGGTCCTTACACTGTTCTTCAGCAAATCAATCCTGTGACCTATAAACTACAATTGCCAAAATCATTACGGATTCATCCAGTGTTCCATACATCCCTCTTAAAAAAGGCAGTCCAAAAGGTCCGCCCTCATCCAGCTCCTGTTCTAGTACAGGGGGAAGAAGAATATGAAGTCAAGAAAGTGTTGGACTCTAAACTGAGAGGGCGTAACCTATGGTACTTAATCTCATGGAAAGGTTATGGCCCTGAAAGTAATTCATGGGTTTCCGCATCTGATGTTCATGCTCCAGTACTTGTGAGACGCTTTCATCGTCTCAATCCAGATAAACCAGGCCCTAGAGCGCGCCTGGGAGAGGGGAGTACTGTCAACACCAGGACAGAGCGCGCTCTACGGGCATCTAGAATGCAAAAACCCAACACTCGCAAGATAAAGTAATTTATGCATTGTGATGATATGTTATTGTTTAACCTTTTGCATTGCAGAATTCCATCCAAAAGATTCATTTTTAAGGTGCTTATAAATACTGTACATTTACAAAGTATTGCTGCAGACATTCAGAGTGTGTTAGGGTGTGGTCCCTTTCCAGGGCCTTCTGGAGACTTTCCCTGCAACATGCCTGGGTGTGGTTCTAGGCTGGTCCAAGACTCTATAAAAGAGAGTCAGCCCAACTTCCAGTGCTCACTATTCAGAGGTCCCGGTGCAGAGCAGCAGCTTCTTCCTGAACTCCTGTCCCGGTGGCCTATTTGGATTTTCCAGTCTTCTGCACTCATCTCTCATTGGTGATCACTGTTTCCAGGCGGTAAGACGGTGTTTGGACATTTCCCAACACCGTAATTGAGAATCTTCATATTCTTGATTTTAATTCTTAAATGAATAACAGATTACTTGTGCACTGCCATTTTTTGACATTTGTATGGTGGTTTGCAAATAGGGAGGATGCGCAGTTTATTCCATAAAGATTTGACTTCGTTATTACATTATTGTTCATTGCGCGCTGATACTTCTTGACATTTACATGATGTTTTACGAGTTGGCAAGACGTGCAACTCGTTTCATGAGCATTTAACTTTGTTGTTGATTGCGCGCTACCATTTCTTGACATTTACATGGTGGCATTCGAATCGGCGAAACGCGCGATTCACTTCTCGTGTGTAATTCATGCTGTTCATTGTGCGCTACCATTTACTGGCATTTACATGGTGGCATTTGAATCGGCAACACGCGCGATTCTTTCCTTGAGTGTTTTTTCATGTTATTCATTGTGCGCTACCATTTCTTGCCTTTTGTATGGTGGCATTTGAATCGGCAAGACGCGCAATTCTTTCCTCGTGTATAAATAATGTAAGTTACTGTGCGCTACCATTCTAAGACATTTTCTTGGTAGCATTTCAAGTTGACACGTCGCGTGATTTATTCCTTGAATCTACGTTGTGTGATTTCATGGTGCAAAAACCTTTATGGTGTTTAATACTCATAAAAATCTGCAATGTATGCAATTTACTTCCCAATGTTTTTTCTGAGATGAACACAACAATACCAGAGTTCTAGATGTAATGCTGTGTGTTCCTGATATGTATTCCTAAAAGGAGATTCATATGGTTGTTTAGAAATTGCTCAGAGTGTTTCCTGATTCTCATGCTAAAGAAAGTACTTGAATCTGAAAGTCCTATTTAACTTTTCCTGTTTCCTCCTCAGGTATTCGGTCATCTAAAGCCTAGTCAGTTTTAGGATTATTCTAGGGTTGTTCATGTTTTTCGGAAAAGACAAAGCTTAGAGTTGTAGCATGGTACTGATTTCATGAGATGTAATTTTGATGTTGTGTTTTAACCTTTTGCTTCCTACAGGTCTCCTTCCCAGCTGTTCCTGTCCTAATCCCCTTTTCCCCACTTGGACTCTCTTAGACTCTGTGATAAATCTAATCAGAGTATTGGAGCTGTCTTGTGGTGGAAGTGTTGGGAACGTGCACGGACCCCGAGGATCTGTTGACTCTGACAGAATAGTGAGCCCACAAATTATTATCCTCCTGGTTTGTGTATGTTCTCAGCATGGCCACACTGGACGAGCTAGTCAAGGCTATCACCCAGCTCCAGTCAGAAGTGGTATCATCAAAGGATTTAACAAATAGTCTAGCTGAGAGGGTGAGTCAGTTACAGAATAAGGTTGAGAAGAAAGAACAAAGTCCCACAGGTGTGTCTTGGCCAGGTACTTCTTCTCAGACATCTGGAGGTAGTCCGACTAACATTTCCCTCAATGTTCCTTCAGCCATTCCTTTAGCTCGCCCAGAACGCTTCTCAGGTGATCCCTTGAAAGCGCAATCTTTTCTGGTTCAAGTGGAACTTCACTTCACCTGCAGACCATATACTTTCCCCAATGCCCAGTCTAAAGTAGCTTTCTTGTTGTCATATCTGTCTGGAGATGCAGCTACCTGGGCTATTCCTCTTGTGCGTAAACATAGTCCCCTGTTGTACAACTGGAAAAATTTTGTTTGTGAATTTGAGAGAGTTTTTGATCGTAGAACTGTAACACAGTCAGCAGATTGTGAATTATTAGACTTACGCCAAGGGAATCAGGACTTAGGCCCTCATTCCAACCCTGGCGGTCTCTGACCGCCAGGGCGGAGGGCAGCGGAAGCACCGCCAACAGGCTGGCGGTGCTTCCAGGGCTATTCTGACCTCGGCGGTAAAGCCGCGGTCATAAAAGGGGAACCAGCGGTTTCCCGACGGTTTTCCCCTGGCCCAGGGAATCCTCCATGGTGGCGCTGCTTGCAGCGCCGCCATGGGGATTCCGACCCCCTTCCCGCCAGCCTGTTTCTGGCGGTTTTCACCGCCAGAACCAGGATGGCGGGAACGGGTGTTGTGGGGCCCCTGGGGGCCCCTGCACTGCTCATGCCAATGGCATGGGCAGTGCAGGGGCCCCCTAACAGGTCCCCATACAGATTTTCACTGTCTGCATTGCAGACAGTGAAAATCGCGACGGGTGCCACTGCACCAGTCGCACCCCTGCAACTCCGCCGGCTCCATTCGGAGCCGGCTTCCTCGTTGCAGGGGCTTTCCCGCTGGGCCAGCGGGCGATCTTCTGGCGATCGCCCGGCGGCCCAGCGGAAAAGTCAAAATGACCCCCGCGGTCTTATGACCGCGGTGCGGTCTTTCAGCGGTTTCCGCCCGCCGAAGTCGGGAATGAGGGCCTTAGTGTCATGTTTAGCCAACTTTAATCGGCTGGTCGCTGAGACATCCTGGCCTGAAGAAAAACAAGCGGCCTTGTTTTACAGGGGACTCAAAGAGGAGCTAAAAGGCATCTTAGCGCAAATCGACCCACAACCTTTAAACTGTCAAGATTTAATAAACCTTGTCTTGAGGCTTGATCATCGTTTAAATGAACAAAAAGGAACGCGTAAAAAGACTGAAAAACATTCTTGGCATGCTCATGATAACAAAGACTCAAGAACTCCGAGAGAAAGAACGCCGGAACCGATGGAAATTGGAACCATCAGGAGACCTTTGACCAAAGACTAAAAGGACCTACGCAGAAAAAATGGGCAATGTCTCTATTGTGGGCGAAAAGGTCATTTCGCCAAAGATTGTCCAATCAAAACAAAGAGCAAGCGAGGCCCAGTTCAGAAAGTTGCAACCAATGCATCAGTCGAGTCAGAAAATCTAAAGCACCCAAGTTGCAGAGAAGGGTTGCTCTTGGGTGTCACCGTGGATCCTTCACAATCCAAACATCTAAAATTGGGAATAAGAGTTCAGGTCAAGAAAAAGACCTATTTCAAAAAGTCTCTAGTCGACTCTGGGGCTACCGGAAACTTTGTTGACGCCCAATTGGTTCGTGCATGGGGGATCTCATGTATTGAAAAGAAGACTCCAGAAACCATCCAGGCAGTTGATGGAAAACTCTTGACTGGAGGTCCGATAACTCTTCAGACTGTCCCCTTGACAATAATTTGTGAAGGTAAAAATCAAAGAAAGAACCATAAAGAGGAACTCATCCTTGACGTGATCCATGCTCCCCAGTATGGGATCATCCTTGGCTTGCCATGGTTAACTCATCACAATCCAGAGATTAATTGGGCTGAACGAAAGATCGTGTTCTCATCAGTGCTATGTAAAGAACAATGTCTCCAAAGGACTCAAGAATCGGAAGTTCGCCATTCTTACATAGCTACCGCCGCAGAAAAGAAGTTCAGTTGCCCAAACAGTATTCGTCTTATGAAGATGTGTTTGATGAGAAAGAAGCAGAGAACTTACCTCCTAATAGATCTTATGACTGTCAAATTGATCTAGTCCCAGGGGGAATACTTCCCAACTGTCGTGTGTATGCCCTGTCAGAACATGAAAATCAACATTTACGAAAATACTTGGATAAATTCTTAGAGAATGGTTTCATCCGCCCCTCTAAGTCTCCCACAGCTTCTCCTTTGTTTTTTGTTCCAAAAGTGAACAGAGAGCTTCAAACTTGTATCGACTATAGGGACTTGAATAAAATCACCATCAAGAACAAATATCCTTTGCCTCTAATTCCGGTCTTACTGGAACAAGTAAAGAAAGCAAAATTCTACACGAAGCTTGATCTTCGAGGTGCATACCATTTGGTCAGAATGAGAGAGTGTGACGAATGGACAACGGCATTCAAAACAAGATATGGCCTTTTTGAATACACCGTCATGACTTTTGGTCTGTGCAATGCTCCAGCAGCATTTCAATTTTTCTTAAATGACGTTCTTAGAGAGTACCTCGATATCTTTGCCATAGTTTACATTGATGACATTTTGATCTACTCAGACAATGATAATGAACATGTTCAACATGTCAAGAAAATTTTGGCAGCCCTTCGTAAACACCATTTATATTGCAAGTTAACCAAGTGTGAGTTTCATGTTACCACAGTTGAGTTGTTAGGGGTTATTCTTACCCCTCAAGGTATGGTGATGGCAGAAAGGAAAGTAAAAGCCGTATCTGAATGGCCCATCCCAAAGACTGTTCGTGATGTACAATGTTTCCTGGGCTTTGCAAATTTTTACCGGAGGTTCATCAATCATTTCTCCCAGACAGTGGCTCCAATTACTAAGTTATTAAGAAAGAAAGAAAAATTTGTATGGTCCCCAGAAGCAGACCAAGCCTTTTCAACTTTGAAAGAAGCTTTCTCCACTGCCCCAGTCTTGACTCATCCAGATGCAGATCGACCTTTCATAGTGGAAGCTGATGCTTCAGATGTGGCGATAGGAGCAGTCTTGTCACAACGAAACAAAGACACTGGTCAGCTTCATCCTGTAGCTTACATGTCTCAGAAGTTGAACGAAGCCGAACAGAACTATGTCATTGCTGAAAAAGAGCTTCTGGCGATTCGTGACGCCTTTAAAGAATGGAGACATCATTTGTTGGGAGCTAAATATACTGTCACAGTATATACTGATCATCGCAATCTTCAGTTCATGAGTTCTGCCAGACTTTTGACTCCTCGGCAATTACGCTGGATGCTGTTTTTTGCCGAGTTTGATTTTGTGGTAACCTTTCTGGCCTGGTAAAGATAATCGCAAAGCTGACGACTTGTCCCGCCAAGAGTCTACCACATTGCCTGCAGTTCAAACCTCCAGAGCTATCATTGCTCCTGACAAGGTCCTATGTATCATAAAAACAGAAGATTTCTTTGAAGACATCCACAATTCATTCACTGTTGAAAAATGGCAGGCGTGGGCCCAAGCAGATCCGAAAAGATCAATCAAGCAAGGATTACCCTTTTACAATGCTCGTTTGTTCGTGCCCACTACCAAACTTCGCAAGATAGTGTTTCATTGGTTGCATGTTATACCTACAGCAGGTCACCCTGGTACTCCCAAAACTCTTGAATTAATCCAACGCTATTTTTGGTGGCCTACCTTAACAAAGGATGTAAAAACAATGGTAAACAACTGCGAAGTCTGTGCTTGCACTAAAACAAGTCATTCAAAACCGAAAGGTTTGTTACACCCACTCCCAACCCCAAGTCGTCCGTGGGAACACATCTCTTTAGACTTTATTACAGGTCTGCCAGTGGTTCAACAGCATTCAGTAATTCTGGTGGTAGTAGATAGTCTCACGAAATATGGACATTTCATTGCCTGTAAGAAATTACCCACCTCTAGTGAACTGGCAACTATCTTACTGAATAGAGTGGTTCGTTATCATGGACTGCCAAAAGTGATCCTCTCCGATCGGGGATCGCAATTTGCCTCCAACTTCTGGAAGACATGGTGTAAAACACTCCAAGTGACATCTACCCTATCTACTAGCCACCATCCTCAAACAGATGGTCAAACGGAGAGACTAAATCATACTTTGAAGCAATACCTACGTGCTTATGCTGAAAAAGCACTTAATTCATGGACATCAATGCTCTGGTTAGCTGAGTTAGCCTTCAACAACTCCTTCCACACTTCTACTGGCGTTACACCCTTCTTTGGTTTGTTTGGCTATCATCCTGACACCTTGCCCATCACAATTCCTCAAGAAAGCTCTCTCACTCCAGCTGTGTCAGAAATCATTCAACAGTTGCATCAAACTCAGAAATCAATCAACAACATTTAGAAAAAGCCAAACAAAAATACAAAAAGCATTATGACAAGAAACATTGTGAGGGACCGCAGTATCAACCTGGTGACAAAGCGTGGCTTTCCACAAAACATATAGACTTCAAGACGAAGCACATGTTCAACCCCAAATTTATAGGTCCTTACACTGTTCTTCAGCAAATCAATCCTGTGACCTATAAACTACAATTGCCAAAATCATTACGGATTCATCCAGTGTTCCATACATCCCTCTTAAAAAAGGCAGTCCAAAAGGTCCGCCCTCATCCAGCTCCTGTTCTAGTACAGGGGGAAGAAGAATATGAAGTCAAGAAAGTGTTGGACTCTAAACTGAGAGGGCGTAACCTATGGTACTTAATCTCATGGAAAGGTTATGGCCCTGAAAGTAATTCATGGGTTTCCGCATCTGATGTTCATGCTCCAGTACTTGTGAGACGCTTTCATCATCTCAATCCAGATAAACCAGGCCCTAGAGCGCGCCTGGGAGAGGGGAGTACTGTCAACACCAGGACAGAGCGCGCTCTACGGGCATCTGGAATGCAAAAACCCAACACTTGCAAGATAAAGTAATTTATGCATTGTGATGATATGTTATTGTTTAACCTTTTGCATTGCAGAATTCCATCCAAAAGATTAATTTTTAAGGTGCTTATAAATACTGTACATTTACAAAGTATTGCTGCAGATATTCAGAGTGTGTTAGGGTGTGGTCCCTTTCCAGGGCCTTCTGGAGACTTTCCCTGCAACATGCCTGGGCGTGGTTCTAGGCTGGTCCAAGACTCTATAAAAGAGAGTCAGCCCAACTTCCAGTGCTCACTATTCAGAGGTCCCGGTGCAGAGCAGCAGCTTCTTCCTGAGCTCCTATCCCGGTGGCCTATTTGGATTTTCCAGTCTTCTGCACTCATCTCTCATTGGTAATCACTGTTTCCAGGCGGTAAGACGGTGTTTGGACATTTCCCAACACCGTAATTGAGAATCTTCATATTCTTGATTTTAATTCTTAAATGAATAACAGATTACTTGTGCACTGCCATTTTTTGACATTTGTATGGTGGTTTGCAAATAGGGAGGATGCGCAGTTTATTCCACAAAGATTTGACTTCGTTATTACATTATTGTTCATTGTGCGCTGATACTTCTTGACATTTACATGATGTTTTACGAGTTGGCAAGACGTGCAACTCGTTTCATGAGCATTTAACTTTGTTGTTGATTGCGCGCTACCTTTTCTTGACATTTACATGGTGGCATTCGAATCGGCGAAACGCGCGATTCACTTCTCGTGTGTAATTCATGCTGTTCATTGTGAGCTACCATTTACTGGCATTTACATGGTGGCATTTGAATCGGCAACACGCGCGATTCTTTCCTTGAGTGTTTTTTCATGTTATTCATTGTGCGCTACCATTTCTTGCCTTTTGTATGGTGGCATTTGAATCGGCAAGACGCGCAATTCTTTCCTCGTGTATAAATAATGTAAGTTACTGTGCGCTACCATTCTAAGACATTTTCTTGGCAGCATTTCAAGTTGACACGTCGCGTGATTTATTCCTTGAATCTACGTTGTGTGATTTCATGGTGCAAAAACCTTTATGGTGTTTAATACTCATAAAAATCTGCAATGTATGCAATTTACTTCCCAATGTTTTTTCTGAGATGAACACAACATTACCAGAGTTCTAGATGTAATGCTGTGTGTTCCTGATATGTATTCCTAAAAGGAGATTCATATGGTTGTTTAGAAATTGCTCAGAGTGTTTCCTGATTCTCATGCTAAAGAAAGTACTTGAATCTGAAAGTCCTATTTAACTTTTCCTGTTTCCTCCTCAGGTATTCGGTCATCTAAAGCCTAGTCAGTTTTAGGATTATTCTAGGGTTGTTCATGTTTTTCGGAAAAGACAAAGCTTAGAGTTGTAGCATGGTACTGATTTCATGAGATGTAATTTTGATGTTGTGTTTTAACCTTTTGCTTCCTACAGGTCTCCTTCCCAGCTGTTCCTGTCCTAATCCCCTTTTCCCCACTTGGACTCTCTTAGACTCTGTGATAAATCTAATCAGAGTATTGGAGCTGTCTTGTGGTGGAAGTGTTGGGAACGTGCACGAACCCCGAGGATCTGGTGACTCTGACAGCGATTGGATGGTTCGATTAGACCGTCAGGATGCATATCTCACCATCCCTATGCATCCGGGTTCAGGTAAGTTTTTACAATTCCAATGGCTCAATCAAACATATCACTTTTCTTCCCTACCTTTCAGTCTTTCTTCTGCTCCATGGTGTTTCACAAATCTCATGAAACCGGTCGTAGCCTTCCTCAGGGCTCGGGGAGTCAGACTGATCATTTATTTGGACGATATTCTTATAATGAACTAAAATCATTTGTCTCTTCTTCCTCATATTCAACTAGCTTGCAATTTGTTCACAGACCTCGGGTTCATTATCAACGACGAAACATCTTCCCTAATCCCGGTTCAAAAGATAGAATTTTTAGTAGATTCTGTTTCGGCCATACTTCTCTTTCCATCAGCAAAAGTAAAATCCATCAAATTGGAAATTCTCCAAACTTTACACAGTTCCCTTCTTTCTATCAGATCCTTAGCGAGAATAGTAGGCCTTCTGTCGTCATCAATCCAGGCCATTTTCCAGGCCCGTTACATTATCGGGCCCTACAACGGTTGAAAATTCGTCATCTCCGAAAAGGTCTCGCTTAATCAAACACTATCGCCTTAGATCAAGAATCTCGAACAGAATTGCGATGGTGGATAGACCAGTTAGGCGCTTGGAGCAGCAGGACTATCTTTGCATCAGCTTCAGATCTTGTATTAGAATCAGATGCAAGTCTAATAGGCTGGGGAGCCCGGTGTGGTCCAATCTCGACTGGAGGTACATGGTCTCTAGAGGAGTCAAAGTTGCACATCAATTGTTTAGAGATGCTTGCCAGTTCCTTTGCGATCACAAGCCTGACAAGAGACAGAGTTTGTTGTTCAGTTCTTCTCAGGATGGACAACGTTTCAGCGGTCCGTTACATCAACCATTTGGGAGGCACAAAATCCAAACCTTTTGCAGAATTAGCTAAAGGGTTTTGGGATTTTTGTCTTCAAAACAGAATTTCAGTCCATGCAGGGTATTTACCAGGCAATCTCAATTCAGTAGCAGATTGGCATTCTCGTCATTTTCGAGACTCAAGCGATTAGAAGCTCCATCCCAAAGTATTCAACATCATTTTAATCAGAAATGGGGTCCTTTTCACATAGATCTTTTTGCTTCATGTCTCAACGGACAGATTGCACAATTCTTCAGTTGGCGCCCAGATCCCTTAGCTCAATCCTTTAATGCCTTTTCTCAGGATTGGTCAACCTCCATCAATCACAGGTGTGTTCCCCACTATTCTGGAACTGTCAAAGGACTCTCCCTTTCTTCTTCCCTCCTTCCCGGAACTTCTGTTCAATCCCCTCAGCCTCTCTCACACCTTATTCCTAGAAAATCTCCTCACTCCATCGGCCTGGAAAATATCAGGGAATCCCAGTCATTCCCTTCTATTTCGTCAGAGGCTTCAAACTTCATCGAACTCTCCTGGGCTCCAGGAACAAAAAAGGTGTACAAAGCAGCTTGATCTCTCTGGCATAGCTTGTGTGTGGGAAAACACATTGATTCCTTTACAGCGGATACAACCTTTATCTTAAATTTTTTGGTGGTTATCATACCATTAAGTTGCACAGGTCAGCAATCTCTTCTTCACACACTTATATCAATGATAAGCCGGTGGGACAACATCTGTTGGTTTGTCGTCTTTTAAAGGGAGTAAAATTTTCCAATCCTCCTAAACCTAAATACAGTTCATTGTGGAATGTAAATGCTGTTTTTAATCTTTTTATTTCTTGGCCAGATAATCCAATGCTTATGTTGAAACAGTTATCTGCTAAAATTGCTATGCTATTATGCCTTGTCTATTTCAAACATCTCTCTGATGTTACTGCTTGCCATTTTCTCCAACAGGTGTTCTGTTTAATATTGATAGATGTACTAAGACTAATCTTTTGTCATTATTCTATTCCTATTTCCCTGACCACCCTAAATTATGTGTAGGCCAATGTTTGAAAGCTTATGAACAACAGTCGATTTGAGAAATGCCTCAGCGTCCCAACTCCTCATTTCTTTCAGAAAACCCTTCAAACCTGTGTCCTCCCCCACTTTAGCTTGTTGGGTCAGATGGATTATGTCTTTATTGGGCATTAATACTTCTGCCTTTGGTGCTCATTCAGCCCAAGGGGCTATGGATTCTAAGGCTTTGTGGGCCGGTTCCAGGCTGGAGGACATTCTCAGATCGGCTGACTGGTCTAATGATAATGTATTTCAATTTTTTTATTGTAAGCCAGTTCAACAGGCATCATTAAATGTAGTTGATACGCTTTAAACTAGCATAATAGGAGCATCAGGTCTTGTCATAAAATGTAGATTTTCCTAGTAATTTATGAAGGCAAGTCTTAATTTTATTAAAGACACAGAGGCGAGTATTATCCCACCTCTACAAATTCTTACTTTTGTTTATTCCCGCCCTAACAGCATCTTCAAGAACTCAGCAGGCTTCCTCTTAAGGACTTCTTTTCCAAACAAGCTTTCTATCATTTAGCAACCATCTTCCTTCAGATGCACGGATCTTTCCGGATTTTGTTTCTGGACTCATAACCATTATTCAAGAACTTTCCTCCGTTCTCATGGCAATCTGTATGTGTTGTTCCACTATCCCATTATTTGTTACCTTTTAGACTCTTGCACAAGAAAAGAGGGCTGTTCTCAGTCAAGATATGTATTATCGGGGCAGCTTGTCCGTGATTGGTGCATTATACAAACTACATGTCTTTTCCCATTGGCTACTTTCGTTTTGCCTGTTGCGATTTGTAGTTTTTTTGTAGTTTTTTTTGTCTTGACTGTAGCTGCCATTGAAAATAAGCGAGAAAAGACTAGCATAATACTCGCCTCCGTGTCTTTAATAAAATTAAGACTTTCCTTCATAAATTACTAGGAAAATCTACATTATAATGATTTTTGGCATAGTAACTTGTTTACTATTTCCACAGATGTAGTATTGGCTAGATGGAGCGCAAAAGAGATTGCGGCAGTGAGTAGCTGCAAACAGTTGACTATGTTTTTTTACTTTTGAATATGTGAATGCACTCTACTTGCTTTTCTTGGACGAAGTACTTATGGATGACATCTCTGCTGATTTTATCCAGGTTGGGGCCTTCCTGCATTTTCACCTTTACTCGCCCTTTCCCCATTGCTCTATTTTAGTTCTGTTCTGATATTTCAGTTATTATTGTATTGTATTTTATTATATTATGTCCTCTCTGTCTTCATATCTTTATTAAAAGTAGAATCCCTTTTAAAGAGTTTTACCATTTGCCTTTGCATGGCTCATGACTCTAAACTTGGGAACATTTGGAAAGATTATTATTGGTCGGATTCACAAAAGTAAATGTTTGTGTAAGTTAACGAGTTTTTGCTATTCACAAAGGAATTTACCAGTAGTATCTTTAGGAGTGTGGACTCTCTGCAGACAAAACTATTAGGATTGTCCTATCTTTTTATGTGCGGAGATTCTGCACTTGTAAAGATACTAATGGTAAATCCCTTTGTGAATACCAAACTATCGTAAAGTTACAAAAAAGTATAAGGTTACACTTGGCAATCAGACCCTTAGCATTTATTGAACTAATATTGAATTCTGTTGCCTCCAGCAATATATGTTTCCAGATCTTACAATTGAAAAGTATGCCAGGATTGTACTTGGTCATTTGCTTGTACTGACTTCTGAAATAGACTCTAAAAAATGAATTCTGTGTTTTCGGGACATTTTCTGCTCTGAGTTTATTAGGAACGTGTGGCTCCCTAGGCTAACCTCTAGTGCTTCTTGTAGTTTCTAACTGAGATTATATCTAATTGCTTCAATTCCAAATCAACATCAACACAGTGTAACATTATTTATTAAGACAGTCAGACCTAAAGCTGCCAGGAGCCTGAAGGAGAACAGAAAACTGTTTGAGCTCTCTTGAAAAGACAAGTCCCTGCTTGGAGCTATCTGGTCAGAATGGAAATGTTGGCCTTTTAACATATCTAGTAATACATGAAATCCCGTCTATTTAATTGTGCCAATCAATTTCTTTTTATTTGGTAAATATAATTGATTTATAACGTAAAATATTAATATCATGTGAAATTTCTTTAATTAAATTTGTAAAACCAGCAAAGCAACTATTTTTTTCGACCGATACCATGGCTGGAATTAAGAGTTCCTTATAACTGCATCATTTGTCACATTCAATAAATTCTGATGCTCTGGGAGTTGCTGTTAATCGGTTTGGATAAACAAAAGCAAATGCATATTTAAATCCTGGTGCTTACTGCATCAAAATCTGCATCTCCAGTAACATACTGGGGCATAGATGTAGCAATCCCTTGACTTGGGCTTGTGCCGTAAAAGGAGACGCAGCCCAATGCAAGGTATGGAGTGGGATTTATGAAGCAATGCAGGAGCCTTCCTGTGTTGTTTTCAAGAGCTTGTGTTGTGCAATTGTTCCGCTGTGTTGACCTGTGGGTTCCAGAAGTTAATGTATGCAAGGTAGGTGTGCCCACACAAAATCCAACTCAACCATACTGCTTTGGGATTTACCAGCATAGCACTGTGTGATGCATTGTCATGCAGTGTAGCGAAACAAAGGAAATGCATCAGAATGCTGTGCATGGTCAATGCAGGTGCATACAACAATGCAAGCCTATCAGTATAAAAATATTCTAAACCCAAACTTCCTGGCAAGCTCGAAAACTCCATGTAGGTAGATATTTTGCAATTGTGAGTTGGAGAGAAACAGCAAAGAAGGAAGGACCGCATAGTCAGGCAAAGGATCAACTTTAATGATCTCAGGCAGGTGGAACTGATTCAGCCATACCGTTTGAAAGAGAACATTTTGAAGTTGGTGGAGAAGATCTCCTCAAGTCTTCTGCCAGCAACAGGAAGGGCTTATGCCATCCCACCACATGTGAAAGTGAAGGCAATATGACATATGTTGGGCTCTGGAAGTCCTCTCGTATGATGTATGGTATATCACAGGGTGCCTTTTTTGCCTTTATGTTTTGGATGCCATCATTAAACTTTCACCACAGTACCTGTCCTTTCCAACAGCCAGCCAAAAACAACTAGCCACCAAGCAAGGTTTTTATGTCATTGTGAGATTCCCTCATGTGCTTGGTGCAATTAATTGCACCCATGTGCCATTGGTGCCACCTGTAGCTACTGCACATCTCTTCCATTATCTGAAACACAATTACTCCATCAATGTGCAAACAATTGTGGCCACAATGGATTATTTAACAGTATTCTAGCAAAATATCCATGAAGTGCCTATGATGCATATATCTTTAGGCATAGCACTGTCAATGAGTATTTTGAGAATGGAAGATTTGAAAATGGGCTACTGATTGGTAAGTCTAATTGCACATCTAGTTATGCCTATGTCGGTCAGAAACAGAGCTGACAAAATCAAATTTAACGAAAGGAAGATATGAAAAGTACACTTACTGAGCTGAACAAAACTAATCCGGTAGCCATTTGTGTACCATTGAATGTAAAGTTTACTATTTACTCATGCAATGCAGGCCAGCAAACAAAGTTGTTTTTCTGTGTGACGTCAAAGTTGTTGTTCTTTGTGACCATACCAGCAATGTTATGGGCATTTTTTCTCCATCTATGTGCTGGGCCACCATGTGCAGTCTACCAAAATCACAGGCACCCTTGCAACATAGGGCAAGGGTGCCTGTATTATGGGCCGTGAAATTATTATTGGTAGTAAGGATTAAAAATGCAAACTAAATTAGCTACTGTCAGTCTGGCAGTGCGTGGAATACATTGAGTTAATGCATGTGGATGGCCATGAGCCTCCTATGGAATGTCTGTCTTGCATGAAAGTTATGTACAAACACACTTTTTAAATTGGCTTGCCTGGAGTGCAAACTATCATGCAACTATTTACTAGAAACTCCTGTTATCTTGGGAGACAGGAGGGCAAAGCAAAGGCTCCAGTAGCACATACTGGGGGCTCACACATGTTGCATTGTAGAAATAGCTAATCTACCCTTATGAGAACAAAACATTACCTGTGTGTGATGGCAAACTTTGGACTGATTTAAGAGCCCCTAGAACCTCCTTGCACCACAATAGTGTCATTTTTGTTTTTACACTAATGTGGACCAACAAGCCCAGAATCACTGCACTACATTATGCCTGCGCTAGGCATAATGTATGCAAAGGGGACATTTCCCCGTTAGGGGGGGCCGAAAAAATGGTGCAATGAATTCAAAAAGATTTCTTTGCGTAATTTTTTTCAGCACTTTTAACGCCTGCTCAGAGCAGGTGTTAATTGGAGGCACCCCATTGTTTTCAATGGGCCTCAATAGGCTTTGCAGGATTAGCAGAAACATTTTTTATACTAGTCCTACAAAGCTCTGAACTAGCTAAAAAATGTTGACACTTGTTTCTGTAACTACCGACATAGTGTGTTGTATTTTAGATATGGAGCACACATGGGGGCGCTAAGGGGCGCAAAGAAAGTGGTGCTGCACTGGGGGCAGCGCCACATTCCTTAAATCAGGTCCTTTGTTCCCACTGAAATAAGAAACTTATCCACACAGACACATCAAAATAGTGATGGGAACATGTGTATAGATGACTGCTAGTTCATCACACATCAAATTTTATTAAAAAGAAAAGTACTATATTGGTTGAAAACATGTTCAGTGTCCATGTTCTTTCAAAATATACCATATGTAAACAAAATGCGGCAGTATGAACTAAGGCCATAATTCACAAAGGGACTTACAACTCATAAAGTTATGAGTGCAGTGTTTCACCACTCATGGCAGAATTTTCACTGAAGAATGCAATGCGGATATTCCCCCCAAGAGCGGAGACTCCACACTCGCAACTTCACAACTTGAAAGTACCTTTGTAAATCAGGCCCTAAGTTATTCTAAGAAATAGGTTGCAAGGATAATAATGGTCCATGGTCCACAAAAAGCAAGTAGAGTGCATTCACATATGCATACCGAAGCTAAAATACCATAAATATCTGTGTATGTATGTATTTTCTTGTATTTAACACAAATCAATGTATGTATGACTCAGATTGGCACTGTTACCAAAAGGCGCGTCGTACTATATATCTTTTTTCTCAAATATACAAGATCCAATGCTAAGTCATTTTTGTGTCAATCTCAGGTGGAAATATGCAAAACATAAACAAGTCCCAGTCTGAAATGTAACTCGAGTCCAGGATCTCAGCGGCTTCGCACACGGGGCCTGTGCCTCTGGGCTAAGTCACGTTGGTGAACAGTTCCCTAAGAGGGAGGTGAACTGAGGTCGGGCCAGTTGGGTAGCCCCTCAGTCCCAGGAAGAGGACACAGCAAGTGTGAGCTCAGTGCATTGGTAATATTGACGCAAGAAGATGCAGCCATTGTAGCACCTCAGGACCCCGTATTGGTGCAGCACGATTGGTCCCAGGACAGGCTCACAGTTGTAGGAATCACGATATGGGCACGACACTCAGTCTCTCAGAGGTGTGATGTCCAGATGGTGATCTCATGGGGTGACGAGGTCCTTGATGTCCCTGAGACCTCAGGAAAGAACAAGGGGAAATCCAGCAGGCACTTGGAGACACTCTGGAGGTGGTATTTAGTCTCTAGTGTGCAGGGCAGAGATCAGCAAGGAAGCACAACAGAGCAAAGCAGCAGTTCTGGTCAGAGCACCAGGAACAGTCAGGTCTGGAAATCTTAGCACACAGAGGTTTACTCCAGCAGAGTTTCCTTGAGTCCGGAAGTGTACTGGTTTGAGTGGGTGAGAGACCCAGTACCTACACTAAAAGTGCCTTTGATGTGGGGGATTTATGTGAAGTTCCCAGGTTCTCCTTTCAGCTCAGCTCCAAATCCACACTATCAGTGGGAAGTAATCAGCCCCTTTGTGTGTACTCCGGTCACACCCTTTGAAGTGGAAATGTGAGCCCTTCCCAGCCTCGGCCCAGGAAGACCCATCACTATGCAGATGAATGCAGATACAGTTGAGTATCCTGTGTTGTGGAAGTTGTTGTGGGTGTCTGGAGGGAATGCACAAGTGTATCTGCCACCCAGCCCAGGTCAGGTGTGTATTGGAGACATGCTGTAGACACACAGGGCAGTGAAAGCAGAGACATGCCCACTTTCTAAAAGTGGCATTTTTAGAATAGTAATAATAAATCCAACTTTATCAGTAAAGAGGATTTATCATTACCATTTCAATGATACTAAACATGATGCAGCTACTCCTCTCAGATCAGGAATTGCAGCTTTAAAGTATTATAAGGGATTCTCCATGCAGACCTCACAGTAATGAAAAATGACTTGGGGAGTTTTTCATTACCAGGACATGAAAAGTGTATAAGTAAATGTCCAGCCACGTGGCACTCTATGGGTTACCTAGGGCCTACTTCAGGGATGACTTATATGTGAGAAAAGGGAAGTCTAAGGCTTGGCAAGAGGTTTTAAATGCCATGTCGGGGTGGCACTGAGACTGCACACACAGGCTGTGTAGTGGCAGGCCTAGGACATGTTGTGCTACCTGAGTGGGAGGCACGATCAGTGCTGCAAGCCCACTAGTAGCATTTAATTTGCAGGCCCTGTGTATATTGCATACCATTTTACAAGGGACTTACATGTAAATTAAATTTCCCAGTTGTGGATACACCAATGTTACCACATTTAGGGGAGAAGCCCATACACTTTAGCACTGGTCAGCAGAGGTAAAATGCTCAGAGTCCTAAAGCCAACAAAAAGACATAGCAACAAAACAGGAGGTAAAAGGCAAAATGTCTGGGGTAAGACCACCCTATTGATGCCAGGTTTAACAGTGTTTATGTGGAGTTTCTATAAAACATCTTTAACAAATCTCACAGGTTTCACAAAATGTCATAGGTAGAAATAATCTTCTAACTTAGGGCCTGATTTAGATTTCGGCAGCTGGGTTATTCCATCACAATGGTGACAGATATCCCACCCACCAAAATGTAAATCCCACAGGAAATATTGAGATTTATATTTCGGCTGAAGAAATATCTGTCACCTATGTGATGGAGTAACCTGTCCGCCGAAATCTAAATCAGGCTCTTTGATTTCACTAAGACTTCATTTATGGTATGCAGTATCATGTATGGACTCATTGGGGCATGTAATTCTGAAATAATAAACATAGTAATTGAGGTACATAGGTGTTTGAACTGTCCAATTACATACACACAGTATGTATTAATACATGGTAACACCCTTAGAGTCACAATGTGTGCTGTATAATCTAAATAAATGGGACTCAATGGATATCACCTAATTTTGCAAGCTTGTGTTGTGACAGTGCCCCTTAGAATGATTATGTGTGTACCTAGATATAGATTGAGGTATCTGTGATGTAATAAGAAGTCAGATAACAAGTAATGGAAGAGCTGTTAACATTGTAAAGGAGTGATGATGTGGGAGCGGAGCTGGTAATATGTGTACACAGAGTGTCAACAATAGTACAAAGACAACATAGTCTGTAGGTTACACAAATCATTGCATCTGCATTTTACAAAACATGTTAGAGCTATAGGTCCAAACATTACACAAGCGGTACAGCATCTTGTTTCAATTAAACACATCCCAACACATCTGTGACTAATTGTATGTGTTGCATACTGTCATGTTTTGCCCAAATTATGGAGAAAAAGAATGATGTATACTCTGCTAAGGAACATAACTGTAAATTACAAAAAAACACTGATTCAAGATAACAGTGACATTCCACTTGGTGTGATGCGTAGCTTCACAGGGTTAGTACAGGAATGCACCATTTATGACAATATATTGGCCATTTCAGACCTCTTACTGCACTGCACCAATCAGTGCACTATAGTGCGAACCAGGCACCCTTGCACTATGGTACAAGTGGGCCTGCATTACAGGTCAAATACACTGTCTAGGAAAGGACACCTTCCTGCTCTAAATTTAACACTCAGACAATTTCCCTTTTCAAGGTGTGATGATGACATCTAAGTGGTCCTTGACAGCGAAGACAAGACAGCCCTCTTTGTCCTGGACTGGTCTGCAGCATTTGACACTGTCTCACACAGGCACCTGCATGATATTGGAATCCAAGGTTCCACTCTCCTGCCAACCTGCCACCTTACTCCTCAGAGGCCTGCAAACTAATCCGCAAAGTTCCTCAAAGTTTATTGCTTAGCCCCATTCTCTTCAATGCATACATGATCTCTCTGCCCAATGACAGACGCACACACAACATGAACATCCTCTCCTACACAGATGAAAAAAACTCATACCCTCCCTCTCCAACAAGACCCCCAAGACAAGAAACAAGTTCATCACTTCCATGATCAATGTAACGAACTTGATGAAGGCAAACTATCTCAAGTTCAACATGAACAAGGCTGAAGTAGTGATCTTCACCAAGAATACCTCTTTTGGGACTCCAACTAGTGCCCAGCTGCATTCAGACCCACACCCAGAAACTACATCAGAAACATCTGCATAATCATCAACAGCAAACTAGATATGAATTCACAAGTCAATGGCTTCATTACATCCTGCTTCCACAACCTGAAGATGTTGAGGAAGATGTTCAAATGGCTCCCAGGCAACACAAGAAAAGCTGTCACTCAAGCCCTAGTCACCAGCAATTTGATGGGAACACCCTCTATGTCGTGATCACTAAGCAACTCACTAGAAGACTATAGATCACCCAGAACATGACTGCCAGACTCAACCTCCCACACAGAATTCACATTACACCACACCTCGTGGAATTACACTGACTTCCAGTACGTAATGCACTCAATTCAAACTCCTCACACACACAATAAAGGCACTGTACAACACAGGACACCACTTACATCAATGCTTGCATCTTCCACCAACTATCCAGACACCTCCCCTCTACAGGACTCCTACTCACCAACATTACAAAACAGAACCAGATCAGGAGGGCAAGCGATCTCCTACATCGCTCCTAAAGCATGGAATGTCCTCCCTCTCCACCTCAGAGCCTCCTCCTCTCCTTCTGAATTTTGCAAGAAGCTGAAAGCCTGACTTTTCTATTAACCAATCCACCGCAGGAAGGGCTAGGCACACACACCTACTCCGCAGAGGGGTACCTTACTTTATTTGTTTCAAGAAATCTGTAGTCATTATACTTTTTTTCTTTACCTTTTGTACCATTGTTCTATTGGGATCATTTATTTGTATGATAGTCATGAAGCTAATTCAATTGATTGCATGTATTTATTATTGCTTTGGATATTTGTTTGATTTAATGGATATACTTAAGTGTATTTCTTTTTATTTAACAGCTCTCAAGAAGCTCTTTGTCGCAAAACACGTGTTGGCTGTTCTATTTACTTATTTGTGTTTTTGGAAGTAGATTTGACTAGTTGTGTCAGATAACATTGAATTAGAATTCCATATGGACATATGGTTGTGGGACCGGAGATATGGGACTTTTCTACCAGGCAATTATTTCCTAAAACCCTTCATTTTTTAATTATCTATCTATCTATCTATCTATCTATCTATCTATCTATCTATCTATCTATCTATCTATCTATCTATCTATCTATCTATCTATTTATCTACCTAAAGTGAATTCACACAAAAAATCCGTAGTACGGTGTGAAATTCTCTATCCACATTGAGACCATGATCAACTGTCTGTAGACTTTCTATCCACCACGTTTTTTCTTATGTAGTTTTTCTTCCTATTACCTATTAACTGGAAAAGGTGGGGGCAAAATTGTGGAGTTTTTAGTTGATTTGGTGTCTTTCTATTCTATTCTTAGCAGCAACTAAAAGGGAGAACATTGGACTCTGCTCTCAGACCAAGTGATCAGTATAGGGAAAGGTGCGGAAGACATTGTGACGCGAAGGGTTAATTAGCTTGAGCAGTGTAGATGAGTGTGATGCCTGCTGAAACCCCCCCCAAACAACGTGGAAAAGTTCATGATATTATTTTCAAGCTTGTTTGTGAAGAAGACTCCGTCTCAACCTTGAGAACGAGAGTACAGGGAGAAGATGGAATGAAAACAAAGGCTGGAGAAGGGCAGAGCAGCCAAGTGCTGATAACATAGCTAGAAAATGCCAGAAAGAGATAGAATCCAAGCTTCGAGTTATTTAAGCACTGAAGTCTGGGTGAGGGATCTGAAGCTCGCAGATGGGGTTGTGAAAGCTGCCATAGCCCAGCGCTGCCTCCCTGTTTTGCTGTTCAGAGACCGTGACGCTCGAGGGGGAGAGAGGTCCAAGCGGGCGGTAGTGGGCTTCCCAGCATTTCGTGGACTAAGCTAAGTTCCACCCAGGGATGAAAGGCCTTTGTTTCTCTGCTCTATTATTATGGTAGATTATTATGTTTGCACTGTGTTTATAATCTGAAGTATTCAGCTCGTGTATATTTTGCTTTTTGAACATCGTCGTGTGAGCCTGCTGCAGTAATTGAAACATGCATTTTGGTGTGCAGTAAATCAAAGCTTATCTGAAGTATTTAGCTTGTTTAGATTTTGCTTTTCTGTACATCGTAGTGTGAGCCTGCTGCAGTAATTGAAACATGCATTTTGCTGTGCAGTAAATCAAAGCTTATCTGAAGTATTCAACTCATTTATATTTTGCTTCCTGAACATCGTAGTGTGATGCATTTTGGTATACAGTTAATCAAAGATTATATCTGTCAATGAACTCTTTGCTTATATATATGCTTAGATGCTCTTTGTAGTGTACTTATATATACATAGATGCTTTTCATTGCTATTCTTATTCTTCTATTGTTAATGTGCTAAATTCCTACGTTTACCTGAAATTCTAGTAAAGCTAAATTGTATTCATAATTGGCGTGTGGTCCTTCATTGAGTGTCCTTATTGACTTATACCGAACAGGTATCAACCAGTCACCTGGATAAGACATTTTGGTACCAGAAGTGGGGCATAAGTCAATAATGCCTCTTTGGGGATGTAAGAAAAGTGAGGCAGAGAGCGGAAGGCAGCATGGGGCAGAAGCCAGATCCATTCCCGGGTGGTTAGCAACTGACCCGTTCTCTGGTGTGGCAGGACTCCTGAACCGGTGGGCAGCGCCGGTGTTTTGGGAAGCATTAGATGAGAAAGTGACTCCTCTCTTAGTGGAAGATGCAGTTGAGAGTGTGAAGCTAAGAGGGGCGAAGCTGGAGCTGAAAGCAGCAGGGCAAGTGGGATGGCTTTTTCTGTCTGCGCTCCGTACGGTATACAGGAAAACATTAACACAAGATGCAGAGATAAGAAAACTGCGGGATGAGGTTGCAGCCTTGCAGGAAAGGCAGTTACTTATGAAAGAGACCATAGAAAGAGCAGTGACTCGGGGTGATCAAATAGAGGCAAGGTGCACCGCATTAGCAGTACGAGTAGCAAAACAGAAGAGTAGGCAGAAGCCTAAAATGCTCTAAACAGTGCAAGTGAGGGCACTGGTACGCAAACAGAAGAGTAGGCAGAAGCCTAAAATACCCTCAACTGTGCAAGTGAGGGCATTGGTACGCAAAGAAAATTGGGATCCACATACTTGGGAGGATGAGGTGGAAGTACGTGTAACAGAACTAGGTGGAGTTGAAAATGGAGAAGGACGTGTACGTGAAATTGAAGGTGAAAAGGGAGTGAATGGAGGGCAAATAAAGAATTCTCGTTTGGTAAGAGATTATACGCAGAGTGAGTTGTTGGAGATAACCCGTATGTTTAGGCAGATGCCTGCAGAGCCTTTGTTTAAATGGTTGGTGAGATTGTGGGACACTGGAGTAAAAGATGCATTCCAGAATCCTTTTACGTTAGGTCCCATCACAGAAGAAGACCCGTTTGAGCTGGAAATGATAGTACAGGATAATGTAGATGATGTAGTGATGTGGAGCCTATGGCATAGGCAGGGAAAAAAGAGGGTGCCACAAGATTGGGTCTTAGTGGAAATAGAACGCATAACTGATGATCGGCCGGTCACCTTAAAAACATGGGCCCCCTTACTAGGTTGGACAAGAGAAGGAGGGGTTGACAATAAAGTAGGCAGAGCGCAGAAGTTTACCATCGTGAAGTGGAAATGGTATCTGCAGCAGAGGGCAAAACCGGGACCAGCAGGAGTGTCGAAGTTACAAGAAGATAAGCTAGGGGCAGTGGACTTGCAGGCAATGGCCCCTGCGCCAGAGCCCTCTGAAATGGAATCCTCACCATTTAAGACAGCCCCGCCTTTTGAACGACTCACCGAAGAAGAACAGCAAAATGCATGGTTCACAGATGGTACCGCCCGGTACTATCAAGGAAAAAGACAATGGCAAACAGTCACATTTCAGCCTGCTACAGAAACGATGTTGCTGCGAGTAGGGGATAATTAATCAAGCCAGCTTGCAGAACTGCAGGGGGTAGCAGCAGTGATCGAACAAGCCCCCATCGGAAAGAAAACATTTGTGTACACTGACAGTCGGGCCACTTACCAAGGACTAGTAAGCTGGGCCCCGACTTGGCGCAAGGATGGATGGAAAATCAAAGGCACCCCCATTTGGGGAGGCGAGCAGCTATGGGAAGAGATGTGTGAGAAAGGGCAAAAATGTCAAATCTATGTGGGACATGTGGATGCCCATTGCCCATCGGATACCTCACTTGCATCTCTATTCCACAACACCGCAGATCAAATGGCCAAAACGCGAACGGTGGTCATCAAGGAGGAAGCTGAAGCTACTTTAGCAAAAAGGGCCCATGCAACATCCGGACATTTAGGAGAGAATAGCACTTATGCATGGGTACAGCAACGACAAATTCCAGTTACTAAAGAACAACTGCAACAAGCAGTAAATGAGGGCCCCATATGCAACCAGATTAGACAAATGCCCCTGCAAAAGAAGCCTAGCGGGCATATCAGAAGAGGAACTGCAGCTGCTATGGTGTGGCAATTGGACTATATCGGCCCGCTACCAAAAGAAAGAGGAAAAAGCTACGTATTGACCATGGTGGACACCTACTCTGGCCTTATGTTGGGTATGCCCTGTAAGTCTGCAGATCAAAAGTCCACTTTGCGAGGGCTTAACTGCCTGATAAAACATTATGGGGCACCTGATGAGATCCAAACAGATAGGGGCATACACTTTTCAGGGAAAACAGTGCAGGGCTGGGCGCAGGAACAGGGAATTTGGTGGATTGTGCACCATAGTTATTATCCACAAGCTTCAGGCATGATTCGGAGATATACCGGATTGGCGAAAGAACAGCTAAAAAAGTTATCAGCACATGACAGACTTGCACAAGTGATTTGTGAACAAGCGTACACCCCCTCACATTGAAGAAAGATCTGCCCCCCCCCGATAACACCCAGAGAGGTGAGGGAGGATTTGGAAGCACAGGAAGAAAAGTATGGGTGAACCATCCAGGGAAAAAGCCAGAGGCAAGAGAGCTATTGAGTCAAGGGGTGGGGAGTACGTATATTGTACTTTTAAAGAACTCTAATGTACCTGTATTTGTACCTGCAGTGAGACTTACCCCACGGTCATAAACAATGACATCTGCGTTGATGATAGCAGTGAATGTCGTTACGGACCTTCATGTCACTTGTGCACCTCTAGCCGCTAACGTAACTGATGACCAGGGAAATGTTTCACTTTGCAACGTGGAGGTACCTGGAGGCAGGTGGATGGCTGCCAAAGCTGTGACCTGGAAGGTAACTGGACAGCAAATCCGACATGCCAACGGACTGAACGAGGTGCAGCAACAGTACAGGCTTTGAGTTATATGCTAAACATGATATGTAAATATTGTGATACCAGGACACATGGTGGTTGTTACAATGAACAATAGAACCAAAAGAGTTTGATACTCCAAACCACCAGCCTTCATGTTTTATGTAACCGAAAGACGCCTGGTTAGCAACTTAAGTAACGTTTCTATAGTTCGATATGGAATAGGATGTAAGCAAGCTGTGCATGCAAGCATAATTAATCGTATTGTGTTACAGATAAATATTGCCAAGGGGAATGTCTCAAAGTATGATCCATTATGTGCACCATGGACACCAGTTATGGCCCTTGCCAAAGTTACGCAATAGAAGAGATATAGGGTCCTTGATAGCTGGGGCCACCGGAATCGGGGTAAGGGCCCTGAATTCTTTTGATGTTGAAGCCATTAGGAATAAGCTATCTTTTACAGGATATAGTACAGGAGAGGTCATAGAAGTAATTTCTCAATGGGGGCCCACACACTCACAAGAAGTATGGAAAGTCCTGCGTGGGTTGTATCGCGATTGGCAATGGCATAATTTCACTTATGAACAATTCGAAGAAAAAAAGAAGCTTTTAAAACACACAAGCAGTGTCCAAGGGCATCCAGTGCATACTATGGCACAGCATTGTTAATCTACAGTATGCAGACTTTAACGCAGAATGGGGACAGCTTCAGGGTGAATATTTGAGACAACAATTGCATTTACCTGAAGAAATATGGGTAAAGCCCATACAGTTTCACGGTGAGGAAAAAATGTGTTATGCTCTTTTTGATATAGTAAGAAGTGATGTTCCTCCTGACATATGGTGCCCCTTTATATTGCTCCCCCTAGTGATAAGTAAAAGAATGGTGGATACCTCACACTGACAAAAAGTGGATTGATTAAACAAATCACACTGTAGATCCCACTAGATGTGCAGATTGGTCTAAGGGGTGGGTATGTACCCACACTGGACGGGTGCTAGATCCATGTCTTCACACAATACCGGGAGAATGTGAATGTTACCTTATCCTATTAAATGGCACAGACTTATATCAGATAGGGACAGAGAGTATATGTTATGTCATTGATCATCCCTTACTTATTAACGGATTTATACAAACCACCGGAGAGCAAGTAATGTGTATGCGCAATATTACCAGCATTATTGACATAAGCACTCACATCTTGTACCGACCGACTAAGTTCACCATAACCACATTACAGACGCAAATGCGTGCGCAGTTAGAGTGGAACATCTCGCTTGTTGTTAAACTACCCAGATTAGAGGCAATCAGGCAATACGCACAAGTTACCTTTGCTGAATTTGATATGGCAGTTAAATACACCAAGGATACAGCCATACTGATGACCATAAACGCTAAACAGCTTATGCACACTGCTTCATGCATCCAGCAAATAACTGAGCATCATTGGTATGACATCTTCTTAGGCTGGGCACTAGGAGCTATGAAGACGCTAAATATAGTGTTACAACAGCTAATTTGGTTATTGATTGTTTGTGTTACGCTAATGACTATACTATGTAGACTATCTGTATGCACAAAACAGCTTTATACTAAAGATGCAGATGCTTAGAATAACGCGGACCAGTATTAGTAGCAACCTAGCTAGCGGAATGTAAAAGTAAATTATATCCGCTCATCTAAGGGGTGGAGTGATCAGTATAGGGAAAGGTGCGGAAGACATTGTGACGCGAAGGGTTAATTAGCTTGAGCAGTGTAGATGAGTGTGATGCCTGCTGAACCCCTCCCCCCCAAACAACGTGGAAAAGTTCATGATATTATTTTCAAGCTTGTTTGTGTAGAAGACTCCGTCTCAACCTTGAGAACGAGTGTACAGGGAGAAGATGGAATGAAAACAAAGGCTGTAGAAGGGCAGAGCAGCCAAGTGCTGATAACATAGCTAGAAAATGCCAGAAAGAGATAGAATCCAAGCTTCAAGTTATTTAAGCACTGAAGTGTGGGTGAGGGATCTGAAGCTTGCAGATGGGGTTGTGAAAGCTGCCATGGCCCAGCGCTGCCTCCCTGTTTTGCTGTTCAGAGACCGTGACGCTCGAGGGAGAGAGAGGTCCAAGCGGGCGGTAGAGGGCTTCCCAGCATTTCGTGGACTAAGCTAAGTTCCACTCAGGGATGAAAGGCCTTTGTTTCTCTGCTCTATTATTATGGTAGATTATTATGTTTGCACTGTATTTATACTCTGAAGTATTCAGCTTGTGTATATTTAGGTTTTTGAACATCGTAGTGTGAGCTTGCTGCAGTAATTGAAACATGCATTTTGGTGTGCAGTAAATCAAAGCTTATCTGAAGTATTCAGCTTGTTTGTATTTTGTTTTTTCTGTACATCGTAGTGTGAGCCTGCTGCAGTAATTGAAACATGCATTTTGGTGTGCAGTAAATCAAAGCTTATCCGAAATATTTAACTCATTTATATTTTGCTTCCTGAACATCGTAGTGTGATGCATTTTGGTATACAGTTAATCAAAGCTTATATCTGTCAATGACCTCTTTGCTTATATATATGCTTAGATGCTCTTTGTAGTGTACTTATATATACATAGATGCTTTTCATTGCTATTCTTATTCTTCTATTGTTAATGTGCTAAATGCCTACATTTACCTGAAATTTTAGTAAAGCTAAATTGTATTCATAATTGGCGTGTGGTCCTTCATTGAGCGTCCTTATTGACTTATACCGAACAGGTGTCAACCAGTCACCTGGATAAGACACCAGGACACAATAAAAAAGAACCTGCTCATCTTGGACCTTCACTACAGAAGAGATTGTACTGCAATAAATCAATGATGCATTCACCTCCATCAAGGATTTCAGATTGTTTTTCATTGTGCAATTGTGAAGAAAACACACTGTCCATCAGCCTGGAAAATGGCAGAAACACTTTTGCGTACTGCCAACTGGAAGGGGCGGGGCCAAACAAGTGGAGCTTGTAGGTGATTTGGTGCCTTTTCATACTCGGCCGCAATTAAAAGGGAGAAACATGGACTATTTTTTTTCAAAAGGGAGGGGGCACCTGGCCTCTCTTCCCGAGCCTCATTAGGCCGAGGGGGACCTCACTGCTAACCAGTGCTTAAGTGCTTTTGACACTCCCTTAAACATGGTAAGATTGGCTTACACCTGATTGGCATATTTACATTACTCATAAGTACCTGTAGAGTGGTATACCAGAAACCCAGGGCCTTAAAATTAAATGCTGTTAGTATGGCTGCAGCACCTTTTGAGTTTCCCACTTGAGTAAACCCTTAAGACATGTCCCAGGCCTGCCATTGCAGCCTGAATGCAGTTCTTACCTGTCAATTCCATTTGGCAGTACAATCTCTTGCAAAACTCTCCTTTTACTACATAAAGGTCACTCCTAAGGTAGGCCTTAGGCAGCCCATAGGGCAGGGTGCATTCCAGTTAAAAGACTGGGCAAGTACTTGAAAGGTTTACATGTCCTGGTAGGTGAAAAACTCCCCAATTAGTAAATACTAACGTTTGATCGGGGTAAGATAAGCATTGCATGTTTGTTATCTATGAAATTGTAATTAAAATTCTCCTTAATGGTAAAGTCAGATTTTAAATTACAATTTTGAAAATGTCACTTTTAGAAAGCTGACATTTTACTCCCTTTGTCATTTGGTGTCTGCAGCCTCCCCTATGTCACATGAGTAGGTGCAGTTGGCAGTTAGGACTTTGTCAATTCCTCCCAGACAGTCATGCAATAGAGGGATGAGGTGTGCCTGAATCGGCTGTCTGCTGGCAGAACGGGGAGGGGGCAGAGTGGGGCACAGCTCTGCCTTTACACAAAGGGCTTGTCACCACTCCATTGTTTCTGGTATAAAAATAGAGCTCTTAGACCCACTCTTCAGTTCACTTTCAGGACCTGCAGAAGGACTTTAAGTAGGCTGCCTGCTGCTGTTGTCTGCTGTGTACGCCACAGAATTGCTCTTTTGCACCTGTAAAGGACTGTTGTGATGCCACGAGCATGCCTTCTCTTGTGTGAGATTTTCAACTTCCATAAAAGTGACTAAGTCCAAATCCACAAATCTTCAATATGACTTCATCCGGAAGCTCCCTGATGATGACACTCCCTCCTTGAACTCTGCCTGCATTTTTGCCCAGATTAACTTTACCTCCTCAGAACATTTTTGTGAAAGTTCTTTTAACTCTGATGGTAAGTGCAGACGAGACCCAATCCACCTCTTGTTTTCAACCTGCTCTCCATCGCGGCGAGCCATATTTTTTGACTTTGACCCAACCTCACACGACTAGCTGTTCGTGTTTGCTGTTTTTTGTCTTTTAGGTGCTAGTTTTATCTAAAAACTTTAAAAATGTATAACTCCGATTCTACCGATTAGATTTTTATGTTTTGGTGTCAAATAATTATTCAAAATGTACTTAATTTTTCTTAAATTAGTGTGGGAATTTTCTTGTGTTATGTTTTCACTTTATTACTGTTTGTGTGCTGCATAAAAACACATTGCCTCTAAGTTGCCTGACTGCTTTTTGTGCCAAGCTACCCAGGGTTAAGCAAAAGTTAATTTAGTGACTTTTTGTGGTTCATACTGATAGGGATTGTGGCTGTTGCTTGCCTCGGCTCCCACCTGTCAACTAACAACCCAATTTCTCAGAGGACTGCGTTGCCCTTGTGACAATCAAGATGATTCAAGAGCAAGACAATCCTTAGGTCAGATTTACAAAGCAATGCAAGCCACCTTACTTGTCCCTTCATTGCTTAGTAAAACGGGAGTAATGCAAGGCAGCTGCTGTCTTACATTACTCTGCCTTTGGAAAGCATTCCCTGGGTGGAGCTTGAGTGTTCCCACTCATCCATCCATGGATGTTTGTGCATTCCCAGATTTACCAAGAACGCTAACCGTGGCAATGCATCAAAATAGAGGCCCTCATATGAACACGGCGGTAAACACCGTCGACCGATGTGGCGGCGGCGAACAGAAGCACGCCATTGGCAGTGAACAGAAACACACCATATAATGATGCAAAAATCGGAAACCGCCAAAAATCTCCCTGCCACCAGTCACCGCCAGGACCTTGTCGGCGGAAATGCTGGACCTCCCACCCTGCCACCGCCGGGCATACAAACACCCCACCCTCCAAATAATGAGGCACAAATCACTGCGGCGGTTAGTGGAAGCCGAACGACCATTGGAGGTACAGACCGCCACAGTCGGCAAGTGGACCCAACATTAAGAAATGCATACATTGGTAAGCTTGAAACCCACACACCTGACACACATCCACAACACTATAAAACACACACAGACACACCCCACAGTCCTTTGCAATGAAATTAGGCCAACCAATACAGAGAACTCCAGAAGCAGACACCGAACGCCACAATCTACGATACAGACACCCAACCACACAAGAGCACCCTCACCTAGATCCACAAAAGACACCATTCACAACACTCACCATGGCACCCCCCAAACACCCACGCTTTGCAGAAAGGGAGCTAAGGACCATGGTGGATGAGATCCTGAAGGTGGAGCCACAATTATTCGGGGCACAGGTCCAGCACACACCCATCGCCAGGAAGATGGAGCTATGGCAGCAGATAGTCAACAGGGTCAATGCAGTGGGACACCATCCATGCACCAGGGACGACATCCACAAGAGATGGAATGACCTGCGTGGGAAGGTCAGGTCCATGGCTTCCAGTCACCACATTGCAGTCCAGAAGACTGGGAGAGGATCTCCACCAACACCACCCGACTACACTGACTGGGAGGAAAAGGTACTGGCCACCCTGCACCCTGAGGGACTCACTGGAGGAATGGACTCGGGTAAGTCATCTACAATTACCACATATCCATCACACCTGGAATGCATGCACCACCTCACCCCTCCAACTACCACCAGGACCACTACCCTACCCAGGCCACAATCACTACATCCAGTCCCCCTGCATGCCCACCAACAGGCCCACATCCCTCCCCCTGTGTACAGCCACCCACCCCTGCAAGGAATCACTATGGCCTACAGCACCCACCATGCACCTCCACACCCTAAGCTAAAAAGCAATGCTAACCTCACAAAAGCAACCTGCATGGCCCCAAAGTGTGAAACCTGCACAAACACGCCCAGTCCTGTGCACCCCATCCGATCCTGCTAATGTAACAGACATGTCCATTCCTCCTAATAGGCACCACCACCCATGCCACCCTGACGGACAGTACAAGGAGTGGCAGTGGTCCACAGGGAGACAGAGGCACCTCCCAGGACACTGGGAATGGAACCCTGGACATAGACGATCACCCTGCACCCTCACACAGTCCTGGACTGTCACCATCCAGTAGCCCGACCCAGGATACCACTGACACCCCTACCACCCAGCCAACAACATCAGCCGTGGCCAACCGTCCCCACACCTGTGTATCCAGGCCACAGACTTGTGGAAGACAAGTACAGAGGTCACAGTCACCCCCTACCAACAGGCAGGAAGACGATGGCCACAGTACAAGTGGTACCACCAGACCTGTGCAGGGGGCACAGGCACAGGGGGCTAGGCCCAGTGGGAGGGCATCAGTGGCCCATGGGGGAGGCCACAGGATGGATGCTACAGCCCATGAAGTGATCTCTGAGGTCCTGGGAGCATATCACCATACCCAGGACAGACTGGCCCAGATAGTATCCACCCTAGAGCAGAGTCAAAGGATGCACCTAGCACACCACCAAGACGCCATGGAGCAGTGGAAACTGCACAATGCCACAATGGCCAGCATAGCAGGTGCGTTGCTGCACCTTGTCCCAACACAGCCTGAGGCCCACACAGACCAGGAAGCCCTACAACAGGCCAGGATACAGATCGGACAACAACAGCATCAGCAGCAACTGCACATGTACCACCCTCTCAGGACACACAGGGGACATCCATCTCCACCTGTACCGGCCAACACCAGGTGCCCAAACGGATCCTCAGGCCCAGATATGGCACAGGAACACCTGCCAAAAAGAAGGCCCCCTCAAAGAAGTGACTCTGGCAAGAACTGTCTTCCAAGTGTCCCACTGAATCAACCACCAAACCGTGTGAAAACAACAACAAACTCCTGTAAACATTGATGGACCTACCACTACTGCCAACATTGCTGTGACCATGTTGCCATATTGTTCAACCACCATTAGGCCACTCCCATCACTGTAATATGCACAATTTTATCCCTGCACCAAATAATACACCCTTTCACCTGTTACAATGTCCCCTGTCATTAAGTTGAAACAAAGTGAAGTATGGATGCAACTGTATGATAACTCTTTTATTGTTATCTGATTAGCAGGAAATGCACCACACGCCTTACATGTTGTTGTGCCTACAGATGTGTTGTAATTTTATACTACATTGTAATCTGTCCTATGCAGACCTGGTCACAGTGGCAATGAGTATTGACCCAACACCCCCATAGATGACAAGGCACACTGACAGTATGATGAACAGACAGCAATCTCATCCAAGTGTCCCACAAAGTTACTGGAAGTAGAGTTGTATCAGTTGAGTCCTGGTCTGTACATCTTCCCCCTCCTCATCATCACCATCACTCTCATCTCCTCTCTGAGGAAGCTGGGCTGGATATACAGCACCCTCCTCCTCCAAGAGGGGGTTAGAGTTTCTCACAGCCACGTTGTGCAGCATGCAGCAGGCCACCACTATTCTACAAACCTTTTCAGACCCATAGGCCAGGGAACCGCCAGAGATATGTAGGCAACGAAATCTAGCCTACAGGAGACCTATTGTGTGATCCCTCATAGTACGTCCATGGGCCTCATTGTGATTCCTCTCTGCATCTGTTCCAGGATTCCTCACTGGTGTCAGGAGCCAATGCAAGTTGGGATAGCCAGAATCACCTAAAAAAAGGTGCAAAACAGGACATTCATTGACAACCCTCAGAGGCAGATAGCCTGACTGTCTGCTATGTGGCAATAAGTGTCAGAAACACCTGCCTATGATCCACCCTCTGTCCTCTTGTAGTTGTTCCATCTTGTATGGCACACTACTGTTCCTCAGCACAAATGAATCATGGACAGATCTAGGGAACATGGCATTCACATGTGAGACGTACTGGTCTGCAGTACACACCATTTGAATGTTCATGGAATGAAAGTTCTTCCTGTTTCTGTACACCTATTCACTGACTCTTGGGGGGATGATAGCTATGTGGGTGCCATCGATGGCACCTATCACATGGGGTATGGAGTATGTTGGCAAAGGCATAGAAGTCCGACTTGATGGCAGGGAGGTCAGCACTTTGGGGAAACCTCACTTTGGACTATAGGTGTCGTACAAATGCATTCAGGAACCTAGACAGTGTTATGCCATGAAAAACCTGCACCCATGCCCACTGTCACTTGAAATGAGCCAGTGGCCAGGAAATGGAGTGCAGAGAGCACCTGCACTTTAGTAGGGATGGCATGCTGATTACGATTTGCCGGTGTCAGTGCTGGATCCAGTAATGCATAAAGTTCATAAATAGTTGCATGAGTCAGTCTGTAATTGATAATGATGTGACGCTCCACCATGGTCTGCAAATCAACAAGTGGTCTGTATACCGATGGGGCCCTTCCTCGCCACAAGGGTCTGTACCTAGGAGGAGTTTAAAACACGTGTGAGTAACGCACATACATCTGCACACATTGTTTTTCATTCAGCACAGCTGGCATGATTGTAGACAACACTAATGCTTAGTGTGTGTGTTAGAGCAACATGACCAGAATGATATACCAGGACTGGTCAGGTGAGGTAATGTATAATGTTACATGCCTATGGGTGTTTAGGAGACAATCGGCCCTGCATTGTGCAGATGAGGGTTTTATAACTGCGTAGTTAAGGCCAAAACGTCTGCCCCCTGTAATCCAGAAGTGTTGTGGTGGAAGTGACCTCATACCGCTAGCGGTTGACGTAATGGTGTAAGGTGGTGTTTACCGCCATGCATAAATTCATTGGTTAACATGGTTGTCAATGGGCAATCGTAGCGTGTCATGATCGCCGGTGACGGTGCACACCGCAGAGGTGCGAATGCAAACTCGTCACCCCAACTTCACTTGACTCCCTGATCTCGTGCATGCAGGTACTCCACTGAGTGTACTGCTGTGTCCTACCTCTGGTCATGGAAATGGCACGTGTTGCAGGGGAAAGGGCCCCAGCCTTCACCAACGAGGAATTGGAGAAGCTCGTGGACAGGGTCCTGCCCCTGTACACCAAGCTCTATGGACGGCCAGAGCTACAGGTGAGTAGGAGGATTGGGGGGCATGGATGTGTGTGGTGGTGAGTGTTGGCTGCATACATGTGTGCTCCTGTGATACTGTATGGTCCAGGGTTCCTGACATGCTTCGGGGGTGTGCTCTAAGCCGTTTGAAATGTCTGTCCCATGGTGGACGTATACCCAGCTGTATATGATTGCCCAGTGTTTGACCTCAGTGTTATTTTTCTGTGTGTCCCATATAGGTCAGCGCCCAGCAGAAGAGGGCACTTTGGCATGCCATCGCCAAGGAAGTGCGGACCCTAGGGTTCTACAACCGGCAGAGCACCCAGTGCAGGAAGAGGTGGGAGGACCTGCAACATTGGGTGAGGAAGATCTGCGAGGCCCAGCTGGGGAAGTCCTCCCAACGAGGAAGGGGTGCCCGTCGGGCACTGACCCCCCCTTATGCAACGCATCCTGGTGGTGGCGTACCCAGACCTGGATGGGCGCTTGAAGGCTGCACAGCTTTCACAAGGGGGTGAGTACATATACCATGTTTTGGCCCCTTGATGGATGTGTGTGTGTGCATTCATATTTAGGCTGTCTAGTGGCAGGGACTCTGACTGATGTTCATCTACATAATGGCCCTCGTGGGGAGTAGAGGTGTTTGGGTCAAGTCTGCAGTACATCAGGTCCTTAAGTTAGTTGGAGAATGGCTGCAGATCAGGGTTCTGGGCACTGGTCAGGGGCATAGCCATGTGTATAGTGGTAGGTGCTGCCTGGTGGATGGTTTTCTGGGTGGGTGTATGTGTGACCCACTAATGTACCTCCACTCAGCTATTTACAAGTGTCTCTCCTGTTTTGTCTCCCCATCCCGGTTCTGTTGTGTTGTCTGTGTACATAAGTATCATCTGGCGAGGGAGCTGAGGCACCGGCGAGTGGGGATGCAGCAGCCCACGGATCCTCGGAGGCAGAGTCGTCCGACGCCAAGGGGGTCAGTGGGATGGAGGGTGAGGGGAGTACCACGGGGAAGTGACTCTGATACCTCCTCTGATGGGAGCTCACTGGCAGTGGCAGACTCTAGTGGGCCACCCCTACTGTGTCATCTTCTGCCACCCACATACCATCACTGCCCTCCGATTTGCTCCCCACCGAGTTGCCTGTGCCCGCTCACCCAGAAGGGTGGGTGTCTCCTTCGCCCCAGGCACCTCATCCCCTGTCCCAGTCAGCCCTGCTGCCCTCACGGAGGAGGCTATTGACCTCCTGAGAACCCTCTCTGTAGGGCAGACAACCATCGTCAATGCCATCCAGGGACTAGCATCAGAGGTGCAGCAGACCAATGCCTATCTGGATGGCATTCACGGTGCCGTGTCTGGCCTACAGAGATCTTTTCAGGCTCTGGCCTCCTCTTTTGACGGCAGCTAGTGTCCCTGGTCATTCCGTCCCCCCTCTAACCACCTCTACCCCTTCCAGCACCCTACTCCCTTCACCTGTCCAAAGCACACATTCTGACCCACAGTCACACTCCTCAACACACAAGAAGCCCACTTCAAAACACAAGCACCACACCTCCCACCACAAGCATACACACAGCCAACATACACATGCACACACACCAACATCCACTTCCCGCAGTGTGCCCACCTCTTCCGCCTCCCTGTCTATCCCCTCTACATGCACACTCACAGTCACTGCACCCTCATTCAATGTTTCTGACCCTGTTCCTGCAGTCACCACAATAGCACACATTAATTCATGCACCCCAGATACCACACCTGCACTCACCACAACGACTTTAATTCACACATGCAGCACACTCACCAGAGTAGTAGACACCCAGACAACATCCATTTACACTGGCAGCCTGCCTTGTCCCATTGTGCCCACCCCCCTCCTCCCAAGACACCCAAATGCACCAAAACACACACCCATCACACACCCACCACACCTCAGCATACTGTCCATTCACCTGCACCCACATCACACACACCTATACCTGTCACGACCACTCCCTCTAACTCCACCTTCACACCTTCCTCCAGGTCCACCCCAATTGCAACTAAGAAACTTTTCCTTTCCCGTGTTGACCTATTCCAACCCACTGGCCCACCCGTCTCATCCCTAAACGTGCTCACCTCCTTGCCCTGTCCACTCTCCCCACGTCACAGCCCGCCCCTGTCCGCCCGTCCCATTCCCGTGCCTCTTCCCCAGAGAGGAAGAAGTCCTGTGCTGAACCAGGTCCATCTGCCACCCCCTGTCTAAGCCTACTCCCCCACCTTCCAAGGGCAAAACCAAACCCCCTCCACCTGCCATACGAAAGTCTAAGCCCCCCCCCAACATAAATCCCCACCCCCGCAACTCCCTGCCCCTGTACCCTGAGGTACCTGGATGCCCCATTGTTGCCCCTATGAGGTGGAGTAGGCACTTGTGGGAGTCAAATTGGGTCCATTGTGGCCCATTGGACTTATTGCATGATAGACTAGCCATTGGCCTTCTAAGCACTTCTGTTGCTCAGTGAGCATAATAAAGGTTATGGTGTGGCCTGTGTTGCTAGAGGCACACTCTGGAGCTGTGGTCTCTCGTTACATTGTTTGGGGGTATTGGGCACATGTATGCACTTTGGGCAGGTTGGATTTGCCTTGTGTCTGGTAAGTACCTCTTGCTGTGGGGTGTACGGCTTATGCTGCTGTGAAGGGTTGTGGGAGCGTTGCAGGGTAGGAGGAGTGGGTGGGTATGTAACTGTGCCCTTTCTTCCCTTGTTTAGTAGGTTGCAGTACTTACCGTCATCGTTTTCGTCATCAGTCTTGGTTGTGGAGGTATACGGCAAGGAGCAGGGTGGCACGATCTACAACTCCCTATCCATTTCTGCTTCGGCGTGTTGTGTGAGCCTCCGGTGAGTGTTTCCTTATATTTGGTTCATTTCCGCCTGGCTTTGCGTGGCTGTGGTTCTCGTTCCGGAACTGACGGCGGTCTAGTGGTTCATTATTTGATGGGCGGGTAGAGCCTTTCCGTCGGCCTGTGGGTGGGCTCTGCTGTCGTTGTCAGCACTCCTCTGCTGGCGGTGAGTGGTTTTCAGGATGCCTTTGTTTCAGTTGGTTCATTATTTGGCGGTTCGGACCGCACGTCTGTTGGCGATTGTTACCGCCGCCGCCGGTGGTGTGGTGTTTACCGCTGTGTTCATAGTGAACCATAATGCCTTTCCAATAGAGACTCATTAAGGAGTAATATCTTTATTTCTCCTTGTTTCCTCTTTCTAAGTGTGCTGCATCCACAGCACACATAGAAAGATGAAAACGTCCCTAAGGATTCTTTTTCTGCAGAAAGGTGTCGCTTCCTGTACAAAAACACTCCTGCCTGCAATGCAGGCACCCTTGCACAATTGTATACCTTCCCGATGGAAGTGCAACATGGAGAAATATGTTTATTTCTACTCATTTTGTTCCTCTTTCTGAGTGTGATGCATTCTGCTGCACATTTAGGCAGAGCAAAAAACACATCTGAGGATTGTATTTGCGCAGGAATATGTTCCTTCCTGCACAAAAACAACTCTGTCTGCAACAAAGGCATCTTTGCACTATGGTGCAAGGTTGTGTGCGTTGGCACTAGGCAGCACACAGTGCACCAGCAAAGACTGAGAACATGAATCCACCATGTAATACTATAAATGGTGCATTTCTGCTCTCAACATTTGACGCACCTTATTGCAGCAGGTTGTCTGATTACATTGTGCTGTGTGAAATATTGATAATTCTGGGCCTAAATTTCATATTTGTTTCTGAATGTAGTTGTAAAACTTTGAGCAGATGTTACATTTAACACAACATTGCAATCAACTTAAGTTGCATAGGGATTTTACTCAAAATTTAAGCAGCTGAGTTCAATAGAGAGGTAATTTGGTCTCACTTACCATCTATGCAAATTGCATAACATTTTCATCATCAACATCTTAACCAGTATGCTTGTTCTTAAAACCACACCCATACTTGTGGCATTGTGGACCTGTGACACATATACAGGTACTGATTGGTTGTGTGTTATGGGGGAGAGTAAGGCATACAACTCTTAGATGTTAGCATCATGGGCTCTGTGTCTATCTTCTACTTGTCGCTTTTGGGAAGGTGTAAAACTATTGTAACTGGTATTTGGATTTTGTGCCTGTATCATCAGTTTTTATGTGATGCTATACACTCCAGGCCACATTTATCAAAGGCTGGCATTGAACTTACATCACACAAGGTGACACAAGGGCAATGTAATCCCTTTCGTGAGATTTACTATGGCACACAACAGAACTTTGCGTAGCTCTCCATAACATAGTAGATATGGAGTATCGCAAGGCAGCACAAGTCAAGTGGTGCAAGGGTGTTCATAGATATCAACCCATGATTTTGGAGCATTGGCAGATTTTTTAACACTTGTAAAATTGGAAAAGCGTCAATATGGTATGCCATCCTAAGTGAGGCATCACAAAGAGATATTTCTTTATTTCACATCCTACTTTCCTCTATCCATATGTGCTGCATTTTGTAGCACACCTAGAATGAGTGATATGCCTCTAAGGATTACTTTTGTATGGGAAGGTGTCTCTTCTTGCACAACAACTATCCTGCAGATACCTTTGCACTATAGTGCATAGCTGCACGCATTGGTGCTAGGCTGCACAGTGTACCACTGCAAGGAAAGATCAGAAATGCCCCATATCTTTGTAAATATGGAGCATTTCTGCTCTCTCTCTTTCATGCAATGCAGCACAACTTTGTTTGCGGCCTTGCTTTGCATGAAAGTATGATAAGTAAAGGCCTATGTTTGTAAATGTTCAGATAGCAAAGTTTCACATAAAATGTTTATGCATTATGTTATCATTCACCCTCTATGGCTTCTTGGTCCTCTACCTCAACACTGTCTATGTGTTTAACTCAAGTAACCAATGCAGATGGAAAAAGTGGTGTCATCTGCTCTTTCAATGGGTGTAACTCCCCCTGAACACCTAGTCATCCTCTAGTCCTCAGTGGAGCTTTAAGGTTCCTGGCAAGTTTTTCTTTTGTCCTGCATTTGTGGTCATGTCCCACTTTTGCACTCAACTACTGTCTTTCTTATTGGTGCACTCTTGGTTAATGGCAATTTAGAGGTGACAAACAAAAGATGTTCATTTTTGGTCACCTCATTTATCAATATTTGGCATTCCTCCGCTGTAAAGGTCATTTCCTCTTCCTTTCTGCGGGGTGTCAGGAACATCTTCAGGGTTGGGGCCTTATTGCCTCCCTCATGCTTCTTCCATGGAACAAGATGGTGGGGTATTGGTACAAACAATTTTGTTGTGCTGCATAGCTTTTGTATACTTTTGTGCTATGCACTGCACGCCTATGTAATGCAATGCAGACTTGCGGCATGTAAAGGTGTCTTGTGGCACGCAAATCAGCTTTGTGTCATGCAGGTAGTAGCTGCATAACGGTGCATTGTGCCACAACTACAACTTTGGTGGCATCTCTCGGCCCTGCGTCATAGTGTACCATATAATAAATGTTAGTAAATGCAGCGCATCTATGATGCAGGAAAGTGGTATAATGAAACACAATGCATTCTCATGCAATGCTGACAACGCAGGGCTGCATAAAGCTTGATAAATCTAAGCATCGATCACCTGGTAAAATCAAACTTGCCAACAAAAAATAACCTTCCTTGTGGGAGGAGGGTGTGTGTCCTTGTGCCTAGAAGTACTTTTGCCCCACACCAAACCCCCTTTTAAGAACAAAAGGTTGCTGAGACTGGTGCTAATGGCCTGGGTAGTTAGCAATCCCCTTAGTGGACATCAGCTGTTCAAAGTCTCAAAAGACAAGCTGGAATCCACTTTTGACAGTAGTTTCCAGCTCATTTCCCTTGCCGCCAGTGAATCTGTGTGAAGGGAGCTGATATTATGTGAAACATGGTCAAACTGTGTGAGTTTGAAGGTCTGCAAAATTCACCAAGGATGAAAAATGTGACTGTCAAATATTACTAAAGTATTCTTAATTTAGATGTCCAGCAAACAGTGGTTTGCCCAGTTTTCTGAATTTAAGGGAAACTATAACCATTGCAATTACTGTGTATTCACAGACCTGCTCAAAAGCAGGCAATTGAATAATTCATACACCTGAATCCATTTTAAAGTTTTCTATGACAAAATCATAGAAAAAAACAACTAGCTGTGCTGGAGAAAAAACGTGGTTGCTAGGAAGGTATGAAAATGAATAAATGAAAAATGGATTGAAAAGAAAAGGAAAAATAGAATAGGAGAAAATGTCCTACCACGCTGCAGTTCTGTGGTTTGAGAGATTCACCCTGCTTGAAAAGAAAACGTTGGGGTCTGCTGTGGAACCACTGATGAAATGGAGAAGGAAGGTGTGCACAAGACACATGTATAGGATCTACTGGTGAAAAGAGGATCAGGCATGTTTCAAATAGACATCCTGGTGGAGTTCTTGCAATCCCTGTCCTGGGAGACTGGGAACTGCCAACAGGGATGGGAGATCTCCCACAATATTAGCTAATGATAAATTGTGCCAGGATTATTTGAGGCACCAAAAAACCTATTTCAGGAATCTGATAGCACAAGATTTATTGTAAGGAAATATCCCCTTAAAAGTTGATGTTACATACAGTGGTGTTGAATGGTCCATAGAAAGCAATACTTTAGCAGAAAGGGTTATACTTGTGCATTGGGATGAACTCCCACTGAAAAGCCACTGTTCTAAAAGTAGGTGTGGAAGGAGACCTAAGCCAAGAATGAAGTAGAGGACTTTGGCCAACAATGTCCTGCCACATGGTATGGCATAGAGAGGATGATCACACATGTCAGCACAATCAGTGGGAGTGGAGGACATGCTTGGGAGTGGAGGACATGCTTCCTAAGGTAAAAGCAAAAATTCTCTCTGGTGAGATTTGAACTGATAATTGTAAAACTCAGCAGAGAAGAGGAATAAACACTTACACTTCCTAATACAATGTCTGAAGAATTCATATGTCAGAAGGTGCAGACAGGTTGTAAAGATTAATAACACATTCTTCATAAAATTCAGTTCTCACTCCTGACTCCCTGATCCCATTGCATTTGTTCTCCTTCAGTGTCACTGGGGGCTCCAAACACAGATTCTGATCATATTTCTTGCTCAGATTCTTCTCATCTCCATATGCCCTTTTGGCAGTTTTCAAAACAGCAATTCTTCTACGATTGCATACCTTCCTGTCACTCAGACAGTTCCTTAATACCTTGATAACTTTCAGGGTTCTGAGAATTGACTTTCACCTTTCTGTACCCTCCAGGATCTCTTTCGAACTATCCACATTCCTTATTTCACATCACTTTCAGCCTAGTAACCTCTTTGTATATATTAAACCCTTCTGTACTTCTTATGCACATCTTCATTTCTCTTCTTTCTTCCACATGAATACTGCTAAATGACAATTCTAAAAGAAGACACTTTTGGTTGCTTTTGGATTTCTACCTTTCATGATTTTGAAAGAAGAAACTCACATTATATTATTCAGAGTAGTTCTATAAATCCAAATGAACTTCCACCTCCCAATTGTCATAATTTTTCAAAGCTAACTGAACAGCCCCTTTAACCACTCTATGGAATCATTCTAGCATGCATTCCTCCTAGGATTAAAATATACATGGTATGGTGTTTTATTCCTACGCTATTGAAATAAGATTTAGCCTCATTAGAGACAAACTGCAACCCACTGTCATGAGTACCTTGCACAGGTGAACCTTCACTAGTAAATACATTCTTCATGAAATGTAATACCTAGTCAGTGTCCAGCCCTGTCAACTACTATGATCACCAGCAAGCTTGACAACACATCTGTCAATACAATAATATTCCTAGGTTGGACACCATTGGGGCTTATGATGTCTATGTCAATCATCCCCCAAAGTTTCTTTGGAATTAGAGGATCACACAAGCCAGGGCTCAATGTTTTCAATGATTTGTATGCACTGGCACAACTCTTCAATCTTTAAAAATCCCCTTCAAAAAACCTCAATACCTGGCCACCAGATCCATTTTTAAATTCTTATTTAGTTTGCACTAAACCTCCATGTCCCCCATGACAATATTCGGATACAGTATGTCTCAGGGTAGCTGGTGGAATGACCCTGTCATTTGCAGATTCCCATAATGCTTAGCAATGTGTAGGGGCATTCTCTGCCTCGCAAAAAGAGCTGTACTCTACAGACTTGGAGCTCGATGTCACATGGAACCAAGATGTTGCTGTAGAAACAAATTCTGAAAAATGTAAACTGTCATTCCACAATGTCATCAGCATGTGGGATATGTGGTAAGCATTTTTATCAAAGATTCAGTTTACCCTTATAAGAAATGTGTACAGCTCCTCGATAAGGTATGAATCCAACAGTTTCAAATAAATAGATTTGCAATTCTAAGAACCTTTCCACTTCCAAACTGAAATAAAGTTCTTGTAACAAGCAAAATCCAAATTCCACAAAATAAATAATTGTGTAGATTTGTATGGTGTTTGTGAATACTGGTCACCATGTTCTAAACATGAATTACACACTCTTCATAAAATGCAAGCTTTATTTCATGTTCAAAACACCAAAAAACGAGAAGATATTTCATATCCACTAGTCCTCCAGTTTTTCAAAACATAACCATTCTGGAATCAGAAGCACCAGCTTCATGGAACTAAAATATACGAACACCAATCCAGACACTTTACACATAACAATTCTACAGGGGAAAAACATGTCAAACAAACACTCAAATTGAAAGGCATGATTATGCACACATAATGAAATATTCTGCAGGCCATGATAATTACACAGATTGAGGTGGACTCAGCAAAGAAAAAGTAGGAAAAGGAAAAAAACTTGAATGGTCCAGGTAGAGCTAAAATTCTGAATGAAATAGAAGTAAAAGTGGGGACTTTGGGCTAACACATTAGAAGGGCAAAAGAGATCCCCATTTAAAAGACAGCAGTAACCCTGTTGGGATCACAGACGTATCTATAGTACTGGGAATGTAGACGCAGCAAAGAACGTAAGAGTGAAAATGAACAGACTGGGACATTTTGAAATAGTACTGGATTGCGATAAAGTCAGAAGACTGGAATAAGAAAAAAGAAAAACACATTTGACAGATAAAAAAGGGTCAGATCTCTTCCTTTCGCAAAATGGGAATTAAGTTAAAAAGTTGAATACATGAAGTTATCAATAATTTATATGATTTGTGATGCACGGAATGTGGATGGAAACATTATTAAATAGGCTGAAGAAGACGCTAAAGAATTTAAAGTTGTTATTCTATCTAAATTGACCGTAATTGTAGAGATAAAACTTTATTTAGTTAACAATTGTCTTTTTTTGTAAAATGAAAGTGGCGCTAATATAATTGGTTAATATTTCAAATGGGCTTGAAAGTGCCAGTATCATGGAAGATGTAATTATAGTTGCAGCGGATTTATCAGGGTCTCATTATTGCCTTACCTTGTGTTATCCGGAACCGCATATTCTTGGAAGACAGTCCTTAGCTTGGCCATCATCCAACTTACCTAGATTACCCAACAACTCCTGGAAACACTAATTAGATAGGCTCATTCACAGACGATTTTTCCTTGACGAGTCTTACAAGTTTTCTTCATACCTTCAGACTTGGGAGCTTTACTGTGAATCAACCTTTTGAAATCTGTTACTGCTATTTGTACTTTTACATACTTCTAGTCTTGAAAAAGTCACAAATGGTGATGAAACATGCATGCTGTTGTTATGATAATATATGCAATTTGGAGCAAGGAATCTTCCACTTTTCAAGAAAAATACTTGATTTGACTTATCATCTACGAATCCTTACTCTATGGAATTACAATTACTCTTGGAATACTATTTGAGTGCTTGGGTATCTTTGTATACTCTAGTACACAGTGGACCTATTGGATCATTGTTGTTTGTGCCTTGGTAGTAGGGCGCGCAATACCTGTCAAGCACCACCCTAATCAGCTGTGTTCTTTGCTTACATTATCCACATTTAAATTTGCTCAACAGGAAGTGTGATTTACATACCACCACTACCTTTCTGTAGATGTATTCGAATTGCAACCGTATTTGTGTAGAGATTAATACCCACCTAAAAGTTGCTTAATCACATTGTCAGATGGGCAGCTAGCTACACCATTAAAAGCGCTTGCTTGGAAGGGTGTTGTAATTGCAATGAGACCAATATTGAAAGCCTATTCGTTTTTCATATGAGTGATTAGAATGGTTATCTTCTCCTCTTTTGGGTTACTGCTGCTAAGAATTACTCTGCAGATCACATAAGAATGTTTTTTTTTTTTTTAGGGATGACTACCGAACCATCAACCTATGCGCTGTGCTGTATACAGCAATTAATATACTCACTATGTAATCTTGTAGACTATGAAGAGCAGCGGTAGGGCATAGATCCACCAGGATGTCAAAATAGCTGTTGTACATAGAGAATTCAGTTGTAACACTTTAGGGTGTGCAGTCTTGACTCTGGTGAGGGATGAGAGCTGGACAAGCAGGGATGTTCTGTGTTGAAGCCATTCAAGGGAAATGTTGTGATTTGACAGAGCTCTTGGTACAACAGCATATGAATTCATTTGCATTAAGTTGCTTGCTTTGGGTTATGTTGATGGTGTCTCCCTTAATGCAGTCATGTCCTTTACATTTTTAGTTGCAGGCTACCTTCATATGATTGTTTTATAGATTCAAACTTGAGTCATAGATGTGAGTTCCTGTCTATTCTGATTACAAACAGTCAGGTAGAATGTTTTAAGGGGGTGTGTAAATGAATTCCACGGCCTGCACCAATACCACCCTCCTGTGGTGGTGTCCTATTTTGATAGTTCTTCCAATATTTGCAGCACTCTTGAGTAGGGTATTCTGTTATGACATTGAATTGTTATTTTGCTTCAAGATCCCAGGTGCTACACTGGTACTGCATCCTATCTGGAAGAGGCGGGCCTTTCTTTCCTTTCTCAACTTCAGATGGTCTTATGCAATGAGTATCTTGGCCATCAAAGAGTTTCAAAGTTTTGCTGAGGGTACTAAGAATGTTGTTTCACCAATGATTATTTTCTTATATGAGGAGATGGCAAGACTAGATACTTGTCTTGCTATTGGAATTTAGCTACTAACCTTTGCTTTGGATGTCTCTGTGTGACAATACACAGTGCTTTAAAAGCTGGGCATCTTGATATCGGTATCCAGTGTGATGTATGAAGTACCAAGGTCATGTGTTCTTTTAGGTGGAGGTGCAGTAGGCCTTGCTGCATTGATTTGAATCATTCACAGTTTGCATATAGACATCATCCTCATTCCCAAATTTAAAGATTTGCAAAGTCCTGACCAAGCAGGCCACTGACCAATAGCATGGTGGGACCACTGTCAACAGTTTTGGAAATTCAATTTTAAATGGAGGAATTTGCCAATTTTCCCCGGCTGATAGCATGATCCTGAATAAACAATGGTCCAAGTGGATTGGAGCGATGGTCACCATCAAAAGATTCTACCATCAAATGAAGCTAGGACTGGTAGGGAAAGAGAGTGAGAAGAAGAAATAACATGGTTCTCATCCATGGCCATCCCCAGTTGTTGAATTAGGTTTCTCTAACTGAAATCAGAGAAGATGTTGGGAAAGTGAGGGGGTTGGTGGATGCCAAATAAGGGTTATTGGCTTTTGATGTTTGCTGCAGAATGAAGAGAAATAAATGAGGAGAAATAAAGATATTTCTTCTTGTTGCGGTTTACGGTCCACGTAAGTCTGGGGATTCGTCAAAATCCATGAGTGTTGCATAGGAACACTCACCCCAATGCCCATGGAATGCCTCCTTAATGGAGAGGAATGAGATGCAGTGATTTGTGCTTCCTTGTCTTACTCCTTATCTATGAGGCCATTCAAAGCTACGGAAAGTGGCTTTGCGTGGCTTCATAGGCATGGTTGAAAGATTAGGCCAGTAATGGCCATGGCTTTGAGCAGAGATTTGTTGTGTGAAGGTATGGGTGGACGTATTGTTGAAGGAAGAGCGGTCCAGTTCGTAAATTGCTTGCTGAGCAAGTGAAAACGAGTTCCGAACTAGGTACTTTACTTACACGGGGACTCGTTTTAGGCCAATGAATCTTTTGACCCTGATTGGAGACACCTTAAAACAAGATATCTAATCTGCATTGCAATCAATGAGTCAATGGTTTCATCAATATTCACAATAACAAATTAATCAGATTAGTTAATATCATTAATAAAATCGAAACACCATGGCCCTTCAGACATGAATAACCACACAACCTTTAGTAAGATTTTAAGATATTTATTCCCTATTTGTTGCACTCTACTAGCAAGTTTATTAGTCTCAATACCGGCAAACACATCATCAAAGTAACAATATGGCAACTTGAATAAGACTTTATCAAAGCAAAGATCATGAACATTAGAACAAAGCACGACATCAACATGAATCAACTTCAGCAGCGTATCATTAGCACGTTATTTAACAAAGCAAAGATTCAGTCATTTGTCTATTTGCACCCAATATTAGTGAATTCCTCAACTAGCCACCAATTAGCATCAGCATGTTGGGTTTCATGCAAAACAATTTAGTAACACAAATTTAGAAAACATCTAACTATGGCCTCTGTCAAAAGAGAAGTTGGTACCTAGAAAGGAAAGGCAAACAGACAATTGCAATTTATCATCATATAGTTACCCTCCGTAATGGGTCAGCATACAGAGTCAGTCTTCGTCCTCAGGACAGCAGTTCATTCGCCATCAGCCAGGATAGAACAGCAAAATCTCGGCAAGATGGGGTAATAGGAATACTTCCCTCATAAGGAGGAAAAGCAAGTATTGGGCAAGGCAAGAAAGATGAGGATAGTTCAAAGTATCAGAACAGCAAAGACTAAGCCGGAATGTCAGAGTAACAGCAGGGGTGTCCCTCTAATGGCTCATTTCTCCTTGTGCCACGTCGTTAAATCGAATTTGCCAGACAAGTCTCTAATTTCCAATTGGTCAATGTTTGGTGCATCGTTATCTCTGTCCAATGATCCGTTGATCACCTTACTAGAATTTTCACTAAAGACAGTTCTCATGCAGTTTATTGGCTCCTGTGATTTATGTCTTCAATGGGTAGAATGTCAGGTAAAAAAAGTTACACTCCTTCAGTCAGTAGTTCCATTGTCTTTACCAGTTTAGGCGACCTTGTATCTGTTGCGAATTACACTGTTGCAGTCAGCAAGAATGTCTCCTTGAGCAAGTCGGGTCTCATGAGAAAGAATTTATTACGGTTACACACATCTCTAGCTTCTGGAAAAGTATAGTTTCATGTCCTTCAGGAAGACAGCACATTGCACGTTAGTAAAACACATTTAATATGAGACCAGGCAGCTAGGCCCAGACCCTTGCTAACAAAGGCCTAGTGAGTGATTTAGCAAAACCTTAACATATAATTCTTGGTGCTAATACAAAATCATACATTAGTACCTTAGTGATTCATCATTAGTCAATTTCATTAATCATCGTATACATTGGTGGCCACTCCCCGTGGGCACATTTCAAACACGTACATTAATTTTTCTTGTATCACGTTTTCTGTGCAGCTTCATTATACATTATTTTGCAAGCTTTTCATGTTAATATTGAATATAAAAGCTACACTCCAACAATCCCTCCTCTGATGATTCTTGTCATCACACAAATCCCTTCTTTCACAAATTTTCATTTTCTAAATTCTGTCATTTCAATTTCTTCCCTTGGTTTTGCCTTTTCATATTTTGCTCTGAACATTTTCTCCCTTTTCTTTTCTTCCCTCCCCACATTGTGTTTTGCCAATTTTGCTTTAATTCTGTTACTAATTTTGCATGATAACCATAGCCCAAATAAACAAGCCAAAACAATCACTATTCCCTGTATTATTTTTCCCAATATCCCATGCCACATACTACTAAACCAGTTACCCACATGAGCAAGTCCTTTTCCCACCTTTTCCCAAACTCCAGGTTCTTTCAATTCCTTCAAATCTGCACTATCTCTTGTTAGGTTGGTAAGCATACTTCGAATCTCATTACTATTATCAGGTATGTAGGCACAGCAGTGACGCTCATTAAGCATCTTGCAGACTCCGCCATTTTTCGCTAAAAGGATGTCTAAAGCAAGCCTGTTTTGAAGAGTCATAGCCCTCTCCGCAGCAAGTTCAGTACCCATCAGGAGTATAGCCCCTGTGAAAATTGTCAGCATGTTATCCATAATAGTAGACAACTTTCGAATCTTCAAATAACTCCCACTGAAGGAATCATTGCTCCAACTATATCTCCTACCACACCAGCGGCAGTCTCTCTCTTTTGTCTAGTACGAAGTAATTCAGACACTTTCGGAAACTTCTTTAAATCCTCTAGCTGATATATCTTTGGGAAAACTATCCCCAAATAACATGTCCCATACCATCCCTTTGGAAGACGGTAATAAGCATTAAGTCCACAAATGTAATAGACCCCAGGGATCCGCTGGATCCTGTCCATTTAACATGAAAGTCCACTTACTCTGAAACAAAAACACATGCTTCCACTCACTCGTTCCCACAAACACATTGTCATAATATGACTTTGGCCGTGTTATGCAAAGCTTACCTACATGTAGTGCATCTAAAGCTAATTGCCCTTGTTCCCTAACTCCATTGTAACTCCCACTATTAATAAAGGATCGTTGCTGCAAGCCCCTTTCTATCTTCAGTGTGATCTAGAATGTTTTTCTCTACAGGTGTGAGCAAGCAAGTCAAATTATTGCGGTGTGCATAAGATGTACTAATGGCTACTCTAGCTTCAAAGAACCCTTTAATCAACTTTATGGCATAATATTTAGCTACGCTATTCAAATCTTCTATGATAGGCACATAAGAGAATACTAAGTTGTGGTTGGAATAAAAATATTGCACTTCTTCTTGGTTATAGAAACGTGTTAGTAGCAAACTACAGCTTATCCCATAGGTTAGGGGCAAACTATGGTAGGTAACTCCCTCTTGTACTCAAACAGGAATTTGTGTACACACATAGCAAGCTTTCGCATCCATAGTGTCGACATACTCACTCAGCAAACGATGGAAAACATTAGTAGACAGTTCCCCTTTTGTGTTAGTTTCCTCATGCAAATACTTAGTATCCTGCTCAAACCTCACCCAAGGTGTTAGTGTAGCAGTCTCAGGAATTGTAGCATTGTTAGTTTCATTCTCAACCACCAATCGCATTTCACAAACAAAGCTATAATGAATATCACACATACAACACCTAAAGCAACTCCCCAAATATTTACAACGCTTACTCCCCTCATTATCATCTCCCGTGCTAGGCATGATCTGTAAAGAATCAGAAAGTAAAATGCTATAAGTGTAAACAGCCAACTGAGGATGGTTAAAGCCTTTTTTTTTTCTTTTTTTTTCTTCGGCACAGTTAAGCAAAGTCTCTCTCTTTGGCAAGTATTTACAGCTTTACATTCACTCACAGGATCCTTGTCAATTCGGTTAGCAGCTTGTTACAATCAGTTTTCAAAAGGTCAATTCAGGTTAACAGTGTCACATCCGGTAACTTATCAGTCTCTTTTCTCAGGTTTCTTTAATTCAATTTCAACTTAACACAGTCTCTTTTCCTTGTAGCCAAACTCATGTACCATAGTATTGACCTGGGACTTCTCGATCAAAACAGAATGCCAAGAACTCTTGTTGCCACTGACGTTGCATATGCCCATTCAGGACCTGCGTACCTTCTGTTTGCTATTCTCTTCCTTTCCAACTTGCGGTCACCCTGTAATTCTCCTTCGCTTAAGTCTTCCTTCCTTGTTGTATCGACCTCTTCTTCAATTGTCTCATCAACAACCACCTTCCCTTTTGTTACTTGCGATTCTGGCCACTTATCTCCTTTCAGCAACTCTCTGATCTTTGGTTTCCCTTGTGGCAATCCGTTGCCCTCCTCTGTGTCTATGTTGTTTTCTCTTGATGGACTTGCAAGTGGCTCAGGAGGAGTCCGGGCACTCTGACTCTCTTCTGCCTCAACTCCCTCGCCTTCTGGGTCTGACAGTGGCTCTACTTCAAACCCATATTCGTCTGCTTCTGGGAGAACCTTTCTTTGGGTCGGTCCTCCTGGCGCCTCAGTTGAGATAGGCTCACCGTCACCCCTCTGGGTCTCGTTTGTTGGTTGGCTGACTAAGCCGTCCTCAATGGGCTCTCCTTCTGTCTCAGTTCCCCTTTGATTACTCTCCGGCCCTGAGACTTCCTTTTCTGCTGTCGTTACTTTCGACAATTCAAGTTCCTCGTCAGTTGGACACGTCACCTTCTTTGTGTGGCTGGCATGGATCCAGTTTGGAATTCCCACACACTTCACAGCAGTAGTAGTTGTCAGTATCACTTGATATGGCCCCTTCCAACGTGGCTCCAAACACGACTTCCCCACGTGTTTCTTGATAACAACCCAATCACCATCTTTCAGGTTGTGACGTGGATCACTTATCGGTGGCAATGTGGTGGCTTCCAGCTGGTGAGAGAAAGAGCAGACCACGTCAGCCAGACCCTTGCAGTAGTCCAACACCATATCATCCATGATATTCACAAGAGCATTTGCAGGCACCGCGGGCAGTCTCAATGCTCGGCCCATGAGAATTTCATGAGGAGAAAGTCCTGTTTTCTTGTTGGGCGTGTTTCTCATGGACATTAGCACTAGGGGCAACGCATCAGGCCATTTCAAATTTGTAGCTGCACACATTTCTGCCATTCTCGACTTCAGGGTACAATTCATCTGCTCCACTAATCCTGAGGCTTCATGGCGGTAACTACTATGTAACTTCTGTTCAATGTTCAATGCTGCACACAAGAGCTTAACCACCTCATTGTTGAAGTGACTTCTCCTATCTGATTCTAAAGAGATCGGAAACCCGAAACGTGGTATCAATTCCCTAATCAGCAGCTTTGCTACTGTGAGACTGTCATTTCTACGTGTGGGGTATGCTTCAATCCAGTGACTAAAGATACACAGAATCACCAACACGTATCTCAAACCTCCGCACACAGGCATATCAATAAAACCCAGTTGCATTCTGCTAAATTGACCTCCTGCTCTCCCAATGTGGCTCAAATTCACCACTGTCCCTTTCCCCGCATTCATCTGTTGACAGATGATGCACCTGTGACAAATCACTTCTGTGGCTTGTCTGAATTTCGGGTTGAACCAATCAATCTTGAACAACCTGATCATGGCATCTCTCCCAATTTGCGCCTGCCCATGGTAGAACCTTGCAAACTGTGACAAGAGACTGTTCGGCAAAACCATTTTCCCCTCATCTGAAACCCACAAATCATCTGGTCTTTGTACACATTGCATTTTAAGCCAAGAGCGTTTCTCCTCTCGGCTGGCATGACCCTGCAACAATTTTAATTCCTCCAACATGTCAACCACCCTTACTGCATAACCTGTGCATGTCTCATTTTCTGTTTCAGGTAACAATTCCCACTGATCCTTGAACGATATACAGTTCAGTGCACAAAACCTTGTGACTTGATCTGCATATCCATTTCCCATTGACACAAAGTCTTGTGATTTCACATGGCAATTTCAAGAGGTAACATTTCACTACGGCAATTTCAAGAGGTAACTGAATCGGGTGCAACAAATCCTTAATTCACTCACCATTTTTCACTGGCGAACCAGAAGAGGTCAGGAAACCCCTCTGGGACCATAGCTGGCCAAAGTCATGGACAATTCCAAATCCATATCTGCTGTCGGTATAGATAGTCACTTTCAGTTTGTCAGTGGCATGGCATGCCCTAGTAAGAGCAACCAACTCAACCACTTGAGCAGAGTATACTCTTTCAAGCCAAGAGGCTTCTAGAATACCAGTGATTGTACACACAGCGTATCCGGCTCTCAGTACTCCTACTGAGTCTCTCAGGCATGAGCCATCAACAAAGATAATGTAATCATTTTCTTTCGATTGGGTATCTCGAATGTCAGGTCTTGGTTTGGTGCACAGTTCTGTTACCTCAAGACAATCATGTTCTACCTCTTCAGCATCATCAGCCTCTATATTCTCATTTGGAAGCACGGTTGCCGGGTTCAATACAGTACATCTTTTCAGTGACACATTTGGTGACCCCGATATAATTGTTTCATACTTCGTCAATCTGGCATTTGTCATGTGCTGGGTTTTTGTTCGGGTCAGCAAAATTTCAACTGAGTGTGGAATCATGATTGTTAAAGGATGTCCTATCACTATGCCTTCGCATTGTGTAAAGCTTTGACCAACTGCTGCTACTGTGCGCAGACAACCTGGTAAGGCTGCTACGACTGGGTCCAAAGTAGCTGAAAAATATGCTACTGGTCGGTTTGCGCCTCCATGGACCTGTGTCAAGTCAGACAAAGAACAAGCATCACGTTCATGACAAAACAGGACAAAAGGCTTTTTGTAAACAGGCATACCTAAAGCTGGAGCCCTGCACATACACTCCCTCAACTCGATGAACGCCTTCATCTCTTTCTCAGACATAGTCACAGCCTCTGGGCCATTCTTGACTTCTTTAACCGTCAGTCTCACCAGCGGCTTGGATATTATTGAGAAATTCGGGATCCACTGACGACAGTAGCCCACCATTCCCAAAAACATCCTAACGTCTCTCCGTGTCGTTGGGGCGACTCATCTGTAATATGGTGGTCAATCTTTCTTTGGATATTTTCCTTGACCCTTTCTCAATTAGATGACCTAAATATTTCACCTCTTTCTGACAGTACTGCAGCTTCTTTGGGGACGCTGTATGCCCATTCTTTCCCAAGTGGTTTAGTAAGGCAATAGTATCATACTTGCAGTCATCTTTTATTTTGGAAGCGATCAACAAGTCGGCAATGTACTGCACTAGAGTCGATTGGAAAGGCAGTTCCAATGACTCCAAATCTTTCTTCAGGATCTGATTAAAGATGGAAGGTGACTCCGAAAACCCTGGCAGGGATTCAACACCAAATGTAAACCTTGTCCAAGAATTTGAAACTGAAAAGAAATTGGCTGTCCTCATGAAGAGGCACAGAAAAGAACGCTTGAGACAAGTCTACAACTGTGAACCACTCTGCATCACATGGGACCTGAAACATAATCACCGCTGGATTTGGCACTATTGGACAACACTTCACCACTATGTCATTGATCTTTCTCAAGTCCTGAACAATCCGAACTTTCCCACACGGCTTTCTCAACCCCATTATAGGTGAATTACATGGGCTGCCCATCACTTCTGTCAGGACTCTTTGCTTCACAAAGTCTGCGATTATCTGCATCACCTTTATGAGGACATCCTGTGCCATGTGGTACTGTGGTACCTGAGGGAAGACGGCATTTGGCTTCACATCGACTTTGACTGGTTCTACTCCTTTTATCAGTCCCACTTCCTTTCCTGTCAAGTCCCACACTTTCTCTGTGACTGTCCCCTGCAGGTCTGCGGGCAAATCAGTCACTGTGAACATCTGGAAGAAGCTTATCAGAGGGTACTCCTCATCTGTTGTTTCTGTTTCTGGCTCTGAGATCTGACCATCATCCCCTTCGTCATCACTGTTTGTCTGTACCTCAATCCCTTCATTGGAACAGGTGATAAAACACCTCGTCTTGCGCAGTAAGTCTCTTCCCAGAAGGGACACCGGACTTGAGTCGCAAACCACAAATCTGTGCAATCCCTGGAAGGTACCAATCTCAACCTGGACTGGATCTGTAATCGGGTTAGTCAGGAGCTGGTTTGCCACTCCTACTACCTTTATTGTACGTCCAGAAAGGGGCAATTTCGGAACCTCTGCACTTCTGACGGTAGAGCGTGTAGCTCCTGTGTCAACCAAGAATGATACCTTGTGACCCATCACCTTCCCTTGCACATAAGGTCCCCTCTGATCTACTTCTAGAGATGCTGCAAGCCTGCACTCCTCACTATCTGAACTGTCATCTGACCAGTCATCGTTTATTCCATTCTCACCACGCAAAGGGAATTGTTGTACTGTGTTACTTTGACCCACTCCTTGGCCTGTGACCTGTTGAGGAAGCATCACCTGTTGCTGTCCCATTGGTGCTAAGGGCAACTGCATTTGCTGTCTAGGTACCACTAGTATTGTCTAGGTACCACTGGAATATGCTGTTGCACTTGCTGTATCTGCACTGGTTGCACACGTGGCATCTACACTTGTTGCATGGGTTGGAGACCCTGCATCCGAACCATGTTATTCTGAAAATGTGGACTAGGACCCCTCATTCTTGGTCCTTTAACATTGACATCATTGCTTTGTTGAACAACACCCTCCTGCACCATCATCGGACATTCCCCCTTCCAGTGTCCGATGCCCCCACATGCATGACATGGTAACACCTTCTTCATCCCTTGTACATCATTTTGAACTGTAACGGTATTTAAATCGGGACCACAGTTCACAAAACCTCCTCGACCTCTGCCTCTCGCTTGCGCCTGAAACATCCCGTTTCCTTGCGACTGTTGCACCATCTGTTGTACTCCATTTCCCTGCATCCCTGCTTGCGCTGCCTTAATTTGCAGCACCATCACTTTCTCCTTCAACTTTCTCTGCTTCAACTCAATCTCGTCACTACAGTATTTCGCATACTGTAACACCTCATCAATTGGCTTCGCTTGCCAACAGATTAAATGATTTTTAATCATCTGGCTAACCTCTGGTCTTAATCCCTCAACAAATCTGAACACAAGGTGATTCATGTCCTTCGGCTCTATGACCTCTGTACCGCTGTAATGCTTGAACGCTTTCAACAACCTCTCGTAGTAGGCATGTATTGACTCTTTAGCTTCCTGTGTCGTTTGATCAATCTTTTGCCAATCAATATTCTGCGGCGACACCTTCTGCTTCAAAAACTCAATCACCTTATAGTAATACTTCATTACCTCTGGAGATGGTGCTCCGGTAACCCTGTCCCTTGCCGTCTCTGCGATCGGCCAGTCAACACTTCTCTTGCACTCGAGCCACAAATCAGCAGGAACAATGATCTCGATCAGGGTATTCAGGTCTTCCCAGAGACACTTTGCAAGCTTCACAAACCTGTCTGTCTGCTGATACCATTCTATTGGCTTCTCCCTCAACCTTGGAAAGTCATTTGTGAATAACAGAATGTCACCTCTAGACCATGGTACATGGACAAGAACCCTTCCAGCTGTTTCTCTCATGGGTAGCATTTTTATTGTACCGGTATCCGGTGATGGCTTCACCTGCTGCTGCTCCGAGCAATCCCTCTTCCTTTTATCTCTCTTCTTTGCCCATCTGCCTTCCCACTTTTCTAATGCTCCCCAAACTTGAGCGCTCTGCAGCATCTCTTTGAGGTGTGCCTTCATCCCAGTAGACCTCATGTGATCAAAATCCTTCGGCTCCAAGTCTAACCTGTAGCTCCTCTTCAGATGCTTAGTATTGTCTAAGTCTATGCCATATTTGTCTGCTAAGTTTGCCAACCTCTGATGCACCTTGCTCACTTCTTTGGTTATCTTTGGGCACAAATATCTCAATTCTGTCTCAGTATAAGACTCTAGTCTGTTCACTCCCATGCTCCCTTCAACTAACTCTGCTGCTTCCTTCCCAACCTCACAAAATTCAGATACTCTTTTCTTTCTGACCGCTCTGCCGTCGCAGGGGTAGTATGTGGGGTACTCAGCTTGTCTAACCATTCGTTCAATTGTTGCACAGTTAAACCTTGCAACAAGATATTTCCAGCCTGTATCATTGGTGGTTGTGATGCATTCGCACTTAGAATCTGTGGAGTCAGTAATCCCAACCCTGAGTGTCTCATGCCATCTGGAGGAACCCCTATCGGACTAAAGTCTAACAGTGACCTCAACCTCTCCACCATCTGTTCCACTGGAGTCACCCCTTGAGAGCTCCCTACGAACCCTCCTCTTGTCATGTCCTAGGTCATTATCCCCTGATCACACATGCTAGGCCTGTCCCGCGCGTACAATGGTACTGGTGGACCAACTGTAATGGGTAAGGATGTGGCGGCTGGGGCTGATTTATTCCCCACAACCTGTGGAATACTTGCTCCCATATTCTGATTCATTATCTGTGCTGTAGCTAACTGCGGTCCTGTGACCGAAGTGGAACTTGGAACCATCTGTGGCTGTGGCAGTAAAAGTGGAGTTGGCTCAATCTGCACTAACTTTGGTCTCATATATGTCTGATCAGGCGGCACCATCAAGCTCGTAGTAGTCTCTAGTATTGGGACATCAGGGTAGAGCCTCTGAACTGGTGGAGGCTGCAACTGGGACTGCATCTCTGGAGCAGTGAACACACTGACACTATTCTGTACTGGAGCTGGTGTTGCAACTGTATTTACCTGTGTTGTATTAGCTGTCCCCTGGTTCTGTGTCGAATTTACAGGACCTGCACTAGTACTTGGTCTATTGTCATTCACGGCATGTGGGGGTGGACGATCATGTAACAACTGATTGAGAAACTCATCATCATCTGAGTCATCTGCATCTGCCCAAGACCTCTAAGTCTCCTTTCCCTTGCTAGAGCCTTTATCCGTTTTACAAGTGGCCTTTCTTCCCTGCGTGCCAGCTTCCTGAGTTATTGCCGGAAACATTCTAACTCTGTCTATTATTTCCCTTCTCCACATCCTATGCTCACTATCCCACCTAGCCTCTGCTTGTGTCTTTTCTGCCTTTCTCATTCTCCTCTCAAATTTTTGTTGCCGTTGTCGTACGTATGACCATTAATTCCCAAATTGCTAAGGCCTCAAACTGTGCTGGCCTCGGAGGCGGCTTTTGCTCATTTAACGCCTTCCGCAAATTCTCTAAGATCCCTATATTGAACGGTTTACTACAGGAAGGGTAACACAATTGCTTCAGAACTTTACAGAGATTTCACTTTAAGCCTCGGCCGCTACTCTCCCCTTCTCAGATACCGCACTCGCAAGTAGAATTCAACCCGTAAATTCTACTCTCGACTTGTCAATGGTTCGTCCTAGTGCACTTTAGAACTTACCAAATCTCCATCGAAGTTTGCATTCACTCACTTTTGACTCAACTCGACTCGTCAACCACGCCCGATTGACCTATTAAACCACGCAATTTACAACATAAACCAAGTGTCTCATACACTTATCAATATATCCCGGAGTCTTAGACCACACAGGGTCCGTACATCACCAACAACCACGTGGACAATTTTGAGCACAAAGTGCCACACTCACATGAAGTTCGCCGACTTCCCTACTCTCATACTGCGGACTACGCACACAAAACATTACCTGGCCTAAAATTGCCACACACCCCACAATTCACCTGTGGTATGCATAAGCTGTGCAAGCGCGAACCCTACGTCACTCACTCTATCACTAGAACGCCGAGAACATACCCAACTCACTTCAGCAGGCTCTGGGGTCCCGGGAAAGTCATTTGGGACTTAGGGAACATCATCTCTCCAATTTGCATTATCTCGAAACCCAATTTTAAAACAATGGTCCTTCGTCTTAGGGCCCCCTAAGGGCCGAAACCGTCCTCTGCTACCAGAACTGATAACGCGTCCCGACCTAGGTACTTTACTTACACAGGGACTCGTTTTAGGCCAATGAATCTTTTGACCCTGTTTGGAGACACCTTAAGACGAGATATCTAATCTGCATTGCAATCGATGAGTCAATGGCTTCATCAATATTCACAATAACAAATTAATCAGATTAGTTAATATCATTAATAAAATCGAAACACCATGGCCCTTCAGACATGCTTCAGACATGAATAACCACACATTCTTTAGAAAGATTTTAAGATATGTATTCCCTATTTGTTGCACTCTACTAACAAGTTTATTAGTCTCAATACCAGCAAACACATCATCAAAGTAACAATATGGCAACTTGAATAAGACTTTAGCAAAGCAAAGATCATGAACATTAGAACAAAGCACGACATCAACATGAATCAACTTCAGCAGCGTATCATTAGCACGTTATTTAACAAAGCAAAGATTCAGTCATTTGTCTATTTGCACCCAATATTAGTGAATTCCTCAACTAGCCACCAATTAGCATCAGCATGTTGGGCTTCATGCAAAACAATTTAGTAACACAAATTTAGAAAACATCTAACTATGGCCTCTGTCAAAAGAGCAGTTGGTACCTAGAAAGGAAAGGCAAACAAACAATTGCAATTTATCATCATATAGTTACCCTCCGTAATGGGTCAGCATACAGAGTCAGTCTTCGTCCTCAGGACAGCAGTTCATTCGCCATCAGCCAGGATAGAACAGCAAAATCTTGGCAAGATGGGGTAATAGGAATACTTCCCTCATAAGGAGCAGAAGCAAGTATTGGGCAAGGCAAGAAAGGTGAGGATGGTTCAAAGTATCAGAACAGCAAAGACTAAGCCGGAATGTCAGAGTAACGGCAGGGGTGTCCCTCTAATGGCTCATTTCTCCTTGTGCCACGTCATTAAATCGAATTTGCCAGACAAGTCTCTAATTTCCAATTGGTCAAGTTTGGTGCATCATTATCTCTGTCCAATGATCCGTTGATCACCTTACTAGAATTTTCACTTAAGACAGTTCTCATGCAGTTTATTGGCTCCTGTGATTTACGTATTGTGTCAGGTAAGAAAAGTTAAACTCCACACTTCAGTCAGTAGTTCCATTGTCTTTACCAGTTTAGGCAACCTTGTACCTGTTGCGAATTACACTGTTGCAGTCGGCAAGAATGTCTCCTTGAGCAAGTCGGGTCTCATGAGAAAGAATTTACTACGGTTACACACATCTCTAGCTTCTGGAAAAGTACAGTTTCATGCCCTTCAGGAAGACAGCACATTGCACGTTAGAAAAACACATTTAATATGAGACCAGGCAGCTAGGCCCAGATCCTTGCTAACTAAGGCCTTAGTGAGTGATTTAGCAAAACCTTAATATATAATTCTTGGTGCTAATACAAAATCATTATCCTTATTGATTCATCATTACTCAATTTCATTAATCATCGTATATATTGGTGGCCACTCCCTGTGGGCACATTTCAAACGCGTACATTAATTTTTCTTCTATCACGTTTTCTATGCAGCTTCATTATACATTATTTTGCAAGTTTTTCATGTTAATATTGAATATAAAAGCTACACTCCAACACAGGGCTATGAGAACAGGTGAGTTATTGATCCTCATTAGCAGGCTAAAGCAGCTATGCGGAAGGTATGTTTTATATTCTCCAAAGCTTCTGAAGTATTAGAAGAGGAACTCCAACATATAGCCTCATCCTGTGGGCAAGATAGTTGATCACCAGTGCAATGATTGCTTTGAACTTTTGAGGAAACCCAAGATACAGAAAAGCCATGTCGTCAACGGGAAGTAATGCTTGAATATTTTGTACTTGTGGATTGAAGGAATGACTGGAGTCCAAAATCACCTGTAGATTTATGATTTGTACTGAATATAGTGGTGGGGAACTTGTTCCTGTGGCCAAATGGTTGGCGAGGGATGATAAATTCTCCCGTTGCCTTTAGTTTTTTTCTACCTAAAGAGGGCCACTTACACTAGGGCCCTCGTTCATATTGGAGAGCAAATTTTGCTTCAGCTGCACACCTGAACCAGGATTTCGAGTCAAGAGTAATTTGGCTTGAGGCAGAAGTTCGCACGCACACTTTACAGCACATAAACAATTGTAAACGGCAGGTGCAAGTGTGGACTGGAAGAAATCATGCATATATTGCACATATTCCTCATTGCAGAAATTACGACGCGGCACAATGTGCACATATAGGTTTGAGATATAATGATCTTTTACTGAAATAGTCAAATAGATACGTATCAGCAAGCACATCCGGTTGGCTGCGAACCCTTCCTGTTAGCATAATGAACAGTCCATATCTGAGAGCCTGAAGCACAGCGTAGATAGAGTCATAAAATAGCGGCAAACCCTAATTCAAACCTTGTGTTTTTGTCGTTATGGGTTTTGGAACAGTAAACGCCTTTCCCTTTAGAGACCGAGTTGTTATCTTTCAGGTGCCTGCTAATCCCTTCAATGAAATCATTCCCCACTAATATTTATAAGCTCGAGCTGACCTAACAGACTCGATAAATGCAGTCTGTATGACTAATTATATGGAAGAATGCACACGTGGTGAAGTCAGAGCCGCCCACGCATGATCACGTGCAATTAGTTTAAAGGTTTAAATAACATGTCTGCTTCTGAAAGCACCTCGATCCAAAAGGTTGTGGTAGGAGATAACCTAATTCCAGATGGCCAATTACAAAGTGGTTGCAGTTACAGCATTTTGACTAACTAACAGAGATTTATTTGCACTTAACTGATAATTTGATTAAATGAGAGAGATTTGGCGGCGCCTGCAAGGAGACAGAGTTTTACTACGCAGTTATTTTCTAGTCTTTGGAAGATGTGCAACGTAGACTCATTCGACGGGGAATTCCAGTGTATGATTTCATTAGCAAACAGGGTTTAACAGTTACCAAAGAAAAATAAAATGCTTTCAAATTCAGGATGCGGTCCTAGAGGCATTGTTTATTTTCATTTATACAGCCTTGGAAAATTCCCACGTTTTTTTTCTTCATGTTGTGCACAGCGTCCTACCTACTGAATAAGAAATCCTACTTAATTTGTAAAATAATAATGGCTGGGAGTGGAGTAACAAAGGCCCCCGCAGCTCCTCCCCAACCCCCCCCCCCCGTGGTGCGAGCGGCTCAGCACTGTGCATGGTGCAGGGGTGGAAGCCCCCTGACTGGGTCCAGGGGGGAGGGGATCCATAGAGATACGTTGCTGGGGCTGTGGTTGGGTGGAGGGGGTTAAGTTTTGTTAAGCCAGTGGGGTTGGGATGTAATGTTTTGTTCAGAAGCCGGCTGCCATTGCTGCAGAATGTTGGTGTGCCAAATACCAAGACTGGGTAGTCTTTACTCCACCTCATGCTTTATTGCACCGCCAGACACACTTTGCCTCTTTATCTCAATCTTGCAGGTTCTTTTTTCATCCCTGCTTTCTCGGATAATAACTGTTTTTGAGTCTTCCTCCTCTTTCCTCCTTTTGTGTTTTTCTTTGTCTTGCTCTGGATCAAAGTCCTTTGAGGGAAAATAAGTGCCGGTGCTCAAAAATGAATGTAAGTTGGCCCCACCTACAACCACCTGTTAAAATTAAGCACTGCCAAAACTATAATCTATACACTGTATTCTACTCTGGCAATCTTTGCGGTATCATTTATGTAAATGCATCTGTACAACTCGCTTTCGGAATCCCTCGCCCCTTTTTTGTAAGTAACGATTGGGAGAGCAATTCAATCAATATACTGCATATTTCTCAATGTTTGGAGCGTTCCCAGAGGCCATGGACTGGACAGGGCATCAGTCCCCAGCGCACCTGGAGAGAGGGTGAGATTGAATGATTTTGGATGGTGGTACTATGTAAACCAATAGAGATTACATTTTTTGAAGGTGAGGAATGTTTCATCCTCCTATTCAAGTCTATGGGAGGCAATTTCTTTGGAAGATGAAGATGAGCTCAAGGTGTTTGTCGTCCTCCAACTGGAGATGAAGTAAGAACAATTACACTATCTACAAATAGCCACTTTTTTAACCAAAAAACACTAATTCAAACTCCCATCCTCTGCTAACGCGTCCCAATCTAGGTAATTTATTCCCTCTGGGACTCGTTTTAGGCCGAAGAATCTTTTGACCCTGATATGAGTCTCCTTAAGACGAGATAACTAATCAACATGTCAATCAATAATCAATAACCTCATCAATATTGACAATAGCAAGTCAATCAAATTAGTCAATAACATCAATAAAATTGAAACACACCATGACCTTTCAGTCATGAATAACCACACAAAATTTGTAAGATTTATAATATTTATTCCCTATTGATTACACTCTACTAGCAAGTTTATTAGCCTCAAAACCAGAAAACACATCAACAATGTCATAATATGGCAACTCGAATAAGATTTCATCAAAGCAAAGATGATAAACATTAGAACATAGCACGACGTCAACATGGATTAGCTTTAGCAGAGTTTCAATAGCGCATTATTCAACAGAGCATAGATTCCATCATTTGTCTATTTGCGTCCGTTTAGTAAATTCCTTAACTAACCTCGAATTAGCATTAGCATGTTGGGCTTCATGCAAAACAATTTAGCAACACAAATTTAGAAAACATCTAACTATGGTCTCTATCAAAGGAAGCAGTTGGTACCTAGAAAGAAAAGGCAAACAGACAATTACAATTTCATCATCATATAGTTACCCTCCATAATGAGTCAGCATACAGTCAGTATTCGTCCTCAGGTCATCAGTTGATTCGCCATCAGCCCGGAAACACAGCAAAGTTCAGCAAGACGGGTAATAAGGAACACTTCCCTCATAAGGAGGAAAAGTAAGTATCAGGTAAGGAATGAGCTGAGGATGGTTAAAGTATCAGAAGAATAAACGGCAAAGTCTCAAAGAATAATGGCTCGGCGGAATGGCTAGGAATGGTGAAGAATGGCTGTAGCAAAAGAATGGCTTGTAAAGGCCCCTTTCTCCTCGGGTCATGCAGTTATATTAAAATTGTCGAACAAGTCTCTAATTTCCAATTGGTCAAGTTTTGGTGCATCATTATCTCCATCCAATAGTCTAACGGTCACCCCATTAGAGCTTTCCACTTTTGACAGTTCTCATGCAGCTCATTGGTTCCTGGGCTTGACGCCTCCAAAGGGTAGAATGTCAGGTGAGGAATAAGTGACATTTGTTACTCAAGTCAGTAGTCCCATTGTCTGTCAGAGTCACCTGATCATCGGGGTCTGCGCACGTTCCCAACACGTCCACCACTGAACAGCTCCAAGACTCTGATAGATAAATCACAGAGGCTAAGAGAGTTCAAGAGGGGAAGAGGGGATTAGGAAGGGAACAGCTGGGAAGGAGACCTGTAGTAAGAAAAAGGTTAAAACACACAATATAACTTTCAAATTCAAGTACTTTCCTTTACATGAGAATCAGGAAAACATTCTGAATAAGTTCTAAACCAATCATATGAATCCTTTGTTTAGAATGCATACTAGGACCATGCAATATTGCATCTAGAAACTCTGGTCTTCTGTGTTCTCTTGAAATGTTTCAACACGAATTGCGCACATTGCAGATTTTCATATATATAGTAAACACCATAAAAGGATTGTGCACCATGAATAACACAATATGGATTCAGGAAACAAATCACACAACTTGTCAACTCGAATATTACCTAATAAATGTCTTAGAATAAATGGCATACAATGAACAACATGAATTAAGCTTGAAGAGAGAATCGTGCGTCTTGCCGATTCGAGTGCCACCATGTAAAATGTCAAGAAATGGTAGCAGGCAAGGAATATCAAGGTTAAATCACCATTAAACGAATCGCGCGTCTTGCCGTTTCGTAAGCCACGATGTAAATGCCAAAAAATAACAGCGCTCAATGAATAACAAGATTAAAGCACCATGAAACGAATCGGGCGTCTTTTGCCGATTCTTAAGCCACCATGTAAATGTCAAGAAATGGTAGCGCGCAATGAATAACAAAGTCAAATCATCATGAAACAAATTGCGCGTCTTTTGCCGATTCTTAAGCCACCATGTAAATGTCAAGAAATGGTCGTGCGCAATGAATAACAAAGTCAAATCATCATGAAACGAATCGCGCGTCTTGCCGATTCGCAAGCCACCAAACAAATGTCAAGAAATGGTAGCGCGCAATGAATAACAAGATCAAATCAGCATGAAACGAATCGCGCGTCTTGCCGATTCGCAAGCCACCATGCAAATGTCAAGAAATGCTAGCGCTCAAAGTAATCTGTTAATCATTAAAGAATTAGGCCAAGAATATGTAAGTTCTCGATAACGGCGTCGGGAGGTCAGCCCAACCACCGACTTACCGCCCAGAACAAGGATCACCAATGAAGAATGAAGGGCAGAGGCCTGGAAGATCAAATAGGCCACTGGGACAGGAGCTCAGGAAGTAGCTGCTGCTCTGCACCAGGACCTCTGAATAGTGAGCACTTGGAGCTGGGCTGGCTCCCTTTTATAGAGTCTTGGCCCAGCCCACAACCACACCAGGCATGCTGCAGGGAAAGTCTCTGGAAGGCCCTGGAAAGGGACCACACCCTAACACACTCTGAAAGCCTGCAGCAATACATTGCAAATGAACAGTATTTGTAAAGACATTAAAAATAAGTCTTCAGGATTAAACGCTGCAGTGCAAAAGGTTAAACAACAACATATCAGCACAATGCATAAATTACGTTGTTTTGAGAGTGCTGGGTTTTTGCATTCTAGTCGCCAATAGAGCGCGCACTGCCCTGGTGTTGACATTGTCTTCCCTAGTCTAAATGACCTTGTACCTGTTGCGAATTACACTGTTGCGCTCCACAAGAATGTCTTCTTAAGCAAGTCGGGTTCTCATGAGAAAATTTACTATGGTTACACACACATCTCTAACTCCTGGAAAAGTACAGCTTCACGTCTTTCAGCAAGTCAGCACATTGCACGTTAGAAAAACACATTTAATATGAGACCGGACAGCTAGGCCCCGACTCATGCTAACTAAGGCCTAGTGATTAATTAGCAAAACCTTAACATATAACTCTTAATACTAATACAAAATCATACATTAGTACATTAATAATTCATTATTAGTCAATTTCATTAATCATCGAATACAATGGTGGCCACTCCCCGTGGGCACATTTCAAACACACGTTTAGTAAAAGTACATTAATACATTTTATATGCAGCATCATTATGCATTAATTCATAAACATTTCATGTTAATTTTGATTATAAAACTACACTCCAACAATCCCCCCTCTGATGACACTTGGCATCACACAAATCCTTTCCCTTCACAACATTTCACTTTCTTAGTTCCTTCATTTCAATTTCTTCTCCCATTTTTGACTTTTCGTATTTTGCTTTGACTATTTTCTCCCTTTTCTTTTCTTCGCTCCTCATATTGCGTTTTGCCAATATTTCTCTAATTCTTTTACTAAATTTACATGATAACCATAGTCCGAATAAACACGCTAAAACAATCAACATCCCCTCTATTATGTTTGCAAATATCCCATGCCAAATATTACTAAACCAACTTCCCACTTTAGCAAGTCCCTTTCCAACCTTTTTCCAAACTCCAGGTTCTTTCAGTTCCTTCAAATCTGTACTATCTCTTGTTAGGTTAGTAAGCATACTTCTAATCTTATTACTATTATCCGGAATATAAGCACAACAGTGGCGCTCATTAAGCATCTTACAGACTCCGCAGGTTTTCGCTAAAAGAATGTCTAAAGCAAGTCTATTTTGAAGAGTCATAGCCCTCTCCGCAGCAAGTTCAGTATCCATCAGGAGTATAGCCCCTGTGAAGTTTGTCAGCATGTTATCCACAATACTAGACAACTTTTGAATCTTTATGGAGTTTAAGACAACTCCCACTGAAGGAATTATTGCTCCAAATATATCACCCACGACAGCAGCCGCTGTCTCTCTTTTCTGTCTAGTATGATGTAATTCAGACATCTTAGGAAACTTCCTTAAGTCATCAAATTAGTAAATCTTTGGAAAAACTATTCCCAAATAACATGTCCCATACCATCCCTTTGGAAGACGGTAATAAGCATTAAGTCCACATAACATATGTAATAGATCCCTGGGATCGCTGGATCCTGTCTATTTAACATGAACGTCCACTTACTCTGAAACAAAAACACATGTCTGCATTTACTCGTTCCCACAAATAAAGTATCATGGTCAGATTTTGGCCTATATATACAAAGCTTTCCTACGTGTAATGCATCTAAAGCTAATTTGCCTTGTGTCTTTACTACACTATAAGCATAATCATTTGCAAACGTTTGTTTCTCTAACCCCTTTTCTAGTTTTTCTTTTAACGCTTTTCTCCTATCATCAGTGTGATCTAAATAGCACTTCTCTACAGGTGTTATTAAGCAAGTTAGATTATTGCGATGCGCATAAACTGTACCAAATGTTAGTGAAGGCTCAAAGAAACCCCTAACTATTTTTATACTATGATCTCTAGCTACCTTGCTCAAATATTCATTTATAGGCACAAAAGAAAACACTACATCTAGATTAGAATAGAAGTACTGAATATATTCTTAATCATAAAACCTTGTTAATAACAGACTACAACTTATCCTGTAGGTTAACAGCAAACTATGATAGTTAACCCCTTCTTGTACTGACAAAGGAATTTTTGTGCACACATAACAATTCTTTGCATCCATTGTTTCAACATACTCATTCAACAAGCAATAGAAAACATTAGTAGATAGTTCCCCTTTTGTGTTAGTTCCCTCATGCAAATATTTCGTATCCTGCTCAAATCTCTCCCATGGTGTTAGTGTAGCAGTCTCAGGAATTGTAGCATTGTTAGTCTCACTCTTATCCACCAATGGCATTCCCACAATCACAGCTATTATTACTATCGCACACACAACACCCAAAATAATACCCAACCATCTACAAATCCGACTCCCCTTATTATTATCTCTAGTGTTAACCATGATCTGTAAAGAATCAGAAAGCAGAACAATATAAAAGCAACCAATCAACTGAGGAAGGTCTAAAGCTCTTTTTTTTTTTTTTCTCAAGCAAAGTCTTTCTTTAGCAAGTATTTACAGCGTTTCACTCACTCCCAGGATCCTTGTCAAATCAGGTTAGCAGCTAGTCAAAATCGGCTTTTTCCAGTCAATTCAGGTTAACAGTGTCACCACCGGTAATTTATCAGTCTCTTTTTCTCTCAGCTTTACTTCAAATTTAGCACAATCTCTCTTCTCTGTGTCAAGTTCAGGTGCCGTAGTATTGACCTGGAACCTCTCGATCAAAACAGAATGCCAAGAAGTCTTGTTGCCACTCAGCTGATGTTGCATACGCCCACTCAGGACCTGCGTATCTTGTGTTTGCTATTCTCTTTCTTTTCAATTTGCGGTCACCCTGCAATTCTCCTTCACTCAGATCTTCCTTCCTTGTGGTATCGACTTCTTCCTCTGTTGTTTCGCTGATGACTACTTTCCCTTTTCCAGTTTGCGATTCTGGCCACTTATCTCCTTTTAGTACCTTTCCGACTTTTCGTCTTTCTTGTGGCTGTTTTCCGCCCTCCTCTGATTCTATGGTGTTTTCTCTTGATGGACCTGCAATTTGCTCAGGAGGAGTCTGGCCGCTTTGCTTCCCTCCTGACTCTTCCTCTTCGCCTTCTGGGTCTGTCACGGGCTCTACTTCAAACACGTGTCCGTCTGCTTCTTGGAGAACCTCTCTTTGCGTCGGTTCCCCTGGTGCCTCGGTTGAGATAGGCTCACTGTCACCCCTCCGGGTCTCAGCTCTTGCTGGAGTGACCAAGCCGTCCTCAACGGGCTCTCCTTCTGTCTCAGTTCCCCTTTGATTACTCTCCGACCCTAAGACTTCCTTTTCTGTAGTTGTAATCTTTGACAGTTCAATTTCCTCATCAGTTGGGCTCGTCACCTTCTTTGTGTGACTGGCATGGATCCAGTTTGGAATTCCCGCACATTTCACAGCAGTTGTAGTTGTCAGTATCACTTGATACGGCCCCTTCCAACGTGGCTCCAAACACGATTTCCTCAAGTGTTTCTTGACAACAACCCAGTCACCGGCTTTCAGAATGTGACCTGGATCATTTATCAATGGCAATGTGGTTGCTTCCACCTGGTGAGAGAAAGAGCGGACCACATCAGCCAGACCCTTGCAGTAGTCCAACACCATATCATCCGTGATATTCACAAGAGCATTTGCAGGCACTGCGGGCAATCTCATGGCTCGGCCCATGAGAATTTCATGAGGAGACAGTACTGTTTTCTTGCTGGGTGCATTTCTCATTGACATTAGCACTAAGAGCAATGCATCTGGCCATTTCAAATTGGTAGCTCCACACATTTTTGCCATTCTCGACTTCAAGGTACCATTCATCTGCTCCACTAGTCCTGAGGCTTCGGGACGGAAGCTACAATGCAACATTTGTTCAATGTTCAGTGCGGCACACAAGAGCTTAACCACCTAGTTGTTGAAGTGACTTCCCCTATCTGATTCTATAGAGATTGGAAACACGAAACGTGGTATCAATTCCCTAAGCAGCAACTTCGCTACTGTGAGACTGTCATTCCTACGTGTAGGGTAAGCTTCAATCCAGTGACTAAAGATGCACACAATCACCAACACGTACCTCAGACCTCCACACACAGGCATCTCAATAAAATCCATCTGCATCCTGCTAAATGGACCTCCTGCTCTCTCAGTGGGGCTCAAATTCACCACTGTCCCTTTCCCCGTATTCATCTGTTGACAGATGATGCACCTGTGACAGATTACTTCTGCTGCTTGTCTGAACTTTGGGTTAAACCAATCGACTTTGAACAACCTGATCATGGCGTCCCTCCCAATATGTGCTTGCCCGTGGTAAAACCTTGCAAACTATGACAAAAGGCTGTTTGGCAAAACCATTTTCCCCTCATCTGAAACCCACAAATCATCAGGTCTTTGTACACATTGCATTTTAAGCCAAGAACGTTTCTCATCTTTGCTGGCACGTCCCTGCAACAATTTTAACTCTTCCATTGTGTCAATCACCCTCAATGCATAACCTGTGCATGTCTCATTTTCAGTTTCCGATAACAATTCCCACTGATCTTTGAACGATATACAGTTCAAAGCACAAAACCTTGCGACTTGATCTGCATATCCGTTTCCCATTGACACAAAGTCTTGTGATTTAACATGAGCGCTGCATTTCACCACAGCAATTTCAAGAGGTAACTGAATCGCGTGCAACAACTCCCTAATTTTTTCCCCATTTTTCACCGGAGAACCAGAAGAGGTCAGGAAACCCCTCTGTGACCATAGCTGGCCAAAATCATGGACAATTTCAAATCCGTATCTGCTGTCAGTATAGATAGTCACTTTTAGTTTGTCAGCGGCATGGCATGCCCTAGTAAGAGCAACCAATTCAGCCACTTGAGCAGAATACACACTCTCGAGCCAAGGTGCTTCCAGGATACTGGTAATTGTACACACAGCGTATCCGGCTCTTAGTTTTCCCACTGAGTCCCTCAGGCATGAGCCATCAACAAAAATAATGTAATCATTTTCTTCCAATTGGGTATCTTTAATGTCAGGTCTTGGTTTGGTGCACAGTTCTGTTACCTCAAGACAATCATGTTCTACTTCCTCAGCATCATCAACATCTGTATTCTCATTAGGAAGCAAAGTTGCCGGGTTTAACCCAGTACATCGTTTCAGTGATACATTAGGTGACCCTAATATAATCGTTTCATATTTTGTCACACGAGCATTTGTCATGTGCTGCGTCTTGGTTCTGGTGAGTAGTGTTTCAACTGAGTGTGGGACCATTACTGTTAAGGGATGTCCCATCACTATGCCTTCACACTGAGTGAGGCTTTGGCCAAGTGCTGCAACTGCTCGCAAACAACCCGGTAAGGCTTCTGCGACTGGGTCCAAAGTAGCTGAAAAATATGCTCCTGGGCGGTTTGCACCTCCATGGACCTGTGTCAAGACAGACAGAGAACAAGCATCACGTTCATGACAAAACAGTACATAAGGCTTTGTGTAATCAGGCATACCTAAAGCTGGAGCCCTGCACATGCACTCTCTTAGCTCAATGAATGCCCTCATTTCTTTCTCGGACATAGTTAGGGTATCCGGGCCATCCTTAACTTCTTTGACAGTCAACCTCACCAAAGGCTTAGAGATAATTGAGAAGTTGAGAATCCACTGGCGACAGTAGCCCACCATTCCCAAAAACATCCTCACGTCTCTTTTGGATGTCGGGGGACTCATCTGTAATATGACTGTTACTCTCTCTTTAGAAATTCTCCTCAACCCTTTATCAATTAGATGACCTAAGTACTTCACTTCTTCTGACAGTACTGTAACTTCTTCTGGGACACTTTATGTCCGTTCTTTCCCAAATGATTCAGTAGGGCAATAGTATCATACCTGCAGTCATCTTTCGTTTTGGATGCAATCAATGAATCATCAATGTACTGAACCAGAGTCGAATTAAAAGGCAGTTCCAAAGACTCCAAATCCTTCTTCAATATCTGATTGAAGATGGAGGGCGATTCTGAAAACCCTTGAGAAATTCGACACCAACTGTAAACCTTGTCCAAGAATTTAAAACTGAATAGAAATTGGCTATCCTCATGAAGAGGCACCGAAAAGAATGCTTGAGACAAGTCCACAACCGTGAACCACTCTGCATCACATGGAACCTGAAACATGATCACGGCTGGATTTGGCACTATGGGGCAACATTTTAAGCTATCTCATAAATTTTTCTCAGGTCTTGGACAATTCAAACTTTCCCACAAGGCTTTCTCAGTCCCATTATTGGCGAATTACATGGGCTGCTCATCACTTCTTTTAAGACCCCTTGCTTCACAAAGTCCGCAATTATCTGCGTCACCTGCATAAGGACATCTTGTGCCATGTGGTACTGTGGTACCTGGGGGAACACAGCATTCAGCTTCACATCTACTTTGACTGGTTCTACTCCTTTGATCAGTCCCACTTCTTTTCCTGTCAAGTCCCACACCTTCTCTGTCACTGTTCCCTGTAATTCTGTTGGCAAATGGGTCACTGTGAACATCGGGAAGAAGCTTATCAAAGGGTACTCCTCATCTGTGGTCTCTGTCTCTGGCTCTGAGATCTGACCATCGTCCCCTTCATCGTCACTGTTTGTCTGCACCTCAATTCCTTCATTGGAACAGGTGATCGAACACCTCGTCTTACACAGTAAGGTGGTCATTCTGACCCTGGCGGTCTTTGACCGCCAGGGCGGAGGACCGCGGGAGCACCGCCGACAGGCCGGCGGTGCTCCAATGGGGATTCCGACCGCGGCGGTAAAGCCGCGGTCGGACCGGCACCACTGGCGGGCTCCCGCCAGTGTACCGCCGCCCCATAGAATCCTCCACGGCGGCGCAGCTTGCTGCACCGCCGCGGGGATTCTGACCCCCCCTACCGCCATCCAGATCCCGGCGGTCCGACCGCCGGGATCCGGATGGCGGTAGGGGGGGTCGCGGGGCCCCTGGGGGCCCCTGCAGTGCCCATGCCACTGGCATGGGCATTGCAGGGGCCCCCGTAAGAGGGCCCCTACATGTATTTCACTGTCTGCCGCGCAGACAGTGAAATACGCGACGGGTGCAACTGCACCCGTCGCACAGCTTCCACTCCGCCGGCTCGATTCCGAGCCGGCTTCATAGTGGAAGCCTCTTTCCCGCTGGGCTGGCGGGCGGTCTGAAGGCGACCGCCCGCCAGCCCAGCGGGAAAGTCAGAATTACCGCCGCGGTCTTTCGACCGCGGAACGGTAATCTGACGGCGGGACTTTGGCGGGCAGCCTCCGCCGCCCGCCAAGGTCAGAATGAGGGCCTAAGTCTCTTCCCAGAAGGGATGCGGGACTCGAATCACAGACTACAAACCTGTGCAATCCCTGAAAGGTACCAATCTCAACCTGAACTGGATCCGTAATCGGATTTGTCAGGAGCTGATTTGCTACTCCTACCACCTTTATAGTATGCCCCGAAAGCGGCAATTTTGGAACCTCTGCACTTCTGACTGTAGAGCATGTAGCTCCTGTATCAACCAAGAATGAAACCTTGTGACCCATCACCTTTCCCTGTACATAAGGTCCTCTCTGATCTACTTCTAGGGACGCTGCAAGTCTGCATTCCTCAATATCTGAACAATCATCCGACCATTCATCGTTTATTCCATTCTCACCACGCAATGGGAATTGTTGTACTGTATTATTTTGACTCATTGTTTGACCTGTGACCTGTTGAGGAAGCATCACCTGTTGCTGTCCCATCGGAGCTAAAAGCAACTGCATTTGCTGTCTAGGTACCATGGGAATCTGCTGTTGTATTCGCTGCAACTGTGCTGGTTGAACGCGTGGCATTTGCATTTGTTGCATAGGCTGGAGACCCTGCATCTGAACCATATTATTCTGGAAGTTCGGATTTGGACCCCTCATTCTTGGACCCCTCACATTTTGAAATGTACCGACATCATTGCTTTGTTGAACAACACCATCCTGCACCATCATCGGACATTCCCACTTCCAGTGTCCCATGCCCCCGTACGCATGGCATGGTAACATCTTTTTCATCCCTTGCACATCATTTTGAACCACAACAGTATTCAAATCTGGACCACGGTTCACAAAACCTCCCCGACCTCGGCCTCTTGTTTGCGGTTGGAACATTCCGTTCCCTTGAGGTTGCTGCTGTACCATCTGCTGTACTCCATTTCCCTGCATCCCTGCCTGAGCCGCCTTAATTTGCATCACCATCACCTTCTCTTTCAGTTTTTTTCTGTTTCAATTCAATCTCATTGCTACAGTATTTCGCATACTGCAACACTTCATCAATCGGTTTCACTTGCCAACAGATCAAATGATTCTTAATCATCTGGCTAATCTCTGGCCTCAGTCCTTCAACGAACCTGAACACAAGGTGATTCATATCTTTCGGTTCTATGACCTCCATGCCACTATAGTGTTTGAATGCCTTTAACAACCTCTCATAGTAAGCATGTATTGACTCTTTGCCTTCTTGTGCCGTTCGATCAATTTTTTGCCAATCAGTGACTTTCGGCGACACCTTTTGCTTTAGAAACTCAATCACCTTATAGTAGTATCTCATCACCTCAGGAGACGGTGCTCCAGGAATCTTATCCCTTGCCGGTTCTTCTGTCGGCCAATCCACACCCCTCTTGCACTCAAGCCACAAATCATCTGGAAATATAATCTCAAACAGGGTATTCAAGTCTTCCCAGAGACACTTTGCAAGCTTCACAAACCTATCTGTCTGCTGATACCACTCTATCGGCTTTTCCCTCAACCTGGGATAATCATTTGTGAATGACAAAATGTCACCTCTGGACCACGGTACATGAACTAAAACCCCTCCAGCTGTCTCCCTCATTGGTAACATCTTTATTGTTCCCGTGTCTGGTGCAGGTTTTGCCTGCTGCGGTTCGAGGCAGTGACTTTTCCTCTTATCTCTCTTCTTTGCCCATCTGCCTTCCCACTTCACTAATGCTCCCCAAACTTGAGCACTCTGCAGTATTTCCTTAAGGTGTGCCTTCATCCCAGTAGACCTCATATGATCGAAATCTTTAGGTTCGAAGTCTAACCTATAACTCCTTTTCAGATGCGTAGTATTGTCTAAGTCTATGCTGTATTTGTCTGCTGCGTTCCTAACCTCTGGTACACCTTACTCACTTCTTTGGTTATTTTCGGGCACAAATATCTGAGTTCTGCTTCAGTGTATGATTCTAACCTGTTCACTCCCATAGTCCCTTCAACTAGCTCAGCTGCTTCCACACCCAACCTCACAAAATTCAGGTATTCCTTTCTCTCTGACTGCTCTGCTGCCGCAGGAGTAGTCTGTGGAGTGTTAAGTTTGTCTAACCATTCATTCAATTGTTGCGCTGTCAAGCCCTGCAATTAGATATTTCCAGCCTGCACCATCGGGGTTTGCGACGTGTTTGCACTCATTACCTGTGGAGTCAATAGACCCAAACCTGCTTGTCTCATGGTCTCTAAAGGAACCCCAATCGGACTGAAGTCCAACAAAGATCTAGATCCCTCGACTGCCTGTTCTCCTGGTGTCATTCCTTGGGAATTTCCCCTGAAACCTCCTCTTATCATCTCTTGAGTCATTAGCCCTTGGTCACATACACTAGGTTTTGCCTGCGCATATAGCGGTACTGGCGGACCAACAGTAATCGGCAATGATATAGCGGCTGGTGCCTGTCCGTTTCCCAATCCCGGTGGAGCATTAACTCCCACAGCTTGATTCATCATAGGTGCTGTAACTGACTGCGGTCCTGTGACCGAAGTGTAATTCGGGACCACCTATTGCTGTGGCTGGGGCAGCAATTGTGGAGTTGGCTCAATCTGCACTAATTTTGATCTCGTGTACACTGGATCAGGCGGCACCATCAAATTCGTAGTTGTCTCTAATACTGGGACACCAGGGTATAGCCTCTGAACTGGCGGTGGTTGCAACTGTATCTGCGTATCTGGTGCGGTGGATACACTAGCACCATTCTGTATCGGAGCTGATGTGATAACATTATTTGCCTGTACTGTATTCGCGATCCCCTGATTCTGTGATGAATTTTCAGGACCTGCACTAGTACTCGGTCTATTGTCATTTATGGCATATGGTTGCAGTCGATGATGTAACAACTGATTGATAAACTCATCATCATCAGAATCATCTGCATCTACACAAGACTTCTGAGTCTCCTTCTGCTTGCTAGAGCCCTTGTCTGTTTTACAAGTGGCCTTTCTTCCCTGTGTTTCGGCTTCTTGAGTTATGGCCGGAAACATCCTAACTCCATCTATTATTTCCCTTCTCCACATCCTGGTCTCACTATCCCATCTAGCTTCTGCTAGAGTCTTTTCTGCTTTCCTCATTCTACTCTGGAATTTCTGTTGCCTCTGTCGTATGGCCATTAATTCCCAAATTGCTAACACCTCAAACTGAGCTGGTCTCGGAGGCGGCTTCTGCTCATTTAACGCTTTCCGCAAATTTTCTAGAACGCCTATGTTAAATGTTCCATTCTCTGGAAACGCTAAACACCTATCTTTTTCTGTTAATTTGCACCAATGCTTTAGCCAAAGGCATGGCGCGACTCCCTTCTCCTCCATTACGGCATAAGCCGGAGTATCCTCTGGCGGTGTAGGCTCCCCGACACTCATTGTAATGTATGCATCTCCCCTCAAAGCACTCTTTAAAGCCTTCAAAAACTTCATTTTTGCGTTTTTTATTTTTTTTAGAGTGTAATCAGGAAGTGACTTTAGTTCCCAGAACACTCTTCGCCTACCTTCTCAACCAATTGCCTCTCACGGACGGCTGCAAATCCATGCGCGACCCCTCTCGTCAATTAACCTATCCCAGCGCGGCTCCAATGACGTCACACTCACACACACTGCGGCTGACAAAGACTTGCGGCTTGCCTTCCTCACTCTCTATTCACACAAAAACTAATGCAATATATTGCGAGCACTTTCACAACAAACTCAAATTTGCCGGTTTACTACAGGAAGGGTAACACAATTACTTCAGAACTTTACAGAGATTTCACTTGAAGCCTCGGCCGCTACTCTCTCCTTCTCAGATCCCACACTCGCAAGCAGAATTTGACCCGCAAATTCTACTCTCGACTTGTCAATGGTTCATTCTAGTGCACTTTAGAACTTGCCAAATCTCCATCGAAGGTTTCACTCACACAATTTGACTCAAACTCGACTTGTCAACCACGTCCGATTGACCTATTAAACCGCGCAAATTACAACATAAACCAAGTGTCTCATACACTTATCAATATACTCTGGAGTCTTACCCCACGCCGGGTCCGTACATCACCAACAACCATGTGGATAATTTTTTAGCACAAAGCGCCACACTCACATGAAATTCGCCGACTTCCATACTTTCATACTGCAGAGTACGCCCACTCCTACTAAAACATTACAGAGCCTAAATTCTCACAAACCTCACAATTCACCTGCGATACGCATAAGCTGAGCAAGCGCAAATTCTACGTCACACATACTATCACTAGAACCCCGAGAATATACCCAACTCACTTCGGCAAGCTCCGAGATTCTGGGAAAGTCATTTGGGACTTAGGGGCACATCATACCTCCAATTTGCATTATTTCAAAAACAATTCTAAACAATGGTTCCTCGTCCTAGGGACCCAAAGGGCCGGAACCTTTCTCTGCTACCAGAACTGCTAACGCGTCCCAATCTAGATAATTTATTCACTCTGGGACTCGTTTTAGGCCGATGAATCTTTTGACCCTGATTGAAGTCTCCTTAAGACGAGATAACTAATCAACATGTCAATCAATAATCAATAACCTCATCAATATTCACAATAGCAAGTCAATCAAATTAGTCAATAACATCAATAAAATTGAAACACACCATGACCTTTCAGTCATGAATAACCACACAAAATTTAGTAAGATTTATCATATTTATTCCCTATTGATTACACTCTACTAGCAAGTTTATTAGTCTCAAAACCAGAAAACACATCAACGTCATAATATGTCAACTTGAAAAAGATTTAATCAAAGCAAAGATCATAAACATTAGAACATAGCACAACATCAACATGGATTAGCTTTAGCAGAGTTTCAATAGCGCATTATTCAACAAATCATAGATTCCGTCATTTGTCTATTTGAGTCTGTTTAGTAAATTCCTTAACTAACCTCGAATTAGCATTAGCATGTTGGGCTTCATGCAAAACAATTTAGCAACGCAAATTTAGAAAACATCTAGCTACGGTCTCTATCAAAAGAAGCAGTTGGTACCTAGAAAGAAAAGGCAAACAGACAATTACAATTTCATCATCATGTAGTTACCCTCCGTAATGAGTCTGCATACAGAGTCAGTCTTCGTCCTCAGGACATCAGTTGATTCGCCATCAGCCAGGAAACACAGCAAAGTTCAGCAAGCCGGGTAATAAGGAACACTTCCCTCATAAGGAGGAAAAATAAGTATCAGGTAAGGAATGAGCTGAGGATGGTTAAAGTATCAGAAGAATAAACGGCAAAGTCTCAAAGAATAATGGCTTGGTAGAATGGCAAGGAATGGTGAAGAATGGCTGTAGCAAAAGAATGGCTTGTAAAGGTCCCTTTCTCCTCGGGTCATGCGGTTATATAAAAATTATCGAAAAGTCTCTAATTTCCAATTGATCAAGTTTTGGTGCATCCTTATCTCCATCCAATAGTCCAACTGTCACCCCATTAGGGCTTTCCACTTTTGACAGTTCTCATGCAGCTCATTGGTTCCTGGGTTTGACGCCTCCAACGGGTAGAATGTCAGGTGAGGAATAAGTGACATTTGTTACTCAAGTCAGTAGTCCCATTGTCTTCCCTAGTCTAAATGACCTTGTACCTGTTGCGAATTACACTGTTGCGCTCCACAAGAATGTCTCCTTGAACAAGTCGGGTTCTCAAGAGAAAATTTACTACGGTTACACACACATCTCTAACTCCTGGAAAAGTACAGCTTCACGTCTTTCAGCAAGTCAGCACATTACACATTAGAAAAACACATTTAATATGAGACCGGACAGCTAGGCCCCGACTCATGCTAACTAAGGCCTAGTGATTAATTAGCAAAACCTTAACATATAACTCTTAATACTAATACAAAATCATACATTAGTACATTAATAATTCATTATTAGTCAATTTCATTAATCATCGAATACAATGGTGGCCACTCCCCGTGGGCACATTTCAAACACACGTTTAGTAAAAGCACATTAATACATTTTATATGCAGCATCATTATGCATTAATTCATAAACATTTCATGTTAATTTTGATTATAAAACTACACTCCAACACCTCCACCGTTTGTGCTCGACCTCTCTGCTGCATGTGATGTTACATACTCCTCTAAATTAGGCAGTTATAACATGTAAAACTATAAATTCTAAAACACAAAAACTGAACGTTAGCTTGAAATGTTATCATTCTTAAATATTTTGTACTGAAAACAAATTATGTTTCTTTGCCAAAATTGTAGAAAATATTTGCAAGTAGAACAATAGTTTCTAAAGTATTATTCATGATCATTTTTTAATGTTAATGTGCTTTTGCTAAATTCAGGTGAAAGATTGAGGTTAGCATTAGGCTTAGGATTCCTCTATACGTATTTTTTTGCAAACACGTCTGTGAATAATCTGTATGTTCCTGTTCTACTGTTTAAACTGTGTAATGTTGATTTACATATAAAGGTACCTCCAATATTTATCAGTGTTTAACTAGATTTATTTCAGAGCCTCCATGAGTGCTCTGTGCGGTGGACCTGAACCACTCGGAGCAGGCTTTTTATGATGACAATTGTCTGGTAAAGAACCCTGTGAAGGAAGCAACTGTACTCATATAGAACACTGCACGAACAGGGTCTGAAGCCCGATGGCTCAGCTGCTGAGATGTAGCAAGTGATTTAGCAATATATTGTAAAAGGTGATTATTTGACCTGGCCCTTTTTGCAGGGTTCTCCTCAAACTTTTGCCTTCTTCCACCTATTTTTCTGAACATTTTTTTTGGCTTTAGGACTTTGGCACTTTACCACTGCTGACCAGTGCTAAAGTGCAAGTGCTCTCTGTCTAAATTGTATTGGTTATTGGTTTATCCATGATTGCCATATTTGGTTTACTACTAAGGGCCAGATGTAGCAAAAAGAAAATTTGCGATTTGCAAATTGCGAGTCCATGCGACTCGCAATTTGCAACTCGCAAATTGGTATGCAGTACGGTGTCTCAGACACCGTCTGCGAGTCGCTATGGGGTCGCAATGACCCATCTCATTAATATTAATGAGGTGGGTCGCAAATTGCGGCCCCATAGCGAGTCTAGGCACTCGCAAACATGGAGGCCTGCTGTCGTCAGCAGACCTCCATGTTCGTGACTGCTTTCTCAATAAAGCAGTTTTTTTTTTAAAGTGTAGCCCGTTTTCCTTAAAGGAAAAAGAGCTGCACTTAAAAAAAAACGAAACCTTGGACCAAAAAATAGTATTGGGTCCATTCGCAAAGGGGAAGGGGTCCCATGGGGACCCCTTCCAATTTGCGAGTGGGTTACCATCCACTTGAAGTGGATGGTAACTGCGACACCCTATGCGACCGCATATGCGGTCGCAAATGGTATTGCATGCCACTCCGAATCGCAAATAGGAAGGGAAAACCCCTTCCTATTTGCGATTCTGAAATGCATATTGCGAGTCGGTCCCGACTCGCAATATGCATTTCTGCATAGCAAAGAGGCATTTGCGCCTCGCAAACTGCGATTTTCGCCGTTTGCGATGTGCAAATCCTTTGCTACATCTGGCCCTAAGTCCCTAGTATAGTGCACCATGTGTGCCCAGGGCCTGTCAATCAAATGCTACTAGTGGGCCTGCAGCACTGATTGTGCCACCCACTGGAGTAGTAAACATGTCTTAGACCTGCCACTGTATTGTCTGTGTGGGAAGTTATAAACTGTCATTTCCAACCTGGCAAGTGCACCAACTTGCCAGACCCAAACCTTCCCTTTTACTACATGTAAGTCCCCCTAAGGTAGGCCCAAGGCAGCCCCATGGGCAGGGTGCAATGTATTTAAAATGTAGGCTTATGTACTGGTGTGGTTTACATGTCCTGAGAGTGAAGTACTGCTAAATTTGTTTTTCACTATAGCAAGGACTATCTCTCCCATTGGGTAACATGGGGATTGCCTTGAAATATCTTTTTAATGTAATTTCCTATTGGGAGCAGATAGAGCTATGGAGTGTGGGGTCTCTGAACTCACAATTTAAAAATACAGCTTTTGGTGAGGTTGGTTTATGAATTGTAAGTTTGAAAATGCCACTTTTAGAAAGTGCCCATTGTCTTGCTTAACCATTCTGTGCCTCTACCTGCTTGTGGAATAGATGTGTGGGTCAGGATGATAGTTGGATTGTTTGTGAATTCACTCTAGACAGTCACACAAAGGGAGCTGAGGTGTGCCTTGCATTTCCTGACAGGTCTTCCTGAGCTAGAGTGGTGGGAGAAGCTGACAGTTGCACCTGAATAGGGCTGTGCCTGTCTCAACACAAAGCAGTCTCCAACCCACTGGAAATGGCAGGATCTTGTGCACTGCAAAGACTTCTCTTTGAAGTTTGCCTACTTCAAAGTCAGAAATGGATATAAGTACTGGGCCCCTGACCACACAAAATTAGAATCCTTCTGGACTGAGGACATTCTGCCAGGAAGAAGAGTTGGATGCTGTAGGAGGGACTGCCACTTTGCCTGTTGCTTTGCTGTGCTGTGCTGAACTTGCTGCTTCTGTCCTGGGAGTGAAAGGACTGGACTTTGCTCTGGAATCTACCTCCAAATGCTCCTCAAGGGCTTGGACTGAGCTTGCCTCCTATTAAGAAGTCTTAGGGACATCAAATACTTCATTTGCCAGCACCTGGGCTCACTTGCCGAAAATCCTGACTTGCTAAGAGGTGCCAAATTCAGTTCCTGGGCCTCTGGGAGTTAGTTCTGGGTAACCAAGAAGAAACAAGCACATCCACTCCAGAGCAACTCCGGAATCAGCACTGCTGTCCAACTCCACATCGCTGCCTTCAAAGGACCCATGGTCCCCGCTGAGTGCAATGACCACGACCAACAGCCTTCCGCTGCCGCAGAGCCTCCAAAGTCTCGCTGCACCATGAGTCCGGAGTGCTGTGTCTTCCTACATTCGTAACACCCAACTACGACTCTACCTCAGCACTCTTGGCCCTATGATGATATCACAACACCGCAAAATCAACACCTTGAGTCTTGACCTACATGATTCATTGACCAAACTGCATTTAAGGCCGCTTCAAGTGCAGCGACAACAGCGCTATTGGTGAAATCAAACATATTATTATAAAAATAAATTAACATAAGATCATTCCCCCCTTCCAAGACAAAAACACAAATTGATAATAAGGAGAAATTGTGTCAAATTGTCTAATAGTTACAGGCAGTATATTTTAACTAATTGTCTGTAAACCACCTTTAGCACAGCCTGACGGAGAGGGGTTTGCAGCAGTAGGTAAGGAGGAAAAATCCTTCAACATGCAAAGTTTCCTGAATACAAATATTGTGTGAAGTAGAAGTGATGTTAATCCAATCTGGGGCGGTTAACTTATTCCGAAGATCCAAAATATTCAATGAAACAAGGCCACAAAAACCATTGAAGCCAGAACGAGCTAGGGGGAACTACTAAAACACACACAATGGGATGCCTTACTGAAGCTCCATTAATGAGCAGAGAGAGAATTCAAGAAACATTAAAATCAGCAGGGGACCTGTTTATGAGGGAAGGGAAGGGATGGTTTGTAGGGGATGTACGGTCATTTGAGCAAGATGGATAAAAAATGACTGCTGTATTTGGTATTCAATCTACTGCCTCAAGGTCATTCAAAGCATTAAATCTACTTGAGAGTGTGAGAGAAAAAGGATGGTTACCAACAACTGGAGGGTCAAGGAGTCACAAATCAGAACCAACAGTTACTTGAGATAGATTGTGATAGAAAAAAACAGAAGGAAAAGGCAAAACATTGCGACCATTTACAAAAATCAGACATGGTCATTTACAAAATCTCCCTTGCAAATCTAGGGTGCCTAAAATTGATAATGACACAGTCCATCTCAAATGTTTTCCTGGATGGACCAATCCAGCCCACCCTGAGTGTAATCAGAATTTATCTGCTCTGGAGATTAGAAAGATAGATTTAGACCGCAACCAATGCAGCACTTTAGTCTTTAGCTGGACTGACAACTCCACTGAGCTCCTGGCTCTTTATGATTTGAGTGTATCTACCAATTAGCAGGTTTAAGTTAAGACCCTTTGCTATCATCCTCAATCCCCTGTGAAAGCCATACTGTAGAACTGACAGAACATAATTGATTTTCGCCTATTCTTCTAGTCTTCACAAGAGTATTCTACCTGTGACTTTCAGCAGAGAATCAAGTAGGGAAATGAGGTGGTAACAGGATGGATTAGAATGGTCCCCCTTCTTATGAATCAGAGATTCTGATCATGTGTTCAAAATTCCCAATCTACCACAAGCCCCTAGTACCTTGGTCAGTGTTGGGCACCAGAATGATATATTAGCCTTAAAAAGATTAATAGGAATACTGTGTGGACCTGGTGCTTTGCCATCATTACTATTAATACGAGCCTGCTGACCTAATCTAAAGAAAAAGATAGACAACTATGCTCTCCTGGTAGTTCCTCAACAGTGGCATAGTCCGGTCCCAATGGTATCAAATCAGGGGAAGCTCTAATCTGGGGGCAGTTTCATCTTTTAAAAGAGGGCCATTAACCAACGCCAGAGGGCTGAGCAATTGTTAGTCTGACTCGATCAAGTAGTGACTCCCAAGCTGCATTTTTAAACTCTTTTTTCCTCTCTTTAAGCGCCAGACTGTAGTCCCAATGGTGAGCTGCTTTCAGTCACTTATGGACTTTAGAGCACTTACAATCAAACCAGCAAGATCTATTATGCATGATGGAGGGGCACAGGCCTACTTAAGTGTTAATTATTCCCTCTAGAAATAAAAAGAAAGGCTTCCTTATTTGCACTATTGTTGGAAGACTCATCAATAAAGATTCAAAAAGCCTCCCTTAGATCAGTCTAACAAGAAAATTGACTGGCTCAACCTGAGTCCAACTTAAGGAGATGCTGTTACTAGAGTCTGTTTCTATTTTATCAACTGTAAACTCTGTATTATGCCTCTCCATGCTAAATGGAAATCTAACATTAACACCCTGGGGGTAATAGTCACTCATTGTAATTGAGTGAGTAGTAAAATGAGATAATAATGTACTCAACTTGTATGATGAGAGGATATAATCAAGAACAACATTAGAACATCTATCATTAAATGTACAGTTAAAAGGAGCAGGAAAGACACAGTTCATTAGCAAAAACAAAGTCATATTTAAACGTAAAATCATTCAATTTGGCCCCACAAGCATGGTGGGTATAATGGGATTGACCTATATCATGTATGCCCACAATGCCACAAACCATAATGAATGGCAACCTTCATTAAGGATTATTAAAGTAATCTCACCAAAAAAGAAAAAACACTTTCCTTTCGTGACAGCATCTAACTTCAACTTCATGATACAACTGGGAAAGAACATTAGGTATATGATGTATAAAAAGAATTAATATAAAAGTTAACAAGAGCAAAACGTAACTCTTAATTTACATTAGGGTAAGAAAAGAGAACACATTTATTGCTTCTATATTTATGACTAGCACCAACAAATATATGAGGCCAATGTGTTTATATTTATTCAGCTAAGGTTTCCTCGTGTGAACAACAGAGAGAAGAGACATGATATGGCTGGTAAAGCACATTGGAAAAAGAATGGAAAATTAAACAAGAAAGACTATCAGCTGTTGAATGAGAGATTCTCTCATTCAAACAATAAATAAAACATAAAAGATCCTAAGGTGGAGCAAATGTTTACTAAAGATTGTGTTTTTTATAAAGTGCTTTGCAATAAGAGGATGTTTAAATATGTTTAGAGGTGAAGGGAGTGAATAATGTTTATGATAACATTTAAACTGCCTTCGTACTCTTAAATCCTAATCAGTCCTGGAGAGACTCAACGCCTCAAACAGTAAGGAAAAGAGAGGAGAAAGGCACACAGAACTGTGAATTTTGTTTGCTCAACAACAAAAGAAATTGGCAAATCCTTCCAATGTAAATTGTTTCCTCACTCACTATGGCACCTTTGATGGGTGGGAGATAAAACTGAACACATGAAGTAGTTCATAAATACGTAAGAGTACTTCAGCCTTATCACTCATACAAATACGATGCAAGCCTATGGAATGATAGATAATAATGACAGAGGGCCTGATTACGACCTTGGTGGAGGGGATTACTCCATCACAAATGAGACAGACATCCCAACAGCATTATTACAAGGTCCATAGGATATAATGGAACTTGTAATACTGCGGGCGGGATATCTGTTACGTTTGTGACAGAGTAATCCCCTCCACCAAGGTCGTAATCAGTCCTGAGAGTCCTGGAGGAATGGAGCCTTGTGATGAGCAGTGGCCTGGGGTTGTTGTTGTCTGTGATCAAATAAAGTATTATTTTAAATTAACATACATTGGCAAAGCACATCGGTCTGGGTTTAATGTGTTAACAGAAGCAGCTTTAGCACAATAGAGTGAGCTATTCAAGAGTGTGTCAGCAGGGTCAGAAAGAGAGAGCTTTAGTTGTAAAGCAGTACCCCATGGAGTCAGAAACAAACATTGTAGAGGGGGTGGAAGGATACACCAAACAGTCAGTAGTATTAGGTGAATGATGAAGACTCAGATTGGCTGAGCCAAGATGTGATTGACAAAGTCTTGTGATTGACAAACTCTCCAGCCAATGGGTGAATGAGGCTGGTCAAAGGAAAGCCAGTGGTTGAACAGTGTCGACCCAAAGGCCACTTTATGCAAATTGTTAGCAAAAGGTCTGTTTTTCAGCAACATTGTTAAAATCCAGATGTAAAAATGATTCAATTAAAACAATATCATCCCTAATCAAGTATAGACCATGGAGGGGTTATTATGAGAAATAAACAGGGAAAGATTGCCAAAAACCTGCAGGTGATGGAAGAGAACTCTGTATTTTATAGGGTAATCAGAAAGATAAGAAGAACTCTTCAAGAAGGATTAACGAATCCCTTAGCCATCCCTTTAAAGGAATAAAATGATGTTAAAAGACTGTACTTCAGAAGCAACAAATAGATACTATCCAACAACCTGCCACTTCAAGCTTTCTGAATTTAAGAGTATCCCTTCAAAAATGGCAGAAAACGTTGCAAAAAAATCAAATATGTTGTGTCCATATAAATAAACAAAACGCAAAACTGAATGACGTGAAAATGCAATATAGATTCGAAAATTTGTTTAAAGGTATATTCATCATTGAGAAACTGCCTACCTTTTATCTGAGCAATGACGTTTGTATCTGACTTAGCATATTCAGAGAAAACCTCCCGCAAAGGAAAGAAACAGAAAACATTTTGAAATGTTCCGGAAGAACTGGCTCCATAATCTGTAAATTGTAGCTTTCAGGAAGGCATAAACAAATAAAAGAGAGTACCACTTTTCCAAAGAATTGCATGATTTAATTGTATTTATAAATTTATCAAAGTCCTACTCGCAGTGAGGCACTGAGAAACATTCCAGATGTTAAGCTGTTTTATAAATAGCTGAATGCTTAAATGGCGAGGGTTAAGTGTGTTCAATATAATGCTCAGATTACTTACCGGTAATCTTCATTCCTCTGATTCTTCCTTCCTTGTTCCCTTCCGTACGCATGGAGTGAAGTGCCTTCTTCACTCCTCACGTCACCTTTTAGAAGCTACTTCGACCTGTGTAGATAGCCCCACCTCTCCCCCAGAACTACCTGCATATCACCAAGCACCACCAGAACAGCTGATAAAAGAACAGGAAGGGAGGGAGGGACGTAGGGAAGGGGACGAGGAATGAAGAATCAGAGTAATGAAGATTACTCGTAAGTAATCCGAGCATTACCTATTCATCGTCCTTCCTCGTCCCCTTCCGAACGCATGGAGGAATGCCCAAGCAAGACCACTTTCAGTAGCCACATGAAAGAAGCAAAAGAAAACACAACCAGTACAGTGCAATGTTTAATGAGGCATACAAAAAAACACAGAGGAACATCACGGGTTACATGCAGGAAAAATGAAGAGTCCAACCACAAGGAGCAAACTCAGGAGGTGGAAGCAGCTGCAACCAAAACCTCCGAGCCAAAAGACAATTCAAAAACCTGAGCAATGTGCAATCTGTAATGGGTAATGAAAGTGGAAGGAGAAGACCAGGTGGTAGTATTGCAAATATCCCAGAGTGAAACACCGGACCACCCAGCCCAGAAAGCAGCCATCCCGCGTGTGGAATGAGCCTTCACTCCACCAGGAACCTCTCTGCCCAGGGCCTTGTAAGCAGAAAAGATAACTGACTTAATCCAACATGACAGGGTAGAAGAAGGGCAGTCGCCCTTCTATACAGGCCCAAAACTGACAAAAAGGTGGTCAGAGAGATGAAATGCAGAAGACCTAGAGAGATAGATCTTCAATTCACGGACAACATCCAAAAGGGACAAGGAAGGGTGAGAGTCCAAAGCCGCCTGAGGGAGGACAGGGAGAACAATATCCTGGTCTCGATGAACAGAAGAGTTCACCTTATGGAGGAACTCAGGATCCAAGGAAAGGACGACCCGGTCCTCAAAAGTGCGTAGGATCGGAGGGCGACAAACCAGGTTATTAAGCTCCCCCAAACGACTGGCAGAAGTAATGGCCTCCTGAAAAAAAAAAAACACTTCAAAGTCAGGAACTTAATGGAGACAGATTCCAATGGTTCATACAGAGGTGATTTCAGATGTGGAAGCACCAAAGGAAGGTCCCAGGAGGGAAAAGGGTTTTGAAGGGAAGGACAAAGAAGGCTGAAACCCCGGAACAATCTAGAGGCCACGCTAGAAAAAGAGGAAAAATCATCCCACAGAGCTCGAAAAATTTTGATAGAGCACCACTGGAGTTTCAGAGTAGCCACAGAAAGACCCCTGAAGAAATGGAAAAATTGAAGAAGAAGGGGCAAAAACAGGAGACAAAGAACGAGTCCTGCACCAAGCATCAAAAGAACCCCAATGATGCGCGTAAGCCTTATTAGTGGAACCCCATCGAGAAGACTGGAGTGAAAGGGAAACCTGCAAAGAGACCCCTTGCTTCATAAGGCCCTCCCTCTCAACCTCCAGACCGTGAGACGCAAACGCGCCAGAGTCAGCAGAGGAAAAAGAGGGACGGACACAGGGGAAGGGGTCGGAGGACGACACCACTCCTGCTCCACTGCCAGGAGACAGAGAAGGGGGAACCAAGGTCTTCGTGGTCAAAGGGGGAGAACCACAACCACATCCCCCACCTCCCGGAGCAGGCGAGATAGGAACCGCTGGATCACAGAAAACAGGGGAAAGGCGTAGAGAAGACCCAGAGGCCATGGACTGGACATGGCATCAGTCCCCAGTGCACCTGGAGAGAGGAACCGGTGAAGTAGAGAGGAAGCTTGGCAATCAAGGGGTAGCAAAGAGATCCACTGCAAGGACACCCCACCAACTGCAAATCTGGGAAAACACCAAAGGAGCCAGGACGAACTCCAGGGAGGACGGGAACACCATACTCAGGAGATCCATCTGACAATTCAGCACACCCGAATGTGTGCCACCCGTAACCTGAGGAGATAAGAATCCGCCCAGGATACAAAGTGGCGAGCCAGGAGATTGAGGGAGGGGGACCTGGTGCCGAACTGGTGATTGATGCATGACATAGCCACATGGTTGTCCACCCTGACAACCACCAAGTGACCCCAAAGAGGAGCAGCAAAGAACTGGAGGGCATAACATACCCCTTGAAGCTTCCTCCAATTGGAGGACATCAAAGCCTCCACTACAGACCAGAGGCCCTGAGCAGTGAGGTCCCCCAAGACCGCTCCCCAGCCCAGGCTGCTGGCATCGGTCGTGAGGACCAGAGGAGTCAGAGACCGAAGAGGAAAACCACTGTCTAGGGACAGAGGACACAACCACCAGAGGAGATCCTGATGAACAGGAGGTGAAACAGGAATGAGAGTCTCCAAGTTGCCGCCGGCCGGAGTCCAATGAAACAGGATAAGGTGAACCACCGGGCTGGTGTGAGGATAGAGACAATCTTCTTTCAACCAGTTCAATTTCTTTAGTGAGGACACCCACGGCTCTTTGTAAGAAGCCATCCAAAGTTGTATTGGCAGTATTAGTAGCTGGAGCCCCCAGTATGGTCTTAGGTTTGCCCATATTAGGTCACCCAACAGACGGCCTGTATTCCAACTGTGGACCAATCAAATTGCACTTACAATTTGACACTAGAACAACTTATCAATCCCAAAAAAGAACTCACAAAGTTCACAATACCTTGAAGGATGCCAATGAACCAACCTTGTAATCATTTATGAGGTTAAAAACTGCGGGCCAAGAGAAAGGGCACACCTGGCCTCGACTGGCCTTGGACGGGTGCAGACGGGCCCGCTCTTGGCCCAGTCTTATCCCAGGAATGCACCTGGGTACGTCCCGCACAGCGGGACCAAAGCATTTTCATTATGCACCTCCAGGCACAAGTGCAGGCTGTGGGTGGCCCTCCTGCCACACGGAATGGTGGTCAATATAGGCCCAACGTTCCCGCCCTGAATGCTTGTGTCACATGGAGTGGGACCAAAGCAATTTCTTTATGCACCTCCAGGCACAAGTGCAGGCTGTGGGTTGCTTTCTTGCTGCACGGAATGGTGGTCGATTTAGGCCCCTGACACTCTGGCCCTGAATATTCACATCCCGCTGCGTGGGACCAAACAATTTCCTTATAGTGCTCTTGGCACAAGTGCGTGCTGTGGACAGCCCTCCTGCCACACAGAATGGTGGTCGATGTAGGCCCCCGACACTCCGGCCCTGAATGCTTGCATCTCGTGGAGCAGGACCAAAGAAATGTCTTTAACCATCTCCGGGCGCAAGTGCAGATTATGAGCGTCCCTCCTGCTGCATGGAATGGTGGCCGATGTGGGTCCCCAACACTCCAGCCCTGATTGCTCGCGTTCGGTGCAGTGTGACCAAAGCAGTTTCTTTATGCGTCTCCGGGTGCAAGTGTAGGCTGTGGGCAGCCCTCCTGCCGCACGTCCTGTGGAGTGGAACCAAAGCAATTTCTTTATGCGCCTCTGGGCACAAGTGCAGGCTGTGGGTAGCCCTCCTGCTGCACAGAATGGTGGTCGATGTAGGCCCCAACACTCCAGCCCTGAATGCTTGCACCCAGCACAGCGGAACCAAAGCAGTTGCGTTATGTGCGTCGGGGCGCAAGTGTGCAAGTGCAGGCTGTGGGAGGCCCTCTGGCCGCACAGAATGGGGGTTGATATAGGCCCGACACTCCAGCCCTGAATGCTCGCGTAGTGATTATAATAATAATGATAATAAAGCAATAATCACAAATGCAACCCATATATTTCTTTGTGTAACAAGGCAACAAGAAAAAGAACCTGAACTTTTGTTGAGCAAAGGAACGCTTTCAACTTAACCCCTTGTATGCCACGGACGTAATGGTTACGTCCGTGGGGGCGCCTCTTAGGTGCCACGGACGTAACCATTACGTCCGTGTACAGGCCCTCAGGGGAAGCGCTAGCGCTCCCCCTGAGGGACCCCCGCAGCCCCCCTGGTCAGGGTTGGAAGGGTAATTGCTTCCCCTTCCACCCCTGACCCTCCCAACCCCCCATGACGTCATCATGAAAGGGTGCCATTTGCTTCCTGAGCGTCAAGAGGAAAGAAGGTACGTTTTACCTCCGGGCAGGGGGGGATCCCTCTAAAAAAGGCATTGGGGGAAAGAAAAGGGTTTTCCTTTCCCTCAATGTCTCTATTAGCATTCCTGCTGCCCGATCACGATGCCATCAGGCAGCAGGAATGCCCACTAGACATCAGGGAATTAGTGTGAGTGTGTGTGCGCGTGTGTGTTTATAGTGTGGAAGAGTGAACCCTTGGGCAAGGGTCACTTTCCTTTGGGGGCCAATGTAGTTTTTGCCGTTTCTGCCCTCCTTGGGGGCAGATCGCCCTTTTACTTTTAGGCCGATCTGCCCCAGCACTATTCAGCAGTTCTTCCCTTTTGGGGGCAGATCAGCCTATTTTTGGGGGGCCTTTCTGCCCCCAAAGGGGGCATAATCCACTTAGTACCAGGGATCAAGTGTGTGTGTGTGCTTTGTGTGGGGGGTGGCCCCTTGGGCAAGGGTCGCCCCCCTAAAGGGGGCAATATATTCTAAGGCATTTCTGCCCCCCTTGGGGGCAGATGGGCCTATTTTTGTAGGCCCATCTGCCTCCAAGCAGAGAACACTAGACACCAGGGAGAGTTTAAAAATGGTTGGTGGCAGGTTGTTTGTCAACTGGCGAAGAATTTGCATTTATGATAATAACAGTTTACTTCTCCTTTTTGTTCTAGTTCAAAGCTTTTGCTTCCTTTGCTGTAGCTTGTTGCAGTTTTGGCAGTGGTTGTCCTGTGGTGTGCGTAGTTGCATATTTTAGGTAAGTAAATAAATTTACTCCAAAGGAGTATTGTTGCCATGCATGAGTGACAGGTTTGTCGGTGGTGTACCGAATGGAGGATTGGTTGTGAAATTGAATTTGATTATTGTGTTGTCTTATGTCTAATTTGCTTTTTTTTCTCTTTTTAGTGGGATATCATTGGTGATTGCTGTGGCTGTGCAGAGTAGTTGATGGTGAGTCAAGCTTTTTCAGGCAAGTGAGCGGTATAGTTTTTGAGTTTGTAACTCTTAGTGATAAAGCTACACTTTGTTACTTATCTTACACAATGCTGGTTGTTGGTGGTGCATTTGTCCAGTTACTTTTTGTATGAAGGATCATGGCTAGCCGTAGGATGACCGCTCAGCAGGTTGCTGGTGTGCTTTTTGAGTCGTCTTCTGACCATGATTATGCGACTGACTCTGCATCTGAGGCAGAGGAGGAAGTGCAAGATTCTGGAAGTGAATTTTCTGTCAGAGAGGAATCATCTGATGATGAAGCCATTCTTAGTGCTGATGAAGGGCCTGTTTTAGAGGAGAACACTGATGTGCCAATGGTGCAGCAGCCAGCGGCTGAAAGGCTTCCTATTGGAAGACCTTACATGTGTGTTGCACCAAACATGGAGCAGCCACAGTTGCCTGCGTTTACTGGTTTCCCAGGGTGTCGAGTTAATACGGAAACACTTTTGCCTGACAAATCTTTTGAGTTGTTTATGGACAATATATTTTTAGAAGATATTGTTGAGCAGACTAATTTGTATTCAGAGCAGTATTTGAGGGACAACGCTGCCAGACTTAGGCCACACTCTAGAGCTAGCCAGTGGATTCCCACAAATGTGTTGAAAAAGTTCTTGTGTTTAACTTTTTGGATGGGTCTGATAAGGAAGCCATCACTGTCTTCATATTGGTCTACCAGTCCCTTGATGGCAACTGCTATATTTCCTGCAATCATGAGTCGTAACCGGTATGAGCTTCTTCTTCGGATGTTGCATTTTGTAGCTACTGCTTTAGCCTTGCCACGAGATCACCCTGATTCTGACCGTCTTTTTAATAGACCTGTCCTTGATCATTTGGTATATCGGTTTTCAGAGATCTATGTTCCAGGCAAAGAAATATCTGTAGATGAGTCTTTGGTCCTGTTTCAAGGGTAGTTTGGTTTTTAGGCAGTACATTCCTAGCAAGAGGGCACGGTATGGAATTAAATTGTATATGCTGTCTGAAAGTAGTCTGAAAGTAGTACAGGATATATTTATAATTTCCGGATCTACACTGGTAGGGGTTCCAGTATTGACCCCCCTGGTTGTCCACCCACTTTTGGAGTTAGTGAAAAAATTGTGTGGGAACTTGGTAGATGACTGTTTAACAAAGGTCACCATATATATGTGGATAACTTCTACACTGGAGTTCAGTCATTCAAGGAGTTGTTCAGAGTGGACACTGTTGCTTGTGGCACAATACACTCTAATTGGAAAGGCTATCCAAGAGAACTTGTCTGTAAATAACTTGAGAAGGGACAGTGCAGTGCCTTGCGGAATGATGAGCTGCTAGCTCTGAAAATTGTAGACAGGAGGGATGTGTACATACTAACTACCATCCATGATGAGACAACTTCACCTGTAGCTGTTTGGGGTCAAGTTGCTATAGTGTGCAAACCTGTGTGCATTTTAGACTACAATAAGCACATGGGTGGTGTTGATAAAGTAGATCAGAGGTTGGAACCTTATACTGCTGCTCGTAAGTCTTATGTTTGGTATAAGAAATTAGCTCTTCACCTGTTCCACTTGGCAACTTTTAATGCTTTTGGTGTGTTCAAGGATAGTTCTCCAGAGTCAAGGATGACATTTGTGAAATTTCAGGAGTCTATCATAGCGAGCTTTCTTGTGCTGGAACCGGCAAGAGTTTCTAGAGAAGCAGTGGTGGAGGATGTGGCTAGACTGAAAGATCGTCACTTTGCTGAGCACATTCCTTAAACGGCCAAAACATTTTTTCCTGCTAAGAGATGTAGAGTTTGTGCTTGAGGAGGTATCAGGAAGGAGACTAGGATGTACTTCCCTGATTGTCCTTCAAAGCCTGGGCTGTGTGTGGGTGGCTGTTTCAGGAGCTACCACACACAGAATTATTGGGAAGTACCGTGAGCGTAAACTGATGTTTTAGATTTTCATATGTTCAGTTTCGAGGTTGGTATTACTGTCAGGTATTCAGTTAGAGCTTTTGTTTTTGTAGTTTTGTACTTATTTATAAGTAGTGGTTTCCTTGTTGTTTAAAAACAAAATAAAAGTGATGGCGGTGTGCGTGGGGTGGCGCTTGGCTGGCGGTGTGCGTGGGGTGGTGTTTAGCTGGCGGTGTGCGTGGGGTGGTGCTTGGCTGGTGGTGTGCGTGGGGTGGTGCTTGGTTGGCGGTGTGTGTAGGGTGGCGTTTTGCTGGCGGTGGGGTGGCGCTTGGCTTGTGGTGTGCGTGGGGTGGCGCTTGGCTGGCATTGTGCGTAGGGTGGCGCTTGGCTGGCGGTGAGAGTGGGGTGGCACTTGGCTGGCAGTGTCAGTGGGGTGGCGCTTGGCTGGCGGTTTGAGTGGGGTGGCACTTGGCTGGTGGTGTGAGTGGGGTGGCGCCTGGCTGGTGGTGTGCGTGGGGTGGTGCTTGGCTGGCGGTGTAAATATTGACTTGCTGTTGGCTACTGCAACACACTGCCAGGCAAACCCCAATCCACACACTCCCATCAGCTGGTGTGATTGCTGTATCAGGCATTAGTGTGTATGTAAGTGATGGGCCCTTGAGTGGCGCTGTCTGTCGATGCGAGTGTTGTAATGTGCTGGGCCCGTGGCTGGCGGCGTGAATGGTCTTGTGCATGTCATGTATGAAAGGTGTGTGAATGGACTGTAAAGAGGTTGGTGCCTTTTCGTGGCTTTACAGCTCGCGAGCTGTGAGTCACTGGTTCAGTTTTTTGGCCTTTCAGTTATTAACAGTACATTTCATTTTTGTGAAATCTCTTGTTAATAAAATTTGATCTTCTGAACCATCACTCACCCTCGTGCCAAATCCAACCAGTATGTGTGGTAAAAATAACAAAACCTGCTCCGCTGTAATCAGGCGTCGCAGCACACCCGTGACACGCTAGGTGTCTCGAGTGGCACCCCGATGATGAAGCATGCCACCAACTTGGTTGGTGGGTGAGGGGTCTTTTCAACATAACCTAAGTGAGTTTCTTTTCACAATTTTAGTGTTTGGAACATCACATAAGTACGTGGACACATCAAAATGATCTATTGCAAAACTACCTGTGTTTGGGGGGTGGGGTACCTATGTTTTTGGTCCCGGGTGCGACCTTCATCTAGGGAAACCTACCAAACCAGATATGTTTTAAAACTAGACACCCCAAGAAGTCCAGGGAGGTGTGGCTTGCCTGGATCCCCCAACATTTTCTTACCCAGACTCCTCTGCAAGCCTCAAAATGTGCCTAAAAAAGCATATTTTCCTCACTTTTCTTTGTGGGATCACTGCTCTGGCACAAATTTCCTACCACCCAGATTTCCCCTCAGTCTCCCAAGTAAAATGATACGTCACTTGTGTGGGTCCCCAAAGCAGAGTCAGCCTAAAAGATGTGTAAAAGAAAAATATGTGCTTATCAACTCTCTGTGCTAACCCCTCAATCTTTACAGGTTATTGGCATTTTTCTGTTGCAAGCACCTGGGCCACCCACACAAGTGAGATATCATTTTTATTGGGAGACTTGGGGGAACACTGGGTGGAACAAAATTTGTGGCTCCTCTCAGATTCCAGAACTTTCTGTCACCGAATTGTGAGGAAAAAGGTTTTTTTTAGCCAAATTTTGAGGTTTGCAAAGGATTCTGGGTAACAGAACCTTGTGAGAGCCCCACAAGTCACCCCATCTTGGATTCCCCTCGGTGTCTAGTTTTCAAAAATGTACAGGTTTGGTAGGTTTCCTTAGGTGCCGGCTGAGCTAGAGGCCAAAATCCACACGAAGTTTATTTTTGCTGTATTTTGGCTAATTTCTTGGTCTCCTTCAGGGGAACCCACAAAATCTAGAATCCCTGGGATGTTGAAAACAAAGGATGCAAATTTGGCGTGGGTAGCTTATGTGGACAGAAAACTATGAGGGCCTAAGCGCGAACTGCCCCAAACAGCCAAAAAAAGGCTTGGCACCTGAGGGGGAAAAGGCCTGGCAGCGAAGGGGTTAAAATAAAAACCTTTGAAAAGAAGGGTAGATATATTAACTTAAGGGGAATTATGCATTATTTTAATTAAACACTAAACCTCAATTAATTAGGACACATTTTTCGGAGATCAATTTCTAAAGTAGCCTAGCTTTGATGTATGGGGTTTGTAATTTACAGTGATTTTAACATTATTTTGATGAGCTGACCAATTATTTCTAAACATGCCGTAATGGAACTGCGATAAAATCCTTAGTATAAGCATGAAGGAACTTAACAAATTAGAGAGAGAACACTCCACCTAGCTCTCAATGGGACACGTATGCGTAATAGTGGTAGAGTAACTGTGAATGATATATAGCAAAACCAACAAAAATAAGACAGATACTTAGAACACGCACCTGTGAAGGCGCACCTTGAATCTTATGAAACTCAAAGTTTTGAAGTGGAGAAAAAGTTAATGACACTGAATCAAAAGAAGAATTAAGACAGTCCTGCGTAATGAATATGTCAGATTTCACATATACAGAAGACAAAGACCCCCTATAAACTGGACAAGGACTACTACCTGAAAGGATTTCACTTAGTGAGTGACCCTCATCCATAGCGGTTGGGACCCATACTCTTGTTCAGTATATTTCCTTGAAACTATAAATAAATGCAACATTAGTATGGATTCAGAAAATGTTTTCAAAAGCTCAAAAATCAGTGGTATGACTGCGCCTAGCATCTAGTTGAAGACGAGGGACTAGCAATCACCTTTAGTAGGTGTTAAAGTAGGCAAAGATCCATTCGAATATAAGAAACTGACAGAAAGACCTCTGACAAGGGTATTTGACTGCCTCTGACCCACACAGTGTGAAGAGTACTTGCATGAGGCAGGCAAACGTTTTCTTCAAAGTAATCGCCAAAGAACGTTTTTTACAGGCACTTCTGAACTGCAATACAAATTCTAAGCACAACTGGCAAAGCTAATCTTGTAAGGAAATAATAGTGAAAGACGTCTGACCTTATACAGCATTTGGAAGAAAAATAGCTAAACAGCTGCAATTCAACAGCCCACTACTGTGTAGAGGCAGACGAAAATGGCACTGTGAATTTCATTACACTTTTGCAATTCTTTAATAAGTTCACTATTACTTGATAGCACTTAATTGCTATCTCAAAGATGTTGACTGGCTGATTCAGTGACCACATAACTGAAGTGTTTTTTATTGAGATGCAGAACGTGTATATCCTCACAGTTATGTATGGGAATACTAGTAGGATTCCCCGTCAACCAAAGAGGCTGATAAGATGTCATTTTGGAGAGTCGCCAAAGAAGGTTTGTTTTGATAATGGGGGATACAATCAGGAGGGACAGCTTTGTTATCTAGTGGACGGGGATAGAGGGAATCAGAAATTCATTGGTGTTTTGTGGCCCAATTGACTGCAGACAAAGACGCTGGAAAGGTCCAATGGCTTCTGAGGAGGAACAAGGCCTGGTGGGATGTACTCCTCAAGCAACACGGACTGTGTTGGACAAGGTGGTAGTTAAAAGAAGACTAGCCTCATTGCCCTCCCCACTCTCCCTCTCACCCTTTCTCATTCAATGTGACAGCCTAAATGTGAAGTGGATGTATATCAGAATATTCTGTGGTATAACATCCTGCCACAATAATGTATTTAGAATATCAACTAGCCCAATATGGAAAAGGTAAATATATAGGTAAATAATAAAGATGAGTTTAGACATTTTTGAAGGGTGATCAGTAAGGCTTTAGCTATTTGTCAAGATATCAAGCACCACCATAATTCTCTCTTGCTCTGAAATACTAGTGAAATCAAAAGATAATATATCACCAACTGGTAGCTCAGGGGGTGTCCCCAGAAATCAGTGTTTAATGAGGTTTTTTTGAGTTTGGAGATTATCCTCCATTTACGAATTATGATTAAACTAAGCAATTTTGTATTTCTATGAATTCTGGTATGATTATCCACTACAAGATTTTGTCAAGCTGCGCTTATTAGTATAATTATTCCACAGTCTACTGAGACAGCGTCCCACACGTTCGCAACCAAACCGGAGGTCGCTCCATCTCCCACCTCACTGCCAAGGCCTGGAATGACCTCCCCATTTACCTCCACACAGCAACGTCCATAGAGCTCAGGAGCGGACTCAAGCCCTGGATGTTCGAATATACCCTCCTTACGCCTGCCCCTGGATACCCCTCGGGTTGATTAGTGCGCTCTACAAGTTTCCTGATCTATTGATTGATTTGTGCAAAGTGCAAAGTGTTTGAGCCACTTTATTTTTCTCTATGCAAGAGCAGGAGCAGCACAGTACCATAGAAATGAGGAAGGAGAACAGGGAACACATTTTTTGAGGCAGATTGGAAAGGGGGACAAAATTAGAAGCTGATGGGAGCAGTGCTTAATTTGTTTAAAAAAAATAATTGCCAGTGCCCACGTCAGAAAGCCACTTCCGCTTTCACCTCCTACTGCTGCTGGCAGTGCTACCAATTACAGTATCAACACAGCTACTGACCATCACACTCCTACATGCGTGACGATTCTGATTATTCCAGACCCCTAAAGATATAAACAAGGCTTTGTCCGCGGTTATTAATCAATCAATCAATCAATCAATAATTTATAAAGCGCGCTATGTACCCGTTAGGGTTTCGAGGCGCTGAGGGGGGTTGGGGGGGGGGGGGTGCGCTGCTATCGTTCGAAGAGCCATGTCTTGAGGAGTCTCTTGAAGGTGAGAAGGTCCTGGGTCTGGCGCAGTGAGGTCGGGAGTGAGTTCCAGGTTTTGGCGGCAAGGTAGGAGAAGGATCTGCCGCCAGAGGTCTTGCGCTGGATTCGGGGGACGATGGCGAGGGCAAGGTTGGTAGAGCGTAGTTGTCGTGAGGGAATGTAGAAGTTGAGTTTGGTGTTCAGGTAGGCGGGTCCGGTGTCGTGTAGAGCCTTGTGTGCGTGGGTTAGGAGTTTAAAGGTGATCCTCTTGTCCACGGGGAGCCAGTGGAGGTCCTTCAGGTGAGGGGAGATGTGACATCGGCGGGGTATGTTGAGGATCAGACGGGCGGATGCTTTCTGGATGCGTTGGAGTCGTTTGATGTCTTTTGTTGGGATGCCTGTGTAGAGTGCGTTGCCGTAGTCGAGTCTGCTACTGACGAGGGCTTGGGTTACCGTCTTTCTGGTTCCTGTTGGAATCCACTTGAAGATTCTGCGGAGTAATCGGAGGGTGTTGAAACAGGAGGATGAGACTGCGTTGACCTGTTTGGACATGGTGAGGGTGGAGTCGAGGATGAAGCCGAGATTTCGTGCGTGGCTGGCTGGGGTGGGTGGGGGGCCCAGGGCGGTGGGCCACCACGAGTCGTTCCAGGCCGAGGGGGTGCGCCCGAGGATGAGGACTTCCGTCTTGTCGGAGTTGAGTTTCAGGCGGCTGTTGTTCATCCACTCGGCGATGGATTTCAGTCCCTCGTGGAGGTTGGCTTTGGCGGTGAGAGGATCTTTGGTCAGGGAGAGGACGAGTTGTGTGTCGTCGGCGTAGGTGAGGATGCTGAGGTTGTGCTGGAGGGCCAGTTGTGCGAGGGGGGCCATGTAGACGTTGAACAGCGTTGGGCTAAGTGATGAGCCTTGGGGTACGCCGCAGATGAGGTTGGTGGCATTGGAGCGGAAAGGTGAGAGTCGGACTCTCTGGGTTCTGCCGGAGAGAAAGGAGGAGATCCATTTGAGGGCCTTTTCTTGGATGCCGGCTTCGTGTAGGCGGGTTAGTAGGGTGCGGTGGCAAACTGTATCGAAGGCGGCTGATAGGTCAAGGAGGATCAGGGCTGACGTTTCGCCGTTGTCCATTTGTAGTCTGATGTCTTCAGTGGCAGCGAGGAGTGCAGTCTCTGTGCTGTGGTTTCGTCTGAAGCCAGATTGGGAGGTGTCAAGGATGGAGTTGTCTTCTAGGTAGTTGGCGAGCTGTGCGTTGACGATCTTCGCGATGACTTTCGCTGGGAAAGGGAGGAGGGAGATCAGTTGGAAGTTTTTGAGATCATTGAGGTCAGCCTTAGGTTTCTTGAGGAGGGGTTGGATTTCTGCGTGCTTCCAGCTGTCCGGGAAGATAGCGGTGTTGAAGGAAAGGTTGATGATCTTTCGGAGTGCAGGGGCGATGGTGGCGTCGGCTTTGTTGAACACGTGATGTGGGCAGGGGTCAGAGGGAGATCCTGAGTGGATGGAGTTCATGGTCTTTAGGGTTTCGGCGTCGTCTACTTGGGTCCAGGTGGTGATGTGGTCGGCGTGGGAGGAGTTGTTGGGGGTGGGGTCTGGCAGAGGTGGGTTGTTGAAGCTGTCGTGGATGGCTGATATTTTCTGGTAGAAGAAGGTGGAGAGATCGTTGCAGAGTTTCTGGGATGGAGGGATGTCGTTGACAATGGCGTTGGGGTTGGCGAGTTCCTTCACGATGCCGAAGAGTTCCTTGCAGTCGTGAGCGTTGTTGTTGAGGCGTTCTGTGAAGTGGGAGCGCTTCGCGAGTCGGATCCGTCGATGGTGTTCACGGTTGGCTTCCTTGAGGGTAGCGAGGTTCTCGGGTGTGCGCTCGAGGATCAATTTTTTCTTGAGTTTCTGGCAGGTGCGTTTGGAGGTGGTCAGTTCGTCTGTGAACCAGGCTGGTTTTTTCTTTTCTTGATTGGCGGTGGGTCTCTTTAGTGGGGCTAGGATGTTGGCGCAGTCGAGGATCCATTGTTGGAGGTTGATGACGGCGGAGTCCGGGTCGGTGGGGTCCGGTGGTGGGTTTTTGGCGAGGGTGTTGGTAAGTTGATCTTCGGTGACTTTTCCCCAGCGGCGGTAATCATTTTTAATGCAAATTGAATTAATAAACAACTGTTGTTATGCTTGTCTCTAACTTAGACAAACATCACTGCCATGTGACATAATTGCTGGTGTTGACAATTAAGTGCCTTTACCGAGCACCAATTCAGCACCGGATGGAAGGAAAGTGACAAGACTCCAGGATTTTCTTTCTTTTCTTAAAAATGTTTTGAAGCCAAGAGGAAGGGGCAAGAGATGCGGAATGTTTTCTCTTCCAGATTTGCAGAGTGCTAGCGATGGTGGAAATGAGATAGAGTTATCAGTAAATCACAGTGCTAACCTGGCGGTAATAGCTTTCATCAATGAGATGACTCCTCTCATTCTCCAGAGCTCAATCATGTGATCGGCTTGGAGGGTTCATGAGAACATACGCAACGCAAAATTATATATGGGAGCTATCAACAAATGATAGCGTTTTTCAGGACAGGGTTGTGATTCGCATCACAGAAAACTCGAGCTTTACCCATTGTCAGTGATGTCACTCAGAATCCCTCAATAAAAAGATTTCTGTTCATGATAAGCATACATTATGTGTCCCTACTGTATTGTTGTTCTACCACCCGAGCCTCTTACAACAAATGAGTGGTAAAATGTGATTGCCAAAGGCAGAAATTTTTTCATATTATCTCTCCGTACAGTAATATTGTTACCTCAGAACTCGTCCTCGGATATGCTTGAACTTTTTCCATCATCCGATTGGTCATAAATTTCCCATCAGACCGGCTGAAAGTGCTCAATGAAGTCATGTAAATGATTCTTTTTGTTATACATCATCACAAAAAGGCAGAGGAAGAAAAAGAAAAATGTTCCTTTTATTTTATTTAGAGACTTTTTTTGTGTTCTGTCGATGTTACAGCCCTTGAGAGAAATTCATTTCAGGGGCTGCGTACATTTGAGACTCTTTCCATACGTATTTATTGACATAACTGCTGGCTCCAAGCTGTATTGGTGTCCGTTTCTCAACCCCCACTGCGGTTTTCAATAACCCTGACGTCACTCTCCCTTCTTACTCTTCTTTTGTGTCTCCAACTTTGATAGAGGGAGGATTTCACACGAACTGGGCAAGCTGAGAGGGAAAGAATAAAAAACGTAGGCCCATATTTATACGATTTGACGCAAACCAGCGCCGGCGCTGGTTTGCGTCAAAAAATTTACCGCCGGCTAACGCCATTCCAATGTGCCAGGTGGGCGCCTTATTTATGGATTGACGTTAGCCAGCGCTGCGGGCTGGTCAGAGTAAAAAAAAATGACTCTAACCAAGCAGCGCCGGCGTAGGGAAAAATGAGGGTTGTGCGTCAAAAAATGGTGCAAATCAGGTCAGAGTAAAAAATCATGGCTCTAACCGGACTTGCGTCATATTTTGACGCACAACCACCATTGAAATGACTCCTGCCCAATGACCATGCCCAGGGGACTTATGGCCCCTGGGCATAGCCATTTGACACAGTGGCATGTAGGGGGACCCAAGTTAGGGCCCCCTATGCCACTAAAAAAAAATAAAAAAAATACTTACCTCAACCTACCTTTACTTACCTGGGATGGGTCCCCCCAACCATGGGTGTCCTCCAGGGGTGGGTGGGGGCGGCAGGGGGTGTCCCTTGGGGCAGGAAAGGGCACCTGTGGACAGCTTCCATGGTCAGAAACCATGGAAATTAGCCCACAGGTCCCTTAACGCCTGCCCTCACTCAGGCGTTAAAAAATGGGGCACATCAGGCTGGGCGCCATTTTCTAAGGCTGCCCCCCTCCTGTGCGTCAAAATGACGCTGGAGTATAAATAAGACGCACAGTCCTTAAAGTAATTTTTTGGATGGAAGCGCCTACCTTGCATGTCATTAACGCAAGGGGGTTTCCCGCATCCAGAAAATGACGCACACGGAGGAATCTTGACGTTCGCGGGGTCGGGCATCATAGTATAAATATGGTGTAAGGTTTGCGCCGAATTTGCGTCGCAATTTTTGATGCAAATTCAGCGCAAACAGAGTATAAATATGTCCCTTAAGATCTTTCTGATTTCCATGTCCCTCAAATACAGAAATATACGTGCAAATAACTGAATAATAGAAAAGACTCATAAAACAAAAGTCGCAGAATTTTAGATTGGCATGTATCAAATTTGGATTGGCATGACTCAGAATTTCGGTAGAGTATCCGAAATAAACAATAAACCTAGTCTTAATTTGCAGTGTGCATCTTCTAATAGTGTTTGCTGCATTCTAAGAGATACACATTTAATAAACTGTAGGCCTGATTTATAGTTTGGCAGACAAAAATGTACTCCATCCACCAGAGGAAGTACCCATTACTAAAGTTAGAGCTGTCCACCAGCCCAGCACACATCTCTTGCATTTACAGGAACTGCCATCAAGGCAGAGCCAGATGTGAAACTTTCCACTTTTTTTATTTTCAAAAAGAAAATCCCAAAGTAGGGTTTTCTTTTGAAAAATTAAAAAAATATTGACCCTCCCCTTCACAATAGGAGATTTCACCATGGTGTGATGGTCATTTTGCAGTCATCACTGCCCATTACTGCCAGCATTTACCCTGCGGTGACAGACTGTGAATACTGGCCATGGGTTCACCCAATCTAAATACGGCAGGCATGTACATGGCTAAACCTCCGACAGCCCTAGCTCTGTTGTGTCATTGGAGATGTATGTGGACAGCAGACACAGAGTAGTCTCTGCTGCCTACATACTGAAGATCTGCCAGCACTAAATGAGGCAGGCAAAACTTTGCTTTGGGGCTGAGGGTACTCTGTCACTGTTGCAACAGAGTACCCTCTCCATCAAATTCTAAATCAGGCCTTTGTTTGTAAATGTTGTGACTTTTCCTTATTTTAGTATTGGCCTCCCTGGGGGGCCAGGTTATTAAAATTGCTATCTCCCACTACAGGTGCTTTTCATGTAATCTTGTCCCTCAACCTAGAAGAAAAATTTTGTCAGGTTACTATTGCATTTTCAGTAGATAGAAGGGAATTCATGCATAAGTGTACATATGCCAGGACTTTAGAGATCAGAAGAATAGGTCTAGAAAGAATGACTTAAAGGGGACCTCTCTGCATTGCACTGTTAAATTAATTGACTTTTCTCAAAACGAAGGGTCAGATTTACCAACAGGTTGCATCTTGGATGCACCACTGCTGCCTTACTTTAATTTGTGTAAGTGAGGCATTCCATGGGTGGAGCATACGTGCCCCCGTGCATCCACCCATGGAGTTTGGAGCATTTCCATATCTACAAAAGCTAGTGAACCTGGGAATGTATCAAAATACCATGCCTCCCTGAACCTGGTGCAACTTGGAGAAATAACATGGAGAAATATCTTTATTTCTCTTTGTTACTTCCTTTTTCTATGTGTGCTGCATTCTATAATGGTGCCTGTGTTGGGGCTAGGTAGCACACATTGCCTAGATGATATTGCACATTTCTGCTGTCTCTCTTCCACTCAATGCAGCAACTTTGCTTACTGCCCTGTGTTGTGTAAAATGTAAATAAATCTGCCCTGATGTTTTCACATCATCAATAGTTTTAGTCTTTGTGTTTTGCCAATTTCCATTAACAAACATTACAAAGATACATAAGAAGTGTAAGTTTTTTCCTCCTCCCGCTCACACAGAGTAGGTGCATCAGCCCTGCGCTACTCATCACAAACACAACTAATGCAGTGTTTGCAACAGCAGGCTCCCCTTTCATGATCAGAATAGTTACAATTCAAGTAGTAGATGTGCAAGTTTGCGATATAGAGAAACAGATCAGGTATAGCCCAAAGATCATCAGTACTGTGAATGGTGCTTTACAGGGGAAATTCAGATTGTGAGGCCCCCCTAGACTTTGGGTCTGATTTAAATGTCAGCAGAGGAAATGCTCCATCAGAAATGTGAGGGATATCCCACCTGCCTTATTACAATCCGAATAGAACAAAATTGGACAGTAGTGTGGCGGACGGGATATCCGTTGCGTTTGTGATGGAGTATTCCCTCCTCTAGTGAAAGACATTGCACAAGGTTATGTTTAATAATCTGTGGAAGAATGACATCAGCAATAGGGTACAAGTATAAAAATCGAAATCAGTCATCTCAAGTGAATCCCAAAATACTCCTTTGTATTCAGTATGTCTTGGTAGCTCAAGGCAATAGCACTTTGAGCTTCAGACTTTGGCAATAAGGGCTCACCCCCAGCAACTAAATATCTTGGATGCCAAGCATGGAACACTCTAATTATAGTCAATTAATCTAAGATGGCCACCACCATGGCACGTCTTGTGAGAGTCCAGTGGTACTCTGAGACATTAGACTGTCTTTATTCCCCTTGTGTTATGCTTTGTGCAAGCATTGCAGGCATGAAGCCTCACAACAAGCTATGTCCACAAAATACATGCAATGCTGGCCTCCTCCTCTCCACAAGACTACAACACCTGAGAAGTTCAGAGGAGTGTGTCTCCATGCAAGCTTAGTATACTCAAGTTAGCGGGGCCATGACGAGAAGCATGAACTTCAACATAATCCGTTGTGTTTTACTCCATATATTGTAGTGGATATTAGCATACAAACACATTATCTATATTTTTCATATGGATCTATGTGTGTCCAAAACCATTATCAAAGGACAAAATTATGCAGGATTACTTTTTCATTTTTCAGTCTGTGAGCTCCACATTCTCTAGCCCTTTTATCTCTCTCCCTATACCTGTGCTCTGTACATCTCATTTTAGGCTTGTTTTTTATTTTTATTCAAAATAGTAAGTTTAACCCCTTTGCTGCCAGGCCTTTTCCCCTCAGGTGCCAAGCCTTTTTTTGGCTATTTGGGGTAGTTCACGCTTAGGCCCTCATAACGTTTTGTCCACATAAGCTACCCACGCCAAATTTGTGTCCTTTTTTTCCAACATCCTTGGGATTCTAGAGGTGTCCAGAGGTCGTGGGTTCCCCTGAAGGAGACCAAGAAATTAGCCAAAACACAGCAAACATCTAGGGCCAGATGTAGGAAAGGATTTGCGCCTCGCAAACGGCGAAAAACGCCGTTTGCGAGGCGCAAAAGCCTCTCCGCGATGCAGAAATGCATTTTGTGAGTCGGATCCGACTCGCAAAATGCATTTCCGACTCGCAAATAGGAAGGGATGTCCCCTTCCTATTTGCGACTCGCAATGCTATGCAATTTCATTTGTGGTCGCAAATGAAATCGCAGTTACCATCCACTTGAAGTGGATGGTAACCCAGTCGCAAAGGGGAAGGGGTCCCCTTGGGACCCCTTCCCCTTTGTGAATGGAAACAAAAATATTTTTTCGGAGCAGGCAGTGGACCACTGCCTGCTCTGAAAAAACCCCGAAACTAAAGGTTTCGGTTTTTTTCTCCAAGTGCAGCTCGTTTTCCTTTAAGGAAAACGGGCTGCAGATGGAAAAAAAAAAAACTGCTTTATTAAAAAGCAGTCACGGACATGGTGGTCTGCTGACTCCAGCAGGCCACCGTCCCCGTGAGTGCCCATACTCGCAATGGGGTCGCAAACTGCGACCCCATTGCGAGTTGCAGAAGGTGTCTGAGATACCTTTCTGCATAGCAAATTGCGACTTGCAATTTGAGAGTCGCACGGACTCGCAAATTGCAAGTCGCAATTTGCCTACTTGCTACATCTGGCCCTTGGTCTGATACTAGTTTCTTTTCTTATTGTATCTTTGGTTTTGCCCCATTGCACTCTTTAATCTATCTATTGTGGTTTCCTAAGTGACAATGATGACCTCTGCTAAAAATAGTTTGCCACATTAAAAAGATGCATTGTTAGCCTACAAGATACTGTCACAGATGCCAAATGTCATACTAGGTGCATAGACATCAACTAACAGTAATAGACTGTTGCCAAACTTAGTTTTGGACACTCAACATTAAACCTTCCTGCATCACCTATCATTATATTTATTATGGAACCCTTTAAAGTTCTTGTAAAGGAAAATGGACATCCCTCTTGCCTTAAAAGCAAATGTACTGAAATATTTGTACCAAACATGTGCTTCAACAGCTAAGGCAATTCCTTTCTAATCACAAGCTATTCATGCAGAAACAATATATCAAAACATGGTCATACATACATGAAGATTTATTTCCTCTTAACAGACATATTTATACAACACACATTCCAAGAAATAATATTAAACTACTCATACGTGTTTAGAACAGTATCTTTTAGTTTTATCATGGTTTGCACACAAAATCTATTTGTTGGACAGCCCCAGCAATCAAAATCATATTTTTCAATTTTAAATAAACTTTCAACCAAAAGAGAACTGCATACACCAACTAAAATAGGTGAGAAGCCAAAGTCAAAAAATTTCACAACTGGAAATACACACCTGGGAAGTATTAGATGGGAGGAGGCATGGTTACCAATATTTTACACAAATGAGATGACATGAAAACGGTGTCAACTCTCATTAGAGTCAAAATTATGTATGAAGAAGAATAAAGTAGCCATTCTCAAAATGAGAATCTAGGTACTATCAGCGAACAAGACAGACACCAGCCACCATACCCACATCCACAACACAATTTGCATTAGAAGGCTGCAAGCCCTTCCTCCTCCCTCCCATGTAACACCCCATGAGCCTAATCCATAAACATACATGTTTCAGGATTGATAATGCAACAAGAGTAAGTAAGTCTACTGGAGATGAATTACATTCAAGTAAATTAATCTTGTGCAGAGTGCTAAAATGCCAGGCAATTTATATTGTATTAATACCTACCAACATATCATGCACACACAAAAAGAAGACATGTAAGGCCTCATTATAAAATTGGCGGTATATACCGGCTACCGCCGCGGCGGCGGCCACCAAAAGACCGTCACCGCGGCTACCAGCCGTCAGCCAGATTATGACCACAGCCGGATTACTGCCAGAAAGATGCCATGAAAAGCATGGCGGTAGGCGGGGTCATAATCCCGCAGGCGGGCAAGTCTGCAGACCGGTGGTCATTACTGCCGTGGCGGTCGGTGTGGGATATTGGCGGTTTGGCTTGAGTAAAACCGCCAATGTCTTAATATGTGGAAAAGTACCGCCAGCCTGTTGGCAGTACTTTTCTCCATTTTACACCATCTGCCGGGGTAATGACCCCCTTAGAGTCTTATTTAGAGTTTGGCAGACTGAATACTTTGTCACAAACGTGGCAAATATCTTGTCCTCATTATTACAAGTGCATTGCAGCCTGTGGCACACGTGCAGAAAGAATAGCCACCACAATTTGACAAAGTATCTCATTCTCCTAGCTCTAAATAAGGGCCTCAGATTTTAGCATTGTTGGTTTCATTGTAATATGGGTTGCAAAAGAACCAGGGGCCAGATGTACGAAGCCTTTTGCATGTCGCAAACTGCGAAAAACGCAGTTTGCGGCATGCAAAAGGCCGAACGCGATGCTCATCCCCAAATTGCGAGTCAGTACCGACTCGCAATTTGGGGATGCGACTCGCAAATAGGAAGGGGTGTTCCCTTCCTATTTGCGACCGCATCGCCATTCAGAGTTGCTTTGTGACCGCGAATGCGGTCGCAAACCAACTCGCAGTTACCACCAGTGTCACACTGGTGGTAACTCATTTGCAAAAGGGAAGGGGTCCCTATGGGACCCCTTCCCCTTTGTGATTGCCGAAAAAAATATTTTTTCAGAGCAGGCAGTGGTCCTATGGACCATTGCCTACTCTGAAAAAAACAAAACCAAATGGTTTCGGTTTAGTTTTCATTTTGCAGCTCGTTTTCCTTTAAGGAAAACAGGCTGCAAAATGAAAAAAAAACTGCTTTATTTATAAAGCAGTCACAGACATGGAGGTCTGCTGACTACAGCAGGCCACCATCCCTGTGAGTGCAGGGACTCGCTATGGGGTCGCAAACTGCGAACCACCTCATGAATATTGATGAGGTGGGTCTTTGAGACCCCATAGCGAGTCGCAGAAGGTGTCTGAGACACCTTTCTGCATCCAATTTTGCGAGTTGCAAATTGCGAGTCGGTCAGACTCACAATTTGCAAGTCGCAAATTTGGAGTTTACTACATCTGGCCCCAGATTACCCCGTTCCATGGAGCTGAAAGAGAAAAAAATAGTTCAAGGGAGCATTTTCCTCATGTTTTCTCTAGCGTGAATTTTAAGAAGAGTGGTACGCTCTTTCTGCTGAAATGGCGAGGTTTTAGATAGTGAGGAAGCAGGCACTGTAAGACAAATCCAAACTATGCATGAGTCACAAGATGCCCCTGGCAGGTTTTCACCACACCTGCAGGTGCTGCAGGGTTCATGATTACGAAGTAGGCAATGCCCAGGAAAACAAACGAGATCAACTTGCTGGACATAGTAATACACGAGGAGTTCAGTGCCCCTAAGAGTTACAATTTGCTATATGAGAGATAAAAATAGGCAACAGTTCAAAACATTATCTCACTTACATTTCTACCATGTGTGCATTTATATTGGAGGAAGACAGTGTCGTCATATTTTTTATGAAAGAAAATTGTTCCACAATGGAGCCATAGACTACCAGGCATTCCTTTCAGGTGAGGCCATCATGGTGTTTAATATCATTTTCTTATTTCTTTTGGCCTGGAAGTGTTTCCTGGTTGCTAGGATGAGTCATATGAATCCTATGTTTTCCTTCAACTCTCAGAAGCATCCCGTGGGCGGCATGTGATGCTTGATAACAACTATTACGTGTCCATTCGTCATGATTCATATTAAATTAAAATGCAAATTTAATATAAGAATGTTTATTTCATGTATCCAGCAAGTTATTAGAATTCTGAAAAAAACCCTCTCTTTTCAAAGCTATTCTAGAAAATACTAGGTCTACTTTTCTTATAGTTGAGACTTTTTTTTACTTCTGAGAGAATTAGCAAGAATATCAAGATGTTCAGGTTTTAAACCCCAGAGTTCTTCCTTTTGCCTGTGCACTGGCTATGCAGTGGCATAAAACAGTACCATACCACAGAGGATGGACAACCTGTGCTCAGCAAAGCAGCATACAAAGGGAGGAAAAAGGTTTTCCTCATAAAACCTATGTGTACGTATTGCACATTACTAATTAACACTAGATTAAAAGCACTGGACAGGCACTCTGTTGATAACTTCATCAGACATTTTCAGGTAGTATAAAATAGTGGATATGGCTGCCCCTGAGCATAGGTTTCCACCTATGGAACCCTCCTACTGATGGGTATGGGGGTGTGTTATGAGGGCTGAGGACCTAGAAGGAACCAACGTTTTGGGAGAAAAGATGTAGAGGCAATGGACTTTTAAATACCAAGGAGCAATGGCCCCTGTGAAAATTGATTGATCAGGTCAGCCCTACGGTTATCAAACCTGCTAACTTTCTGATAAATCTCACTGTGTGAGAGCAGACAGCTGCTTAAACAGGCAGGTTCTAGTGAGGAGCATCCCATCAATTACTTTTATGAGCCACACTGGGACATGGAGAGGGTTGGGCTTTGTGTGGAGCACTGAACCTCAACACAAAATAGCTTCCAAGGCTACCACAAAGGTCCTGGGGAGTTTGCAAAATTTCCCATGGACATTAGCTGTGTCCAGCCTGTGGGGGGAATAGGGGCCATGGCCAAGATGGCGAATGAGTAAGTCGCTCGGCTCCACGCTACAGCTGTTTCTTCCCTTGCAGGCATCATGGTTCTCCTTGACCTCACTCCCTGGTGCCTGAACTGAAAGCTGGAGGCCCTGGGGACTTCCAGCAGCGGATGATTGGCTGCTAGCTGAGTGGTAAGGCAGTGGTGATACTCTGCAGCTGGGACATAGGGCAGGCCGCAGCAGGTTCTATTGGAAAAGATGGATGTGTGCACACTGTGGACAGAGCCCTGATCCTTGTTGCCTGGGTGGCCTGTGGATCCTGGCCCCTCCCAACTGCCTCAGTGCCACAAGGAAGATCTGGTGCTGCCCTGTCCTCCCTGATTGTCCCCCAGAGGGAGTGGCTGTTGCATTCGGTGCAGCCTTATTGGTGTTACACCATAAATAATGATGGTGCTGGGCCCAGCAGAACCGGCCCAGAGGAACAGCAGTGATTATCAGGCAACATGAGGCTGGGAGTGTAGTGACTGTTTTCTCCCCAACATGTGTAAAGGGTGCCTTCTCCTCCCTCACTGAGATATGGGCAAAGAACAATGGCAATCCTATGGACAGTGGGGCTCCCCTCTAAAATACCTTAAACGCTAATAGTAGACATACCCCCCACTAATGAGTGGAAATGGCATGCATCCGGGGTGCTTGTTGTCATCCTTCTGCATGCTGGTCCATCTGACAGGCCCAGGGGTCCAGGCTGAGATGCTGGAGAACCAGAGTGGCTGGGCAGGGCCTGGTGCAGGAATGTGATGGAGCAGTGATGATGTGTTGAATGTCAAGGCTCCCAACACATAGTTGGACTATAAGGAAGTCTCCCAGCATCACAGGCACCACCAGGCTTGCAGCATTGGGCTGTTCAGGGACTGCAGTGAGTGCTTTCTCACACTGACACCATGCTGAAAATGAAGGGCATGAAACCTCAGGGACACAGTGGTCTCCCTGACTGTGCAACAGCAAATCAGGACCCCATAATGGGGGTATAAGGCACCCCTGAAGCCGGGCACAGGACTGCATCAGACAACTGGTTGACAAATTGAAGGCTATCCAAGATGTGATATCTATCCTGGAGCCCAGATTGGATGCAGTGGTGATTAAAGTGGAAATGCTGAGGGCAGGTCATAGAAAGCTCAGTGGCAGCCACCGAAAATCTCAAAGGGGGTGGGGATTGGGACATAATAAAAAAATTAAAAATAAACGTACCCGTCCTGCTGCTGATGCTGCCGGCTGCCTCAGTCCTCTTCTCTTCTTTTCTCTGGCTCCCTGGGACACCAACACCGGCTCCTCGTGCAATCCTGGCACTGCTCTCATGCTATACCTAGCATGAGAGTAGTGCCAGGATTGGACTCAGCGGCTAGCTCTGCCGCTCAGACAATGCATGGGAGTCTGTGCTGTGCACACGTCAGTTTAGGGGGTCTAAGATGGCCAGCCAAACTGACATGCTCACTTTTAAGTACACTCCACTCCTCCTCCCCCAATCCCATGGCCCAGCCCCGCCCCTCACTGCACACCCTGGCTGAGTCAGCAGCTGAGAAATAAAACAATAATAAAATATTGTTTTATTTTTCAGCTGCTGGCTCTTAGACAGTGGGTTGATGCTCCTTTTCCATTGCGGAGGAGCTGCCACTGAGAAAGCTGGTGGACCGGGTGGAGAACAACGAGTCGACATTGGTGGGTTACTTTTATCAGTGAATGACATGCAATCACACATCAAAGCCCTCCAGCAGGATGTACATTTCTTAAAACTGAAAATTGAGGCTGCTGAAGGGCGATCCCTCAGGAATAATGTGAGTATAGTAGGTCTTCCAAAATGGGCTAAAGGCCCCAGCATGGAAGTGTATCTTGGAAAGTGGTTTGTGAATACAGTACTGGATGGCAAGCAATTGCATTTTTTCTCAGTGGAACAAGCACATAGAACATCGCCTCTGGGAGCATCTATCAGACTGGTAGTGGTGAGACATTTTAATTATAGAGTTAAAGACTACATATTACAAGCATCCAGGGAAAGAGGGCCGTGGGTGGTCGAAAACAGTCAAGTGAATATATTTCCTGACTACATTACAGAGACACTAGGCCACAGAGAATCATTTTGAGGGGTCAAGCACTGCTTCTGGGAGCTTCAGATACATTATGCACTAATGTTCCTGGCCAAACTCCAGATTTTGGACAAACGTAATGTGTACTTCTTTGAAACTCCAGCGGAGGCACACTGCTGGTTGGACGCTAAGAGGGCCCCTGAGACGGAGGCCACAGTGACTCTACTACCTCCAGGCAGGCTGACGCTCAAATAAAAGGACCCAGCATAAGGTTCAGGGGTTGGCTATCTCAGAAACATGCAGCTAGAGAACAGGCCACAATAGTAGAGGAGATTGAATGTCGCACCAGCTCCAAGCCATGGAGGGGAAGAACAAGAGCATCAGATGGATGCAGATAATACTGACCTTGAAGAGGCTTTGATGTCCCTGATGCTGACATAAATGACAGCTGACTTGGTTGGGTAGTTAATGGACATCCATATATTGTTTGTTGATTGCATACTCTGTCCATGACCGGAGGAGATTAATGTTTGTAAGCACTACAAACCTCGGGCGGAGGGAATGGAGGGTGTGTGGAGCATGGACAATGAGTGATTTGGGGGACGGTTCGAGGTGGATCACAGAGAGCTGAGAATGGAACTGCATAGAGCCCCTCTGACTACCACATGAACATGATAAATGAGCACTAGTTTCAGATGGCAAAGTTTTGGTGCAGCAAGTTCTGGGTCTTCGACCAGGGAAGAGTTGGAGTTTTTGGTTGTTCATGGTATAAGTGCACGTTTTGGAACTCAGATTGACACAAAACTAAACATATTCCGTCCAGGTCTACTAGCATGGATTGTGACATATAGGGCCAGATGTAGGAAAAATCCAATTTGCGAGTTGCAAATTGCGAGTCATTCCGACTCGCAATTTGCAACTCGCAAATTGGTATGCAGAACGGTGTCTCAGACACCGTCTGCAACTCGCTATGGGGTCGCAATGACCCACCTCATTAATATTAATGAGGTGGGTCGCTAATTGCGGCCCCATAGCGAGTCTAGGCACTCGCAAACATGGAGGCCTGCTGTAGTCAGCAGACCTCCATGTTCGTGACTGCTTTCAATAAAGCAGTTTTTTTTTTTTTAAGTGTAGCCCGTTTTCCTTAAAGGAAAACGAGCTGCACTTAAAAAAAAAAACGAAACCTTTAGTTTCGGTTTTTTTTCAGGGCAGGCAGTGGTCCCTTGGACCACTACCTACCCTGAAAAAAATGTTTTGGGTCCATTCACAAACTGGAAGGGGTCCCGTGGGGACCCCTTCCAATTTGCGAGTGGGTTACCATCCACTTGAAGTGGATGGTAACTGCGATACCCTTTGGTATTGCATTCCATTCCGAATCGCAAATAGGAAGGGAACACCCCTTCCTATTTGCGATTCTGAAATGCATATTGCGAGTCGGTACCGACTCGCAATATGCATTTCTGCATAGCAAAGAGGCATTTGCACCTCGCAAACGGCGATTTTCGCCGTTTGCGACGTGCAAATACTTTGCTACATCTGGCCCATACTCCTTATTACAGGGGAGGTATGCTTGACACAATTAAAATACATCCCCTTTCAATATAATATACATACCTGGAATGTTTGAGGTATGGACACCCACACCAAACGATACAGAAATCGTGCCTACCTCAAGCACAGAGGCATAAATTTTGCATCTATACAGGAAACACATATGATCAATACAGAACTGGTTAAACTGTGCAAACGATGGCAATGCATACTGGTGAGCACTACATAGTCTAGCTATGCCAGACGGGTACTCATTTGGGTCACAACTGAGGTACCGTTCCAATTGTCACAATCCAGGGCAGAACTCGAGTGTCATATGTAACCCTGGAGGTGTATAGCATTCATAATGATATATGCCCCTAACACCCAGGTGGCACCCTTCCTCGCCACTCTCACTTCCTTTCTGCTCTCTAACCCAACTTTGCCATGTGTATGGGGGAACTTCAATGTGGTGCCAGTTTTTGATGCTGCTAGATCACCCCCCTCCAGTATCTAGGGCTTACAAGATGGTGGCATCAAGGTGTCCCAGTGGGTGACGAATGTGGTGGTCACAGATGTGTGGAGAACTATGTATCCAAATAGAAGAGAGTGTTCATTCTATTCATGGATGCACACCTTACACACACATATAGACCTGCTCTAGTGTAGCGAGACATTAGTGGACACATAGATAGATGCAGAGTATCTTGGCCACATGCTTTCCAATCATAACCCTCTGAAGATGACCATTTCATGGAGGCGCATAATGCCCTGCATCCCGACCTGGAGAATGCCCCTAGAACTGCTGCATGATATGTTAACCATGGCTGAAATCGAGGACCACATAAAGTGATTCCTTACGGAGAATGAGAGGACAGCATCCGATCAATTGATAGAATGGGATGCATTTAAGGTGGTATTGTGGGGTCTGTGTATCAAGACGTTTTACGGGACAAAACACACACTCAAGAGGACCAAATATGTCTTCTTGAATGTGAGATGGTGGGAATAGAACGATCCCAGTGGAAACTTTTAGCTTTGTGGCGGCTTACAGTTACAGTGATGCACTACACAGCTTGTGATGTTTGGAGCACAAGAAAACTATAGCCTGACAACACAGTGAGGGTTACAAAGTCAGACACACTGGCATGGCTCCTATGAGCTGCTTTCTCAAGAATGCCAGTGGCTGCGATAAAGGATACAACCAGAGTTGTGGTCAATTGGCAGTCAGAGATCAATAGGGTGCTTCAAGACTATTATGCATCCCTCTACACCCCAGGCCTGACCTGAACGAACAAGTTGAAGATGCTTACCTGAATTCCCTTTCCTCGCATTAACACAGCACAAAGAGGTGCATTAGACAACCCCCTCCAACTGGCTTTATCCTGGGCCTTAATACCTTCTTAAACCTTTGGTGCTTATTTGGGATCATGGACTGATTTAGAGAGCATCAGCAGCATCAGTGGGTGGCCTCGTTAGACACTAAAAAGGCATTTGACACCCTCAACTGGCCCCACTAGCTGAGAGTGCTGCTGCAGTTTGCCACAGGCGATGGATTACTTTTATGGGTTGGCCTGTTATACAGGGACAGAGACCTGAGGGCAAGGGTATGTTAGGGGGGGCTAATATCTTCCTCTATTCAGATCCGAAGGAAAACACAACAGGGGTGCCCACTTCCCCTGATTCTTGCTTTAGCTCTAGAGCCTCTGGCTTGTGCCCTGCCGGTTTGGGTGCATGAGTGAGGATTCTGATCGGTGGGGAATGGGAAATAGTGATCCTATATGATGTTGACGCCTTAATATACTTTTGGAAGGAAATGACTACTGCAAGCACCCTTGCCCCAGTGATTGCAGTACTTGAAGTCTGCTGCTGGGATTCAGGCAGTAGAGTGAATTGGGATAAATCTTGTCTGTTGCTTTTGACTGCCAGGAACATGGTGGACATTGGGTCCGTCTGGACATGGCATTGCAATTGGCAACTGATGCATTTAAATACCTAGGAGTACACATTTACCACACCACAAAGGATATATTTGATGGTAATTTGGAAAGAGCTGTCACCTTCATTCAGAACTCCCTCCCTTTTTGGAATGCCTTATCATTATCCACACCTGGATTGCATAACTATCACTAAAATGTTAATAAACCCTCGGTCATTATACTTCTTTGAGGCGTTACCACTCATACTGAAGTGACCCTTTTTTAATGAGTTGGATTCCTTACTGACCGTCATGGGTGATGTTGGCTGACCTCTATCTCCCACAAGATGAATGAGGTCTAGCTGTTCCAGACTATGAACGATCCTATCATCTATATTTGGGAGGATGAGGAGAATTCCAGTCAAGTATACACTCTCCTCTAATCTAGAGCAATGGAACTAGGAGTATAGTGACTTCAGCAGTCTCTCTGTGGGGTCTATGTGTAGTCAATGGGAGCATGTGCGCTTAAGTGCAAGCGCCCTCCCCCACCCGAAGGTGGCGTGCTTCATCATTGGGCTTGCTCCTCGATGGGCTGGCACTGTAATGCCCAACGGTCCACGTGAGAGAGCTCTGTGCCAAAGATCTATTACCACCAATGAAAGACTGGAGAGGTGGGTGTGTTTCGAGTCAATGGGTCAGAAATTGGCAAAAGATGTGAAGTAAAATCAACTTTAAGCTGGGTGGGGCTTACTATTTAAGAGGGTTCCAAGTCTATGTTGAGTTAAAAACAAGTGAAAGGCCATTGGACATAATGGTTTTAGTCTCTCAAGTGCAAAGGTATACTGTCTGATGTAAGATCAAGTGAGTGTGCATAGATCTTAGATAATTGTCGACATGTTTCATGCCATAGTACGTCAAAAAATGATCAAATGGCATTTCATCAGGACCTACGTTGTTGTACAGTATACCTAATCTTCTAAAGGAGTGGGGAGCCTAAGTATGTGTCTGGGTTTCTTCATCCTGGTGGATGGTGTGGTAGTCCAACCACATCAAACAAGAACGAGAGCACTCATGTCATTACATGTGTGTTTTGCATCAAATCAGTGACCAACATAAAAAGCAGGAGAAATAAATATTTAGCGTATGAATCAAAATCATGTCACAGTACATAACAATCTTATGACACCCCTATATAAAACAAGAGTGACCTGTGAAAATCACTACAAAGTCACAAACGTAAACATGAGTGCATGATGAATTTCACATGTGGGGGTTCTCAATGGTAGGTATCTGTGCAACTATAAGAGTAAAGGTTGTCTCACCCTCCAAGAAGTCAGTAAGGTCTCCTTGAATGATGAGGATGTGACTCATGTTGTGTGGGCAACTTAGATACAGGTAAATCTTTTATTGGTAGCTGTGACAAGCCAGGCTTTTAAGGAATTACTAAATAAACAAGCAAATATTCCCCACAAACTCTCTCTGTGGACAGCAACACATTGTCTTCATTACCTTCCCCTTTTAAAAAAAAATAAACTTTATTGGTTTTTTGGACAAAGCAAACATACAGTGGATCCCATTTTCCTCAACAGCAGATGATATTATATTTTGTTGGATGCATATGTCTTGTCAAAAGTATCTAAACATCCAAGACATACATTTAATACCCTGCAAAATGTCCCCTCCTCTGTGGGCTATATGCATGTCAAGTATACATTCCTAACGGAGATATTAAATAGTATATTCTTGTCCCATAAGTTCTACTCACACACCCCAACCACTAACAAAAAGGAGAACAAATAATCTATGTGTGTATAGGGGCAAACAGTCTTGGTTCTAAATGCACTATTTTTTCTTTACTTTGTTTGTTCGCAACAAACTTTTTTTGTGAACAAAAACCAGCCTGTGTCTGCTATGTGTTGGATTAGGAACACAAGTCTGGTGCCAACTCTTGTCCAGGAGACGAACCAGGAGTCTGGGTTATCCCCGTCTTTTCCCAGTCCCCTTACTATGTTAATCACACACCACACTTCTGCGCCTTTGGGGGCAGGCAGATCCTGCCCCTTCTCTATTTCAGACACCATAGCCCCCCATGCATGAAGATCATCTTCCAGTTTATAATCCCTATGGACATGTCGCATTCGTACTTCCTCCGCAGTCACTCATTCAAAGACATCTTTAATCCATGCTGTGCAGGTGAGGGGCATTGGCTGCAACTATGCAATAGATATAAATCTCTTCACTAGCACAAGCCCAAGCCCAAGAAAGACAAATTTCCTGCTTAATTTTTTCTTTGCAGGGGAGGAGAGCAGGCCCAGCAGCACCAGTCGGATCTCCATCTGCACATCCCATCCTGACGCCCTGTTAAAGTGTTGGATTGCTGTGCCTCAATAAGATGATGAGGCTGAGAATGACCATGTCTGCCGGCAGAGGGCCACACTGAAGGCACCCAGCTGAGTGAGATTCATAAATGGAATGTAGTGTTTGGGGAGTAAGGTATGTTTGGTGTACAATGTTATATTGCAGGAGTTTAAATAGAGCATTGGAGCTGACTCTCCGCACCCCCTCATGGATCTTTATACAGTCCAGGGGAGATATACGTTCTCCCAGTTGGGACTCCAATTTGGTTTGGACAGGGAGGTCCACTCTTGGTTGACCACTGCAAAGGGCCCGGTCAAGGTGCAAGGTTAGTCAGTGTCCCTGGGCTATATCTAACACAGTAGTGGGTACATATCATTTAGACTGATCTGGGAAGGAAGGCAATGTGCTCAAGATTTTCATATATTGGAGGTACTGTCCCTCACCAAGGGAAAAAGTGTCCATGGCCTCCTCCCTTGTAATGAAGCACTGTTCTAAATATAGATTCTCCATGGTTTCACACCCTCCATCTCTGCACTGACATGGAATCCGCAATTCTTATAAAGGGCTACACCACCCAATGAGTCATATCAAGGCCATAGGGAGCCCAGTGCATGACCGCACGGACCGCGCCCCCCCAAACCTCTGCCACCAAGTGGATGATGTAATGGAAGGTGGGTGGAATCCGTGTCCCCAGCATTAGAAGAACCGGCAGGGGTCGCCCCCCATGTGTGCCCCGTAGTAGCGTCTTCTCCCAGTTATCCTCCATGCCAAGCCAATGAATGGCATGTTGAAGTTGGGTTGCCATTTATGAGAGTTCCAGATCCTGAACCTCAAGGCCTCCCTATTCCCATGTTCTCTTCAAGGTGGTTACCCCAGCTCGCTTATGCCTAAACCCCCACAAAAGATCCACAATTAGGCTATTGTTGGAGCAGATATGCTCATATGAGAAATTTCTAATGATTTGCGTATACATACTAATGAGAAATATTGATAAAAGAAACTAATAATTGAAAATAACGTGTATGAGTAAAATGTGCCCATGGGGAATGGTCACCATGTGTGTTAACAATGCTAAAATAATGAAAAATATTAAAAATTATGTATTAATATGTCATTTTTGATTGTATAATCTATGTTTTATGATGCTTCATATTCTTAACTTAGCCGAACTAGAGGCCTGGTCGGCGCTGGGCCCTGCTTCCTTAAACGTGGAGACGCGATGAGCTGCCGAGGACTGGAACTGGAGAAAAGGACCTTGAACTGTATAGAGTTTAGATGAGCTCTGCTAGAAATTTCTGCAATGTACCAGAGGACAGGAGATGATGAAAACAATTTGATACAATTATGTGTAGAGTAGGCTAAATGTACTTTCCCAGGACTTGAACAATGGATGCACTGACTAAAAGACTGTTGGCAACAATTTCTTTACCTGAAGAGCCGGATGATGTTCTCATCAACAGAAGGACCAATCATATTAATGGAACTTGATGACGCAAACAAGTGGTAAACAAAGACTATAGGTTAGAATCATAATCCCTGATGAGGTCGACCAATTAGCAATTTGTGGGACGGACTTAGAGATCCTAATAAAAAGTCATGACGAGAGATAGAAGAGGAGAGCAGAGAGTCAAAAGTTGATGACGTCGGAAGACGCTGTCCGAAATGCTGATAATTGGGCTTACTCTCTGTGAGCCTGATACTTGCTGATGACTGATGACTTGGAGAAGAAGACTGGCTCATTGCTGATCTATCTTGGATAGGTAGCTATAAAATGTTGACTGACTAATGTGTGCTTTTACTTCTAGGTACCAACTGCGCTGTTTTAAAATGTTTTCCTCTCTTAGATAGATTTTTCCAAATTAACGATTTTTGACTAAATTGTTTTCGCATGAAGACCCACATGCTGATGCTAATTTGAGATAGGTAGGCTGACAAGGGTGACTTAATGGTGACGGTAGACTGACTGACTTGCATTGCTGAAATTTTCAGTGTTAAAGGATTTGTTGATTTATGTTGATGATTGCTTTCACTTATCAATAACACTTGGTGAAATTGTTGCTCGTGATGCTAATAAAGTTTGATTAAAAATAAAATCTAAATAAAAGTTTTGATTAGATGTGTAACTAATTGGGAATAAAAATGATTAACCTTTTTGAGGGTGATGGTATTTTCTTGTTAGATAAAGTTTTTTATGGTGTTTACTTGTCGATTATGATGTTTATTGATGTTCCATTGGTTACCGCTTGACTAGGATATTCCATGCGATCCAAAAGGTTAATCGACCTATACGTGTCCCCTCGTAAGTTTACTTACTAAGGACAAGGCACGCTAGCACTATCAAGGGTTTAGAAATAGTGTTGAGGAATTGCGCAGTGTACTTTGTAGGACATAGAGACATTGGGGCAGTATTAGCATTTTTTCTATGGTAATTCTGCCCATAAGAGATAACAGAAGCTCTCTCCAAAACCGAATCGAAGCATGCAACCTCTGACCACTCACCCCCACCACAACCACGACCACGCTGCTAATGTTCCGCTTTTATGCTTGGGCCTCGTGTGTCAGATACACCCCGAGGTAAGGGACCTCTTTCAAAGCCCAAGCGAGGCCCACCTGAGGCACCTTGTCAGCTGCCATCCCTGCTAACTCACCCAGTGAAAATAGCTTGGATTTGTCGGGATTCACCCGTAAGCCAGAAAACTCTCCGAATATCTTCACAGTATTTAGTAGGATGTTATGAGGATATTACAGGATTGATTAGAAGCTGGTGGAGCGCTGGGGAGAGTGTCTAATCAGCTATCTTACTTGGCCACGCCTCCACATTACCTTCCCCTTTATGGTGTTAGGTAATTCGTCTGATTTCTCTTCCCAAGAATGCTGTGTTTTGGGGTTATAATACCTAAAATGATGTTCTCCTAGGATAATATTGTCCTGGGGACTCTCCTTAGTGGACCCATTATGGGTGTAATAGATCAAAGTGACAGCACTCGCTTATGCAAGACAATTAAATCAGCCACCTGGGAAGAGCAATCCTAAACTGTTCTTTACGGAGTCTGATTAGTTCTGCCACGTTTCCGGAAGATCATTATAATCTGGTAAACATTAGAAAGCGCTGTGATGCAGCATTTAATTCGTGCTGCGGCAATCTCATGCCTGTCCGTCTTTTAAACTTTTCATGCTCCTCAAATTCACAAAGAAATGTGGCAGCGGTATCAGCAGGCGGAATGTACAATTACTCACATTTTAAAATCATTAGTACAAATAAACAACTTTTGCCATTTTGAACCCCACCGCAAAGCCACAAGCGTACCTTACTTTCTGTTAAAGCAAACCACCACCAAAAACGAGTTACATCGTCGGTCTGCGGCGTAGCGTAGTCAATAAGACTGAGAGGGTGTGAGTTTCAGTTTGTCCAAAAAATACCACAAGCTGGGCACATGAGAGGGGCTAAAGGGACAGTGGGAAGGGAGACCAATGTGGATTGGCAGGAGTAGTACGTGACAAAGAACACACTATTTTGTAAAATAACCAACATTTTTAAGACATTCAAAGTAGAGAGGAAGCGAGTGTGTCGTTTGTCTGAGTTTATTTAAAAATTCCTGGTGAAATCTGACAGACACCTCACCATTCCCAGCTGAAAGCACCCATACCCAACTATTTGCTGGAAAATACATTTATTAGGTAGTTGTAACACCCCAAACAACCCCACCCCAATGCTACGTTCCTGCGCTTACCAGGGATTTAATTTGTGAGCGCACATAATTTGCACTTCTAAATTGGTGTATGCATGCCTAACATTACCACTTGTTGATGTAATAGTATGCAAGGTAAACTCCTGAGTGCCAGGTAGTGGGCTTTCCAGGGTGGGGAAATCTACGAAAGAGTTGATAGGTGTTCAAAAACATTTGCTGATTTTTGATTTTCTTTGTAAATCTGACCTATTGTATTGTTCTTACATTTTTTAAATACATCTTTTTTGGTTTCAGACATACAACATTCGCCATCTAAGAGCATCAATAAAGAGCCATACACAGATGGCCATGCAACAAACTCGATTGGCAAACAGAAACAGTGGTCACACAGGGCGCAAACAAGCCACTTCTCACCTCTGGGGCAGCCAACTGGCACACAAACCAGAAGTAAAAAGGGGCAACCTGCACCGATGTATAAAGGCAAGTTAGTGATGTAATCCCAGAACACACGAGGGAATATCCTGCCATAAGGGACACCCAAAGACCACTTCCCCACTGGTGCACAGAAGGTGGCTTGAAATAATACTGAGGGGTCTGTACAGGCTAGCGGGAATGTGCACCCCACCTAGGGAACCAGACCCCCCATTAGAATCCCAGTGGTCTCCCCGCAAAGCAGAAGGTCCCAACAGAGTGAGCATAATACATAAACTAAACATGGAACCTGCGAGGGGTACAGCACCCACCTTCCAATGTCCAGGACAATCCAGTCTGCACAAGACAATAAGAGGGTCAAAGTCATGAGGCATCAGACTCAGGGCGGCAGATGTGTGCAATGTTTCACTTCTAGATTGTCAATAAGTGTCCCAGCTCTAACTGCCAGCAGTCTCATTTCTGCGTGTGCATGCCTTTGCAATGACAGCCAGCTCAGCCTCCTCCCACCTCAGCAGAGTGGAAATCACAGGGTATATTGGAGCCAGTATGTGCCTTCTAGGACATCATAATCTTCTGCTTGAATAGTACAAAAGTAAGATCAACAAACCTTTGCAGATACGTATTTCCCTTAGCTTTAGGACGAAGCCTAAGGAGGCAAGATTCAAGCAGAGGGAAAGAACAATAGCTCCACCACCTCAGCGATCATGCCTGTAACCTCTCTCCAGGCCCCCTGGATCACTGGACATTCCCAAACTATGTGGTAGAAACCCACCGCAGGTGTTCTGCATCTAGGGCAACCAAGGGAGGCAACTGGGAACAAGCATTTAATGCACTGTGGCATTAGGTAAAAGCATAGTGTAGGCGGCTGGCCGGGCTTGCAGTGGGTACCAAGGGGTACTTACACTCTGTGCCAGGTCCAGTTATTCCTTATTTGTGTAGAAGAGGTGTTTCTAGCAGCTTAGGCTGGTAGAAGGTATCTATAGCAGAGCAGTTTAGGCTGAACTAGGAGACTTGCAAAGCTCCTACTATACTACTGGTGTCATATGCACAATATCATAGGAAAACACAATACACAGATATACTAAAAATAAAGGTACTTTCTTTTTATGACAATATGCCAAAAGTATCTCAGTGAGTACCCTCAGTATGAGGATGCCAAATATACACAAGATATATGTACACAATACCAAAAATATGCAGTAATAGCAAAAGGAAGTAATGCAAGCAATGTAAAGTTACAGTAGATTGCAATAGAAGCACATAGGTATAGGGGCAACACAAACCATATACTCCAAAAGTGGAATGCGAACCACGAATGGACCCCAAACCAATGTGAGCTTGTAGAGGGTCGCTGGGACTGTAAGAAAACAGTGAGGGTTAGAAAAATAGCCCACCCCAAGACCCTGAAAAGTAGGTGTAAAGTGCACCTATAACCCCCAGAGAGCACAGAAGTCTTGATAGGGGGATTCTGCAAGGAAGACCAACACCAGCAACGCAACAACAGTGGATTTCCGAACCTGAGTACCTGTGAAACAAGGGGACCAAGTCCAAGAGTCGCGACAATGTCGAGAGTGGGCAGATGCCCAGGAAATGCCAGCTGAGGGTGCAAATAAGCTACCACCGGATGGTAGAAGCTATGGATTCTGCAAGAACGAAGAGGACTAGGAACTTCCCCTTTGGAGGATGGATGTCCCACGTCGTGAAGAAGCTTGCAGAGGTGTTCCCATGCAGAAAGACTGCAAACAAGCCTTGCTAGCTGCAAGGGTCGCGGTTAAGGTTTTTGGATGCTGCTGTGGCCCAGGAGGGACCAGGATGTCGCCACTTGGATGAGGAGACAGAGGGGGCACCCAGCAAGTCAGGGAGCCCTCACAGAAGCAAGCAGCACCCGCAGAAGTACCAGAACAGGCACTTGGAAGAGGAGTGAACCGGAGCCCACCCGAAGTCAGAAAAGGGAGTCCCACGATGCCGGAGGACAACTCAGAAGGTTGTGCACTGCAGGTTAGAGTGTCGGGACCCAGGCTTGACTGTGCACGAAGGAAATCCTGGAAGAGTGCACAGGAGCCGGAGAAGCTGCAAATCACGCAGTAACCAGCAATGCAGTCTAGCGTAGGGAGGCAAGGACTTGGCCTCCACCAAACTTGGACTGAAGAGTCACTGGACTGTGGGAGTCACTTGGACAGAGTTGCTAAGGTCCAGGGACCACGCTCGTTGTGCTGAGAGGGGACCCAGAGGACCGGTGATGCAGTCTTTTGTTGCCTGCGGTTGCAGGGGGAAGATTCCGTTGACCCACGGGAGATTTCTTCAGAGCTCCTGGTGCAAGAAGGAGGCTGGCTACCCCCAGAGCATGCACCACCAGGAAACAGGCGAGAAAGCCGGCAGGATGAAGCGATACAAGGTTGCATTAGTCATCTTTGCTACTTTGTTGCGGTTTTGCAGGCGTCCTGAGCAGTCAGCGGTCGATCCTTTGGTAGAAGGTGAAGAGGGAAACGCAGAGGAACTCTGATGAGCTCTTGCATTCGGTATCTGAAGAATTCCCCAAAGCAGAGACCCTAAATAGCCAGAAAAGGAGGTTTGGCTACCTAGGAAGGAGGATAGGCTAGTAACACAGGTAAAAGCCTATCAGAAGGAGTCTCTGACGTCACCTGCTGGCCCTGGCCACTCAGAGCAGTCCAGTGTGCCAGCACACCTCTGAATCCAAGATGGCAGAGGTCAGGGGTACGCTGGAGGAGCTCTGGGCACCTCCCCTGGGAGGTGCAGGTCAGGGGAGTGGTCACTCCCCTTTCCTTTGTCCAGTTTCGCGCCAGAGCAGGGCTGGGGGATCCCTGAACCGGTGTAGACTGGCTTATGCAGAGATGGGCACCATCTGTGCCCATCAAAGCATTTTCAGAGGCTGGGGGAGGCTACTCCTCCCCAGCCCTGACACCTATTTCCAAAGGGAGAGGGTGTAACACCCTCTCTCTGAGGAAGTCCTTTGTTCTGCCTTCCTGGGCCAGGCCTGGCTGGACCCCAGGAGGGCAGAAACCTGTCTGAGGGTTTGGCAGCAGCAGCAGCTGCAGTGAAACCCCGGGAAAGGCAGTTTGGCAGTACCCGGGTTCTGTGCTAGAGACCCGGGGGATCATGGAATTGTCCCCCCAATGCCAGAATGGCATTGGGGTGACAATTCCATGATCCTTGACATATTACATGGCCATGTTCGGAGTTACCATTGTGACGCTGTACATAGGTAGAGACCTATGTACAGTGCACGCGTGTAATGGTGTCCCCGCACTCACAAAGTCTGGGGAATTTGCCCTGAACGATGTGGGGGCACCTTGGCTAGTGTCAGGGTGCCCACACACTAAGTAACTTTGCACCCAACCTTCACCAGGTGAAGGTTAGACATATAGGTGACTTATAAGTTACTTAAGTGCAGTGGTAAATGGCTGTGAAATAACGTGCACGTTATTTCACTCAGGCTGCACTGGCAGGCCTGTGTAAGAATTGTCAGATCTCCCTATGGGTGGCAAAAGAAATGCTGCAGCCCATAGGGATCTCCTGGAACCCCAATACGCTGGGTACCTCAGTACCATATACTAGGGAATTATAAGGGTGTTCCAGTTTGCCAATGTGAATTGGTGAAATTGGTCACTAGCCTGTTAGTGACAATTTAGAAAGCAGAGAGAGCATAACCACTGAGGTTCTGGTTAGCAGAACCTCAGTGCGACAGTTAGTCATCACACAGGGAACACATACAGGGCACACTTATGAGCACTGGGGCCCTGGCTGGCAGGGTCCCAGTGACACATACACTAAAACAACATTTATACAGTGAAATATGGGGGTAACATGCCAGGCAAGATGGTACTTTCCTACACAACCCCCCCCCCCAAACGAAGGACAACAAGACTAGCCATGACCTGATGAGTCTTCATTGTCTAAGTGGAAATATCTGGAGAGTCCATCTGCATTGGAGTGGGTACTCCCAGGTCTATGTTCCACTGTATAGTCCATCCCCTGTAGAGATATGGACCACCTCAACAATTTAGGGTTTTCTGGAGAGTCCATCTGCATTGGAGTGGGTACTTCCAGGTCTATGTTCCACTGTATAGTCCATCCCCTGTAGAGATATGGACCACCTCAACAATTTAGGGTTTTCACCTTTCATTTGTTTTAGCCAAAGTAGAGGTTTGTGGTCTGTCTGAACAATGAATTGAGTGCCAAACAGGTATGGCCTCAACTTCTTCAGTGCCCAGACCACAGCAAAGGCCTCCCTCTCTATGGCAGACCAACGCTTTTCTCTAGGGGTCAACCTCCTGCTGATAAAAGCAACAGGTTGATCCTGGCCCTCAGAATTTAGTTGTGATAAGACTGCCCCTACCAATAATTCAGATGCATCAGTTTGAACAATGAATTTCTTGGAGTAACATGGGCTTTTTAGGACAGGTGCAGTGCACATGGCCTGTTTCAGCTCCTCAAAAGCTTTCTGACAGCTAGCTGTCCACAATACCTTTTTAGGCATTTTCTTGGAAGTGAGATCATTAAGTGGGGCTGCAATAGAGCAATAATTCTTAATAAATCTCCTGTAATACCCAGTGAGGCCTAGGAAGGCTCTCACCTCGGTCTGTGTTGTAGGGGAACCCAATCTATGATAGTTTGGATTTTCCCCTGAAGTGGTGCAATCTGTTCTCCACCTACCAGGTGTCCCAGATAAACCACTTTCCCCTGCCCTATCTGGCACTTTGAAGCCTTGATAGTGAGGTCTGCCTTTTGCAGGGCCTCCAAAACTTGACCAGGTGATCATCCCAGGTGGAGCTAAAGACAGCTATATCGTCCAGATATGCTGCACCCCAACGCCAACGTCAATGACGTCCCTCCATCCCAGAAACTCTGCGACAACCTCTCCACCTTCTTCTACCAGAAAATCGCAGCCATCCACGACAGCTTCAACACCACACCTCCGCCAGACCCCACCCCCAACAACTCCCCCTACGCCGACCGCATCACCACCCGGACCCAAGTAGACGACGCCGAAACCCTAAAGACCATGAACTCCATCCACTCAGGATCTCCCTCTGACCCCTGCCCACATCACATTTTCAACAAAGCCGACGTCACCATCGCCCCCAAACTCCGCAAGATCATCAACCTTTCCTTCAACACCGCTACCTTCCCGGACAGCTGGAAGCACGCAGAAATCCAACCCTTCCTCAAGAAACCTAAGGCTGACCTCAGCGACCTCAAAAACTTCCGACCGATCTCCCTCCTCCCTTTCCCAGCGAAAGTCATCGAGAAGATCGTCAATGCACAGCTCTCCCACTACCTCGAAGACAACTCCATCCTAGACCCTTCCCAATCCGGTTTCAGACGCAACCACAGCACAGAGACTGCACTCCTCGCCGCCACAGATGACATCAGACAACAAATGGACAACGGCGAAACCTCAGCCCTCATCCTCCTAGACCTCTCCGCTGCCTTCGACACGGTCTGCCGCCGCACCCTACTAAATCGCTTCCACGAAGCCGGTATCCAAGACAAAGCCCTCAACTGGATCTCCTCTTTTCTCTCCGGCAGAACCCAGAGAGTCCGACTCTCACCCTTCCGCTCCGAAGCCACCAACCTCATCTGCGGCGTCCCCCAAGGCTCCTCACTAAGCCCAACGCTGTTTAACATCTACATGGCACCCCTCGCACAACTGGCCCGCCAGCACAACATCAGTATCCTCTCCTACGCCGACGACACCCAGCTCTTCCTCTCCTGACCAAAGATCCTCTCACCGCCAAAGCCAACCTCCACGAGGGACTGAAATCCATCGCCGAATGGATGAGCAACAGCCGTCTGAAACTTAACTCCGACAAGACGAAAGTCCTCATCCTTGGTCGCACCCCCTCGGCCTGGAACGACTCTTGGTGGCCCACCGCCCTGGGCCCCCTACCCACCCCAGCCAGCCACGCATGAAACCTCGGCTTCATCCTCGACTCTGCTCTCACCATGTCCAAACAGGTAAATGCTGTCTCCTCTTCCTGTTTTAACACCCTCCGCATGCTCCGCAGGATCTTCAAGTGGATTCCAACAGGAACCAGAAAGATGGTGACCCAAGCCCTCGTCAGTAGCAGACTCGACTACGGCAACGCACTCTACACAGGCATCCCAACAAAAGACATCAAACGACTCCAACACATCCAGAACGCATCCGCCTGCCTGATCCTCGACATACCCCGCCGATGTCACATCTCCCACCACCTGAAGGACCTCCACTGGCTACCCGTGGACAAAAGGATCACCTTTAAACTCCTCACTCACGCACACAAGGCACTACACGACACCGGACCCACCTACCTGAACACCAGACTCAACTTCTACGTTCCCTCACGGCAACTACGCTCTGCCAACCTTGCCCTCGCCATCGTCCCCCGAATCCAGCGAAAGACCTCTGGCGGCAGATCCTTCTCCCACCTCGCCGCCAAGACCTGGAACTCACTCCCGACCTCACTACGCCAGACCCAGGACCTCCTCACCTTCAGGAGACTCCTCAAGACATGGCTCTTCGAACGATAGCAGTGACACCCCCCTCACTCTCCCCCCCCCCCCCCAAGCACCTCGAAACCCTAACGGGTACATAGCGCGCTTTATAAATTTAATGATTGATTGATTGATTGATATGCTGCACTAAAAGCCTCCAACCCTTGCAGGACTGTATTCACCAACCTCTGAAAAGTGGCAGGTGCATTTTTCAGACCAAAGGGCATTACTGTGAATTGGTAGTGCCCTCCAATAGTGGAAAATGCAGTTTTTGCTTTAGCATCCTCTTATAACTTAATCTGCCAATACCCTGCAGTCAAATCAAAGGTGCTTAGATACTTGACAGATGCCATTGTATCTATGAGCTCATCTGTCCTGGGTATAGGGTGAGCATCAGTTTTTGTTACCTGGTTGAGACCTCTGTAATCTACACAAAACCTCATCTCCCTGTTTCCATCTTTTGAGTGAGGCTTTGGTACAAGCACCACAGGAGAGGCCCATGGGCTTTCAGAGTGTTCAACCACTCATAGTTCAAGCATTTTCTGAACTTCTTGCTTTATGCAGTCCCTGACATGTTCTGGCTGCCTATAGATTTTACTTTTGAAAGGCAAGCTGTCTCCAGTATCAATTGTGTGTTCACACCAAGATGTGGTGCCTGGCACAGTTGAAAAGATTTCAGAAAACTGACCTAGGAGATTTATGCAGTTGTCTTTCTGCTCAGCAGTAAGACAGTCTGCCAAAACTACACCTTCCACTAGAACATCCTCTTCTGTGGAAGAGAAGAGATCAGGGAGAGGGTCACTCTCTTCTTCCTGTCCTTCATCTGTTGCCATGAGCAGGGTGAGATCAGCCCTGTCATAGTAGGGTTTCAGGCGATTGACATGGAGCACCCTAAGGGGACTCCTGGCAGTGCCCAGGTCAACCAAGTAGGTGATCTCGCCCTTCTTTTCAACAATGAGATGGGGTCCGCTCCATTTGTCTTGCCGTGCTCTTGGGGCCACAGGCTCCAATACCCACACCTTCTGTCCTGGTTGGTACTGAATCAGAACAGCCTTCTGGTCATGCCATTGCTTTTGGAGCTCTTGGCTGGCCTGAAGGTTTTTACTGGCCTTTTTCATGTACTCAGCCATTCTGGATCTTAGGCCGAGTACATAGTCCACTATGTCTTGCTTAGGAGCTTTTACAGGTTGTTCCCAACCCTCCTTTACAAGTGTTAGGGGACCTCTTACAGGGTGCCCAAAGAGGAGTTCAAAGGGGCTGAAGCCCACTCCTTTCTGGGGTACCTCCCTGTAAGCAAAAAGGAGGCAAGGTAACAGGACATCCCATCTCCTCCTGAGTTTTTCAGGGTGTCCCATTATCCTTCCTTTGAGAGTTTTATTAAACCTCTCTACCAGTCCATTTGTTTGTGGATGATAAGGTGTGGTGCATTTGTATGTTACACCACATTCCTTCCACATGGCCTTTAAGTATGCAGACATAAAGTTGCTACCCCTGTCTGATACAACCTCTTTTGAGAAACCCACCCTGGAAAAGATTCCCAGGAGGGCTTTTGCCACTGCAGGTGCTGTAGTGGTCCTTAGAGGAATTGCTTCAGGATATCTTGTGGCATGGTCCACTACCACCAAGATAAGCCTATTGGCTGAAGCAGTAGGAGGGTCAAGGTGGCCAACTATGTCAACCCCTACCCTTTCAAAGGGAACCCCAACCACAGGCAGTGGAATAAGGGGAGCCTTTGGGGTGCCACCAGTCTTGCCACTGGCTTGGCAGGTCACGCAAGATTTACAAAAGTCTTTTGTGTCCTCTGACTTCCTAGGCCAGTGAAACAGGGGGACAAGCCTTTCCCATGTTTTAATCTGACCCAAATGTCCAGCCAAAGGAATGTCATGTGCCAGAGTTAGGAGGAACTCTCTGTACTGCAGGGGAATGATGAATCTCCTGGCTGCTCCAGGTTTTGGATCCCTTGCCTCTGTGTACAAGAGGTTGTTCTCCCAGTAAACTCTATGTGAGTGTCTGACATCCCCATTTTGCTGTTTGACAGCTTGCTGTCTTAGACCCTCTAATGTGGGACAGTGCTGCTATGCCACACTCAGCTCTTCCCTGGCAGGCCCCCCTCCACCCAAAAGCTCAGCAGTGTCTGCTGCCAGCTCATCTGGTGAAGGATCTGCACAGGGAGGAAATTCTTCTTCCTCAGAAGTAGAATCATCTGTAGAGGGAGGGATAGTGGGTAGGGATTTACCCTTACTAACCCTAGCTTTAGGGAGCACTTGGTCCATTGTTCCAGGATCCAAGTCACCCTGTCCTTTTTGCTTTTTGGCCTGAGCCCTTGTTAAAGCAAACAATATGCCCAGGAATGCCCAGCATTGCTGCATGAGCCTCCAACTCCACTTCTGCCCAAGCTGATGTCTCTAAATCATTCCCTAGTAGACAGTCTACAGGTAAATCTGAGGCAACCACAACTTTCTTTGGACCAGTAACCCCCCCCAGTTGAGATTCACAACAGCCATGGGGTGGTTAAGAGTGTTGTTATGAGCGTCTGTCACTTGGTACTGGTGACCAAGTAGGTGTTGTTCAGGGTGTACCAGTTTCTCTATTACCATGGTAACACTGGCACCTGTGTCCCTGTAGGCCTGAACCTCAACACCATTGATTAGGGGAAGTTGCTTGTACTTATCCATATTAAGGGGACAAGGAACCAAGGTGGCCAAATCAATGGCACCTTCAGAGACTAGCACAGCCTCTGTGGTCTCCCTAACAAGACCAACCTCAACTAAATTACCAAAAGTGAGCCCAGCTACTCCCTTGGATTGGCTATTAGTAGGTTTGCTCCCACCACCACTGCTATTACTAGGGGCACTAGAGGTTGCAGTAGGGGTTGTGGTGGTGGGAGGCTTGGTGCTTTTCTTTGGACAACTGGCATCAGTTGTCCAATGGCCTTTTACTTTACATAAATAGCACCAAGGGTTTTTTACTTGATTAGAAGAGGATTTAATCCCACCACCCCCACCAGAGTGTTTTTTGGGCCTGATGAAGACTCATTTTTAGATTTGTCCCCACCCTTGTCTGAAGACTTGCCATCCTTCTTCTTGCCATCCTTGTCACCCCCCTGTATGAAGATTTCTGTTCACTCTTGTTCTGACCCATTTGTCTGCCTTCTTTCCCAATTCTTGGGGAGAGGTCAGATCTAAGTCCACTAGATATTGGTGTAACAAATCAGACACACAGTTATTCAGGATATGCTCTCTCAGGATTAGATTGTACAGGCTTTCATAGTCAGAAACTTTACTGCCATGTAACCACCCCTCCAAGGCCTTCACTGAATAGTCAACAAAGTCTACGCAGTCTTGTGAGGACTCTTTTCTGGTTTCTCTGAACTTAATCCTGTATTGTTCAGTGGTTAAACCAAATCCATCCAAGAGTGCATTCTTCAAAACTGTAAAATTATTGGCATCACTTTCCTTAACAGTAAGGAGCCTATCCCTCCCCTTTCCACTGAAAGATAGCCATAGGATAGCAGCCCACTGCCTTTGAGGGACCCCCTGTACCATACAGGCCCTCTCAAGTGCAGCAAACCACTTGTTAATGTCATCCCCCTCCTTGTAAGGGGGAACTATCTTGTGCAGATTCCTGGAATCATGCTCTTTAACAGGATTACTATTAGGAATACTGCTGCTGCCACCATGGGGTCCTAACCCCAACCTCTGTCTCTCTTTTTCTAAGTCTAGGGATTCCCTGTCTAGAGCCTGCTGTTGCTGTTTAAGCTTCAGCCTGGTCTCTTCCACTCTCAACTTATTGAGTTCCCTTTCTAACATTTTGTCATCAGGGTGGGTGGGTTGGGAATGTTTTGACACAGAAGAAAGATTGGAATGAGCAGAGGGAGACCTGTCCCTAACAGTTGGCACTCTAACAACCTGGCCTCCAGGAACAAAAACATCCCTACTATGATGGGAGCTTCTATTACTATCAGCATTGCTAGGTGGTCTGCTAAGGGGCAGATTAGGAAGGGAACCCTGTAACACTCCCTCAAGGGGCTCCCCTGAGTCAGACTGTGAGCTATCTATCAACTTTTCAGATGAGGTGCCACCCAGGGCCTTATCATTCTCAATAAGCATACTAGACAGAACTTCTCTAGTAGGGTTCTTTCCTACCACTAAAACCTCTATCAATACAGAGACTTCTTAGGCTCTTAAAGTTAAGGTGGTCATAAGTTGTATTGACCAAATTAAGAGGAGTTCCTACACCAGACATGATAGAAAAAGGTTTAGAGACAGATAAAAGATAGAAAAAGTTTCAGGACTTTTTGAAGAACAGAAAAAAAACTTTTGCAACTTTTTGAAAAATGTAGAAAGTTTAGGAGTACTTTTCAGCACTTAGCAGATAGTGTAAGAGAAGAAAAGCAAAACTTTGTGGTTAGGTGAACATACACTTAACTTGTTTTGTATATTATTCTCTTATGAAAAGTACACAATGACAAAGTGGTAAGTAGTTGCAAGTACTTATCCCACCGCTGCACAACCAATTTAGGAGGCTGGCCTGGCTTGTAATGGGTATCAAGGGGTACTTACACTCTGTACCAGGTCCAGTTATCCCTTATTAGTGTAGAAGAGGTGTTTCTAGCAGCTTAGGCTGATAGAAGGTAGCTATAGCAGAGCAGCTTAGGCTGAACTAGGAGACATGCAAAGCTCCTACTATACCACTGGTGTCATATGCACAATATCATAAGAAAACACAATACACAGATATACTAAAAATAAAGGTACTTTCTTTTTATGACAATATGCCAAAAGTATCTCAGTGAGTACCCTCAGTATGAGGATGCCAAATATACACAAGATATATGTACACAATACCAAAAATATGCAGTAATAGCAAAAGGAAGTAATGCAAGCAATGTAAAGTTACAGTAGATTGCAATAGGAGCACATAGGTATAGGGGCAACACAAACCATATACTCCAAAAGTGGAATGCGAACCACGAATGGACCCCAAATCTATGTGAGCTTGTAGAGGGTCGCTGGGACTGTAAGAAAACAGTGAGGGTTAGAAAAATATCCCACCTCAAGACACTGTAAGGTAGGTGTAAAGTGCACCTACAACCCCCAGAGAGCACAGAAGTCGTGATAGGGGGATTCTGCAAGGAAAACCAACACCAGCAATGCAACAACAGTGGATTTCTGGCCCTTTGTACCTGTAAGACAAGGGGACCAAGTCCAAGAGTCGCGACAGTGTCGAGAGGGGGCAGGAGCCCAGGAAATGCCAGCTGGGGGTGCAAGGAAGCTGCCACCGGATGGAAGAAGCTTGGTGTTTTGCAAGAACGAAGAGGACTAGGAACTTCCCCTTTGGAGGATGGATGTCCCACGTCGTGAAGAAGCTTGCAGAGGTGTTCCCACGCAGAAAGACCACAAACAAGCCTTGCTAGCTGCAAGGGTCGCGGTTAGGGTTTTTGGATGCTGCTGTGGCCCAGGAGGGACCAGTATGTCGCCACTTGGATGAGGAGACAGAGGGGTGCCCAGCAAGTCCGGGAGCCCTCACAGAAGCAGGCAGCACCCGTAGAAGTCCCAGAACAGGCACTTGGAAGAGGAGTGAACTGGAGTCCACCCAAAGTCAGAAAAGGGAGTCCAACAACGCCGGAGGACAACTCAGAAGGTTGTGCACTGCAGGTTAGAGTGTCGGGAACCCAGGCTTGGCTGTGCATGAAGGAAATCCTGGAAGAGTGCACAGGAGCCGGAGCAGCTGCAAATCACGCGGTACCCAGCAATGCAGTCTAGCGTGGGGAGGCAAGAACTTACCTCCACCAAACTTAGACTGAAGAGTCACTGGACTGTGGGAGTCACTTGGACAGAGTTGCTGAGTTCCAGGGACCACGCTCGTCGTGCTGAGAGGGGACCCAGAGGACCGGTGATGCAGTCTTTTGTTGCCTGCAGTTGCAGGGGGAAGATTCCGTTGACCCACGGGAGATTTCTTCAGGGCTCCTGGTGCAAGAAGGAGGCAGGCTACCCCCAGAGCATGCACCACCAGGAAACAGGCGAGAAAGCCGGCAGGATGAAGCGATACAAGGTTGCAGTAGTCGTCTTTGCTACTTTGTTGCAGTTTTGCAGGCGTCCTGAGAAGTCAGCGGTCGATCCTTTGGTAGAAGGTGAAGAGGGAAATGCAGAGGAACTCTGATGAGCTCTTGCATTCGGTATCTGAAGAATTCCCCAAAGCAGAGACCCTAAATAGCCAGAAAAGGAGGTTTGGCTACCTAGGAAGGAGGATAGGCTAGTAACACAGGTAAGAGCCTATCAGAAGGAGTCTCTGACGTCACCTGCTGGCCCTAGCCACTCAGAGCAGTCCAGTGTGCCAGCACACCTCTGAATCCAAGATGGCAGAGGTCTGGGGCACGCTGGAGGAGCTCTGGGCACCTCCCATGGGAGGTGCAGGTCAGGGGAGTGGTCACTCCCCTTTCCTTTGTCCAGTTTCGTGCCAGAGCAGGGCTGGGGGATCCCTGAACCGGTGTAGACTGGCTTATGCAGAGATGGGCACCATCTGTGCCCATCAAAGCATTTTCAGAGGCTGGGGAAGGCTACTCCTTCCCAGCCCTGACACCTATTTCCAAAGGGAGAGGGTGTAACACCCTCTCTCTGAGGAAGTCCTTTGTTCTGCCTTCCTGGGCCAGGCCTGGCTGGACCCCAGGAGGGCAGAAACCTGTCTGAGGGGTTGGCAGCAGCAACAGCTGCAGTGAAACCCCGGGAAAGGCAGTTTGGCAGTGCCCGGGTTCTGTGCTAGAGACCCGGGGGATCATGGAATTGTCACCCCAATGCCAGAATGGCATTGGGGTGACAAATCCATGATCCTAGACATATTACATGGCCATGTTCGGAGTTACCATTGTGACGCTGTACATAGGTAGAGACCTATGTACAGTGCACGCATGTAATGGTGTCCCCGCACTCACAAAGTCCGGGGAATTTGCCCTGAACGATGTGGGGGCACCTTGGCTAGTGCCAGGGTGCCCACACACTAAGTAACTTTGCACCCAACCTTCACCAGGTGAAGGTTAGACATATAGGTGACTTATAAGTTACTTAAGTGCAGTGGTAAATGGCTGTGAAATAACGTGGACGTTATTTCACTCAGGCTGCACTGGCAGGCCTGTGTAAGAATTGTCAGATCTCCCTATGGGTGGCAAAAGAAATGCTGCAGCCCATAGGGATCTCCTAGAACCCCAATACCCTGGGTACCTCAGTACCATATACTAGGGAATTATAAGGGTGTTCCAGTATGCCAATGTGAATTGGTGAAATTGGTCACTAGCCTGTTAGTGACAATTTGGAAAGCAGAGAGAGCATAACCACTGAGGTTCTGGTTAGCAGAGCCTCAGTGAGACAGTTAGTCATCACACAGGGAACACATACAGGGCACACTTATGAGCACTGGGGCCCTGGCTGGCAGGGTCCCAGTGACACATACACTAAAACAACATATATACAGTGAAATATGGGGGTAACATGCCAGGCAAGATGGTACTTTCCTACACATAGGTTGAGTGAAACTTTTTTGACATGCGTCCGGAACCAAATGCTATCTGTAATCTTTGTCAGGAGGACAGCTAACCATCTAGCCTTAGCTGTGTTGGCTGCCACACCATAAGGCAAGCACAGCGCAGCATAGATGGTTGTGATAACTTCCCATGTACTACCATGATATAGTATGCCATGTACTGTAGGCAGTTGTGGCAGGTAAGTTCTTCCCAGCCCCCACTCCTTAATGATTTCATGCTGTACAGGCATGGTATGATAAAAACATCCCAGCATGATCCCGTCCGTGTCCACAATCTCCTGAAATTTGATTAGCTTCACTTCCAGGAATACATCACCCATCTGATCAATCCCTGCCTCTTCCCATGGCGTCAGGTCATAGGTGCAAGCCACTTCACGCAATGCAGGTAAGTGCCACAGAGGGATCAGAGGGGAGTACAAAGAATGGGGTCCCCTGCTATGCATGTTAGTGTGTCAGCACTGTTATGTCACCCTCATTTGGTGTGTTGCATGAAACAGGTGAGCCCAAGTGCATCATGTGCACACGTGCATTTCTCCCAGGAGCCTGCAAATCGCCGTTCTCTCAGAGCAAGCAGGTGCACCTGGCCAGCAGAGCAGCCTCTGCAGCTGTGCTGCTGCATAGTACCAGTCATACTTGGGGACACCAAGACCCCCTGCACACTTGCGGGGATTTAAGTATAGCAAGTACCAAACACCTCTTGCCTGTGCCCCATATCAGTTCTGTTGGAAAATTGCCCTCTCTGAAGGGTCACACCAAACTTTTTGCCTTCCTCATCCTCTTTTTTTGACCTCATTTTTGTTGACTTTAGGACTCTGGACACTACCACTGCTAACCAGTGCTAACGTGCATGTGCTCTCTCCCTAAAACATGGTAACATTGGTTCATACCCAATTGGCATATTTAATTTACTTGTAAGTCCCTAGTAAAGTGCTCTGCAGGTGCCCAGGGCCTATACATTAAGGGGGTGATTCTAACCCTGGCGGTCGGTGTTAAAGCGGCGGCCAACCCGCCAACAGGCTGGCGGTAAAAAATATGGAATTCTGACCCTGGCGGGAACCGCCAACACAGACAGCCACTTTAACACTCCGACCGCCACGGCGGTACAAACAAACAGCGCGGCGGTCACCGCCAACAGCCAGGCGGCAGACAATGTACCGCCCACACTATCACAACTCACCAATCCGCCACCATTTCCGGGGCGGGAGCACCGCCGATAAAAACACGGCGGAAACAGACTACGAACGGGAAAACGCTCACCACTACGCACTCCAGGAGGAAGGAGGACAGCATGGAACCCGAATTAAACATCCTACCTGCTCTCGTCTACCTTCTCATCTACCACGAGTACGAAGTCCGGCGCAGACGACAACGGTGAGTACTGCACCTACGACACACGGGAGGGGGGAGGACGAAAGGTTACGGGCACACACACATATGCGACACCCCCCCCCCCCAACTATGTACACACCAATGCAGAGCAACAAGTCACAGTGACACCACCCAAACACCCCAGAAAAATGCTAGGACATAATCAAATTTGGAATAAATATTTATGTTCCAAAAAGCTCCTGGCAATTATCGTACAACCATGAAAGATATTTACAAGAAAACAAATGATATACACATCAGTGTATAACTGAAGTAACAAGTCCTGCACATCCTACGAATTCATCATGTCCGTGGGCCAAAGTTTTGAGAAACAAGGGCAAAGCCCACACAGGAGACCTGAGTCCTTTGGAGAGAACACTGCAGGGGCATCAGATGTAAAAACTACAGGCACCTCAGGGGGAAGGGAAGGGGGGGGCACCACAGCCACATGAGTCCACGACGCCAGATCCACGAGGAGCCACCATGCCCACTGTACCATCCTGGGGAGTGCAAAGCCACAGTCTCTCAATGTCTCTACAGTGGGTGGGCTGCCCACTGTACCATCCTGGGGAGTGCAAAGCCACAGTCTCTCAATGTCTCTACAGTGGGTGGGCTGCCCACTGGACCATCCTGGGGAGTGCAAAGCCACAGTCTCTCAATGTCTCTACAGTGGGTGGGCTGCCCACTGGACCATCCTGGGGAGTGCAAAGCCACAGTCTCTCAATGTCTCTACAGTGGGTGGGCTGCCCACTGTACCATCCTGGGGAGTGCAAGGCCACAGTCTCTCAATGTCTCTACAGTGGGTGGTCTGCCCACTGGACCATCCTGGGGAGTGCAAAGCCACAGTCTCTCAATGTCTCTACAGTGGGTGGGCTGCCCACTGGACCATCCTGGGGAGTGCAAGACAGTCTCCACTGGTCAAGGAGGAGGCATGGTGGGCACAGTGAACCATAAACAGTGATTGAGACGGCGGTGCCCAGCGGAGCGGTGCTTGAGATGAAGGGCCCAGCGGAGCGGTGCTTGAGAGGAAGGGCCCAGCGGAGCAGTGCTTGAGACGGCGGTGCCCAGCGGAGCGGTGCCTGAGAGGAAGGGCCCAGCAGAGCGGTGCTTGAGATGAAGGGCCCAGCGGAGCGGTGCTTGAGAGGAAGGGCCCAGCGGAGCGGTGCTTGAGAGGAAGGGCCCAGCGGAGCGGTGCCTGAGAGGAAGGGCCCAGCGGAGCGGTGCTTGAGATGAAGGGCCCAGCGGAGCGGTGCTTGAGAGGAAGGGCCCAGCGGAGCGGTGCTTGAGATGAAGGGCCCAGCGGAGCGGTGCTTGAGATGAAGGCCCCAGCGGAGCGGTGCTTGAGATGAAGGGCCCAGCGGAGCGGTGCTTGAGAGGAAGGGCCCAGCGGAGCGGTGCTTGAGATGAAGGGCCCAGCGGAGCGGTGCTTGAGAGGAAGGGCCCAGCGGAGCGGTTCTTGAGACGGCGGTGCCCAGCGGAGCGGTGCCTGAGAGGAAGGGCCCAGCGGAGCGGTGCTTGAGATGAAGGGCCCAGCGGAGCGGTGCTTGAGAGGAAGGGCACAGCGGAGCGGTGCTTGAGATGAAGGGCCCAGCGGAGCGGTGCTTGAGAGGAAGGGCCCAGCGGAGCGGTGCTTGAGACGGCGGTGCCCAGCGGAGCGGTGCCTGAGAGGAAGGGCCCAGCGGAGCGGTGCTTGAGACGGCGGTGCCCAGCGGAGCGGTGCTTGAGAAGAAGGGCCCTGTTCAGCGGTGCTCTTCTCCACGGCGGGCCCTGTTCAGCGGTGCTCTTCTTCACCACGGGCCCTGTTCAGCGGTGCTCATCTCCACCACGGGCCCTGTTCAGCGGTGCTCTTCTCCACGGCGGGCCCTGTTCAGCGGTGCTCTTCTCCACGGCGGGCCCTGTTCAGCGGTGCTCTTCTCCACGGCGGGCCCTGTTCAGCGGTGCTCTTCTCCACGGCGGGCCCTGTTCAGCGGTGCTCTTCTCCACGGCGGGCCCTGTTCAGCGGTGCTCTTCTCTTCTCCACGGCGGGCCCTGTTCAGCGGTGCTCTTCTCCACGGCGGGCCCTGTTCCGCGGTGCTCTTCTCCACGGCGGGCCCTGTTCAGCGGTGCTCTTCTCCACGGCGGGCCCTGTTCAGCGGTGCTCTTCTCCACGGCGGGCCCTGTTCAGCGGTGCTCTTCTTCACGGCGGGCCCTGTTCAGCGGTGCTCTTCTCCACGGCGGGCCCTGTTCAGCGGTGCTCTTCTCCACGGCGGGCCCTGTTCAGCGGTGCTCTTCTCCACGGCGGGCCCTGTTCAGCGGTGCTCTTCTCCACGGCGGGCCCTGTTCAGCGGTGCTCTTCTCCACGGCGGGCCCTGGTCAGCGGTGCTCTTCTCCACGGCGGGCCCTGTTCAGCGGTGCTCTTCTCCACGGCGGGCCCTGTTCAGCGGTGCTCTTCTCCACGGCGGGCCCTGTTCAGCGGTGCTCTTCTCCACGGAGGGCCCTGTTCAGCGGTGCTCATCCAGCAGGTCAAGGGAGCCAGACCTGGCCTGGACTCCCTGCTCAGTCGCCCTCGGACCGTGACGTTTCTGGACCCTTCGGGGACGGACTCCTGGCCTCCTTAGTGTCCTCCTTCCCAGCTGGGATGTGGCATGTGGGGTCCACCTTCTCCGCGCTCCTGCTGCCCTTCCGCTCCTTTGATGGGGCTCTCGGGCCCTTGCCTCCCCTAGATGGTGTGGGTGGTGAAGTGGCCGCACATTGCTCCTTGGGGGCAGCCCTGTCGGTCCTCGCACGGCGGTCCTTGTTTTTGCGGGTCCTCTTGCCGGGGGGGGGCTGGAAGTGTCCTTGCTGCTGATCGATGTGTCACTGCTGGCAAAGGGTGGGCTCCAGTACCCATGCACAACAGTGACACCCGAAGCTGGGCTGGTGGTGGCTGCGGTGCTCTTGGGACTCTTTGAAGATGGATGGGGGAGCTCATCGGGGGGAAAGAGGTCAAGGTTAGCCATGAAAAGTTTTTTAGGGCCAAGGTAAAGGGAAGGAGAAGTGGAGATGGAAGTGGAGGTAGAGGAGGTGGTTGTAGGAGAGTCAGGTGTGCTGTCATTGGGTGAAGGTGCTGGTGCTGTAGGCTGTCGTGAGGTGGATGGCTGTTGGGTGGGTGGCTGCCTGCGTTTGTGTGTCTTGGAAGAGGGGGTGACAGACACAGTGGGAGAGGACACAGGGGACGTGTAAATGGCAGTGGGGGTGGTGACTGCACGAGTGTGGACTGTACTGGAGGGTGAGGTGGTGATGGAAGCACTGGCTGATGTTGGGGTGCATGCAGGTGTGAGTGTAGACGTCACAGGGAGGGAGGAGGGAGACGAGGAGGAGGGGGACACAGGGGTGGCAGTGGCTGTTGGCATGTCTGCATCTGGGTGTTGCTTGGGTGAGTGTTTGTGGGATCTGTGGTGCTTGTGTTTGGATGAGCTGCTCTTGGGTGTTGAGGTGTGTGCAGGCTGGTCTGATGGTGTGGATGGGATAGGCTGAGGAACAGGAGACAGAGAAAGGCTGGAGGCAGTAAGAAGAGGGAGGCTGGAAACAGGGACAATGGCTGCCGTCAGTGCTGAGGCCAGAGCAGTGAACGCTCGTTGATGGGCAGCCTGACCCGAATGAATGCCCTCCAGGTACGCATTGCTCTGTTGCACCTCCCTTTGCACACCCTGGATGGTATTCAAAAGGGTCGTCTGCCCAACAATGAGCGTCCTTACCAGGTCAATGAGCTCCGCACTGAGGGCAGCAGGGGCAACAGGGGCAGGGGCTGAGGTGCCTGGGGCGAAGGAGACGCGCGCCTTCCTGGGCGAACGGGCACGGAGCGAAGACTGAGGGGCTGCTGGGAGGGCGGGCTGGTGCGCTGGGTGGCGGCTGTACCTGTAGAGGCGGGGGGCACGGATGTTGCCGCCACCCCTAGGGAGCTCCCATCCGAGGACGTGTCGCTTTTGCTGCTCTCACCAGCGGTCCCCGTCGTGGTGCTCCCCTCGCCCTCCGGATCACTGGTGCCCTCGGTGTCTGTTCCTGGGCCCACCGGGGCCTTGTGTCCTGCAGCTCCCTCGTGCTCCGATGCCAAATCTCCTCCGCCTGATGATGCTAATGCACACATGCACAAGAAGATGAAGAGAAAGGGTGGGGGGAGAAAAAAGAAGACCAGGTTGAGTGCATGCAATGTCAACACCGTTGGCGGAGAGGACAGACACAGGTGCCTAATGCACTAAGCCGCGCATTCGGGGTACACTACTCAGTACTACTGACTAAGACAACAGGCCAAGAGACGTCAAATGCGCACATGGGAGATGCTGGACCTTCAATGGCTGTACTTGTCACCCTACCGAGGTGGGGGCCGGGGGCACAGGGCCATGCCTAAGGGAGAGGACTACACTACAGAAAGCGCCCTGGCCTAATGTCACCCACAGCCCTCCTCCCCCACCCAGACGCCTCCACTGCGCAGAAAGATAGGAGAATGTGCTGATACTCACCCCCTTGTGTCTGCTGTGATGTCTTAAAGCGCCCATCCAATTCAGGGTAGGCCACCGCCAGGATCCGGGACATCAGGGGGGTCATGGTGCGACTGGCACCCCTCCTAGGTTGGGAGGCCATCCCCAGCAGTGTTTCTGCGGTCTTCCTTGTTCCGCGGCGGATGTCCTCCCACCTCTTGCGGCAGTGGGTGCCCCGTCTGTTGTGGACCCCCAAGTTCCGGACTTCCTTGGCGATGGCACGCCAAATCTCGATCTTCTGATGGGCGCTGACCTATTTGACATGTACAGGGTGGAAAGGAGGAAATCAGCAATGACCTGCATGTTAGATGTAATTGGCCCCCCCCACCAACTTTGCCATATGGCACATGCTCTCATCTGTCGGGCGTTGCACTCCTCATTCGCCCCCCACCCCACCAACTTACATCCACCCCAATCCACACAGGCATAGCCCATTCCATGTGCACCCGGTGTACTCACTTGTTGGTCTGGAGGACCGTAGAGTAGCGCATACTGGGGGAGGACCCCATCCACGAGCTTCTCCAATTTTCAGACATGAAGGCAGGGGCCCTTTCCCCAGTCGCAGCAGCCATTGTATCTTCCAGACCGAGGTCACAGCAGCACTTGCAGTATAGGTCCTCTCCTGTGGATGATCAGGTCTCGAGTGATTAAGCAGATAGAAAATGGCGGTCACGCCCGCGGCGGTGCGTACCGCGGCGGTGCGTACCGCGGCGGTGCGTACCGCGACCGCCGGCGCACTTCGTCATTGGCTCCTGAAACCCATAGGCTTCAATGTTAACCAATGCGGCTTTGCGCCGCGGTCTTCGACCGCCTACCGCCACGGTGTGCCCCGCCAGCGCATTGACCTCACATCCCATTGTCCCACTTCACAGGTCAGGCAGCCGCCATTTCAAGGGCCTACATGGCTTAATTTTGACTGCGACACACAGGCCTAGGCCTTGCATTGCCACACATACACGCCTTTCAACCCATTGCCATTCTTTAACTGTGCAAGCTGTCTGTACGTACCTGTGGTTTGGCTGACTCTGTGCTCCATGTTGTCCTTCCTAGGCACCGTCCGCTGGGACTTGCGATGAGAAGGAGGAATCCTCGCGTGTACCGACCGCTGGTGAACCTGTCGACAATGGAAGAACGCCATATAATACTTCGATACAGACTTGACCGTGCCACTATCCATGAACTGTGTGCCCAGCTGGAGCCAGACCTGATGTCCCCCATCCGCCAACCCACAGGGATTCCCCCTCTGGTGCAGGTTTTGTCAGTCCTCCATTTTTTGGCAAGTGGGTCATTCCAGACCACAGTGGCCATGTCATCTGGAATGTCTCAGCCTATGTTTTCAAAGATTTTGAGTGTTGTCTGCCCTGATGAAACTCATGCGGAGCTACATCATTTTCCCCGAGGAGGGTGACTTGCCTACAGTGAAGGGTGATTTCTATGCCCTTGGACATATCCCCAACATCATTGGTGCCATTGATGGGACCCATGTGGCTTTGGTACCCCCAAAAGACGATGAGCAGGTGTACCGAAACAGAAAAAGTTATCATTCGATGAATGTCCAGGTGGTCTGTTTGGCTGACCAGTACATCTCCCATGTAAATGCCAAGTTCCTAGGGTCAGTGCATGACGCGTATGTGATGCGAAATAGCAGCATCCCCTATGTGATGGAGCAGCTACAGAGACAACGTGTGTGGCTAATAGGTGACTCTGGTTACCCCAACCTGCCGTGGCTACTGACCCCAGTGAGGAATCCCCGGACAAGGGCAGAGGAACGCTACAATGAGGCCCATGGGCGTACTAGGAGGGTGATTGAGCGAACCTTTGGCCTCCTGAAGGCCAGGTTTAGGTGCCTGCATATGACTGGTGGATCCCTAATGTACTCACCAAAGAAGGTGTGCCATATCATCGTGGCGTGCTGTATGCTTCACAACCTGGCTTTGCGACGCCAGGTGCCTTTCCTGCAGGAGGATGGTCCAGATGGTGGTGTTGTAGAAGCCGTGGAGCCTGTGGAGAGTGAAGAGGAGGAAGACTCAGAGGACGACACAGACAATAGGGACAGAGTGATACAACAGTATTTCCAGTAACACCCAGGTAAGAATCACCCACGCCATTTCACAATTGCTTATAGCCTCCTGCATCTGTACTTTCTGTAGTTCCCACCAGATCTTTTTGGGTAATTTTTGTTTTTCCCTTCCCTTCTCAGTGCTGTATGACTCAGTGCCTGACTTCTGCTTGGTTTGCCCATGAACTACAGCGTATTGACATTGGTATGTTGTCATCACTAATTGACAGAACAGATATTGAACAGTAATATGTAATACATTTGCTAATAATACAGCATGACTCCAAACTGATTTGTGTGAATATGTGATTTATTTACAGTGCTAGATATTGGTACATGTGATTACAAGGGTGATGGGTGGGGGTGGAGTAATGTCCATGGCAGAGTCCAGTTCTCAGTCTCACAGGTGCATTGTCCTTTTGCCTGTGGAAGGATGGAGCAGAGGCAGTTCATGGTTGGACAGGGTGGCAATGTGGGACAGTGGGAAGAGTTCAGGGGGTATGTCCTGCTGGCGGGGGTCTTGACATCCTACTCTGTCTTTTTTTTGGATCTCAGGCTCCTCTTACGGGGTGGTTGTTCTTCAGCAGGAGGTGGGGTTCTGGTGGCCTGTCGTGGTGTTGGGGCCTCCTGTCCACTAGCGCCGGCGGAGGTGGTAGGCTGTTCCTGGTCCGGGCTAGTGACAGGGGCCCTGTGTGGTGCCACATGGTCCCGCAACGCGTCTTCTATCCTGTTGAGGGCCAGGACGATGGTCCCCATTGCGGTCCCGATGATTCTCAGCTCCTCCCTGAACCCCATGTAGTGTTCCTCCTGCTGTGCCTGGATCTCCGTGAACCTGGCCAGTACCGTCGCCATCGTCTCTTGGGAGTGGTGGTAGGCCCCCATGATGGTGGTGAGGGCCTCTTGGAGAGTGGGTTCCCTGGGCCTCTCCTCCCCCCCCTGTCGCACAGCAGCCCTCCGAGCTGCCCGGTTTCCCCCGGCCTCTGTCTCCTGGACGGTGTGCCCGCTCCCACTGCCCCCAGGTCCCTGTTGTTGTTGGGGTGTTGGGTTAGCCTGGGTGCCCTGTAGTGGCAGACACACCGCTGATTGAGCTGTCCTAGAGACAGAGGCATGGGCCCGCTGGGTGGGAGCTGTGCTGGTGTTGGCAGAGGGGGTCGGGTCTGGTGTGGCCTGTGGCTGCCTGAGGGGAACCGACTGCCCAGAGGTCCCCGATGGTCCGGGCTGGTCATCAGGTTCAGTGTCGACAGAGATGCTGTCCTCACTGTGGGCCTGTTCCGGGGGTGGGATGGACATTTCTGGACCCTCCTGGCTGGTGTGTTGGCGTTCGGGTCCTGCATGGGGTAAGAGAGTTTGGTTATTGTTTCTGTGTGTGCAATGGGGTGCGTGTTATGGGTGCCCTCGTCCCCCAGTGCAGGCATTCCCTTGAGGGAGGTGTTGTGAGGGTAGTTAGTGGGGGGTGGGGGGGGTAAGTACAGTGGTCATGCTTGGGTGATGGGTGTCCATGGATTGTGTTGGCATGCAGGAGTTGGTGTTGGGATGGGTGGGTTGTGCTGGTGAGACATTGTCAGGGAGGATGTGTGCTGGGGGGTTGGGGGTGAGGGTGGGGGTGTGGGTTGGCATGCTGGTGGGGTGGGGGGGATATAGTAGTTGAGATTGGACTTACCAGAGTCCATTCCTCCGGCTACTCCTGCGAGGCCCTGAGGATGCAGGATGTTGAAGACCTCTTGCTCCCATGATGTAAATTCGGGAGGGGTGGGTGGGGGTCCGCCGCCAGTCTTCTGGACCGTGATGTTGTGCCTGGAGACCATCGATCGGACCTTCCCCCGTAGGTCGTTCCATCGTTTGCGGATGTCCTCCCTATTCCTGGGATGCTGTCCCACCGCGTTGACCCTGTCCACGATCCGCTGCCATAGCTCCGCCTTCCTAGCTATACTGGTGTGCTGCACCTGTGAGCCGAAGAGCTGGGGTTCCACTCTTAGGATTTCCTCCACCATGACCCGGAGTTCTTGGTCCGAAAAGCGTGGGTGCCTTTGGGGTGCCATGGGGTGGTGTGGGTGAGGTGTGGGGTGGTGTATGTGATGATGAGTATGTTGGTGTGTGGTGCTTTGTGCTACTATGTGGTGTGTGTGATGGTGTAGTGTGCCTCAGTGTGTATTGCTATGGATTGTCTGCTGTGTCTCTCTCTCCTTCTCTCAGTAATTGTGGTCGTAGGGGTTTGTGGGTGATGTGGGGGTGTGTTTTATAGTTGATTGATTGTGTGGGAGTGGGTTGTGTATGTGTATCAGGTGTGTGTATTTGTAATTGTCCAATGTGCCTGTGTTTTGGTGCTGTGTGTGTACCGCCAATGGAATACCGCGTTGGAAAGCCCGCCGCGTTGATTCGTGGGTCGAAATGGCATGGGCGTATTTCTGTTGGCGTGACGGTGGAGGTTTGGTCATCTCCAGTTTATCGCTGCCCGCTGATGTGGCGGCCTGCAGTGGAGGTCGGATTTTTGGAGGTTTGGCCGTTGTGGGTCAGAATGACCGTGGCGGCTTTCCGCGGCCGCGGCGGTGTTATGGCGGTCTTCTGACCAGCGGTAAGCGCCTTTTACCGCCGAGGTCAGAATGACCCCCTAAATGTAATTGGAGGGCCTTCAGCACTGATTGTGCCACCCACATAAGAAGCCCCTTAACTGTGTCTCGAGCCTGTCATGGCATGGCCTGTGTGTGCAGTTTCACTGCCACCTCGACTTGGCATTTACAACTACTAGCCAAGCCTTAAACTTTCCCTTTTATACATATAGGTCACCGCTAAGGTAGGCCCTAGGTAACCCATAGGGCAGGGTGCTACATAAGTAAAAGGCAGGACATGTACTTATGTGTTTTATATGTCCTGTTAGTGGAAACCTCACAAATTTGTTTTCCTCTACAGTGAGGCCTGCTCCTCGTATAGAAGGGTGGAGGGGCTCTCTCTTACACTTAAAAATCCAGTGGTCTGCCCTCACACAAAGGACTGATAACCCCCCCACAGGGATCCTGGCGGACAGGACTGGGCAGAAAGGAGAATTTGTGCAGTTCAAACCCACTCTTTGAAGTTTCCCCCCACTTCAAAGGCACTTTTGGTGCATATATATTGAGTCTCTGACCCCACCAAATCAGACACTTCTGAATCTACACCTGGTCACTGTCAGAGGGGCTGCCTGGCTGCCCAAAGGACTCATCTGGACTGCTTTGCTGAGAAGGACTGCTGCCCTGCTTGTTGCCCTGCTACATGCTGGCCTCTGACTCTGCTGGAAGGACTCTGCTTTCCCCACAAGTGCTCTCCAAGGGCTTGGATTGAGCTTGCCTCCTGTTCTGAAGTCTCAGGGCTACAAAGACTTCACCCAAGAAAAGAAAATCCCTGTGCATTGGGAAATCGACACATCCACTGCAGAAATCGATGCAGTGCCTGCCTCGCAGTGGAAAAGTCACTCCATCACCTACCGGATCGAAGCAGTGCCTGCTCCTTTTACCAGCTTGTCAAGGATTTTCAACGCATCGTCCCCGGGTGTCAAAATATCCTTGCATCGCAGTGAGGGACCAAGGCTGCACTCCTGGAAATCTAAGCATACCTTGCAGCATGGAAAGAAACCCCACACCATCTGTGCCGCACCTGAAAATCTGATGCAGCGCCTTATTTTTCAACGCATCTCCTCCTCTGCAGCCCCTGTGCATTATTTTTGACACATCCCAGGTACTGTGTGTCATAAGAATGTAACCACTGATTCTTAAGGATTGAGACCCATTTAAACCTTTAATAAGTGATATATCAACTTGAGCATATTGGATTTTTGTCACTTTTTACTTTATTTTATTCAGATAAATGTTATCTATTTTTCTAAACCTGTGGTGTATTTTTGTGGTGTTTTATATGTATTACTGTATAAGTTACTGGCCAAATACTTTACACATTGCCTTCTAAGTGAAGCCTGCCTGCTCTGTGCCAAGCTACCAGAGGGTGAGCACAGGATAATTTGGATTGTGTTGTGATTTACCCTGACTAGGATTGTGGTCCATACTTGGACAAAGGTTTGTACCTCAGTCAGCTAGAGACCCAATTTCTAACAAGTTCCAGCAGGGGACATGAATGTCCAGAAAAAATCAGTGAGGGAGCAAAAGTGTAGGGCAGTGAAGAAGTACAAGAGCTGGGGTAAGAAAAACAACTTAAAAATCACCACCGACACATCAGAGATAGCAGCAAGGATATAAAAAAAGGAAGGGACCTCCAGATCGAGCCCAAGGCCCTACCTAGATTGTGCTCTAGTAGATCACAGGCTGAGTGATGGATGTGAACCCCCAGGTATCTAAAGGTGGTGAAGCACCAGTCAGGCCAGAAACCTGATAGGTCTCCTTTGCTAAGCCCATGGACTGGGGCAAAGGGAAAGAGGCACAAATTAACCCTAGTCACCTGGAGACCCGAGATGGCCCCAAGGTCCTCCATGGTCTCCATCAGGGGAGGAAGCGAGGCTGGGGCGTCACATAAGAAGTTGAGGGCATCATCTGCATAGAGCAAGACAGTATGGTGTTCACCCCATACCAGTGCTCTCCATTGCCATGCCAGCTGTTGCAGACCACAGGCCAGGGGTTTCATGGAAATCACAAAGATCAATGGGGAGAGGGAACAACTCTGACGGGTGCCCCACCGAATGTCAAAGCTATCAGAGATCAAATTACCCATCCTTGCTCTCGCCGTCAGATTTTATTACAGAGGGTATGGATCCAGCTGAGGTAAACCAATCTGACCTCCATAGTCTCCAGCATCGCCAACGAGAAGCCCCACCCCAGGGTGTCAAACACCTTCTATGTATTGAGCGACACTGCCACCTGCCCTTGATTCTTGCTCAGAGCATCCTTCATCAGGCTGTGCAATCAGTGGATATAAAGGAAGGTATTATGCTGGGGGATGACCCCAGGATGGTCCTCATGTACAAGAGTGTTGAATATGGGCAACAGTCTGTTGGCCAGGACCTTCCCCAATAATCTATAATCTAAGCTTAAAGGGGAAAGCGAGCAATAGAAGTGGACATCAAGGGGGTTACAACCTCGCGGAGGTAGGACCACTATCAGCACTTCGTGGAGTGAATTCTGGAGTTGGGCCCACATCTGGGCCTCAGTAGACCCTTCCAGCAGCTTTTAGGAAAGGTGGGCACTGAAAGTGGCATAGTATTCAGTCGGAAGGCCAGGGGTCCCTGGTGTTTTATTGCAGGCAATTTGCACAATGGGCAAATACACTGCCATCCCCAGATAGAGGGGCTCATCCAGCTCCGCTCATAGGAGCAGAGGCAATCAGGGCAGCGGGAGCCCTTGGAGAACCCCAACAAAAGGGATACTTTCTACAGCCACACATACGGAGTAATATTACTCTGCAAAAGCAAAATTGATAGCTGCCTGTGTGTTGACCACCATGCCATCTACTAATTGGATGGCCCCAATGGGCAGTTAAGCTTGGTCTTCCCTAACAAGTCAGGTCAGCAGTCTACCTGAACGGTTGCCATCCACATGGAGAAGAGAAAGGCGGTACCTATAGATGTGACGTCCCAAGTATACATCCAAGTCCCTGTGGGTCTTATGTAGCTGTGGAGCCTTTGCAGGTTCATCGACCTCCTAGCCTCCTCTGCCTCAAAGACGCACAGGTCACACTCCAAGTCAAGTATTTCCCTAGTCAGAGTACAGTAGTCCCTCATTACTACCTTTTGAGCATTCCATTCCAGGGCCTTGGTAGGGGTGGTGTTCCTGTTGACCTCATAGCAATGAACAATATGGTGGAGATAGACTCTCAAAGAGAGGAGGGTCCATGAGGGATGCAATCTGCAGCTGAATTAGTCAGTATACCAGGGCAGCAGCCCCCAGTGGGCAATGGTCAGAGAGGGTACTGCCATGTTCTTCGTCCTGTCCAACTGCATACCCACCCTCTCTCTGCAGAGGAATAGATCAAGCCTGGTGTGGAAGTCATGAACCAAAGAATAAAATGAAAACTCTATGATGTCAGGGTGGCACAGTCGTCACACCTCAAATACAGGCTTGTGACTCATCCAGTTGCAGAAGCATTGGGGGGCCTTGATACTGGAGGCACCATTGGAGGGAGGGGTGGAAAGGTCCTGGATAACATCTGGGACACATTTAAAATCACCACCCCAGAGTGCGGGGGTAAGGAGGTCTAGAAAAGTAGAATGTTTAGTGTTGGGGGTATAGGCATCCACCAGTGTGAGGGGGTGCCCCATCCAGGTGACCCTCCACTATTATGTCTCTGCATTCTGGATCCATGCTATTAGAATCTGCCACAAAGGAGAGCTATGGGGCAATCCAAATTAGGACCTTCCTTGCATATGCTGAGGTTGTGGTGCCATATAATTAACCCTACCATTTCGCACAGACCTTATGTAACTTCATCTGTGACAAGTGAGTCTCCTAAACGAAAGTTTTGTGTGTGCTCCTTCTCTTAATGTGTGCATGAACCCCATATCTCTTTGTAGGAGTGGCCATGCCCCTCACATTCTACATTAGCATGTCATAAAGGGGGATGGAAGTATGCATTGGCATTCCCATAAGATGTGGTGATAAAGAGCAGAAGGTTGGGGCCAGCAAAGCCAACCCCACTCAACAGGGATAAGCGTGTTTCCCTGTGCACCCTGTCTACATATGTGCAACCGGTGCAGAATCAAAACACGCTGCAGCTAAAAACATATGTGACTCCAACTGTCTCACACAAAGAGGAAGCAGCAATAAAACATATACAAATCTCCCTCACCCCGGCCGGGGTTTATCGAACACCTAACCATATCCAATCAACAAATAACCAAGAACATAAGAAAAATACAAAAAGAGAGAAAGAATGAAGAAAAGGGCGCTAGCGCATAGGCCCATTCCACCAGTCTGAAGAGTACACCCATGCCCATAGGGCTCCCTTGGGGCATTCACAGGAGTCCTCATTGAGCAGACCACACTAGAGGGCATTGAGCAAGAAATGGACCCTTCACATTAAAGCAAGTTATCTGTCAGTTGTGGTGTCAACACAGGACCAGGAAGGAATCCTGTTGAGGTCATAGGGCCATCGGTGTCCGATCCAGTGTCCGAGGCATTCTCTGAACATAGAGCTGCAAAAAGGGTGCCTCCCATAGTGTAACACCTCCTCCACTGCCTGCTCCTTTGTTGCCTGTGTGGTGGAGAGGTGGCTCCCAGTCTTCATGCACCGCCTGCACCACAGCCAGGGCATTAGCCAACCATCAGCACCCTGATCCTCCAACGGGGGGCCCACCATGCCCTTAGCAATGGGCCATGTCTAAGCATCCTCATGGGTCAGAAAGAAATTTGAGTACTCACCATCTATCACCATGAGCTTTGCAGGATATAGTAGAGCATACTTCAGGCACTCCGAAAGCCCAAAAAGCAAACATTATTGCACAGTGAGCACCACTCAGCATCTTACGAGGAGGGAGGCGAACTCGGCCCTCCTCTCCTGCACTTGAGTCTGAAGCTCCTGCGGCATGGGTCTCATTGCAATCAAGAAGGATTGGGATTTAATCAAGCAATCCTTCAACTTTCTACGGTCTGCTTGGAGCAAGTTCACATCCAAGGAGATCATGTCAATCTTAGACTGCAGTGTGCTTTTAGTATCTAGGATTGCATTCAGGATTTTCTCAAATGGAGCGGAGTGTCTAAGTACGGTGAACTCAACATGGTCTGAAGTACCAGCACCACCATCAGATGGAGCCCAGAGTACCCCCAATGCTGGCCTAGTGGTCCTGGAGGATTTAGGCTTCACCATCATGACCACAGCGACACTAGAGAGCACTACAGCAAGGATGACAAAGGTAACAGCAGGTATCGCACCCCACCATCAAAGTGGTTGGTGTCAGCAATCCGGATGTCGCTGGCACAATCTTGGGGCCCTGTAAGGGCCATAGCCATCTCCCATTGCACAGTGGATGCTGCAACAGTGACGAAAAGAGCTAGAGGTTTGGGGCAGGGGTCAAGTCATCTGCCAGCTGTGCCTGCAATGAGCCACCAATTAGTTGAAGCTGGCCGAGTTTGGGCTCCCAGAATCCACAAACTATCACTCATCACAAATAGTCTAGGCACATCATACCCCAGATGAAGGCCCACCCACACTGCCCCTGTGCAGGTCATCACTGAAACTCCAGGTGGTAGACCCCAAAGCCCATCTTCACCCTCCTCAAGGTCATCAGTAGCAGTTTTGGGCCCCAGGCCACCTCACAAGGCCCTCATGTACACCAACACCTCCTCATCAGGGGTCAGGGACTCCACGGCTGTCCAGAGCCGGGCAGAATCAGCGTAAGTCACAAGGCCCAACTTGGCGTTGGAAATATCACAGGCCTTCACTTTCATGCCTATGGGTGTGGTTATGCCACCCTCTAGGAGGCAACAACTATCAGTGTGGGGCCCAGGCAACCTCACCAGGCCTCTGGGTAGTCCAGCTCTGGGCAGGCGCTCCACAGCGGCCCAAAGCAAGGCACAAACAGGTCATGTCACCAGGCCCAACTCAGCACCAGAGAAATCACAGGCCTTCGAGGCCCCACACACTGGCCCTCACAGATCACCGTTGTTGCAGGCCCCAGGTAAGTCAGCACACCATTGTGAGTCCACATAGACACAGCACAGCTCTCAGAGCTTCTTTAAGATTATCAGCTCCATGGCTGCTGGAGGCAGAGCCAGGTCTTCTCCAGGGAGAGGTCACAGTGTGCATGGCAACAATGCAGTCGAGGGCTCTCACCACTCATGCTGTCCACCCTGCTTTCCATGCGGCAGCCTCGGACCACCCTGGGGCACCTCTGAAAATGGGTCTCAGCCCAGCATCATCTCAGCTTGCTCCACGGGCATACCCAAACTTGTGGCCATCAGTCCCATCCCGGCCCAATCTGGGGTCAGCGATGCCAGGAAAGCTCAGGAGGGCAGCCTCCGAGTGGCAGTACCCACAGGATTGTATGCTGGGGGTGTTCTCCCAGCATCACGTGTTGCCCCAGTCAGATCCACGAGGATGTTGCAGGACTATGAATGGCCCCGGACGTAGATTGCTAGAGCTTGTCCACAAAAGCCACCATCTTGGCCATGCCCCTATATTGTTTTTACAGCATAGCATTGAATCTGTTTTCGTAGCCTACTAGCAAACATTTTGTTGTAGAACGCAGAAGATAAACAAAAAATGCATAATGTACATGTGCATATTTTATGCACGAATCACCAAAATAGATGAGGGTCATAGCCAAGGAACGCCTTTGCTATTAAATAAAAGCACCAAACGTACACTAAAAACACAGTTTTGAAGATAGTGAGGTTTTGTGCTTTAATCAATGCAGTACTTAAAGATAGTTGTAGGAAGGGTTTTCACTTCGGTGAATATTTATTTTCGAGGAAATAAAGATTAAAACATAAGCAAAATAATAGTTTATACACATGAATAACAATTGCACAATATGTTTAATCAAAAAACAACTTGGGGGCATATTTGCTAGATGTGGCGCAGCGCCACCGATACGCCAAAATAGGCAGTGCTTCATCACTTCTAAAAGGAAGGGATCCGGTGCATCCCTGTGATCTCCCTGCGCCGGCGCTAATTTAGCTGCGAGCACTATCGCAGCCCCCCTTGCACCATGGTGCAAGGATGGCTGCATTGTGATTTGCTCCTTACACAAGAGCAAAAACTGAGGAGAAATTAAAGCATTTCTCCTTGTTGCGTCATATTAACAACACCTCTGGGGTGGCGTTAGATTTTAGCACTGCCTCAGGTTTACAAAATCTCGTCAATCTGGGGCAGCGTCAAAATGCAATGAGTGTTGCTGTGGAATGCCCACCACAACATCCAATGCACTCCCCTTACAAGCAAAGTGTTGCTTAACGCCACCTCGTAAATACAGAGCAGTGTGCAACGCCACCAAAGCATTACAAAAAAAGGACAATCCGGTGGCGCTAGGGGCTTGTAAATATGCCTCTTGGTGACTCCCAACTTGGTGAAACCAAACCCTGAGAGTTGTTTTTGGTGAATAGCTACTTTTAATAACAGTCCCAAATTATGAAAAGCAGAAAATAATCACCATGGGGTATTATCGCGTCTTAAGTCATTTGACTACAAAAAAGTAGAGAGTAGAAAGCTGCACAAAAACGTCCCTACAATTCCTAAAAGGAAATGAATTGAAAGATGGTGCAGAAAAGAAATTGATAAATAAAAAAAAGGCAAAGTAAGAAAAAAATTAGGTTAAGTAAGCAGTCTAACATTGAGATAATGTTTTTCCATTTTTATAGCAGTCCAAAAAAGAAAGCAGAAACTGAAAAGGGGTATGGAGGACGGACAGCAGCACTGGACATAAGTAAAGCAGAGCAGGTAAATTGTGTCACTGTAGTGGTACGGTTTGAGCATGAAGGTTTGGAGTGTAAGGTGGAAAGACAAAAAATATATTGAGATGGAGAGTAAAGGTAAAATGGGGATGGGCAAAAAGACACTCCCAGATAAACAAAAGAAAGAAAAATAACAACCTGAAAAATGTGAGCGAGGAGAGAAAGTAGTAGGGTGGGGGGATTGATTTGGAAATGGAAATCAGTACTTTAGCATGACCATAATGTGCTTCAACCATGTTTGGTTACGCTAATGATGCACATGGGAAGTGCCAATCTCTGACATTGAACTGTGCCCACCTTTTGGCTTTTGAGGCACGAAAACAAATATTAGGATGTCCAGCCGAAATGTTTTCATATTGTTGTTATTATCAGAAGATCATTTAACTTCTTCTCATGATCTCAGCAGAAACACCTGCCTGATGTGTTTTAAGAATTAGTCACATAACTGTACTGAAAACATATGAATGCTAAAATATAACTGTGTGCTTCAAAAGCATGCTCCATCCATTTTTGCTGAGGGATGTTCTGGCTGACTCATTCTGTGATTTACCGACTATAACATTTATTTTGTGAACAACCCTTTCAGACTTTGATTGGCATGTGTGGAAATGGTCTTTGACAGAACCTGGTGCTAATGGACGGAAATGGAATTCAAATTGCTGGATGCAAAGTCTGGAGCTGAACTGGACTTAATGCAACACCCCTAAGCACCACAGGTAAGACTTGGTCGGAGACATAAATAAACAATGAGTGGATTGTTTAATCTCAGTCATGAGTAACTATTCTTGGCCGTAATCCACCATTCCACATCAGGCAGGAACTACCTTTATGCAAATCAGCCGTAGTCCTACTCCAACAGGAACACTACAACCCGAATTGCTAGCCTGGTTGGCTTCTAAATAGTAGAAGCAACCCCAGATTGGTTTCGACCTATTTGGATTTCATCAGTTAGGAGCATCTTCAGTCCTATGCATGTGAGTACTCAGGGAAACAAAAAAGTGATAAAGGATAGCTTGAATTATTCTCAGCCTCTGGTAATTACTCTGAGCCACAATTCAGTCCATCTTGGTTTTGCCCACCATGCTCCCTCAGACAAGAACCAGTCATATGAAAATCAACCTTAGTCCTGCTTAAAAAAACAGTCCAGCCTGACATGAGAGTCTAGCTACCTTCTGAATGGGGGCACAAGCAACCCCTAATTGGTTGTGCCTATTTGGTCCTTATCAGTAGGGTGCAGCTTTAGTCATATATTTGTCCAAAGGTAGGAAAGAGTATTCTCTGTGGTGAGCTTGTGACAGTGGCCCGGAGTTCAACTCACTGGTCAGGCCAGACAGTGCCAGCACAATGAAAATTTCATGAAATATAAAGCCTGATAAGTGTTTTCAAATAGGTAGGACATTTATGTCCAGCACTAAAAACTGTTTTCTGGGTAGGTGACAAGAGGATAACCAGTTTGGGTAGGTGTGGGGCAGTACTAAAACGATAGGAGTTAGAAGCATTTGAGACATCCATTATATAAGAGCAGGGGGCTTTAGAAAGTGCAGGGGATGGCAAGAGTACCTAGGACTTCTAGTATACACCCAAACAGAAGAATGTGTGAATTAAAGAGCTGCGCTGATCTTTTCACCCTGGAATCTCTGCAGGCCACCACAGGCTATAACAAGAGGTAACCGAATGTAAGGTGCTCAACATACAATTGTGAAGTCATTTTCCTACCTTCCTTCATGAGAACAGAGGTGAAGAGATGATTGACCTACTCTTTCCTTTCTTAACCTTCAACCCCAGCCCCTGCATGGGATGAACAGTGGGCCAAGGCCATCAGGCGCCTAAATCTTTACCTGATGCAAATGAGTATGTAGTTAGGGAAATAAATCCATAGTAATCAAAGCTGTAGAAAGCCCCAGTTAAATGTACTCCTGTTCATATGATGATCCACCAGCATGGCGACAGGGCATGCAGGCATATTGCAAACTGGGTAAAGTGCACTTGTGTAGGGTAGTCTACTGAATAAGGAACCTTTGACATTGAATGCTTGAATCACCTTTAGAAAAGATGGAAAGGTCCCACATAAAAATCAAAAACAATAGACAGCTTTCATATATTAGTATGAAGAAGTTATAAAGAAGAGAGCAAACATTTCAGTTGTGGAGACTGAAAGACACACAAAATAGACTGGCGTAAACAATTAGTCAATTGAAGGACAGAGTCCGTTTTTTTTCCTTACTGAACTGCTTCCTTCTTTATTAGACAAAAGACTAATTATATTTTTGAAGTAATATAGTAGTAGGAGGATATATTAGTACAAGTTTCCCCTTATCTAGAGGTGATTTCGGAGGTGCTAAGTTGAGAGAGAACTCCTGGGGACGAAGCAGGGCCAGAACAGGCCAGAAGTATGGTCACAGGCAAATACCACACAGGGAGGGCAGCAAATGTGGTGAGCTTGTAAAGGGGCAGCATGGCAGGCATGAGAAGAAAACAAGAGGCTCATATGATGACACCTCTCTTGTCACACCAGATGAGAAAGAGATGCTGACGTGAGTGTAGCAACCAGATTCAAAACAGAAACGTAAGACCGAAAAAGGATCTATGTAAATAACTTGAAAATTATTTAAAGAAAAAAGTATTCCCCAAATTGAATCCCATAACTGGGTGAATCCAATTGTCCTTCAAACGTTTGAGGAAATAGGTTTGTCAGAAAGGGTTTGTCAGAATCTGTTTCACGAAGTTGTTTTTCAACCAGGTTCAGACAAAACTGCAATTTACACATGATTACTCTACACACATTTCGGGGTAGGAAAATAAAATTATTGCAAGTCTCTGTTGTACATATTACAACAGATAGTTAATGCTTGAGTTGCACACACACACACACACACGGAAACTAGCAAACAAACACATGTTGTGCGAGCAATGCTCTGCCTCTAATTTGGAACCGGGGTAGTATTAGATTTAAGAAACATTCAACAAAGGTTACTGTTAGCATCATATTACATTTTTTAAGGAGGTGCAAATTTACTTACTCTGGGCCTTATTTAGAGTTTGTTGAGCAGCCCACTGTAAGGGTGATAAAGGTCATTGTCAGGACTACCTCCCACCATAGTTAAAGATCACTATTGGTCCTGAGATCTGTACACCTTTAGAGTAGCTGCCACCACAGCGGCTCCTCTGAAGGCACTTCAAGTTTGCTCAACAGACGGTGTATTTTATGTGACAGATCAGCAAGTTTTTTCATTTTTCCAAAACAAACTCCTAAAGTAGGACTTTGTTTTTGAAAAGCAAAATACTGATGACCCAGGAGCCCTAGGAGTTTTCTCCCAGAGTGGGAGGTCATTTTTAGGGTCGAGCCTGCATCACATGCGCTGGCGCATGCTTTTCGCTTGCGAGATGCTTTAGGAATTAGAAAAGGGCTTGGAGCCCCGACCCCATCACGTCAGTGTCTTTCATTGGTTCGTGGCTTGCCTGTTAAAATCTGCTTGCTTTCATTAGTGGAAGGCATGCATACTTCATGCCTTTTCCGGTGGTTAGCCTTCCTCGAGCGCAGCGACCAGGTACTGAAAACATGGGAGGCTCGCTGTTTCCCGTCAGGTTCATGGACTACTTTTTCTCTATTTACGCAGCACGATCTCGCTTGGTAGAAGTCGAGTGCTTTGCATAATATCAACCTTGTTACATAGTTAATTGCACTTTTGCCGGTTACGTTCATAATTGCACTTTTGTCGATAGGTTTCATTACGAGTGAACTGTAGCAGCGCGATCGTGCTGTTTTTTTCTTTCAACTTGGCATGAAAAATCCAGTTGGGAGTTTACAACTGGTAATAGCTGTAACTCGGACAAATGCGAGACCTTAGTGCATTGCAAATGCTTGTTATTTATTTCTATTCAAGAATGCCAGGCTTTCCCTGGCATTCCCAACAGAAAACAAATACATCAGCCTGTCCACTCTAAATAGAGCGACATTGTGATGTACTTACACTGATGGCCTGAACTCCATCAGAAACATGACAGTTTGCCTGTCTTTAAATAGAGTCCACGGACTGTCAGTTTTGTAGTCACTGCACTCCACCCCATTTGTGGCAGAGTACCCTGTCTATCAAACTCTAAATCAGACCCTCTCTGTTTCAGTGATCATTGCTGTTTAGTGGCAGGAAAAATAAGTGTATCTATCTAAGTTGAGGAAAGCCTTGGAAATTCACAGTATGTAATATAGTGTTAAATAGCAAGGCATTGCAAATGAACATCATGGCACATTAGGTAATCTATTCTACAGTGTTTTTTCAGTTCTTAGGCACACAGACTATACTATTTGAAGACATATGAATTAATATATGCAGAATACATGCATACAAAATCTAAAATCTGGCTCTAAGATGCCATGGTTTCTTTGGGAATTCCACTGTGCAGTATCTTTTATAATAATTCTAGCAAGATCTCTGGGCACTCTTGCGAGAATCCCCACGTGCTCTGGTACAAATCAAACAGTTTTTAGGTTGAGCATAGCAACAAGCAAGCTCTGCTCTTCTCGACATGTCCTAATCTATTCTGTGGGCTTTAACAACGCCTTTCACTTTCATTTGTTCCTGGGCCTGCCTTTGAAATATCCATTGATGTCGTTGGTAAATGCTTTATGTTCATCCGGCCTTGAGGCTGCTTTTGGCTGACCCTGTTACATGGATTATTTCAGGATCAGACATGTAATTTACGGTGGCACACTATTTTTTCTTCGTCTGGTGCGTGTTGGGGCAGACTGGGAATGACTCATTTTTTTATATAGCGCTTGGGAGTACAGGTTCTGCCATTTCATAGCGCTGCAAAGCAGGTGACATTCTTAAATAAATCGCTATAATTCATTTTATCGACCTTGCAGAGATGAAGAGGTGAAAAAGCTGTGTCAGGATTGTAATCTGTGACATTTTTTTTTGTCAAGACCTCTGCAGTGGGTGCATTAACCAAGTGACTTGAGTAGAGCGTAACACTAGATGATAGCACGTGCTTTTGATACCCTCTGGAGGGTCACCAACTAAGTACATAGGCTAGTTCTAGACAAGAATATGGCGAAAGGTGTTGTCTCCAAAATGGTGGAAAAGGAGACATGACTCCAGACCCCAGCACTACACGGCCTCAAGCTTGATAGCAAAAGAGATTTAGCCTTTGGATGTAAATTGGGCCTCTTCAAAAAGAGTTCTGTTAGTGCAAATTCAATACAAAGGTATTACAGCACTTTACATGAGCTATGTTACACAAGAACACATTCATTTTTGGTAGCAAGAGGAGATTAAGTGATTTGCCGAAGAATCACAGGATGTTGAGCCAGCACTGAGACTTGAACTGTGTTCCCCAGCTCTAAAGTCAGCAGGTCTGGTTCTTACGCCACATCCTCTCCCCTGGGGTTCTTTGTCTGGTGCCTGTTGGGGCAGTCTGGGAATAATTTATTTTAATATAGCTCTTGGAAATACATGTTCTGCCATTTCATAGCACTGCAAAGCAGGTGCCATTCTTAACAAAATCATTATAATTCAGTTACAATTAAGATTCCTATTCTGTTATTCTCTTTGTATACAGTCAGTGTTTTTTAAAGATAGGCTGGTATTGCCAATGTAGAGGAATAATTCCTTTAAAACGTTAACACACAGAAATATATGGCTGCCCCCTATTCTTTGCTCCTAACTCTTTTGACCCGTTCATTCTCTGGATTAAATGCCACAAAAGTGCCTATTTATGGCTTGTTTGGTGCTATACAAGTTTAGGTAAACACACTAGAAAGGGTTGCATCTCTAGGGTATCAAAGCCAGTCTGTAGGATTGAGGTAAAAACACTCCCAAGATGATGGCCTTGTTGTGTGCTCTCTCCTGCAGCGATAGGCCCGGGAGGGTTGCTGTGGCACCTGGAATACATCCACTACACTCCAAATGAAAACAGATAGGTAAAAGACATTGTTATTTAGACTGCCTATAGCTCTAACTCTCACAAATGCGAGACCTAATGCAATACAAATGCTTGTTCACTTTTTGGAGACTTAGATTTTGACACCTGCTGTAGTCTGACGTCTTCTGAACCTCCCAAGCAACTTCATGCTCTGTATTGAAATGACTAGCTTCTATCTGCAACGCAACACTGTTACTCTTGGTCTGGCTTGATCAGAGCCTGGTTTATTCAGCAATGATTATTTTAAAGAGGACTATTCATCATTTACACAATTGGCAATGGAATTCTCTATCTGGTTACATACCCACTTAAGTGACTTGTCCTGCCCTCTCCATTAACCAATTATGAGGTTGACAAAGGCCTGTTACAGTCACTACTGAAATAATATTAACAAAAAGTCGCGCATAAGCACTCACCTATACTAGTATATATTCATGGAGAAATGCTCTGGAATTCTCTTTCCCTATATGAATTAATCATGCATGGAGATGAAAACTGAGAGTGCTGGAATTCTAAAAATACAGAGCGTCAAAAGAAGGGTCTGTAACACCTTGAAAATTGGTGTTTCAGCATTACATACACATCTGCATATGGCACATCAGTGTCAAATGTACAGCTTGACTGATAACTGAAATGCACATGAAGCATGGAGACTGAATGCTTAACTGACTAACTAATCCTACCTAAAGTCTTAGTCTTCCACCTGGTATTGAAAAAAGAAATGTTAAGCACTTGCTGCGACTGACACTCTGGAGCAGTCCTATTCCCCAAAACTGGAAAGCATAATGAAGCAAAACAGGAAGGTGGATGAGGGATTGGAATCAGCTGGTCTGATCTCTGAAGAGCTGCAGCCTGTAGAAATCTTGGTGCCTCCTGTTCTGATGCCTCAAAGAAGCAGAAACATAAGGGGGCATAGCTTGCTGTGCGAGAAAATAGCCACATAGACTGAGTGTTCCTGTAACCGAGGAATAAATCCGACAAGATCCTGGTCTCCTGGGTGTGGTACTAGCATGAAGCAACCCGGAACCGTCATTGCTATGGTCAGTGAAAGTGATTAGCCTTCCGGCTGTCAGCCTCACCGCTCTGGGAAGGTGAACTGCAGCATGGCCTTCCCATTGTAGCAACTGATGTGGAGAAGAATCAGCTGGGTGCCAGCATGGCTGGGTGGGGTGCTGACAATCAGCGGGCACATAACGAGCTCACCGAATACTGTACCTCATAGCAGGACCCTGAGGATTTCAGGGGGCTCCACCGATGTGCCCCGCTGCCCCTGCTCTACCTTGAGTGAGCGTGCCTGGGTACCTTGCGACACAGAGAAAAGGAAGCACAGTGGAGGAGGGGGCCTGGCTGGGTGAGGAGGTGCAGCCTGCGGCAGAGAGAAGAGCTGTGTCCGATCTAGGAAGGGTAGCAGACTAAGGCCCTCAATAGGACCCTGGCGGTAAATCCCACTTACTGCCACGCTGACGGCCGCCAACATACCGCTGCGGATACCCGTTCACCAAATTATGACACACACACACACCAATCCGACAGAATACAGCCACATACACAAATCCGCCAGCCCGAAGGTCAGTGCTAAAGTGGCGGAATCAAAACCCACACCGTCACGCCAACAGAACAACGCCCATAACATTGTGACCAACGAATCACCACAGTGGACATTCAACGGTGGTAAACCATTGGCGGGACATACCGCTTCACTCACAATGGACATTCACATACACAACAACACCACATTGGCCAATACTAAAGACACACACCTGGCACCCATAAACACACTACACCCACACACCCACACCACTACAAAACACACCCCCACAGTACCCACAACCATTTACGAATACAATTAATTGCCACAAGAATGACACCAAGACCACTGACACAACTACATACACACACCACATATACCCATACATCCCTCACGCACCCCACTTCACACACCCCAACACATTAACCTACACAGGGTCATTGTGGAGGAAATCGTTAGGGTAGAGCCACAGCTGTTTGGAGTGCAGGTGCAGCACATATCAATAGCTAGGAAGATGGAGCTATGACGGAGAATCGTGGACATGGTCAACGCCATGAGACAGCATCCAAGAACAAGGGATGACATCAGAAAGAGGTGGAACGACCTACGGGGGAAGGTACGTTCCATAGCAGCAACACACTACCTCGCTATCCAGTGGACTGGAGGTGGACCCCCACCTCCTCCCCCACAACTCACAGCATGGGAGGAGCAAGTCTTGGCAATACTGCATCCTGAGGGCCTGGCTGGAGCGCTGTATCACTATCCCTGTAATTGAGAAGTTTCACTATTATGGGGTGCGGCGGAGGGACTGGCTGGAGTCGGAGGAGGACTGGATTCTGGTAAGTTAGCTCTCTACCACTATCACCCCCCTACCTACATGCCATCACATACCATCAGCCGCACCCTAACTCCCCTCACTCCACTACATCCCACACACCCCACATCTCACTAATCCCAATGCCAAGCTCTGCATGCCATACCAATGCATGGACACCCCTTACAGCCCTGCATGGACACTCATCACTAAAGCATGCACAGCATAGAGAACTAACAATCCCACCATACACCAACATACACAAGTAAAAGCTGGCAGGGCAACACCAACCATAGAGGGGAAGCTAGGGATGTACAATATGTCATACACATCAACCATAACACATCATTTACATCCCCACAGGTACACCAGCCAATTTCACCGTAAAGGAGGTGCCAGCACTATCCAGTCACCCCACAGAAAAGGCCCACAGTGATGACAGTAACTCTGGACTTCAGGATCTGGACAATCTACTTGACCCATCAGGGACCACTGGAAAGTCGGTTACTCAAGCCCAGTCACACACCACCACAGAGCCTCCCCCATCAGGAAACAACAACACAGCACCCAACCACCATACCCAAACCTCTGTCCCCAGGACACGCAATCAGCAGTGTGCCCACCTGTACAGGGACCCCAGGTTACACCTTGCACCCAAGACAATCAGGGGCCTGGGGTCAGTGCCAGTGGGTACACGGTTCAGGGGACAGAGGCACAGACCAACAGGGACACTGGGAGGACTGCTGTGTGCCAGGGGGAGGACAGGACCATGGAACCGACTCTCCAGGAGGCACTCTCCGAGATCCTGGGAGCCTAGCAACATTCCCAGGATACGATGGGCCACATCCTAGAAAACGTGCAGGAGAACAGGCGGCTGCAGGAGGGACAGTACCAGAGGAGCAGGGAGGACTTGCAGGCCATCAACAACACCCTGATCTCCATAGCAGGGGTGCTGGTAGACATGGCCAACATTATGAGGGAGGCAGTCTCACAACAGCAGGCCCTGCCACTAGCTAGTCATCTGAACAGCCTTCCACTTTCACTGCCGCTAGTGGCCAGGAGGCCCCACCACAGGACTCATAGGCCACCAGCACCCCTCCCCTGCAGAAGGTGAACCACCCCACAAACGTTCCCTTTGATCCAGACAGAAGCCAGAGACACTTGCCAAGACCACCGCCAGGAAATGAGACTCTCCCACTCTGTCACTCTGTCCACCTTGAACTGCCATTGCTCCCCTTCCAATGTCCCCTTGGACAATGCACCTGTGCTACAAACAGACTGGATTAATACCCTGGACTTTCCTCCATCATCACCCCATCCCATTGCACTTTCCCCTCTAGATATTGGCACTTCAATAAACACCCTTTGATAAAACTCAATTTCGAGTATGTCACGTATTTCAAATATGTATTGACTTAAACAGGTACAACCATTGAAAATGAACTGTACATTGAATGAGCATAGAATTAATGACCTGTAGCTGGCTGTTGTGATCACACCAGGAGTATTTGTCAAATGACCAACATCTGCAAAATGAATAGCCATAGAAGTGGGAAATACCAGCATGCCAATGCCACACAGAATACAACCAAAGTCAATGAAATATAAAGTTACACTGTCTCACTTGTGTGTCATTGGAAGTACTAACGAATTACAGATGATCTGTTGTCCTTACCCTCATCCTCTGCCTCCTCATCCGCACTGTCAACAGGGTCCACTGCTGCCACAGGGGCATCTCCACTGTCCTCCTCCTGCAGAAAAGGGAAATGGCGTCTGAGGGCCAGGTTGTGCAACCTGCAGCATGCCACTACTATCTGGCAGACCTTCTTAGGTGAGTAGCACCTGTTAGATGGAGGAACCAGAACCTGGCCTTCAGGAGGCCAAAGGTTCTCTCATTTATCCTTCTGGTTCGCCGATGTGCCTCACTATAGCGTTCTTCTGCCCTTGTCCTGGCATTCCTCATAGGGGTCAGCAGCCATGATAGGTTTGGGTAACCAGAGTCACCTGCAAATATTGAGGGACAGCATTTAGCCGCACACTATCCTATATGGCCCACAATATAGGCATACACCAACATATACTGGGTGGAAACCAGGGCTTACCTCTTAGCCACACCTTGTGCCTCTGTAGTTGGGCCATCACATTTGGGATGCTGCTATTCCTCAGGACAAAGGTATCATGCACTGACCCAGGATACTTAGCATTGACATGGAAGCTATACTGATCCGTCAAGCACATCATCTGCACATTCACAGAGTGGAAACTCTTACGAATCCTGAACACCTGTTCATTCTGCCGGGGGGGGACAAATGCAATATGTGTTCCATCAATCGCACCAATTATATTGGGAATATGTCCCATTGCATAAAACTCTGCCTTCACAGTGGCCAAATCCTCAGCCTGGGAGAATGCATTGTAGCTTCACATGTGTTTTATCAGGGCAGACAACACTCTTGTCAGCACTATTGAGAACATTGGCTGTGACATTCCTGCTGTCATTTGGAAAGAACAGCCAGAAAATGGAGCACTGAGGAGGGGGTATCCCAGTGGGGTGACGGATAGCAGATATCAGGTCAGGCTCCAATTGAGCAAACAGCTCTGTGATTGTTGCCCTATCCAGTGTATAGGTGAGTATTATGTGCCTGTCCTCCAGTGTAGCCAAGTCCACCAGGGGTCTGTTTACGGGGATATGTCTCCATCTCCTATTCATCTGCAGCGGTAGGAATCTAAGGGACAAAAGAGTGAGGAGGCTGTCACAATCTGAACAATGGAGCCACAACAGTAGTCTGCAATCTGTAAACATGTCATGGGTCAGTGTGATTTGTCCAGTAGGTGCCTATTTCTCCTGTGACGCAGTATTATCCCATAGGCCTGCCCCCCCTGAATTGGCGTCCACCTGTCCTGTGTGGAGGGACAGGTGGAAGTGAGGTAATGCCGCTGACGTGTGCTGTGGCGGTGGGAGGTCGTGAACCACCATTCAATTCCTCATTGGTTATTATTGGGCCCTATGGGGTACAGTGGCCAATGGTGATCTACGCCGGCGGTGACGGTATGCACCGCCGTGGACGTGAACAGCATTTTCTATTTCATTCCTCACTTGTTTCCTGACCTTCCATAGGAGAGGACCTACACTGCATGTGCTGCTGTGACCTGTGTCTGGAACCTACTGTGGCCCGTGTGACTGGGGAAAGGGCCCCAGCCTTCACTTCAGAGGAGTTGGAAAGACTGGTGGATGGGGTCCTACCACAGTACGGACTGCTGTATGGCCTCTAGACCAACAGGTGAGTACACTGTGAGCACGATGCATGTGGCATGAATGTATGGAGGTGTTTGTGGCGGCATTTTGTAAGTGGGGAGGGATGTCCTCCTGGCTGGGTACACATTGAGTGCTGGGCTATGTGTGTGCCAGTAGTGCTGGAAACGGGTATGGTGGGCCATTTGTGTTACTGGCTGGACTGTTAGTCTAATGGTGTTCTCCTGTCTGTATTGCCTCTGCAGGTCAGCATCCATCAAAAGAAGGGTATATGGCATGCCATCCCCAAGGAGGTGCAGAACCTGGGGGTCTATGGCAGGCGGAGCACCCACTGTTGGAAACGGTGGGAGGACCTGAGATGCTGGGTGCGGAAGACCGTGGAGGCCCAGCTAGGGATGGCCTCCCAATGAGGAAGAGGTGCCCGTCGAACCTGGACCGCCCTCATGGCCCGCATACTGGTGGTGGCCTAGCCTGAGCTGGATGGGCGCTTGAGGGCATCACAGCAGCCACAAGGGGGTGAGTACAGTGGCCATCACTGAGGCTCACTGCCGGAGGGGTAGTATACGGGTGGTGGTTGTGTGTCAGTGGGTGCCCCTAGGCCAGGCCAGACATAGCAGCGTAGGTCCTCTGGTGACTAAAGGTCTGAGGGGAAATACTGCCCCCTGTGTGTGAGGGTGCTGTGTACGCCAATGGTGGCGTTGGTGCAGTCATTGATCCAGTATATCCTTTGTCTCTCTCCCCCCTTTCTTGTTTTGTCATCCTGTCCTTAAGTGCATTAGCATCATCTGGCGGAGGAGCAGAGGCACCGGCGAGGGAGGGAGCTGCATCCCACAGGAACCAGAAGGCAGAGTCCACCGACGCTGAGAGTACCAGTGGGACGGAGGGCGAGGGGAGCACCATGGCGGAGACTGGAGCGGACAATACAGACTCTGATATGTCCTCCAATGGGAGGTCCCTGGTGGTGGTGGACACCCCTGTGACCACCCCAGCTAAAGGTACAGCCGCCACCCCGGACCAGCACTGCCCTCCCAGCAGCCCCTCAGCGAGTTGCCTGTGCCCTCTTACCCAGGAGGGTGGGCATCTTCTTCGCCCCAGGCACCTCAGGCCCTGCCCCAGTGAGCCCTGCTGCCCTCAGTGAGGAGGCTATTGACTTCCTGAGATCCATCTCTGTAGGGCAATCAACCATTGTGAATGCCATCCAGGGGCTGGCAGCCCAGATGCAACAATCTAATGCATTCCTGGAGGGCATTCACACTGGATTGGCGGCACAACAGGGATCAATCCAGGCTCTGTCCTCCTCTCTGATGGCAGCCATTGTCCCTGTTTCAACCGTCCCCCCTCCAACTTCCACTTCCCAGTCCCATTCTCCTCAACCCCATCCTATCCCAAGCACACAGCCAGATGAGCATGCACACCAGAGTGACACAGGCAAACACAAGCACCACACTTCATCCCACAAACATTCACACAAACACCATCCAGTTGCAGACACAACAATATCCACTATTACCACTGCCTACCCCTCCTCCAGTTATATCCAGACTCACCCCTGCATGCACTACATCATCATCCACTACCAGCATCATCACCACACCAAGCAAAACACACACCTTAGTGGCAGATACCTCCACAACATCCATGCACACGTCCCCTGTGTCCTCTCCCACCGTGTCTGTCCCCCCTCCTGAAGTATACAAACGCAAGCACTCAGACACCCAACAGCCATCCACCTCACAACAGTACACAACCCATGCACCGGCACCCAAATCCAGCAGAAAAACACCTCAAACAACCACTCGCTCATCCTCCACTCCCATTTCTTCTCCCTCTTCCTGCCCCAATGTCCCTAAAAAGCTTTTCCTTTCTATAATTGACCGTTTCCCTACCCCTCCCCCCGTCCTGCACGTATGGCCAGGGTACCAAGAACCCACCCAAGCACCTCAGCCAAACCCACCAAACCCCCCTTACCCAAACCTCAGCCAAACAGTCCACGGGCCCTGTTCCATCTGCACCAACTCGTGGTGGAAAGGATTCTAGGCTACACATACTGAAGGGGAAGGAGCCTGCACCAGCCAGCAGAAAGGGGAAGGAGCGTGCAACAGCCAGTAGAAAGGGGAAGGAGCCTGCACCAGCCATCAGAAAGGGGAAGGAGCCTGCACCAGCCATCAAAAATGGAAAGGAGCCTGCACCAGCCAGCAGAAAGGGGAAGGAGCCTGCACCAGCCTGGAAAAAGGGGAAGGAGCCTGCACCAGCAGCTGACACAGAGCCCCCACTTCCAACCGTGGTTGTGCAGCCATCAGTGAATGCAGGAGCTGAGCAGGAGCCTCCCACAACCACCACCACAGTTCAGCCATCGGGGGCGCAGGGGCTGAGCAGGAGCCTCCCACCACCACCACAGTGCAGCTATCAGAGGGTGCAGAGGCTGAGCAGGAGCCTCCCACAACCACCACCACCACAATGCAGCCATCGGAGGGTGCAGGGGCTGAGCAGGAGCCTCCCACCACCACCACCACAGTGCAGCCATCAGAGGGTACAGGGGCTGAGCCACCACCACCTCCGCAATGCAGCCGTCACCACCGGTGGGTGCCATGTAGTCCACCCTCCAGGGGCTACTGTGCGGGCTGCCCTCTCCAGAACCAGTGGGGAAGACACCCACTCGGGAGACAGTAGCCTTGAACTCCCCAGGACCAAGCACAGGGCAGGGTGCCCCCTCCAGAACCAGTGGGGAAGACACCCACTCGAGAGACTGTGGCCTTGCAATTCCCAGGGCCAAGCACAGGGCATGTTGCCCCCTCCAGAACCAGTGGGGAAGACACCCACTCGAGAGACTGTGGCCTTGCACTCCCCAGGACCAAGCACAGGGCATGTTGCCCCCTCCAGAACCAGTGGTCTTGTTTCCGCATCTGGCTCAGGTGCCCCCTACCCCCTGAGGTGTCTGCCTATTTGCCAACTGATACCCCTGCAGTGTTCTCTCCGTATTGGTGCAGGGAACGAGTGGGGCCTTGGACTTTGCCCTGTGGCCATGTGGCCCCTGTGAACTGAGGACTGGGCAGTGTCCCTTTGTTGTGCATTTGTACATATCTGTTGCATAGCCAAATTTATTTTTTACTTTTGATGTTGATGTTACATTCACTTTAGTCAATTCCTGTTGTCCTTGCATGATTCAGGCGATTTACAGGGATAAATTGTTTTTAAACTGCTTCTGGTTGTGTGTATGGTGTGTGTGTGTGGGGTGTGCGTTGTGCGTGTGTGTCACTCTCGTTTTCCTCCCCCTCCCCTTGTGTGCTAGGCGGCTGTACTCACTGTCTTCGTCTTCGCCGGCGTTGGTGTTCATGGTGGAGCATAACGTAGAAGATCATCAGAAATACTTGCAGTTCTGGCTCCATGGCGGCGTGGTTCTTCCCTGTGTCTCCAATGGTGAGTTCTTTCACTTCTGTGCTCTGTTTCCACCAGCCTTTTGATGGCGTTGGTACCACCCCGGAAAAGGTGGTGGATTGGCATGTCATAATATGGTGGGCAGTACTTTGTCTTCCGCCTGCCTGTAGATGGCTGCCGCCGTGGTGCCTGTTGTTTCGGCACTGGCGGTCGGTGTGGTACATTGGTTGTCCATAGTAGGTATCACGGCCACGGTCATAATTTGGCTGTACTTACCGCCAGCCTGTTGGCGGTATTACTGCCACTTTATCACCGAACGCCAAGGCCTAAATGAGGGCCTAAGTGTGGAAAAGTACAGGCCTTACAGCATACCATTAAGGGAATCCTGATTACATGAGACCGGGTGGCCCTTGGTGGTAAGTGGGAGCCTGTGTAATTAACTGCCTGCTCATCATGTTCGCCTAGTGGCCCCTACCTTGGTGATGTGGCGGTGAGCCATTGAAAGAGAGGCTTCAGTCCCGGATTGACTGTGGTACCCTGATGTTTTGGGCTTGCCCAGAGAGGTGTCTGATCTTACTGCCTGGTGCCCCGTAAGGAGGACTTGGGAGCATGAAGCAACTATGGGCAAATGACCAACTGCGACATTGAGGAGCTAGGAGAGGTGCGGCTGCAGTATATATATCTCCTATGGGGGATCCTTTGGGTGTTGATTTACCCACTTTTGACTCCTCCTGCCGTGTGGTGGCTATAATATTGAGTTGGCATGGACCACACCGGCTGAGGCGTTTTAGATGTGCAATCACCGCAAAAGGTAAAGATTGACCTAGGTACTGCCAGAGCACTACTCCTCCTCCATACTTTCCACAGGTGAGCCTCACAGGGTGCTTGGGAAACGCAGTTGGGGCCCCAATGTAGTAGGTGAAGACGCTGTGCACAGGTGTGAGCTGGGGAGCACAGCCATGGGAAAGACGGGAAGAGTACAGCCAAAGTTGCAGTTTGATCTGTGGAAACCTGTGGCAATGGAGCACATGCACCCAATTAGGCAGTGGAGGGAGTGTCCGCAGATTCTGATGCAATGTGAAGCAAATACTAGTTTCCATGTAGCATACCCTCATGAAAATCGATGGGAAGATCAATACTTTATCTTAACAAATGGATCATATGTCTGACACACTCGACAAGCATGCCGAACGCCTTGACCAGGTGGAGCGGAGGGTGTCTGAGGATGAACAAAACACAATAGCAACTGCACTGAAGAAGGTCGATTGACTCCTTCCTGCGGTGCAGGCAAAGGCAGAAGACCTTGAGGCCCACTGTCAATGTCTGCATCGTGGGCATAGCGGAATCCACCCATGTCGATCGCATGGAGCGGTATGTGGAGCAACTGTTGATTGACTTGTTGGGCTGTGCAGCTTTTTCTGATATGGACGTACTAGAGGGAATCCACCGCACATTGGCGCCGCCCCCGGTACCGGATGCCCCGCCGTACCCCATAATAGTGAGAATTCTCAATTACAGGGATAGCGATACAGTGCTCCAAAAGACCCGAGACCTGAGAACCCTGGAACATTAATGTATGGAGATATCGTTCTTCCAGATTTCACACAGCAAGTGCAAGCAGCAAGGAGACAATTCCTGCAGGGTAAGCGGCAGCTTTGTGAGTTGAAGCTGGACTACAATATGCTGTATCTGGCGTGACTCCGGGTGATGGTAGACTAGAAGGCCCTTATTTTTATTGATCCAAAGAAGTTGCAGCATTTCTTTACAAAAAGGGAGGCAAAGAGACAACTGTGGAATTCACTGACATCTGGTGGCGGGGAGACAGACAACGCAATGGACGATGTAGAGTGATGCGGGTGGCAAGGAGGGAGTGGTACTTCCTCTGATCCCATAGATGACAGTCGGGGTCTCTTCACTCCATCGGGCCTGCTTCTGCTGGAATGGCAGTGGGTCTTCTTACATGCCTCTGAATGTCAGCTGGCCGTGCTGGTGGATAAGAGCTGTCAGGCCTACAATATGCTGCTGTTACCTGGTGAACTGAGACATTTTGACTGGCAAGGCGGCACATGGCCGTTAAAGGTACTGAAATGGGCCAAGACGCAGTTTTCATCTGGCCCCTTGGGTGGTTTTCGAGGGGGAAGGGGCCATAGCACCGGGTGCTTCATATTGAAGCCGAATATTCCTGTGTTACTTTTGATGCATAACAAGAGAGATGATATTTCTTTCGTCCACAGAAGTGTATATGAGTTGCATGAGATGCTTGGCTTTATCAGTCCACGTGTCTGCTCCACTGACGTCTTGTATGTTGCTGTTATGGGGATTTTAGGGGAAATTTTGGGGGGGGATCTCGTAGATTGCACCAGTTGGGGGTAGCACAAAGTTAGGGGTGGGAGGTCATTTGTTATTGTTGGTTTTACAACATTGCATGGCAGATGTCTTGTTTCCCGCATGCATCGAATAGTTATTGGCACCCTATGCTAATCGAGCCGACAAATGTCTTATGCTAAACAAGTGCCTTTAGATTGTCACTTAGAGTCTGAGCCTTTACGGCTGCTCACTTGGAATGTCCACGGCCTAAATGACAACCGGAAGATCCCAGAGGTGGTGGCTTATTTGCACAGACATAAAGTAGATGTTTCTATCCTCCATGAGACGCATTTAGCCCCAGATAGATGTGACTTGATAAAGCATAGGATGCAAGGGCAAATCTGGCTTCACAACACATGCCAGGGGGGTACTCATTTGGGTTAGGAAAAGCACAGGGATTATACTATAGGAGGTGTGTGCAGACACAGCCAGTCGCTATGTGGTGGCAAAATGCCACATAGAAGCTCTTGTGTTATTGTTAGTGGGCATTTGTGGCCCCATTTATGACAATCCAAACTTTAACTATACCCTTAATGCTAGATTATGGCAATGGGTCGACATACAGCAGATATGAGGTGGAGATATTAATTGCACACTCAACCCTGATCGTGTCTGGTTGAAAGGTCCCTGGAGATGACCCTCAGCAGCAGCCTGAGCTTGTGTTGAGATCTTAGAATGGGAAGGGTTATTAGATGTCTGGTCTCATAAATACCTGATAATTCCAGGCTATTCTCATTACTCAACAGTGCGCAACACCCACACTCATATTATATACTGGCTATGCTCGCAGTAGCTGCCCCCCCCAGGTCTGGGGCTGCGAGAATTTGCCATGCAAGTACTCAGATCATTCCCACTACTTCTGGGTCTCAATTTACATATGCCTCCCCCGCCTGCTTTTTATTGGCGGTTCCCGCCAAACTCGCTACTTGATGAGACTTTCAAGGCTGAAGTGGATCAGGACATAGAGGAATACTTCACATTAAATGTAAGTACAGTGATAAAGCACGCAGGGGTACTACGGGCACTGAGCACCCACCTCCGTAGGTTGGAATCAGAAACAGCGGACTTAGAGAGCAAACTTGTAGAGGGGTAAGATAAGACACTCTTGTGCTCCATATGGGACAAGCAGGTGGAATTTCAGAAAACGGGCCAAAGTGAAGTGACACATATGGGAAAGTATGCAGTACTGCAGGTTTACGGAGAAGGGGAGCAGCCGGGGCGACACTGCTGTGCCCTAGATGTGAAAACAATGTGATCCTACAAATCCAGGATGACGCTGGTGGAGTGGGAGAGAGGCTGATTCCGTTGTGAAGAGATTTTGTGACTATTATACAGACTCATATAAGTCACGTCTGCAGTTTGGCGAGGCTTCTGTCACTGATTACCTCACTCATATAGCTATGTCCTGGCTCACATTGAAGCACAGAGAAAGGCTAAAGGCCCCACCGTAGCCAGAAGAAATCAAAGCTGCACTGAAAGACATGCCGGCTGGCAAAGCACCGGGCACTGATGGGCTAACTGTGGCCTTCTATAAGGCCTACCAGGACTTACTTATACCACACCTGGCCACACTTTTTGAGGAGATGGGTCCATGCCATCTACTATGCGCGAGGCACTGCTGGTGGTTCTATTAAAGACAGGTAAACTGACAGATCGCTGCTCTTCATGTAGGCCACTGTCACTTAAGAACCTGGATGCAAAATTGTAAGTCAAAATCCTAGCAAACAGACTGGCGCCCCTCTTATCCTGAGTGTTAGGTGTGGCGCAGACGGGGTTTGTACCGGGACATAATTTATCATTGAAGCTTCGTATTCTTTTTGATGCGGTACAGCATATAGACCTGGAGGTCAGGGCGGTTGCTGTCTTTCTAAACAGAGACAAGGCTTTCGACTCCATGGAAGGGGGGGGCTTCATGCAGGCAGTTCTGTGCCGTGTCGGAAGGGGAAACACGTTTCTCCAATTAATTCGAGTTCTCTACACTCAACCAGTGGCACGCCTGAATGGTTCTGTGATTTTCATATTTCTATAGAGAGAGATACACGGCAGGGATCCCCCCTTTCTCCTCTGCTTTATGCTTTGGTCTCTGAACCATTGGCCTATGCGTTGAGGTAGTACATCTCGCATGGAGGTTTGTAATTCACATGCTACATTTGTTAACGTGTCCCTTTATGATAATTTATTACACATCAGGACTCGTTTCAGGCCAATGAATCTTTTGACCCAGTTGAGAGACACCTTAGGACAAGATAACTAATCAATATGTGAATCAATACGTCAATAATGTCATCAATATCTATCATAACGATACATTTCACTTTAGTCAAAGTCATTAATCAATTCAAAACACTACCATGACCTTGCAGTCATGAATAACCACACCCGTTTCGTAGAATTATATGAGTTTTATTCCCTATTGGTTACAATTCTAAAACCAAGAAACATAATAGCATAGTCATGATATGGCAACTTTGATAAGATTTCATTAGGGCGAGAATCACAATCATCAAAACATAACACGGCGTAAACATAGATCAATTTAGCAGAGTGTCAATAACGCGTCAGTTCAACAAAGCATAGTTTCGGTCGTTTGTCTATTTGCGTCAGTTTAGTGAACACCTGTCCTAACCACTGATTAGCATTAGCATGTTGGGCTTCATGCAAAACAATTTAGAACACCAATTTGGAAAACATCTAACTATGGTCTCTGTCAAAAGTAAGCAGTTGGTACCTAGAAAGGAAAAGCAAACAGACAAATTACATATGCATTTTCATAATTACCCTCCAAAGTTTGGGTCAGTGCACATGTTCAGTCTTCGTCTTCGGGACACCAGTCAAATCGCCATCAGTCAGAACTCAGCTCCGGGGCAAAATGGGCACTTCCCTCATAAGGAGGTAAAGTATAAAATGGGCACATCTAAGGACGAGGATGGTTCTAAGCAAACCAATAAGTCACCAAACAGAGTGACAAAGTTTCTGGATAAAATCAATACCATTCCCTACCTAATTCTAAATGGCTCCCTGTGTCATGGGTTTTTATCCCTTTTCCGTTGTACATTCCCCTAAAATGTTATTGGTCGTTGGTTATACCCCCCTATCTTTAACTTATAAGAAAATACATTAGGTCATTAATCTTTCACCCCATATTATTTTACAAGTCTCTCATTGGTTCTCCTGTTCGATGTCTTCAGAGGTGGCACGTCGGGTATGATTTCATCTTTCTGTAATTCTTTGCACATCTTTTGGTCAGTAGCTCCATTGTCTTTACCGGTTTGAATGACCTTGTACATTACATTAATCTACACTGTTGTATTTTGTCTAATATCACCCTACAGGCAATGAAGAATTTGTGAGAACGGATCTAGCATGGTTACATTCGGCTTCTAGTTTGAAGAAAACAAGAGGTCATGTCCTTTTGCGAGTCAGCACACTGCAAGATAGGAAAAATACATTTAATATGAGAGCCAAGCAGCTAAGCTTCGGCTCATGCTAACTTAAGGCCTACAAGGATTTCAGCACAAATTCAATAGCATAATCATTAATAATTAGTATACAACGTATTCAGTATAACATTTATAAACATTTTAGTCATCATTATTAGTCCACGTATACATTGGCAGCCACTCCCCATGGTCACATTTCAGGTGCATGTTTAAACAGATACATCAATATAATTACTTAAACGGCATTAGCACACACTAGTTCATAAGCATCTCATGTTAATATAGATTATATAAGCTACGCTCTCTCAGTCCCTCTTCTGATGACGTTCGTCATCACACAAACCTTTCCCTTTTTTAACCTTTCACTTTTAATTTTTCACCTTGCGCATAATGCGCATTTCAACATCTTGTCCTTTGTGTGAACTTTCCCAAATTTCGTTAAACATTTTCTCCCTTTCACTTTCCTCATTCTTCTTATTTCTCTTTGGCCAATTTCTTCTAATTTTGTCATTAATTTTGCATGCTCCCCATAAAACTAATAAACAGGCCAGAACAATAATAGACCCCCTAATATTTTTGCAAGAACCCCATTCCAAATGTTGCTAAACCAGCTCCCTACTCTGGCAATTCCTTTTCCCACTTTCTCCCACACTCCAGGTTCCTTCAAATCCTTCAAATCTGCACTATCTCTAGTTAGGTTAGTAAGCATACCTCTAATCTTTTTACTATTATATGGTATATACGAGCAACAATGACGCTCGTTGAGCATCTTGCAGACTCCGCCGCTCTTTGCTTAAAGAATGTCTAAAGCAAGCCGATTTTGAAGAGTCATAGCTCTTTCCTCAGCAAGTTCAGTATCCATCAGGAGTAAAGCCCCTGTAAAATTTGTCAGCATGTTATCCACAATAGTAGACAACTTTCCAATCTTTATGGAGTTTAGAATAACCCCTACTGAAGGAATTATGGCTCCAAATATGTCACCAACGACAGCAGCCGCTGTCTCTCATTTTTGTCTAGCATGTTGTAATTCAGACGTTTTAGGTATTTGCTTTAAGTCATCAATCTGGTAAATCTTTGGGAAAACTATCCCCAAATAACACGCCCCATACCATCCCTTAGGGAGACGGTAATAAGCATTAAGTCCGCAGATATAATAGATCCCAGGGATCGCTGGATCCTGTCCATTTAACATGAATGTCCATTTACTCTGAAACAAAAAAACATGCCTGCATTCACTCGTTCCCACAAATAAAGTGTCATGTTCAGATTTCGGCCTATATATACAAAGCCTTCCTACATGTAATGCATCTATAGCTAATTTGCCTTGCATCTTTATAGCAGTGTAAGCATAATCATTTGCATATGTGCATTTCTCTAGCCCCTTTTCTAATCTTTCTTTTAATGCTTTGCGTCTATCATCAGTGTGATCTAAGAAGCTTTTCTCTACAGGTGTTAATAAGCAAGTCAGATTGTTGCGGTTTGCATAAGCTGTCCCAAATGTAAGTGTCGGTTCAAAGAAACCTCTAACTATTTTTATACTATGCTCCTTAGCTAGTTTGTTCAGAAACTCAATCACTGGCACAAAAGAGAACACCACATCCAAATTTGATTAAAAGTATTGCACATGCTCTTGATTATAGAATCTTGTTAGTAGCAAACTACAACTAATCCCATAGGTTAATGGTAAACTATGATAAGTGACCCCTTCTTGCACTGATGAAGAAATCTTTGTGCACACATAACAGTTTCTCGTATCCATGGTCTCAACATACTCATTTAGCAAGCGATAGAAGACATTAGTGGAAAGTTCCCCTTTTGAGTTAGTTCCCTCATGCAAGTGTTTTGTATCTTGCTCAAACTTTTCCCACGGTGTTAGTGTTGTGGTCTCAGGTTTTGAAGCATTGTTAGTCGCTTTCTTATCCAACCACGGCATTCCCACAATCACACCTACAATTATTATTGCACACACAATACCTAGTATAAGGCTTAACCAACCAAACACTTTCCCTTTTTGCTACTACCTCTATTATAAGCCATGGTCTATAAAGAATCAGATAGCAGAACAAAGCAAAACAAACAAACAACTTGAGGACGATATAAAAAGCTCTTTTTTTTTTTCTCTTGATGCAAAGTCTCTTTCTCTCTGCGTGTATTTACAGCGCTTCACTCACTCCAGGACCCTTTTGTCAATCAGGTTAGCAGCTTGTCATAATCGGGTTTCAAAGTCAATTCAGGGTATCAGTGTCACTTCCAGTAATTTATAAGTCCTTTTCTCAGCTTTTCAGCTTTCAATTTTCTTTTCCAATTTCAGTTTTAACAGTCTCTTTCCTGATTGATTTCAGGTACCGTAGTATTGGCCTGGTACTTCTCGATCAAAACAGAACACTAAGAATTCTTGTTGCCGATCAGATGTCACTGCATATGCCCATTCAGGACCTGCGTACCTTCTATTTGTAGTTCTTTTTCTTTTCAATCTGCGTTCGCCTTTCAATTCTCCTTCACTTAGATCCTCTACTCGGGATGTATCAGTTTCTTCTGTTATTGTTTCACCTGGTATGACCTTTTCTTTCGCAGCCTGTTTCTCTGGCCAGCTATCACCTTTGTGCGTCTTCTTCCTGCTTGTCCTTTCAGGACGCTTGAACAGCACCCTCCTCTTGTGCTGTGGTGTTTTCTCTTGACAGACCTGCAACTGGTTCAGGAGATGACGGTGTGCTTTGGCCTCTCTCTACTATTTCCCCTTCTTCTTCTTCTTCCGGGTCTGTAACAGGTTCAAGCTCTAACCCGTATCCGTCTACTTCTGGGAGAACCTCTCCTTGTCTTAGTTCTCCTGCTGCCTCTACTGAGATAGGCTCACTGTCACCTCTCTCGAACTCGTTTACTGTTTGAGGCACTAGGCTGTTCTCAGTGGGCTCTCCTGCAGTCTCAGTTCCCCCTTGGCTACTTTCTGGCCCTGAGACTTCCTTTTCTGGACTTGTTGAGTCGGAAACTTCAAGTTCCTCACCAGTTGGACACGTTACCTTCTTTGTGTGACTAGCATGTATCCAGTTTGGAACGCCTGCACATTTCACAGTAGTGGTTGTTGTCAGTATTACTTGATATGGCCCCTTCCAGCGCGGCTCGAAACACGACTTTCTCACGTGCTTCTGGACAACCACCCAGTCACCGGTTTGCAGGGTGTGGCCTGGATCACTGATCGGTGGCAATGTGTTGGCTTCTACCTTGTGGGAAAAAGAGCGAGCCACATCAGCCAAACCTTTGCAGTAGTCCAACACCATATCATCCGTGATAGTCACAAGAGCATTTGCAGGTACTGCAGGCAGCCTCATAGCTCTGCCCATAAGGATCTCATGGGGTGATAGTCCTGTCTTCTTATCAGGGGTGTTCCTCATCGACATCAGCACTAAGGGCAATGCATCTGGCCATTTCATATTGGTGGCTGCACACATCTTCGCCATTCTCGACTTCAAGGTACCATTCATTTGTTCCACTAGTCCTGATGCTTCAGGGCGGTAGCTACAATGCAGTTTCTGTTCAATGTCTAATCCAGCACACAAGAGCTTAATCACCTCATTGTCGAAGTGTCTGCCTCTATCTGATTCTAAAGAGACTGGAAAAACGAACCTGGGTGTTAGTTCTCTAAGTAACAGCTTTGCAACTGTGAGACTGTCATTTCTTCGTGTGGGGTAAACTTCAATCCAGTGTCTGAAAACACACACAATCACCAACACTTACTTCAATCCTCCACAAACAGGTATCTCAATGAAATCCTTTTGCATCTTGCTAAATGGACCGCCAGCTCTCCCTATGTGGCTCCAGGTTACCACAGTTCTCTTTCCGGCATTCATCTGTTGACAGATGATGCACTTGTGACAGGTAACCTCTGCGGCTTGTCTGAATTTCAGGTTAAACCAGTCAATCTTGAATGACCTGATCATTGCATCTCTCCCAAGATGTGCCTGTCCATGATAAAGCCTTGCAAATTGTGACAAAAGACTGTTTGGCAAAACCAGTTTCCCCTCCTCTGAGACCCATAAGTCGTCAGCTCTCTGTACACATTGCATTCTCTGCCAGGAGCGTTTCTCCTCTCTGCTAGCACGACCCTGTAGTGTTTTTAGCTCATCTAGTGTATCAACCACCCTTAATGCAAAGTTCAAGCATGTTTCATTTTCAGTTTGCGGTAACAATTCCCACTGATCCTTGAACGATATACAGTTCAATGCGCAAAACCTTGCGACTTGATCTGCATAGCTGTTTCCCATTGACACAAACTCTTGTGACTTAACATGAGCATTGCATTTCACCACGGCAATTTCAAGAGGTAATTGAATCGCATGTAACAAGTCCTTAATGTGTTCGCCATTTTTCACAGGAGAACCAGAAGAGGTCATGAAACCTCTCTGTGACTACAATTGGCCAAAATCATGTACAATTCCAAATCCGTATCTGCTGTCAGTATAGATAGTGACTCTCAGATTTTCAGCTGCGTGGCATGCCTTAGTAAGGGCAATTAATTCTGCCACTTGTGCGGAATACACTTTCTCGAGCAATGAAGCTTCAATAATACCAGCTATGGTACACACAGCATAACCAGCTCTCAGCATTCCAACTGAGTCTCTCAAACAGGATCCGTCAACAAACATAATGCAGTCATTTTCTTTTAACTGCTTATCTTGAATGTCAGGTCGGGGCTTGGTACATAGTTCTGTTACCTCAAGACAATCATGCTCCAATTCCTCTTCATTATTAATCTCAGTACTTTCAACAGGAAGTAGAGTTGCCGGGTTCAATACAGTACACAGCTTCAAGGAGACATTTGGTGACCCTAAAATAATTGTCTCATATCAGGTAAGTCAGGCATTTGTCATGTGCTGAGTTTTAGTTCGAGTCAACAAAATTTCAACTGAATGCAGAACCATTACTGTTAAGGGATGTCCCATCACTATGCCTTCACACTGCGTGAGGCTTTGACCAACTGCTGCAACTGCGCGCAAACAACCCAGTAAGGCTGCTGCGACGGGGTCCAAGGTAGCTGAAAGATACGCTACAGGACGGTTTGCACCTCCATGGACCTGTGTCAAGACAGATAAAGAACAAGCATCGCGTTCATGACAAAACAGTAGAAAAGGCTTCGTGTAATCAGGCATACCCAAAGCTGGTGCCCTTGTTAGAGGGAAATCTGTTAACAAAATGAGACAGATCAATTTGACACAATAATATAGGTTTAATCGATTTTCAGCTGGGAACAACAGGCAGTCTCAACATAGAGGCCATGACTGAAGTTCAAAGTTCTGGTTCAAACACCAGTAGCATTTATACTGTAAAAACCACAAAAAACTGTGGTGAAGGGTTCACCATTGACGTAAGCAACTACAAGCAGTACAGATAAGATAATGAGGTGCCTCTGGAAAGAAGCACATGCACTTGTTGGCCTCATGGGTGGGTAAGTTACACTGACGTCATTCACCATATCTATCTTTCTTCACAACAAGAGATTATATGTTGCGTGCTGCTCATGGTAGCCCTGCCTTGCAAATACTTATCTGACCCTTTACACAGTTCCCCTGAACACGATATGAATGACTTGTGGTTTTTAGGACCCCTGTGCTAAGGAAGGATACACCCTTCTGTTCCACCCTGTTCATGCTAAGTGAACATTTTGAAAGCAACAGTTGGTACAGCTTTAAAGAAAAGCTCTCATTCTAATGTGGCTTGGGCCTCTTGTGTGTTTCAGCACAGCTAACTTAACAATGCAGCATGTATATATGTTTCCTAAGTAATAAGTGTTTGTTTGTCCTAAATATGACCTGCCTTTTCTATTGAACCCACAGTCTGTCTTTTTTTTTAACATGTCATGTATTAAGCCTTTCACTACTTACATTGGTTTACAACTATCTAGCCTAAAATGCTTGTATTGGGATTTGGGAACTTATGTTTGTTTGTGTGTGATGTATTCCTATTCTTCCTACATCATTCCCCCCTCTAGTTGATTATTCAACTACTTTTCCTACCTTCCCATCTACTAATGAAATTAGGGGAATCATCACATACCCACTACTCTGTCCCTACCAACTTAGCTGTCATCCTTTTGCAACATGCTATTATTACCTGAAAAATAAGACACATCAAAAGCAACAACACAATCAAAGGCAACAAGGCCTTGAACAACCCCGACATCCAGGACGGCACCCATTCGAACCAGCCCTCAAACCACCTATCAGCGGCACCCCCCTCATCGATCATTTTCTTTTGTAGATCATGCAATGTCTGAATGGCCTGAGTTAATGTCCCATTGTCCGCATCATTGGCCGGCACATAAGTACAACAGGCCGATCCAATCTTCTTACACACCCCTCCTTCCATGGCCGTCATTAAATCAAGTACATATCTGTGTTGCATTACCATCAGCCTAAGGGCTCGAAGTTCTTCCTTGATAGCATTGAACCCATCTTCAGTTGCATTTATGGTCTTCATCAATTCAAAGCGTGTGATCTGCAGCCAGCGTGCAGTTGCCTTCGCCTGAATGAATGGTAGGATGCTACCAAAAAAGATTTGGGCATCATTAAATAGTCTGTGTTCCTGTGGAACATCTTTCCACACTTCAGTACCAAGAAACTCAGCAGCTCGTTTTGTCCGGTAATGGTGAAGCAAGGTTGTTGGACGGCTCATGGGATGGTCATGTAACTGAGAGATGTCTACACCTGGTATTACCAGGGAGGGGGTGTGCAAAGTCACTAGGGAGCAGAGGCCATTCCAGTTCGGGGATAGTTGCATGTGGAGCCGGGCCCCACACATCCAGTAGTGATCCATCAGGCTGGAGGTGCCGCCCTGCATATCAGCGTTGTAGGTGGTGATGTTGCAGTTGAGGTTACTCCCCACCTTCACTGTCCCTTTCCCTCTGAAACAAAGAGAAAACTGTGTTAATTTCATTGCTATTCTAGGGTGTATGGTAGTCCCTATCCATGTATATCTCTGTATGTTCGCATCCCATATTTCCTGACATTGACCTATTATCTTATTAAAGCTTAGTGGACCTTGTGTCTTGGTACCATTCCATAATGCTATTGCTCTACATGAGAACTTGGCCTCGGTATGCCATTTATCATGGGCAAATACTGATCCTGTGATACTAAGAACTGGCCTGCCTGCGCAATGAGGGGGCGGGGGTTCAGCTAAATAGTTACTACATTCAGATGATGGGTAAGACCTTCCAAAAATACCTCGACGTAATACCCATTTTTCCCAATCTTGGTGAAACATTGTTTGCCCTGCTTCCTTCATTCTTGATATCACTTCCATTATCTATTGTTTTTCTGTCAGGACTTGTAGGACTTCTGGGGTCGTGTCAAATCTAGTTGTGTTAACTCGTGCAGTAGCAGGACTAACGTGAGTTGGCTGTAGCTGTGCTCTCATTCTGCACAAAAATAGGTGCAGGAGACAATGTGTAATGTTTGGGGATACCTCTTTAGGGAGATGCAAGTTATCTACTCCAGCAGCATGGGGGATGAGAGAGCATACATAACAACTGGTGTTGGATGGGGATGTGCCTATACTGTGCATGTGCTGATACCACACATTGTCAAACAAAGCAATATGGAGAGGATGATGGTCAGTATCATTATCAACAGTTCTACGCATGCGTGTAGTAATTGATATAGGATCAAAAAAAATTAAATATCCAAGGGCTAAAAGCAGCAATATCAGTGCAACGAGGAGGAAAAACAAACATAAAATACATAACTAAAAAGAAGAATTGTCTAAGATTGAAGCTTTAGAGGGAGGCTTTACTCCGGTTGCTTCTCCTGTTCTCCCCCCTCTTTTTCCTGCTCGGTGTCCAAAGGGATGGATGGCATGGTTGGGGCCAGGCGGATATCCTGGAGGTGGTACCATGGTTTGTGGCCTTGGACTTTCACTGCTGTAGTTGTGCTGTCTGTCACTGGAAAAGGTCCATTGAATTTGCAGTCCTTCCACTTTCTGACAAAATTGCGAATAGATACTAAAGTTCCCAAAGGTAATGGTGTTTGTTGATCCTTTGCAGGAGATGCGTTGGCGCGCTTCTTGGCTGCACGTGTAACCTGTTTAGAGAAGAACTTTGCAACTTTGGTTAGCTCAGACATGTATTCATTCATTTCAGTTTGTACAACTTCAGGTGCACTCTCAGTCTCCAATGTATGTCTAGTTGATGGCACAAATGTGCTCATTGTTCTACCTGTCACTATTTCATGTGGAGTTAAATGATGATCTGATCCTGGGGTATTTCTCAAAGCAAAGAGTGCCACAGGGAGGCAGTATAGCCATTTCTTCTTCAATGTCACACATAGTTTACTTATTCTGTTCTTGAGGAGGCCATTAAGGCGCTCCACAATTCCATTGCTTTGCGGATGATAAGCTGAGGACAATTTTTGTGTTATTCCTAACAAGGTGGTGAGGTGAGAAAAGATATTATTGACAAAATGGGTGCCATTGTCGGATCTGATGCCCTCAGGGACACCCCATCATGGTATTACCTCACGGATCAAAAAATTAGCAGCAGATTTGGCATCACAGTGAACACAAGGTCCTGCTTCCATCCACCTTGAGAATGGGCAGACTACAACTATCAGATAGCGATAATGATTGCATCTGTCAATCATATCAATGTAGTCAATGTGCAGTTCCTTAAAGGGACCTTGTGGACGAGATATTGTGGAAGCTATTACCTTAGAGTTGGGATTTGGTGAATACTGCTGGCACACTGTGCAGGTGTGTATGTACATTGTAATCATCTCATGTAAGTTAGGGACAAACCAATCCTGACGTATTTGGAGGGACATATTGTCTCTAGCAGTATGTGAAGGAAGATGTAGCTGGTTTAGAGCTATCAGTAGCAATGCTTGGGGCATGACAGGCTTCCCTGTTGATATTTGTCTGTATATTAAATCTGTTCCTGTCTGCGTGCATCCTCTGGCTTCCGACAACTGTTTCTCACGCTCTGGTGCATTTTCTTGTATCTCTCTTATATGCAGGTGAGCTGTCTCTGTGTAATGTCTGGATGCATTCAAAGAGTCTGAAGATGTCAATGTTTCACTAGCTAACAAAACTGTGGTATGTGTATCACTAAGAGGGCGTGTTGCTGCATCTTTGGCTGCCCAATCAGCCAGGGCATTTCCACGGGACACAAAATCCTGAGTATTAGTGTGGGCGGCGCATTTCACTACTGCAACTGCATGTGGCAGTGTTAAAGCTTGTATCAAGTCCTCTAAAAGGGGGCGGTGCATGACAGGGCTTCCATCAGACTTGAGAAATCCCCGTCTATTCCACCGCATAATGCTGGAATGCACTGTTGTAGTAACATAGGCTGAATCAGAGTATACTGTTATTGTTTCTCCTTCCCCTTGTTTGAGGGCTGCCACTAAAGCTATTAATTCAGCAGCCTGGGCTGAGTATTGAGATGGCAAAGTTATCTGTTCAGTTATCTGCAGTGTGTCTGAAGAGTTGTGCTGCATTGCTCTGACCACTGCAGCACCTGTATGTCTTACCCCTGTGTCCTGATCTATTGTGGAAGATCCATCCACAAAATACACAACACTACCTGGAATGGGGTCTTCTGTTGCTTGGCTACACTCATCTGGAGCATATGTGGCACAATCACGGGCATCATCGTCAGTGTCTGAAATGGGGTGTGCAAAGAAGGTAGCAGGATTGACTGTGTGGCATTTAACCACCTTCAAGGATGGTAATGATAATATTATCTCATAGCCTGATACTCTCTGTGTTGTTAGTGTTGTTTTAGCTTTCTGGATTATTGCAAACACAGCATGTTCAGAATACAGTGTCAAGGGTGCACCCATGACAATGGGAGCACTTTTCTCTACTGTTAAGGCTGCTGTGGCTAGTGCTTGTTCACAAGGGTAATGACCTTTCATGACAGAATCAAGTAGGCCACTAAAATGTGTAATTGGTTTGTGGCCTAAAGGATACTTTTGGGTGAGGACAGCAGTCATCACCTGGCCATTACAGTGGCAAAAAAGAAAAAACTCTTTGTTATAGTCTGGTGTTCCTAACACTGGTGCATTTGTTATCTCTGTTTTTATCTTACTGAAGGTTTGTTTCATCTCCGTAGTCCATGTTATCCTGTCTTTCTGTGTTTTTGCCTGTTTGATAGATGCAAGCAGTGGGGATATTAAAGTACTGTAGTCAAAAACCCATTGTCTGACATAATTACATAAGCCTAGGAACTTCTGCATTCCTTTCACAGTCTCAGGTTCTGTCATCTGCTGAATGGATTCTGCTCTCCCTGGCATAACTCTGCGGCCTGATACTGATAGTAGTTTCCCCAAGTATTGAACTTCTTCCTGGCAGTACTGTAATTTGTCCCTGTCGACCTTGTAACCTCTTTGAGCAAGGGTGCACAACAGGGACACCGTGTCCTTTCTACACTGCTCTTCTGCTGGACTACAGATCAGTAGGTCATCAACATACTGCAACACTGTGCTGTCACATTGAAAATTGGCGAGGTCATTCTTGACCGTCCTGTTAAAGACACTAGGGGACTCACAGTACCCTTGAGGTAATCTGGAATACAGGTACTGTGAACCACCATAGGAAAATGCAGTCAAATAATGACTGTCTTGGTGCAGGGGAATGCTGAAAAATGCATTCTTCAAGTCTATGACTGTAAAGTACTTAGCATCTTGGGGTATGTTGGTTAGGATGATGGAAGGATCAGGTACTACAGGGAATTCTGGTATCACTATGTCATTAAGGGGGCGCAGGTCTTGAATCATGCGCCACAAATTTCCCTTAGCCTTCTTTATAGGGTAAATTGGGGTGTTGCAGGGGGATACACCTGGGTATATGCCTCCCTGCTCCACCAATGCCTGTATAACAGGTGCAATGCCCTCCTCTGCTTCTTTGGATAGAGGATATTGTCTCACTCTTGGCAGTATCGCTCCTTCCTTCAAAGTTATTCTGAATGGTACTGCTGTGCGGACGAGGCCTACATCATAAGGGCCTTTTGTCCATAAGTTAGAGGGTACCTGCGCAAGGTCATTATCTTTGATAGGACTGGAGACATTTATTGGTATCACAGGCCTTGTCTCCAGTGTGGTGCGTAAAGGTACACTGTTTTGAAAAACAATCTCTGTCCTTCTAAAGTCATCAGCAAACAACTGGTCATCTGATATGTCGCCCACCTGCATGTTGGGATCATAAAAGATGACACATGCCCACATCACACCAGTGTGGTCACTTGCCATCAGGGTCCCATAGGTGGGGGACACTTCTAGAGCCTCTATTTCCAGAATGAGGTTTTTGTCTAATGTTTCAAAACAGGGGCCCTGTCGTCTAAAGAGGAAGTTTTTGGGTAATTCAACTAGTTTCCCTGTCAGTTCTGGTGTTTCTGCTATGATGGTGTACACTGCCCTAGTAAAAGCTAAAATGTCTACAGGTCTGGCTCTAACTTGGTTACCATCTGGGGGGTGTGTAACCATTGTCATGATGCGTGTACTAGATACTCCAGGTGTTGAACAGATCATAGTCCCATCCTCTTCAATGTGAATAGTCATGTTTAATTTTGCCATGAGATCACGTCCTAGCAGATTAGCTGGTGCATTTGGGGAGAATAAGAAACATCCATCAACATACCTCCCCCCTATTTCCATCTCCACAGGTTTAGTGAATGGAACCCTCATCACAGCCCCGGAGAACCCCTGTGTGTCCATTGATAAATTTGACAATGGCAGTCCCTTCTCACGGATACAGGACCTAGTGGCCCCAGTGTCGATGAGAAAGGTGTATTCCTTGTCATTTATGGCTACCATCACAGTGGGTTCCTCATCTGGCCTTTGTGTTACCGATAAGACTGGACACATGAGACTTCTCCTTGGGCACCTTCATTGGGCATATCCTCCCATGTAGTTTTGCTGGAATGGGTTCCCTCCCCTGACAGTTACCCCTCCTTGTAAGTTCTGGTACTGCAAGGTGGGCTGCACTGTCTGCTGTGGCCCATACTGTATTTGGGGCACTGATTGCTGTAACTGTTGAGGCTGTATCTGTGGTTGAGGCTGCATTTGTATTTGGGGCTGTGGGAGATATATTACTTGGGGACTCGTGGCAGGTTGTGCTACAATGCCACCAGGCGGTACCATTTGTTGGCCATATTTTGCCCTTGTCTGGTTGCTAAGTTCATCTTCCTTTTTAAACCTACAGTCTCTAATGAAATGTCCTGTCATTTTGCAATAGTGGCATGTCTGTCCACTCTGGAATGTGTTTACTTTATTTCCCCCAAACCTTCCTCACCCTCCTCTTCCATTATTCCTGTTATTGCTTCTCTGGGCATACTGGTAGGGTTGCATTGGGGTGCCCGAAGGAGGCATTCCCAGGGACACTGCAGCTAACTGGGTGGTGGCAGTGGCAATTCCTTCCTCTGTTTTCTTGGCTAGTTTCTGCTGGACCAATTTAGCTGCTGCTTTCTCTATGTTATCTTTGTCGCTCTTTTCCTTTTCTTGTCTCTTCTTACAAAAATGTATTATGTGTGCTTGAATCTCTGTCCATGGTTTGGCCTCCAAGGCCACTATAGTATCTAATTTATCCTGCACTTCAACTGGCAGACCCTTTTTCACTATATTGAAAAATAGTATTGCATTCTGTCCAGTGACATCCCAACTCTCCCCAACTTCCTGTGTCCATTTTTCCTTCATTCTGCTAAGGAATTGGGCTAGGTCCTCATTTGGCTTCATTGTTTGTGCTATAAGGGACCCAATGTCTGGCCTGTCTGGATACATTTTCCTCAGTTGTTTCCAAACAATTCCCCTTACTCTATTAAAAGGTGCCCCATCACATTTTGGGTTAGTTAATGTCACATCTTTTACTCCTGCCTTTGTGAACAGTGTGTCTGTCTCATCTCCTATAAGGGAACTCAGTAAACTCTTAATGTCCCCCATTGCAAGAGTAATCCCTGCAGTATGTTTTTCCAGAGCTGCTATCCATTTCCCAGCATCCTCAGCAAGTTGTGGCAACTGTTTTTTAAGATTTTCTTTGTCCATCTGGGGCCATGGTATATATTCAGGCGCCCCTGGGCCCTTGAATATCAAGGGCAGTTGTGACAGGACTGTAGTCCTATTGCCATTAGGGTGACGTGAGTCATACTTACAAGCATATCTCTGCCACACTCTTAAACTTTTCTGCATATAGGGATAATCCCAATAAGGATCCCCTGCACCCTGAAAAATGCACATTTCTGCATTAGCCATGTCTCGGGGTTCAAAGGAACCCTCTTGCGGCCATGGTGTCATCTGTGATGCCAATCCTTCTGTCCAACCTGCTAGGTTGTCAGAAAAAGGGACAACATTATACCATCTATTTTCGTACTGAGCTACTATTTCATTGGGTGTCAAATTATTGCCAGGACATACAGGGAATGCACGTGCCATGTCTTTTCTCAGTGTCATTTTTCCTGCCATTTCAAATGTTCCCTTTCTCTCATATGGGCGTGCATGCGCCCCATCAAATACTAATCTCTGTAATTCTCTTGGCTTCTTTTGTAAAGTCTGTCCTGTCTTACTGTTTTCTTCTCCCTCACAGGCATATTGTGACTGTTACTTGTTATGATCCTCAAGAAGGGACATTCTTTTAACATGTTCAGTGATGTCATCTAATGCCCCCTCTGATCCTTTGTAGGATTTTTCTAAACTCATATCTTCTTCACCTAAGCTGCTATGTGTGGAGACTGTGTCATCTAGTCCTTCTTGTTCAATTATTTGTAGGCTAGTGTGGGCCCTTGACTGCCTCAGGGGCCCTTCCTCCTTTTCCCAAGTCGCTCTTTTGTCTACCCATCCATCTTCCTGCTCTGTGACCCACTTCCCTACACTATTCTCTTCTGCTCCTGAGTGCATGAACCTCCAGCACTCTGTGGGAGGACTTTCTGGTGTGAAAGCTAACCTTCTTGTCTCATTTTTAATATTGGTACTCGTTTTTTTCAAAACACCTTCCTTTTTTTTTGCCCTCTCCATTCTCTGTACCCCTCTTGATCCCTCATTAGGTATACCTTCATTCTTTCTAGTGGGGGACATCTCGTCCTCTAAATGAAGTGTAAATGTAGCATATACTGTCCCTATGTATTTAGTACTGTCCCCCCTGACATTTCCTGAGGTGTACTGGCCCTTTGAGGACATGGAGATGGGTGAACATATTCTCTATGTTTAGAAGAAGATTCTAATGGTGGGCTATACTCTGGGTCTGTATATCCCACAGCAGGGGGATGTGAAGAGATAGGTAATGTGTGTGGGGCACCAGGTTGCAATGTATACATGCCCTGTACCTTTGCACTGCCTACCCTTAATGGCACATCTTGATAGGGGGGTGGAGGAGCCGAAGGGAGGGGTTGAGGCTTTGTATTTGACTCATTCATATTTGTTTCACAAAAGACCCTCCATTGGTCTAGTGTGATCTTCCTTTTCTCTAGTTTATTTCCCTTGTATTTACTCTGTAGGAAGGTGCCCATGTGTTCTATTATTGTATTATGAAGTGTGCCCTCTTTGGGCCATGCATGTGCAAGTTTTAATGTTGCTTTGTGCCATTCCTTACAGTATTTTCCTATCCTGTCCCTGTCTCCTGAGAACACTTTAACCATGTGTTCTAAAGGAGACCCCATGTCTGTTTAGTGAACTTAATCTTTTGTACCATATGTTTTTCACTCTAAATGGACTTCTATTTACTTCCTAGGATATTTCCAGACTTCACATAAACTATTATTAGGCTATGAAGGTGAACATCAGGTATACCTATATATATATATATCCCTAATCTCTTTAACAACTTTGTTCATTTACATATATATTGGGTAGGTGCATTTATGTGTGGCCTAAGTGGTTTGTTTGCCTGACACAACAAACAATAATGTTATTGTGATATGTACATGTTTATAAATTACTCATATCCTAAATTCCATACTGGGAGGTCCCTAATAAATGCACACATTAGGAGCTCTAATACTAAATATGAGTCTGTTATTATTGCAGGGAATTCACATGACTGTTGCCCATGGTTCCACTGAAAAATTGCAGTAACTTCAATATATTCACTTTCCTGCCACAAGGTGGCACCAGTGTCACACATGAAAACAAATTTAAAACTTTACTCTTGGAAAGACAACTGCAACAGGTTTTGTAGATTTCAAAATAAACTCTTTTATTCTAATTATGCGAAGATCCTGTTCACATCTATCTGAAAGGTAGTTAAATATATTTGTATGTATAGTAGCTGATAATTCTCCTTCTATTTGTATATCTTCAATATATGTGTGTATGTCCCAGTCTATACTATTTGATATTTCATCTAGCCTCCAATCTTGAGGCTCTATAGTTTCATAATGGGGATAATAGTTAGTAGTGTCAATATTTGTTATGGGGTTCATGAGGCTACTACACTACTTTTAACTTGGAGGATAATGTCCTTGTATTAGTTCTTTGAATAATTTTTTATAATTGTCTAATAGGCATTTCTCTTATGTCAATGTAGGTTGTTTTAAGGCCTAGGGTTGATATACTATAAATACTTAGGCATTCCTAAACTTCTGACTTAAAAAATGATTCTATGTTATTGATATTGCTGCTCTACTAAGGTCAGTTCTGTTGCAGAGGGCGACAGCCTGACTGGTATAAAAATGAATAATTAATTCAGGGATGTGGAATTAATTAGTTGACTTTTTTGGGACAGTACTTCACTTTTGAGTATACTGTTGTGACTTAACCTTCATAAGAATAGGAGGTCTGATACTTATTCCTAAATTATACACTAAATAACACAAACTTATATATTGACATTATTATGTGGCCACATTTCTATCTATACATGCATATACATACACAGTAATTCTCAATTTCATACTAGGGCAAACAAAATACTACTGGTCACTTCCCTCTGGATTCATAGAGGGGACAACTTTTCACCATTTGCAACTGACTTCCAGACTTAATGTCTGGGTTAGGTTGACATGAGTGTTCATACACTGATTGCTCAGCCCCAAGTCCACCACTACTCCTGACCACTTTTGACTTACTTAGTCAAGCTCCCTGTATCTTCCGGATTTACCACCGGGATCCCTTAATATTATCTCAATTCATACATAATCTTGCATGCAAACACAAAAATTACATACATTACAGTGTCAAAATTGTAACTTACTTTATAAAATAAAAGGAACAGACCTCGTACTTTGTCCACTTCACTACCTTCCACTGAGACCCATCTGTCCCCACGAAATCAGAGATTTTTACATAAATGTTGGCATCTCCCTTACCTCTTTAAAAAGTGCGCAAATCACCTCGTGGAGACAGGCAGGGCCCCCAGTCCAGCAGTTGGTGAGATCAAAGTAGAGCTCCAGGCTTAGCTGGCCAATATGTTAGAGGGAAATCTGTTAACAAAATGAGACAGATCAATTTGACACAATAATATAGGTTTAATCGATTTTCAGCTGGGAACAACAGGCAGTCTCAACAAAGAGGCCATGACTGAAGTTCAAAGTTCTGGTTCAAACACCAGTAGCATTTATACTGTAAAAACACAAAAAACTGTGGTGAAGAGTTCACCATTGACGTAAGCAACTACAAGCAGTACAGATAAGATAATGAGGTGCCACTGGAAAGAAGCGCATGCACTTGTTGGCCTCATGGGTGGGTAAGTTACACTGACGTCATTCACCATATCTATCTTTCTGCACAACAAGAAATTATATGTTGCGTGCTGCTCATAGTAGCCCTGCCTTGCAAATACTTATCTGACCCTTTACACAGTTCCCCTGAACACGATATGAATGACTTGTGGTTTTTAGGACCCCTGTGCTAAGGAAGGATACACCCTTCTGTTCCACCCTGTTCATGCTAAGTGAACATTTTGAAAGCAACAGTTGGTGCAGCTTTAAAGAAAAGCTCTCATTCTAATGTGGCTTGGGCCTCTTGTGTGTTTCAGCACAGCTAACTTAACAATGCAGCATGTATATATGTTTCCTAAGTAATAAGTGTTTGTTTGTCCTAAATATGACCTGCCTTTTCTATTGAACCCACAGTCTGTCTTTTTTTTTAACATGTCATGTATTAAGCCTTTCACTACTTACATTGGTTTACAACTATCTAGCCTAAAATGCTTGTATTGGGATTTGGGAACTTATGTTTGTTTGTATGTGATGTATTCCTATTCTTCCTACATCACCCTGCACATGCACTCTCTTAATTCCTTGAATGACTCAAGTTCTTCCTTGGACCGAGTTATGGTATACGGGTCATCTTTAGTTTCTTTGCCTGTCAGCTTTATTAGTGGTTTAGAGATGATTGAGAAGTTGGGTATCCACTGGCGACAGTAGCCCACCATTCCCAAAAACATCCTGGCATCTCTTTTTGTTGTCGGGGGGTTCATTCTGCAAAATTGCTGTCACCCTTTCCTTTAATATTCTTCTGGACCCTCTCTCAATCAAGTGTCCTAAGTATTTCACCTCTTTCTGACAGTACTGCAGCTTCTTTGGCAACACTTTGGGGGTCATTACGACCCTGGCGGAAGGCGGAGAAGCGGCGGTAAGACCGCCAACAGGCTGGCGGGCTTTTTTTTGGAATTATGACCATGGCGGTTACCGCCGGCAGTATTTTGACCCGGCTGACCGCCATGGATTTCATGCAGTTTGGAACCACCATGAAATCCATGGCGGTAAGCACTATCAGTGCCAGGGAATTCCTTCCCTGGCACTGATAGAGGTCTCCCCCACCCCACCCCAACTCCCTCCCCTACCCCCCCACCACCCCTGCCACCCCCCAAAGGTGCCAGGACCCCCCTCCCCACCCCGACCCCCAACATAACATCACTCATAAACACACGACACGCACGCAGGCACAACCAACACACATACACGCACACACACCGACATACATGCCAACATCCACACACACAGTCAGACAAGCACATCCACATTCAAACATACACGCACACAACCATATAGACATACCTACAGTCATACACACACTCATTCCCAACTTCACAAGACCACCGCAAGCATACACGCACTCACACACCCCCACTACATACACACACGCACACCCCCATGCACCCACACAACACCCCTCCACCGCCCTCCCCTAACGGATGATCGACTTACCTGGTCCGTCGATCCTCCGGGAGGGGACGGGATCCATGGGGGCTGCTCCGCTGACACCACACCGTCAACAGAACACCGCCATGCCGAATCACAGGACGTGATTCGCTGGGCGGTGTTCTGTTGACGGGGCGGTGGAGGTGGAGCAAACTCCACTTCCCCGCCAGTATGGCTGTTGGCGGCTCTCTGTCCAAAAAAGGACGGAGAGCTGCCAACGGTCATAATACGCCAAGCGGCAAACCGCCACCACTAGCGGTCTTCCGCACGACGGTCCCTCAGCGGTCTTGGAAAAAGACCGCCGAGGTAAAAATGACCCCCTTTATGTCCGTTCTTTCCCAAATGGTTCAATAAGGCAATTGTGTCATACATGCAGTCATCTCTTGTCCTGGACGCAATCAGCAAATCGTCACTGTACTGCACTAGAGTCGAACTGAAAGGTAGTACTAAGGATTCTAAGTCCTTTTTCAATATCTGATTGAAGATGGACGGTGACTCAGAAAACCCTTGAGGAATTCTGCACCAACTATACACCTTCTCCAGGAATTTGAAACTGAATAAAAACTGGCTGTCCTCATGAAGAGGCACCGAAAAGAAAGCTTGTGACAAGTCTACAATGGTGAACCATTCAGCATCACACGGAACCTGAAACATGATCACTGCTGGGTTCGGCACTATGGGGCAACATTTTACCACAATCTTGTTTATTTTCCTCAAATCCCCAATCGCAGACCACAAACATGTGCAGTTCCTGGAAGTTTCCAATCTCAACTTGCACGGATCTGTAATTGGATTCGTCAAGTACTGGTTTGCTACGCCGACCACACTTATGGTACGCACTGAAAGTGGCAGTTTTGGAACCTCTGCACTTCTGACTGTAGAGCGTGTAGCTCTGGTATCAACCAAGAATGAAACCTTGTGACCCATCACCTTACCCTCTACATAGGGTCCCCTTTGATCTACTTCTAGGGATGCTGCAAGCCTGCACTCTTCACTGTCTGAACTGTCATCCGACCATTCCCCATTCATTCCATCTTCACCACGCAATGGGAATTGCTGTACTGTATTATTTTGGCTCACTACTTGACCTGTGACCTGCTGAGGAAGCATCACCTGTTGCTGTCCCATTGGAGCTAATAGTAATTGCATTTGCTGTCTAGGTACCATGGGAACCTGCTGTTGTACTTGCTGCATTTGCGCTGGTTGAACACGTGGCATTTGCATTTGCTGCATGGGCGGTAGCCCCTGCATCTGAACCATGTTATTCTGGAAGTTCTGATTCTGACCTCTCAAATTTGGACCTCTCATGTTTTGAAATGTACCAACATCAGTGCTTTGTTGAACGACACCATCATACACCACATTTGGGCATTCCCGCTTCCAATGCCCCATGCCCCCGCACGTGTGACATGGTGACATCTTTTTCATCCCTTGTACGTCATTTTGAACCACCACAGTATTCAAGTCTGGCCCACGATTCACAAAACCTCGACCTCGGCCTCTCGGTTGCGCCTGAAACACACCATTCCCTTGCGGTTGCTGCTTTCTCATCTGCTGTATTCTATTTCCCTGCAAACCTGCCTGCGCTGCCCTTATCTGCATCACCATCACTTTATCCTTCAGTTTTCTCTGCTTCAGCTCAATCTCATCACTACAGTATTTCGCATACTGCAACACCTCATCAATCGGCTTCGCTTGCCAACAGATCAAATGATTCTTAATCATCTGGCTAACCTCTGGTCTCAGCCCTTCAACAAATCTAAACACAAGATGGTTCATGTCTTTCGGCTCAATAGTTTCAGTACCGCTGTAATGTTTGAACGCTTTCAACAACCTCTCATAGTAAGCATGGATCGATTCTTTAACCTCCTGTGAGGTCCGGTCGATTTTCTGCCAGTCACTTTCGGCGACACTTTCTGCTTCAAAAACTCAATCACTTTATGATAGTATTTCATCACCTCTTCAGAAGGTGCCCCGGTCACCTTATCCCTTGCTGGCTCCTGCGTCGGCCAGTCTACACCTCTCTTGGACTCAAGCCATAAGTCGGGCGGAACAATGATCTCAAACAAGGTATTCAAATCTTCCCAGAGACATTTTGCAAGCTTCACAAACCTATTTGCTTGCTGATACCACTCTATCGGCTTCTCCCTCAACCTAGGATAATCATTCGTGAATGACAGTATGTCTCCCCTAGTCCACGGTACATGGATCAGAACCCCACCAGCTGTTTCTCTCATTGGTAACATCTTTACTGATCCCATGTCTGATGAAGCTTTAGCCTGACTTGATCCCGGACTGTCACTTTTCTCCTTATCGCTTTTCTTTGCCCATCTACCTTCCCACTTTTCTAAAGCTCCCCAGATCTTAGCACTTTTCAGTATTTCTTTTAGATGCGCTTTCATTCCAGCAGACCTCATGTGCGCGAAGTCCTTTGAGTCAAAGTCTAACCTGTAGCTTCTTTTCAAATGTTTGGTATTCTCAATATCAATATTGTATTTGTCTGCCAGGTTCCCCAACATCTGATGTACCTTACCTACTTCTTTAGTGATTTTAGGGCACAGATATCTCAATTCTGCTTCGGTGTATGATTATAATCTGTTTACCCCCATTGTTCCTTCCACTAATTCAGCAGCCTCCACACCCAGTCTCACAAAGTTCAGGTACTCATCTTTCTCAGAACTTTCTAATCTCTCGACAGTTGTTGCGGCTTTTGGAGCGTAAGCTTTTTCTAACCACTCATTCACTTGTTGCACCGTAAAACCTTGTAGTGAAATATACCCTGCATGCATCATTGGTGAATGTGAAGCATTTGTGCTTATTGACTGCAGGGTTGGCAAACCTGGCCCTGCTTGTCTCATTGCCTCCAACGGTGTTTCAACTGGGCTAAGGTCTAACAAGGACCTTGATTTTTCAACTGCTTGCTCTCCCGGGGCCATTAACTGGGGAGTTCCTATGGACCCTCCTCTTATTGCTTCTGGGGTCATTATTCCCTGATCACACATGTCAGGCTTACTTTGTGCATACAATGGCACCGGTGGACCAACAGTAATTGGCAATGATATGGCAGCTGTTGTCTGACCTGGTCCCAATCCCCGTGGAGCAGCAACTCCAAAGGTTTGATTCTCTGAAGCCGGGGCACGTCCTAATGGAGGTCCTGCTGCTGGATTATACCCTGGTATCAGCTGTTGCTGCGGCTGGGGCAGCAATTGTGGAGTTGGCTCAATCTGCACTAACCTCGATTTTGTATATATCGGGTCTGGCGGCACTATCAGATTTGTAGTAGTCCCTAGTACTGGGACGTCTGGATAGATTCTCTGTATCTGCGGTGGAGGTTGCAACTATATCTGCATGTCTGGCGCAGTGGGTACACTGACACCATTTTGTGTGAAAATCATATCACTAGTCTGTACTGTATCAGTAACTCCCTTCTCCTGCGTCTGGTTCTCAGGACCCGCACTAGTGCTCAGGACATTGTCGCTTACCACATAAGGTGGCGGGCGATCATGCAATATTCGTTTTAGGAACTCTTCCTCGTCTGAATCATCTTCGTCTATTCAAGACCTCTTGGTCTCTTTAGGTTTATTAGAGTCCTTGTCTGTCTTACAGGTGGCTTTCTTCCCCTGCGTCTCGTCTCCCTGTGCTATTGCTGGGAACTATCCCCCGTCTCCACATTTAGCTCTCATTGTCCCATCTAGCTTCTGCTAAAGTCTTTTCTGCCCTTTTTATTCTCCTTTGGAATTTTTCTTGTCTCTGTTTAATAGCCATCAAATCCCAAATTGCTAAAGCCTCATACTGAGCTGGCCTCGGAGGTGGCTTCTGTACACTTAACATCCATCTCAAATTCTCTAGAACTCTCGAATTGAACGATCTGTGTTCCGGAAACACCAAACATCCCTCCTTTTCTGTCAATTTGTGCCACTGTTTCATCCATAAGCAAGGCGCAACACCTTTTTCCACCATGACTATATAAGCTGGAGTACCCTCAGGCGGTGTAAGCTCCCCTTCACTCGCCATAATGTATGCGTCTCCTTTCAGAGCGCTCTTAAAAGCTTTGATAAAATTCATCTTTGCGTCTTTTCTTTTGTTGTATTTAATCAGAAAGTGACTTTAATTCCCAAGACACTCTTCACCCACCTTTCTCAACCTATTGCCTCTCACGGACGGCAGCCAATCTGTGCGTGACCCCTCTCAGCAACTGACCTATGTCAGCGTGGCACGACTGACGTCACACTCACACACTGCAGCTGACAAAGTCTTGCGGCTCGTCCGCCCCTTAATAGATTCACACCAAACTAATGCAAAATTACTGCGAGCACCTTTAACAACAACAACAACACAAATTTTCCGGTTTACTAAAGGAAGGTTAACACATTCGCTTCAGAACTTTACAGAGATTTCACTTGAAGCCTCGGCCGCTACTCTCTCCTTCTCAGTTCCCGCATACGCAAGCAGAATTCGACCCGCAAATCCTACTCTCGACTTGTCAATGGTTTGTTCTAGTGCACTATAGAACTTGCAAATCTCCATCGAAGGTTTCACACATACAATTTGACTCAAACTCGACTTGTCAGCCACGCCTGATTGACCTAATTAAACCGCACAAATTACAACATAAACCTAAGTGTCTCCTACACTTGTCAATATACTCCGGAGTCTTAGACCACGACGGGTCCGTACATTAACAACCAACCACGTGGATAATTTTGAGCACAAAGCGCCACACTCATATGAAGTACGCCGACTTCCCTACTCTCATACTGCGGAGTACGCCCACTCCTCCTGAAACAACATTACCTGGCCTAAATACACACAATCTTCACAAATCACCTGCAAAATGCATAAGCTGAGCAAGCGCAAATCCTACACCACAGATGCTAAAACGCAGAGAACATCCCCAACTGACTTAGGCAGGCTCCGAGATCCCAGGAAAGAATTTAGAAACACATCATATCTCCAATTTGCATTATCTCAGAAAAACAATCTAAACAATAATTCTTCGTCCTCGGGCCCCAAAGGGCCAAACCGTCGCTCTGCTACCAGAACTGTTAACGCGTCCCTTTATGATCATTTATTACACATCAGGACTCGTTTCAGGCCAATGAATTTTTTGACCCAGTTGAGAGACACCTTAGGACGAGATAACTAATCAATATGACAATTAATACGTCAATAATGTCATCAATATCTATCATAACAATACATTTCACTTTAGTCAAAGTCATTAATCAATTCAAAACACTACCATGACCTTGCAGTCATGAATAACCACACCAGTTTAGTTGAATTATATGAGTTTTATTCTCTATTGGTTACAATTCTAAAAGCAGATGCGTTAATCTCAAAACCAAGAAACATAATAACATAGTCACGATATGGCAACTTTGATAAGATTTCATTGAGGCAAGAATCACAAACATCAAAACATAACATGGCGTAAACATAGATCAATTTACCAGAGTGTCAATAACGCGTCGGTTCAACAAAGCATAGTTTTGTCGTTTTTCTATTTGCGTCAGTTTAGTGAACATCTGTCCTAACCACTGATTAGCATTAGCATGTTGGGCTTCATGCAAAACAATTTAGAACACCAATTTGGAAAACATCTAACTATGGTCTCTGTCAAAAGTAAGCAGTTGGTACCTAGAAAGGAAAAGCAAACAGACAAATTACAAATGCATTGTCATAATTACCCTCCAAAGTTTGGGTCAGCGCACAGGTTCAGTCTTCGTCTTCAGGACATCAGTCAAATCACCATCAGTCAGATCTCAGCTCCGGGGCAAAATGGGCTCTTCCCTCATAAGGAGGTAAAGTGTAAAATGGGCAAATCTAAGTACGAGGATGGTTCTAAACAAACCAATAAGTCACCAAACAGAGTGACAAAGTTTCTGAATAAAATCAATAGCATTCGCTACCTAATTCTAAATGGCTCCCCGTGTCATGGGTTTTTATCCCTTTTCCGTTGTACATTCCCCTAAAATGTTATTAGTCGTTGGTTATACCCCCCTATCATTAACCTATTAGAAAATACATTAGGTCATTAATCTTTCACCCCATATTATTTTACAAGTCTCTCATTGGTTCTCCTGTTCGATGTCTTCAGAGGTGGCACGTCCGGTATGATTTCATCTTTCTGTAATTCTTTGCACATCTTTTGGTCAGTAGCTCCATTGTCTTTACCGGTTTGAATGACCTTGTACATTACATTAATCCACACTGTTGTATTTTGTCTAATATCACCCTACAAGCAATGAAGAATTTGTGAGAACGGATCTAGCATGGTTACATTCGGCTTCTAGTTTGAAGAAAACAAGAGGTCATGTCCTGTTGCGAGTCAGCAAACTGCAAGATAGGAAAAATACATTTAATTTGAGAGCCAAGCAGCTAAGCTTCGGCTCATGCTAACTTAAGGCCTACAAGGATTTCAGCACAAATTCAATAGCATCATCATTAATAATTAGTATAAAACGTATTCAGTATAACATTTATAAACATTTTAGTCATCATTATTATTCCATGTATACATTTGCGGCCACTCCCCGTGGTCACATTTCAGGTGCATGTTTAAACAGATACATCGATATAATTACTTAAACGGCATTAGCACACACTAGTTCATAAGCATCTCATGTTAATATAGATTATATAAGCTACACTCTCTCACATTCTTATAGTATCTGCATAAGTGGATGATACCTTGCTCTATGTTAAGGACCCAAAATGTAATTTGGCACTAGTGCTACCGGAAGTGCTACTGTCTGGGAGTCATGCTGGACTCCGCGTAAACTGGGATGAGTCTATGGTGTTCCCTCTTACTACTGTCACTAGGCCAGTACCAATGGAGTACCCGTTACATTAGATAGAGGATTCCATGCGCTATTTCGGAATTCAGGTACACTCAGACCATACAATAGTTTTTTTGTTTTTGTTCTTGAATAGCCCGATCATCCTTACTCGCTCAGCCTTCCATAGATTGAGGGCTCTCCTGTGTCGGTTAGCTTGGGCAGGCAAGAAACCCAGAGTGGGGTGGCAGACTTTGACCCTAATGTATGATATGGGTGTATATTGTGCCGACCTCGAGGTGTACTATTTGGTTGCGCAATCTCAGTTCACACATTACTGAGTACATGTTCTGCCGGATCTACCACATGTCCGGTTGGAGTACAGGATGGTGGCTCCAAGAAAATTGCCTCAGTTCCTGCCTCCGTTCCGGCATCCAGTCCAGTGGTATGGAGCATTAGGTTCACTGAATATGACGTTATTTGCCTGGCATCGACTATTGGAAAGGCGGACGGGCTCATTGATGTATCTCCAGTGGTGCTTCTGTCTTGGTGTACATGGTTCCTACTGGTGCAAGAGCAAGGTGCTATAAAAGCTCAGTTGGCCTGGCAGAATGACCTGGGCACAATAATAGATGACAAACAGTGGACATATTGTTGCTCAGTAACTAAAACCATTGCCCTCAATAGCAGGCTTAGACTAATACACTTTAAATACCTTAACCAGGTGTATTACACCCCAGCTCAACTACACACGTATGGGCTCTGAGATAGTGCGATGTGTCCCAGATGCTCAAAGGAAGCGGCCGGGTTTCTACACTTGGCTTGGGGTTGCCCAGGTATATATAACTTCTAACAAGTAGTCTTAAGGGAACTGAGTGTTATTCGCTTACGATAAGCAACTGCCACTCACTGTTAGGCACTTGGCGGCAATAGGGCTGCTATTGGCAAAGAGATGGGTAGCTATGCAGTGGGACAGCTGGCCCCTGCTAACACTGAGGGAGTAAATAAGGGAGATGACATGCTATAATGTGGAGTCAGACACGTACAGCAAACTCTTTCCCAGCTGTAGCCGCCCCTGGCTTATCTGGGGACCATCCCACCCCTACCTGGCAGGACTGGGACTGGGACACAGGAGGCTGGGACACTCCTTAACCACATGATGGAAGCTACAAGTTAAAGGGATTTCCTGCC